>NC_136063.1:1981135822-1982357322 GCF_964261635.1 Lissotriton helveticus
AACACTTTTGTGAGGAAAATATTAAAGACTCGTGGCCCGATGTAGGTAATCCCAGATTACCGATTCTTAAATACCGAATCATACCGATTCGGTATTTAAGAACTGGCAATCGGGATGAAGGTAATTTTACTGAATTAATTACCGAATAGGTATGATTTGGTAATTAATGAATCGGTATTTACCGATTCTGTAATTGCCATTGATGCCTATGGGCCTTGAGGCCCATAGGAATCAATGTCAAGTACCGAATCGGTAAATACCGATTCGGTAAAATGACCGAATTTGCAAGGGGGACAGGGTGTCACTTTGACACCCTGTTGCACCCCTGTTTCTGGCTTGTGTGCAATGTGACAAACATACATGCCCTTAGGGCATGTATGTGTGTCACATGGCACAGGTGTACATGCACAGATGTGCATGTACACAGAAATTCGTAATTTACCACCCAATAGTTTTGGGTGGTAAATAACGAATTCTAAAGGCCCTGTAGCACTGTTTAAAGTGCTACCTACATAACAAATTACAGATTCGGTAATTTTACTGATCGGTAATTTTACGGATTCTGTAAAATTACCGATTCGGTAAATTTACAGAATCTGTATGTTTTTGCTACCCCTACATACCAATGTCCAAATACTGGTCGGAAACGGCAGAAAATCGGTATTTTCGGCCGTTTCCGACCGGTATTTGGACACCTACATCTGGCCCTAGGAGTAGTGTGGACAAAGGGAAAAATGGTATTACTGTGTCTGCATTGAAAAAGAAAAAGAAGAATAAAGAGAACAATCATGGAAAGTCAACTGCAGAAAACATAGTGTATAGTAAAAGGAGGAAAAATCAATTTATCGAAATTAGGAAAAAAATGTTTTATAATAGAGTTGTTTCAAATTTAATTAAAGAAAATAAGGGATGTAAAAAAACAGCATTTTATAAGAAGAAGAACGTTTTAGAAAATGTAGTTGAGAAAGCTTTGGAATTGAAAACAAAATCGTTTATTTTAATAATCAATAGAATTCAATCACTAGATAAGCCAAATCCATTTAATGAAGGCCAAAAGTAAGTGGAGAAGAGTAATTAACAGAAGTCATTTTCTGAGGTTTTTTCGGTGAATGGAAACACAGTTCAAGTTCTGAGCATTTTTTTTATGAAGAAAGTTATTTTCAGAGTAATGATTTGATGCATGCAGTTGACACTAGTGGTCGTGCTTATGAGGTTAGACATGGTTGTCCTATTGAGAAAGAGAAAATTGTTCCTAGAAATGCAGAAGAGGTGGTAGCTGATGAAGTTTTAGGGAGACATCCTAAAGCTCCAGTGTACACTTGGAATTGTAGTAGTATTTGCAATGTACGGCAAGAGTCTATTGATTCTTGATTCTTACGTAACTATACTAAGAAAAGGTTAAACAAAAGATTAAGATATTGCAAGGACTAGACCCTTGCAGAGTGAGAGAAAATACTGGCTTGCAAGGTCATTCTCTGGCTTGTCTTTCTGAAAAAGTGGATGTGTCCAGACTGAAGAAATCTATGAACATTACAGTTTTTATCCACTGCATTCTAAAAAAGTGATGGGGAATACTATAGAGTTATTCCAAATGAAAGAAGCAAAAGGAAGTCCCATTAGTGTACGGGAAAAAAACTTGGAAGCTCGTTGTTTCCCTCAATTGTTTCCCACAGGAAAAGAAGGATGATATGATGACCGGCCTGTGCAGATTCCTGCATCTTAATACCAGACATCAAGATTATATGCAGAAGACACAAGATTTCGACAATGTATTCTGTATTTGTTTCATCTTTTGTTTGAAAGTGATTTGTCTGGATTTTTTTTTATGCAGTAAACCGTATATTGAAAACAGGTGTACATCTGCAAAATGTTTTGGCAAAGGAATTTATGGATAAAGTACTGCAGAAAGATAATATTTCGGAATCTCAGTTAATTAATCTCATGGCGTGTCAGCGTGGTACTACTGAGTACTGGTACCAGCGTCATGGAGAACTGAAATGTATACTAAGGAACTTAGGAACTCCTACATGGTTCCTTACTCTAAGCTGTGCTGAATATGCTTGGGGTGATGTACTTCAATTTCTTCGAGAGGCAAATCCAAATATACTAAATATTGAATACAAGACACCTGGAGAATTGTGCTCTTTGGATCCAGTTAATGTATGCAGGTATTTCAATCATAGATTTGAAGCTATGATGTCTTTTATCACCAATAAAAAAAATCCTCTTCTTAGAGAAGTTCTAGACTTTTTTTGGAGAAAGGAGTATCAAGCAAGAGGTGCTCCCCACATACACATGCTAATATGGATCAAAGATGCTCCCAAATTTGGAACAGACTAAGATGATACTGTGTTGTCTTTTATTGAAGAATATGCTACATGTGATATACCCAAAAGTACAAAAGATAAGGAATTAAGACACTAATTCTTACGATTCCAAAGCCATCGTTGTGGGAAATACTGTCGTTGAAAGTACAAATCTATGGACAAATTCTACACCAAATGCCGTTTAGCATTTTCACGACCTGTGTTATCAAATGGAAGAGTGAACAGTTTTATGTCATCTTTGCGACATACTATCTCAAGAAAGTCTCTCAAAAAATACCTACAACTTTGGAAGAAATGAAGAGTCAAAATATATAAATGACTATAACCGAGTGATTTTGTCCACGTGGAGTGCTAATATGGATATTCAATATGTTGCAGACAATTCCATTGCTGTTGCTCGATATGTAACATCCTACATAACAAAATCAGAAAAGACAGAATTGAAGGAAATGTGGGAAGATATTTCCCATGAGAAGAGTCTAAGTAAGTAGTTATATACTTACAGTTTGAAGATGGTAGCTCATCGAGAAATTGGAGCGTATGAATGCTCGGATCGGTTAACATCTGCAAGTCTATATTCCAAATCTAGAAGAATCATTTAGGTGAGTCTAGGTCTTGCTGCAACACCAAACCGAGTTGTTAAATCTGTACAAGAAATTGAATATTAGCTGAAAAAGAGCCACAAAGTATAGATATTGTGAAAATAAATATGTTGGATACATATTATCCAAATAGAAGTCATCATCTTGAGAACATTTGTCTCTATGAAGTGCTGCAAAACTATATTTTTAAACGGAATATTACCAAAAACATTAATAATGGTATATATGCTGGTATTGGTTCTGAAGGATGTCTGGTGAAACAAAGAAAAGTGCACAAAAAAGGAATCCAAAAGTTGGTTTATGAGACCTAGCTCGTGTCAAGGTAAATGACCTGATTGATCAGTGGTATCTTTCAAGAAGGACGTAGAGAGAAGGGAGGTTTGGCGGCTCCGGATTTACAGCTTTACGGGTGGGCCTTCCAGATGTCCCATGTTAGGATGTTGTTAAAATCCCAGATAAATTTGGGTTGTGGGCATATGTTTGCTGCATTACTCAGAGGAGAAAAGGTGGTTGAGAGAGAATTTTTGTTTAAGTTTGGGGACCCTAAGTTTTTTAAGAAAATAAAACTGAAGGTGCTTGGAGATTCATGTAGAACATGGGCTAAAATGAGGTGCACTATTAGAATCGACTACTACTCTGGTAAGGCTCCTCTATGGAACTCTCCTGGCTCCCCGTGCACCCTTTTTTGTGCACTAAGTATTTGGAGGGCTACCTAGTCTCCTATTCCTCCTTCTCCCCGATCTTTTATCCAAAACAAAGAAAAGGACATTTGATTAATCACCGTAAACTGAGTTGCTGAGTTGCGAAACAGCTGACAATAGGGAATTTTACTATTTAGCTCTTTTGCAACTTTTCAAGCCATGGCGTTCAGAATTGAAATTACTTGGAGATTTCGAGAGCTATGAAGATTCCTTCAATGCACCTAAAGATACTATAGAATGTCCTGTTTTTGCTAATTATGTGAAAAAATGTTGAATAGCAAAATTGAGCAAGAAGGTAGAATTGCAGCTGAGATTGCTAGAGACAGTTCTCAAGACAGTCACACTTCTGTCACACTAGGAGACCCAATTGTTCTAAATGAAGCAGCAACTGCTATGGAAGAGGTCGAAACAGCAATGTATCAAGGTCAAGAAGATGTAACAAACTTAGGAAACCTGGAAGAACAACAAAATCTTGAGCAGAAAGAAATATATGAGCAAATGAGAAAACAGATTGACCATGGATTACTTCATGAGAAGAAAGAGTGCTCTTGCTCATCATTTGAACCTATACGAATGTACGTGAGTGGACAAACTGGAACAGGCAAAACTTTTTTAATTAAAGTAATTACAACGTGTCTATAAAAAACAACTGAGTCGCATTTGTCTTGTGTTGTCACTGCTCCAACTGGATTAGCAGCCCACAATATTAAAGGAATTACTTTACATTGTTTATTAATGCTACCAGTAGAGCATGAAAATACATTAGAATACCACAAGCTATCTGGAGAAGCTTCTTGTGAAGTTTCAAGAGTCTTGAGGAAAATTAAACTACTCATTATTGATGAGGTAAGCATGGTATCAAACGTAATACTTGCTTTTGTGCATTTAAGAATGCAGCAAATTCTTAAAATAGAGCATGACATATTATTCTGAGGAAAACACGTCATAGTTTTTGGAGATCTTCTACAACTTAGTCCTGTAAAAGGACAGCCAGTGTTTAAAACACTGTCGCATGAAGATACCAGAAAGTCTTTGGGGAGCATTGGAAATGTAAACATTTGGTCATATTTTGAATATAAGAAACTTATTACAAATATGCGACAGGCAAATGATGCTGATTATGGAACTATTCTTCAAGATATAAGAATTGAAAAAATGACTGAACATGGCAAACAAGCTTTACAGACACAATTACTTTCCAATTTCTTTCCAAATGAAAATATTGTCCCAGAGAAAATATACATGAGAATTGCAGAAAACAAATCTGTAATCTTCTTAATGCCAACACTACGTGAATGTTCTATATTCAATGAAGAAATGTTAAAGTTGGAAAATGAAGAAATTATAAAATTGGAAGCTATTGATAAAATAGAACATGAAGGAATCACTATTATTTTGACTGAAAAGTTGAAGAGGAAATTGGATTTTTTAGAGAAATTGATAAGTAAAACCGCTGGTTTGGAAAAGAATTTGTATGCATGTATAAACTGTAGGGTAATTTTACGACGTAATTTGAATGTGGAAAAAGGATTAGTAAATGGAGCAATGGGTAAATTGTTGATTTTGTTAATTATGTAAATAGAGATGGGATTGAATTTTTGAAAATCAAATTTGATGAAATTGCTGAAGTACAACATTTTTGTCGTTGTTCATGTTGGTTTTTGCTTGTAAAAGATTTGTATATACGCAGAAAACAGTTTCCTGTTTGTTTGGCATATGCGGTGACCATTCATAAATCTCAAGGTTTAAGTGTAGATAGTGCTTTAGTGAATATTGGAAGTACCGTGTTTAAAGAGGGTATGGCAAATGTTGCTTTGTCTCGAGTCAGAACTTTATCTGGATTGTACTTGATTGATTTTGATGAGACAAAGGTTAGTGCAGATGCAAATTGTGTGAAAAAGTATTATAGGTCAAGAAGAGAATATGCACCCAATATAGGTCAATATCTAATATTTGAAACGCGTGTGGTAGGTAGAAAAAGAAGATTTGAGAATATCTGTAGTGAAACTGTAGAGAAAGAAAAAAACCAAGATGAAGTTGCGCCTGCAAGCAAAAAGAAAAAGGACAGTGTTGAAGAGAATGTTGGTTATCGGTTTGAAAATAGTTGTGGTGTCAAATGCTATGCTAATGTAGTTGTTAATGTTGTTTTTGTTCCTGAAAGTTTGCAACAGCAAATTGTTGAAAATCGGGACGAAAGATTCTGTTCATTGTTGTATTCTGTTTAAGAGAAATGTAGTAGTGATAAAAGTCAAATACAAAGTGTTTCTGATATTCGAAATGTTTTGAACATATGTTCTGGTTCTAGTCAATTTACGAAAAATATTCAGCAAGATTGTCAGGAATTTTTATTGCTTATGCTTGGTGTACTGGAAGATGAAGGTATAGATTTTGAAAACCTTTTTGGCCTTTTTTTTATAAATGGCAACATGACTGTCAAAAGTGTTTGTTTACATGTAGTACTGACATAGACACTGAAAAATTCATATATTTGACTTTACCTCACTGTGAATCAGTGTCTTTTAACAATCTAATTAGAGGAGCAAGTCAAAACATGGAGTGTAGCCAATGTAAATCAGAAATGTCATCAACATTGTTTATACAAAGATATGGACAGTATGTCATTTTAATGCTGCAACGTTGTAGAGCTGATGGAAGAAAATTGGAAACTTTAATAAAAAATGTTGTAGCTGGTCAAGTTTCAATATCAGGAAGAACTTGTGTAGCTGTTGCAATTATTTCTCATGATGGACCTTCTACAACATCTGGAAATTACACTGTTTATTTAAAATGTCTGAAAGGTTGGATACATTGTAATGATAGTCAATTCGTTTTTAAGCAACGTTTGCCTAAAGAGTTACCAAATGCTTACCTAATATTTTTAAAGCCAAAATTTTAAGTTCAAAATGTGTCCTTTTAGGATTACTGCTGTTAAGGTACATTAGTCTGGTGTTGTAGAGTATTTTGTAAGTGAGGGTGAGGAGGTTGAAGGTGATCCTCTTGTTGCTATTGAGGCAGTGTAGGTGTATTAGGTGGTGAGTGATGTGGCTACAGCAGGGAACATTCATAATTAGTCAGGTGGTGGTCTTTTGGATTTGTTGTAGTTGTTGTAGGTGTTTGGCTGGAATTCATGTGTAGAGTGTTTTGCCACAGTGTAATCTGCTGCTGATGAGGGACTGTGTCACTGTTCTTCTTCTTTTGGTAAGGATCCACTTATAAATTGTGCGGAGCATGTGGAGGGTGTTATGGCAGTACGAGGAGATGGTGTAGACTTGCTTACACATGGAGAGGGAGGAGTTTAGGATGAATCCTAGGTTGTGTACATGGTTGGTAGGTGTTGGTAATGTACACAGTGTAGTGAGCTAGCAGGAGTCATCTGAGGCTGAGGGGGTGGGTCTGAGGATGAGTATTTTCATTTTGTCCGACTTCATGTTTAGAGAGCTGCTCTTTATGTAGTTGGTGATGTCCTTCATTGTGTCGTGGATGTTGCTTTTGGTGGTATATGGATTATTGGTGAGGAAGAGGATGAGCTTGGTGTCGTGGATGTAGGAGATGATGTTGAGGTTGTGATGGTGGGCTACTTTTGTGAGGGTGGCCATGTAGATGTTGAAAAGCGGCGGGCTGAGGGATGAGCACTGGGAGACGGAGCAAATGGTGTCGGTGGTTTTGGATCAGAAGGCTGGGAGGCAGAGGCTCAGGATTACTATTGAACAATTACCAAGCTAAGAATTTGATGCATACTATTTGGCCGTGTGGAAAAGTAAATGAAACCATAAAGGACTTGTTGTTATATGTTTAGTCAGCATATATTTGTAAGTAATATTATTTACAGTGTATGAAAATTAATCATAATGTTTTGTTATGTTATGATTGTTTGAGATGTGGCATATTTACGTAAGAAATTGCTCTTAGAAAAAAACATTTAAGATATGTTTTATTTCTATTTTTTAGATTGTTAATGAGAATGTTGAATTTTTTTTAGATAATCTTATTGATTGTCTTTTTTTTGCTCGCTGGTATGTGATGAGTACTATTGAACTCACTGTTTCTAGTGAAATTCAATATATTCTGAGAACAGCAACAAGGCAAATGTAATAGTTTACAAATTATTTTGTGTTGTAAAAGATATATTGTAACTGTATTTTTTTGTGTCTTCCACAGATGGTAATTTTATAATATATAATTTTTTTATTATTAATTATGCTTAAGGTAAGTACAAGTAACTGTTAAAAATGGTCGATGGAATGTGCTTCAACCGAGCTGAAGTAAGAAAACATGGACGGAGAAGATAAGTGTGTAAAGATGGTTTGTATCTTTTAAAGCTATTTCAAAAAAATATATACTGAGTGTACCTGTCAGAACCCCTAATGAATCAGTGGATACGATAATGACTTATCTAAACCCTAGCTGCTGCAGGAGAGATGAAGAATCCGCAAGGAAACATACTTGGAGTACTTTAGTGCAACAGAGGAATTCTAAGATGGCCGCTTCGAGGAAAGACACAGTGGTGGTCTAGTCATTTACCCCACACGTGTGGGGAATCCTTGGTGAGGCGCGCGCTCCCTAACGAGTACGCACTTCACCTAAGACGTTCCTGAGTTCAGACCCGTTTTCAATTGCTTCATAGATATTCCTGAAGAGAAAGCACAAATATTTGTGAGTGAGTTAAAGAAGGTTCCCGTTTAAACATACCTTAGTTATCGTGCCCGCAACTAGAATTCAGCTTCCGAGTTGGAGGAAGCCTGTACATTGCACAGCGTTTGATTTTCCCGTCTCGGTTCCTTCAGGGCAGATGTACTCAGTCGTGTTCAGCACCTGAAGAGCAGAGAGAACAAGAAACCATACAAGAAACCTAAGTCATACCTTATAGTTGACTGTAGTGTAGTTCCTATTATCCCAATAGGCTCTGCGCATTGGAATAATATCTTCAATAGTATAGACCTAGGGCAGAGGTTAACTAGGTCTTCTACCGACGATATTAGACTTAAAGTTTTGTGTTTGCCAGCTAGCTCAGAGTTCACTAGAAACTTTCTCGAATAGGCAAGGAGGATTTTAACCTCCCTGGATAGACAAGAAGGGATTTAGTTTCTGACAACCATAGAACATGACAACTTTGCTCTCCCCTAATCAAGAGTGTATCTCTAGAGTCGTGTGAAAACAAAAGACAACTTATTTTACTCAGTCAGTTCAGTGCATTCTTAGTTTCACCAGATTGTAGAGAAAAGGAAGAGACAGGCGTGTTCAATAAAAGATGGTATTTATTGATCAGTCTCTTTTCTCGTACAAGAGAAATGGATCGCTATTATTGCAATACTTATAGTTAAGTAAAGTGCATACAGTAAAGACAGAATTATAAAATAATACTGTAAAAGCATTGATATGGTTTCTAAGCCATATGATATTTAAAATGGATAAAATATATACATACATACATACATTGACTAATCGTACTCAACTGGTGCTTCTAACCACGCCTACCCCAGTGTACCTGACCTAAGCCTAATACGTGGGCGGGAGTAGATAAGTAGCAGTTTAAGTTAAGTTTGTTTTGCCAAGGGACTGACTCAAGAATTCTCTGCAAGGGGTTATTCAGTTCTGTACCTGGGATCTAGAAGGTTTGAGGGCTGGTATCTCTTATCCCAGGTCTTGATATTCCAGCTGCCTGCGAGGGCTGTGTGGAAGCGCCGGAGCTGGATTTCTCGGCAGGAGAAAAGCAGCGTCTCGTTCTCAGCGCGTCAGGAAGGCGGGGCAGCGTCTGTGGGCTTCGCTCTCAGCTGGGCTCCTCGGCAAGTCTCGCTGCTCCAATCTCGTCACCACCGCGTGTGTTTGCTTAAGGCAATGTCGGTAATAATTATACCTGAAAGGTGCCGAGATTGACATAAGGATGGACATATATACGTCAATAAGGATGTCATACGAACGGGTTCGTTCGCACATTCTTTTACTGAAGTTCTCGGTGAAATCAAAACAATGGCTACGGGAATTTCCCAGGTCGCTGTAGGTTTGATTTGTTTTGAGAACTCCGTATGCCTTATCAGGGGCTGGAGGAATATCGCTTGCCTAATTAGATGGCATGCGTTATGACCTAATCAGATAACGCGCTTCTGTGCCGTGGTGTGGCTTAATCAGATAACGGTTTTTGCACCGTTAGATGGCTGCTAGTTAATTATTAACCAAACCAGGGTCAGGAATAGGGAAATCGATACAGTACCTATAGAAATACATCACACCCACTCCACGTAGACTATGTCCATATTTACAAATCTAGGCATAGTGAAACTAGTAGCGTTTGTGTATACCGTACCACCCCAAAATACATTCATATGCATTCTGAAAGTTGGAATTATGGAATATACGAAACACAATCATATGTACTATATGCACAGGCAGTATAATAATGCTAAACATATAACGCATATTTTAAACTCAGCACGAATAAATGCGAAAACTACACATCTAATGGCTCTTAATACAGAAGAAAAGTGCGAGACCATTTCATCACAATCATAAAGTTTTGTATGAAAATGCTAGAGGGTAGCTAATGTTTCTTGACTACCTAAAATAGAAATTCAGTTCTTTAAGAATAATGTCTACTTTAAGCAGAAGATAAGTGTCCCAAAAAATTGTAAATATTTTGGAATTGGGAAAAAAAGGTTCTCGCTGTCTTCACACTGATGAGAAATAATTCCCATATCGCTTTTGAAAAGTTGAAGGCCAAATTCAGGATGTAGCGAACTCCGTGTGCTAGCATGCTCAAAGTCATTCCTTCTGCTCTGGTGAAAACATCATATCATTTAGACTGTTGAAAAAACTGTCAACAGCTTCTTGCGAAAGTTCTACTAAGTCTGTAAAAGTTGTTACCATGCATTCATGAGCATGATTGCCTTCATTGATGTTTTGATCAGCATAGCTGACTGAAGGTCGTACCTGATCGATGCTGCTTTCATCTCGTACTTCACTACCCCTCAATCGTAGTGGTGAAGTCTCCACGAATGCCGTCATCAGGATAGGTAGCCGCTGGGAGCAGCACAATGCATGAGCCGTTACCGGACCCAACAAGGTTTCTGTGTCCAATGGCACATCCGATTGTAGTGTCAAACATGTGTCCAACACGCATTCTTCGCCGCATAGCAAGCACCTTAATACAGGCATAACACAACGTTGCCACATCGGTCTAAATGAAAGAAACCAAGTCATGTTCAAGTCTCGAAGCCGTGCTAGTCCAAGGACTTTAGTTATGCGGTCCCGGTAGCCAATGGCTAGGATCGTTTCTTCCCTTGTCGCAGGTGTTTTGTCTGTGACATGGTTTGCCATAGCGAAATAACAGGATCAAAAATAGGACACCTGCCACCAGTCCCAAAAGTAGAGGAAGTCCGCCAAAAATGGAATGGACAAAGTCTGGAAAAATACCCAGGATGGCTTTGAATGGTGTTAAAACTCCTAAAAACACTGTCTTAAATACACTGGAGACACCACTGGTATCAGAAATATTTAAGATCTCGTTCAGTATTTCTGCGAAATGTATGGGGGAATTAGTTGATAACAATGAATGAATCTCTGCCGTTGTCCTTGCAACTTGGAGATCATACGTTTCTTTTGATGACGTTAGCCTGGTCGGCGTCTGTAGGAGCACTGTCTTCATTCTGCTTAAAGTATCAATTCGAATAGAAGCAATTTTCAAATCGGGCCATAACCTTGCCTCCCTGTCTGGAGAATCGTTCGGGAACAATACTCGTTCACAGCACATGACCTTCCTAGTCACGGTTATGAGATAAGGTATTCCGGGCAGCAAACTACAACATCTGCGATCTACAATTAGAATGTAACGAGAGTCTCCTAAAGAATGGTTCTATTTGTGTTGCAGGTGTGCCTAGCTGGTAACATGAAAGGTTATTTGAAGTCCCTTCACAGGCTCCATGCAAGCTAATACCCTGACACAGAAGTGTACTGCTTAGTGATCTTGCACAATTATTGCCACTAAGAAACACTTTCTGGCCTTTATTACTGACACATTCGTGTGTATAGGGCAAGTTCCATGTTGACTTAATGTACCCTTTACCCAACCTTTCATACTGGCCTGCCTGTATATATTTTTGGCAGTATTGAAACTGGAAAGTAGTTATTGGAATATTTATTATTCCATGTATTATCCATTCAATGACAGGTCGTTCTGACATTGTCAATGGTAATCTCTCAAGTTTTTCAATGCTCAGAATTGTATAGTCAGCACCCTTCTGTGCCAAACTGATTTGTTTATCAGTAAGGTTAAAGATATAAAATAATGACGTTGTGTTGATTAAACGCCAAGGCACATAGCCTGAACGCAGATTTTGTAACGTCCAGCCAAGCTGTACAATAGAACGCAATTGGGACTGACCGTGTTGTAACATCAGTAAGTCTTGCGATATTATATCGATTGCTGAAGACACAATGCTGTCCAGAGAATATATTCTGGAGGACAGAGTCATTAACCCATTGTCCACCACAGAAAGTGATTTTTCCAAATTAATACGGTCAATTTCCCGTATTTTCTCTGCTGTCTCAATTTGAGTTTCTTTCCAGGCTTCGTTATAAGCTGCATATATAGAGGCCGCTATGAAACGTTTTTGACGCTGTTTGCGTGGTCCCATAATGAAATCACGCAAGTCAGCACCTTCTGTAAGTAAAGTTAGGTGTTGCTTAATTTCTGCCAGTGTGGACGTTTGTAGCCATTGAAGGCAGAGCTTGCCCACGCTGTAAGTGGTTACTATCCCTGGATGTTGTCTTTGGGAATATCTAGGGTCTGGCCTGGTCAATGTGAACCCCTGTATTTTTTTCAGGAATCTGTCTTGACAGTTATTTGTATCTGTGGGCCAGATCAACGATTCTTTCCATTCAGGATGTGTTCTGTTTTGGTTTAATATATGGTTTACGTCTATCTCAACATCTATAGAGCTATTATCATTCACGGTTGGCTTTGGAATAGACGGTTTGTTTAAATCTTTGATTTTGGCTAAGCCAAGACAGGTAGTTTGTTGAATAGTGTCATTCAAAAATATAATTTGTTCTGGGATCATGCAGGCTCTAAACAATGATTCTATACCTTGTACTTGCCAATCTCTTGTACCCCAAACAGTTTTTGCTTCAATTTTATTGTTCCAGAAATCAAAACCAAATGTATTCATTTGCTCAAAAAATGAATCTGAATATATCAATTTTGTGTTTGTAAGCATGGTCTTCATACCTGTCTTATTTGACAATTTGAAATAAAATGTTTCTGCATTACTTGTGTTAAACCCTGAAAAGTATGAATATTTATCATAAAATGTTTTCGAGCTACCTTTTGGAGGAGTAGCACAATGTTCCCATTGGTTATAATTTAAAACATTTCTAGGTTGTGCAGATTTATGTAGATAATGGTTACCATAGTGGTTGTAGCAGAACATCTGATCATAATTAGACGAACCCTGCAAATAATCATGTTCTGTAAATTTAGCAGACATCACTAGGTCAGACATCATATCATTAATACTTTCAAAGTCCCAATCATCAGCAAATGTGCTTGGTTTTACAAAGTCACTCAATGAGATCTTGAATTGGTGTGGATACTTCAGGATTTCAACCGGACCATAGATTTCATAATCAGTTTTGTCCCATGCTACACCGCCTGGTATAGGATTGGCTGTGAAGTTCACTGAAGAAAGTTCTCTTTTCTCAATGTGTGAAGATGTGTGTGGTTTAAGGATCAAGTTGATTTTCTGGCTTGCTGTGTCCATTTTAGCATATTTTCCTTCAATGAAATGTCCCAAGCATAGTACCATGATGAGCCAAAGTATGAGGATAAATGCACCTAAGGCCACCCAAAATTCAATCCATGGAGAAATCAGATAGGTTTCTTTCAGCTGTTGAAAAAGTTCCTTAGCTTTATCTTTAAAAATTTTTGTTGACGGCTGTTTCTTAGATTCACTCAGATCTTCAGATGAATCATTGAAGTTGATGAAGTAGCCGGATGCTGTTCTGTCAATTGTTCCAATGGCTTCTGGATTACTTTTTGTGCTAGAAGTTTCCTTTGTTTTATCAGCATACTCATATGTTACTTTATTGTAGGTTGGTGTGTCTCGACTAAATGTTTTTATTTGGGTTTTTAGAGGTTCAAGTTCCATTGCTTTGTTGCATACTCCTTGTTGATGTTCTGTGGGCATTTCGAATGTGATTAGCCTCTTAGTTTGAACCTCTGGATTTGTAGCAAACATCGGTGTTCTGCTACTTCTTGGGAGTCCACTTGGCCTACTGTTTGTTATCGGCCACATGATTGTGGTTTTACCAGGTCGATGGATACGACTCTGTTCTCCTTTTTACCAGCAAGGGGCGGTAGTACTACTGATCTTGTCCCGTTGACAGACAAGACAGGAACTGCTTTTCTGTAAGAAGGCCCAAATTCCTTCTTTACCGCGATCTTCTCTCTGACTTGATCCCCGACTTTTGGAATCCAGACAGGCCTTGCTGGGACAGGTGGTTTCTCTTCAGTGGTTGTTGGCTGCTGTTTCAACTTTATGTTGCTCAGGTCTTTCCTTGTTTCATTTAAGTCCTGTAAAATAGCCAAACGATCTTTGATATCAAAGCATTTATCTTTAACCACTGAAGTCTGACTATCAAGATCTTGGATCATCATTCTAGTCCCGAACAATAGTTCGTACAGACTGAATCCTTTCAGAGAATTTCTTGGCAGGTTATTTAGACTACGTTGGACCCTTATTAAATGTTTGACCCACCCAGCTCCCGAACCTAATAACTTTTCTGTTATAGATAGCTTTATGCCTTGGTTTTTTCTTTACACCATCCCGTATCCCTCAGGAAGGAAGTGAGAAGAGTCCCGCTATGCAATGCTCATTTAGCCATGCTTTCCCATAAGCTTGAGTGCTAAAGGGAAAATATTAGTCAAAACGTAGCATGCTCCTAGCGTATATGCCATTATAGACTCGCAAATCTTTTTATAACAGTCCAGACGTCAGCCGAGCGCTGGGGTCTACATTTATAAGTGAAAATTAGTCTTTTTATGTTAATATGACGCTTTTTCATGATGGGTACTTTCTTAATGTTGTTGTTTATCTGGAGCGAAATGCCATGGCAATAATCCTCCTCGCTCGCCACTGCGATCTCTGTTACAGCCTGGGCAGTTTTTTGCAAATATGTGATGATGCATACTCATGCCTGGCCACCAGTACACTGATTGTAATTCTTCTAGGGAATCTTTTAGCTTGAGGTGTCTAAGACCCTCACCCATATGTGCGTCTGCGATTAACAAGCCTCTCCTGTCCATGTTTGGAATTACTCTGTCCCCCACTCCAGGGATTCGAGCAAAAGGAACGGAGTTTGCATCGATTATGTATGTATAGTTGAGTGGGTAATTGATCGGTAGCGCTGAGCAGTCGCCTTTTGATGACGTTTTCACCGCCAGCACTGTTTCACCGTCAATGTATTTTACTGTACGCTTTTTTGTAGCTACGGAAGCCGATTTAGTTGCAACCGCTGTGGCTGTCTCAGCCAATGAATTCCCTGCAACGTGAACGCCATCACGCCGATGACTCACTGAATGTATCACGTGAGTTTTTGGTAGTTCTTTCTTTAAAAGAACTACTTGTTCCCAAAGCGCTTTCTGCTTTATTGTGGCACCTGTGTCATCTTTGTAACCATTCTGAATCCATTTCTGTAAATCGTTATTGTATGATTTGACGCAGTAATGCGAATCGCACACTATAAGTGTCGGGAATTCGCGATCGGCATTATCTAGCGCCATTTTCAATGCTATTATTTCAGTCTGTTGTTCTGAATTAGTTTCTACTGAGTGTGTTTTTATTAATAGAGGTCTCAGTTTTCCTCCACGCCATACTTTTTTTGTAATTTCACATGTGGGGTTGTACGCTTGTTCTCCCCAAACTGAGGGTTGAGCATATCCGTCTGTATAGATTACACTGGCGTACTGTCGTAAAGGCAGAATGTCGATTGGCAGAGGATATTCTCTTTCATATTCTAGATATTTTAATTCCTTCAATTCCGGATCAAAATAGTATTTTACTTTGTCCGTAGCAATCGAATTTACCCATTGTATCCACTCTGGATTCAATGCTGTGGTAGGTAAATTACATGGGGTTGTTAATGCCTCAAAGGCAGATTCTGCTGTTCTGACTGAAATACGTCTACCGTCAGCTTGGTCTTTTTCTCTTGCTACAGCCGTTTGAACCGGATGAACAATGTTTTTTTTAATGCTGAACGTTTTTCAGCTTCTGTGTACAAGTGTGATTTGTATGCAATTGGTACCTTTTCTCCCTCATTAGAGGTCAGGTATGTGAATCCGCATCTTCCTGGGATGACTCGAATCACAAGGTTGCGTGTGTTATCACGTGTTTGTAATTTTGTTTTAACTAACATGTCTGTTTGTAAGGATCTCAAAATTTCTGTGTGTTTTTGAGTCCAATTGATTCTTTTAAAATCTGGTTTTATTAGATCATAGAGAGGTTTAACTCTCTCTGCATAATTTATAATGTAAGCTCTTTCGAAATTCAGGAAGCCTAGAATTGATTGTAAGTTTTTTAGTGTTCTAGGTGCTTGGATTACAGCACATTTCTCTAGGAAATTGTCAGCCAGGCTTTTGCCTTCACTTGATAGTTCATATCCTAAAAACAGGACTGTTAGATGGGCAATTCTTGACTTTTTAAAGTTGAATTTGTAACCCTCTGCTGCGAACCCAAGTATTATGGTGTTCACTCGCTTCAAGTGAGTATCCAAGTCATCATCTGTTAGATAGATGTCGTCGACATAAGATAATGCCTCGTCATCATATGTTTGTAGTAATTCTGTTACTCTCGCTGAGAATAATCCTGGGCTGTTCTTGAACCCCTGGGGCAAACGACAGAAAATTTTTTGCGCGCCATTTATTGAGAACGCCGTCAAATATCTGCTCTCTGGTGCTATATTTTGACAAAAGAATCCATTAGAGATGTCTAATGTTGTTTTGTATTTTTTGCGCACTATGTTATTCATTAGTGCAGCACTATGCGAGTTTTGTACTGCAAAGGTTTTGCAACATGAGTTAAGGTGTCACTCTGTAGTCCAAAACAAGACGATAGGAATTGTCTGGTTTGGAGACAGGAAACAAAGGATTATTCATTTGTGAGGTGCAAGTTTCAATCACCCCCTGGTATTCAAGTTGATCTAGGATCTCTTTTACCTGTTTTTTAGCTTCTTGCTTAATTGGGTACTGCCTCTGTGCAGTAGGTTGTGATTTTAACTGGATTTTGTGAGGAGGAGAGTCCTCATCCCATCCCACATGATTTTTATATAAGGCAGGTGCTTGAGCTACTGCCCACTTTCTTGCAAGTGTATATTTTTTATGAATTGGAATATGATTTGAGAAGGCAGGCATAATTATTTCTTCGCCATGTGGGCACTCCCTGACAAACTCAGGTGGCCAGTCTCGTTCAGCTAGAAGGATGTCATAGCCCTCGGACAGATTATCCCAAAATAGACCCCTTATTTTTCTAGTCTTATCCCCCTCTATACGCAATGTTATTTCATATATTTTATGAGGTTTGCTAACTCTGGTATCTGCAGTTTCCACCTGAATGTATTCATTCGTGTCCACTGTCTCCAGATGATTCATAAGGACTTTGCAAGCTATGCTCACTTCTGCTGCGCTGTCTTTCATTGTCTGAGCCCATTCTCCGTTTTTCAGCTGTGTCCTCAGTATTCTCGGCATTGTTGATTACTTTAATACTGGCTACCTTCTTTTTTGGAAACTGTAATTTTTTATTCAGATGAGCAGGTTCCTTGTCTTTGGACTTGACGTGCTCTTCCCTGTGTTCTGATCGTCCTCTTCTTTCCGATTTCTTCGAGGAAGTCTGAAAAGGTTGAGATGGACGTGTATCAATATCTTGATATCTATCAGGTTTTTTTATATTATCCCAATTCCTAAGGTTGTATCTTTTCACAGAGGGCTCCCTCTGGGGAGACTTACGTCCTTGGTCCGGAGATCTTTCTCTCCGCCGAGGAGACCTTCCTCTGTACTGGAATCTTTTTTCTTTAGGATTGGATTGTTTATTTCCATCCCAGCTCTTTTTTTGAGTGTTTAGATTATTTTTAATAAATATCTTTTCAGGACTTTCAATTAGTTGGGGTTTCACCGGTATTTCACCCAAGCTATCTCTTCCTAGTTCCTCATAGGATTTTTCTATGATTCTGGCAATTTCAGATGGTTGGTCTGCTATATTTGTCTCTTTTAACCTCTGGCGGATCGCCACATTTGCTGCTTCTCCCTTTATATTGGCTAATAGTATTGCCAAGACCTGCTTGAAGTCTTTTAGTAATTTCATACCAAGAGTTAAAGCAGGTTCTGGACCGTATTCATCTTGAATTTGTTTTAGCACATCTGGTATTACTGACATGGATGGAACACCATGTGTTTTTGTGTAAACAGAAGCAAAGACTGTACCCCAAGTGTCACAGTCCTCCACATGTGGTGCGATTCCCATTGGAAGACAGATAGTCAGAATCCTGTGTTTCTCAACAGAGGTGGTATCCGGAAACACCGCCTCTATTTGAGTGATTTTTTTGTGCTAACCAGAATGGAATTTGTTCCCGTTTTGCGGGTACTTTACCTAGACAGGACTGTATGTTCTGTGGTGTAATTTTATTTGTGTTCCCCTGAGTAGGGGTCAGCTGTGGAATTTTAATTGCTGGTTGGACTGTTGAAGTCCGCATTACATATTGGACTAATTGTCTATGTATTTTAATTAGTTGTTTTAGTTGTGCTAAAAGTTCTGGTGCAGGCATTTCTTCAATGTCTGGATGTGGTGTGTCTCCGGCTAGGACCGGCCACGTTGCTCCTGGTCTACCTAGTGGACCGAGCCTGGTGATGTGATTATTATGTTTTAGGGCGCCATTAAACAAGAGCAGGTGCTCTTGGTATTTGAGAGGTATTTCCACCTCCTCGAAAGGAGTGTACTCATTTGGAGGTTCCTCTATTTTGTAATAGTGGAAGTCCTTTGTTACAGCGTTTGCTGCTGGAAAGTTTATCCATGAATAGAATACCTCTGTCTGCCGATATTCGTGTGCCTCAATTACGAATATGACTGTACCACCTCTCGGTGTCAGCCCATTTTCTATAAGTTTTAAAGTTATAGTTTTTCTTATGTTGACCGGGATTAGTATTGCGTCCGGGTCTTGCAGTAGGAGACTATTGTCAGCTGCTAGGAGTTCAGCTGCTACTCTAGCTGTCTCCCTTCCTTCTTCACTGTCTGACATTTTACTGACAGGAAGGTTATTTTGTTTATTTGCAGATCAGGTTTCTATGGAAACAAAGATTAGATGCACAATATTTTGGAACAGTGTTATCCTTCAACGTTGAATAAACCAAGAACCATACATATGAGTCTCCTCCTACGAAGTTTGGCGGATATAACCTTTCACCCACTCCAGACGTCTTTGGAGTATTATGGGGAAAAGGGTCTGAGTGAAAAAGCACGACTGAGTTACTCTAAATGTCTTACGTTATATTTATCGCCTATCCAAACCGTTGGGCGCCATGTAGTGTAGTTCCTATTATCCCAATAGGCTCTGCGCATTGGAATAATATCTTCAATAGTATAGACCTAGGGCAGAGGTTAACTAGGTCTTCTACCGACGATATTAGACTTAAAGTTTTGTGTTTGCCAGCTAGCTCAGAGTTCACTAGAAACTTTCTCGAATAGGCAAGGAGGATTTTAACCTCCCTGGATAGACAAGAAGGGATTTAGTTTCTGACAACCATAGAACATGACAACTTTGCTCTCCCCTAATCAAGAGTGTATCTCTAGAGTCGTGTGAAAACAAAAGACAACTTATTTTACTCAGTCAGTTCAGTGCATTCTTAGTTTCACCAGATTGTAGAGAAAAGGAAGAGACGGGCGTGTTCAATAAAAGATGGTATTTATTGATCAGTCTCTTTTCTCGTACAAGAGAAATGGATCGCTATTATTGCAATACTTATAGTTAAGTAAAGTGCATACAGTAAAGACAGAATTATAAAATAATACTGTAAAAGCATTGATATGGTTTCTAAGCCATATGATATTTAAAATGGATAAAATATATACATACATACATACATACATTGACTAATCGTACTCAACTGGTGCTTCTAACCACGCCTACCCCAGTGTACCTGACCTAAGCCTAATACGTGGGCGGGAGTAGATAAGTAGCAGTTTAAGTTAAGTTTGTTTTGCCAAGGGACTGACTCAAGAATTCTCTGCAAGGGGTTATTCAGTTCTGTACCTGGGATCTAGAAGGTTTGAGGGCTGGTATCTCTTATCCCAGGTCTTGATATTCCAGCTGCCTGCGAGGGCTGCGTGGAAGCGCCGGAGCTGGATTTCTCGGCAGGAGAAAAGCAGCGTCTCGTTCTCAGCGCGTCAGGAAGGCGGGGCAGCGTCTGTGGGCTTCGCTCTCAGCTGGGCTCCTCGGCAAGTCTCGCTGCTCCAATCTCGTCACCACCGCGTGTGTTTGCTTAAGGCAATGTCGGTAATATTTATACCTGAAAGGTGCCGAGATTGACGTAAGGATGGACATATATACGTCAATAAGGATGTCATACGAACGGGTTTGTTCGCACATTCTTTTACTGAAGTTCTCGGTGAAATCAAAACAATGGCTACGGGAATTTCCCAGGTCGCTGTAGGTTTGATTTGTTTTGAGAACTCCCTATGCCTTATCAGGGGCTGGAGGAATATCGCTTGCCTAATTAGATGGCATGCGTTATGACCTAATCAGATAACGCGCTTCTGTGCCGTGGTGTGGCTTAATCAGATAACGGTTTTTGCACCGTTAGATGGCTGCTAGTTAATTATTAACCAAACCAGGGTCAGGAATAGGGGAATCAATACAGTACCTATAGAAATACATCACAGACAATGGTATATTCTTGGAAAATAATCGTATGACAAGTTACTGAGTGACTAAACTTACCTGACGTTATAGAGAATATTGAATATATCCACTCAATGTATTTTGTCTAACCGAAAACAAGAAACGATAAAATTCGTTTATAAGCAAGGTCTTAAGGGAAAATAACACATTGAGTAAGGAATGCCAGAAACACTGTTGAATTAAGAAGGAACATTAGTGAAAAACACAAGATATTCAAGGATTGACAGAAAAGATAACAAGCAACTGCATAAAGAAAGGTTAGTAGAAGAAAACAAGGAAATTCATAATATAAAAATTAGACAATAAACTGAGAGGCCTAGATTAATGACTGTTACGTAATTATAGGTTATAAGCAGTGGGAAAAATAAAGAACTGCAAGCTACAAGGTTGCAGATAAATACTAGATGAGAGGCTAGTTTGAAAGTCGAAGGGGTAGGTAATTAGTAGGGTTAGACTAAGTTATAGATGAGAAATAGAGATAGAGTAAACACATGAAGTATTCAAAAAGTAGTGTGATAATGATGCCTAAATATACACAGATACACAGTGTTATTCTGGACAATGAATAGTATCTTTTGCATTTTACTAAACCACATTTACTATTTTGGAATGGGCAAGGTGAATAGATATATTCTACATATTTTAGTAGTGTATTTTACTATAATAGCCTGAGTCTTTTCCTATAGTCATAAGGAGTGACTGGTTCCAAAATTTAAGAAAAGCACAGGATATCTTTATAAGTAATTTTATGTATATAACTTTGTAAAGGAGTAAAACTCTACTAATGGAATTTTATTAGATAATGGTATTTATATAATATTATTTGTAGGCCAAAATAGGTGAAAATGGTAGTTTTGTATTATATATTACAAAAAGTGATAAGATTAACTGTTTATATTTTTTTACAAGGAGCAAGAACATAATGGAAAAATTATGGAAAGAGAACAGCCTCATACTGAGGAGATTTTGGATATTACCTTGAGTATAATTGAAAAACTAATCGTATCTGTCACATGCAATGAGAGTGAACAAGGGAAAATTAGTGCTGCAGACTTGAGGTGTGATTTCGAAGACGAAAGCTTTGATGGAGATTTTCTGGAAGCATTAAATTATGTTGAAATTTTAGAACAAATTAATTCAGAAACTGCTAAGGAGGGAATTGATCTGAATGACATATCTGATGAACTTGTATTGGAATGTGTGTTAAATTATGAGATGTTACAAGAATACATTTATTGTTTCAAAATAATAAAGGTTTGAGCACTATCTACTAATGTATTTATTGTACTAAAAGTGAAGCACTTATAGATTCAGTTATATATTCTTAAAATGTTTGTATTGATTTAAAATATGCAAATTGGGTCTGAGGGTATGGATTGCTGAAAATCCATATGGAGTATACATACAGTCTTGTATGCACCTGCAAACTTGTGTTTTATGCCTTCAATTCCCCAGTCTGTATCCTTACATTTCCTCCAAACACTCTGGCACTGCTGTTTTAGTATTGTACTGAGCCAGTCAGCAGTATGTTCTTTTCCATTGTACCGTGGTAAAACTGAAGCTGTAATAAATTTAGTGGGGAACTTTCTTTGCAGAAGTGTAATGATCCAGTCACTATCTAGATACTCACGGATTGAAAAAGGCCTTAGTCCATAGAGTGTTTGAAACCCCTATACACTGTGCATGTACTATTCTATGCACCAGCAAACTTATGTTTTATACGTTCAATTCCCCAATGTGTATCCTTACACTTCCAGCAAACATTCTCACACTACTGTTTCAATATTGTAGTGAGCCATTCAGCAGTATGTGTTTATCTGTATACTGTGATAAAACTGAGGCTGTTATAAATTCAATCAGGCTCTTTCCTTGCAGAACTGTAATCATCCACTCACTACCTAAGTACTCATACATTAAAATAGGCCTTAGGGTATAGACTACTTCAAACCCTTATAGACTATAGACTATGTATGCAGTCTTCTATGTACTTGCAAATTTGTCTTTTATACGTTCAAATTACCAGTATGTATCCTTCCACTTCCACCAAACACTCTGTCACTGTTGTTTTAGTTTTGTAGTGACTGATTCATTGGTATGTAGTAATCCATTCACTACATTAAAACACTAATGGGCACATATACAATAACTGGCATATCCCCAGGAATATGTCATTGTGCTCCGTGACACCACCACCATGGATGCCCCGTATTTACAAAGCTGTGTATCATAGGACAACAATGGCACATATATGTGATGTATCTGTGCTGTAAAGGTGGTGCATTGTTTGAGTTATGTTGCAAGTGCAACACATCTGCAGCAATGCTCTGGGGGCCCTATGCTCAGACTGCTGTGTCAATCCTTACACCTGCTTTAAGGTAGTGCAGGGTTTCGACACAGCATGAGCCCAGAAGTGACAAAGTGAAATCTTGTAGATTTCAGTCAGCCACTTTTAGGAGGTGTTCCTGCGCAGGAATGTCTCCTTCTGGTACAGGGATTTACAATGTGACGCACCTCCCAGATACGTCACATTCTAAATACCACATACCATGGCGCATCTTCTGCACCACCGCTTCATCAGAAAAGTAATGCAACAGCGGTGTAAAAGAGGCACAAGGGTGTTGTAAATTTGCCCCTAACAAACACTTACAAATTCACCCAGGCAGTTTCACTAGCAGTGTATTCTTTTTGAATTTACTTTGGTTATTATTTTACTTTAAAAATATAAAATGTAACTTCAAAAATAAAATAAATATAAGTATTTATAATAAAAATGTAGGAAATTACTATAAAAAGAAAGAAATATAATAATTAGTACATTTTAAAATTATCATTTACAAAACCTTTGAAATTCTCTGAAAAAACCATAGGCTTCAGGCACGTTATAGTTAGGAATTAGCATTTAAAAAACCTTAGAAATTCACTGAAAAAAACATAGGTTTCACCCTTGTTATAGTTAGCTGGACATTTCACTCATACAAAACCTTTGAAATCCCCCCGTTATAGTTAGTTCAGCTAACTATAACTCGCGCAACCGCAATGCACTGCTGATGACATCACATATTACATCACTCATGACATGGTCAGTGACATCACTCATGACATCACTGATGTCATCTCAAATGACATCACTGATGTTTTCATATCTCATCAGGGCTTGATCACTCAGAGAGTTGAAACTGGAGAATAATACAAACTACCCTCCAGAGTTTTAGACAGGCAAGAGGTAAGTTTCTAAGTTACTTTCCTTAATATTTATCAAAAATCCAACTGCATCATTACGTTGGGTTTTTGAAAAATATTAAAAAGTAAATAGATCGGGCGTGACTTGCCTCAAATGAAGATGGCCGCTGCCTGAAGCGGCTCCGCAACTCAACCTCCATTAATACTGTTAGTCTGGCAAAAGTCCAAAGAAAGGGTCGGCGAGGGAGCAGAACCAGTTTCGGAGTGTTCCTGCTGGTGGTCCGTCGACCGCATCTGTATACTCCCGGGGTGAGGCCTAGCTGCAGAGGCGAAGCACCAGCCTAAATTGCAGAAGAGGGGTGTGCTCCTGGTGATCACGAAACAGCAGAGGAGACACCACTGCAGAGGAGGCAGGTGGTGCAGCTGGACGGTCGGCCGGGGAGGACTTGGGGCCCTCCCCTCCACTCCTGGTGGACTAGGCGTCGCACAACAACAGTTTACTCTTGGAGGAAAGAGGCCATCTGGCCACGGGGACACCCCCTCCGCCCAGGACCTGAGGTAGACTGATGCTGAGAAGAGTGTGGAGGGAGGCAGTAGAATGTGGCCTTGGGCAGAAAGTACTGATGTTGGCACGTGGAAACAGAAGGAGTTGAAATAGAAGCAAAATGGCAGGGTATGCAAAGACTTAATATGTAACGCTAGTCCATAAACTGTATGCCAGCCTGTAAATCAGAGTGGGCCTGGCTGTAAGGGTGCAGCACGGCCTTTGGGAGGAGCGGTATACACCCAATTATCCTGGATGACTGCGAGATGATTGAGACAAGAGGATTGGCCGGGAGCATCCAGAGACTCATCTCCCCCCTTCCCTCTGGTGGTCTGACCTTAGGATGGCAGCTGCAGCGGTCCCCCAGAAGCAGTGCCAGATCAACTAGATAGTGATAGGCACGACGGCCGGGCTGAAGATAGGCTGGGATGGAGACTCCTTAGAAGACAGCCAGTTGCGACCGAGAGCAGAGGTGGACCGATCTCGATGGGAAGCGGCTTCACAGTGAGTAGTGTGGCTGCACACTTACCCACACACCCAGTCCTGGATACAAACCCGGGAACCAGATGCTATAGAGATACTCCTCTGCCAGGGTGAGACCCCCTCTGTGCTGATTAGGGCCCCTAAAATATACCAAAGGACCCTATTTAGATATGCTTGGCCACAAACTACACACTCTCTACATGAACCCACCAGGTCACGAGGGCCACGGAGCAGCAGCCGATCCAGTGGTGGTGGGCTGAAACCAATCCAGAACTGAGAAGATAAGAAGATAAGAAGGGGGTGAGAAACCAAGTAGTCACAGAGAGTAGCTATGCGCTGAGCCCAAAATTACCCCTTGGACCAGACTGGGAGTCAGGAGGAAACTTCTGAGGCACAGGGAGACACTCTGATAGGCCGCAGAGGCTGCCTCAGTAACCCATGGCAGGCAGCAGAAGCTCACCCTGTGTCCTGAATGAAACACACCACCAGCTCGGCAGAGGTCAAGCTCCAAGATGACAGGGGGAAAGAGTGTCAAGAGGAGCCATCAAACCAAATTGGATACATTTACTCTCCCAAAGGGAGCCAAGGCCCAAGAAGATCTACCCTCAGAGTCCCCGTCAGCACATAGCAAGGGTATGCTACTCCTCCATGACTTCATGGCTGACATATGAGGGGTACAAACGACTTTAGAGACCCGGATAGACTCAGACATTAAAAAAAGGTCTTGCTTATCCAAGCAGTTCTACACAATATTGGGGCAAGGGTACAAACAGTAGAAAACTCCACAAAAACTCTGCTCCAGCATACCACAGCGCTCAAATGAAATTAAATGGAATGCTCTTGTATAGCGCACAAGGAGGCATCCCAGCACTGCAGAGGTCGCTAGGGGGGGAGATGGAATTATGGGAATAACAAGGTTTTCAGTTGTCTTCAAAAAGCCAGATGGTTAGCTTCCTTATGGATAGGGAGAGGAAGGGAGTTCCAGAGCTTAGGGGCATTAAAGGAAAATAGGCAGCCCCCCGTTCTGACCTTCTTTATCCTGGGAAATTCAGCCAGGTGAAGCTCGTCCGAGCGAAGAATTCAGGTAGCCTTGTATGGTTTAACCAGATTTTTAGTGATGGGTGGGCCTTTGCCTTGCAAGCCCTTTTGTGCAATGCGGAGGGCCTTAAAATGTATTCTCTCCTGTACTGAGAGCCAGTGGAGGGAGTGGGCTTTTCTGAGCAGCGCTTTGTTGTCCCCGAGAGAAGTCTAGCTGCCGAATTTTGTACCATTTCAAGTTTGGAAATGACTGAGTTAGGAGAACCCAAGTAAAGCGCGTTGCCGTAATCCAGCCTGGAGAGTATGAGCATCTGGATCAACAGCTTTCTTGAGTGGCAGGGTAAGAGAGAAATCATTTTTCGGGTGGTTCTGAGCAGACCGTAACAAAAGGCAGCGGTTTTCCTTGCCTGGGCTGTAAAAGTGAGATCATGGTCAAGCCAGATGCCCAAACTTTTTATCTCCTTTATTGGCTTTAGAGCTCGGCCCATGCAAATAGGCCACATAGTGTTCGAGTTAATGTTAGCTTGGTTACCCAGCACCATGAGCTCCATTTTGTCACCATTAAGCTTCAGGTGAGATGAGCTCATCCAACTGGCAACTTCCTTGAGACAGGAGCACAGATCCGTGGGTGACTGGTCCGCCTGGTTTAGTGCCATGATTAGCTATGTATCATCAGCGTACGTAACTATGTGGATGCCAAAAGGCACAAATGAAGGAAATGCAAACACTCAATTTCCATCTGGAGGCTAGACTTGAAAATCAAGGATGGTTGAGACATAATAACGTTCAAATTCTGGGACCAGCAATGGATCTATTAATTAAAAACCTTGTTTGTACACATCTTCAACCAAAGGGAATATTGAAATTTTTCTCAGTAGAAGGAGCCCATTGAGTGCCAGGTGGGTGACCCAAACCTGGAGCCCTGTCGAGACCCATCATAGCGCAACTCATACTTCAAACAGCCCTTGCAGCTCCACCAGTCCTATTTGAGATTGCACAAGTTACCTTCTTCCCGGATTTCACCCTAAATACACAAAGGCTGAGGTGCAGCTTCATTGCAGTAAAGAAAGCACTCAGAGATAAATGGGTGAAGTACTCAATACTTTTTGCTAAGCATTTTTTATGTTTAAGGAAACAAGCAGTAAATATACACCAACACAACCAACACATTGCGACCAACACCAGTAGTTTTACAGTGACTCATGGGGGGAAAGACCTGGAAGGGCTACAACACAGGGCCAAAAGGGCCAAAAGGAAAAAACATATCAGCCACCATATGACAGGACAATCTCCCGCTGAACTTAAGTTAATGAACTGGAATATAAATGGGTTGGGGAGTAAAGTCATACGAGGCATAGTACTCCAGTTTATTAACCCCTTCGGTGCTGATGACGGCTCCCGTTCATCATCAGTTACGGTAGGCATGTGCTGATGACGGCTGGGAGCCGTCATGACCATGACCGTGATCAGAATGTGCCGCACAAGTGCAGAATTCTGGCCGCAGCCAAGGGGTTAAAAGGTACTCCCGGATGTGGTCCTCCTATAGGAAAACCATCTCATGCTAAGCTCTAAATCAATGTGTTTACAAAATGAAAATACATGTAGGATACACGTCGGGATCAAGGGGCGCAGGGATTCTCCTCAAGAAAGAATTACCTCTCAAAAAAGAGGGGCGTTGTTGGACAGACTGGGTAGATACACTGCACTCTCGGGGATCTGGGCAGGCAAAGTCATAAATATCCTTTTGGTATACAGCCCCCAACTCAAAAAGGCTTGACGTTGACGGATCTGGGAGCCCTCATACTTGATATCCCAGTGGGATGCCTATATATGGGGGCGTGATTGATTTTAACATGGCAGGATGCAAATTTCTTGACCGTTTGCCATCTAGGGTCCCCAACCCCACTCATACACGGCTAGAAGATTTTCTCTTAGCATTGGGTCTAATTGATAACTGGAGGTCCCTTAACCTCAAAACACAAGAGTATACGTTTCACTTGGGTGCACATGAGAGCCAGTCGCTAATTAACTTTTTAATATCCCTAACCCCCTCTTTCCCCACTTTACAGATGTGAAGCCCCTGGCGAGAGGGATCTCGGATCACTCTCCCCTATGGGAAAGCTATAAGATGAGAGATGTGCAGCATTCGGGCCCATTAGCCATCAATGCCTGGTATATTAAAGTGGCAATAATGAGGAAAGGAATGACTGAACCCACTGAACATTACTTTCAAGAAAATATCAATAATGTTCCATCGAAATAGGTACAGTGGGAAGCATATAAAGCGGTGGGTAAGGGTCAGACCCTATCGCTGATTTCAGGGCACAATCAGGAGAAGGAAGGAAAAGTAGCTGAGTTTGACATGGGCATCTTAGATCTAGAACTTCAATTGGTAAGAAAATATGACAACAACTTACAGCATAAGCTAAAACTTAAAAAACAAGATTATAGAGACTGTGTGATGGAAGAGGCCGGGAATAAAATTAAAGAAACTCAACACCGGATGTATGAAATTGGTAAAAAAGCGGGTAAACTACTGGCCTGGCTCGATCAGAGTGAGAGAGCAAATTGAGGGGTCGCTTCTATCTCCACTAACACTGGAGAAACCCTCAGAGACCCCTAGCGATTGCTGAGGCTTTCATTGATCATTACTCAGAGTTTTACCCCACAGGGATGCAATATTCAGAACAGGACTCTCTTGAGTTCCTGGAGGATATCCTGCTCCAGGCTCTGACTGCCAAAGAGCGGCAGCTGTTAGAGGATGACCTTACTAAAGCCAAAATAATGCAGGGTACTAGAGCCCTAAATTAAGACAAAGCACTAGGTCCGAATGGTATCCAAATAGAATTATATAAGCTTACTGCTCAAACAACCGCACCACATTTAATGGCCATGTTCGATGAAAGAAAGTCTGTAAGCTCCCGGTAGACCAGAGGCTGGGAACCATAGTGGTAATACATAAGGGGGGAAGCCGGGAGACCGATGTAGATCCTATCGCCTGATATCATTGCTTAACGCTGAAGTAAAGATTCTTGCAAAGCTATTGGCTCTGAGGCTTCTCCCAATACTTCCCACCTTGGTCCATCCGGATCAATCTGGATTTATGCCAGGTCGCAGTACAGCCCTAAACCTTAGGCGCCTCCATGGGGTGCTGGGGCGCGCACAAACTCAGGAGGATGCCGCGTTCATATTCCTGTATGTGCGAATGGAGTTTGATACTATTGAGTGTCCTTGTATGTTTGCGGTGTTCAAATTAATTGGATTCGGACCGTGCTTCCTGTCTTGGCTCAGCTTTCTATATACAGAGCCCCTAGCACAGGTAGTGGTCAATGGGAAAACATTGTGCGTGTTTCCCTTGCAATGAGGCACAAGGTAGGGTTGCCCCTTAGCCCTTTAATATTTGCATTCATGTTGGAGCCAGTGGCGTCCTGGATCCATGGGGATCCAATAATACTAGGTCAGTGCTGGTCAGAAGACTGGGAAGACAGGATATCATTGTATGGAGATGATATCGTTTTATAAGTTGCCTTTCTTCGCTCCTCTATGGCGAAAAAACTAAATATCTTTGCCACGTTTAGAAGATACCCGAGATACACAATCAACTGGGCCAAATTGTTGGTGTTCGTCCTTTGTAGACAAAGACCTGTTCTACCTGTGGAGCGTGAGGAGGAAGTAGTAATAGAGGGATTCCGATATCTGGGCTTTTTCGTAACAACCGACCTGGTGTGATTTCAGGCCCATAATCTGCAGGGGCCCCTAGAACGACTCAAAAGCTATGTCCATCACTGGTGTGCCCTCCCCCTCTCCCTCTTGAGTAGAGCGGCACTGTTCAAAATGATGACGCTACTGCGATTTTCATTCATTTTGCAAAACATCCCATTTCCGGTACCGAATTCATATTTTAATTCAATAGCCTGCACTGGTTATTCCCTTTTATGGGATGGGAGCCCCCTGTGGGTCGCTCTCAGTAAATTGACCCATAGCTGGTACGAGGGAGGAATTGCATTGTCCCATATTCAAACTTACCACCAAGTAGCCCAGCGAGTAACTATAAATTAGTGGGTTCACCACCCACTATCGGAACCTGCTTATAAGATAGATCGGCTGGTTCTACAGCCGTGACGGCATCTCCACACTCTCTATGTTGAGCTGTGGGGACTCTCGTTGGATGGCCCTACAGCATTGATGGTTTACCTATGGCACTCAACCCTGCCCAAATTAGGATGGAAGAATAAAATCACCAAACCTACGCCCCTATGGGAATCCCAACAACTGGGTTCAATGGGAATAGGAAAGGGCTTTGACTAATCGGACTTGATCGAAATCTCACGACTGGGAGACTTGTACACAGGGTAGATATTGCATGGTTTGAACAGTTATAAAAAACCCACAAACTGACCCAAACAGAGTGCTTCTATTATCTACAAATCTGACATGCCATACAGACAGAGGTGCCCTGGGGGTCAGACCTACCTGAGTCGTCGCCGTTGGAATGTAGGCTGCCTGAAAAACACTTAACACAAAGGGTGATATCGCTCACATACCAAAAACTCCTTAACAACTTACCTGACTGGCCTCCCCAAGAGAAGTAGCAATTAGGGCCCACTTCAGACTGGTCCAGCTCAAAATCCCACACAGAGCCTACATCTCCTGTGTTATGCTAGTTAAAGTGGGTAGAAAGGCGGACGCAACCTGCAATAGGAATTGTGGAGAAGAGGGATTGTTCTACCACATTCTGTGGACGTGTTAAAAAATTCATGAATACTGGGAGGCAGTAGTATTGTGTATGTCTAAAATAGTGGGAGATAAGTTAACACTGTTGCCCAAATGGTGCCTCTTAATGTGTGGGAAGATATGAATCTGGGACGAGCAGATCAAACCTGGACTACCCTAGGTCTAATGTTAGCGAACGTAACATAGCCAGCACTGGGGGGCAGATATTCCACCAACGCTTCAGGATTGGAAGAGGGATATGGACTGGAATATGGTGGTGGAAAATTCAGTCTATGTGAACAGAGGGTGCCCAAGAAAATGGGGGAGATATGGGGCAAAGGAAATGTGTATAGAGGGAACCCGTGGACGGCCCCAGTGGGAGAGACAATACAAACTCTGACAAATCCAGGAGTCGATTGAATGTGATACAAGATTATGAGATGGCTAACAGTGTCTAGGCCAGAAGATGGCAAATGAAGGTTAACAAATGACTCACTGTAATAATCCTTGGTCGTGTTTTCAAAAACTGTAATGTTAGGCATGTTTTAATGCACTGTTATAATAAAATATATATATTTAAAAAAATGTAATAAGGTTAATTATGCACCCACAAAAAAAAAGTAAATGGATCATCAATCTAGCTGGTAGCTACCCATGCTCCTCTATGGGTTAGAAAATAGCTTGTGGGTGCTAGTTCACTTTAAGGATATGTTATTATCAAATGTCTACATGTCTTTTCAATATCATGTAGTGGCGTGGCTTAGGAGCTGGAGTGAATGGCAGCAGCTCCGAGGAGCTCCGGGAGAGCGTAACGCGACAGGTCTCCTCTGAGCTCCCTATGCTGATGTCAGGTTCCTGAAGCCGCTTTTCTATGCAGCAGAACCTTTTCAGCACGCAACAGGAGCATCACAGTGACACGGGGTGAGTGTGCAGTGTGATTTCTCGGCTCCTATTATGGGACTTAGCCGGCTTTTAAGTCGCGGCCGCCGTTTTGTGATTCTGCCGCACCCCGTGGATCCCGTCGAATTTCTGCCTGATGTTTTGCCCTGACGTGTGTCTTCTTTTTTAACATTTAAATATGCTAAATGGCATATTAGCAGCAGTGTTTCTGTTTGCATTGTTTTTTTTAACATTTATGGATAGTTTATTTTGCTAAATGGCATTCTTGGATCGTCTCTTCATGTCTCCTCAACATTGAACTGCATATCCCTAGACACCATTTTGGTTATTTGAATAGGCCTACAAATTCGCTTTTAATATGCTCACTGGTATTTAATCAGCAATTGCTCTCTGTTTCTCTTCGCTATTGATTTTATTTGGAGACTATATTTATTTCTGGCATATTCTAATCTTTTCAACTCTACTCAGCATTTTTCAATATTCTCTTGGAAGCTATCTTTGAGTCTAGAACCCAACGACCAGGTCCTTTTCTCACACATATTTTTTGTGATAATGGCTCGTTCTAACCACAGCAATGTACAACAAATCAATTCTAACTGCACGTTGTTAGAGGACATTAGTCCATTTAGTGTGCTACAGGAAAATATGTATGATATATCTAATGACTCTGTTGCAATGAAAGGCTCCTCTTCTGCTACGTCTCGTCCATGCTCTAAACCTTACTCGAAAATACCCTCCTCAGCATCTGGAAAATGAGTATGACAAATCCTTCTTCCTTCACCAATTTTTCCTTTTCCATTTCCATGGAGCTTTTACTATACATTGCCAAAACAAATATTCGTCTTCAGAGCCTTGAAGATAACTGGTCTCATACCGAACAACAAGTTGATCTGGAGAGAAGAATGACTTCAGTGCAGGTGATTTCAGACCAGGTTCCGGATATGTGCAGAGAAATACAATATCTCAAGCAACAAGTTGAAAACTTGGAAAATAGGCGCACTATCCTAAGCTCTACTTTTTGTCATTTACTCAGTAAAGATTTTAGTTTTCTTATTGCTTGCATAATAACTGTTCAAGTTAATTTGATTGGTTACATATAGAGTTGTTACATGGAACGTTAAAGGAATAAACAATCCCATAAAAAGACAACGGGTATTAACCCATTTAGCTAAATTAAATGCCGATATAACACTTATTCAAGAGACACATTTATCAGATGTTGAAGCATCAAAATTGAAACGATGTTGGGTAGGCAATGTTTTCTCTTCTCAAGCTCTAGGTAAGAAAAATGGGGTCTCTATTCTTTGTCATAAAAAATACCAGGGATCAGTCACCCATCAAGAATGTTATTCGGAAGGTTGTTGCATAATAGTCAAACTTCTCATAAATCAAATACCTTTAGTCCCATTTAATATTTACGCACCAGTCACTGTTGATAATGTTTTTTGGACCCACATCTCTGAGAAACTCCTTTTATTGGACAATGATTATATTATTTTTGGTGGTGATTGTAATCATGGTTTTGACGCTATATTAGACAGACACTCTTTTGTTAGATTCTCCAGCACTAAGATGCATTCCCAATCTACTTCCACCATACAATGCAAATCCCTTGTCAACATGTTGGAGGCTCTGTCACCCTTATATTTGAGAATATAGTTTTTACTCCCCTTCTCACCACTCGCAATCCCGAATAGATTATGTTTTCTTTAGTAATTCCTTATCTCAATTACTTTCCTATTCTGAAATTGGATCCATTTTAATATCTGCTCACGCTCCAGTTTCAGTTGATTTTGATTCGTCACACTTTACTTTTCATTTACGTAGATGGTGTTTCAATAATACTTTATTATCAGATCCTAATTTTACAAGCCAATTCACCTCTTTTGCTTCTGAATTCTTTTCTTTCAATTCTACTCCGAATTCTTCTCCCGTTAGGATCTGGGACTCATTTAAAACTGCGGCTAGAGCCTTTATTATCAAATTTGTTTCTCAGAAAAAGAAATCTTTTGAAGTTAAAAACTCCAAAATGCTTGCTGAGATCAAACAACTAGAGTATACTTATTACCATTCAAATTCTGAATCTTCATTAAAAAAAACGCATCAATGCAAATGAACCACTGAAGCTGCTTCTTCGTTTCTTTTAAAGAACAGTGCTTGTTATTATGGAGGTCAAAATAAAATGCGGAAATTATTAGCCAATTACTTGAAAACGCGACGTGATCGGACTAGAATAGAGTATATACGGAGTAATGCTGGTATTTCCTTATTTAAGGATAATGACATTTTAAACGAGTTTGTTTCCTTTTATAAAACTTTATACACTCCCGAACAACAATCGTCCTCAACTAATCTTTCTACTTATTTTCAATCTATTGTCCCTCCTTCTTCTCACAATACTGACTTTACATCTTTAGAAGCAGATATTAATCTCTCTGAAATTACACATGCAGTTTCAGTCCTAAAAAGGGGGAAAGCTCCGGGCCAGATGGATTTACTATTTAATTTTATGCGGATTTTGCTAATCTATTACTCCCAAGTCTTCTATCACTTTTTAATTCTTTTATTACAGCTGGCACTTCTTCTGGAACATTTCAAGAAGCCATGATCTGTTTAATACACAAAGATAAAAAATACCCTTTTCTTTGCAAAAATTATCGTCACATCTCCTTAGTCAATCTTGATTATAAGATATTTGCAAAAATTCTTGCTCTTCGTATTGATCCCATTTTACCTAATCTCATCGGCCCAAGCAATCAGGTTTTGTAAAAGGCAGTTTATCATCTGATAACTTCAGAATGTTTTTTAATATCCTTAGTAAAGCTTCCTCTCTCCACTACCCTATTGCAGCAATAGTGTTAGACGCAGAGAAAGCATTTGATAGAATTTCATGGGATTTTAGGTTTCAGGTGCTAAAATGGATAGGGTTTCCTCCTAAATTAATATCCCTTATTTCGTTATTGTACTCAGGTCCTAAAGCTTCTATTTTTGTTAATGGGAAAAAATCTCAGATTATTTTTCGCTTCTTGAGGAGTACGTCAAGGATGCCCCCTTTCTCCTCTTTTATTTATAATAGCATTAGAACCCTTTTTAACTAAAATTAGACAGGACACTCTTTTACCGGTTTTCATCTTGATACTTCCCATGTTAAACTGTCAGTTTACGCAGATTATATTCTTTTATATTACTCTAATTCTTCTACCTCCATTCCTTCTTTTTTAAAACAGGTTGATATATTCTCTCAGTTATCTGGTTATGGTCTCAATTCCGACAAGTGTGAAGTTCTTCCCCTTAATGTGCTTTGTCTTAAACAAGATTTAATTTCTACTTATTTTTCTTGGTAAACTTTCAAGATAAAATATCTGGGTCTGTGTTTCTCTTCAAAATTACACAAAGACTAAAACTGAACTTTGCCCACATAACTAAAACTATATCTGACTCTATTGATCGCTGGCACCAACTTATTCTCTCCTGGTGGGGACGACAGGATTTCATTAAGATGATGATCTCTCCTTTAGTTCTATATATTATTTCCATGATTCCTGTTCATATTCCTGGACTTTACTTAAAAAAAAATGGATTCCCTTTTAACAAAATTCCTTTGGAAAAACAATTTCCCCCCGAATAGCTTTGTCTACCTTGAAAGCGGGCAACATTTCTGGTGGTCTTAAATTTCCTGATTTAAACAAATATCATGATGCTTTTTCTTTAAAACAATCCTCCCATTGGCTTTCCCTTGACAAGAATATACATCCTCCCATCTGGTTGACCATAGAAAAACACTTTTTATCACCTTACAAATTTAAAGAATCTCTTGCTTTTCCCAACAATATTTCTTCCTTTTGAATTCCAACTATCTCACACACTCGTAAAATTCTTGCTCCATTAAGACCCTCCTCTTCACCTTCGTATTCATCGCTAGATCAAGAACCCATTTGACATAATACATTTTCACGCATTAAAAATTGTACCATTTACTGGAAAGTATGGAGAGCTAAGGGACTACTTTTGATTTCACAATTATTACTCAATAATACCCCTTTATCCTTTTCGGATATTCAAGCACAATTTTCTGTACCATCTTCTTTTCAAAACAAATGTTCCCTTCTCCCGCTCTAATGTTTTTCTTGGCTTCCTATCACCTTACTGGCCTCAACCTCCATCTAATTTTAAACTAGTAGATTTCTTATTGGCAATAGCTCTTCACGTAATCACTTCCAATTGGAAACAGGGAGACAAAGTCATATTTAGAGCATGGTGGAATTCTGTTTGTTTTCATCACAGACTTGACACCAATTACATCACTCTGTGTCCATAAAAAGAGACCTTTTTGTGGCTCCCTATATCCACATACTTAACGCATATCGCTTCACATAGACACCCATCAGTTAAAACATCTGATGAAGTTAGGAAACCTTCTTGATGCACTTGTTGTCTTTAATATGTTTTAATACGTTTTCAATAATTCTCCCTTAGCTGTTTTTCCTTATTATAACTAGTTGTTTTTTATCTTTTAAATTGTCTTTTATGCATACAGAAATCATCTCCATATGTTATATATTTTTTTCTCGTTTACGAATATAATAGTATCAAGCTTATAAAGGTGCATATATTTTCCCTTCCCTTGCTTCCCTTCCCTTCTTATCTCTCCCCCTCCCTTTCTCTTTCTCCTTTTTTCACAGAATGGATTTCTTGATAATTATTACCTTAATGTCATGTAATTTATGGCACTTGCTGTTATTCCTTGTATTTTGTTTATTTGTTCTTTGCTAAATAAAACTAAACTTAACATTTAAATATCATGTAGCCTTTCTTCTGTTCGCAAAGACCTACTTATGTTTGGCTTATTAATATTTAAAAATAAGGTTTGTTTTGACAGGTTGAACTGCAGTTTTTGCTCTGCGTCAGTCATGCTACAATGGCAGACCTCAAGCCATGTTTGTACTACCACTGTAGTGCACAACAGGTGTCACAGCTCACTAGTGGCATTTAACTGCAAGGCCCTGAGTAAACTTTGTACCATATCCTAGGCACTTATAAGCCTGTTTAAATATGCCAGTTGAGAGTTTACCCATTCAATCGAGTTAAAAGAGCGAGCATAGGCACTTTACTACTGATTAGCAGGGGTAAAGTGCACAGATTTCTATAGCCAGCAAAAACACATAGGACAAAAATGTTGGTGAACACAACGCAGAGAATCATCATTTCCTACAAGTGGGCTTATTTTTATACTGTTCAGGACCCTCTGGTATTTCCATTTTTCTGAATATTCATTCATAGTTAGTATTTATTAGTGTGCATGTAATAAATTACTTTTACTTTTTAGAAGAAAAAGCACTGGCTGGAAACTCAAGAGTGTTGTATAGAGTGTTGTTTGCTCCCAAACCTATGTACTAGCTCTTACTGACTCCCCTCGAGAAGACCTTGGAATGCTCAGCATCGCTACCTTGAGATAGCCAAGTGCTATTTCTTGTGAAGGACTAACATGAAATGAAATGAAATGAAATGAAAAACGATTTTTAACGCGCAACTAAGCCCAGATGGGCGTCAAGGCGCCTGACCAAATAATACCAGATAACAGAGACTAATCCTAATTACGGATATGCCCTGACAAAACACCAGGTCTTGAGCGCCTTTTTAAAGGAAGACAGAGAAGGTTGCATCTTAATCTCAAGAGGTAACAAGTTCCAGAGTTTTGGAGCAGCAATGGAAAAAGCTCTGTTTCCCCAACGAACCCTTTTGGCACGTGGGACAACCAACAAATTCATCTCTGAAGATCTTAAAGATCTACCAGGCTGGTAGCGGGTCAGCAAGGCACCAAGGGGATCAGAAGAACCCTCTGCCAAAGCTCGATAGACAAGACAGAGGATCTTAAACAAGATCCTGAGATGAATGGGCAGCCAATGAAGGCTCTTTCTGGCCATCGTGGCAGACGACGCCCTGGGAAGTGCTAAGACAAAACGAGCAGCCGCATTTTGGACTACCTGTAATCGCTGAATGAGCCCCTTGTTGGAGTCTACATAAAGCGCATTACAGTAGCCCAACCTTGAACCTATCAATGCTACTGCCACCTGTTTACGTGCTGAGGGAGAAAGATAGTGAAGAATCCTCCTGAGAATCTTTAACACCTTGCTACCTTGAGATAGCCAAGTGCTATTTCTTGTGAAGGACTAACATCTTCCTCAACTAATGACACTCTTTCTTACAATGAGACACTGCTTTCTGTCAAGATATCTATCTGGGACAAGCAGTGTAAGCTGCTATTTTCTTATTCAGCTGTATGGGGCTTTAAGGCAGCACAAATTGCTACCAATGTTATGTTATGTTATGTTAAAAACATTTATACCGCGCACGTTCACCAAACAGTTTCATGGCGCTCAAAACAATTGCGGGGAGAACAGTGCTGCAGATTAACTCAATAGGCTTGCTTGAAAAAGTGGGTCTTGAGTAATTTACGAAAGCAGTCTTACCGGAGGCAAAGTCTAAGGGAAATAGGGAGAGAGTTCCACATAGTGGGGGCCAGAAAAGAGAAACATAGACCTCCATGTTTTTTGCGTTTATACCTTGGGATCGTGAGTAGGTTGTGGGAAATGGACTGAAGATCTCTAGATGGAGTATAACGCTTAAGACTAGATGTAATAAAAGCAGGAGCTTGGCCAATGAGGGCTTTAAAAGCAATACAGCTAAGTTTAAACAAACAGCGGTAAGCCACCGGGAGCCAGTGCAATCTATCCAACAGGGGCGAGACGTGTTGATGTTTAGACGAATGAAAAACCAATCTTGCCGCCTGGTTTTGCACCAACTGCAACCGGTGGAGTGGGTAGGCGAGGATTCCAACATAGAGGGAGTTGGCGTAGTCAATACGTGAAGTGACCAGGGCCATAATGACAAGAATGAGTGCCTCGGTGGTAAGGAACCTACGAATTTTGCAAATCCTGCGCAGATGGAAGAAGCAGGATGATGTTACTGCATTGATTTGAGGTCTCATAGACAAGTCACTAGAGATGATCACACCTAGGCTCTTTACCGATTTGACAGGGCAGAGCGGGGGCATAAGGGAGGGGGGCCAAAAGCTGGCATTCCAAGGATTGGCTGGCCCACCCACCAACACCAACTCCGTCTTGTTTGGATTAAGCTTTAGCTGACTGTAGTGCATCCACTCCGAGATCACAAGCATGGTGGATTGAAAGTTTGTACAAGAAGAAGGGGAGGAGTCCACAGGAAAGATCAATTGGAGATCGTCCGCATAATTAAAAATAGTGACGGGGTGTGGCAAAGGGAGGCCTAAAGGGGTTGCATACAAAGATTAAACAAAAGTGGCGACAGAGCGGAGCCCTGAGGGACTCCGCAAACTAAGGGGGAATAAGAAGCAGAAAAGGTAGACAGATGAACTGCCTGGGAGCGCTGATACAAGAAGGATCTAATCCATGAGAGGGCCACACCCTGGATACCCGCATTATTGACTCGGTCGATCAAAATAGCATGATCAACCATGTCAAAGGCGGCCGACAGGTCCAGTAAAACAAGAGCCTGGGCGCCTTGCCCCAGTACATCCATCAGGGCTACGATGACCGCTTCGGTGGAATGAGCTGGCCGAAAACCAGCTTGCTGCGTCTCCAAAAAGGAGGAGCTCTCGATGAATGCACTGAGGCAGCGGGTGACATGAGCCTCCAAAATTTTCCCCAAATAGGGAAGGAGGGAGATGGGTCGAAAGTTACTCATGACCGAAGGATCGGCACCCAGCTTTTTTAATATGGGGACAACAACCGCCTGCTTAAAAGATTCTGGAACCTTGCCAGTAGCCAGCGATTTATTGAGCTGTAACATGGGGGGGTCTGGGTAGGCCAAAAAAATATCTTTGAGAATTTGTGGGGGACAGCAGTCATTAGGGGATCCAGAGCTCACAGAATGTAACAGTGAGGTGAACTCGGTCAGGGAAATAGGAGGGAAGGCATCTAATCAACAAGGATTCATAGGAGGCAGAGGAGGGGGAATGGGAGATAAGGGGAGAGGGATATTGTTTTTAATGGTGACAATTTTATCAGAGAAATACAAATTCAAAGAGTCGCATAGAGCTTGGGTGGGTAAAGGTTGAACAGTAATACGATCCGGCAGGGTGAGCTCCTCAACTATAGAAAAGATTTCCTTAGTATTAGAGGCTGAGTCCATAATTTTCTGGGAGAAATAGGAGGTTTTAGCCAGTAAAATAGATTTTTTGTACTGTTTCAGTAAGACTGCATACTTGGTTTTGGCTATGGGATCGTAGTTGCGTCGCCACCGGCGCTCAGCCTGGCGAAGAGACAACTTGTCAGATTTCAGATGGTCAGTGAACCAACGCTGAGCGTCGTGGGGACGTTTGGTTTTTATAATTTTTCGTGGGGCTACTTTGTCACTAGCAGATATTAACCATTGTTCCAAGAGACTGGCCTGATCAGTCAGCGAAGCCTGCTCCCTAGGGGCTGTAGAGGCCAAGATGGCATGGAACTCTACCAGGTTGGCATGCTTCCAGTTACGGGCAGTAAAATTAGTAATGGGGATAGGGCGGACAGGCAGAGTGAGGTTGATAGAAAATGAAATGAAAAAGTGATCAGACCATATGCAAGGGTACACGGAGGGAGGGGAGATGTCAAGATTGGTCGTCCATACTTGGTCTAAGATGTGGCCTTTGCAGTGAGTGGCTACGGTGATATACTGACTACAATTCAGGCCCAGTAAGAGGTCGGTGAAATCTTCAGAGGGATTACTCTCCCGGGGGTCAGAGCGCCAGTAATTAAAGTCACCAACGATGACGATTTTGGCGCAGTTAACGACTAGCCCAGAAACCAACTCGCCAAACTGTTGAGAAAAGAGGGGCATGCAGTCAGGAGGACGGTAAACCAAAATGCAGACAAAAGAAAACTTAGGAGAGGAAAATTTAAAAGTGAGGCAGTCAGTTTTGGTAAGGAGAGAAGTTTCCAGAGTAATGAACTTATGCTGGGAGCGGATGATAGCTGCAACCCCCCCTCCAGCTCTCCCACCGGCCCTATTGGATTGTAAAATGTAGTAACCAATGGGAATGGCCGCAAGGATATCCGGGGCAGAGTCTTCTGTCAGCCAAGTTTCGGAAAGAAGAAGGATATCCACTTTATCGCCATCCAATAATTGGAAAATCTCAAGCTGGTGTTTCACCAGCGAGCGAGTATTGAGATATACTACCGCCAGAGAATGTGGCCCAGGGGGACCAGCACCGGGTAAAATGGTCGGAGAGACATTGTGACATGCCAAAGAACTTGGCTTAAATGTATCTGGTGAAAGACCAGGGGAGATGAAAATACCACAGTTAAGAGCAGCGCCAGCTGTACTAAAGTGTAGGGGTCCAGGATGTTGCAGGGCAAGAAGGTCCGCACGGGAGTAGATAATCAGTTGGGCATGAGGCATGGGCACTGGGCGCGAACGGCCGCGGACGGGCACAGATGGGCTTAACTTTGGCGGTGTGCTCCCAACTCCGGTATCCACTTTTTCTTGGCTCCCGGTAGCCATGTAAGCTGACGAGCTTGTTGGAGATGCACCTGCGCGCCAGATGGGCAACGAGGCCCGTGACGGATGTTTGGCGACCTGTTCTGCAACCCCGAATATATCTCTACTGATGAGGGAATCAATCCCGAAACACGAGCTAGTCTCGTGTCTAGAGATGACCACAATACAAGTACTTACTTGCACCGATTGAGGTGAAATACTTTGAAATTTGAACTTTGAACTGTTCTTGAAATTACTTGAACTGCACAGACCATGATGCAGTGGGGCGATACGGCGGAAGAGGTCAGCGGTGTGCTCCCAACTCCGGTATCCACTTAACTTTGGCACAACTTCGGCGCGAAGTCGGGGCTCCCGCTGCGCTCGTCCGCTGCGCTTCCGCAATGGCCCCATCTAAAATACTCCAAGAGGAGGAAACAGCTAGCACGCTAACCTGCCAGAGAGTGTGGCAGACAGGAAGTGGGGCAGGGCGTGTTGCTCTGAAAGAGACACTCCGCTCAATCGGCACACAGCCGCGGCGGAACGGGGTCAAGAGCAAAAGTGGCAGCAGGTAAGTATCATTAACACAGTTAAAATTCGCATAAGTGTTTTAAAATCACACCAACACAATATCAAATAGTAACCACAAGCACGGAGGAGGCTCGCCCTCTGTCCGCTAGGAGCAGCCTGAATCGCCGCTCTCGTCCCAATATGTTATGTATTTATTGTTAAAAATATTTACTTTTTTTCTCTCCTCCCTTGGCTGCATAGAAAAATGTCAGAAAAAAGACCTTTGCAGCAAAAGTGTTTGCTCTTTTCGGATCCATTTCACAGTGGAACGAATGAAGGAAAGCAGAGGATAGAAAAGTCACAGTTTTCAACAAGTGACCAGGAGCACGACAAAAAGGTAGAGAATAAGAAAAAGAGAGTGGTGGCTGCTAGCGGTGGAGCAGGAGAAGTGGACACTGTCCTTGACTTCTCTGGGCAAGAAGGAAACGAAAGCCCTTGTCTTTCTGTGCCCGCCAGTCCTTGAACAGCCACGAAAGGCCGGGCTATTTCGGCCGTCCTGGGACGCATATCTAAAATAATAAAGATGGGGAATGGATGTATCAAATGAAAGAAGTAGTGGCACGCCGTGCCCTACCGATCCCGCCCACTTCGACCACTGGTGAGTAGTGACATATTCGAAAATACTGTAGAGGTAAGTTTCTAAAACAATGTTGTCCCTTATAGTGTAAAGGGCATAGCGTCACATGAGGATACCTTGCTACAATACACTTTCATGTATTTGCTCCCTCATCTTTTAATGAATGTCTAATTTAAAAACAGGCATGAGAAGTGTTTGGGAAGTCATCTACATGGAAGGTGCACACAAGTATCCTCTCACATGCAAACGTCAATGCACCTACCTACTTAAAAAGTGCTTTTGAAATATTTTTCAAAAACCTTGTTAAACATTGCTACTGCAGAGCATTGATCCACACATAAATCCCACTTCGCGATCCCCTTCAGGCATTTTCCACTTGAACCAGTATCCCGAAGGCAGAAACGATGTGGGAAAAAATCACGTGCAGAAGAAAAACACAAATTATTCAAAATTAGCGAAAAACGGCAGTCGGCACTTCTACACGATTTTGCTTGCACGAAAAATGAAGGGGTCTAGTCTCCTCTTAGATATGGTTGCTAGGTTACGCCAACAAACAAGGACACTAAGGTGTTTCTGTGTGGCTTTGTAATGACCTCAGATGCTATGCCTGCTAGGCTGTTGAGGCTTGTGCCTTTATACGATGGAAATATGTCCCCAACCTTCACCAATGCTCATTTATTATTCTCTCTCTCTATTTGCAGCACAATATATAAAAAAATCTGCTGTGATATGAATATGATTCTGACCCATATCCTGCTGTCAAGGTTTGAGTCATTGCCTAAATATCTGGGTCACAGTAGAGATGCCCCAGATTTAAACACGCATGCCAATGAGAACCTCGATTTTATTCTGATGTAAGATTTCCACGTGTGTTTTTGTAACTAATTTTATTGTACATTTAACAAACTAAATATAATTCTTCCATTTTTATTTAAAGGTGGAAATATTCCCGTCCAGGTAAATCATGAGCAGTGACTGGGGCAGCTTTGAAAAATCAAGCGAGATTCGATTTGTCATAAGATTTACTTATGCCGGGATAATGAGAGCGGTAGGGCAGTTAATACTGTCTTACAACTTTAAAATGAGAAACAATGTTTTGATGAAGAATGCATATTTATTACTGTATTGTTATATTGTTACATATAATATGTGTCTATAATTATGCAACACGTAATGAGAACCTTTTCACGAAATATTCATACACGTTATGTTATTTATAAACACGTGTGATGGCTTCTAGTCACTGGTTCAGTGGTACTCAAGTTCTCAGCTTGCCGTTACACTGAATAAAATAACAATTATCTGTACACTAGTTCAAATAAAGATCCAATCGTTTAAATCGTTCAGTAGTAACAGCGAATAGGTGTTAGTTGTTCTGAAACTTGCAGAATACTTTGATGAAAGCTATGTTAGTATGATCAGTTTTGTTTCACCCCACAATCGGTCATGTATTAACAAAATGTTACCTAAATAAAAAATACACCTCATGCAGATACTGCCAGTTGCGCTTGTTTTTATCTATTTTTAATGAATACGTGTTGCTCTGTTTATCTTTGGAACATTGAAATCGGAAAGCAAAATGGCAAACATTGAAAGCTCTATAAATTTTAGTACTATGATATAAAATGCGTTGTCACCAGTGACTAAGGTGCTATGCAGCTCCATTTTTATGCGTATGATAGACTGAAAACAAACTGAATAACAAAACGGAGGGCCAGAAGAGATGTAAAGACCAGCAGGAATTGACTCTCCAAAACACTACTAGTTAAACATAACACATCACCTGGGTCTAAACTATAAAGTAAAGAGTTGTTCAGAATAACCTAGCTGGAGTGGAGTATTCCTTTGAAAGGACAATTTCCCTCACCCTCCACAGGTGGCATGCTTCATCATCAGGAACCTCCTTGTACTGTGATGCCTAGTCACTGTGTGGGCTATGACCCCCCTCACTGAGGGGAAGGAAAACAGCAGATGTTGTGAGGTATAATAAATTCCCTTGTTAATGAGTTTGGATTTGTGAGGTAAGTAGAGCGTGAGTGAAAACAGACGTGATAGTTAAAACTGGCTATAGGGACGTAAATACATTTATTCATGTGTCCCTGGGTCAGGATTAAATCAATCAAAACACTGCTGGATTATTAAACCTGTGTTACATAAAGGGTAGACCTAAAGGCACTGGGAACTGGGTATTCAATAGTACAGGAAAGAGTGGTCCCAATACACAGTTATTTAAGGAAGAAACGGTTTCACATAGTATGCATAAGGAAAATCATACACAAAATTACAGAGGGATGTTGTTTAATCACATCCTCATTCCAGCAAAAACATCAAAACCATTACTTTGAGTATCACATTAATATCTTGCCCAGTGAAGGATAAAGTGGTGTAAGCAATATGGAAGGAAGGTGCAATCACAAATTAGACAGTTTGCGTCCAAAGGGCATATTGTTCAGCCACACAGCAAATTGTGAACAGTTATTAGCCAGGCCCATATATAGATATCGCAGTCTAGAGAGAGAGAGAGAACTGTTGGTGGCGCTGTGGAGCAATGAGCTGCAAGCAACGAGCTCCGAGACGAGGAACACACAGAGGAGGACGCCGACTGCAGCGCCCGGCTGCGGACTGAGGCGCTGAGGCAAACCCCCTGCCAAACCCCCTGCCGAAAAATATCCCGGGCACAGTGGGAAGCTGTGCTGAGTGCCAGGCGCGGCTAGAACGTGAGAACAGCCGCGAAGGGTGCACAGGCAGCGGCCGGAGCCGGCAGCCGCGAGTGGCGTTTTGGGTGTGGCAAGAGCAAGAGCGAGAGCGAAGGCAGCGGAGGCGAAGTGAAGGCGTCGGATTTTGCCGGTAGCCGCTGGGTTTTTCCCCGCGAACCCGGCGCCCCTAGCCGGCGCGAAGAGGTCGAAGAGGTCGAAGAGGCCGTATCCTATCGCGCACCCTCCTGTTTGTCCGGCAAAAGTGGCAAAAGAGGCAAAAGGAGGTGAGGTCGCGCAAAACCGGCTTAAGGCGCGGAGGGTAGAGACGCGAGCGCGGCTGCCGATAGAGGCGCCCGCGAAGTAAGAGTCCGGGGAGCTGACCGAAAGGCAGTCCGACTGGGTCTGATTTGCCCGCGGTCCCCCCGTGAGCTCCGCTCGCAGCCAGTCCCCTCGTAACCTCCACTGGCACTGAAAACCCCATCCTGCTTCAGAGGCTCAGCCCCGGAGGCTCATATTCAACTAACTCGCTCCATCTCGCCCCATCTTGCTCCTGTAGCTTGCAGGAGCCATAGAAAACTACAGAAAATCACAGTTTTCTGATAAAGAAGGTGCACCTCGGACCCTACACGGGACCCTCTCTCTGGGTGGAAATACAGTGGATATACAGTGATGAGAACAAGAAATTCGACTCTCCTACAGCGCCAAGAGAAACCCCGCCCTCATAAGACAGCAAAGCGCCTTAAGGAAAAAATGCTTTACCCCCCTAGTGGAGGGGCCTCCAACATGGGGCTAGATTATAGAGAAGAACTAGCGGAGGAGGAGGCGGAGGTAAAGGTGAACTATAATGGAGACATCCTGACTGCACCATTCCAGGTAAGCAAGCCCCAAAAAGGACTGACTACACCTTCACACGGGCCGACAACACCGTCCCGCGTAAATAACTCCCAACAAGGTCAGACTACTCCCCCACACGGGTCAACGCCAGCTCCAGACAAGGGCTCACCTCTAAGTAGTCATAGAAAAACAACAATCAATATTGCTGATAACAGAGACATACGGGACTTTTACCCTCATAAAATCTCGAACTGCACACTCCTATACGCAGACCCAGAGAACGTCATAGCCAGCTCGGACACAGCCGCTAACCCATCAGGAAACAACATTCTTCTGAGCCCAGCAACCCCGCTATCACCAAAAATAATCATAGTACCTGGCGGCCTACCAGCTCATACAAAAACTACTCCGACTCTGCCTAATAACAACGCTGGCCTAGTTAGCCCGCACGCTTTATCAACTCAACAAACCGGGGACACCCAAAGGGCTTTACCAGCCGACGGCGTGATCAAAGCATACCAGGCATCAGGGCTGACCCACACCAAGGGGGTCGGCGAAATTAGCACTTCAGCACTCAGTGCACACGCAGAGCCATTTCAAATCTCTGCAACACCCCACTCAACCCTAGTTAGCCCTGGATTTGAACATAATGGCATTGGATACAATCAACAAGACCAGGGGGCGGACCACATAACGAAGAGGCAGACGGCTAAACTGGCACATCACCTTGTACTGATCAACGACGTCCTGTCCTCAATGGTAAACACAGCCATAATGCACGTCGACAAGCTAGACGTCCAGATAAGCCTTCTTCACACAGTCGCCGGCCTGATATCAGGCATAGATTCCAAACTAGAAGCCTTGTACTCTCTAATTCAACATGCTCAGGCAAACACCATAGTCACATCCAAGCCACAGGACTGTGGATGTAGCCCGGTGCTGCTCTGTCTGGAAAAACTGCCAGTAATAATGAACACACTGATCGAAGATCTAAAAGCAGAATCCAGCAGACATAGGAGCAACGAAACTTTGAAGCCGTCAAATATTGACAACACCCCACCTGGGACACAGATGACTGCCGACTCTAATGGCAAAGAACCACAGCAGGACATCACAAAGACATCGGTAGCTGAACCAACCAGGATACCACAAACAACTATAGACGAAAGCAGCACCACTGTCAATGAACAAGTAAACTCAAACAGCTTGCAGGTGACAAGCCTTGAAACCGGTCACTTATCTCGGAAAAATAAGAACAAATTAAAAAAGCTAAATAAACAAAGAAAAAGCAATCATAACCAAAATGGCTCAATTAGGCTGTGGCTATTACCGGAAACCAAAGAAACTCCTACGCACAGTAAGAACAACGTTGTGTCTATCACCCATCAAAATCCACCAACCCCAGACGGAAAAGTTATTTGGTCGAATAATCCAGGTAAAATTAACCTGGACTTAATTCCTGATAATACACACGAAGGTCCAGGCCAACGCCCTAAAAATTGGGACAGAAGTGCCGCAATACTCAGCGGGCATCCTGATCTACATGAGGAACAAACAACTCGGGCAGGTAGTCAGGCTCCCCCTGAATTCCAGGTACCACATCGAGATAGCCCCCCGCTGATCAACGCGATGGATAAAGCCTTACATAGCAAAACCAGAATTTCAACAAAGGAAGTCAACCAGAGAATATGCTGGAAGGACTCCCATGACTCCAACAAGATAGTGGTAAACGAAACAAGCAGATTTTGCTGCCGATAACAAAAACGGGCACCACAAACCACGTAAACGATGAAGTCAATGCTGTGGCACGGCAAACCCGACAGGATTTAATGAGTCAAGACTCATCCACAAAAGGGACATATAAGATCCAGACCCCCCACTCACAGGATGATCTGAAACTATGCCTCCATCCAGAATATGCCTCACTGGGAAAATGGGACATACGCAATCGCAGCAACATATTAAAACTCTTTGCGAACATCCCGGGCCTGGAAAATATGAAGTCATCTGATATCGACACTGTTTCCTTTCTCATGCAAGGACCAGGTGATACTAACGAATCCACAGAATTGATTTTCTCAAACCCAGATATAGCCCATATACTAAAAAGAAATACTCAATTACTGGAAGACTGGGACATAAAAATCACAAGTCGGCCGACAATAAAATACCCTATGCCATTGAAATATGCCCACTTGAAGATTCAAAATGATTCTAAAACACTGGACACACAAAGAGAGACCTCAACAGTAGAGTTACCACTCCCCTTAAAACACTCTCCATACTCCATGGGAGCGATAGCGGAACAAATACAAAATTGATAAGTGATGGGTTAATCAAGGTTACTACAAACCTGGGCAAAGGTACCCGGAGCTACTCAATTCAAAACAACTCTATTGAAGATTGGTCTTGGGTGCTACGAGCCTTAGCTCATAATTCCTAAACCACGTACTGTTGTAATTAAGACTACATCACTGCATTGGCAGGCAGAGTCAGCAGGTATAAAACAGAAAAGGGAGTCAATTGGCAAACAGAAGCTATCTATTATGTCCTGGAACGTAGCTGGGATTCTAAAACTAATACAATATCCCGCTACACCCCTGTTTTACGCAGGAATGGACATAATCTGCATGCAAGAAACGTGGGCCATAAAACCGGTTTCTATCAGGGGATTTGCAGACTATCACAAACCAGCTGTTAAGGAGAACATCTTCGGCACACCGTCAGGAGGCATCTCCATATATATCAGGCTCTCACGGAAGATACAATTTAGGGAAATTATAACATCGTCAAACTTGTACATGGCCGGCATTCTGAAATGCCTTTCATCAAGTTAGGGCACATTGTCAATATTGCTGATCAATGTTTACTATAATCCTAATGGACAGGGAACAAAAGAAAAGCTCTCCGAGTTATTAGAAGACATTGAACATCTCCTCTTACAATTTGCCCACATGAACTCAATAATTCTTGGGGATTTCAATACACACAACAATGGAGATAAATCAGCAGTAAGCTACAGTTCCCCCGCGACGGAAGCATTCAATGCTCTCTTGCATGCCCATCAGCAGGCATCAGCCCACTCATTATCCTTAAAGGATTCTCCAGGGAACCTCTGCCCGCCAACATACAACAATCTTACAACAATTGACTACATCCTTCTAAGTACTCGGCTACAGAGCCTAATGATAGGGTATAAAGTTGCACAGCGGAAGGAAAGTGACCATGCGGCTCTAATAACACCTTTAAACTTGACAGCAGATAACCACTACACACTTAAACAACTGGGATCAACAACCTGCATTGAACAGTATACATTGGTAAGAAGGATTAAATGGGGCGCAGGCCTATACACAAGTTTGAGGAATGGAAAAAAGCATGGGTGGATCGCACATTAAAGGATACAAACAGGGGCATAATTAAAGAATGGGACCAGCTTGCCTACAATCTAGTAATATATCTACAAGGAGGGAAAACAAGTAAAACTAACTCTTACCCTAGGTACAACCTTGGCGATATCCTTGCAATCCGAGAAAGCGCAAAATTAGTGCACACCAAACGAAGGACGTACCTGAAAACTGGCTCAACTAAAGATAAGAAACTCCAGCAGGAAACATCAAAATTACACTCAAAGCAAGTTTGGGCGGAAAAAATGAAACACACTGAAGCAAAGTGGCTAAAGATCTTTGGATTGCTGAGCCCCTGTAAAAAGCAAGAGTTCTGGCAATATCTCAATACTCTAAATCAAGGGAGTACGCAGAGAGAGAATTCAATTGACTCTGACACCTGGACAGCCCATGTGACATCTTTATATAAAGAGGAAGGCATCCTAAATGATTCAAATACAGAACTAGACAACGCAACACAACTAACTATTCCGATACATTTAAATACAGTAGAAAAAAAATGTGTCAACACAATATTTAAAAAAATCAGACCCAATGGAGCGCCAGGACTCAACGGCCTGCCGGGCTCCCTCTTCAGGCAAGACACAGACTTTTGGACCGAAAATTTGTCCGTGCTATACACCGAATGTCGATTGGCAGGGAACGTACCGGATTCTTGGCGAGGGTCGCTCCTGCATCCCATCTATAAGAAAGGGTCGAAATCAAATCCACAAAACTATCGTATGATTGCTCTCCTTGACATCGAGGGAAAGGCCTACGCAAGCACCCTATTAATAGAGCTCTCAAACTGGGTCAGTAAGGAAGTCCTCCTGCCATTTTACCAAACAGGGTTCAGACCAGGTGCCTCAACAGTGGATAACATCACTGCGCTCTCATACCTAACACACAAGGCAGTGGCACGAAAATCTCTTCCTATCTTTGCCTGCTTCATTGACTACACTGCGGCCTTTGATGGTGTCGACCGCTCTATTCTTTGGCAGAAACTGGCAACCTGGAATATCGACCCACATTTATTAAAAGCAATTATATCCCTATATTCAAGCACGTGGGTCAGGATTAAACTGTCAACTACGTCAGCTTCAAAGAAAATTGACACCAATCGCGGCTTGAAGCAAGGATGCGTACTAGCCCAGATGTTATTCAACTTATACACCGCAGACATGGGCAAAGCCTTGACGGGAGCATCACTAGCAACTCCCCGTCTTGGGCATACCAAGATTCAATTACTGCAGTACGCCGACGATTTGGTACTAATAGACCATACCAAAATTGGGCTTCAAAAAGCCTTAACGGCCTTGGGCATTTACAATGCAAAAAATAAAATGACCGTGAACGCAGCCAAATCACAAATAATAATATTTGGACCTTTTCCGGAAAAAAAAACGATAAAATGGAGGATAGGACAGTTGACGTTGGACTGCACACGACAATACAACTACTTGGGAGTTTGGCTTTGTGAGACAGGGCGCCCAGGAGTACACCTAGACAAAATACGGGCAAAAGGGAAAACCATCTCGTACGCCCTGGGGAAGCTGCATGCAGCTTTATATAGCCCTACGATATCAGCAATTCAAAGAGTAATAAGGGCGAAGCTAATACCATCACTAAATTACACTCAGCTGGCCTTCCCAGGCAAACTATCAAGCACCCTGGAAAAAATCCACTGTTCGGCCTATAAAAAACGATTCCACCTACCCTCCAGCACTAGAAATACTCTAGTGCGGCTCGAATTCGGCTTGACACAACACAACAAAAACTCTGGCCCCAGAAAACTCGCTGAAATCCAGTATAAAGAACATTTTCCTGGAAGAAAAGAACCCGTGGTCAAATATTCTCTCCTCAGCTAAAGATATTCTGAACCTTGCTGTGGATAACTGGGACCCCAAGATAATCAACTATGCCGCCATTAAAAGCGCAAAAAAACGACAAGTTCGGCCTTGCTCACGCATTACTGACCTGGAAGCATTGGAACTAAGAGGCTTCCATGAGTCCCTAATACTCCCGCAGCTGGCACAGACCTCGAAACCGCACCTCACCCAAGCAGTGGGCAAGGCGGCAGTTAACAGGATTTTAGCGCTCCGACTACACCCCCTGCCCCTTGAAGAGCTTTACTCCACGAGGAGACTCGAGATAATGCTCTCTGAGTGCCGCTTATGCAAGTATAAACAAGAGAGTTTCGCTCACATCCTGTTTTGCTGCTCGGGGTTGTCCGCTGAGCGTAACCGCTAATTAAAGCCAATTTTACTCAGACAAGGAATTAGAACGATAAAGGAGGCTATCCACTACCTATTCACAATGGAAACATTGAAAGATATGGCCGTGTTCAGTAAATTCATTCAACAGGCACGCCGGAAGTTGATGGCCCCGCGCAATTAGGCCAGCAGCCGCTAACTGTAAAATTAATGGGACATATCAGCTTACGATGAAATGGACTAATGAACTTAGTTTTTAACCATGTTTTTATTCATTTTTTTTTTTAAGTTCTTTTACTTTCTTTTTTCGCCATTTTACCTGTGACATGATAATAATGTTTACTTAATGTTTGACGCTGTGTTTAATGGTTTTGAGTAACCAAAAATAAAGTTTTTATTCATTCATTCATTCATTCATTCATGTATAGAAACACAGTATCAATCATCTGATGTTGGTGGGCTGGTATGAATGAAAAAGTTAACGTTTCGACCCCCGAACAGTGTAGGTTAATTGCCACCTTACTATGGGGTCTTCCTCAGGACTCAGGCGTGGGGGGAGTGAGGTGGGGCACCTAGGGTAAATGAAATAATTATTAGGGTGGAAAAAATGCGAAAAATAAAGTGTTGGACTAACGTTCCAAATATTTACCAAAGAAAAGCCCTACACAGATGGCTAACGTAGAGAACGGTCGGCGTGTGGGCTCTGCGAAATGGAGAGCGAGATGGTGCCACCTGCAAAAGTAAGGTGTGGTGTAAGTGGCCCCATTTGTATTAAAAAATACCCAAAACTTATTAACCCTGTTAGGGTGTATCATCAAAGGAGGTCAACATGTTTCTGTCCGTAACCCTCAGAAGATGTGTCATGGCATTTGTCAGGACATATATTAGAGATGCTTCTGCTCAAATTAGTGATCAAAACAATATATTTATATATATGGTGAAATAATACAAAATCGTCTAGTGGTCCCATAGAAAATTCACAGGAGGGATCCACTGGCGGTCACATGCAAAAACACAAATGTAAATAAACATGTACAAAACAACAGCTATGCTGTAAACAAACTCCTGGTGGTCCAAAAACCACCAAGCCATCAAGCCCATAGGAGTGTGTAACACCTATTATTGACACCCGTGGAACAAATACCCATTACCACAGTTGAGTGCAGGACAGCAGGAACAGGTAAGTGCTAGGATAGGTACATATATGATGCATCTCATAGAGAGGTTTTTACACAATCGTCAGTTGTGGTGCCTTAAACCGGGCACCACACCCAACCATTCAAAGAAGCATGTTGTTAACATTATCCGTGATCACAAGACGCTTTTGGCGAATGTAACCTGGCCAGGTTTATGACTAGTTGATGGGTAAGTTGCTTGGTGCTTCATGCAGAGACTGTATTGTCTCGTTAAATAGTGTATGCATTTGCATAAAGCTGTATCAAGTGCCTATTACTGTTGTAATCAATTGGCTATGTGGTGAGTGGCAACCAAGGTTAAAGGGTAGCAGTGCTGTTTAGCTCATTGAGGTTATGATTCATCAATGTTAAAAACCTGCCCGTAAAGGCACCTCGGACCACATGGTAAAGATAAAAGTTACAAGGTTGCAGTACGTTTTAGACCAATATAGTCGTGATTTACAGGTAATGGGGAGGAGTTTACCAAACATGGCCTGCATAGTAAAGTTAAAAGGTAGTGGTACAGTTTAGCCACCATTGTTATGATTTACAAATGCTGGGAGAATACATTTTCCACAGCAACATGGATCATGTGGTAAAGTCTGACATAAGAGTCATGTGCGGATGGTTCACAGGAATTTACAGTGAGGGAAAGAACCTCAACTCACCTCTTAATAGTTTAGTTCCAGCCACTTCCAATGCCTTGTTTGAAGACAATGGTTGCTGCAGTGAGGTCTGTTGATATAGGCAGTATCGTCGGTTGATTGCGCATCAGATCCTATGACCCAGGGAATGCAGGGGACTGTAGTGTGAATCAAAGGTATGTCAAATTGCATATTAGGTGCCAATTAAAGGTGTCCAAAGGGTTGTAGTGCTTGTCAAAGGAGCGTTACATAGTGAGAGAGGTAAAATCAAGGATGGGAGTCCAATTGTAGTTGGACTCCTTTGGGAGATATCAAGGAGAGACCTCCACGAAAGCGATGCACACTAGTTATTTGTCATCATTTTGTGACGGATATACAATGAAGAAGATCCACTACATTTTACACATGGTTAAAATGTGCTTGAACATGAAATACCATAGAAGAAACAAGAGACAAGAGGCATTTGAACAAACAGGAACACATTGTTTAAGTGAACAATACATCTAGGAGCATAGTCACAAGCATAGTTTGAGGACTTTCTCAATTTGCAATCGGTCTAACGTGCATTTTTATATAGTTCATTCAATGCAATAAAATAGTTCCAGTGAGCCTTCTTTGGTAAGGCATGTGAACCTCTGCATTTGGAGTTATAAATTAATGTATTGGATGAGGAACAGGTGAGCCTCAACCTTGTATTGACACAATGTGGGCAGAAGATAACCTGTCCAGATGTCTGGCATGGGAATCACATGATCACTGTGTGTACGGTATGTGCTGTGTCCTGATTGGCTATGTGTACCTACCTTCACGTGGCATATGACTTTATGGTGTTTTGTGTGCACCCCTCCCGCCATGTGTTCCTTATTGGGGCCATTGTGGTGTCAATGCGCCTATCGGTGGGACTGGTCTGGGATTTCTCGTTCGTATGTTTGTCTGCTGGCTACATGCCACCACACCTATGACCTCGTGCCTGGGTCTCAGGGCCTGTCCTATTATGGCATTCTGAGTTGGGGTTGCTGAGGAGTTCACAACAGACACCCTCATCAAACTGAAGAGGCATCCTCCTGTTTTATACATCAATGTATCGTTTTCAATATTAACATTTCCCCCTCAATTTAAATTTTCAACTACACTATCTAATCCATACTTAATGACAGTTTCTTTATTGGGGGACTATTATTTTTCAGTTTGGACAAATACTATTACCCTAGTTACCTACATTATACCCAATTTGAGGACTGTGTTTTTGCGACAGGAAATCCCAAATTGCACGGAGTCATACACTTTAAGCGCCCTGTCAGACTTAGAGAGTACACATTCCCAAACTTGATCACTAGTCCTGGTTGATATAAGCAACATACACATAATGGACTCACTGGGGAGTTTAACAACCCACTCATATGACCTGCACCGAGCAGATATGGGGTATGCACAGAAAGAGCATTTCCTAAGATTCAGATAGGAGGGGATGCCCATACAGTTAGTGAGATCCGGAACAATATTATCCCAGGCAGGTGCAATACGCACACGGTGCAACTAGAGGGATACCCTAGCCACGGTCAAAAACACACTGACTTTTAACTTTACCTATCGGTAGCATTGTAAACATATATCCGCGTATTGAGTAGCTGACACTAACTGTGGATGTAGTTGAGAAATGCCAGTCTGATGTTTATTAAGCACAGAGGGAGAGATATATATTGCATGCTAATTATGTGATTTGCGCAATTGCTTTGTTGTTTCAATGTCGCTTCATCATGCTCGACCTCGCCATCTCTGCTATTAACGATCTATAGAACCTTGCTCAATACGCGGCCGGCCCGAAGTGGTTGTAGGCGGCTTGCTGTGTTAGACTATTGTTCAATATTACTCACATATTGATGCTCAGTGATTACGATAACATGCTGCCGGCCATGTGATGGTTGTGGGCGCAAGCTGTGTACATGTGCACGAATGTCAATAAAGGTTTTTGAAAAATTAAAAAAAAAAAAAGAACATAATCAAAACTGGCGGCAATGATGTGCACAATCCGTAGAGCCACCAGGGGACCAAGGAAAACCAATTTGAGAATCATGCCTGCTCAGTGGAAGCACCCTCCTCAATCATGTCTCCTTGTAAAAGGTGCAGTGTTTGGATGGCAGGAAGCAATGTCCCATTATCTAGGTCATTTCATGGGATATATCTAAAGCAGGACACACCATCTTGTCACACCCCCCTTCCTCCATTACAGTAATTAAGTCTAACATATACCGATGTTGCATCACCATGAGGCACATTGCTCTCAGTTTTTGCTTGGTCGACTCAAGGCCAAGTTTAGTGCTTTTCATCAATTTAAGCATTTCCCACGTGGTCATTTGGAGTCAGCGGGCATTGGCTTTCTTATGCATGGTGATGAAGGGTATGGACCTTCCCGATGATACTCATGAATCTGAAAACAGTCTGAAACATTTAGGAATGTCATTGTACTGAGCAGAGTCAAAACAATCCCCAGTTCTTTTTTCATGAACCTGATGCAGCAAAGTTAACTTTTTCCTTAGCGGATGCTGGAACAAATACAATAGTTCTTCACCAGAAATAACCAAGGTCCGGGTGTGTATGGCTACGAGGAATCAAAGTAAACACCATCCTGGGACAAGTTGAGTGTTAGTAAACACGTCAAACTGCAAGGAGGTGCTCCATTGCATATCGGAAATGTGCAAGATCATTCTATATGTTCCATTTGTGTGTAGTGGAAGCATCCCTTTAACTCTGGAACATAAGGAATACAGTGTATGTTTCCATACAGTTAGGATTTGCCCTTCTCCTTGTAGCCAAGTATACCTTCCTTGGTATCCTGGATTTTATGACATGGGGTGTCTATGCTTTCATTCAACCCTCCCCTACGAGACCCATTTCTCTTGATATCATCGAGCTGGATGGCCCTACACAGGAACTCCATGCCAGATCCACCTGTTAAGAAAGACTGCCCCAGCTATGCTAAGGTCCGCAATTGGACCACAAATGAAGGCAGGAACAGATGTGTTTGTGCTTTGAGTTGAGGTTGTCGCTACCTACAAGAATCTCGTCTCTGGTAAGTCTCAGCGTCGAACAGTATCATCCTCTATTGTTCCCTTCCTGAGCATCCTGTCTAGCTCAGTTTGAATATCACTAGGCTTGGGAAAGTTACAGAGCCACCGGGTCGGTCTTGTATCTGGTCAGATTCACTACTACTCCCTGAGGTTCTATCTTATTGGGGTAGATTTTGACCCTGCTTCTGCATAGGTATAAGTGGAGAAGTATTTTTGCTTTTTCAGGGGCTACCTCTTGGATCAAGTAAAGTTGGTCTGCACCTACTACATGCGGTATCAGTGAACAGATGTAACATGACCTGGTTGATGTCTTATAGCCCTCAGTGTTCATTCGCTGATACCATGTGTTGTGTAAAAGGGTGCTATGTAGTGCATGTGGAATACTAATATAAGTCACATGGGAGAGATCCCTACGCAAGTGGTGTGATAGTTTCTGAACAGACTCCATTTGGCCAGGTGGTTCTTTAATAGTAAAAAGGTGCATCAGCACCCAAACTAGACAGAGGGTACATAGAAGTGCAATAACATAACTTGTTAGTGAACATTGCAGGTCTTGGTATGGATCCAATCTGTGGTTCCCAAGTGATTGGGGTTTTTCGCCCAACAGTTCAATCAAAAAAAGTTCACAGTGCAGTGCTTAATTTTGATTTGCACACATTAGATCCACGATGCGGTGATGATTTGGGAGCTGAAAGGTGATTCACTTAGAGGTCCGCTTGCAGACCTGTTGGATAAGAACTTGGTTAATTTGTTAATTCAGAAAAACATTGCCTGTGCACCGTAGTTAATAATCTTTTTTGGGATTCCTGTATTTCTCCCAGGGGTGTATTTTATACAATCCATTTCCACAATTATTAGTAAGGCACCAGAAGGTGGTTCGAATTGTGGTATCTTTTTGATGATTAAACCTAAAGGTGGCTTATTGGTGATCAGACAAACAATTCTATTTCCCTCCTTTGGCCAGAGAAATGTGAGTGCCTTAGGGTGTGAGTGCCATTCTTGGCAAACCTTAATACATTTTACAAGGATCATATTTAAATTATGCTGTATGGCTTCTTTTTTTTTTTGTCCTCATTTGCCGAACTCTCGTTCCATAGAAAGCGCCAACCACCTTGGATAACATTTGGCACAGGGCAATAAACCTGATCCTCTCTTAAGCCAAAGCAACGGTACCAAATTGGCGGGAGAAGCTTTCAGGAATCTTAACTCCATCAAGGCGTCTTTCAGCCTATTGGACCCAGTTTGTTCTCTTTGTTGGGCGAGGCCACAAACAGGTTCAAGGAGTATGTCAGCTTAATCATTGGACCCGGGGGAACCCCCCCCCCCCTTCCGCGGACCTGACGATCAATCTAACTCCACTGGACCAACAAGTTCCAAAAGGTGAGGTTTCGTTTGCAACAGGACCTGGCCAAATCCACCTTTGAGATTTCATACAGAGACATAAGCCAACCTGCATGTGACGGTGCGTGCGTAGAACAAGAAGGACCTTGCAGGCCCAGTAATGTTTTCATCCAAGCCAAAAATTATAAGGGATAGAGTGAATGGTATTGTTGTTTTAAGGATCAAATCCAAAGTACCCTTTACTTCGTCCCAGAAGACTTTAATGGGGGGACAGTCCAGAAACATGTGAATGTCGGAGGCTGCAGGGTAGAGACCCTTGTTACAACACTTCCCTGATTGAAATTTAGATAACCTAAGGGGGGAAAGATATGCGCGATGCAGCGTAAACAGATGGTTGCGCCTCAACCAAGCAGGCTTAACTGTTTTGAACAAGAGAGTAAACGATCTTGTCCATATCTCCTCACATTGGACACCCAGGACCTCTCCCCACAGTTCGTCCGGGAGAGTGAGCTCCCCGTCTACCTCCTATAAGATAGACCAGTACCTCTTTTCCCCCCACTTGCCTCTCTACCAGTTGTTGTTCCGGAAAGGATGTATGACGTTACAACACATACTTTTACCACGCATACCATTACAACGCGTTTTTTACCACGCATACCATTACAACGCATAGCGCTTTGGGGTGCTGGATAGTGAATAGTTTAATTTACTATTCCAACTCCAGTCCCCGTGGACACTAAGGAAGGTTATTGAATAGTAAATTAACCTATTCTCTATCCTAGAGCGCCCCCCAGCGCAATGCGTTATAATGGTATGCGTTGTAATGACCGCGTTGTAATGGTAGTGCGTGGTAAAAAATTCGTTGTAAAGGTTGTATACCTTCCAGAAAGCTACTCCTTCCAACTGGGGCCTTTTTCCTAATCAGCTCTCTGGACCAGCTAGCAAGTTGTATATATTTGAATTTGGATAAGGCTGGACCTTTCCTCTCGTATAAATCTTCCAAATTAACCAGTGATCCTTCTACTAGCAGCTCCCCCCATGTTAGAATTCCTGCCTCCTTTATGGGGATTGCGAGCCTATCTTTTAAGCACATCGGAAGCCCTGGGGAGTCCCAAATTGGGGCAAGAGCTGAGTAGTACGCTAACCCTACTCTTCTTTTGATTTGTGTCCAAGCCTTCGCCAAGGATTGTAGGGTCTTCAACCTCACCTTCTTGAAGTATCTCTGATCTCCGAATTTAAATAGAAATCCTTCAAGCGGCAATTTCGCCCCAGATAACATAGCCTTGAACATGATCTCTTTTGCGGAGCCTGAAGAGTTTTCAACAGCATCCTTGAATGAGACAACAAAAATGCCCAAGCATAATATTCTAGGTCTGGCAGAGCAAGTCCTCCCTTTTCTCTCCTCCTCCTTAATTTCTTCCATGCCAGCCTAGTTGACTTGTAGCACCAAATAAAGGAATTGATTTCCTGCTGACATTTATACAGTTGTTTGGAGTCAAAAGCTACTGGGATGGAGTTGAAAAGAAACGTAAACTTGGGGAGAATGGACATTTTCACCAGGCTTATTCTCCCGAAAATCGTCAGAGGGAGAAAAGACCAAGATTTTAACAGTGCCCTACATTCTCTATAAACCCTGTCCAGGTTAGTCTGTGCCAGGGTATTAATTTCCTGAGTGATTTTAATTCCCAGGTAGCGCATAGATGGAGTCGTTACAAGTTGTGGGTTATCAATGTTCCAGGTCATGATCTTGTTTTTTTCCACATTGATTTCATACCCCGAGATACTTCCAAATTCTTCAGCCCTTTTTACTACTACAGGAAAGGCTCGAACTGGATCAGTTGTATAAACCAGGATATCATCCGCATAGAGTCCTACCCGCTTTTCCCAGCCTCCGCATAGAGTCCTACCCGCTTTTCCCAGCCTCCGAATTCAAATGGGGGGATGTTTTGATCTTCTATCAATGTTTGCACAAAGGGTTCAATATATATATTGAATAGGAGCGGGGAGAGAGGGCAGCCCTGCCTCGTACCTCTCATAATTTGGAAGGTTTCAGTGAGGGCACCATTGACCAACAGTCTGGCTCTAGGGTCCCGATATAAAAGGTTGGTGGCTCGGCAAAACTTATTTCCAAAATGAAATTTCCTCATCACAGCGGCCAGATAGGACCAGTTGACCCTATCGAATGCTTTGGTAGCATCTAAGGTTAAGGTAGCCAGAGGGAGACCAAAAGCTGAAGCAATATCTATTGCGCCTACCAAATCCTCCGTAAGGTCAGACAACTGGCGCCCCCTTATAAATCCCTTCTGGTCTTGATGGATAATCAAGTCTATCTCTCTCCCAAGCCGTGCCGACAATATTGCAGCAAAGATCTTATAATCATTGTTTAGGAGAGAGATAGGCCCATACGAACTGCAGTTCGTTGGGTCCTTACCAGGTTTAGGTATCAAGACAATAGTTGCTTCATTCCATGTCTCAGGGGCAGGGCCGGACTGGCTACCGGGCATTTTAGCATTCTGCAGAGCTGGGGGCTGATTTCGTTGATGGGGACCTGCATGTGCAAAACGAAATTCGTTTTGCATTGTTGATTTTGAAGCACACGCAGGTCTCCATCTACGAAATTAGCCCCCACTGCAGTGACATCAGCCCCCAGCTCTGCAGAATGCTAAAATGCCCGGTAGCCAGTCCGGCCCTGCTCAGGGGGTGCCTCCCCGTTTACAAAGATGTCATTAAAAAGGGCAGTCAAGATTGGAATGATAACAGGGCCCAGTACTCGGTAGAGCTCCCCAGGCAGGCCATCTGGCCCTGCAGCCTTCCTCCGCTTCAATTTGCTGATAACCGTGTTGACTTCTGCCTCAGTTATTGCCTCATCCAAACGATTATTCTGCGTTACTGAGAGGGTAGGCAGTCTAACTGTATCTAACCACAAGTCCCTGGCCGTTTGGTTTTCTATAATCTCCTCCTTATAGATATTTCGAAAGAATTCCTGAAAAGCGCATCCAATTCCTGGGTTTGAGGTCATTGTTGTGATCTCCCCTTCCACTCTTATTTCCCTGATGTAATTTTTGGCTTGGTCTGATTTGACTTTCCATGCCAAAATCTTGCCTGCTGCTTCACCGTACTCGAAGTGTGAAAGCTTACTTGCCTCCCACTTCTTAGCCACCCTTTCTTGAAGTAAGTTTTCCAATTTTAGTTTTAGTTCTGTTCGCCTTTCTAAGTTGTCTGAGGGTCCAGTGGCCAAGTCATTCCCCCAATCCAAGAGAGTCAAATCCCTTTCTATATTTAAGATCGCTTCTCTATAAACCCTCGCTCTATAAGAGGCACGGTTTGTTATGCACCCTCTTAAGTTGGCTTTGAATGCTTCCCACACCATCACTGTCTTGGCCGAATTCAGATTAATTTAAAAAAATTGGGCTGACTACCATAAGAAAACCTGTCTCCTCTTCTTTCAGCAGGATCGTTCGATCAAATGACCAGGAAGGGTGTTTAGACCGCTGAAAAAGATTTAAACTGAAAAGGATAGCTGAATGGTCGGACATATGCGAGGGGATATAAAATATATCTTTCAATGCGTCTTTGAGACAGTAGCTGAAGAGGACGTAGTCGATTCTTGACCTATGTTTGTATTTGTGGTTGTGAAATGAGACTCCTAGAGCATTCCCCGCTCTCTCTCTCCAAAAGCCCGATAGGCCCAGAGTAGACATTATTGCTAATAGTGTTTGACTGGAATTTGAGTGCTTCATTGCTCGGGAATTAGGTGACTTATCCAACTTTGGATTTAAAACAATGTTGAAATCTCCCACCCATATTACCGGATCTGTGGAAGAAATCAAATTGTTCTCGATCTTATTCAAGTATGAGGGGTCGTCACAGTTCGGGCCATAGTACCCTATTAAAGTGTGGGTACAGCCATCTAATCGAATATTTAGGAGAAGCCATCTACCACTATGGTCCTCCTTATAATCCATGATTTGAACTTTAGCCTGCTTTTTGAATATAATAAGAATTCCCCGTGTGTTAGAGTTATGATCCGTACATAAATGACTGTCTACCCACTTCATCTTCTTCAACATATCGTTGACCTCAGTTTTAAGTAGGTCTGTCTCCTGGATAATGGTGACCTGCGCGGGGGAGTCTCTCAAATACTGTAAAATTCTAAGTCTCCTACTCCTCACATGCAAGCCATTAACATTCCAGGATAGGAACTGCAACCCTATCATTCCCTTTTTCCCTTTCTTTTTCCCCACCCACCTGTAGAGGCATCCTCTCTTATATACTCAATATGTCGTTTATTACCCTGTTTTTCCCTATTCATGGGGCGCTTAAAGTAGTTAGGGATCGAAATATTAGAAATGAGGACCGGCATACAAGGACTTTTTAGCTTTCCCCCCCCGTCCCCCCACCCCTTGGAAACCCCCCCTACTTACGCTGACCAGATGGATAGCCAGCTTTACATCTATGAACAGACCCTCTCCTCTTGCCCTGCCAACCCTATATATAATTAAGAAAAGGCTGTACACAGGCATTTTGATTGCATATTTGTTAAGCAGGCGTTAGTTTAACTGGATGGAGTACCCACCACCTTCCCCATTTGTGACAAAATTCAAGACCTCGTGTAGCCAGCGTATTAGCATGAACAGGATATTTTATTGATGCGTTATTATGCTGTATGGCTTACAGAGCTGTAAACAGAACAGGCCCCAGCTACCTAAATGACACATTTTTTAACTATGTGCCCTCCAGACCCCTACGCTCCTGAGCCAAAGCCCTGCTGCAAGTTCCCACGCTTTAAAAAAAAAACACCAAGGAGGTAAGGCCTTCTACCATCTAGCCCCACACTTCTGGAACAAACTCCCCTCTTACACCTCCGTCAATGCACAGATTACCTGGCTTTCACGAAACTGTTGAATTCCTCACTGTTCTAATCATCTCTCATCAGCTCACCTAGGCGGTCCTTATGGGGTGATTCGCACGCTCTATAAGCACATATAATAATAATAATAATAATAATAATAATAATAATAATAATAATAATGATAATATTACATTTGTAACCTGTATGGGGAACTTGGCTTGCATGTATTTTAATGATGTCTCCATAAAAAAGTTTGGTAGTTTTATAGGACAGCATACACCTTAGCTTCTTTGATTTAGGGACTATTTGGTTTTGATCTAATCATGGGGAAAATATACACAGTGGGTTACTGCTTCTAATTAATTAGCTATGAGCTCAGCGCTACCTATTGATGCATCAAAAACTCAACATGGACTTTTCATAAAGACAAATACCAATGCATATAAAAGGTTGTTACATAGAAAAAGTATGATTGTCAAATAAAAAATAGTTTCTGAATGATTTTGACTCTTGTCATTAAATACAGTTTGTGAGAAATAGCAGCACATTCATATCAAACAGTGGGTCATCAAAAAAACACAATACTGCAGACAAAACACAGTTTGCAGTTATTAACAGCACCACAAAATCACACATATAGCTTACAACAATCTCAACAATAACAACTGACAGAAAAAATTATGATTTCGTCAAAAATACATTAGCCCACTCCTAGCACATGCTATCCTGTGTCAAGGGGAAGTGCTGCAAGGTGCACAGGACTAAGTGAGCCTGATAGTCTGTTAATAGTGGCTCCGGGACAAAGATAATAACAATAGTTTGTGGTGAAAAGGGAGTAACTCAAGAACCACAGGCCCGCTTAGCCAACCACAAGTTACACTTAATCTCCTAGGTCCAAATATTTTTCTCTACATGTCCGAATCACACCCTTCATCACAACCCAGGGACCAAGAGTATCATGTGTGTCATGCCAAGCGGTCCAGGTGACCAACACCTAGGGCATACAAAATAGGTAATATGTCAGGTTGGAGGAATGTCTCAACTTACAATCGATCTGAGATGCATTATTATACCAAACGCAAAGCAAAACACAAAACTTTATTAGTTACCTTTTAAAATTATTGTACCCTCTCCTACAGTACAGCTGCACCATATCTTGGTTCTCACTATGTGGTAAAAGGCCACTTTATCCCTCCTGTACTAAATTTTAAAATGGTCCTCAACCATAGTGTAGAAGTACATACAGTGTCTCAAAATTGTAAATCCAAAAACACGACACTAGAGCTATTTGGGTGCCTCTCTACAACTGTGTGGCTGCTGGATTTAGTATCTCAGTACTCTTCTACTTGGATGCATCAGATTACAATTTTGGGGGAATAGTGCATATACAAATCTGCACATTAATCTCTATCAGAGAATGTAGCTCAGTAATTGTTCCAAGTTTATGCAAATAGGTGACAGGTTGCGTATATGATTAACAAGATGGGTCCGAAAGACTACATATTCCTCTATAAAACTTATAAATACATGTGTTTGTGGTTGAGTACATCAATACTACCTGGATGATTCAATGAGTGCATTGGTAGTGCCTAGTTGATTCCCTGAGGACACACTAGTGTCTGGATGATTCCCTGATTATGTGGGAACCCGGTGGGTCGTTCAATATCTGCCAAATTTTTGCCTGAATTTTTCCATGAGTATATCACTGCTATCTGGGTGTTTGAATGAGTGCATGAGTAGTGCCTGAATGATTAGATACGTGCATGACTAATGTCTCAATAATTCAATATATAAATAGATAGTGGTTGGATGATTAAATGAGTGCAACCCTAGTGCCTGGATGAATGCAGGACTGCATGCATAGTATATAGGTGATTTATAGAGTGCATGGATTGTGCATACATGATTGTTTAAGTGTATGCATAGTAGTGTTTCGGTGATTGGATTGGATGAGTACATTGCTACTGCCCATGTGTTTTTGGTTGAGTGAACAGGTAGTAGTACCTGGGTGATTACATAAGTACATGGGTAGTGCCTAGATAATTTAATGAGTTCATCAGCAGTGCCTGGCTAATTATAGGAGTGCGTGACTAGTGTCAGAATGATTGCATGTGTCCATTCTCAAAGCTTGCGTGATTGAATAAAAGCACGTGCACTGCTGGGGTGATTGTATTAGTGCAAGAGCACTGCGTCAGTAATTGAATTAGTGAATAGGTACTGGGTGGGTGATAGGTTCACTGAAATGGTCCTGCCTGCATGAGTTGAGTATTTGAATGAGAGCATGTGTTGAAAGTATGTGTTTGAATGGGTGCATGGGGTGTACCTGAGTTTTTCAATGACTTCCTAAATACAGCCTTGGTGTTTGTATAAGTGAATAGTTAGTGCATGCAAGATTGGCTAAATGCATGAGTAGTGACCGGTTTAGAATTGATGCTGCACTTTTTTAATCTAGTTTTAGTGGTTTTATATTACAGTATATAGGATATGTATAATGTTGCATTGTAAGATTTTAAGTAATCAAACAATAAAGATTTATTATCATGAGTAGTGCCTGTATAATTCAATGACTACATAATTAGTGCCTGTGTGATTGGATGAGTGCATGTGTATTGCCTGGGTGATGGAATAAGTGCATAGACAGTAGTTGAGTGATTCGATAACTGCCTGAGTATTAGCTGAGTGATTGGATGAGTACCCAAGTAGTGTCAGGATGACTGTAAAAAGTATCTCCATTGCCATTAGATAAATATGAGTTGGGACTATATCTGTGACTCGTTGTTTAACTCCTTCTGCCAGTATCAAACTATCTGTTTTAGTGTAACTATCCTTTTCTAATGATCTATTTGTCAGAAAAGTCTAGATATCACACTAGAGAGATATTTGCGTACATGGCTCTCTAGCAACATACAGTGCTCTGCTACTCAGTGTGCGCATGCATCAGTAAATTTCTAAAACTGAAAACATAAAATCTTACTTTTCAAAGCACAAAACCTTTTCTTAATGGTATACCTACATCATTTCTCAAAAATGTATTGTGTGTTTAAAACATATATTCAGCATTTCTCAAAGAAAAGATACACACCAGGTAAATTTAGCACAAGAACTCTCAAGAGACATTCTGCACTATTAACCATCCCACATTTTAAACAGAGAATGTTTAAAGAAATACCCAACCCTCACCATATACATGACATTTTCAAACAGCTTAAAAAAACATAGATCACCAAGTAAACTTATATGTGATTTCATTATAGATATATAGCTTCAGGCCATATATAGTTCTCTACATCTTCAAGTAAACGCAAGAGTCTCATCATTCTTATAACTATCTGCAACCAGAAAAAACATGTCTCACCATCTAAACATATGCAAACCGGTCATATAAGTGAAAAAGCACATTTGCATTCACTTGCTAATACATACTTAACAAGTATTACTACTTTTAAATTCATATACAGTCACAGATTCAAAAGCATATCCATATCTGTATTACATTTCTTATTTAAACAACAGCTAATAATTTGACTTCTTGCTAATGCATCCGACACACTATCTAATTGTATTCACTTACATGCTGACAGCATCCAATTAAAAATCACTTAAAAAAAGAAAACACCTCAATTTTAACTGCTTTATATTTAGAAAACTTCCTCATTCAGCTCCAGCCTTCTGACTGCTATTGCTCTCCCACTTCAAAATGTGGATCTTTGGCTATGTATATTGGGCTAAAAAGGCTGCAAAAAAAGAGAGGTATTGACAGGGACTTGGGTTTGCCAAATGTGGAAATTACTTGATTTGGCTAAAGAGGGTGAAAGTTTCATAAGTTGCTGGCTTTGGTTAAAACCATTGTGGAATGCTGTGCTCTTCACCTTATGATTATGCACTGTGGTGGAAATGGGCTAGGCACATCAATTGGGATAGGGCTGGAAATCATAATGAAGGATACCTTTGCCGAAAAACTGATGTCACTTTTCAATTACACTGTCAAAGCCAGTAAACATGTTAATAAAAATAGTTTCTGCATTCCTCAGAGACCATTGCATGGGCTGTGTCATAACAACAATCTGCGTTTTGACATTCATGGAATTTAGAAAAATGAAGGAGTGGACTTAACAGATGAAGACAACTGGGTGTTTCAATCTAACCCATATACACACAATCAACACAACGGCTCTTGTCACAGACACTCTAGTTCCCAAAATATTGTTATTTTTTTCTAAAGATCCTTTTTTTTAGTTTTTAGGAATCTTTGCAACAAAATCGCAATGATTGCGAATAAGTTGCAAAAGCAAAAAACAAAAGCAGATATTCAACAGCGACCAGCCCATGCAAAAACAAGAGCAACACATATTACTATATACAAGTAAAAAAAAAATTAAACTCATGTTTTTGTACTAAGTTTCTTTAAAAACCATATTTGAAACCTATTTTCTGTTTTTGCAGTAATTCAGGGCATCACAACGATGTCGTTAACCGTGACAACTGTGCCTTTTTCAAGAAGTGTAAAACAAATATATGCACACATATTACAGTATTTTACATACTAGGGGTGTATTACTGTATTCTCTAAAGTCATGCTTTTCTAGTGAGTTTCTATAAAACCATAGCCTAAACCCATTTCCATGTTCGAGATGATGCCGAGAGTTCCGATAACATCATTACACCTGATGATTGCGCCTTTATTTACAGTCTAAAAAACACATATTACTGTATTTTTACCACTAGGGGTTTATTACAGTACAGTCCATTGAGTTTCCATAAAAACAATCTCTAAAACCTATTTTCTATTTTCACTGCAACGCTGCTACTCGCGATGATGTTAAAACACGCGATCACCGCTAATATGCCATGAAAACACAAAACAAAAGCAGGAATTCAATAGCCACCACCACATAAAAAATTATAACTCTTTAATTCACTCTAACCACCACACTAGATAAATCACCACTAAATAACTGTATAAAACATTTATCAGTCTCTAAATATCTCTATAACAGTGCATATTAATGATTCACTGGCATATGTGAGTGGGTGCATAGGTCTCCAAGTAGTTCTGTGACTGGATGCGAGTTCCTCAGTAGGTCTATAAGTGAGTGCATACGTCTCTGAGTAGTTATATGAATGGGTGTGTGCATCTTTGAGTGAGTTTGTGAGTGGCTGTATAAGTCTCTGACTGGGTATGTGGGTTGGGCTGTGTGTGTCTAAAAGGGTAAATAAATGGGTGTATGAGTGTCTGAGTGGGTATGTGAATGGGTACATGAGTCTGTAATTGGATGTCTGAGTGGGTTATTTAGTGTTTGAATGTGTCTGCCTATTAGTGTGTGTGTGAGTGGAAGCATAAGTGTCTCAGTGGGTCTGTGAGAGGGTGCATTTGTGTCTGAGTGGATATGTGAATGGGTATATGAGTGTCTGAATAGATATGTAAGTACATGTGTCTGTGATTGTGACCAGCGAAGTTGTGTACATAGATATAGATATTTTTTGTTTAATATTTCCACCAATATTCGAGATGTCACCATAATAGTCATGCCATCCCCACAACCGTACACTTGGTGGGCCACACTGGCAGTCTAAGCATCATCACAAATGTCATGTGTGATTAAAAATAATCAATTTTGGACACATAACCTGTATCAATAACACCTCCATTTCTCAAACAAGGGGCCAGAGTACTTCCAACCTGGCGCCTTATGTTTGCTTTCACAGAACGTTTCAGCCCTGGGAACCGTTCCCAATCAATAAAATGTCTGAAGTAGATATTTTTGGTTATCTCTTCCCTCCTTTATGTCAACAATTTCAAGGATCATGAATTTCAATTGGCAAATGTTATGACAGAATTCCAGGAAATGGACGGCCATGACAGATTTCAAATTTTAAGTCCTGATGGTACTCTTATGTTCATTTAACCTGGTTTTCATTTTTGTTTCAGTCTTTTCAATGTACGCCAAGCCACATGGGCATTTGAGTAGATAAATGAAATTCATTTAGTCACAGGTGGCCAAAAAGATACACCTTTTCAGGTCAGGCGTAACCAGGAGAAGTATCTTTATTTCTCCTCTTTACTTCCTCTTTCTATGCGTGCTTAATTTTGCAGAACAGATAGAAAGGGGAATACGCCCATCAGGATTGTTTTTGTGCAGGAGTAATCCCTTCCTGCACAAACAAAAAATTCTGAATGCCATGCAGGCACCCTTGCACCATGGTGCAAGGGTGCCTGTGTTGGCGCTAGGATGCCATACGGGCACCAGCACAAGCAACAATGCAGAAATGCACCATGTTGCCTTAAATACAGTGCATTCCAGCCCATTCCCTGTCACGCAGTGCAGTGCAGCAAGGTGATTTGCTATGCTGCACTGCATGACATTCTTGCGCTTGGTTATGCTTTACATGATTTCTAGCAAAAGACCCATCTAGAATGAACCACATCTATGGCTACAAAAAAATAAACCATCTTTAATTTCCTCATTACTCTCTTCAATCTACTTTAAGTTGTTACTCCTTGATTACCCAAAGTCAGGATTTTTCTCAAGCATAGCTATCTGTACATACAACTTTCAGTCCCTACTTTGAACTACTCCATCACTAATTGCTCTTTCTATCTTGCATTTTTTAATGGAGCTATACAGAACTTGCATTATGTTTACTTTATTTGATTTGCATGGTGATGGCCATGTACACTTAGATTTATCAGTTCACACACAGATGGCTGAACCACATACAAGCATTTCCAGTATCAGTCTAACATTTTTGATGTAACTGATACAAATATGACTTCAGGGTTTCTTTGTGAGATGTATTAGTAATTGGTACTCCAATCTAATTTATGTCTGGATAGCGCCTTAATTTATGTTTGTCTATGTTCATTACAATCAACTCAATTCTGTTGGAAAGTGGGTTTTTAGTAGTGATAAATATCTATCTATCACTGGCAATCAGACCATTAACACAATATAGGGCTCAGTATAGGTCTAAGTAAATTATTACCATGCTCAACTCTTGGAAGCTTGGCTGCGGATTAACTTAAGAGACAGGTATGGAAAGCATTTAAAAACACCAATTCAGTAAATATTTAAGACACAATAGCCAATAAAAATCCAACACCAATTTGCAAAAATAGGAAATAGTTTTATCTTTACAATTACACCAAATGAAAATAATCCAATGTAGGGAACAGGAGTTATGAACTTTTAAAGATGTAGCACTATACAGCTCAAACAAACCTATAGTGCCTTTTGGGACATTTGGTAGCACTTGACTGCTTTAAAGTTTCAGGCGGATCTGAAGAAGGCCTGCGTGGCTACCACTCGTGGTAGGTCTCTGTCAAAGATTTTACCTTCGTACTTAGAAACTTTGCTGGACATTTTCTTTCCAGGGTCCCTCGAAGCTTGCAGCCAGTCAGGATTCAGAGAGGGTTTACCGGCTTGCCTTGCGATGAGCTCCTGGCCAAACCTATAAAAGTCCAATCTACGAAGCTTTTCAGCGGGACGAACCAGGGATGCAGGCTGGCTCACGGTTGAAGGTGAGAGGTTAGACTCTTGCAGTTGGTTCCAGTCACCTCTCCTATGTTTGGACCTAGGAACTTTTACAGTGCTTTCTCTTTAGGTGTCCCTTGCTGCTATTCATCAGCTTGGCTTCTGTGAGGGTTCTCCAGCTTGGGTTACAGACAATTCCTAGTCAAACGCTGGAAGTCGGACCTCTGAAGCTTTTTAGCAGGACAAAACTATACAGCATGCTGGGTCGCGGTTGAGGATCGGTGCCATGGATGCCCAGGTCGAGTCCATCCACTTATGGATCTTTTTTCCAGAGTTGCTAAAACTTCTCCAAACTACTGGAACTTCTTTCTGAAGTTCCCTTGAGGGTCCCACAGTTTCCAAAACTTACTCCAAGAGTCTGAAAGCTCCAAATTAGTCCTTGAAAGTTTGGGACTTCACTTCCCACAATCCACTTTGACAAAACCCTAACAAATCATCTGGTAGCACTCCAGGGTGGGGATGCCTGATGGTGATGGTCCAGGTGAGCTCCAGTACTCTGTACTTCGCAGGGAGTCCATACTTTAGTCCTTTTAAAGCATGGTAGGTCAAAAGATCAGTAGTTCCAGATTGTGCAGCATGAACAGTCAGTTAGAATACAAGGCCTCGTTGGTGCAAATCATTCTTCTCAGCATGGCCCCTTCTTCTCCCTTAAGTTTCTAGCAGCAGATCTGAGAGGCTCAGTTCCTCTCAGATAAGTTGACTGGGTCAAGCAGGAGGGTACTCTTGTCCAATGAGGTGCAGGGCAATGCCCCAGGGAATGACTACATCCTCCAGAATGTGGTGCTATATTCTCCCAGAAAGCACCATTTCTCCAAAATTCATCATGGCTGATATTCCAGCAGAGAGAGAAGAGCTAACTAAACCAGCATACAAGATGGCTCATCCACATATGCTCCCCCCTTTGCATCTGGAAATGTCTGCCTTAAGCCTGCCATCTGGCTGGGTTCAGAGGGTACAGCTGTAACTGGACCTGGCTTACACTGGCTGTCCCCTCCTCTCTTTCAAGAAGATGTTTTAAAACCCCTCCCCCTGCAATAACATTCCTATGTAGCAGAACCCAGTATGGCTCCCAGACCCACTGGCTACTTATCATCTTATTTAATCAGCCTGGCAAAACACGTAACTCTGGCCAATCTTATCTGGGCACTAGAGGGTTGAATTTTGGCTTACAGAAAAGAAAGTCTTATAACTTCTTGTCTGTACAGATTAGAATAAATTCAACAATGCCATGTTGTTCACTTTATCAATACCATTATAGGAAGTCCTTAAATTATATTTTTATTACCTCCTTGACGTTAGTTATTATTTATTGCCTTCTTGCCATGTTAACCTATGTGGCAGGGGATCTGCAATGGGAAAATGACTTGAGCAACTTTTCTAACATCAGGGCTTAGAAAGCGTCTTTTATAGGGACCCTGCCTATATCTTCAGGACCCCACACCTATCGACCACCTAATAGAGATGTTAGGGTTTCTGAATATGTAAAGATTTTGCAAATCCTCACTCCACAGTCCTCCTAGCACAACAGTTGATTTTGGGATCCTCTTTACTGCAATGTGGGGAGTGAAATGTGCAATTTCACTAACCCCAGGGCATATAAGCACCATTTTATGAGTACCCTCCATAGAAAATACCTGACCCTCCACCCATGGGACAACTGGGGGAGACCCTGGAGGTACCTAATGTGCCCAACATTGCATACCTAATATGCCTAACATAGCAATTTATCAATTTTTAAGTGCCCCAAACAGGTGAGTTTAGGCAAAATTTGCATTTTGAAAGCAGGCTTGCAACATAGGGCTGCTTTTAAACTGACCTCGGGCTCCATCTGTGCACACATGTAAGTGCAGAAAAGCTAGGGACTCAACACTAATTTCAATCCCCTAAAAGGGCCTTATAGGGAAGTCATACCAATCATAGTAGTATCCTAACACATAGTGTACCCTAGTGTGTGTAGCTGTTTTCACTGTATTCTGAGTGTAATTTACAGCATAGCCAGCCAGAATAGCACTGGTCCTGGGCCTACCTAGCAGAGCCCAGGGCACTCTCAGGGTAAGAAATCCAGCATCTAGGGGTCACAAATGGTCAAACAAATGGAGGGACACTGCAAACAGGTCCTGATTTCCAACACATTATTATGAACAAATAAAGGTATTCTTACACCAACTGAATGTGGGGACTTGATTACACTGTTTCTTATGTCTACATTGATGTTTCTACACCCCATTTCATTTTGGACTTTTTTCCAAATATAGGCAACTGGAAATCCGTTATGAAAAACAAGAATCTGCAATGCCAATAGGTGTGGATTATAAATAAAATTACCTCTTTAGTCATTGATGGTTTTTGTCACTCAATGAGTCACCAAACATGCACTCAGGCATCAATTCATCCACCCAGAGATTCATTCTTGAATCCACCCACTTACACAACCAAAATAACGGATACGGTCAAACACATCAACATGTGACAGAAACATTTGAAGAATAAACATAGAAAAAAGGAGAGTTGCTACCACTAAACTGCAATAAGTATGTTTGCAACAGTAAATGCATTTAAACATATCAGAAGGTGGCTATCTTGCAAAGGAATTGTATATAGCATATCCTTGTTTTACATATTTGAACATGTCCTCCACGTTTAGAACCAATGTGTTTGACATCTTGGAACAATGTTGCCATTCCATAAAGATCTCTTGATTTGGAGGAAACGACTTCCTGGAAGTGATGCACTACAAATGAGAAACAATCCGAAAATACAAACAAAGGCATGGAGGGCTCAAAGCAAGTGCGCACTAGTGTTATTATCAAGAAAATTCAATCTTCACTCTTACACGCTCAACTTTCGGTGGCCCCTCCACCACTGGGCTACAAACATGAAAAGTCTAATCTTTGTGGAAATGAATGTGTCCATTTCCATCATTTATTATTCTTTGTGTTTTATAGCCTCTTATTCGTTCTTCTTATTTCTTAATTTACACATCCCAAAAATCACATGGGAGTCATGCGTTTCATTTCTATCCAGATGTTTATTCAATGAATTTTGTCACATGTAGTCAACTCAGTCAAGCCAACGCATTTCGTCCAAAAGGGCATCATCAGGTCTCTAAATCACGATGATGTTCAGCGAGCTCATTTCTATTATCCAATCAGTCTAGTCAGGTGTGGTACATTATAAAGTTGTATAAGGCTTCATGTCCCCTATCGCTTTGATCTGCCTATCTCCACACTCCATCCGCTGCTCACCTCGTATCAATGTGGTCAATTCAGACTTTTGTCTCTGTAGGGGAAGGGAGCCAATGGCTGAAGTGGGTGACACCAATCCCCCATGCTGTATAGGATAAATTATACTCATATTGACCAATGGCAGAAAAAGGCTGACCAAAAGCCCTGCTACACATATTTATTTTAAGTATGTATCAATTTGTAATCATTCATTTATACAAGATTCTGGTAGGCAACAAAGCTAATCAGGCCTACACAGCGAATTCTAGCAACATGATTACAATGCACATCTTCTATCCATAGGGGCTACCAAGGAGAACAAACAACACCAGAATCCTTGCCGGCAAAGGTAATCTTTGAGAATTCATGTAACAAAAAATATGTCTGCTGGCTTTAATACTGTGCAGTAACAACTCACCTTCTATTTGCTTAAAAGTATATGTTTTATAATAAATCAAACTAGCATAAAGTCTGTGTTGTAAGTTTTCATGGTAAACCAACCAGGACTCTGTGTTCTTAAAACATTTACCCAATGAACCCCATATGCTCCATTGTTGGTTTATCACCATAAGCAACCTAGACTTATTGAGTATTGAGGACACATTTCAAGTATGAACAAATCCATTTTCCATAATCAAATTACAAATATGTAAAAACTCACAGTTGTGAAACAATCAGTGATTTTCATTTAACAAAATACCTACCTACTGTCTTCACCGCAGTCTAATAACAAATTATGATGAACACATTAAACCTATTTAATGTGACAAACCTGTCCAATAAGGCAGAGAGCCTTAACTATTGGCTTGACAACATAAGCAACAAAGGCTTACTGAAGTGTGGATAATCTGGCAACCATTATACATATGTATATATTGAAACTTTGTAAGGAATTACAGTTGGCAAAACAATATATCAATTCTCTCAAAAAAGCCTAATAAGGACTATCACATTAATAAGTGTCAGTGCCAGGGTAAGGAACACAACACCAATCCTGGCAAACATGTTTAAACAAGCCGATCCCCTTCATCTTCTCATACAATATCTCTGTTTTTATTTATCCATTCTCCTTCTCTTTCTCTCCTTCTCTCCTCTCCCTCTTGGATTGCTTTCTCACTACCTATTCCCTCACTCCATCTCTGTCTCTGTCTCTCTCTCTCTCTTCAAAGCTCTCCATGTCTGCTGCAATTAACCTTATGGAGGTGAGGAAAGGAAAAATTACAACAGGAGAGGACCGGACTTTCAAAACCAGCCTTCAAGGGCTCCGGCCCACTGTGGGAAAGCCTGATGGATCAAAAGGTCTACACAGCTCTGTCTGTGAGATTTATTTTCACAAAATACTTGTAAATAACTGATAACAATTTGATAATAATCCACCATTAAAGAATGCTTTTCACAATACATAAACCATGTTGGCTATGGCTCTCCCTACAGGGACACCCATAAAAGCTTTGCCTTCATCCATCCTGTTTTTGCTGAATTCGTTTTTTTGGCCTTAGTATTACAGTTCACTGTAAAAAATATAGAAGTAAAAAATATCGATGAAAAAATATAGAATGCCAAAATATCGACTCCCTATACTTAAACAGGTAAGTACAAAAATATCATAAAATCATATTGATGTAAAAAATATAGTTTTACAAAATATACATTTTTATATATATATATATATATATATATATATATATATATATATATATATATATATATAAAATAATACATATTAAATATGTTAAATAATGAAATTAATATAACAAATAAAGTAGATTTAATATAAATTAAAAAAATATAACAAATAAATGTAATTAAAAAAGGTAAACACACATACATAATAATTAATATATATCTACTTTAAAACAATGAATAAACTATTAATATTAATCTATTTTACAATTTTAAAATGATATAAGAATTTACATATATATATTTAAAACCCACAACCCACACCTAAAATGAAATTCACAATTTCCATAATTAATTTACAATAACTTAATTAGTATAGATTAACAGCAAGTTATTAATTCATTAAACATAAATTAGTTCCCACCCCTTCCCCCATAAACCCCACAACCCACACCTAAAACAAATTAGACAATTATCTTAATTAATTAACAATTAATTAATTAATTTTAATTAACAACCAATTAATAATTAATTAAAAAGTAATTAATTCCGACAATTAACTCTATACAATTTCATATAGTTAAATGTTAATAAATAAAAAATAATCATGAATTTATTATAATTAAATTACTTCCCACCCTATTCCTCTATAAACCCACAGCTAAACACGGAACTAAAAAATGAAATTTTCACTTAAAATAAAATTGATAACTGCTACAAATGTGACATTAATATTAAAAAGCATAAACAATACATATACAAAAAACGTATTCACATACATTTAAAATATAAATTAAAATACATAACATTATTCGAAAAATCGATATTTTAAAAATATATATTTTTGCAAACAATATTAATTACTTCTATATTTTTTTTACGATATTTCTTACCTTAAGTTCGATATTCTTGACCACGATGTTCTTGCTGTCGATATGTCTGTGTCACAATATTTCCAACTCAATGCTTTTGTAAGTCGACATTTCCAACTTGATATTCTGTCAGAATATTGTTCACTTTACCACTGCTAACCAGTGCTAAAATGCTTGTGCCTACGCCCTAAAACATGTATTAATCTTTATTGCTTGATTAATTAAAATCTTAGCAATCTGTGCAATGAAACACGTGGTTCGCACAATTTCATATTCCATTAAAAACTAAAACTCTGTATTCTAAAACTAGAATTTTACTAGTTAAAAATATATAGGAAAAAAAAATCAATGCAAAAGAGAGCAAATAATATGAAAAGGAGCAATCAATATACAAAGAAAAAGAAAATATTTAAAATTTACGTAAAATAATGTATATATTTGGGTAGCGTGTGCTGCATCGAAAATTCCACCCATTAAAAATCAGTTTAAAGCGTGGTTATCTTGTCCATTAAAGCTTTTCGCGCGTGGTAGATGAATTTGGCGAAGTTAGCCATATGCTTCACAGTGTCCAACAGGTATAATTGGAGAACAGCCTCTTTTACCGTCCGTACTCCTATTTGGAGAAGAATGGGCCTTAGATGGATTCTACGAACTGACAGCAGGGCAGGACAGCATAATAAAATGTGAGATAAAGTTTCACGCTTGTAATGACAGAGGCGACATTCCGTGATCTCTGGGCCAACTTTGACAGAAGGGTACAGCTGTTTTAAGGGAAGCACATGCAGTCTTGCAGCCAGAATCCTTTGAAGGGCTTGCCTGCCCAACGACTGTGCCAGGTGTGGTTTCGGGCCATTTAGAATGTGCGGAGAGCTTTGAGACTCGTGGAAGCCTCTGACCGTCAAGGCTTCAATGTCCAATTTTCGTGAGCAGGTTCTTACTTGCTTTTTCATAACTGCTTTGATGTTTGTATATTTTATTATGTTAGGGTCCCAGTTTTCTATTGCTAATTCCAGATGCTCTTTTGCTAGAGTCAGGCTGGCTGACCACGGGTTGCCTGACTTTGTGAATATTTTATTTATTACTTGCTTCATCGAATTCTCTGGTGCTGTGGTCGTTAAGTAGTAATATTTTGCCATGCTTGCCAATTCTTCCAAGGATTGCCGGGTGAGGTTAAATTCTAGGCGTATTAGAGTGTTCCTTGTGCAAGATGGAAGACAAAATAGCTTTTTATAGGCTGCGCAGTTGATCTTTTACAGGTCTTGCCACAGTTTTCCTGGGAAGGCCTGTATGCCATAATTGACGGAGGGTAATAGTTTTGCTTTCAAAACCCGTTGGATGGCCATGGTGGTCGGGCTTTCCAAGGTTGCGTTTAGTTTGCAGATTGCATAGGTTACCATTTTGGCTTTCTGCGTGAGCTTAAATCGATGAACATGTGGCCGGCCGGTTTCCCTAAGCCATACTCCAAGATAGTTATAAGCTTGTGTGGTAGATAACGTGAGCGATCCCAGTCTCCATTTTATTAGCTTCTTTTTTGGATAGCGGCCAAAAATCAGTATTTTAGATTTTGCTTGGTTTGCCACCAGTTTGTTTTTGGCGTTATAATCTGCTAATGCTGTTAAACCTTTTTGAAGACCGACTTTGGTGTGGTCCAATAGGACCAGGTTGTCGGCGTACTGCATCAATTGGAGTCTGGTTCCCCCGATCTTTGGAGTCACCAGATTTGCTCTCTTAAGTGCCTTGCCCAAGTCAGTTGTGTATAAGTTGAAAAGGAGCGGGGCAAGGACGCACCCCTGCTTTAGCCCATTGTCTGTGCCAATTTTTTCCGTGGCTGATTGGCTCGAAAGTTTGACTCTTACCCACGTCTGGGTGTACAGTGATCTGATGGCTTGTAGAAGTTTCGGGCAGATGTTCCAACCCGCTAATTTACTCCATAGGATGTTCTGGTCAACACCATCAAATGCTGCTGTGTAGTCAATGAAGCAGGCAAAAAGAGGCTGGACGCCCTGGGCCATTGATTGCTGTATGATGTATGAGAGGACTATGATGTTGTCAATGGTTGAGCCTCCCGGGCGGAACCCTGTTTGGTAGAAAGGGAGCAAGTTCTCCTTGGTGACCCAATGTGCTAATTCTGTAAGGAGAGAACTTGCATATGCCTTGCCTTCCACATCCAGTAAGGCAATCATTCAATAGTTCTTAGGGTCTGTGCTTGCCCCTTTTTTATAGATTGGGTGTAGCAAGGATCCCCTCCAGGAGTCTGGGACGTCCATCAAAAGTCTGCACTCCGCATACAACTGGCCCAGGCTCTCGGTCCAAAAGTCGATATCCTCTCTGAAGAGAGAGCCCGGCAGGCCGTTTGGTCCAGGTGCCCCGTTGGGGCATATTTTTTTCAAGATTACTCTTAAAACCTTTTTTTCAGCAGATGTGACATTAGCAAGGAGGGACATTGGTTCGGTTGATTCGTCAGTTAAATGTTCATCAAGGGGGGGTCTTTTGCTTGGGTTTGTTTATGGATAGTTAGTGTAGAGAGATTTTACATGGGCTACCCAAGTGCTCACATCAATTGAATTCTCTCTATTACAAGACCCATGGCTGAGTTTGTTTATATATTGCCAAAATTCTTGGGACTTGCTAGGGGCAAGCAATTTGAAGATTATCAACCATTTTTGCTTGGTTGCTTCGCGTTTCACCTGCCAAACAATTTTTGCGTGAGCCTTGGCCACCTCCTTTAGATCCTTTTTTGCGGTTATCAATCCAGTTGCCCTATAAGCTCTACGTTTGGAGTTGAGAACTTTTGTGGAACTCTTATTGCTGGCTGAAATCCCAGTTTGTATGTGGAGTTATCGTGGGCTCTTTGATTGTTATTCCCTCGGAGCAGTTGGGCTAGATCATATGCGAGGACGCCCCATTCTCCAATTCTTCCCTGATCATTGTGGTCGGTCTGCCACCCTTTCCAGGACAATTTCCATTCGGCAAACTTATGGGTCGGGAGCGGGCCCCATTTGATTCTTTTGAGCAGTCTATATTGTTCATCTCCATTTGTAGTTCCTATGTGATGAAGGGTTTGTCTAAATTTTGCACTCATGGACAGCTCTAATATAAGAGCAGCGTGATCGCTATCAGTCCGAGGTTGAACGGTATAGCGTGACATATGCTTTTGTAAGTATTCACTTATTAAAATATAGTCAATTGTTTTCTGGTTGTTAAAAGTAGGAGGTATCAATACTGTTGGTTTATTCTTTATGGAGATGTGGTGTGTTGTTGCCAGTTTGTAGGCTCGCATTAGGGCATTGAATCTTCTAGTACTTCCACTATGATGGTTTTCGTCAGTTGTATGCCCTATATCGTGCAAATTGAAGTCGCCCAATATAATTGAATCCATGGCTGCATAATGTACCAGTAGATTTTCAATCTGTTTTAATAGGTTGGTCAATTTATCTTTTGAATTCGGCCCGTGACAATTGTAATAGATATTGATGAGAAGAATTGAAGTCTGGCCCTTGGACGTTATAAGGCCTTTCAAAATCCCGGCCAGAAACATATCTGAGGTGTGCCGTATTATTTCAAAGTCTAATGTAAATTGAAATGCCCCCTGACGGTCTCCCAAAGACGTTAATCTTTTTCGCGGGTTTGAAGTATTCGGCATAGTTACATAATGGTGTGGCTGAGATGGCCCATGTTTCCTGAACACAAACTATGTCTGCTCCAACCATAAGAGCTACTGCATCTGGGCTTTGCAGGGCTTTATGTAACCCTGCCACATAACAAGACACTATATTGATAGTTGGAATATTTGTGGAACTGATATGGGAGATTTGGCCAGTGTTGGGAATTACTTGTGCTGAATGGTTGCCGGACTCTTGGTCAGAGCTAATGATGCATGAAGCAGGCTCGTTGCACCAGCTGTTATCCTGGGTGTTCTTTGTTGTGAACGGAGGGTTGTTTGACGAAATCCCAATGTTGGTATTAGGAAGTGGAGTTTAATGCCTGGGCAAGACAAGACCAATCTTTAGTGCCCTGCCCCAATATTGAGCAGGATCGATGACCTCCGACTGTATGTTTGAAAATTTGAATTAAATTACTGCCCAGCTGCGTTGCTTGTGTACCTCCTAATGAACCGTGTACGATAGATCCAGAAGCGGGTGGGGTTGGACGGGTGGTATGCATGGTTTTCCTACCCTTCAGATCTTCGTCTCCCTGTTGACTGTTTTTTCCTTTCAAAATTTCCAGATATTTCATCGGTAGTGGGATTTGATTTTTATTCCCCAGTTATCCAGCTGTGTTTTGTGTCCCTTCAGGGCCTTCGCCATGTTGGAATTGGCATAGGTTATCTCGGTCGTTTCATTTTGTTTGCTGGGCCCTGGGCCAAAAAAGGTCACCATCTCAATGTCTGTTGATTTTATACTCCCCAGACCAGAAATGTTTTTGCAGAGTTTTAGGAAGTTCCCTCTGTTGAGGATGTCCCAACTCCCTTGCGAGATGTATTCTGGATATAGCCATACTGTTAGATTTTCAGGATCAGGGTCTAGCGACTGAGCGGGATTAATTGTGTTTGAAGGCGCCATGGAGGTTACAAGGGGCTCTCTTAAGTTACGAGCGAGGTTGACCCCTGGGCCCCGTTCCTCCTCGGTCCCATTTATTTTTATGGCATGAGTATGCGGGTCAAACCTAGAGGCGATGGTGAGGTCCCCCTGTAGTCGGTCATCATTATTTCTTGCTTGGGTGGTGGTTTGTTCCCTTGGAGTGTTAGATGTTAGTTCCGACTGGCGGCCCTTATGGGCATTTGTATCTATCCAGTCAATTTTTGGTCTATTATCATTCTCACAGTTGTGAACCGGCATGCCCTGTGCATGATTCGGGGTGCTACGTGGCACGGGAGATCTATCGGTTGAAGTTTTGGGCAGGTATTTCCTGGGAGCACCTGTTGAACTTCTGGGAACCATTGCCGTGGTAGGTGTTTCATGTGTTTGTGTTTGTATGTCTATCTTTTGGTCTATAAGGGTTGAGCCCCGACCCTTCTGATCCTCCATGTTGGAAGCTTTGTTCGCCTTATTTGCTGGTGTAAACCAGTGATCAATTTTCTCTTTTGCGTAACTTTTGTCTTTTTTTGCTTTGTTTAGTTTTTTCAATTTTTTCTTATTTTTCCTTGATATGGGTTGTTGGACTGAGAGTGGTGAGGTTAAATCGTCCAAATTGCTTGAGCTAATGTTAATTGTTTGATTAGGTTGTGAAGATACGTTTGAGCTCAGAAGTTTGGGACTCAATTGGCTATTTGTTTCGTAGTTGCTATTACTGGCGGTTTCTTGGGTTCTCTCTAGGCTGTTCCGGGTGACCTTTGAGCATTGGTTTGGGTGCAAGTTAGACTGTGGATTTCTTGTTGTTTAGTTTGTTTGTTGGATCGCTAATTGGCCTTGAAATTGTAGGCATAATGTTTATCCCATTATGAGGTATCTTTGTTCTTGTTCTCTGCAATGATATTTGGGGGGAAGAACATGTCATGTTACTTTTCGTTCTATTTACCTCTTGCTTGAGATCCATGACTAGGGTGTTCATTATTTCAGGAAGCTTTTCCAAAGACAGCAGTATCGGGGAGCACCCGCAGTCGATAGGTTTCATCGTTGTTTCTGTGTCCGCCTGCACTCTGCGTATTAAAGAGTTTAGGTGTTCCAGTTTTGAGTCCACTCCAGAGATTGAGCTTGCTACTGACTGCAAGATGTTTATTTAAATATCTAATTTATCGGCATGCATTAGTGCAGCATTTCCCATAGATATCAAGGCCTCGTTGATTACCGCAAGATGATTTTCTATCCTTTGTGGGACCAGGCTGGATTCCCAGACTGACAAATGTGCGTTCAAGTTTGTTGTACTTTCCTCCAACCCTGAAGCAAAGTGTTCGTTTCGTTGGGGTCTCGCCTCATCGTCTTCATCCCCTAGTTTGGTAGATATCTGCGGGATTGTCGGAAGGCTCGTTTGAGATTCCGGGGGTGTACCAATGGTTTTGAGGTATGCAGAGTTTTCTGTTTGGGTGTAAGATTGTTTATTTAATTCACTACCACCTAAGATTGCAGTAGTTAGTTGTGATTCTGGAGATTCGTCAGGCAAGCTTTCGAGGACCAGTGTGTTGGCTCCTAAATCATTAGCTCTAATTGGGTTATGATCCTTTAGAAATTCTTCAATTTGTTTTGTCTTGCCTTTAATAATCAGAACATTTAGCGAGAGAGGGACGGCTAGTGTGGGATTGTGGTTTAAAGTGTCTTTTTCAGTAATGCCTGCAGATTTGTTGGCATTAAAGCGGTGAGTGTCCGGCCTGAGGGCTACAGAAGATGTGTTGATTGATTTTCCATATACTGAAGGGTTGCTTTGTTTTGATTGTTGTTGAAAGTATTTCCTAATGTCGTTGACACCCTTAAGACTATTGCTGTTGCAAGTGCTGTGACTATTGTTTGCGTTTGTATTTTTATTACGGAGTCTGCTGTCCGTGTCGTCATGGTAACACGGAGTTCCTGGAGTGCCGGTGGCCTCGTTTGTCCTTATGTTTGCCTTTATGGCTTCCGTCATAAGGACTGGCCCAGAAGCTAAAGGGGAGTTTGCTCTTTCTTCTCCCACTTGTTCCCCATCATTTATAATCCTATCCTGTAGGGTCGAGTCATGTCTTTTGTTGTCTTTACCCACAGGATATAGCATCCTGGCCTTCTGGCGTCGCGCTGACTTGTGAGGACCGTGGTTGGGATGGGGTTGTATCAAACCTGCGTTCCTTGTCCGCATAGTGGGTCTACACAGTAGGTGCTTAGTTGTCGCCTAATTTTGCTACGGCGTCTGAGCTTTAATACTGTAGTTGCGATGGGTGCCGTTCTTGTTCAAGATCTTGTCCGCCATAAGCCGGCGTAAACAGGAAAACGTAGGAAGTCGGGAAACCAGGTTACCAGGTTGTTCCTTTAAGAGAATTGTCCAGTGGTTGCTGTGGGGGGAAAACCTTCACGGAGGCGCCTCAGTGGCCCCCCAAATAACTTTGAATGAGCGGGCTCCGATCTAACAGTGGTAAAACGGCTGATGCAAAATGGTTAATGAGTAAATTAGGTAGTTAGGGGCTTGACTGGGTCGAAGAGAAGCTGTTAGAGACCCTTATTGCAGCACGTTACAGCTCTCCTTGCTCCTCACAACCCCTTACAACCCCTTAAACACAGCTCTTCTCCACCCTCTTTCGCGTTTCTGCGCAGTCAGGGGGGTGGGTGGCACTATCGGGAGCAACATCTAGTGCCTATCATTGATACAACAATAATATCAAATAAATTCCCGGACTGTCAATACCTGCACTAAAAAGTCCTTGAGGGCAGCAGGAACGCTCAAATTCTGTCTTTTCTCGCACTGCTCAAAATCAACGCTGTTTGGATCAACTGCTACTGGGACTGAGACCCCGACCTCTAAGCGCTGTTCCCCTAGCAGCTCAGACAAATCCAGGCAATTTTAAAAAGAGCATTCGCCTCACCCGTTAGATTCTGAAAAGAGGGCACGTCCTTGTCGAAGCAACAAATTTGGAGGGGGGCCCGGCCCGATCTCGTCTGCAGGCGTGTGGAGCAGCACCTCCCCCTGGCAGGAGTGTCTTCTGGGCCCCTGGAGCCCCCTGGTGCAGTGGCAGCGGCAGGATAAAAAGGCCCATGTCGCGGGTGGCGTTGCGCACTCTTGAGCGTGGGCGTGAGGAGCAGGCGTGAGGAGCAGGCGTAAGGAGCAGCAACTCCCCCTGGCAGCAGTGTCTTCTGGGACCTGAAGTCCCCTGATGCAGTGGCAGCGGCGGGAAAACAAAGCCTGTCTTTAAGTGGGGGCTGCTGAAGTCGAGGGATTTGTGAGGCGATGCTACGGGGGCCGGGGTTGGTCGTAATCCCGAGCTACCTCTCTGCTCCCTTCTCTTCACGCACCTCCGTGGTACGCTTGACACACTCTGCACCGGAGCTGGAAGCTGGAAGCAGCTGGGGCTGGGGCGGCTAATGCAGATGGCAGCCGGCTGATACAGATGGCAGGCGCCCGATTGTGGGAGAGCAGAGCTTCGGGTACCGCTCAGGGGGCTCAGGACTCAGAGGGCACTGATAGAGGTAGTGCAAACTATTTTCTCCCCATCACTCTCGGCTCGCTCTACTCGCCTAACACTCCGGCGGCAGCTACTCCGGCGTTTGAACTCTCTTCCGATGTCTTCCGACTCTGAATGGCGACTTCCGAAACATGATAAAATTGGCTTACACCTGATTGGTATTTGATTTACTTATACGTCCCTAGTACTATGAATCACCATGCTACAAGCACCTATTGTGACACCCACTTAAAAAGCCCTGTAAAACATGTATAAGCCTGCAACTGCAGCCTACCTGCAGTTTGTTTTAAACTGGCAGTTCAAATTAACTAAATAATCCCTTAGCCAAGCCTAAACCCCGCTTTGTAATACATATATGTCACCCCTAAGGTAGGCCTAAGGAGCCCTTGAGGTAAGGTGTATTTTAATTAAATAGTTGGACATGTACTTTTAAGTTTTACATGTCATGGTAGTGAAACTACTGTGGTACTGTGAGACCTATCTTTCCCATAGGATAAGATTGGGTTACCTTATTACTTGTAATTGGGAACTGATAGGAAAGTCAAGTTTGGTGTCTGTGGAGCACCCACAGACCCATCTTTCAACCTCAGGAGGAAGACAACTGGTGACGAGCTGAAGAAAGTCCTGCATACCTCCATCACCTCTGCCTCTTTCTCTGAGGATTGGAAACTTGCTGAAGTGAGGAACCTCCGGAAGAAACTATCCACTGACCCAGCAGTACTGGAGAACTACTGACCCATCTCCCTGCTCCCCTTTCCAAGTGAAGGATCTCGAAGAAGGTAATTAACCAGCAACTCACCTGGAACATAACAACACAACAACCTCCTGGACCCCTCTCAATCCAGATTCTGAGCCAAACACAGCACTGAGACTGCTCTGATCACAATTACCCTCATCCTTCTGAACCTGCCAGCCACCTTCAACATCATGTCCCACCACATCTTGATCAACAGAGTCCACCACATCGGAAGCCAGGGAGACACCCTCAAATGGCCTCATACATCACTGGAATAACCCAGGGAATTTGTTTCCACCATTCACCTTGGAACCCAAGAAGATTGGCTGTGGCGTCCCCCAAGGATAGTCCCTCAGACCCACCCTTTTCAACATGTACATGCCCCTCTGGCCACCACCATCAGATCACATAGACTCGACATTTTCTCTCATGCTGATGAAACCAAGCTCATCTTCTCACTGTCATAAGACCCCTCTACCACCAGAGCCTACTTTCACAGATGTATGATGAGCGTTGCCAACAGGATGACTGCCAACTGTTTGAAGCTCAGCATGGAGAAGACGGAACTCCTCATCTTTGGGAACAACACCTCACCATGGAACGATGCATGGTGGCCTGCTGAACTCATCCCGCACTGCAGGCCAGCCAGCAATCTGGGCATCATCTTGAACAGCAACAATAGTAAACATCTCATCTGCCTGCTTCCACACACTATGCTTGCTCCCCATGATTTTCAGGTGGTGCTCAATCAAAACCAGGAGGATCATCACACAGGCCCTTTTCACCATCAGGCTAGAATACAGAAATACTCTCTATGTTGGAATCCCCACACTTCTCCTGAAGAAACTTCAGACAACACAATACTCAGCTGCAAGAATCATCCTAGATCTGCCCAAGATAGACCCATGTCACACCACATCTCAAGATGCTACACTGGCTCCTAATCCAGAAGAGATGCCAGTACAAAGTGGTTGCCCACGCATAGATACACCTGTAAAACAAAGGACCAGCATACATCAACAAACAGATGAACTTCCAACAACCAATTAAACACCTAAGATCTGCCTCCCTCTTCCTTGCAGACACACCCTGATCTGCCTAGACAATGACGGAGAATACTCTTTCTCTCAATTGGCGGCTAAAGCCTCAAACGACCTTTCCCAGCACCTTAGGGCTGCTTCATCTCTTCAGGAACTAAGTAAAGGACTCAAGACCTAGCTGTTCAAATGAACAGAACACTGCGAAGCAGCTAGCAATATCTGTGCCTTAAGACTCTCACAGGTAATTTGCTGTTCTTTATAAATCAAGGTTGTCAATTGAGAAATTGTAGTTTCAATTCCTCTTTAAGGGTAAAGTTGAATTTTAAGTCATAAATATGAAAATGATACTTTTAGAAAGTTTGAATTTTTTGTTTTGGCATTTTCTTGTCATAACCATCTGGTGCCTGCACCATTTTGCTGGGTCAGATGACAAGGTGTAGTTAGCAGTTGGCATTTGTGTATTTTTTCCAGACAACATCAGAATAGATGGTCTTCAGGGAACAGTTGTGGTGCAGCGGCCAGGGTGCCTGACTCCAGACCACAGGGTCCGCTGTTCAATCCCCGGCTCAGACGGCAGGTTTGCCCAGCACCATGTGACTTTGGGCAATAGCTTGCTTAATCTTCTTGATGTCCCCCAGTGCCTGGACACCTCATTCGGAGGTAGCTGTGCGCTTTACAAATGCTGGCACTTATTTATTTGCATTTGAATGTTGACATGTTGGGTCATCCATTTTTTGTTTTTTGGTGTCTTAATTCCTCCTTGAAATTTTGCAGTTATTCACCAACAACGCCCTATGGTACAATTGATGTGTGAAACATCAGTACTAAAGTACATAAGTTTAATGGGCAAGGTTAAGAACCCTGCCAATACCCCTACTAAAGGACAAACAATGTGCAGAGAGCACCTTTGAGGCTGAAATCCTTCCGCAACTCCTGGTCGGATGCATCATCTCTGATTCGATAGGGGGGCACAACATGCACCAACCATACTTACATTTCAAAGGCACTGGCTCAGTTCACACTCAAAGGACTTCACACTAGCCTATTATGCCTCAGACAGACTAGTACTCGAGCAGGGAGGCAGGAAACCCCAGGCACCTCAGTAAGGGGAAATTCCAGAGGCTTCTCCCACTTCAAATTGGGTATGAGGTATACATATAGAAACTTCAGACCCACGTTTCAAAAAACTTTTGGACCTCTGGAATACTCAGGAGAAGGACTGCTTTTATGCAAGAAGGTCTGTCCAGATGTTCTGCTCCTCTGCTGCCCTGCTGCTCTGCTACAAGAAGGGCTGCTCTATTGCACTGCTGTCTGAGTAAGAATGACTGAAACTGCATTTTGTACCCAGGACCACCAGAGTGACTCCAAGGGCTAGCTGACTGGTCTCCTGATCAGAGTATCATGGACAGAAAATGTGCATCTATCTGCCTGCTGTGGGTCCTAACTCCCCAAGTGGTGTCACCACAGGACTGGACTATTGGAAATGGGATTAAAGGTATTCTGCCAGCCAAGCTGTGGTCCCCGTCAGAACTGACACAGTACAATGAAACCAAATTCATGACCTAGCATCAAGGCCCTCACAGCTCCTCATCAAAACAGGTGCAGCATGACCCAACTCATGGCAGATGATGACCTGTAGCCCTCGCAGCTCCTCATTCGAACTGATGCAGCTGACACAACCCGCCACAGAACCCCGCATCACTCACCACATCTGACCATGCATGAAGCATCTCAACTCAGGTCCTCACATCACACAATGAATTCTCCGCTGAGCAGCACAACTCTCTGCATCGGGACATAAGGTACAATTCTCAGTAAGCCAACCTGATCCCTGTATCCAACTTGGGGTGGCCTAGGGCTCCTCACTTTGAGCAATAATATCATGTTTCGCAAAACCAATTTGCCTATAGTAGCTTGCATATTCCATATGGACTACCATATATAAAGCTGGAGAAACAGGAAAACAAACCCCTGGAAACACAATAGCCTAGACATTTTTGGAAACATTGTATACAGCTGGCACTGGCTACTAAAATGGAGAGGCATAAAATTTGTATGCACCCCAGATGCTGTGATTTAATGGTGCACCTGGGTTCCAATATGCTTGGGAAAGTCCATGAGAAAACGTTTGGATAAATTCCAAATAACAACAATAAGGGACCTATTCTACAATACTACTTTTAACACCTGCAAGCAATATTTGGGGATGAACAAGCAGTCCGTGGCCTTGGATGTGCTCCTCAAGTTCCCTAGGGAACCGGGCTCATTTCAGCTACTGACCTTCTTAACACACTACACCAGCTCCGTGGGGACAGCTTTTGCCTCCTCCGGTATCCATTCCGTCGTTCCCGTTTTTTTTATTGCACTTTTCCCTATTTGCACCGCCTTCAGATCCGAATGATGGACTTTTCCAGCTATTGTGACCTTGATTGGGTTGATAAAGTTTTGAGCCTTGGGGGTTGTTGGTGCCTGAAACATCTTGACTGGAGAAGCTTTCCACTTTTACGATTCTGGACCTTTTTTCCTCTCCTCGTAGGGGAGATCCAGTGGTTGTTTGCTTAGACCTCTGTTGCACCTAAGTTCTCTTTTGCCTGACATAAGAGGTGTTTTTTCTTGCCCCTCTCCTTTGTTAATTGCTTAATTTTTTTCTTGTTCGCTGCACTTCCTGAATGGATTTATGGGCTGCTTTGACCTCTGGAGAGGATCATGCATCCATGTGGTAGGCTTGGACTGACTTTTGGAGTATAGGGGTAGAGGTCATACTCAGTTGTTTTGATTTAGGGGACTGAGTAACTTTAGATTGATCTAGAGCAAATTGTCTAGCTCCACGCGGGGGGTTATTCTTTTTCCCTTGAGATGGTTGTATTGTAAATAACAGGAAGTCTGGGCTTGGATGTTTATTATATTTGAGCCGGGCCTTCCTTGCGCACTTTCTTTCCCGTTTTGTAGGTTTGGCGACCACGGCTGGCTTCAAGGAGCTCTGTGAGGCATCTATGTTGGGGTCTGTTGTGTGCAGTTGAACCTGGGGCTCCTCTTTCTCTATTTCGTCATTGACGTTGCTGATTTACTCTGTTGTTAATTTGAAGCCTTTTGTTTTTTCCTCTGAATCGGCAGTTTTTTGGGAGTTTTTAAACTGCTTGCTGTTACGGGATTGGTTTACTGCACCTAGCATATCCTTTAGGATTTCAGGAAGGGTTACCAGTTTCTCTATAATAGGGCCGCAGCAGCAGATTAATGATTGTTTGTTGTTATCTCCTAGCTGTTCCATATTTCCCCTGCGTGTTAGTAGGGATGTTATTAAATCCATTTTGGTGTTTATACCCGAGATATGGCTGGCAATTAGATTCACGAGGTCTATTTGAACATCCAATTTGTCTGACTGGAAGTTCAAAACCCTTATTGCTTTTTCTGAAGTATGAATCAGGGTTTGAGTCCATTGAGTGTTGGAATAATCTTCATTATGCTGCGCCGAGGCCTCTGACCCAAGATCTATCCTGCTAACGGATGAAAATGGTTTTTGGTGGAGAAAGGTTTATTTGCTTGACTCTTATAGGACTGTGACATGTTCAATAGTTGGCACATTGAACATGGTGATTATGTTATCTGAACATAGGCTTTGAAGTATATCACATCGCAGATCCTTTACAACGCGTTGTTAGTACGTTATAACTTTACAATGCAAGTCATTAGATCGACTTGCCGTAGAAACGGTGAAACGGCCTGCCTGAACTGACTACCCTCGGAGGATTTTTGTATGAAACAGCCTGCCTAAACTGCCTTCCCGCCGAGGATTTATAGACACTGATTGCCTCCTTGGAGTTTGTTCTTCCGCATCTAGCCCACAGATGTGACTGCTTAATTTGCCCTATCACTGCATAGTTGGAGATGTTTCAGAATGACGGTCAAGTGATGTGTCTGGGAACTGATGGCGCAAAATGGCGAATGGAGCCACTATTTTGTTGTTTCTTGTCCTCTTCCTTGGCCTGTCGGACTTCATCTTGACGACCATCAGTCATTGCTCCTCGGCTGGACGGCCTTATCTCTTTCTACCCCCTAGGTCCCTGTCTCTCCTATAACCTATCTCCCTCCCTCTCTCTACCCCCTTTGATGTCTTATTTCTCCATTCACTCTGTTTATAAGTAACATACAATCATTGTTATCCCAATCGTTTTGATAATAGAACCCTGAGTGAATTTACTAGTTTGCATAGTTACAACTCTAACCACTAGTATATGTAGACAGAATCAACTCCCCAGCACACACCAAATCACAAAATCGTTTCCCCGTTATGATAACAACACACACATAATATGTCCCACAGTCGAACAGATGCGAAATGTATCTTATTTCCTTTTCAGGATTTATTCATGTAGGCTCTCAAATCTTGCTCTCAACAGCTAACACATGTTATGTCGTGTTTGGGGTGTTGTCCTGCAACTTTCTCAAGGCTATATACTCCAAGTCACAATTCCTTGATTTGTGGTGATACTTCCAGACCACAAAGGGTTTCTGTTATGAACGGCATATCCAGAATGCAATCCTGTATCTTTCTTCATGTCCCAATATAATTCAGTACTTTGAATTCTCCGGCTCTCGTGGCAGTAATGATGAAGCCGATCCTCTCGTAAGCCGAGTGCAGCCACACGTTTCCTATGAATCCAACCACTTGCCTATATGCCGGAAAGTGACTAGTATATGTAGTTACTCTTTGTACTTGATATCACCATTTTGTGATTCTGAGCTTTTTGCATTTGCATTTATCTCCTGAGTGACTCTACAACGTACTCATATCCTTTTTCTGCTATCCATATCTCTTCTTTGTGGGACTCTTCAACTCGCTGACTCCCTCCCTTTGTCCTCCCTGACACTTGCCTTTCGTGGATCCTGTCTTTTTCTGGATTGTTAATGTATCCAGGTATTGTATGTGTTATCTTTCAGTAATTAATGACATTTTCTTTTGCCATTTGTCCCCCCCCCCAGACCTGCCAGTTCCGACCCTCTTATTAGCCCCCTGCCCCATGTTGCCCTTTGACTAAACACTCCTTCTCCCCTCGTTGGGGAAAGATCTAATATTCTTACTCTGGAGTCTCAGTGAACCTTCTGAGAGAGTCCACAGCATCAAGAGAACCAGCTGAGGCATAGTATGGCACCCCTTACCACAGTACTCCGTCTCCCCTTGTTGGGGAAGGATCCAGTAGGTAGACCTTGGTGTCTTAGAGACCTCTCTGAGAGAGTCAACCGCGTAAAGCACCCTCCCGCCCTCTTTACATGCTCTCTCTCACCCTCCCCTACTGCTTTCCCCTCTTTCATTCTTTGTCTAATTCCCCTGCTCCTTTCCCCTCCCTCTTTATCTCTCCCCTTGCCTGCTACGCCACCTAGCCCCCTGTCCCTTGTGCCCTCTAACTAAGCACTCCTTCTCCCCTTGTTGGGGAAAGATCCAACTGCTTTTACTTTGGAGTCTCAGTGATCCCTCTGAGAGAGTCCACTGCGCTAAGGGAGCCACTCACAGTTGATGCATGGTATGGTGCGCCTTGCCAAAGCACTCCCTCTCCTCTTTTTGGGGAAGGATCCAGTAGGTAGGCCTTGGAGTCTCAGAGACCCCTCTGAGAGAGTCCACTGTGTAAAGGGAGACTCTTGCATCTGAGTTGGGGGAATGATTTCACTTCCCCTGGGATCACAGCTTACTGGACTTTGTACGCAGCTTTTACTCGCCTACCGGTTTGTTCCCCCGTCACCCTACCCCTCTTCTTTCATGTTCTGTCTCACCCTCCCTCTCCTCATTCCCTCCTTCATTCGCTGTCTACTTCCCCAGCTCCTACCCCCCCCCCTGAATCGCTCCCCTTGCCTACGTTTTCCCTTACGCATATGCCCTTATTGTTTGTCTCGACTGGACATGTAACTATGTAGCTATGCTCTAATAACTGTATAACCTTTGTAACGATGTAACCTGCAACTATGGTCTGATACTCATGTAAAGCGCTCTGACACCCCCGGGTCTGGCCAGCGCTATATAAAACCTTTCAAATAAAAAGTTAATAAAAAATAAAAATGGGGCACTCTAAAATAAGGAATAGTATAATTTACTACTCCAACACCTTCCCTACTGTTGTTCAGCCTGGAGTTGGAATAGTAAATTATACTATTTCTAAGTCCAGCGCGCCCCTTACAGCGTTGATCTAATGACTTGCCTTGTAAAGGTATCACGTTCTAACAACGTGGTCATTGTAACAACCGCATTGTAAAGGAACACGATGTGATAACATGCGTAGCAACATGCTATATTCAGCAAATGAGTAACGCCTATTCGACAGAAGAATGATTGGAAAGCAGTGTGTGTCCACAGATACATTTTAGAGTACATTGTCCTAAATATGTGAATAAAGCATGGTTCAGTGGCGTCTGGTAAGTTCAACTTAGGGGAGGAGGCACATACATTCGTCATTCACATCTCTGCATTTACATGCAGACACATGTACACTCACCCATTCACAACACTCACTCACGTTCACATACATTCATACATACACATACGCACCAAACAGTCAATAAAAACAACAATTACATTCTGCAGCTCTCAGGGAGGCCGCAGTCCCTACCTTGTCACAGAGCACGATGGGGTCAGAGAGACTGCTGACCCCACCCACTCTTGATGCGGTATCAGTGAGAGACATTGAACCTTGGACACTTTAGGGCTTAAAACATAAGCACACAGGTACGAGGCTATCCCTGACTCTCTCCCTCATCGTGAGGGGAGGAGCCTTGACGATCTTTGCTGGGATGAGGTGCTCACTCCCAAAGGAGCTGTGACATCATCAGCCCAGTAAAGTTCAGCTAAGGCCATCTTGTAGCCTGCAAACGTACCACATGTCAAGCTCCTGGCTGCTGTGAGTCTGAACATTGCTCAGCCTGACAGGCACTCTTTATGTCCAAAAGGTGTGGAAGTGTGGTTCCTCCCCCCTTAAGGACACGCTGCTACTGGCATGGTGTGCTCAACCTATGCAGTGTACATAAGATGCGGGTGAAACTTCGATTACTGTGCAAATGTATCATTTGCGCTTAACACAAGTAATGTGACTTGTTTTTTTTATCCTAAAAAAGTCTTTGGGCCCGATTCCCTAAGGTAATCTGAGATGAAAGTCTAACTTTAGGACTCTCGGTATTCACAAAGGGCATTCAGGAGTGCCCTTTGTGAATACCAAAAGTCGTAAGTTAGGCTTTTTGCGAATCAGGCCCTTTGTTTTCGTCACACTTCAACATTACTAATGAAATAATGACCCTTATTTGAACTGAACTTGTCTTGCTGCTGATACATTTTGACATATTGGGGAAGTTTATTTACAATATATTCATTTTGTTGTTTGTTAGAAAATACTTGATATCCTGCAGCCCTCATCTCATACTTGTTGTACTAAAGCAAAATTGTCAATTCGTTCACATTACACATCCCTCCTTTATGATCAAGGAATGAAAAAGTAAACACCAGTCTCCATGTTAAATAAGCAGCAGTTTGTCAAATATTGCAAGAGACTTGACCTCTGTATGTGATCTACACATAAATGCATAAGATAAGAACTAAATATGCAGGCCTCTTTACTACCCCTTCCCCTTCTGAACTCCTGCAGGCTTGTCTTGGAATGCACCAGCAGCTCATGTAAGCTACTTCCAGCGCCCTTGAATCAATGGGCACTACATTTCTGTGAAGTCATTCGTTCTATTCATATAAAGAAGTTATGTGTGGTTGACAAACATGGTTTAAAAAGAGCAGGACATCCTCTGAAGCATTAGCTTTACCCCAATGAGGTAAAGCATTGTTTTCACTTGACAAAAGCATGCAGGTCAGGCCAGAGTGAATACTTAATTACTTGTAATAAAGATGATACTTGTGTCTCCAGTGTCGCATTTGTGGAAATGAAATTAATCAAGGAAAATTAGTTGACAGCTAATTTAATATTTCCTCGTTAAAATGAGGAATTACTTTGTCTTTGAAAATAACATTGTGGTGTACACTATAATAACACCGTTCTAAACTCTATTAATTAGCATTCAAGGTTAATTTGCATTTGCCAGATGTTTGCTTAAATTGACCTTCTGCGTATTTAAATCTTTTTTTTTTGTTTCTACAACTGTTTTCGAAATTTTGTTTTAGCTTAAATTTTAAGTGTATGGTGTCAGCACTTTGTTCCAGGTCTTCAGAGTATATTTGCACCAATGCATTGGGCCTGGATATTGGACAAAAGAGATGCAGAGTTCTATTCTCTCTGTGATGTCTCATTAAGATGCGAAGTTGCAAAATTAATGTGCAACCTCTGAAAAGTTCAATGGAATACTTCGAAATTTTGCAAAGGGTGCAAATATTTTCAATTTGACACTTTTGTATAACAATCTTGACTTTTCAGACAATTTATGCAATGTGCATTCTGTACATCCAGATTAAGTCTAGCAAAATGGTTGTTCGTTAGGTATTTCCCACAGAAAACAGTTAGGGGCATATTTATGACTTTGTCAAGCAGTGCAGCACAGCATGTCACCTTGCTGTGCTGCACTGCGTTACAAGGGAAGGGCAGAAAGTGAAGGGCAGAAATGCACCTTATTTATTAGAATACTGCACATTCCTGCCTTTTACACTGTGCTGGCACTATTTTGCATGCCTAGCGCCAAAGCAGACGTACTTGCACCATGGTGAAAGGATACCTGTGTTGCATGCAGGATTGATTTTGTACATGAAGGGACAGCTTCCTGCACAAAAACAATCCTGAGAGTCATATTCCTCTTTCTATGTGTGCTGCAGCAACAAACACAGAAAGATCAAGTGGAGATATTTCACCACGTGGAATAGAAGCCCGGCCCATTCTCTGCCCATATTTGTCCTTCGTAAATGCTGGCTTCTGATTTGTAAATTGGTTTGTTAGTCCTTCCTTGTCTTCATTTGTAACCTCCCATGGCGACTGGTCCTTTTACTTTGGTTGTTAGACAGTACATGTTATTTAGTCTTGTAAGCACTGTTTCCTTTATTGAGTTTCTCTTCCTGCCAGCACGACGTGCTTTGCTTATATTTAGCACTCCATGCAGGCTTTCTCTTTTCAAGCTGCCGGGATAATGGTGGCCACTTCTTTTCAATGCCACAGGTCTCACATTTTATTATAGCGTCAGCCTGCAGAAGATGTTCTTATGCTAGAGCCAAATCACTTAGCATAATTACCAAAGAATGTGTTAATGGACAGGCAACACTAACTGTGTCAAATAGCTTCATAGGGTGTGTCGGAAACAAAGACGGTAACATAGAGGCTGGCCGGCTTTATGTTTGCATAATCTGGGATGGCAATCAAGAGACTCCCCCTTCATGGTGAACTTAGAGACGTAGATATATTGATGGTCACTCAAATGACTTCCCTTGGCATCGAAGTGTTTGGGGGGCTGTTGTTGTGCCTGGAGCCCTAGGATTAGAGCTACATTTTTCAAACACAAGGGGCCTCATTTATGAGGCCGTGCGTCATTTCTACGCTGCCGGGTCGTCGCATTTTGTGACGCACCAGCAGCGTAATATATGTGCCTTGTTGCACTACATTTACAAAGTGACGCATCTAGGTAGATGCGTCACTTTGTAAACCCCTGCGCTACATTATACCTACACCAGGTATAATGTATGCAGGAGGGGCGTTCTGACGCAAGAAAATGTCCTAGAAGTGACGCAGTGAAATCTATAAGATTTCACTGCGCCACATCTAGGACACAAATGCGTCAATTTCTTATGCCTGCCTCACAGCAGGCATACGACTGATGCAGGCCCTTTCACATGGGACTTGCCCCATGTGAAAGGACACATTGCTGAAGTTGAGTCACTTTTGTGACACACTCCAGCAATGCGTCACTTTTGCACCATACAGATAAGTCAGAAATACTGACGTATCTGTAACTCCTTGCGCCATGATGTTTTCACACAGCGATGCGTCACTTTTCATAAATGAGGCCCAAGATCTCTAACGTGGTGTTTATTGTAGAATTTGTATTGCGCCTCATTCTCGTGACAGTTGTCTATGCACTATCCAGGGGTGGGGTACGAGTTCAGTACTTTTTTGTACATAATACAGTGTGGGTAACAGACTGTGATCTATGTGGGAAGATCTTGTGTCAGGAGCGATGATCGGAGGAGTGCGCCAACATTTTGCAGCACATTGTTGGTAGTGTGCAAACATGCAATAAAGTGAAGCCATATAAGAAAGTTGGTGATTCACAAGTGCATAAATGCATGTGGCAGTTTGTAGTGTGGTTCCTATATTCCCAATAGGCTCTGCGCATGCATTGGAATAATATAAACAGCAGGGTAGACGTAGGACTGAGGTCAACTAGGTCTCTACTGACTATATTAGACTTAATTAGTTTTGCCAGCTAGGTCAGAGGTCACTAGAAACTTTCTCGAGTAAACAAGGAGGAGTTTAACTTCCCTGGATAGACAAGAAGGGATTAGCTTCTGACAACCATATAACATGACAACTGTGCTCCCTCAGAATAAAGAGTGTATCTCTAGAGTCGTGTGAAAACAATAGACAACTATTTCACTCAGTCAATAGTGCATACTTAGTTTCACCAGAGTGCAGAGAAATAGAGAGACGGGCGTTTTCAATAAAAGGTGCTATTTATTGAGCAGTCTTCTTTCTCATGCAAGAGAAATGTATTGCCACAATTGCAATACTTATCATGAAGTAAAGTGCGTACAGTAAAAGGAGTATTATGAAATAATACTGTAAAAGCATTGATATGGTTTCTTAGCCATATGATACTTTAAAATGGATAAAATATATACATATACATAAAAACATTGACTAACGTACTCAACTGGTGCTTCTAATCTACGCCTACCCCGGTGTACCTGACCTAAGCCTAATGCGTGGGAAGGAGTAAGTAAGTTGCAGTTTAAGTTAAGTTGGGTTTTTTGCCAAAGATCTGAATCAAGAATTCTCTCAAGGGTTTAGTCAGCTCCGTACCTTTGGTTCTTAGAATGAAGGAGGTCTTGTATCTCTCTCTCAGGACTCGATATCCCAGCAACCCGCAAGGGTGACTGGAAACACCGGAGCTGGATTTTCTCGGCTGGAGAAAAAGACAGCGTCTTTCTCAGTGCGTCAAAAGGGAGGGGCGGCTTCCTCCGGCTCCTCACATCAGCTGGGCTTCCGGGCAAGTAGATGGCCGCTCTGCTCCAAACCACTGTGTGTTTGCTTAAGGCAACTTTGGTATATTTATACCTGAAAGGTGCCGGGTTTGACGTAAAGTTGGACATAAGACGTCACCAAGAACTAACAGTTCTTTCTGACTCTAGGAGTTCTTGTGCAAATCAAAACAAGAGCAGGGGGAATTCTCGGGCTGCTGGAGGCTTGGTTTGTTTAAAGAACGCGTTGTACTTTCTAGGAGTCTAGGGGAGTAGCCTTGCCATATTTGGACTGCATGGGCTATTACTTAATATGGATATGATTATTATGCCTTTATAAGGATATTATTTATTATAACCATATAAGGGCATACATCGGGAATATCGAATTAGGGTCCTAGATAGAAACACAACACCCACTCCACGAATTAATGTCCATCATTACTAAAAACTAAGCAATATTAAACATAACGATGCCTGTGTGTTTTCCAACCCACCCCAAAATACATAAATTGCATTTGAAATATATGGCAAATACCAAAAATGAGTATTGGTACTGTACGCTTTTCAAGCAGTGTTATCATTCAGTTAAATGCATTTATATATCAGCTGAATGAATTGCGAAAATTACACATGAAATGGCTCTGAATACAGAAAAGAAGGTCAAGCCCATCCCATCACATATTTATACAAATGCTGTACATGTGCTAGAGGCTGAGGTAAAATATTGTCTCTAGAGTTCCTAAAATAGAATCTCTGTTCTCTAAGAATAGTTCTACTTTAAGCAGAGTACTTTGTGCCAGAAAAAAGGGTAAATATTTTGGAAGTGAAAAAATAATAATTTTGCTTTCAGGGGAGAAAAAAAATAATTCCAATTGTTTTCAGTAGCTGTGTTTATCAAAAACTGAAAGCCGAATTCAGAGTTCAGGGAACGCTGTGTGCTCGTTGTTTAAAAAGTTATTCATTTTGGTCAGGGGAGAACATCATTTCAGACAGGCTTGCAAAAATTTGGTCTACAACATCAGGTGAAAGTTCGACCAAGTTCGAAAATGCTGCAATTGTGCATATGTGAGGATGATTGCTATCATCGATGTCAGGATCAGCAATGCTCACAGAGGGCTGTACCTGTTTGGTGCTGCTTTCCTCTCTTACTTCACCGCCACCTACTCGTAGTGGTCTCAACAAATGCCGTCATCAGAATAGGTAGCCACTGGGGACAACATGATGCATGAGTCGTTACCGGACCTAGAAAAGTATCGATATCCATTGGTACTGCTGATGGTAGTGTACGACAGACGTCCAACACGCATTCTTCTCCGCATAGCATACATCGAAGCACAGGTAAGATGCAATCTTGCCAGATTGGTCTGAATGAAAGAAACCAAGTTGTACTTAGATCTCTTAGCTGGGCAAATCCGAGGACTTTAGTGATGCCGTCCCGGTAGCGTATAGCTAGGATCGTTTCTCCCATCGATGCTGGAGTCTTGTCTGTGGCTTGGTTTGCCATATCGGAGCAAAAGGATCAAAAATAAAATTCCTGCTACGAGTCCCAAAAGAAGAGGCAGACCGCCAAATAATGAATGCAAAAAATTTGGGATAATGCCCAGAACTGTTTCAGAGGGTGCTAACAGTCCCGAAAAAATTGTCTTAAATACATGTGCGATGCCACTGGTATCAGACATGTTTAAAATTTGACCTAACATTTCTACGAAATGCACGGGGCAATTTGTTGATAATAGGGAATGTATCTCTGCTGCTGTCCTTGCAACTTGCAGATCATACGTCTCTTTGGACGGGGTTAAAGGAACAGTTGTCTGTAAAAGAATGGATTTCATTCTGCTTAAAGTATCAATTCGAATAGAAGAGATATTCAAAGAAGGCCATATTGCCGCCTCCATGTCTGGATTACTGTTTAGATACAATACTTGCATACAGCAAGTGACCATGGCAATAACGCTCACGAGATAGGCTTTTACTGGCACCATGCCACAACAGCTGTGGTCACTTATTAGAACGCAGATGCCGTTGGAAAGTTGTCTAAAAAATGGCTCTATCTGTGCTGCAGGAGTGCCGTGCAGGTGACCTGAAAGGTTATTTGAAGACCCTTCACAGGCTCCATGCAAGTTAATACCTTGACACAGGAGTGTACCGCTTAGTGATTTTTCACAATTGTTACCACTAAGAAATACCTCTTTTTTTCCTTTGTGTGTATAAGGTAAATTCCATGTTGACTTGATGTATCCTTTACCCAACCTTTCATACAGGCCTGCTGGTAAATATTTTTGGCAATACTTAAACTGGAAAGTTGTTATTGGGATTGTACTCGTTCCGTGTATTATCCATTCAATGACAGGTCTTTCTGACATTGTCCATGGTAATCTCTCAACTTTTTCAATGCTCAGAATCGTATAGTCTGCTCCTTTTTGTGCCAAACTGATTTGTTTATCAGTAAGGTTAAAGATAGAGAATAATGACGTTACGTTGATTAAACGCCATGGCACGTAGCCTGAACGCAGATTTTGCAACGTCCAGCCAAGCTGTACAGTAGAACGTAATTGGGACTGACCATGTTGTACATTAGTTAGTCCTGCTCTATTATATCAATAGCAGATGATACAATGCTGTCCAGTGAATATATTCTGGAGGACAGAGTCGTTAACCCATTGTCTACTACAGAAAGTGATTTTTCCAAATTAATACGATAAATTTCTCGTAATTTCTCAGCTGTTTCAATTTGTGTTACTTTCCAAGCCTCGTTGTAAGCAGCGTATATACCGGCGTATATGAAACGTTTTTGACGCTGTTTGCGTGGTCCCAGTATGAAATCACGCAAGTCAGCACCGTCTTTAAGTAAAGTCAAGTGTTGCTTAATTTCAGCCAGTGTGGATTTCTGTAGCCATTCGAGGCATAGTTTCCCTACACTGTAGGTTGTAACTATCCCTGGATGTTGTCTCTGGGAGTATCTAGGGTCTGGCCTGGTCTGTTTAAACCCCTGTGTTTTGTTCAGGAATCTATCTTGACAGTTATTTGTGTCTGTGGGCCAAATCAACAATTTTTTCTAATCAGGATTTGTTCTGATTTGGTGTAAAATATGGGATACGTCTATCTCCACATCTGTAGTGCTATTACTATCAGGTATGGGCTTTGGAATAGACGGTTTATTTAAGTCTTTTATCTTGGCTAAACCAAGACAGGTTGTTTGCTGAATGGTGTCATTCAGGAATATTAATTGTTCTTGGATCATGTAGGCTCTAAATAATGCTTCTAAACCTAGGACCTCCCATTCTTTTGAACCCCAGATGGTTTTTGTTTCAATGTTGTTTTTCCAGAATTCAAAACCAAATGTATAATTTTTTCATAAAATATTTCAGAATTAATCAATTTAGTATTTGTCAACATTGTTTTCATTCCTGTCTTATTTAACATTTTAAAATAAAACGTTTCTGGATCACTGTTGTTAAAACCTGAGAAGTATGGGAATTTCTCATAAAATGTTTTCGAGCTGCCTTTAGGCGGTGTTGCACAATGTTCCCATTGGTTATAATTAAAAACATTTCTAGGTTGAGCAGTTTTATGCAAATAGTGATGACCGAAATGATTATAACAATATAACTCTTCATAATTTGATGAACCCTGCAAATAATCATGTTCTGAGAATTTAGCTGACATTACTAATTCTGACATCATATTATTAATATTGTCTAGGTCCCAATCATCAGAAAAACTACTTGGTTTTACAAAGTCACTTAACGGAACCTTGAACTGGTGTGGATATTTCAAGAGCTCGATCGGGCCATAAATTTCATAATCTGTTTTGTCCCAAGCTACCCCACCGGGTATTGGATTGGCTGTGATGTTCACTGATGACAGTTCTCTTTTTGTGATTTGAGAGGATGTGTGAGGCTTTAAAACCAAGTTGATGTTCTGACTTGCTGTGTCCATTTGTCAGAACTTCAAGCTTAACAACTATTTGGGCTTACCAGTTCTTGCACAGGAACAGAGATGCTTGTACCCCAAATCCTCAAAAGCAAAGCTCGCTGGTCTTTACTAGAACCTTCCAGCATTACCTGGGGGGACGGGGGAATTGGATAAAATAACAAACAGAGAAGAGACTGGTCCAGAGTTGGGTTCTTCAGACTGCTACTGGTTGTCGCTGCCTGCTCACAATGGAACCTAAAAGATAACACACTATTACAATCCTATCCTCCCTATATCTGTTCTTAACCTATTCTCCTGTAAATCTCACCCACCCTTGTGCTTCTGGATGGTAGCTTCTCTTCAAACTTAATGTTGTAGTTCTATTCTCCTTTAGTAGTTGTCTCTATTTCAAAAGATAATAAAAGTATTAATTCCTTCTGTCTACAGTTCTGCTTTCTAACTTTTATTATTATTTCTTTAGGTAAGTGAACTTACTTCACTAACTAGGTGAGTATTCCTTAATTGGATTCTTATCTTCTTTCTTGTTTAAGCGCTGTTCTTCCTACTGCGTCTTAACCCTTTCTTATTTGAAATGTCTTTTCAGGTTAAATTAACTCGCAACAGGAATATCAGCTTCTGGTGAGTATTTACAATTTACATAGAAAACAATTGAATCTGCATTTTCTTTTGACTTCTCAAGCTATAATCTTATTTCTTTCTTTCTCTTGAAATAACTGAGTCTTTTAGCAGTCCAGAGATTTACAGAATACCGGGTAAGATATTTCTCTAGTTAGTTAACTATTCACAGTTAATGTCCTTATTTAATTTCACTTAGCTTAGGTCTCCCTCAGAGTCTCCTTAGTTGTTGAACGCTAGCTCTCTCTCTCTCTCTCTCTGCAGGCTCGACGTCGCTTCTTCTCACATCCTCAGCTCGACGAACTTCAATGGCACTCAGCTTCGTGACTCGCGCTTGGTTCAGAGCGCCGAGTCACCTTACAGGAATTTGTCTCTCTGCTCACAGAACGGGGAAAAGGAATTAATATTAAACTAAGGCGATAAGGAGCTGCGTGACTCGCGCTTGATTCTGAGAGCTGAGTCACTTCACAGAAATATGCCTCTCTGCTCACAGGGCGGAAAATGGAATTTAGTTTTAACAAATAATAAGGGTGCATGAAGCAAGAGCTCAACTTCAGAGCGTCTAAACGGCTGAAAGCTCCGGTGAAGTGCGTAGGTACAGGTGCGCTGCTTCTAGATTCCTGTGCAGCTGCGGCTCGCAAGACTAGAACTCCTACCTGGACTCCACAGTGGCTACTGCGATGGCCATCCTATTCCTCCAGTGTCGGACTCTCTCAGTCCAAGTGACACTAAGAGAAGAACCTTGACCAGTCTGAACTAACTCTGTGCCGCAGAGGGTGGAACCCAGTATTGGGGTTCTGACAGTACCCACAAACAAAGCAGGTTCCCCCTTCCTGGGTTTGGTGGGAAACCGTTGATGAAAGGACCAAATTAGTCTAGGTGCATGTACATCCTCGGCCAGTTCCCTAGACCGTTCCGCTGGGCCATAACCTTTCCAGTCTATTAAGTAGTACAATCTTCCTCTAGATTTCTTAGAGTCCAAGATTTCTTTTACTTCAAACTCAGTTCCTGTCTCTAACTGAATTGGTTTTGGGGGTGATTGAGTTCTCAGGTCTGTAGAAACTTTCTTTAACAAAGACACGTGAAAGACTGGGTGAATTTTTAACTTAGGTGGTAATTTCAACTGGTAGGTGACCTGATTGTCTGTTCTTCTATTGGATATGGACCAATAAATCGAGGTTGAAACTTCCGGTTTCCCTTCAATCTCAAATTACTTATGCTCAACCAGACCTGATCCCCCTTTGACAAGGGAGGACCTTCTCTTCTCTTCTGATTAGCGCAGCCCTTATCTTTCTCCTTGGCTATTTTTAGATTATCTACTGCCCTTCGCTGAATCTGGTGTAAATGCGCAACAACCTCCTTAACCGCTGGAACAGCTATTTCCATTTGTCAAATAGTCGCATTTGGATGCCTGCCATAGTTTTAAAAAAAGTGGGAATACCCTGTCGAACTGCTCTTTGCATTATTGTGGGCAAATTCTGCTGTCCACAAATAATCCGACCAATTCCCTTCTTCTTTCAAAAGAAACAGTCGCAAATATTGTTCTAGTTCTTGATTCACCCTCTCTGTCTGCCCATCAGTTTCTGGATGATAACTAGTGGAGAATCTAACTTCTGTTCCTAAACCCTCCATAAAGGCTCTACAAAAATGAGACACAAACTGGGAACCCCTGTCTAAGATGACTATTTTAGGTATTCCGTGTATCTTGACTATCTGGGAGCTGAAGTGGGTACCTAGCTGTTTAGCAGAAGGAACCCCTTTTAATGCTGTAAAGTGAGCCATCTTAGAAAAGGCGTCCACAACCACTAGGATTGTATCCAATTCCTGACTTGGAGGTAAATCTGTAATGAGATCTAGTGTAACCGTGTGCCAGGGGTATGGGGGCGTGGGCAAGGGCTGTAACAAACCCCTAGGTGCCTGCCGTTCCGACTTCCCCTGCCGCAGATCTCACAGGACTTAACATACCTCTCTATGTCCGAAGTCATCTTGGGCCACCAAAAGTGTCTCTTAATTAGCTCCTCAGTTTTGGTTTCTCCTTTGTGGCCAGCTAGTCTGTCATCATGGCATTCGTGCATCACTTGTTGCTGGAGTTCAGTAGTTGGAAGATACAAGGCGTCTTGATGGTAAGGCATCTGTTGAATAATCTTCCTGTTAGGATCTTCCTTTACCCACTCCTGCATGGCTTCCAAACTCCTGGTTTCTGCGATTGTCTTTTGTAAACCGATTTAGGTTGTGGCTCCGATAATCCTTGCACTAGGAATGATAGGTTGAATGTCGGTAACAGTTTTCTGAGACCCTGTGCCGATTCTGGATAACGCATCCGCCTTTCCATTTTGAGCTCCAGGACGAAGGGTGATCACAAAATCGTAGTCTGCGAAATACAAAGACCATCTCAGCTGCCTAGGAGTAAGAGTTCTGGCTGTTTTCAGGAATTTTAAATTCCGATGATACGTAAGCACCGTCACTTGATGCTGGGCTCCCATCAAGTAGTGTCGCCACTCTTTAAAAGCGTCCTTAATAGCTAGTAGCTCTTTTTCAGTAATAGTATCATTGATCTCCGCCTGAGTTAATTTTCTAGATCGATAAGCCACTGGGTGTAGTTGGCCTGTGGCCTTGTGTTGTTGTGACAGAACTCCTCCCACTGCTTGATCAGACGCATCTGTCTCGACATAGAAAGGTTCAGAAGGATCGGCATGTAGCAGAACTGGTGCAGTGGTGAAATGCTTCTTCAAAGATTGAAAAGCCTCCTCCGATTCCTTTGACCACTCGAACTTAATTCCTTTCCTCAGCAATTTAGTGAGAGGAAGAATCTTTCTGGAGAATTCACTAATAAATCTCTGGCAAAAATTAGCGAATCCGATGAAACTTTGGACTTCTTTAACACTCGCCGGAGATTACCAATTCGTTACCGCTTCCACTTTTCGTTGATCCATCAGAATTCCGGAGGGTGAAAGAACGAAACCCAAGAACTCTACTTGCGAAACGTCAAAGGCACATTTTTCCAACTTCACGAACAATTTATTCTCTCGTAGCTTCCTCAAAACTCCTTTCACCTGCTCATGATGTCTCGTCACATCGGATGAATAAATTAAAATATCGTCAATGTACACTATTGCACATTGATCAATAAATTCCTTCAGGATGTCATTGATGAAATGCTGGAAGGCAGCTGGAGCATTGCACAATCCGCACGCATCACCTGATATTCAAAAAGCCCAAATCTAGTCCGAAATGCCGTCTTCCACTCGTCTCCTTCGCGCATTCGAACTAGATGGTAAGCGCCTCTCAGGTCTAATTTCGTGTAGATTTTAGCTCCTTTCACTTGATCCAGGAGCACCGAAATCAATGGTAAAGGGTACCTATTTTTCTTAGTTATCTTGTTGATCGCTCTGTAGTCAATACATGTCCTTAATTCCCCCTCCTTCTTCGACATGAAAAATAAGGGAGATGAGACTGGGGACTGAGACGGCCGGATAAATCAATTGGTGAGATATTTATCCAGGTACTCTTTCAAATGTTGATGTTCTTTCTCTGTTAATGCATAAACTCGACTGCATGTCAAGTTTGACCCTGGCTCCAAATCTATCTTACAGTCGTAGACTCGATGTGGTGGTAGATGTTCGGCTTCCACTTCATTAAATACGTTCTCGAACTCCTTGTACTCTTCCGGAATTTCTTGAGTCTTTATTACACACATGGAATGTCCAGTAGAACACAAAGATAAGGCGGGATTACTCTCCACACGTGTTGTCTCTGATCCAAAACAATTTTCATGACAGTAACTCGAGTCCATTGCAATGGTTCTGGAACTCCAATTGATCGTAGGAATATGCTCAGTGAGCTACGGGAGTCCAAGAATCAGTTGAAACTGAGGAGCATCTATTAAATTGAACTGAATTTTTTCCTGATGCCCATCATTAGAAATCAGTAGAATTGGTTCAGTGTGGCTCACAATGGGTCCTGATGAAAGGTTCGTTCCGTCCACCGCTCGGACGGGCTCGCTCTTTGTTTTCCTGATTGCCTGAATGCCCACCTTAGCTGCAAACCGCAAATCACAGAAATTCCCTGTGGCTCCCGAATCTATCATGACTGATACTTCTGTTAGGGTTGTCTGTCTGAATTTTACTTCCATAGACAGACTTAAATGTGGAGCTGCCGATTGCAGTGTATTAGCCACTCAATGTTCTGTTGGAGTTATCTCTTGGCTCGCACCCACCCGTTTAACTCCTCCCACAGGTAGTGCTGTTAGTTTTCCTTCGGCTTGAAGATTCCCTTTGGTTTCTTTGGACAATTTCTAATGAAATGCCCCCCGGATCCACAATACATACATAAATTACTAGTTCGTCTTTTGTCCTTCTCTTCCTTTGTTAAGGGGCCCCTTACTGCTCCAATCTGCATTGGTTCTATACCTTGTTGAGTCTCTGTAGTTCTTGTACTGTCTGATCGAGCCCTGTCAAACCTTGGAGTTATTACTCGAAAATCTTTCTTCTTTTCTCCTCTTCTTTCTGCCTGGCGGAAATCTATCTCCAAAACCAAGTCTATGAGCGCTGAAATGTTAGTGGGCCGATTCGGAATCTGGGCCAACGTGTCCTTTAATTCATCTTTCAAACCACGATAGAACATGGCAGCTCTCTTGCTTAGAGGCCAATCGGTCTCCACCACCAGCTTGTTGAACTGAGCCAGGTATGCGATTAAATCTCGATTTCCTTGCCGCAAATCAAGTAATTCATTATCCACTACTTGGGATATCCTTCGTCGGTCAAAAATCCAAAGGAATTCTTGTTTAAAATCTTTAAAGTTCCTTATCAGAGGATCATCCCATGAAACTAGGGGCATGGACCACGCAGCTGCATCCCCGCTGAGGTAAGAGAGTATGAAATCCACCTTGGACTGCGCGTCAGGCAATATAAAAAAGGGCGGCACATAAAGTGTAAGGAGCATTGGGAGAGAAATATATGCGCCTTTTGGGGATCCCCATTAAACCTTTCTGGAGCCGCCAGTGGTATGACGGGGGATAGTGAATGTATGACTTGTGTGGTTGACCTATTGGTAGCCTCTAATACTGGATTCATGGCTTCCCTCTCCAAACTACTAGATGGGCGTAATCTTAGCGCCAATTCCGCAGTTTCTTTTCTGGCATTAACTACCTCTTGTCTAAGGTTTCGATTTTCCTCCCTGACCGCTCCCAGTTCCTTCTGTGTAGCATCTAAAATGGTTCCTAAGGATTGGACGTCAATTCCTTCCGCCATCTCTGTTCGGGTGCGAAGGCAACTTGGTCACTTCACTCTGTCAGAACTTCAAGCTTAACAACTATTTGGGCTTACCAGTTCTTGCACAGGAACAGAGATGCTTGTACCCCAAATACCCTAAAGCAATGCTAGCTGGTCTTTACTAGAACCTTCCAGCATTACCTTGGGGGACGGGGGAATCGGATAAAATAACAAACAGAGAAGAGACTGGTCCAGAGTTGGGTTCTTCAGACTGCTACTGGTTGTCGCTGCCTGCTCGCAATGGAACCTAAAAGATAACACACTATTACAACCCTATCCTCCCTATATCTGTTCTTAACCTATTCTCCCGTAAATCTCACCCACCCTTGTGCTTCTGGACGGTAGCTTCTCTTCAAACTTAATGTTGTAGTTCTATTCTCCTCTAGTAGTTGTCACTATTTCAAAAGATAATAAAAGTATTAATTCCTTCTGTCTACAGTTCTGCTTTCTAACTTTTATTATTATTTATTTAGGTAAGTGCACTTACTTCACTAACTAGGTGCGTATTCCTTAATTGGATTCTTATCTTCTTTCTTGTTTAAGCGCTGTTCTTCCTACTGCGCCTTAACCCTTTCTTATTTGAAATGTCTTTTCAGGTTAAATTAACTCGCAACAGGAATATCAGCTTCTGGTGAGTATTTACAATTTACATAGAAAACAATTGAATCTGCATTTTCTTTTGACTTCTCAAGCTATAATCTTATTTCTTTCTTTCTCTTGAAATAACTGAGTCTTTTAGCAGTCCAGAGATTTCCAGAATACTGGGTAAGATATTTCTCTGGTTAGTTAACTATTCACAGTTAATGTCCTTATTTAATTTCACTTAGCTTAGGTCTCCCTCAGAGTCTCCTTGGTTGTTTAACGCTAGCTCTCTCTCTCTCTCTCTGCAGGCTCGACGTCGCTTCTTCTCACATCCTCAGCTCGACGAACTTAAATGGCACTCAGCTTCGTGACTTGCGCTTGGTTCAGAGCGCCGAGTCACCTTACAGGAATTTGAATCTCTGCTCACAGAACGGGGAAAGGGAATTAATATTAAACTAAGGCGATAAGGAGCTTCGTGACTCGCGCTTGATTCTGAGCGCCGAGTCACTTCACAGAAATATGCCTCTCTGCTCACAGGGCGGAAAATGGAATTTAGTTTTAACAAATGATAAGGGTGCATGAAGCAAGAGCTCAACTTCAGAGTGTCTAAACGGCTGAAAGCTCCGGTGAAGTGCGTAGGTACAGGTGCGCTCGCGCTGCTTCTAGATTCCTGTGCAGCTGCGGCGCGCAAGACTAGAACTCCTACCTGGACTCCACAGTGGCTACTGCGGCAGCCATCTTATTCCTCCAGTGTCGGAATCTCTCCGTTCAAGTGACACTAAGAGAAGAACCTTTACCAGTCTGAACTAACTCTGTGCCGCAGAGAGTGGAACCCAGTATTGGGGTTCTGACACCATTGTACTATATGTTCCATCAATGAATCTACCCAAACATAAAACCATGATGAGCCAAAGCAGGAGGAAAAGTACACCTAACACAATCCAAAATTCAATCCATGGTGAAATAAGATATGTTTCTTTTAGTTGGTGAAAAAGTTCAGTCATTTTTTCTTTGAAATTTTTTGTTGCTGGCGTTTCTTCATGTTCGCTTGGATCTTCAGAAAAGTCATCGAAATTGATGAAGTAGTCAGATGCAGTTCTGTCAATTGTTGGAATTGCTTCCGGATTTTCATTAGTCTTTGCATTTTTCTTTGTTTTATTAGCATAGTCTGAGGCTACATCGTTGTAGACAGGTGTTTCTTGATGAACTGTTGCAATTTCGGTTTCAAGAGGCACAAGTTCCATGGCTTTGTTGCATAGTCCTTTTTTATTCACTGCAGGTTTATCAAAAGTGATTAGTCTCTCTGTTTGAACCTCTTCGATTGTAGCAAGATTTGGTCTTCTGCTATTTCTTGGGAGTCCACTGGGCCTACTACTTATTATTGGCCACATGATTGTGGTTTTACCAGGTCGATGGATACAACTCGGTTCTCCTTTTTACCAGCAAAGGGCGGTAGTACTACTGATCTTGTTCCGCTGACAGCTAAGACAGGTGCTGCTTTTCTGTAAGAAGGCCCAAATTCCTTCTTCACCGCGATCTTTTCTCTGACTAGATCCCCAATCTTTGGAATCCAGACAGGTCTTGCTGGGACAGGTGGTTTTTCTTTAGTGGCTGTTGGCTTTAGCTTTATGTTACTCAGACTTCTTCTTGTTTCATTTAAGTCCTGTAAAACAGCCAAACGGTCTTTGATATCAAAGGCTTTTTCTTCTACCACTGAAGTGTGACTATCTAAGTCCTGGATATACATTCTAGTACCGAACAATAGTTCGTAGGGAGTGAGACCTTTTAGATAATTTCTTGGCAGATTGTTAAGACTACGTTGGACACTTGTTAAATGTTTGACCCACCCATCACCCGAACCTAATACCCTCTCCGTTATAGATTGCTTTATTTCCGGGTTTTTTCTTTCCACTACCGCATTTCCCTCAGGATAGAAGGGAGAAGAGTACCGCAATGCAATGCCCATGCTGATCATGGCCTCTTTGTAAGCTCGAGAGCTAAAGGCGGGACCCTGGTCAGAATGTAGCATGCCAATTGCGTATGTGCCGATAAAGACTCGCAAATCTTCTATAACAGTTCTGGCATCAGCCGAGCGCTGGTGTCTGCATTTTAAGTTAATCTAGTCTTAATATACGCCAGTTACCGAGCCGAGGACCGGAGTGAACGAACACGCTCACACCGAACGTCAAAGGACGTACTGACAAGTACCCGTGTCTGCCGGGATATTTTGCAGTAAACAAGTATAACGAATGAAAACAGTTTGAATATACGAGGATTTGTGAATACTTTACTTATAATGAGAATTCGACTCCTGGGTATAGTAAGGATATTATAGCAACAGAAAGACAGTAAACTTTGCCCTGAAGAAATCTAATGGCATGATAGGAATGTCAGACGAAACACGTGTTGGCTGTGGCTGTTATTCACGAAATATGGAAGAAGAAAAGAAATAAACTTGAATGATGCAGTAACGATCCACATACCCTTGTGTTTCAATTGGAGCAACTTTACATCGTTTGACTGATTTTGGATATTATTTGTTGAACAGATAACCCTGGACAACTATTGAGATATGGACTAAAATCATATTGTTATATACAGATAGTAGATATTGGAAGTGCTCAGCAAAGATTTGATATAAGTGGATCTAGAATTCGTTTTCTAGACGTGTAGGGAAGTGGTGACCTTTCCTTCTTTGCTTTGAAGCACCATTCTTTACATTGTGCTGTTACTGTTTGCTATACTCTTGCTGTGCGCCGATTATTTACCTGTCACCCTCTCTTGTGCAATTTAATATTTATGGGTTCGCATTTCCCCTGTTGGATTTTTGCGTATAGATAGCTCTATGCTTTCTAATAGAGGTGTCTTGGCAGTAGTCTGGTCCGGTTCACGACTGACTGCGATCTCGGTCGCAGTCTGGACAATCCTTTGCAAATTTGTAATTTTGCAGGCTCATCCCCGGCCACCAGTATTCTGATTGTAATTCTTTTAGAGATTTCACGATCTCTTGGTGCCTTAGACCCAATCCCATGTGTGCTTCTTGAATCAAGTAAGCCCTCCGGTTCGTGTTTGGAATTACTCTATCCCCCACTCCAGGGATTTGAGCAAAAGGAACGGAGTTTGCATCGATTATGTATGTGTAATTGAGTGGATAGCCTAGAGGTAATGCTGCATAGTCGCCTTTTAATGAGGCTTTTACCGCTAGCATGGTTTCCCCGTCTATGTGTTTTTTAGAATGCTTTTTTGTGGCTATGGAAGCCGGTAGGACCGCTTCCGCTGTTGCTCTGTTAGCCAATGAATTCCCTGCAACGTGAACACCTTCACCTTGATGACTCATTGTATGTGAGGTGAGTCTTTTGTAGTTCTTTCTGCAAAAGAACTACTTGTTCCCAGAGCTTTTTATGCTTTATTGTGGCACCCGTGTCATCTTTGTAACCGTTTTGAATCCAGGTGTGCATGTCATTATTGTAAGACTTGACGCAAAAATGCGAATCGCACACTATTAGTGTCGGGAATTCACGATCGGCATTTTCAAGTGCCATCTTTAAAGATCTTATTTCAGCTCGCTGAGCTGAACAGTTTTTGAGTGATTCAGTTTTGGTGATTATTGGTCTGAATTTACGAAAGCGCCAGCAACCTTTAACAATCGCGCACGCTGCATTGAAGGATTTTTCCTCTACATCGTAGTGTTGTGCAAATCTGTCCATGTAGATTACACATGTGTACTGTTCGAGAGGCAGAATTTTGATTGACAGAGGATATTCTTCTTCATATTCTAGATTTTCTAGTTTTTTCATTTTTGGGTCAAAATAGTATTTCACGTCTTCTGCAGCAAGAGAATTTTCCCATTGTATCCATTTTGGATCTAATGCCACTGCATTCAGATTGCGTGGGCTTGTTAATGCCTCAATGGCTGATTCTGCTGTTAAAACAGTTATCTTCCTGCCTTGGGCTTGGGCTCTTTCTTTTGCTACATCAGTTTGAACCGCTATTAGAATTTTTTCAGTAGAACTGAATTTCATTTCAGCTTGTGTGTACAAATGTGATTTGTAAGCTATTGGTACCGTTTCTCCCTCATTAGAGGTTAGGTACGTGAATCCGCATCTTCCTGGGATGACTCGGATTACAAGGTTGCGTATGTTTTCGCGTGTTTGCAATTTAGTTTTAGCTAACATGTCTGTTTGCAATGATCTTAACATTTCTGTGTGTTTCTGAGTCCAATTAATTGGTTTGAAATCAGGTTTTATTAATTCATAGAGAGGTTTAACCCTCTCTGCATAATTTAGAATGTATGTTCTTCCGAAATTCAGGAAACCTAGTATTGATTGTAAGTTCTTCAGCGTTTTAGGTGCTTGGAGTACAGCACACTTCTCTTAGAAGTTGCCTTCACTTGATAATTCATATCCTAAAAATAGGACAGTTAGATGGGCAATTTGTGACTTTTTAAAGTTGAATTTGTAACCCTCAGCTGCAAACCCAAGTATTATGGTGTTCACTCTTTTCAAGTGTGTCTCCAGGTCATCATCTGTGAGATAGATGTCATCGACATAAGATAATGCCTCACCATCATATATTTGTAGTAATTCTGTTACTCTTGCTGAGAATAATCCTGGGCTATTCTTGAATCCCTGTGGGAGTCGAAAGAAGTGTTAATGCGACCCCATTATTGAGAAAGCGGTCAAATACCTGCTTTCAGGTGCAATGTTTTGACAAAAGAATCCATTAGAGATGTCTAATGTCGTTTTATATTTTTTGCGCACAATGTTATTCATTAGTGCTGCACTGTGTGAGTTTTGTAATGCAAATGTTTTGCAGCAGGAGTTTAGGTGTCTGTAGTCCAAAACTAGACGATATGAATCGTCTGGCCTGGAGACAGGAAACAAAGGATTGTTCATTTGTGAGGTGCATGTTTCAATCACCCCCTGATATTCAAGTTGATCTAAGATCTCCCTGACTTGCTTTTTAGCTTCTTGTTTAACTGGGTACTGCCTTTGTGCAGTGAGTTGATTTTTTAACTGGATTTTGTGAGGAGGAGAATCCTCATCCCATCCTATATGATTTTTATATAATGCAGGAGCTTGGGCTACTGCCCATTTTCTTGCAAATGTGTATTTTTTATGAATTGGAATATGATTTGAGAAGGCAGGCATAATCATTTCTTCGCCATGAGGGCACTCCCTGACAAACTCTGGTGGCCAGTCTTTCTCAGCTAACAGGATGTCATAGCCTTTCGAAAGGTCATCCCAAAAGAGACCCCTTATTTTCCTAGTCTTGTCCCCCTCCATACGCAATGCTATTTCGTATAATATAGGGGGTTTGCTAACTCTGGTGTCTGCAGTTTCCACCTGAATTTACTCATTTGTGTCCACTGTCTCCGGAAGATTCATCAAGATCTTGCAAGCTATGGTCACTTCCGCTGCGCTGTCTAGCATTGTCTGGGCCCACTCTCCGTTTTTCAGTTGTGTCCTAGGTATCCTCTGCATGTTTTATTATTTTAATACTGGCTACCTTCTTTCTTGGAAATTGTAATTTTTTACTTTGATGAGCAGGTTCCTTGTCTTTGGACTTGACGTGCTCTTCTTTGTGTTCTGACCGTCCTCTTCGTTCCGATTTCTGTGAGGAAGTCTGAAAAGATCGAGAGGTACGTGTATCAATATCTTGATATCTATCAGGTTTTCTCAATTTATCCCTATCTCTAAGGTTGTATCTTTTCCCAGAGGGCTCCCTCTGGGGAGACTTGTGTCCTCTGTCTGGATATCTTTCTCTCCGTTGAGGAGACCTTCCTCTGGAGTGGAATTGTTTTTCGCTGGGAGTGGATTGTTTATTTCAATCCCAACTCTTTTTTGGAGTATTTAGATTATTTTTATTAAAGGTTTTTTCAGGATTTTCAAGTAGTTGGGGTTTTACTGGTTTCCCACCCAAACTATCTCTATCTAGTTCTTCATAGGATTTTTCTATGATTCTGGCAAGTTCAAAAGGTTGTTCTGCTATATCTGTTTCTTTTAATTTCTGTCGGATCGCCACAGATGCTGCTTCACCTTTTATGTTGGCTAATAATATAGCCGAGACCTGCTTGAAGTCTTTCAGTAATTTCATACCCAGAGTTAAAGCAAGTTCTGGACCGTATTCATTTTGAATCTGTCTTAGTACGTCTGGTATAACCGCCATGGATGGAACACCATGTGTTTTTGTGTAAATCGAAGCAAAGACTGTTCCCCAAGTGTCACAGTCCTCCACATGTGGTGCGATCCCCATTGGAAGACAGATAGTCAGAATTCTGTGTTTCTCCTGAGGTGTAGTATCAGGAAATACTGCCTCTATCTGAGTAATTTTTCGAGCTAACCAGAATGGTATCTGTTCCCGTTTTGCGGGAATTTTGCCAATGGCCGATTGTATATTCTGTGGTGTGATTTTATTTGTGTTCCCCTGGCGAGGGGTGGTCTGTGGAATTTTTATTGCTGGTTGGACTGTTGAAGTCTGCATTTCATATTGGACTAATTGTCTATTTATTTTAATTAGCAATTTTAGCTGAGCTAAAATTTCCTGGTTTGACATTGTTTCAATGTCAGGATGTGGTGTGTAGCTGGCTAGAACCGGCCACGTGGCTCCTGGTCTACCTAGTGGACCGAGCCTGGTGATGTGATTTTGATGTTTTAGGGCGGCATTAAACCATAGCAGGTGCTCTTGGTAAGTTAGTGGGATTTCAACATCCTCGAAAGGAGCGTATTCATCCGGAGGTTCCCCTATTTTGTAATAGTGGAATTCGTGTGTCACAGCGTGTGCTGCTGGAAAATGTATCCATGAATAGAATACCTCTGTCTGCCGATATTCATGGGCCTCTACCACGAATATGACTGTACCACCTCATGATAATACTCCGTTTTCTATAAGTTTTTTAGTTATAGTTCTTCTTACATTTACCGGAATGATTATAGCATTCGGGTCTTCATCTTGGAGACTTGTGTCATCCGCTAGGAGTTGAACTTCTATTCTTGCTCTCTCTGTTTCGTCTTCACTTTCCACCATTTTACTGAAGGAAAGTTTTGTTGAAGATCAAGTTTCAAGGAAACAAAGATTAGGTGCACAATATTTTGGAACACTGTATCCTTCAACATTGACTAAACCAAAAACTATACATAGGAATCTCTTCCTACTACGTTTCGGCGGATATTAACCTTTTACCCACTCCAGACGTCTTTTGGAGTTTTTACGGGAAAAGGGGTCTGTGTGAAAAAGCACGACTGAGTTACTCTAATGGCTTGCGTTAGATTATCGCCTTACCAAACGTTGGGCGCCATGTAGTGTAGTTCCTATATTCCCAATAGGCTCTGCGCATTGGAATAATATAAACAGCAGTGTAGACGTAGGACTGAGGTCGACTAGGTCTCTACTGACTATATTAGACTTAATTAGTTTTGCCAGCTAGCTCAGAGGTCACTAGAAACTTTCTCGAGTAAACAAGGAGGAGTTTAACTTCCCTGGATAGACAAGAAGGTATTAGCTTCTGACAACCATATAACATGACAAATTTGCTCCCTCAGAATAAAGAGTGTATCTCTAGAGTCGTGTTAAAACAATAGACAACTATTTCACTCAGTCAATCGTGCGTACTTAGTTTCACCAGAGTGCAGGGAAATAGAGAGACAGGCGTTTTCAATAACATGTGTTATTTATTGAGCAGTCTTCTTTCTCATGCAAGAGAAATGAATTGCCACAATTGCAATACTTATCATGAAGTAAAGTGCGTACAGTAAAAGGAGTATTATGAAATAATACTGTAAAAGCATTGATATGGTTTCTTAGCCATGATACTTTAAAATGGATAAAATATATACATACACATAAAAACATTGACTAACATACTCAACTGGTGCTCCTAATCTACGCCTACCCCGGTGTACCTGACCTAAGCCTAATACGTGGGAAGGAGTAAGTAAGTTGCAGTTTAAGTTAAGTTGGGTTTTTGCCAAAGATCTGAATCAAGAATTCTCTCAAGGGTTTAGTCAGCTCCGTACCTTTGGTTCTTAGAATGAAGGAGGTCTTGTATCTCTCTCTCAGGACTCGATAACCCAGCAACCCGCAAGGGTGACTGGAAACACCGGAGCTGGAATTTTCTCGGCTGGAGAAAAAGACAGCGTCTTTCTCAGTGCGTCAAAAGGGAGGGGCGGCTTCCTTCGGCTCCTCGCATCAGCTGAGCTTCCAGGCAAGTAGACGGCCGCTCTGCTCCAAACCACCGTGTGTTTGCTTAAGGCAACATTGGTATATTTATACCTAAAAGGTGCCGGGTTTGACGTAAGGTTGTACATAAGACGTCAAAACCACAATTGGAGCATAGAGGGAAGAACAGACAGGATCGCCCTCCACTCAAAAGTTATAGAACAACCAACAAGACCCTATCCAGGGACGTCACCAGAGGTCAGTTACTAGGGAGGAAGAACAGTCCATACGTACTGTTAACTCCTCCAGAACCCGACAAAAATTGTGGGGATAATTTCACTGCACTGCGCCCAGATTCATAAAAAAACGAATTGCCTTGGCAGAAACACTGAACACCCAATAGTATGACACACCTAGGTCTATCACCAAAATAGACCTAGGTGGATGAGGCAAAGCGCTCCGAATGAGCGACTACGAAAGCTACTAGCCTAAGTGAAGGTAGGAACTCACGTTTGGAGCTCCATACATCTCCTCCATCCCTTAGGCGACCGGTATGATCAACCTGGTGGTCTCTGGTAAACAAAGAACAAGTGTCCAAAGGGGAGTGGCAGCATATAGTGCAGCCCTGATGAAACTGCCTTAAAGTATATGGCAGTGAAACATGTCGGCACTGGCACTAGGTAATGGTATGCATGATTAGCTACCAGCCTTTTTATTGGTACAGCATCTAAACTTTTTCCCTATGAATAAAGTTGGTTAAGGGAACTAGATGCTGTGTTTTATGCACTTTTTTATGTTGTGTGTTTGTCACTAGCAGACGTCTTCCGCTTTCCACATTCTGTCACATATTTGTGTTGTTTGTGTTTGGACACCATTTTCCCTTCTTTTCTTTGAGAATCAAGTGACGACCGATGATGAGACAGGATCTTGTCTGGAAATTACATACCAGTTACCCCGTTGGTGGTGTTTCCGTGAGGCGTCACTTGGTTTTCACAAATTTTTTCTGAGGAGAATTTGATCCAACACCTTGTGGGTGGATTTTGGTGATAGACCTAGGTGGGTCATACTATTGGGTGTTCAGTGTTTCTGCCAAGGAAATTCGTTTTTTTATGAATCTGTGCGCAGTGCAGTGAAATGATCCCCACAATTTTTGTAGGGTTCTGGAGGATGGACATAAGACGTCACCAAGACCTAACAGTTCTTTCTGACTCTAGGAGTTCTTGTGCAAATCAAAACAAGAGCAGGGGGAATTCCCGGGCTGCTGGAGGCTTGGTTTGTTTAAAGAACGCGTTGTACTTTCTAGGAGTCTAGGGGAGTAGCCTTGCCATATTTGGACTGCATAGGCTATTACTTAATATGGATATGATTATTATGCCTTTATAAGGATATTATTTATTATAACCATATAAGGGCATACATCGGGAATATCGAATTAGTGTCCTAGATAGAAACACAACAAGTTGAGAGTATCACTTCTTCCGACATCGTTGCAGGTCAAGCTGTACACCAGCTCAGGGCCTAATTCACAGTATGGATTATCAGGAAAAAGGTCACTTAACTGAATATGGTGACAAAGTAACATTTAGCTGCGGTTAGAGAAAGGAAAAACAGCTACATGGACTTGTCCCACATACTTGCACAATGGTGGGCTTACAATCTAAGAAGTAAAAGCAATGTGAAGGCATGCACAGGTATGCCCATATGATTCACAGATGGAATTCTTCAAAGCAGTGCCGCCGTTTCAGCGATGTCTTTTGTAAATGTCCCCCAGGAGTGTCAAATAATAGTCCACTACATGAGTAGATCAACTATTGTAGGCCCTCTACAGTTCACCTAGGTAACTTTGAGTGTGGCATAGCCTAAGCACTTACTGTTGGCTCAAATGCAACAAAAAGCTAAGGGTGTCAACATAATTTCTGCATGAGCTAAAACAACTCCCTGCAACCAACGAGGCTCCCCAATAATCTTTGCTACTAAAAAGGTACATAAAGAATGCTGAGGATTTAGGAGTTTGTAACCTGCATTGAGTCGTTTCCACATCAAATGGGAAAGCTTGCAGGGTTTCATGTGTATTTCACAGTCGTATAATGATCTGGAGGGGATCTACATTTTGTGTGTAGATGGAACACACATTAGTATTTAACCTTAAGAAGGTGAGGTACATGTGTTCTTAGTGTGAAAGATATGGGGTGGAATTTGAAAGGGGGTGGTTCGATTAGGATGTGATGTGGGTAGGTGTTCATTAATGAGAATTTAGTTTAACCTCATGGCTTTACAGCTATGTCCTTTATGTATAACACATTCTGGTGTAATAGAGGGTTTTGATATATTTTGCCTTTAGTGGAAAGTGAATTGCCTGGCTGATAAGACTAAGAGGAGGCAGAATGACAGTCTGTGAGACATGTACCCAGATTTGCTATTGCTGTAGAAAACCCACTTACTTGGGACTAACCAATAGGTCTCGCATTTTCAAAATGTTAACCTGCTGGCATTATAAATGACAATGCCTTTTATTTATGTGCACTTTGTACTTACAGTCATTAATTGCAGGTTTTTAAAACAATAGGAAAAGAAAGAAAAGCACTAAGTTGAATCTGCGGGGAGAGGTCACCAGATAAAGATGAATTCCATGCCACCGCTTTCCCCCTTATTTCCTTAACCTGCCCCAATCAATCACACCATCGTTCGTCTATGTTACTAAATGCTACCAATATATTTTAGAGACTAAGAGCCACTCAATGCTTTTTAATCCTAAATTAAATAAATCGATCATGTATATCTAATACAGTTGTTACAGTTCTTTATGTGCTTCTGCAATGGTGAAAACTAGATTGTAAATCTGAAAAGCAAATATTATAATCAAGATATTTTTGAAGTTGGGCAGTAACTATTGAGTCTCTTAATTTTTAAAGAAATATGATAGTCATTTAGGAAAACCGTTTGCTGTGCACTTGATGTCAGGAGATAAAGCAATAAGGGACCAGATTTACAAATCTTGTGCACTGGGTTTGCATCACAAATGTTGCTGAGAAGCAGAGAGCTAGGTTTGGAGAGTTTGGTGCAGGAATGGAAACAAGGAAACGAAGAGCAGGAATGGGCTTGTTGTAGCTTGCTGTAGCTTGTTGTGGTCGGCTGGACATGTACCAAGGACCAGATCTGAAACCTGGTATTTTTTGGAGGGTGTTTGGTTGGAGATTGTTACCTTTATGGTTTCTTTCTGACCTGGTGTTAGAAATTAGGCCTCTTGTATGCAGAAGTGGGCATCATGTCCAACTAGGGATCACAACCCTAGTCAGGGTAAGCTATAAGCATGCTAAAAGATAAAGTGTACTTACCTTCTGGTAACTTGGCACAGAGCAGTCAGGCTTATCTAAAGAGGTAATGTGTAAAGTATTTGTGTAACACACACACACACAGTAACACAATGAAAGCACCACAAAAAGACTCCAAACAGGTTTAGAAAAATAGAGAATATTTATCTGAGTACAACAAGACAAAACAACAAAATTTCTAAATATAGAACCGGAGTTATGACATTTTAAAGACTAGACCAAAAATAATTCTTAGAAGTCATTAGCACAAAAAAGATTATATGAAGTCACGCTAGACCGGGGTAAATCCAAAGTTCAGGCACACCACCCTGGAGGACAGGCTGGCTATAGGAATTAAACCCGTCCCGCTGACAAAGTACCTTGGATGGATCAAAGCATCATCATCAAGAGTACAATGTGTCAATTCCAAATCACACAGTCAGGTCGATGTGTCAAAGTCTAGCCACACAGTCAGGACCTCAGATCGGTGCTGTGGCATCGTCGAGCCATGCAGGGATGTCTTCGGATCAGCACTGCATTGGCATCAAAGGGCACTGCGTTGGTTCTGATCGACGTAGTGCTTACGATGCATGGGTTTTGTAGCACAATAGCAGCGGAACCCACTTCTGAGGCCCGGGACTGGAGAGGGCAGCTCGGATAAAGGTAGGCCTCAACGGTGGAAGGGACCAGCCACACCAGCATCATGTCCAACAAGGGATCACAATCCTAGTCAGGGTAAGCTATATGCATACTAAAAGATAACCTGTACTCACCTTCTTATAACTTGGCACAGAGCAGTTAAGCTTATCTAAGGATCTAAAGTAAAGTATTTGTGCAACACACACGCACAATAACACAATGAAAGCACCACAAAAATACTACACACATGTTTATGAAAATAGAGAATATGTATCTGAGTACAACAAGACAAAAACAACAACATTTCTAAATGTAGAACCAGAGTTATGCCATTTTAAAAACAAAAACAAAAATAGTGCTTAGAAGTCAAAATTGCAAAAAGATTAATTGAGGTCATTCTAGACCGGAGTAAATCCAAAGTTCAGGCACACCATGCTGGAGGACAGGCCGGCTACAGGAATTAAAAAAGTCCTGCTGACAAGGTACCTTGGATGGAGCAAAGCATCCTCATTGAGTGTACAATGCATCAGTTCCAATTCACAGAGTCAGATCAATGTGTCAAAGTCCAGCCTCACAGTCAGGACCTCAGATCGGTGCTGTGGCATCGTTGAGTCATGCAGGGATGTCTTTGGATCAGCACTGCTTTGGCGTCAAAGGGCACTGCATAGGTTCTGATTGGTTCTGATCAACATAGTGCTAACAATGCATGGGTTTTAGAGCAAAATAGCTTCAGAACCAACTTTTGAGGCTCGGGATTGGAGAGGGCAACTCAGGTAAAGGTAGGCTTCAGAGGTGGCAGGGTCCAGTGGCACCAGCAGAGTTGCCAAAAGTGTTTTATTACACTTAGACTTCAAAAAACAGGAAACAGGTTCAAATGAGAAGTGTCCAGTCCTTGTGCTCAGCAGGGCAGCAGGGGCAGCTCAGCACAGCAGTGAAGCAGTTCATTTGAACAGTCAGTCAAGCAGGGTGGCAATCCTTGTAGCACAGCAGTCCTTAATCCTGGCATAGTTCTTCACAAGACTAGTAGTGTACTGTCTTGGTATTGTCAGAGAGCCAGTACGTATACCCAAATGTGCCTTTGAAGAGGGGGGGGGGTGACTTCAAAGTAGCTCCTTGAAGTGCAGTAGTCCCCTTTTATCCCAGCCCTGTCTGCCAGGCTATCTATGGGGGATAATCAAACCTTTGTTGTGTAACACAAGATACTATCTATTCAGATCTAAGAGTCAGCTTCCACTCAGAATGTTGATTAATGCAGACGAGTTCCTTGTAAAAGAGGAAATGCACAAAGTATAGCTGGATATTGGAGACAGGCTGCAAGGCGCATGGAGCTCAGTTAAGAACAGGTAAAAATACACTTTCTAAAAGTGAAAGAGTACTGTTAAATCTAACTTTACCACTAAAGAGTATTTACCGGGGGTGTGGACTGAGGCGTCAAGATGGCGGTCGTACTCTAAGCGTGCTCTGGATCCCACTGTCATCCGCCTCGCATCCTCTTGTCAGCGGCAGCCATCCACTCTTCTTACCTGCCTGTGGAGGTTTGCTATGTCAAGGGTGCTGCTCCGGTCTGCTTGGCTGGCGATTCTGGGCCCCTAACACTCAGTTCTGGACTCTGCCTTCCCGATGCTCTGAGGCCGCAAGATAGTGGCCGCCCCCGAGGCCCAACAGTGATTGCGTCGTCATCGCCCCGCGAGGCCACTGGTGCTGAACCCCTTTCTGTCTGAAACCCTCTGCAGTGACTGACCTGGCTCCCGTGTGCTGCTCTGCCCGGCTGGCTTTGCCCCAGGACCGAGGCTGAGGGGCTTCGGACACCTACTCGACACCCACAGGAGGCCGGCAAACAAAGTGCACATTCTGGGACCAAGACACTCCTGCTGGGGAATTTCACTGATCCTCCCGGTGAGGGTGATCTGTGACCTGTGTTAAGGTGCCGAATGCCGATGCGGTGAGTAGGGCCAGCCTGGGGTTCGGCTACATTGTTGGTTAGAGGTGCGAGAGGCTGTCATTGGTGCTCCTGCCCCCCCCTTGCTGGCTTGCGCTGCTCTCCTCTGCGCAGCCGCCCCTGCATGACCCTGCTGGCCACCTCCTGCATTTGAGGGAGCAGGCGTGGGATGCCTGCTTCACCATCCCCACCTGTGACAGCCTCTCTGGTGCACTGGGGCTGCGAGGTGGAGGCCTCCGTTGTGGCCTACCAATGGGTGAGACGCCTCTGTCCTGGGAGGCCAGCCGGCACTGGGTCCCCCTCCTCTGTCACACGGATCCTGCAGCCCCTGGCTCAGCTCCACTGGCTGCCCCTGGGGTCACGATCTAACCCCCACAATTTCAGTTCACGGAGGGCTGGCCAGGAGGGAGGGCTCAGCTCCACTGGCTGCCCCTGGGGTCACAATCTAACCCCCACACTTTCGGTGCACGGAGGGCTGGCCTGGAGGGCCACACTTGGTGACTCTGAGACCTTCGCAGCCTGCATCATCAGGTCCGCCCTACAGGGGAGCGGCAAGGCTGCATGGAGTGGTCCTTTGGTGAGCTTCCCAGGGGCCAGGTTCAGGAAGAGCACCAACACAAACTGCATGAACCCCCGGCAGGGGAGGGCCTCAGGCCTTCATACGTACATTCCCCAGTGGATGAGGATGGGCCTGGGGATCGGCTGCTGTGTCAAGTAGCCCCCTGCTCCTCTTCAGCTGCCTCTGCCTGCTCCTTTGCGCCTATATCACCGCTGCATGGACGGGCACAGTAACACCACCCCGGATGGACGAGGCCACTGTGGGTTCCTGCCTCCTGCCCACCAAGCCCGCCAGACCTGCCTGGCTATACCGGGGACCCTCACCCCATGCCTTGGCCCAGGTGCACTCACAGACAAGGAGCCCCTGCTTGGACTGAGCCACGTGGATCGAGCGCCACAGAGGGCCTCAGGAATTGGACTACGAGACCTCTATCACCCTCCCACTGCTTTCCTTTGCTTGACACCTGGTTGCTCCCTAGGACTGTCCTCATTCCTCCGGTGGACTGCAGAGACAGGACTGGTTTGGTCGCGCTCATCGACCAGTGAGTGACCCACAAAACAGGCCCTTCTTATCTCCACCTCTCTCTGACCAGGCGTTGACTGCTCCCGGCGGCTCCAGGGCTCTCCCTGTGGGTTCAGCTGTCGATTCAGGTGGCGGGGAAAGGAGCCACATCCTTCAATCAATCAATCAATCATAACACTTGTATAGCGTGCTACTCACCCGGGCGGGTCTCAAGGCGCTTGGGGGAAGGGGTCCGCTACTGCTCGAACAGCCAGGTCTTGAGTTGTCTCCTGAAGGCGAGATGGTCCTGGGTCAGTCGAAGGTGGATGGGGAGGGAGTTCCATGTCTTGGCCGCCAGGTAGGAGAAGGATCGGCGAGGGCGAGGCTAGTGGATCGTAGCTGGCGGGTGGGCGTGTAGAAGGTCAGTCGGTCGTTGAGGTACTTGGGGCCCAGGTCGTGGAGAGACTTGTGTGCGTGGGTGAGGAGCCTGAACGTGATCCTCTTGTTGATGGGGAGCCAGTGCAGGTCCCTAAGGTGGCCGGAGATGTGGCTGCGTCGGGGGATGTCCAGGATGAGTCAGGCGGAGGCGTTCTGGATGCGTTGGAGTCTCCTCTGTAGCTTGGCTGTGGTTCCAGCGTAGAGGGTGTTTCTGTAGTCCAGTCGGCTGGTGACGAGTGCCTGGGTGACCGTCTTCCTGGTTTCGGTCGGGATACATCGGAAGATCTTGCGGAGCATGCGTAGGGTGTTGAAGCATGATGAGGAGACAGCGTTGACTTGTCTGGTCATCGAGAGGGAAGAGTCCAGGAGGAAGCCCAGGTTGCGTGCGTGGTCTGTTGGCTTGGGAGCGGTGCCCAGGGCGGGAGGCCACCAGGAGTCGTGTCAGGCGGAGGGCGATGGTCCCAGGATGAGGACTTCCGTCTTGTCTGAGTTCAGTTTCAGGCGGCTGTTCTTCATCCATTCGGCGACGTCTTTCATCCCTTCGTGTAAGCTGGTTCTGGCAGTGTCGGGGTCCCTGGTGAGGGAGAGGATCAGCTGGGTGTCGTCGGCGTAGGAGATGATGTTGAGGTTGTGTTGGCGTGCGATGGCTGCAAGGGGTCTCATGTAGACGTTGAAGAGGGTGGGGCTGAGTGATGATCCTTGTGGTACGCCGCAGATGACTTCGGTGGCCTCGGATCGAAACGGGGGGAGGCAAACTCTCTGTGTTCTTCCGGCGAGGAACGAGATGATCCACTCCAGTGCCTTCTGTTGGATGCCGATGTTGCTGAGGCATTGAACTAGGGTGCGGTGGCAGACCGTGTCGAACGCTGCAGAGAGGTCCAGGAGGATGAGTGCCGCAGTTTCCCCGTTGTCGAGCAAGGCTCGGATGTCGTCGGTGGCTGCGATCAGTGCGGTCTCGGTGCTGTGGTTGGCTTTGAAACCGGACTGCGAGGGGTCGAGGGATCCGTTCGTCTCGAGGAAGGCGGCCAGCTGTCTGTTGACGATCTTCTCGATGACTTTTGCAGGAAAAGGGAGGAGCGAGATGGGGCGGAAGTTCTTGAGGTCGGTGGGGTCCGCTGTAGGTTTCTTCAGTAGGACGCTGAGCTCGGCATGCTTCCAGCTCTCCGGGAAGGTGGCGGTGTTGAAGGAGGTGTTGATGATGTTCCGGAGTTGGGGTGCGATGGTGGAGTCGGCCTTGTTGAAGACGTGGTGGGGGCAGGGGTTGGTCGGAGATCCGGAGTGGATGGTGTTCATCGTGCGGGCTGTGTCTTCGGTGGTCACCGGGGTCCAGGTGCAGAGGGTGGTGGTGGGGGGCGTTGGTCCGACGGTTGGGTGCATGGATGGTGCGCCGAAGCTGTTGTGGATGTCGGCGATCTTGCGGTGTAAGAACGAGGCGAGAGAGTCGCAGAGATATTGTGAAGGAGTGATGAAGTTGTTGCCGGTGCTGGGGTTGGAGAACTCCTTGACGATGCTGAAGAGTTCCTTGCTGTCGTGGGCGTTGTTGTCCAGCCATTCCTTCAGTGATTTCTTCTTGGTGGTGCGGGTAAGCTGGTGGTGCTTGCGGCTTGTTTGAGGGCGGTCATGTTGTCTGTGGTCTGGTCGAGGAGCCAGGTTTTCTCGAGGGTGTGGCAGTTCTTCTTGGAGTCCTTGAGTTCGTCGGTGAACCAGGAGGCCTTCTTGCTTCTGGGTATGCTGGGAGGGTTCTTCAGTGGTGCGAGGTCGTCGGCGCAGGCGGTCAGCCACTGTGTGAAGTTGCGGGCTGCTTCGTTGGGGTCTGTTGTGCTGGCGGGTGGGCTCTGGCTGAGAGAGGTGGTGAGCTGGTCGGCGGTGATCTTGCTCCAGCTCCTGTGGGGAACCTGTTGCGGGTGGTGGTGAGTCGGGGTTCTGCTGAAGCTGAAGTGGACGCAGCTGTGGTCGGTCCAGTGGAGTCCGGTGGCGTGGCTGAAGGTGATGTGCTTGCTCGAAGAGAAGACGAGATCAAGCGTGTGGCCGGCGTAGTGGGTGGGGGTGTTGACCAGTTGCTTGAGTCAGAGGTTGGCAAGGTTTTTCAGCAGGGCGGCGGTGTTGCGGTCCTTGTTGTTCTCCAGGTGGAAGTTGAGGTCCCCTAGGAGGATGTAGTCGGGGGAGGGGAGGGCGTGCGGGCTGATGAAGTCCGTGATGTCTTCGCTGAATTCTGTGCGTGGTCCCGGGGGTCTGTAGATGAGGGTGCCTCTGAGGGTCGTCTTTGGGTCGGTGTGTATCTGGAAGTGGAGGTGCTCCGCGGCGGCGAAGGTGTCGTTGGAGTCGGTCGTGATGTGGATGGTGTTCTTGTGGACGATGGCGATGCCTCCTCCGGTCTGGTTGATGCGGTCCCTCCTGATGATCTTGTACCCATCCGGGATGGCGATGGCAATGTCGGGGGCTGAGGAGACGTTCATCCAGGTTTCCGTGAGGAAGGCGATGTCTGGTGATGTTGTGTCGAGGAGGTTCCAGAGTTCCACGGCGTGTCTGTGGACGGAGCGGGTGTTGAGCAGGATGCACTTGAGGTGGTTGCTGCTGGTGTTTGGCTTGGCGGGTGCGGAGCAGGTTCGGAGGCAGGTGAACTTGCAGGTTTTGCAGGTGAAGGGTCTGTGGATGCGTTTCGGGGTGGCCCGGCAGCAGGCGTTGAGGGCGGCGACGTCGTAGGTCTGTCGGGTCGTCTTGCATCGGCGAGGGCCAGGGGTCCTGGCGCCGGGCGCGGACGGGCACAGACGGGCTTGCCTTTGGCGCGCCTTCGGCGCACAATCGGCGCGCCCGCTGCGCGTCAACGCTGCGCGTACGCATGCACTTTGCCATAAATGGAGAGTGGGGAGGGGAGGGGCGAGGGAGGAGCAGCTGGGAGGTGGGAGCGGGGTGGCGGGAGGGGGGGCAGCGGTGCGGAGATGCTGGAGGGAGCGTGGGTGGGGCCGCGGGGGAGCAGCGGCAGGGAGCGGGGTGGGGCAGGGGACGAGCGGAGACACGGGGCACAATTGGCCACAAAAAGGGTTACAGTACTAAACAGCCAACTCAGGTACAGAACAAACTTCACAATAAAAGCACCACTTCGCAATGAATGCAAAAACTTACAGTGCACAAGGACGGCGGAATGAGTAAGCAAAAGCGGCAACAAAAGGGCGGTGATACAAGTACTTAGCACGAACAGGCACAGAGGGCAGGCCAGGTCCGGAGGCAGGGGCCGAGCTCAGGGCAGCAGGAGGAGGCCGGGCACACTCGGGGCGGGCCACGCGGCGGGAGGAGGGAGCGACCGGGTCTGACCAGGTCAGATCAGGTCCTTGAGTGCCTTCTTCTCCTGAGGCCTGTGGTCACCGACCGGGGTGGATTCCGCACCCGAGCCTGAGCTCGTCCGCTCCCCCGAGGTAAGAATCGGCTGCATGTAATCATTCCACCTACCTTGAGAGCTATCCAGGCCCAGTGCTCATGACGAAGAGGGCAGGGACTGTGCCCCGAAAAAAAACGGCGCCACAAATTCAAACTAAGATGGACCAATACACTAATGCCGACCAAAGCCCAGCAAGGGGAGCATCTGGCGGCCTCCCCTGGTAGGAAGTGAACTCTCAACCATCCTCCAGGCATTTGGCAACTCTCAGGCCTCCGTGGAGAGCAAGATCGGCAAGGTGCGGGTCGATGTGGCCCTTATCCACCAGGAAGTCCGCAAATGCAGGTGGCCCGCCTGCAGACTCAGACCTTGGAGCTGCACTGCAGGGCGGGGGAAGCAGAGAATCGCTCGAGGCAGAACAAACTGTGCCTCATAGGCTATCCTGAAAATGTTGAGAAGGCCCATGCAGACACCTTCATTGAGTCATGGATTAGGTCCTGGATTCCTTCAGAAGCCTTCTGGCTGTGGTTTTCCATTGAGCATGCACACCGCTCTCTGGAGGTCAAACCTCCCACCTGGGCACCTCCACATCCTATTATCATCCGGATCCTCAATTTCTGTGACAGGGACGCTGTCCTGAGAGAAACCCGACTCCATGGTCCCTTGAAGTATCAGAACAGTACCATAATGATCTTTTCAGATTACACGAGGGACGTTCAGACCCAGAGTTGTACATACGCAGAAGCTAAGCAGAAACTCCGTAATTTGGGCCTGCGTTATGGGCTCCTCTTCCCGGCTTGCCTCACAGTCATTTTTCAGGACAAGGCAATCTTCTTCAACACACCTCAGGCGGCCTGGACATGGCTCACGGAAATGGCCTCTGAGAGTCCATTCTGCCTCTCCCCTCGCTTGTCGAGCCCTTCCTGACCACCTCCTTCTCTGCCCAAGCAGCAGTGGAGGCACAATCGGTCCCAGAGATCCTTTCAAACCCGGGCGACCGTAGCCAGGCTAGTTCCCTGCTGAGTCTAGCCCACGACCAAGACACCACAATGCTGTGCCCAGCTCTCTCTGACTCAGATCTATCTCGAAGCCTGGTGCTCTGGGAATCCAGAGACAATGCTGGGCTCTGACTGGTCGGTCCCATGACTTGAAACTCACGGGGCTTGTGACAGTGTTATTTAAATGTTGACAGTGTATTATCCGACTAAATGGAGGGGTCCACCCCAGTCACCACAACTTGCCCTGCTAGTCATTTTAGGATAGCTTCTTGTTTTAGTTTTGGGTGACAGATACTTCAGGTTTGGGAGTATAGGGTGGGGGGTGTTGGAGGGATCCAGGGGCATTGCCCTCCATCTTTCGTTTATTTTGACTCCGTTTGAGTCACTGTATGAAGCTTTACATTTGTTTTGTTTTTGTTTTTCATGACAACCCACTACACACTCATACCGTCTTCACCAGTAGGAGTTACATAGCCAGGCACCAGCCCCATCCTTCTCTTCTGGCAATGTTGCATCCTCTTACCCGGGGCCAGATCTCCTCCGGCCCTTTTCACTTCACACCAGCCACTCCCCAGACGCACTTGTATGGTAGGTCCCTCCAGGTCCATTCCGGGAACGTCAATAGATTGCTAGACCACATTAAACATAGTGACATTCTTAGGAGCACTCAGCGTCGGTCCACTGACATCCTCCTGCTACAGGAGGCACATCTCCTGTGAACCCAGAGCTCCTTCCTTGCCCGATATGGGTTTGATAGGGTCTTGCACTTGGGATTAGCGCGGGGCTCCCGGGGTGGCTATATTGATCCGGCGCAGGCTGCCCTTCACACCTCTCCATGTCTCAACTGATACACAGTGACGCTACGTATAACTCTCTGCAAGGCTCGAAGGGAAGGTCTTTAATTTCTTCTCAATATACATTCCCCCTGTCACGCTTTCCTCGTCCCTCCACTGCCTAACTTTAATGCGGTACTGCAGCTAACCCTTGATGCCACTGGGACCCCCTCCTCTTCACGCCTCTCCTGTTCAAAATGGCTCTCGGACTGGCCATCTGCACTCAGGCTCTGTGATGCCTGCAGGCTATGGCAACCCCAGGAGACACAGTACACTCATACCTCCACAGCTCACCACACCCACTCCCGTATTGATTTGCTTCTTCTCCCCGCCATCGACTGCCAACTGATCTCCGGTGTTTCTATCCTTCCACAAAGAATTTTGAACCACTCCGCTACTTCTCTCCACTTTGGTACCTCTTCCGGGAGGGGCACGCTTGATCTGGCGGTTTAATGCCTGGTTTCTGCAGGTCGCGGAGACTAGGAATGCACCCGAGCTAGAGTTGAGGCACTATTTCTTGGCTAAAACAGTCTTGGCCCCCCGTGTCGGCAAGCTGTGGGAAGCCGGCAAAGCTAACATACGTGGGGTGGTCAGAGGCCTAGTCCATTTGAAACAGGCAGACTCAGCTTGAAACGCAGGTCGTGGAACTGGAGGCTGCCTCAGGCGTTGCACCGGATGCACATTCAGACAGACAACTTGCTCTGCTACGCAAGGAGATCTGCCAAATCTCCCTCGACTCGGCCAAAACACTATGGCACTCGTCTGTGACCCGTGTCTATGGGTGGGGAGACAAAAACCGTAAACTACTTCACAACCTGGTCTCCTTCCCTAGAGCTAACAGAATTGTCCAGAGGTCCAAGATGCCACTGGTACCCACCATTGTACCTCTGCAGCCATAGCCCAGACATTTGTGGGGTATTATGCCCAATTCTACTCGGCTTTACCCCCGCGACAACTGTGGCCAAGGTACTGGATAGTGCAGAGGTCCGACTCCCCTGACTTTCCCAGTCTGACTCAACAGACCTTGACCGTCCCTTTACTCCGGAAGAGATCCAGGGTGCCATTTCCTTGTTACACTCTGGAAAGACACCAGAGCCTGATGGTTTCCTGGAGGAATATTATGCGGAGTATCGGGACTTGCTGGTTCCTCACCTCACTGATCTATTCCAACACCGTTTAAAATAATGATCCTTCCCTGATTTTTATGCATTTTACAGAACATTACTTTTAATCTCCCAGGTAGTTGGTTTCGTGACTTTCATGGGGTGATTACCAAGTTCCTGTGTGGGAATGGCAGTCCACGTATGGCCCTAGCATGCCGTCAGATACCTCCCTTTGTTGGAGGTATGGGTATGACCAATCTCCATCTCTATTACCTGGCTACCCAGCTTATTGTCATTCACAATTGGTTTGCTGGTCTGATCTGGTTTACCGGACCGAGCTTGTGACCATGGACTTAACCTCAGCTGCAGTCCTACTTGTACAGTTCCTGTATCCCACAGACTATTCCACCCATCACTAGGGTGGTCCTAACTTCATGGCCCTCAGCCCTGCGCTGCACACACTGGGACAAGAAATTCACCCAACATACTCCTCTGTGGCACGGTAATTGGCTGCCAGGGGTATCAGCCCTCAGTGATTTTCAGAATTTGGACCGGATTGGGATTACACTTCTTGGGGACATCTGGGTTGATGATCACATCCGGGCCTTCTCAGATCTGCAGCAACGTCACTCCCACAACCCGACACAGTTTTATAAATATTTGCAACTCTGCCATGCCCTCCTTGCACATGTTTCCCCAGGTACCTCACTCCCCGAATTCAACCCGGTTGAGGCGCAAGTCATGATGGGTGACTTGGGGAGAGGGGGAGTGTCACAAATCTATTCTCCGCTGGTGAACAACGGCCCAGCCACCTTAGATGTGCTGCGAACTCGCTGGGAGGGATTGGTTGGACCCCTAGAAGAATCAGATTGGTGAGATGCCCTAATGGCACCCAAAACTCTAACTACCTCCTCTAAATTTCACCTTATTCAACTCGTCTACCTCCACACAGCATAACTGACTCCGGTGCGCCTACATAAGACGGGCTTGCTTCCCCTATCTGACTGTCCATGTTGTGGCCATGCCCCGGCCGGTTTTTACCACATGGTCTGGCAATGTCCTGGTCTTATCTCCTTCTGAGCAGGTATAGAATCTGAACTTACACAAACAATGGGTTGGCAGGTCCCTCAGGACCCCCTGCTCCTCCTCCTCCGAGTCTTTGATGGCTTGGATGGCTCTCGAGCTGACAAGCGTTTCTTGGGTACTGTTTTGAATTTTGTGTCAGGTTTCCTTTTCATGGCTGCCTTTTCCCTCTGCAGGACACACTGTGCTTATGGACGATTTCCTTGGCTTAAGCCTCCTATTGTCTGATGGTGATGATTTCTGCTATATTGTGTATTTCTTGGCTGTCTCTGTATGTCCTATGTTTTGAAAATGTCAACAAAATTGATTACCATTCCAAATATATGAAACATGATGTAGCTACTCCTTTCTATTCCAGAAATTACAGCTTAAAGGTTTTTTAGGCTTTCCCAATGCTAGTCTATAAGAGAAGTAGGCCTCACAGTAGTGAACAATGAATTTAGCTGTTTGTCACTACCAGGACCTATGGAACTTAAAAGTACATGTCCTACCTTCTACTTACACAACACCCTGCCCTTTGGGCTACCTGTGGCCTACCATTAGGATTAACCTACGCGTAATAAAAGTGCAGTTTACATTTTAGTAAGTGGTTTTAAATGCAAAGCTAAAGTGGCAGTACAATGCACACAGTGGCAGTCCTGAGACATGTTTGAAAGGCTACTTGTGTGGGTGGTACATCCAGTGCTGCAGGACCACCAGTGACATTCCGATTACAGGCCCTGGGTATGTGGGTATGTGGTATACCACTTTACAATAGGCTTTGATTACAGGCACTGGCTATGTAGTATGCCTCTTTATAATGGGCTTATAAGTAAACTACATATACCAATCAGGTATACACCAATGTCACCATGTTTAGTGGAGAAGCACAAGCACTTTAGCATTGGTTAGCAGTGGTAAGGTGCTCAGAGTCCAAAGGCCAACAGAAAGATACAGTAAAAAAGTGGAGGTAAGCAGGCAAAAAGTTGGGGGAAGACCACCCTAACGATGACAGGTCTAAGACCAGGCGTTGCTCTCTGTGATTGGTTGTTGTAGGTTGTTGGAGGCCAATTTGGACCCAGGAGTGCTTGGCTGGACTAATTCAAAGATAGTGAGGATCCAACACAACCTAAGCCTAAGTTTTTTACTCACAGCCCAGCCGAGCACACTACCTAACAGGATGGATGAGCCCCGTAGGAGTCTTTGAGGCTGCATTGCTGTGGTTCTTTGGGCAGTGGCCAATAGAACACAGAGAAAAACACCTGGGAGGTCCTGAATAGTACTAGGTGCTGACTGGGACCTGAAGTTGACCTCTGGAGCACTGCAGATGTGGCTAATCTGCTCATTCTCTGCTCTGATGCATCTCTATCTTGCTTTCTTACTGCCTTTCTGTTATTGAGTGCCTCAATGAACCCTGGCCTGGTAGCCTCCCTCAGCCAGCAGGAGCAGTCATGAGGTAAGATGGAGACAACAGATCAAGACGGTGAGGGGGAGTGTCTCATGGCGGTAATGGAGAGCCGGAGTGCAGCAGGCCCAGGCAGCTCCAGTGCAGCTTGCAGATGCAAGCTAGCTATGTTAGATTATTTTGGTTGGCTGTCAGCACCAAGAGGTGGTAGCTCACACTCCTTGATTATGATTTAGGTGCATAATCAGGCTTGTGTTATCAAAAGATTGGCATCATTGCACCTTGATAAGAAGTAACAACTTTGTAAAACACCCAATATAGAATTTACCAACCAAGTGAAATAATGGCAATACAGAAAGTGTAAAATGGGCACGTGCAAGAACTAAATTTTCTCGAGACAACAGTTATTAAAGAAGGAGTGTCACTATAAAGCATGCCAAGGTCTGTAATGGATTAGCTGGTGCCAATTGCAGAAAACTCAAAACTCATTAAAAAGACCCAATTAAGAATGTAATCCTATGTTATGTAATGTGTATTTGTTATGAAATATGAAATGATATTTGTTGTTAACTCATATTACACCATTAGGGACTTGAAGCCACGGCTTTTGTGATGCACAAATTGTGCTGATGAAAGTATTCTAATGTTAATTCAGTGTCATTTTCCAACTGACATCCCTGTTTCTAAATTAGATGCTAGGTAATTCTTTATTTAACAACAACAAGGGCAGCCCTGAGACCTGAACCAGGGGCAAACAATACTAGAATCCTAACAGAGGTTCAAGTTTGACACTTACATACACAATTGATAAATAATTAAACCCAAAGACATACAAAAACATTGGTGCTCAACATGCTTCACAAACAGGATAAACAATACAAAGTATAATCAAAAAGTGGCTGAGGCAATAATTATATACAATAGGGAGTTCAGGGCAAGACAAAAAAACAACACAGGGCAAAAAATGCATCCTCTTCAGTTTGGGCCACAAATATGCGTTGACGGCGTTTCGACAATAATATAATTGAATTGTCATCATCAGGACAATGAATATAAGTGCATCCCAAAAAATTAAATAAAGCATCTAAAAACAAGAGAAATATATACATGGGTATCAAAAGATTAAAATGTTTAGAGTTATGTCACTGTATAAGAAGAATCTTAATTTAAAGAGTTAGAGTTATTTATTTATTTCGGAACTTGTATAGCGCACAGCTAACCCCAACGGTGGTGTCCCGGCGCTTGGACGGCACAGATGTGAGTAGACTCAGTGAAAAATACTATCTGGAGAAGAGCCACGTCTTGAGGTCTCGGCATAAGATGGGTTCTGAGTTAGTCAGTCGTAGACCCAAAGATAGGCTATTCCATACTTTAGCAGCAGCTACCGCAAAGGCTCTACCGCCCATTCTGTAGTGGCGAAAGCATGGGGAGATGAGGAGTCAAAGGTGGTTGGATCAGAGAGCATGATTAGATTGGGCATGTCTGAGTCGAGCTTTCAGATAGGCCGGACCCATATTCCGGCCTAGTTATGTCACAGTATAAGAAGAATCTTAATTTAAAGAGTTAAGATTGAATCATGAACCAGAAAGAGGAAAGTGGAAACAGTGAGTGCCGTAATAAAGGGACCCACAAACCATACCGAAATCCAGTGTAAAAAATAGAATGAATACCAGTGCATAAGGAAACAAGAAGACTCAGGAATCCAATGCAGGTAATTAGATAAACAATCCAGTTAGTACCCCTATATGCCTGGGCAGATGGACACAATGGCAAAAGAGCCCTAAGCCATACTCACATCCAGGATAGAAAGTGATGTATCCAAATGGCATACTAAAATACAAAGATAGGAAAGCTCAAAGTATAAAAGAATTGATCAGCCCGCTCCTTCAAAGGTTAGAGGCAACTGGAAAGAGATGTACATAATAACCAAAAAGGGGATGTTTCAATACAGTCACTTAACTAACATGAATAAACAACACATTTAATGAAATGTGTGAGGATACCACACACAATATACTTACAGCCAACCCATTGGCAAAGAGCTGGTATGTAGATGTATACACCTACACAAGGTCCAGTCCCCAAGGATCTGGTAGCTTTCTTTATCCTTGCAAAATGGTATGGAATTAAAATCATATTTTGATAGGCACAACACTAAAAAAGGGAGAGAAGATAACAATTACAAAGTTGCGCAATTACTATACATAAACAAATAACTAGAGTATGGCACGAAGCCCAATAATATTACCTTTGTTGCCAAAGAATAAATCAAGCAAAAACTGATGTGGGCTGTGCAAAGTGTCTAAATCCCACATAACAGGCTCTGCAGAGAAAGTCACATGTTATATGTAGGCCTCTGCGGGATTACGCAATATCCACAAACTCCATACAAAGTGTTATATAAAACCACCTTATGTTACATATAAGCCCACAAGGAAATAAATGGCACAGGCTCAATAAAAAGATCAAAACCCATGTATAATACACAGGCGTCAACGACATAACGTTATCGCCCCAAGCTCAATGGGTTGTATGTTATAGAGGCGCCCCATATTACATATAGTTGCCACAGCCTCCATAAGAAGGTCAAGAGAAGCAGTGATCATATCTACTTTACCGATAAACACAATAGGGCTTTGTGCCCAAAGCGTGTCTTTCTAGAGTCCTTTTTTCCTCAGTAGTTCAAAGAGTTATTTTATCCCGGAACATTCCCAAAGGATTTTCAGGGCCAGGACGCGGAAAATAAATAGCTTTACGCGAGTGCGAACAACGTAGTCATAGATGGAGGCATCGAGAAAGGAGTGAAACCTCCCAGGGGATTGTGGTGGCCATGATGTAATAGGCAAAGACTGCAACCACTGCGACAGAAGAGGCCTACAAGATGAAGTGAGCAGATAACAGAAGGACTGTAGCAGTAATTGCAGAGTGAGCAATCACTCAAAATAGCAAATGAAACAAGCATTTGCAATGGAATTGGTCTCACCTTTGGGACCTTATATGTATTTAGCTATGCAGCATATTAGCCTGGGTGCTGAACTATCTACTGTTCTTTAACATGGTGGGAAAGTAAGAACCAAAATGTGTGACACGCCATCACCTGGAAAGAAATATTGCCTTTCATTGGGAAATGGTATAGTCCAAAGCTCTATTTTTAATATAAAATCAGGGACTTCCTTGGTCATATCACCAAAATTCAAGATTTGAAAAAAATATTATTGTTTAAGGGTGCTTGTTGAATACCATTTCAATGGACTGGAATACACAGAATGCTAAAGTGATTCTGTCAATTCTCTGACCTCTGCTGGTCGTTTAATCTCCAGAAAGTTAAATAGAGGCAGTTGCCAGAAAAATAAAAACAATAAAACTCCTCAGCAGAAAGCAATTCTGGTATTTTACTGACCTCTACTGGTCGTTTTCTATCAAGACAGTTAAATAGAGGCAGTTGAACACAAAAAAGTCCCTAAGCGGAAGCAGACAAATCCTGGGGCTGATCTCAAGAGCCCACAAAGTACATACACATATAAGTATATACTAAAGTATAAACAAGAGGTCTTGAATGTGCAACTTAAAAACAGCTATGGCTGAGGTTTTGTTGGTCCCTCGCACCCAGGGGCCCTGTGCCATGCATTTGCAGTATCTATAATAGCTACTGCCCTGCAAAGCAGGCTGTCTCTTCTGCCCAAACCACTAAGCCTTCAGTCATAGGAGCGAGGCATATAACAGGCTGGCTGCCTGCCCCTTTATGAAAAAAAAAGCCCCATATTGTGTTTTCCTGTTGCTTGTACCCTGTGCACTGTGCACTGTGCAGCAATGGTGACTTGAATACCAATGCTTGCAAGGAAAATTGCAGTAGTGAAGCAGCCATATTTCTGCGGCAGTGGCCCTTCACATAGGACTCACTGGTATTGCAGTCATGGTAGTGATAGGCCTTCAAAAACAATAGCCCCCTATGTTTCATCCCTTGCCAGGACACTTCTCTGAGGAAGCTGCCTCTGTCCATTTGTAACAAAAATACAGCCCCCAACATATGACCCATCCTTTGTGCTCTCTCTTTGATAATATTATATTGAACAAGGGAACCCAAAGAAGCAATGAGCTAGGGACCTTGGGTAATTAGGTATTTCAAAAAACAGTGGTCCCTATGCAATAGGGGATGTACGAGAATAAATATAGGCTAGATAGGTACTATATTCTTTGCCCAGCTGGGCAGTATTTAATTTAGAGTATATCAAAATACATATACAAAATGTAGTGTGTATACAAGCAGGACACCAGCCGATGCCTGTCTAACACATTCAGGAAAAACAAACAAGAAAAATAGAGGCAAGTATATACAGTCTGTGTTTCATAAATATATACAGACAAGTTGAAAGGACACACTATTACTTCCAATCATATTTACAATTCATAGGCATATAGTGTGATCAGGTCGACGACGTTTCGAACCCTATTTACATTCAGAGTTCATCTTCTGGACAACAATTACATGCCTTTTACACAAGAATACAACCCACACTGTGGGGAATTAATTTAGCCAAACATAATGTCAACAGAATTTGGAAATTGGGGGGAAAGGAAGAAAGAAAAAACATAAGTTATAAAGGGCATATTTTATACTAGACAACCACATTTTGTACGTGACACAGTGATTAAAATTGACCTAGCAAATGGTGGTAAGTAAGGACTAGAATGGCGCATCGGGTCGTGAAAGAGGATGCCAGTGGGAGCGGGAGAGTTATAAGTACAGTGAATTGGAAACGGCGAATATAGATTACATTTTGCAACCGGCAGAGCCAGAGGAGTGGCGCAAGTAATCAGAATTAGTGAAAAATAATAAGTGAAAAATAATGGAAAATAAGGTGAGGGCTGGGACGTGATGACTAATTACGGAAACTGCCCAGTGGTAGCACTTCAATGGCATATGGAACAGACGATTATCTGTAAAAATAGTAAGGCAGTGAGGCTCCGAGACTACGTACCGAGTCGTGCAGAATGGTACTAAACCATGGCTTACCAGGAAAAATGTCCTCCGTTGATCAGCACGAGATGAGTGCGATCCTAAATGAACATAAAGGCGGTTGGTAATGGGTCGAGCAAGGCATGCGAATGGTAAAACTCGCTACAATCCCACATACCGATATCTTCTAGGTAACGGGTCCTCAATGGGGGCCTCGCTATCGTGGACACTGCTCACACTGTGGTGGCCAGTGCGAATAAACAGGAAGTAAGGCAAGGATAGAACACGTGATGTGCTACCATCCAATAGGGAAGGGAAGATGACGATGGCGGCCATTTTAAGAAGGGTCAATTTGTGAATGGTGAGAAAAGGGATTAGGTTAGGAACGTGGCGGCCATATTGAAGTGTGGAATTGACGAATGAAAATAAAATTAAATTAAATATAACAATAAAAAGTGACTACCTAACCAATGCTTTAAACAATAGTAATAATTTGCAACAATAAATCTCATAAGATACATAGTGACATATCAATGGCATACAAATTCGTAACCCAAAATGTAGCAATTTTAGTGAGGCAATTGTTCATAATGAAAACAGAAGCAGCATAAGACCATTCAATTTTCAGATTTCTAAAGTAATGTTTTACAGTAAAGATGTCCAGTCTTCCATTCGATTGAGCCCACTATGGATGAGGCAAGTCCTAAGTATCCATTGGAGTTCCTCTTTGTTGAGAAGTTGGTGCAAATCTGCCCCTCTATTCATGGTTCTTGCTCCCTTCCCTTTTATCTTCGTCCCTTACTCTAAGGTCCCAGGGGTTCGGATGATCAGAACTCTGGATCTGATTGTGACTCTGCTGGCCTCCTCCCTGCCAACTCACTGCTCACCTGATAAGACATCTGGTCGAAGTGGGCAGGCTCCTAGGGGAATGGGTTTGCCATGGTTTTTTAACTTTTACAAAAACGGTTCCAGTACTTTTTATGAAAAACCACTAGTGTTTGAATGATTAATGAAGACCTTGAACTGCTTCTAGCTAAAAAAGGAAGACAGGTGTGGGGGGTGTTGCTCCTGGCTGTGAAGTTGAGGGAGGGCCCGGGTAATAAAGAAGAGACATGCTTTCTCACCAGGGTGCCTGTTACCTGAAAGAAATGTAGATGTGTGCAATTGGCTACCTGCAAATAAAAATGTTGCTTGGGGGACAGAATTGGTGTTTATTGATAGAGTGAAATGAAGCTTCCTAGGCGCAAAGATTTATTGTTTTTGAGAGGTGAGACAATTTATCCCGGATGAGTTGAGTGGGGTGTCCTTTGAAAGCACTAGGCACAGTCTGATTCTGTACTACTTAATTATAGGCTTTGAAAACACATGTTTTTATATTAAACGCTATAACAGATATTTTTAAAGTACTTTTTATCGCAAAAATTAAACCATTCCGCAGCAACTAATCTTATACTGTATGTAATGACATTTCAAAATACTACATTACATATTCACAGAGCGTTACTGTCACAGACTGGGACCTCATAGCACTATAAATACTCAAGTCACTATTGCCCACTGCACCAACCAGCATTCAATTTGTTGTCCCTCTGGTCACACACACAGACATCTACAGTAGTTGCAATAACCAGTTGAGGTTTCATAACATAAAAGAGTACATTGCTCATGTTTAGTCTAACTCAAATTTTTTTTCCTTTAATGTTTGAATTAATAACAAAATAGTTAAAGAATATTTTGGTTTTTTTAGCCACTACGATCTACAAACTCACTGACCTAGCTACCGTGGCACTCGGGAACACAATCCTAGTACCTGTTTATGCACTTCAACCCTGCATGTAAATAAAGAAAGCCTGGATATGCGCCAAACAAACAAGGTCATCTTTATTTACCAGTGTGCTAGGGCATTTGTGCCTCCCTGGGAATTTAACCAGGGACACCTATGATGGAGTGGAACATGTTATTCAACAGCTCCCTGGCTGCGGAGCTGTGACGTAACTGGCCCTGAACTATATCCATATGTCTCTCTACCCACCAGGATACAATACACAGACATGTGGCAAAGAACAGCTGGTGTAAGGGGGAATCTATGATCATGGCTCATTGTTGGCACAGAACAAGCAAGAGGGCAAGCATTGACAATACAAGTTGGCAATGTGGCTAAAGTTGTTTGTCTGCAAAGCAGCCTGCCAAAGTAATGCTAGAGAATGTGAACCTACCCTGGGCATATGCACATTGAGAGAGCTCTGGACTGGCAGGGACACGGCCCTGGGAAGCTGGAAAGCTGGACGCTGTCCTCTGTCCTCTGGTGCCGGCTTCCGCCTACAGTGGTGACTGGGCCTGGCATCGGCTGTAAAGAATACACAGGTCAACAGCATGCAGAAGACAGTGTGAGAAGATTCTGGCCTGGCTGCTTTGCACAACTGTACCTGAGCCTTGATTATAAAGGTTAGCGGGATTAGACATCGGGGTGCATTAAGGTTCAACTTTAGAGATCATTTGCTGATGCCGAGCAATCTGATTTGCATGTGAACATTTCTACCAAATCACAAGCTGTGGTTTTTACTCCAGTTCAGGAATGGCTGAATGCTCCTAATTGAAGCCTCTCCATAATTGAGCAGTGAGAGTTGTTCAGTCACTCCTGGAGGGTATAAACATCGGACAGTAAGCCAGAGTTAAAGTTACTATCTAAATATTTTCACTCCAGGGTCATTCTTCTCCAGTGTATCAGTGGCGAAGAAGAAACCAAGTAAATAAGCACTGGCACTTACAATGCCTTAGGGAGGAGACCTGTTCGCTAGCAACTCCTGGTGCACTCCACTTGGCACAAACAATGTGCCCCGACCAGCCCACTCGCCGGACCGTGGTGCGGCGTTCAGCTCATTTTGCTGGAAGCCTGCGAAGCTCCGATCCTCCTCTCAGGTGTCGAAACAATTGAAGAAGCTCAATCTTCCTCTGACCGGTGTGCGGGACTCTCCTCGGTGCACGGGAGCCCGGCCCACACTAAGGTGCAAGACGTCTGACATCCAGGTCTTTGTTCCTACGTTTAGCGAGGTGGGCGTGCTTGTGACTGCACACTATTTTTAAACAAGCATTTGAAATGCAATACGACGTATTGCATTACAAATGGCAGTTCCAGCACAAACAGGAGGGGGGTGAGGGGCCAGCAGAAAAATGCGAACTGTGGGAGGGGGCGGGGGACACACAGTGCAGTAAATAGTGTTTGAGTAAGGGGCCTGATAGCCTCGGAAGGAGCAAAATGACGACATAGGCATCAGGAGGCGGGACTATCAAGCCAAACACTAATCATGATGCAGAATTTATGAATAAAGCCAATCAAAAAGATGGGCGAAAAGTGGGTAGAGCTTCCCCCACTGCCTAGTCGAGACCTAAAAATTAGGTAGAATTAAACAGCCTACCACTGTGACAGAAGTGAGCAGATAACAGAAGAAATATAGAGTGAGCAATCACTCAAAGTAGCAAGTGAAAAATGAAGAAAATTATTTAAACAAACATACTAAGATAAACAATCACTAAAAAATAAACAATTAATAATTAAAAAGATGTGGCAGCCAAGATAGAGTAAATAATCACTCAAAATGACTACTGAAATAGTTAATAATCATAATGAAGTACAAAATAGTAAATGACAGAAAAAGGTAACAAATGTTGGTATAATGAAAAACAATTGTTCAAACTAAATAGTTAATCTTGTAAATGGCATACAATAAGTCATACAAAATAGAAGGACAGATGATACAAAAAGAAAAAACAGAAATAGCCGAAGTATTCCAGTTTACAATCGACTAAGGGAGTGAAAATGCAGACCAGCTTTGTGTGATAAATCCAACTACCAACAGAAGACCTAAGTCTTCTGCATTTGCAGTATCTATAATAGCTACTGCCCTGCAAAGCAGGCTGTCTCTTCTGCCCAAACCACTAAGCCTTCAGTCATAGGAGCGAGGCATATAACAGGCTGGCTGCCTGCCCCTTTATGAAAAAAAAGCCCCATATTGTGTTTTCCTGTTGCTTGTACCCTGTGCACTGTGCACTGTGCAGCAATGGTGACTTGAATCCCAATGCTTGCAAGGAAAATTGCAGTAGTGAAGCAGCCATATTTCTGCGGCAGTGGCCCTTCACATAGGACTCAGTGGTATTGCACTCATGGTAGTGATAGGCCTTCAAAAACAATAGCCCCCTATGTTTCATCCCTTGCCAGGACACTTCTCTGAGGAAGCTGCCTCTGTCCATTTGTAACAAAAATACAGCCCCCAACATATGACCCATCCTTTGTGCTCTCTCTTTGATAATATTATATTGAACAAGGGAACCCAAAGAAGCAATGAGCTAGGGACCTTGGGTAATTAGGTATTTCAAAAAACAGTGGTCCCTATGCAATAGGGGATGTACGAGAATAAATATAGGCTAGATAGGTACTATATTCTTTGCCCAGCCGGGCAGTATTTAATTTAGAGTATATCAAAATACATATACAAAATGTAGTGTGTATACAAGCAGGACACCAGCCGATGCCTGTCTAACACATTCAGGAAAAACAAACAAGAAAAATAGAGGCAAGTATATACAGTCTGTGTTTCATAAATATATACAGACAAGTTGAAAGGACACACTATTACTTCCAATCATATTTACAATTCATAGGCATATAGTGTGATCAGGTCGACGACGTTTCGAACCCTATTTAAATTCAGAGTTCATCTTCAGGACAACAATTACATGCCTTTTACACAAGAATACAACCCACACTGTGGGGAATTAATTTAGCCAAACATAGGGGCTCATTAGGATGGCGGTTTTTCCGCATCCTCTGGGCCGGCGGAATCCACCGCCGGCCCGGAGGATGCGGAAAAACCGCAGCGGACCCACCAAAGATCCACCGCCACATTAGGATGGCTGGTGGGTCCTGGTTTCCGTCCGCAGCTTTTCCACCGCGGTTGGCTTACAACCGCGGCGGAAAAGCTGTAATATGGTGACGGTGTCTCTCAGACACCGTCCACCATATTAGGATGCACAGAAAGAAATGCTTTTACACGGCGGATATTCCGCCGTGTAAAAGCATACGGAGCTTCACTGCGGGGGCCCGTTGCGGGCCCCCTGGGTGAAGGGGGGGTGGGGGGTGCACATGGAGGGTACCTATGGTACCCCCCTGCATATGTATGCAGCAAGCGGCAGGCACCGCACGGTGCCTGCTGCTTGCTGCATACATATGCAATGTATGCTTTTTTAACATTGCGGCGGGTGCAGCTTGAAGCTGCACCCGCCGCAATGTTAAATATCCAGGATGTGACCGCCAGGGTGGCGGTCACATCCTAATTTGCACGGAGGGACCGCCGCAGCCCATGCGGACGGTCCCTCCTACTCTAGGGTGGCAGACGGACGCAAGTCCGTCCGCCATCCTAATGAGCCCCATAATGTCAACAGAATTTGGAAATTGGAGGGAAAGGAAGAAAGAAAAAACATAAGTTATAAAAGGCATATTTTATACTAGACAACCACATTTTGTACGTGACACAGTGATTAAAATTGACCAAGCAAATGGTGGTAAGTAAGGACTAGAATGGCGCATCGGGTCGTGAAAGAGGATGCCAGTGGGAGCGGGAGAGTTATAAGTACAGTGAATTGGAAACGGCGAATATAGATTACATTTTGCAACCGGCAGAGCCAGAGGAGTGGCGCAAGTGATCAGAATTAGTGAAAAATAATTAGTGAAAAATAATGGAAAATAAGGTGAGGGCTGGGACGTGATGACTAATTACGGAAACTGCCCAGTGGTAGCACTTCAATGGCATATGGAACAGACGATTATCTGTAAAAATAGTAAGGCAGTGAGGCTCCGAGACTACGTACCGAGTCGTGCAGAATGGTACTAAACCATGGCTTACCAGGAAAAATTTCCTCCGTTGATCAGCACGAGATGAGTGCGATCCTAAATGAACATAAAGGCGGTTGGTAATGGGTCGAGCAAGGCATGCGAATGGTAAAACTCGCTACAATCCCACATACCGATATCTTCTAGGTAACGGGTCCTCAATGGGGGCCTCGCTATCGTGGCCAGTGCGAATAAACAGGAAGTAAGGCAAGGATAGAACACGTGATGTGCTACCATCCAATAGGGAAGGGAAGATGACGATGGCGGCCATTTTAAGAAGGGTAAATTTGTGAATGGTGAGAAAAGGGATTAGGTTAGGAACGTGGCGGCCATATTGAAGTGTGGAATTGACGAATGAAAATAAAATTACATTTAATATAACAATAAAAAGTGACTACCTAACCAATGCTTTAAACAATAGTAATAATTTGCAACAATAAATCTCATAAGATACATAGTGACATTTCAATGGCATACAAATTCGTAACCCAAAATGTAGCAATTTTAGTGAGGCAATTGTTCATAATGGAAACAGAAGCAGCATAAGACCATTCCATTTTCAGATTTCTAAAGTAATGTTTTACAGTAAAGATGTCCAGTCTTCCATTCGATTGAGCCCACTATGGATGCGGCAAGTCCTAAGTATCCATTGGAGTTCCTCTTTGTTGAGAAGTTGGTGCAAATCTGCCCCTCTATTCATGGTTCTTGCTCCCTTCCCTTTTATCTTCGTCCCTTACTCTAAGGTCCCAGGGGTTCGGATGATCAGAACTCTGGATCTGATTGTGACTCTGCTGGCCTCCTCCCTGCCAACTCACTGCTCACCTGATAAGACATCTGGTCGAAGTGGGCAGGTTCCTAGGGGGATGGGTTTGCCATGGTTTTTTAACTTTTACAAAAACGGTTCCAGTACTTTTTATGAAAAACCACTAGTGTTTGAATGATTAATGAAGACCTTGAACTGCTTCTAGCTAAAAAAGGAAGACAGGTGTGGGGGGTGTTGCTCCTGGCTGTGAAGTGGAGGGAGGGCCCGGGTAATAAAGAAGAGACATGCTTTCTCACCAGGGTGCCTGTTACCTGAAAGAAATGTAGATGTGTGCAATTGGCTACCTGCAAATAAAAATGTTGCTTGGGGGACAGAATTGGTGTTTATTGATAGAGTGAAATGAAGCTTCCTAGGCGCAAAGATTTATTGTTTTTGAGAGGTGAGACAATTTGATCCCGGATGAGTTGAGTGGGGTGTCCTTTGAAAGCACTAGGCACAGTCTGATTCTGTACTACTTAATTATAGGCTTTGAAAACACATGTTTTTATATTAAACGCTATAACAGATATTTTTAAAGTACTTTTCATCGCAAAAATTAAACCATTCCGCAGCAACTAATCTTATACTGTATGTAATGACATTTCAAAATACTACATTACATATTCACAGAGCGTTACTGTTGAATTGATGAAACATGTTATAGATTGTGATGGGATCAAACCAAAACCTAACTTAGTTGATGCTATCAAATGTGCTCCTTCCCCCAAAGGAAAAGATGATGTCAGATCCTTTATTGGTCTAGCCGAATTTTGTTCAAAATACATCCCAAACTTTGCGACCAGAACATATCATATAAGACAGTTATTAAAGAACAAGACAAAGTTTGTTTGGTCAGCAGAGTGTGAACAAGATTTCGAGGACATCAAAAGCTGTATTACAAATATAGCTTCATTAAAAAGTTTTAACCCTGATGCCAAATCTGTTATCACCACAGATGCCAGCATAAAAGGTTTAGGTTCGGTTTTATCCCAAGTCAATTCAAATGGTAAGGAACAAATTGTTGCTTATGCTTCCAGGTCACTCTCACCTACTGAAGAAAAGTACTCTACAATTGAAAAAGAGACTCTGGCATGTGTATGGGCGGTTAATCACTTTAGGGCATTTGTATGGGGTACCAAATTTATTTTACGCTGTGATCACAAGCCATTGCTCAGAGTCCTAACTACGGAAGGTACAGTTAACACCTCTGCAAGGGTTGCCAGACTTGCTATTAAACTACAAGATTATTGTTACAAAATGGAATATGTACCAGGTAAAGAAAATTGCATAGCTGATTTTCTTTCTAGAATGCCTAAGCAACTTGACGAATGTGAGGATGATTTATGGAATTCTTTCCAGGTAGCCTATGTACAAGATATAGATGGTGCAGGCATTTTGAAGGAAAAGTGGGTTGAAGAATATTTGAAAGATGAAGAGTTATCCTTAGTGAAATCTCATTTAGCTGGTTCCTGGCCCAAGAAAGTTGATGGCAAGCATCCCTTGAAGCCTTTTTGGGAAGTTAGATTAAATTTAAGTGTTGACGATGGTAACATTTGGTTTGGAGACAGAGTCATACCTCCAAAGACTTTGCGGTCGTCCATCATGGCTTTATGTCATGAGGGGCACTTTGGCATAGTCCGTTCTAAACGCACTGTTAAAACGTCGTTTTGGTGGCCAGGTATGGACACAGAAATTGATAAGTTTGTAAGGAATTGCAAATCTTGTCAAACAGCTGACAAATCTCTAGTAATGTGTAAGCCTCCTATGGGCAACATGACTGCGCCTACTTCTCCTTGGGAACATTTAGCTATTGATATTATGGGTCCCATTGGCTGTGAACAAAAATATATATTGGTCTTGATGGATATGTTTTCAAGGTGGCCTTTTGTAAAAATTGTAAGTAAAGCAGACACTGAGACTGTTTTAAAATGTTTGGACAAATCTTTCAATTTGGAAGGCATTCCTTCAGTTTTACTAAGTGACAATGGTGTCCAATTTACATCTAATAAGGCAAAAGAGTATTTCAATAGATTAGGTATTAAGCACAAGACCACGGCTCTTTACAACCCAAACAGTAATGGAATGGTTGAGCGCTTTAACCGTGTCATTAAAAATACTATTCAAATGTCTGGAAGAAATAAGGAATGGGAAGTTCAAGTTTTGAAGATGGTTTGGTCTTACAGAACCTCGATGTGTGAAGCTACTGGTTTTCCTCCTTTTGTACTTATGCGTGGCAGGAATCCACGTACCAAGTTTAATCCTGGATGGTTGTTTAAGTCTAATGTTGTGAATTGGTCTGAACAAGTGGTAAGAGAAAGGAGCCAAGCTTCACATTTTAAAAGCAAAATGTTGTATGACTCCAAGCATAAAGTGAAGGATGTTGATTTAGTAGTTGGTCAGTGGGTAAGAGTGAAGAAACCTTGTAAATCTTCAAAGGAGGAAAGTGGTTTTTATGAACCTACGCAAGTTGTAGAAGTTTTAAACAATTCTGTTCGTCTTTCTGATGGAAGGGTTTGGAATCTCAAAAGAATTTCCAAATGTTCTCCTCCTCAAGTTGATTCTCCTTGCCAAGTCTCATCACAGAAGTCATCTGATTTATTTGATTTAGAGGATTTGTTTTGTGCTAAATCACCTGTCCAAAAATTTTAAAACAGTCTCAGTGTCTGCTTTACTTACAATTTTTACAAAAGGCCACCTTGAAAACATATCCATCAAGACCAATATATATTTTTGTTCACAGCCAATGGGACCCATAATATCAATAGCTAAATGTTCCCAAGGAGAAGTAGGCGCAGTCATGTTGCCCATAGGAGGCTTACACATTACTAGAGATTTGTCAGCTGTTTGACAAGATTTGCAATTCCTTACAAACTTATCAATTTCTGTGTCCATACCTGGCCACCAAAACGACGTTTTAACAGTGCGTTTAGAACGGACTATGCCAAAGTGCCCCTCATGACATAAAGCCATGATGGACGACCGCAAAGTCTTTGGAGGTATGACTCTGTCTCCAAACCAAATGTTACCATCGTCAACACTTAAATTTAATCTAACTTCCAAAAAAGGCTTCAAGGGATGCTTGCCATCAACTTTCTTGGGCCAGGAACCAGCTAAATGAGATTTCACTAAGGATAACTCTTCATCTTTCAAATATTCTTCAACCCACTTTTCCTTCAAAATGCCTGCACCATCTATATCTTGTACATAGGCTACCTGGAAAGAATTCCATAAATCATCCTCACATTCGTCAAGTTGCTTAGGCATTCTAGAAAAAAAATCAGCTATGCAATTTTCTTTACCTGGTACATATTCCATTTTGTAACAATAATCTTGTAGTTTAATAGCAAGTCTGGCAACCCTTGCAGAGGTGTTAACTGTACCTTCCGTAGTTAGGACTCTGAGCAATGGCTTGTGATCACAGCGTAAAATAAATTTGGTACCCCATACAAATGCCCTAAAGTGATTAACCGCCCATACACATGCCAGAGTCTCTTTTTCAATTGTAGAGTACTTTTCTTCAGTAGGTGAGAGTGACCTGGAAGCATAAGCAACAATTTGTTCCTTACCATTTGAATTGACTTGGGATAAAACCGAACCTAAACCTTTAATGCTGGTATCTGTGGTGATAACAGATTTGGCATCAGGGTTAAAACTTTTTAATGAAGCTATATTTGTAATACAGCTTTTGATGTCCTCGAAATCTTGTTCACACTCTGCTGACCAAACAAACTTTGTCTTGTTCTTTAATAACTGTCTTATATGATATGTTCTGGTCGCAAAGTTTGGGATGTATTTTGAACAAAATTCGGCTAGACCAATAAAGGATCTGACATCATCTTTTCCTTTGGGGGAAGGAGCACATTTGATAGCATCAACTAAGTTAGGTTTTGGTTTGATCCCATCACAATCTATAACATGTCCAAGGTAAGTAACATGATCACTGGCAAAGGTACATTTGGTGTATTCAACTGTTAAACCTTTGTCATTCAAAATACTCAAAACTTCATTTAATGTGTTGTCATGATCAGCTCTTTCCTTTCCAAAAATGAGAATATCATCTTGAAAGAACTTAGTGTTCTTAACTGTGGAAAATAATCTGTGCATTAAACGCTGGAAAACAGCTGCGGCCGAAGCCAGGCCAAAAGGCATCCTCTTAAATTGGTAACAACCTTGTGGGGTTATGAAAGCAGTGTATTTTCTGCTGTCTCTGGACAAAGGAATCTGATGGTACGCAGATGATAAATCTATAGTAGTAAACCATTTAGCCCCGTCAAGCAAAGCTAACATCTCATTAATTTTCGGCAGAGGGAATTGATCTACTACTATATTGTCATTTAAATGACGAAGGTCCACGCATAACCTCAATTTACCATTTGAGCGTTTAACGACCACCAAGGGAGAAACCCAAGCAGATGCTTCAATAGGTTCAATAATGTTGGATGAGACCAATTTCTCAAGATCCGTTGCAACATCTTTCCTTAAAGCGATTGGCACACTTCTAACTTTGTGGATCTTAGGTACAGCAGAATCTTTTAATATTATCTTGTGTTCAAAATCTGTTAACTTGCCAATAGTTTTTTGAAAAACAGCAGGAAATCTTTTTAACAGATCCTCACCTGTTTTAGTACCTTCATCCATAACTAAAACTTTTTCCACTGAGTTGGGGTCAAGAATAATATGTAGATCCCCTTGATCTTTCCATCCTAAAACTGATGGACCTTTTTTAGATACATACATCTTGCCATATGATCTGCGGTTCTTGAACTCAAATTTTAGCCAACGGTAACCTACAATGTCTATCTTCCCACCATTATAACCCTCTGGTTCAATATCTGGAGGAGACAGTTTTGGACCAACTCTGTCCACAAATGTATTACGCCATATATCTTCGTTTATTATTGTATAAGGCGAACCTGAATCAGCGTAAACTTTGATACGTACACCTCCTATATGTATCCTATATGTATCCAACATTCAGGTTTAAGTTGTTGTGGTGGAATTGTTCAGTGAGTTGTGAAAGTTCCTTTTTTTGCACTGTCCAGTCTTCACCACCAATTGCTTTAAAATGTTTATAATCTTCAAAGTGTCTAACTATTTAATAAGTAGTGTTGTTTCAAACGTTCAAAAAGAATTACCTGTGACCGCTTGTAATTCCGACTTTCAGGTGTTGAAATCGGCAAGTTATGTATACAAAACGTCTTCCTTTTTTTTTTTTTTTGTTTTTTTTAACAACGAGTAGGCCTGCCCAATCCAAAATGGCCGCTACGCATTAAATGATGCAGCACGTTCGGGGCGAACGTCTGACGTCACAGGAAGGCAGCGCGACTCTTGAAGAGAACTTCCAGGCTAGAGGACACGCGCATTCGATCAGCGCTTGAATCCAGCAACGGTGAGTGTTCGAGCGCAAATGAACTAGCGCGAGCGGTATATCCAAAGTTACAGATCATGGATAAGTTTCTTTATAAATAAAGTAACGCTCACCAGAAGTTTATCTTTAAGAAGGATTGTAGTCCTCAGCGCGTAGTCCTGTTGTAGTAACGTCGTCTCTGCTCCATGTCGTCCACAATAGAAAAAAAAAAGATTTTGGGTTCGAAAATTTTTTTTTTGAATAAAAGCGGTACACAGGTTTCTTCAATAAGAAGTTATCCCGATCGTCGCCAATTGTTGAATTGATGAACCACACATCAATTAAGTAGAAAGTGGATTTAATGTAGTGAAGAGCAGGTACACAGCCAGGCAGGTCAGCAGTAAGCAGTAACTGAACATATTAGAATACATCAAGTAGGAACACTCGGAAAGGAATGTGGAACGTACAGTATTAAAGCAATATACATGTAATTCACAACATAACAGTTACTGTCACAGACTGGGACCTCATAGCACTATAAATACTCAAGTCACTATTGCCCACTGCACCAACCAGCATTCAATTCGTTGTCCCTCTGGTCACACACACAGACATCTACAGTAGTTGCAATAACTAGTTGAGGTTTCATAACATAAAAGAGTACATTGCTCATGTTTAGTCTAACTCAAATTTTTTTTCCTTTAATGTTTGAATTAATAACAAAATAGTTAAAGAATATTTTGTTTTTTTAGCCACTACGATCTACAAACTCACTGACCTAGCTACCGTGGCACTCGGGAACACAATCCTAGTACCTGTTTATGCACTTCAACCCTGCATGTAAATAAAGGAAGCCTGGATATGCGCCAAACAAACAAGGTCATCTTTATTTACCAGTGTGCTAGGGCATTTGTGCCTCCCTGGGAATTTAACCAGGGACACCTATGATGGAGTGGAACATGCTATTCAACAGCTCCCTGGCTGCGGAGCTGTGACGTAACTGGCCCTGAACTATATCCATATGTCTCTCTACCCACCAGGATACAATACACAGACATGTGGCAAAGAACAGCTGGTGTAAGGGGGAATCTATGATCATGGCTCATTGTTGGCACAGAACAAGCAAGAGGGCAAGCATTGACAATACAAGTTGGCAATGTGGCTAAAGTTGTTTGTCTGCAAAGCAGCCTGCCAAAGTAATGCTAGAGAATGTGAACCTACCCTGGGCATATGCACATTGAGAGAGCTCTGGACTGGCAGGGACATGGCCCTGGGAAGCTGGAAAGCTGGACGCTGTCCTCTGTCCTCTGGTGCCGGCTTCCGCCTACAGTGGTGACTGGGCCTGGCATCGGCTGTAAAGAATACACAGGTCAACAGCATGCAGAAGACAGTGTGAGAAGATGCTGGCCTGGCTGCTTTGCACAACTGTACCTGAGCCTTGATTATAAAGGTTAGCGGGATTAGACATCGGGGTGCATTAAGGTTCAACTTTAGAGATCATTTGCTGATGCCGAGCAATCTGATTTGCATGTGAACATTTCTACCAAATCACAAGCTGTGGTTTTTACTCCAGTTCAGGAATGGCTGAATGCTCCTAATTGAAGCCTCTCCATAATTGAGCAGTGAGAGTTGTTCAGTCACTCCTGGAGGGTATAAACATCGGACAGTAAGCCAGAGTTAAAGTTACTATCTAAATATTTTCACTCCAGGGTCATTCTTCTCCAGTGTAGCAGTGGCGAAGAAGAAACCAAGTAAATAAGCACTGGCACTTACAATGCCTTAGGGAGGAGACCTGTTCGTTAGCAACTCCTGGTGCACTCCACTTGGCACAAACAATGTGCCCCGACCAGCCCTACTCGCCGGACCGTGGTGCGGCGATCAGCTTATTTTGCTGGAAGCCTGTGAAGCTCCGATCCTCCTCTCAGGTGTCGAAACAATTGAAGAAGCTCAATCTTCCTCTGACCAGTGTGCGGGACTCTCCTCGGTGCACGGGAGCCCGGCCCACACTAAGGTGCAAGACGCCTGACATCCAGGTCTTTGTTCCTACGTTTAGCGAGGTGGGCGTGCTTGTGACTGCACACTATTTTTAAACAAGCATTTGAAATGCAATACCACGTATTGCATTACAAATGGCAGTTCCAGCACAAACAGGAGGGGGGTGAGGGGCCAGCAGAAAAATGCGAACTGTGGGAGGGGGCGGGGGACACACAGTGCAGTAAATAGTGTTTGAGTAAAGGGCCTGATAGCCTCGGAAGGAGCAAAATGACGACATAGGCATCAGGAGGCGGGACTATCAAGCCAAACACCAATCATGATGCAGAATTTATGAATAAAGCCAATCAAAAAGATGGGCGAAAAGTGGGTAGAGCTTCCCCCACTGCCTAGTCGAGACCTAAAAATTAGGAAGAATTAAACAGCCTACCACTGTGACAGAAGTGAGCAGATAACAGAAGAAATATAGAGTGAGCAATCACTCAAAGTAGCAAGTGAAAGATGAAGAAAAATATTTAAACAAACATACTAAGATAAACAATCACTAAAAAATAAACAATTAATAATAAAAAAGATGTGGCAGCCAAGATAGAGTAAATAATCACTCAAAATGACTACTGAAATAGTTAATAATCAGAATGAAGTACAAAATAGTAAATGACAGAAATAGGTAACAAATGTTGGTATAATGAGAAACAATCGTTCAAACTAAATAGTTAATCTTGTAAATGGCATACAATAAGTCATACAAAATAGAAGGACAGATGATACAAAAAGAAAAAACAGAAATAGCCGAAGTATTCCAGTTTACAATCGACTAAGGGAGTGAAAATGCAGACCAGCTTTGTGTGAAAAATCCAACTACCAACAGAAGACCTAAGTGAACCTAAAAACTGTGAAGAAATAAGTTTTGAAGAAAGTACCGAAAATAGAAAAAGAAGAATTCAAAAATTACAAAAATTACAAAGAAAGTCCAAGTTATATCTTATTACTGTGCATAACCATCCAAGGTCCCAATTCAATAGAAATTATGTCACAGCCATATAGACAGTAATGCTTGGAAACATTTTTCACTATAATCATGTGCCATAAATTCTGAGAATAAGTAAATCAGTCAAATGCATAAATTCAACAATTACATTCAACAAACAGTATTGAGCAATTCACTGCTCAGAATGTTAAGTAATTACGCTGTAAATAAGGATCAAATACAGACATACCATATGTTCCACATTGGTACGGTCATACACAATGTTATAATAAAGGTCACATTTTAAACATTCATAACCAAACAGAAATAGAGATAATGTCAGGAACAGCACATTGAAGAATGAAGAATGAAAGGGTTCAGACTGATATTATTCTGTCTGAGGTCGAGAGTTGCTGGCGATCTGGCTAGGAATACCTGACGATAGCGGGTGGTTCAAAGGGACACGTGATCTTTCAGGACACGGATGTCCACAGCAAAAGGGGTGGCAGGTATGCGTTAAAGACGCTAGCCCCAGGTGTGGTTCATAAGAGAGTGGTAAGAGAAGTGGATAACCCCTGTTTGCCCTGATGAAGTTGCACAAAATAAGAGCAACAAAACATGTTGGCGACAATGATTCACACAAAATTCTGCTCGGTGTGAATTGTTTTTAATTTGGAGAACTCACAGCCCAGAATAAATCAAGAGTGGCCAGTGAGCTCTCTAATTTTAATTGTGTAAGATTCACGGTTTCTTTTCTCACATGGGCTTTTAGTGTATGTACACACTAAAATAGCAAGTGTCCATCTTGACTTGTTATTGTATGAACAATCAGTTTACTGCCTGACTGATGTTATGAAAAAGCACTGTTGTATGTTGTTGGTCTTTTTCTTGTCTTTTTCTTGTTTTTCCTTTCCACTACTACAAGAGTGAGTCACCGATGATGATAAATGGGTATATTGGCAATTACTAGCCAGAAAACCCCATTGGTGGTGCTACCGTGAGGGGCTCACTCTTTTCTCCACATTTTTTCCACAAAAATTTGTGGTTGGTGATGGTATTGTGACAATTTTATTGTATTTTTGTGTACCTTGACAACATTTGACACTGGCACGGTTATGAATAGCCAAAAAACATTGGAAATGCGGTAGTAAAAGTTTTTTTGCACCGGTACATTCATTGTGTGCAAGATAAAAGGAGTAACAGTGTCTGGAGGGACAGGCCATATTTTGTTTATTACAGAGTGAGTGGGGGGCGGCCTGTACCCTCTGTTCCCCCTGAGGCTCCAGTTAAATGGATATGATATTATTGCATCACATTCCCCGACAGTATTCATACCTTTATTGATGCTATACCATCGGAGGATCCAGAGGCACTCAGTTTTATTCAATATGTTCACAATGCTGCCACACCTGTTTTTTGATCATTTTGATAACCTGCCAGAGCAGATCAGAAGGCGCACGGTTGTTTTCTAAGAAATGGGACACAAATGGTCCATGTTCATTCTTACATTTGATGCAGCTTTTATGTTGTGCAAAGCAGGCCTTTATTCTATTTATGGTTTGCCCCATATAGACGAGATTGCAGGGGTACCAAATGGTGTACACAACATTTTGTGTATGACAATTAGTGTGATCGCAAGGTCATAAGAAATTGTGCCATGAATACATTGTTTTGTATTAAGACTCAAATCACAACTTAAACAATTGCTACACCGTTAGTGTCCCACAATCTTATTCATGCCCCAAAGGGTGGTCAAATCAGCGGATGGAATACTAGGCAAGGCAGCATGGACCAAATGGTCATCTATATTTCTACCTCTTTTGAAAGGAGAAGAGGGGTTGGTCATCCGTGATGCCATTTGATAAAATTAAAGGCCAATGTTTTTTGATAATCTTTGAGATCTTATTGCTCTGTGTGCTAAAGGCTGTAACACAAGGTATACCATCCATTGTTTTGGGTGACCTGGGGGAGAGCAGGAATTCACAATGGTTATACCACACTCTCTTCAATGATTGTTTTATGAGTCTCTTAGGATAGCCATGATGTTCCAATTTACTAGCAAGAATCTCAGCCTCTCTGAAATATTCTTCCTTAAAATGGCAGTTTCTGCGAATCTGCACAAACTGGCCAAAAAGGAGGCCATCCTTTAAGCCCTTAGGGTGTGCCTTGTGTACTCCAATAAGGTGTTACGAGCTGTTGGCTTAGTAAAAAGTTGTTTTGACAATTTCCCATCATGTGGAATGATAGCAAGATCAAAGAAATCGGCATGTGTATTGCAGTCATGGAAGTAAATTATAGATCAGGTGAGCTCAAATTAAGTCAATCCAAGAAAATAGCTAGATCAGAAGTATTGCCTGTCCAAATAAAGGAAATATCGTCGATATAACACCGCTAATGGCGTACATTATCAAGATAAGGATTATTTTCCTGAATCGTAAATGAAAGTTCGTTGGAAATCATTGACATGTAAAATTGCAAAATTGGGGGCATATGAAGCTCCCATAGAAAGGGCCCATTATCTGTAAATATTAGTGCCGATCAAACTCAAAACAATTGTGTTTGAGGGAGATGGTCAACAGATCAAAAATGAAGTCAGGCGTGTGTCCAAAGTTCTTCTCAGCCCTTTGCTTCAAAGAGTAATTCAAAGAGTAATTTCAGCGGAGGACAAAGAATGATCTGATAAAATAAAAATCGAAAGGCAACATACATTTTCACTGTAATTCATCAACAGTTGTGATATTCATCTTTTTTTTAGTTTCAAATATTTTATTGAGTTTTGTTTATAGACAATACAGAAAATAATATTATATAGTGATATACCTATTCACAATTCTGAAATTACAAAATCCATCAAAATAATTACAATAGGCAAGACAATGTTACATATTCATGTGAAACATTAAAGAGGGAAGGAAGGAGGGTACAATTATAACAAAAAAAACAAATGCATTAATTATAATAGAGCTACTATATCTTAAAACAAGTATGATCTAATTGTAATAAAAAAAATAAATGTACGTTATAAATATTCCACTAAGAGGATAAGTAAACATCAACAGGTAACCACAGATTGATAAGCAATAGAATTATGAATAATCCCATTCATGGATAACGGAGCACCTTGTCTCGTAAAAATAACCCAATACCACCAAGCATTAACAAATAATATAAAAAATCTTTCCAACAAAAAGTTATGGATTTCAACACAGCTGAAATTAGGAAATTGAAAAGTTAACCTTCAAAAGCATTTAAGTTTTGTGATACAATAGCAGATTTGCATATTAACATTTGCTAGGAGATGTCTACCAGAATTCATAAAATCTTTTTTATAATATCCAAACTTCAGACCAAAATGAAACAACTAAAGGGCAATAAAAAAGCATATGTTTTATATAGCAGAGGGAAGACGTTTAGCTTGGAACAAACGTAATGGAGTCCATAAACAATTGAATAAAATATAAAAATTGGTTTGGTAAAGTGAAACAGGTTACCATCCAGATATACAACTAAGCCAAATATCTTTCCATGTGTCAGTAGACAAGGAAAGTGAAGGCTCATTATTCTAAAAAGTTGAAATCATATCTATATTGTTACCTAAAGTATTTGATAATTTTTTTATATAGAATAGAAACACCAAGAGATGATATGGAAACAGTTTGAATATAAATTGATAAATCAGCTGTGACATTAGAAGGAATAGCAATAGGGGAAGAATCTATAATCGAATTGCACAAATATTGATATTTAATAAGGTTAGACTGAGATTAACCAAGTCTTGATTATAACGATTCAAATGAAATGAAAGTATTATTGGAATAAACATCTTTAAGATAAAAAATACCAGCCTTAATCCATGAAAACAAGAAACTGATATTTCTATTCAATTTAATGACATTACTATACCAAAGTGATAAGCCTTCAGTATTATTCATGGGAATTAGAACAATTAAGTCTAGGTCATTTAAAATCATTTTAGTGGATTTAAGAATCACCGATTTATGAAACAACATTGCATTATTAGACATGGTTAACAAAGTGGGTAATGGGGATGGATTTACCATTGATTTCTCAATATATAGACAAGCAGGTGGATTATTTAAAAAGGATTGATTAAACCATAATGAGCTATGTTTTCAAATAAAGACTTTATGATAAAAAAAAAGTCAGGGATACCAATTCCAGCATTATATTTGGGCACTTTTAATATTGTGTAACAAATACGAGGTGATTTAATGTTCCAAAGAAACTTAGAGAGAAGTTAATCAACATCTCTGTAAAACTTTATTGGAAATTGAGTAGGAATCATGGCAAGGGTATAAAAGATTTTAGGATCTATAGTCATTTTGATAGAACCCATTCTACCCCACCACGAAAGATGTAATGAAGACCATTTTGACGTTTTGTCTTTAATATAATTTAAGATGAAGTCATAGTTTAAAGGTATTGTTGATTTTATTGACAAAGAAAATAAAATAACAAGATATTTTTATTTACTCTTTTGGCAAATTATTTCATTTATGGGAAGCATATCAGGAGTGCATTAATATTTAAGGGAACAAATTCAGTTTTGTTGGTATTTAAAGTCTATCCAGAAACTGAAGAATATTTTGCTATAACATCCAACACGGAGGGGAATAAGGATATAGGATCATTGATAAATAAAAAGTACATCATTCGCATAAGCTAAGGTTTTAACAATAATATCTTTAATATTGATTCATTTAATAATATCAAATTTTCTCCTAGAGGTAAGAAAAGATTCAATGCCAATTGAAAACAAAATTGGAGAAAGGGGAAGCCTTGCCTTGTACGTTATAAAGGGAAAATGTACTTGAAACTTGGCCATTGATAAATGAACAAGCAGTGGGGGCAACATATAGAGCTGGAATCATGCATATAAAAGAATCCCCAAAATTAAATGATGATAATGCATGAAATAAAAATTGCCAACTTTTTTTGTCAAAAGCTTTTTCAGCATCTTAGGCTAAAATTCTTGAGGGTAACGTTGAATGTAGAACTTTGTTCAATAATATGTAGCAAAGTTCTTGTATTATTTGCAGAATATCTATTCTTCATAAATCCAGATTGGTCAGTTTATATAATAGAAGCTAATATAGGGTCTAATCCAGTAGCAAGTATTTTAGCATATCATTTACAATCTTGATTAATTTAAGATAAACGATGATAAATAGATACAAGAGTGGAATCTTTATCTGGCTTGGGAAGTACAATAATTAAAGCTTCAGTAAAAGAACCAGTGGTTGTTCCTGTAGAACCAAAACACATAAAAAGTTGTAAGAAAAGGGTAAAAGGTGTGATTGATATGCTTTGTAGAATTCCGGCGGAATCCCATCAGGACCAGGAGATTTATTTTTTTAAGAGATTTTATGGCTGATAACATTTCATCCTTAGTAATGGGTGCATCAAGTCTAATTTTATCTGATTGTGATATCTTGGGTAATCCAAAGGAAGTTACAAAAGAATCAGTTAGGGAAACATCTTGAAAATCAGGCTTATTATATAATTTAGAATAGAAATTCAAAAATTCATTAACGATTTCTCTGTGAGATAAAGCAACTTTACCTTGAGGACCATGAATTGAATTGAATTGGGTTTTATCCTATTTTATATGTAAATAATTAGCAAAAAGTCTTCCAGATCTGTTAGCAATGAAGCTAAACCTAGCTTTAGCATTAGAAATCTGAATGCCAGCTCTGTTACGAAGGATTGATTTAAATTCATAATGCAGTTTTTGTAGTTTAAATCTATATAGAGGATCATTAGATGTAATAAAAAGTCTTTCAAATTTCACAATTTGTTTTTGGAGGTTTTTACCATTTACGGTAAAGGTTTTATTTTCATGAGCCATAATAGAGATTGTTACATCCCTAATATAAGCTTTAAAAGCATCTCATCTACTAATCATAGAAGTTGAACTTTCAGGGTTGAGTACAAAATAATCTTGAATGGCGGCTAAAAGTTTTGGTTTGTGATATTCATTTAAAGCTATACCAGTATTTATTCGCCACTTAGATTGTTTTACTAAAGTTGAATCTAAATTCAAAGCAAAAGAAATCATAGCATGATCTGAAGGATCAATGTTACCAATCTTAGGATTAATTACAAAGTTAATTAGTTGCCTGGAAATTAATAAATAATCAGTTCTAGAATGGGAATTATGAGAGTTTGAAAACAAATTTAAACTTTTTTCTGTAGGGAAATGTAATCTCCAAATATCAACCAATTTGGTGGTTTGAATAAATGATTTCAAAGCAAAATGAACTTTATTGGGGTAAAATTTAGAATGAGATTGTCTATCGAATAAAGGATCGGATATAACATTAAAATCACCTCCAACAATTAAAGGAACATTACCAAACTTTAGTCGTGAGATTATTCCAAAAAACTGGGTCATCCGCAGTAGGACCATAAACATTTAAAAAAATAAAAATGAATCATGATCTTTAATTATAACAAGTCTAAATCTACCATTCGCATCAGAATATTTACTCAAAATGTGACACTGTCATTTTTTTGCAAAAAGGATTGCCACACCATTTTTTCCCAGTAGCAGGAGAAGAGACATTAATATCAACCCATTTTTCCTTCATATAATCTAAAATGTTGTCATCTATGTGAGTCCTTTGTATAAAACAAATATTAGCTTTGCAACTACCTAAATAATCTAAAATGTTTGTGCGTTTAAGTGGATGGCGCAAACCTTTAACATTTAATGCAACTACTTTAAGGCTATGATTATTAGCCGTAATAGGAGGGAAAGAGAAAATAAATCAAGTAGAGGAAAGTAAGAAAAGGTAAAGAAATGAGGAAAAGATAGCTCCAGAACAAGGAGAAGGAAGGGACAAATGAAAAAACATGGAAAAAACGACAAACAGAAGACATAAATTTGAATCATGAAACGCACACACACTCCACAAGCATGACTGGATCCGTTGGAGCCCAATATAGGAAAAAAACAGCAGTTTGTCAGAAGAGGCATAACTGGTAGTAATCAAGCAGCAGAGTCATGAGTATCCAATGAATTCTGTGACTGTTGATCTATAAAGTGTCTCAGGTCTTCAGGACAATGAAAATATTTTGAAAAATTATCTTTCAAAAAGGCCATATTTGAATCCAAAACTTCTCAGTTGAGGACAAAGAGCAGTGAATTCCTTGCAAATTGCGACAGTTTCTTTGGCAAAATCTTGATGAATAACTATTTTATTCCCATTTACCATCAGCAAAGGTATTTCTCGTGCTGCTTTTCTGATTCAAACCAAATGATGGTGACGAACAACTTTAAAGATCATTTGTCACGGTTTTGTGTGCTGAGGGTTTAGATGGGAGGGAATCCTGTAAGCTTTATCAATTTCACATTTTTCTGGAAATTTGATTTGTAAGAGGCCAGGAATTAGATTTTCCAAATGCAATCTACAGTTAGCTCCCTCAACATCTTTTGGTAAATTAAATATGCCTAGATTATATTGTCTGTTGCGATTTTCCATGTCCAACCGTTATTATCTTGTATTTTAATTGAATTGTCTGATATTTTCATTGACAAACTGGCCATTTCTTTGCATACGTTTTTGACTTCTGATGAAACTTTATATGTATTAGCACAAAGTGCTTGAATTTCCTCCATATTAAAGATAAGGAAGGTTCAGATGACTCTACTACCTTTTATTGTTGATAGAATTTTTATTTTCCATTTTCTTGACAACAGAATAACATATATAAATAAATATGCAGTTTAAAAGAAAATAGAATGAAAGCTGTGGATAAATCCAAAGAGAGACTGGTGCAGCAGCTAAAGTGGGCTGTGGAAATGGCTAGGCCCAAGCCGGGCACTTTCTTGAAAGTTCACTTTGCCCCCTTGACAGCAAAGTCTGGCTGTACCTGAATGCAGAGCTGGGAGCAGGTACCAGGAGATGAAAAATACCACTTCCGTTGCTCAAAATCGAGGCATTTGATTCCACAACACAGGTAGGGTCTTTATGTATGCATCGACCTCTTTTTAACAAAAATTCTGACAGGAATGCTTCGTTATATATTAAAAAACGGGCAAAAACGTGGTGGAGCTCACCGGATGGTGGCCATTTTTATTTGCTAGCTCACACCTCTCCGTGATATACATCTTTTAAATAAAAAATACTGATTGCCTAATTTTTGTGGTTCAACCATGTTTTACCAATGGGTTATACCATAACAACATATTTGAGGTATGTGAAATAGGAAATTGAAAAAGTGAGTCTAAGTCCTGTAATCGTTTTGTAGATTCAAGTTTGGCAGAACCTTTTAGTAATGTTGTCAAATTAGATATTTTCAATAATGCAGGCAAAGGGAAGGTCAATATCAATCCTTGTTCATTGAGAAGCCACAAAGGTGATTTATTGAACTCTCTGTGAAATTAACCAAAAATAACCTTGCTTTAAAATAAAAGATTTATGATAACTAAGAAAACCGGGCAAACAAAAACCACCTTTAAACTTTGCAATGTTGATTTTTATAACTTATTCAAGGAGTTTTGCTATTCCACATAAATGTAGATAACAATGAAACGCACACACACTCCACAAGCATGACTGGATCCGTTGGAGCCCAATATAGGAAAAAAACAGCAGTTTGTCAGAAGAGGCATAACTGGTAGTAATCAAGCAGCAGAGTCATGAGTATCCAATGAATTCTGTGACTGTTGATCTATAAAGTGTCTCAGGTCTTCAGGACAATGAAAATATTTTGAAAAATTATCTTTCAAAAAGGCCATATTGGAATCCAAAACTTCTCAGTTGAGGACAAAGAGCAGTGAATTCCTTGCAAATAGCGACAGTTTCTTTGGCAAAATCTTGATGAATAAATATTTTATTCCCATTTACCATCAGCAAAGGTATTTCTCGTGCTGCTTTTCTGATTCAAACCAAATGATGGTGACGAACAACTTTAAAGATCATTTGTCACGGTTTTGTGTGCTGAGGGTTTAGATGGGAGGGAATCCTGTAAGCTTTATCAATTTCACATTTTTCTGGAAATTTGATTTGTAAGAGGCCAGGAATTAGATTTTCCAAATGCAATCTACAGTTAGCTCCCTCAACATCTTTTGGTAAATTAAATATGCCTAGATTATATTGTCTGTTGCGATTTTCCATGTCCAACCGTTATTATCTTGTATTTTAATTGAATTGTCTGATATTTTCATTGACAAACTGGCCATTTCTTTGCATACGTTTTTGACTTCTGATGCAACTTTATATGTATTAGCACAAAGTGCTTGAATTTCCTCCATATTAAAGATAAGGAAGGTTCAGACGACTCTACTACCTTTTATTGTTGATAGAATTTTTATTTTCCATTTTCTTGACAACAGAATAACATATATAAATAAATAAGCAGTTTAAAAGAAAATAGAATGAAAGCTGTGGATAAATCCAAAGAGAGACTGGTGCAGCAGCTAAAGTGGGCTGTGGAAATGGCTAGGCCCAAGCCGGGCACTTTCTTGAAAGTTCACTTTGCCCCCTTGACAGCAAAGTCTGGCTGTACCTGAATGCAGAGCTGGGAGCAGGTACCAGGAGATGAAAAATACCACTTCCGTTGCTCAAAATCGAGGCATTTGATTCCACAACACAGGTAGGGTCTTTATGTATGCATCGACCTCTTTTTAACAAAAATTCTGACAGGAATGTTTCGTTATATATTAAAAAACGGGCAAAAACGTGGTGGAGCTCACCGGATGGTGGCCATTTTTATTTGCAAGCTCACGCCTCTCCGTGATATACATCTTTTAAATAAAAAATACTGATTGCCTAATTTTTGTGGTTCAACCATGTTTTACCAATGGGTTATACCATAACAACATATTTGAGGTATGTGAAATAGGAAATTGAAAAAGTGAGTCTAAGTCCTGTAATCGTTTTGTAGATTCAAGTTTGGCAGAACCTTTTAGTAATGTTGTCAAATTAGATATTTTCAATAATGCAGGCAAAGGGAAGGTCAATATCAATCCTTGTTCATTGAGAAGCCACAAAGGTGATTTATTGAACTCTCTGTGAAATTAACCAAAAATAACCTTGCTTTAAAATAAAAGATTTATGATAACTAAGAAAACCGGGCACACAAAAACCACCATTAAACTTTGCAATGTTGATTTTTATAACTTATTCAAGGAGTTTTGCTATTCCACATAAATGTAGATAACAATGTAACTACATTTTTATAGAACTTAAGAGGAAGTTGAGCAGGTATTATAGAAAGGAGGTAACATGTTTTTGGAGCAGTAACCATTTTATTCATTCCATTTTCCCCCATCAGGATAGTTGAAATGTGGACCACTAATGGAATTTGTCTTTCATATATTAAAGAATGTATTCACAATTATATATAATCAATTGCTTAATGGTCTGAGAAAATAGAATTCCAAGATATTTAAGGTTTTCATTTTGCCATATTATCTCATCGTTGGGAAGCATATCAGAAGCACAATGAACATTCAGATGAAAAACATCTATCTTATTAGTGTTTAAAGTATAACCTGAATCTAAGAGTAAATTTGATTTAGATTTAATAGAGGAGGAATGGAAGAGTCAGGATTTGTAATACAAAGCAGTACGTCATCAGCATAGGCTGAGTTTGATATAGAGTTTCTGATGGCAGTAACTGAAGGTTCAATAGCAAGGAGAAAACGGCATTAAGGAACATCCATGTCTAGTGCCTATACAAATTTCTAGGGATTTGACTATTAATGAAAGGTTTGGCAGAAGGACCTGAATAGAGTACTGATATCATGCGAATAAACCTACTGTCAAAATTAAATACAGACGGGCTGGACTCTGGGACTTCTACTAGGTCCATCTCATTGACCCGGGAATATCTACTACGTGACCTACTGTCTTTTAGACCCCCTGCGCTTTTGTGCCATCATCGGTTCCTTCCGGAGGCTCTATGTCAGGCACCGATATGTCTCTCGTGTAAAACTTCTTTTAAATTTATTACACAGGCTGGTAGGAGACCTGCTCCCCCTTCCTTTGGTCGGCGGACTTCTGAATCCAGACAGGGCTTTCTGATCAATGCACGATCCCTCATTAAACATAACATAGATTTTCACGACTTTGTAAGGGTGAGGCAACCTGATTGGGTCTTTGTGACCGAGACATGGGCTTCTGAATCTTCTGGCCATGATCTTCTTTTGGCTATACCTGAAGGATATGCACTTCACAGGTTGGATAGAGTGCGACGCAGGGGAGGTGGATTGGCAGTCCTCTATAAGATCACACTCTCCTGTACTGTAAAATCTTTATCAGTCCCCTCGGATCCCTTTGAGGCTCTATACTTTTGCATTGTGTGTGCCCCCTCGATTTCCTTTACTGGAATTCTTGTATATAGACCTCCGGGACCTAGAGCCAACTTCTGCCCTGAGCTCTTTAGAATTATGGAACCCTATTTTGGGAGATCTCTTTTTACTATTCTTGGGGATATGAACTTTCATTTAGATGATCTGGCAGCTACAGATACATCCTCCCTGGTTAATGCCTTGGAGGCATGTGACTTTGCCCAAAGGGTACTTTACCCGACTCACAAGGCTGGCCATACCCTTGATGGGGTGTTTTCTAACGACTCCAGGCTAACAGTCGGCGTTCCTCTGCCGATAGTATGGTCTGATCATTTAGCAGTACCGTTGTACTTAAATACGCCCCGCATGGAGGGTAACTCGGCTACCATTAAGAACTGTCTCAAAAGAAGTTTCAGAAACATTACTAATGAGACGCTGGCCCCTTTTATTCAAAATGTTAATATCGCATCTCAATGGGTGGTGGATGAGGCGGCACAAGAACTTGCCGACTCTATCACTAAAGCAGTAGATGAGCTAGCACCCACCTCAGCTTAATATGTGGCGCGACAAAAACCGACAGCCCCCTGGTTCACATAATCCCTGAGGCTTCTTAGACAAAAATGCAGAAAGAAGGAAAGATGTTGCCGTAAATCTTGGGATCCGACTGACCGGGAAGTTTACAGGTGCCAGCTACAAGAGTATAAAAGCAGAATTATTAAGGAGAAACAGGATTATTTCACCAACCTGACCAGTTCTCTTACATCATCTAAAGAGCTCTTTAAGATCGTGGGCTCCCTCTGCTCTCTTCAGGCCCCTGACCCCGTGGTAGTCTCACAGGAGTTATGTAATAACATCTCAGACTTCTTTTATAAGAAAATAGATGACATCTATCTGGCTCTACAATCTCAGAAGAATTCCCTGAGTGAAGAGGACTCCTCTCGAGTCATACATTTGGAATCCTGGGATGGTGACTCTCCCCAAGTCCTAAACCATTTTCCTGCCCTCTCCATGGATGGACTAAATCTTCTCCTGGACAGAATGAAATCTGCTTCTCCTTTGGACCCGGTCCCTTTGAAAATACTAAAGGACTGTAGGGACATCATTCTTCCTCCCATGCTGGAAATAATGAATGGAGCGATGGAACAGGGTATCTTCCCTATGGCATGGAAGAAGGCCATCGTGAAACCTTTGCTTAAAAAGCCTACTCTGGATCCAGGGATCCTGCAGAATTTTAGACCTATATCTCTTCTGCCGGCCCCTGCTAAGATGCTGGAAGCCCATCTGAACTGTCATCTTTCTCACTTCCTGGATGCCTCGGGGTTCTTGGATGGGTCCCAACATGGTTTTAGAAAGCTCCATAGCACGGAGTCTGCTCTGACTAAAGTCGCGGATAACATACGCCGGAAAGTGGATCTGGGCCAAACCACCATGCTAGTACTGCTGGACCTCACAGCAGCGTTCGACACCCTGTCTCCCTTTACTTTAACATCTAGGTTAAGGGAGGCAGGGGTAACAGGATCGGCCCTTAGTATCCTGAACTCTTTCCTACAGCAAAGAGAGCAGCGTGTGATGCTTGGAGATCTCCTCTCCCCTGCTAAGTCTTTGCAATGTGGGGTGCCACAGTGGTCGGCATTGAGTCCGACCCTGTTTAATATCTACGTGGCCCCCCTTGCTAGACTGGTAAGATCTCAGGGGATGGAGGTAGTGTCGTACGCTGACGACACGCAGATTATGGTGTCCCTGACCCACTCTGTGAGTGTCACCGCGTCCAACTTTAGGTCCTGCATGCAACTTGTTGCAGAGTGGATGATCTTCAATTCTCTAAAGTTGAACGGTGACAAAACAGAGGTCCTGGTCTTTGGCAATGACCAGGACATGTGGTCAGGTGAATAGTGGCCTCCATCTTTAGGCATCTGCCCCACTCCCACACAATCTGCTAGGAATCGAGGCGTCATTTTCGACACTCGGCTATCCATAGAATTCCAGGTTAATAGGACTGTGGCCACCTGATGGGGTGTCATTAGGACTCTGAAAAGAATCCTTCACTATCTTTCCCCACAGGCACGCAAGCAGGTTGTGATCGCTCTTGTTGGCTCATGGCTCGATTATTGTAACTCACTGTATGCCGGGGCCAACAAGGGCTTTCTGCAGCGCCTACAGGTTGTACAGAATGCGGCGGCACGATTTGTTTTGGACCTGCCATGGCTGTCCTCAGCGACCATGGCAAGGAAGAGTCTTCATTGGCTCCCCATCACTTCAAGAGTATCCTTCAAACTCCTCTGCCTTACATACCGTGCCCTCATGGCTGGTCCGGCTGATGCTCTTGGATCCCTGCTTACTCGTTATGTTCCGAGTAGATGTCTACGCTCATTAGAGCTCAACCAACTGATAGTCCCGCGCTCCAGGAAGGCTAGATGGGGAAGTAAGGCCTTTTCCATCTTGGCACCCCAACTATGGAACTCTCTTCCCCTTTAGATCAAATCACAACCCTCATTGGATCTCTTTAGGAAAGCTCTGAAAACCTGGTTCTTTGTGAATGCGTATCAGTAAGCTCCCTCCACCTGGTAACCTCAGCTAGTTTTGAGTTAGGCGCCTTGACGCCCATGGGGCTAAGTTGCACATGTATAAATTCCATTTCATTCATTCATGAAATAGATACTGCCAATGGACTTTATCAAAAGCTGTTTCAGCATCCAGTGCCAGGACCCTGAAAGGAAGAGGTAAGGATGGACTAACTTCAATGACATGGAATCTCATATTGCTCACAGTGTGTCTATATTTCAAGAAACCATATTGGTCAATATAAATGAGAGTGTCAAGTACAGAGGCCAATCTAGTTGCAAGGATGTTCGCAGAAAGCTTACAGTCTTGATTAATTAAAGATATAGGGCAATAATTTGGAACAATACTGGGATCTTTACTGGGATTTAAGAGAACTTTAATCAAGACTTCAGTGAAGCACCCATAAGTTTCTCCTAAAATACTATAGTGAATACATAGTTTGAAAAGATGAGGTAGAAGGTGAGGAGGAAATTCCTTAACAAAATTCTGCAGGGATACTGTCAGGACCAGGAGATTTAAGTAATCTGATGGTTTAAATGGCAAGTATTCTAGAGAAATCAGTAAATCCAATTAATCTATAACTGATTGAACAATGTCAGACAAAACACGAAACTCCAAGAAATTATCAATATAAGGAGTTTCATTAGATGGAGGATTATTGTAAAAAGTTTAATAATAATCCAAAAATTCATTGACAATGTCTTTGTGAGTTAATGCAATTAAAACAATAACACATGAATTGCATTAATTTGAATGTTATCTGTTTTAATACAAGGATTATTTGGCAGAAGCCTTCCAGACCTATCAGCACCAAAACAACATGCTGCATTTTTGTTAGGAATGTGGATGCCAGCTCTCTTGTTTAGGTGTGTAATGCATAACAGAGTTTTTGTAGGTGTATTTGGTATGTGATACAATTATATATTCATAATAAGATATTTGTTTAGCCAAACCCTTAATTTTAGAGTTCAATTAACTAGTACATGTGCCATATGGTTACACCTCAGACATATGCACTGAATACATCACAAAGATTTACAATTGAAGTAGGGCCTTCTATATGAAAAAATCAAAAACATCATATATTTCAGACAAAGGTTTTGGTTTATTATTTTTATTAAGTGCAAAATTCACATTTATACACCATCTATGTTGAGATTTTTGAGTGTAGTTAAGTTGCAAAACAAAAGAAATGAGTGCATGATCAGAAATATTGATATTATGAATAATGCGGTCAGAAATTTAATAGATTAAGAGACAGGATACTGATAAATAATCTTTTCGGTAACATCAATTAGGAGAATAATAGAAAAAGGTTACATTTTTATCTGTTAAGTGATACAAGCACCAAATACCTACCAGTTTGACAGTTTTATAAAAGGATTTGAGGGTATAAAACGCTTTGGGATGATTGTATTTAGGAAGAACATTTCCATCAAACAAAGGGCCATGTATTAGGTTAAAATCATCTGCAAAAATAAGCAGAACATAATCAAATTGAAGCACTTCAGATGTAAAGAGGGACCAACATTTTTGGGTCATCGTTTGTTTGACAATAAACATTAATCAAGTTTAAAACAGTATTATTAATTTTAATTTTGACTACTAGATAACAACATTCTTTGGAGATTAATTTTTTTGCGAAAAAGAATACCAACTCCATATTTGTTCTTAACAGCAGGGGAAGAAATAACATTACCAACTCATTTTTTATTCATGTTTGATAAGATTGTACCATCTATATGAGTATCCTGGACAAACCGTATATCAGCTATATGTCTTGGCAACTGATCTACATTTTGTATATATTTGACAGTGTGGCATAAACCTTTAACATTAAAAGAAACAATTTTAATTCTATTAACATTATCCATATTCATAAAAGAGAGAGAAGAGTGAGAAAGAAGAAAAAAGATAATCTGTGACAGTAAAAGGTAGTCTTAGAAAAAATGAAAAGAGAAAAAGGAATGACAAAGACAAACATAGAAATATATATAATGTTACTGAATCACAAACATGCCTGTGCAAGAGTGACAAGTCGAAACAATGACCTGATAAAGAATATCGTGAAATAGGCTAGTAATAATAAAACTTTAGAAAAAAAGAATTAAGAATCAGCCACAATTGCACCCATGGATTTATTTTATTTATTTATTTGATCGATTTTTAGAGCGCGCAAATACCCCAAGGGTGTCTCGGCGCTATAGTTGCAGAACTTCCAATGGATCGGGGAGCATTCAGGCTGGGAACAACCAAGTTTTTAGTTTTTTCCTGAAATTGAGCAGTGTCGGCGCAGATTTAATGTAGAGGGGGAGCGTGTTCCACAACTTGGCTGTAGCGACAGAGAAACGTTTGTCTCCCCAATTAGCTCTTCGTGTTCGAGGGACTCTTAGTAAATGGGCTGTGGATGAGCGTAAGGTTCTAAGGTGTTCGAGCGGCCGGAAGGCTTGTCTTAAGAATAGAGGGCCTTGATTGTGGATAGCTTTGTATGCTATGCATAGAGCCTTGAATTTGATCCGGCTTCTCACCGGCAACCAGTGTAACTGTTTAATGTAAGGGGAGATAGATGCAAACTTGGGGATGGATAGCAGTGTCCTAGCTGCTGCATTTTGCACTGTCTGCAATTTGTTGAGGACCCTTTGTTGTGCGTTTAGTAGGAGGGCGTTGCAATAGTCTATTTTAGAGAAGACTAGTGTGCTGACTAAGGTTTTACCTGCAGATGGAGGAAGGTAAGGGATTAGTTTTTTAATCTTTTTTAAGATGTAGAAAGAAGAGGAGACCACCGAATTAGCATGTTGCTGGAAGGACATCTTGTTATCGAAGATGACACCCAGGTTTCGTACCTTAGTCACTGGTTCAGGAGGTTGTCCCATCTGAGATGGCCACCATTGCGGGGACCAAGTAGGTTGCAGCCTCCCGAATGTCATCACTTCTGTTTTATCAGAATTCAATTTTAGGCAATTGGATGACATCCAGGAGCTAATTGCCTTCATTCCGTTTTGGAAATTGGCTGCCACAGAAGTGCCGTCATTGTATACAGACAACACCAGTTGGGTGTCGTCAGCGTATGTAGTGAGTGAGATTCCATGGGATTTTATGACCCTCGCCAAGTCCGACACATATATGTTGAAGAGTGTCGGGCTTAGCGAGGATCCCTGCGGTACTCCACAAGGTAAGGAGAAAGTCTGAGAGATATAGTTGCCTATCTTCACTGTTTGTGGGCGGTTAGACAAAAATGAAGCAAGAAGATCTTTAGCCTTGTCTTTTATTCCTAAGGCCGCGACACGGTCGATCAAGGTGACATGATCGACCGTGTCGAATGCTGCGGAGAGATCTAGGAGTATCAGAATCGCTGAGCCTCCGTTGTCCATAGTGGACCTTATCTCATCCGCTGCTTTTAGGAGCGCAGTCTCTGTTCCGTGGCCCTGTCGAAACCCAAACTGGGTGTCGTCCAGCAGGTTGTTGTTATGTATGTAAGTTGACAACTGGATGTTCATGATTTTTTCAAAAATCTTGGCAGGGAACGGGAGACATGCGATGGGCCTGTAGCTGGATAGCAGGGAATGTAGGTCCAACAAGACACGAAGATCATCAGAATCTTTAAATGAATTGAGGAAACCATCCTTCCAAATTCTCATAGTAGATGGATCAAAAAGGCTGTATTTAAAACTAAAGAATCCTAGTTGCGGTCTAAGCGGTGTAAACTGTATCAACTGTTTCCTTGGAGAAGTCTTGATGAATACTAATTTTATTACCATTGACCACTAGAGATAGGATCCCTTTTGACACTTTTCAGATCAACACTAAATGATAATGACACAATAATTTAAAGATCATTTGACAAGATTTGGTATGATTTGGAGTAAGATGTGAAGAAATTCTGTGTGTCTTATCAATTTCACATTTTCCTGGAAACTTTAAATGCACAAGACCAGGCAATAGGTTTTCCAGATAGTGCCTACAGTCATTGCCTCCTAAATCTTCTGATTGCAATTTTCCAAATCAAGTAATAGATTACTTATCAGAACTGCGTTTGCGCACTGATGGGTGTTATACTGTAAACCTTTGCCTTGTTATCATGGGTTTTTATTGCATTCTCTGAGACTTTCATAGAGAGACTTGCCAAATCTTTTTGAATATTTTTAATTTCTAATGCAATATTGTCTCTACTAGAATTAACAACTTGTAATTCTCCCAATAATATGGATGAAGAAGGTCCATTACTATCCATAATTTATAACCTGATTGGTGGAGAAGTTTTTTGTTTGCATTTGTTGTTAATGACAAGCAGATTCTTTCCGCCATAATAATAAAATGTTGCATTGAAGTCAAGAAAACAGATAATAAAAGATGATGAGAACAATAAAAGAAAGTCACTGCAAAAGCAGAGGGTACAGCAGCTAAAACCAGCCATGAGAGTGGTCTGGGTTTCAGCAGCATCGTTTTCTTGATGCAGATCTGCCCTCCTGACAGGAATAAGTGGTAAGACTGAGAGACCGATGAGAAGCTCAGGAATAACGCCGCACTGAAAATGCAAGAATATTACCAGTGAAGGTAGTGTAGCAAAGCTCTGGTACAATCCCAAGCAGCATACCATAATAAACAATGCTAGCCTACAACATGCTGAAAAGTCACCTTTAATGGGGGCATTAGAGACAGCAAATGGGAGGCAGCCATCTTCTTACGCATGCTCGCTCGACTCCCCTGATTAATAATTCTAGTCTTTCACAATCTGATTTCACTGCTGCCACCACCATAGTAAAATATTCTGTTTTCACTGCTGCCATGACTACTGTAGAGTGAAATGCCTTCATGCAAGTGCAACAAATGTTTTAAAATTAATGGTCAGCCCTTAAAAAAATGCTCTCTGTGCTTATGCTTGTGGTTGAGATGTGATAGTGCCAGAAACTGTGGGGCGATACTGATTCACACAACTATGCCTCTCAATTGCACATTCCTTAATTTTTGCATCCAGTTGAATTTTTCAAGAATTATACAAAATGTAATTTGCAATCGTGTACACACTACTTTTGTATGGAAGGGGCATATGTACAAGCTCCTATCACCACCACAGCTTTACTTTTATGGATGTTGTGGTGGCGATAGGGGCTGCACCTTATGTACAAGGCAGCGTTAAGGCACTTACCGTGGCTTAACACTGCCTTGTAGATAAGGCCCCCTTTCACGCTATGGTTAGCATGAAAGGGGCGTGCAGTGGCTGTTGTGGTGGACGTTCCAACACAACACCCATTGTATTTGACGTTGTCCCCTATGTACAAAAGTGGCATACATAGGAGGCCGCGCCAAAATTAAGATCGGGAAAACCCTGGTCTTAAATTGGTGTAACAGGGATAAATGCATTATTTCTCCTCATTTTTTGCTTTTTCCAAGTGTGCTGCTTTATGCACCACACAAGGAAAAAGCAAAATGCCATGCTTGGTTTATGTACAGGAAGGTGGCCCTTCCTCTACATAAACAAACCTTTAAAGAAATGCAATTTAGTCACTTTCATGAGTGCTGCATGAAGCAGCACACATGAAAGTGACAGAATGGCATTTTAGAATTATTTATGTGCCCGAAGGGACACCTTCCTACACATAAACAATTCTTCCCTGCAATCGGATACTCTTGCACATTGGTGCAGCATCGCAGGGGGAGCACCACATTCTTCTAAACACGATGCAGCCTTGTATTTCATAAGTGGCGGAGCGTGTCATTAAGCCAAGGAGGCTAACAACACGCTCTGCAACTTCCTTGTACATATCCCCCTGAGTCTGGATATTTTAGTAAATTGATATTTGTGTCAAAATCTAAGGGTGTTTATGGTAAAAGAAAAGAACAAAACACCTTTTGTGCTGAAAAATAAGTACCATTGCCTCACTTTACAACGCTTTGCATCACTCACAAAGCCTTCATTGATGTGGGCCTTGTATTTGTGATATACGTCTTGCTCTTTGGGAATCTGTCTGAATTTAACTATGACCACGGTATTTCTAAGATCTGGGTGTTCCTTGAAATGAATTTTGAGAGCGGTGCATGGCTTGCGATTTATGTAAAGCCAAACAACAGTTTTCGAAGGTGGTATAATGTTCAGGAAAAAAGTTTATTTTTCTTAGCAGATCATATGATTTCATTCACAATCACATAGAACAGAACCAAAAGAAGTATAATGGGATAGATACCGGGTTACACTTTTTGTATGCAGTACCTTTCTAAATACATAACCATTGTAATGTTAATCTCTAATTAATTATAAAATATGTATGTATTTGTACCTTCAACCCACTGTGACCCTCATGATCATTTATCTTATTGAACAGGAATTGTAAACCATGACATGTTTCCCTACCACCCAGTCCTGCTGGCTACATGAAGAATTGTATATTTCAGTGCAAAGTAGATAGTTGATCGCTGCACTGAATTCTTTACTGCCTGAAGTAGGAGTTTTTATAGAAAAGAGCAAGCTCATCAGCATTGATCTGGAATCTAATAACAACAGCAGACACTGTAAAGTCTTTCTGCATCATTTAGCAGCAAGCAGTTATTGGCATTTTATACGAACGTCGTTAATTGGTTCATATGTTTGACTTGTTAATGACAACACAAAAGACAGTCAAAACTATGGGAAGTCATGCACTCCTTTATGGTTAACTTTAACCATGTATTGTTCCTTTCTAGTAGAAGATATTTTAGCTGGAAATCTGTGTACGTGGATCAGGGGCTCATTTACAAGTCCTGTGTGCTGCTGGAGTCTAACTTTTTGAGATGTTTCTGATGGCGCACAGGGCTAAGCCATATTTACATGGCCATGTAAGGCCACCCTGCATGGCTTTTCATGGCTTTGTATGAAGTGAGGTAATGCAGTGCTAGTTGCTATGTTGACTCACACCACAATGGGAAGGCGTGCCATAGGTGCTATGGTGGGTGTTCCCAACTCACATCCACGACATTTGACACATTCCCACATTTATTACAAACTATAAACCTGTGAATGTTTGAAAAGCCTACACCTCCTCAGGGAAGGTGTAACAAGGAGAAATAACTTTATTTCTCCTTGTTTTTTCCTCTTTCTATGTATGCTGCATTCAGCAACACACATAGACTGAGATAATCGCAGGAAGGTGTGCCTTCCTGCACAAAAATAATCATCCCTACAGTGCAGACACCCTTGCACCATGGTGCGATCTTGATACCCATATTTAAGAAAGGGGATAGAAATGAACCCAGTTGTTTTCGTCTGATATCAGTATTATATGTCTTCATGAAAATAGCCACTGGGTTATTTAAAAAAAGCTTGAGATTTGGGCTGAGGAGACTGGTGTATTATCAACGTTTCAATATGGCTTTCGAGCCAGTGTTGGCACCATTTAACAGCCGCGGCCGGTAGTGGGAGTACCGGCCGGGCGGTGACGCGGGGAGGGGGAGGGGCAGGGTGGGGGTAGTAATGTATGGATTATGGACTTTAAAAGGTACATAAACATAAAAATAAATAAAACTAATTTCGTTGCACACACTGCATCACCTAATGCGATGCAGTCGGTGCAACGATATTCGTTTTATTTATTTGTATCTTTACCTTTTAAAGTCCATAATCCATACATTACTACCCCCACCCTGCCCCTCCCCCTCCCCACGTCACCGCCCAGCCGGTACTCCCACTACCGGCCGCGGCTGCCATTGAACAGGGACTTAACCTGTCTTTGATCATTGATAAATACACCAAAGCCAAAAAAGGCAAACTTTTTCTTAACTTTTGTAGATTTAAATTCTGCTTTTGATTGTGTTAAACATCTTATGTTGTGGGATACCCTCAAATACCTAGAGCTGAATCCATCCCTGATAAAGTTTATAATGGAATTATATAGGGGGCAGGAGCAAGAGTACGGTATAGGAAGCAGGGAGAATGCTCAGCCAGATTCCCCTTAAAAAGACGGGTGAGGTGGGGGTGCATTCTTGCCCCCCTGCTTTTCACACTCTATATCAACAGCTTAGGACAGTTTCTGGCTGAGAAACAGCATGACTACCCACTTATTAGGGATTCCCCTGTTCCTATTTTATTGTACGCCGATGATGCGGTCATAATGTTGTGAACCCAGCTGCCTTTGCAAAGGTCTGTTGTAAATTTTGTTGCCTATATGTCAGAGCGGGGTTTAAAGGTGAACATCACCAAGAGCTTTACTATGAGCTGTGGGACAACATCTAGAAAGACTGTTGATGTTTTTATTGAAAATATGAAAGTTGCTAGCACGGATACATTTTCCTATCTAGGTATAACCTTTGATAGAAAGGGCTTGAGGAAATAGGCCATGAATAGCAGAAGCCTGATTCTCTGGAGAGCCGTAGGTGCTATAATTAATTTTTCAAAAAAATTAGGCGGAAGACCTGTCCCGGAGTTAATGGCAATTTGTAAAGCTAAATTTCCACAGTGACATACGGGCCGGCTTATGGGGCATAGCATCCACGGACCAAATACAACGTCAAGAAAACACCTTTCTGTGCTACCTGTTGGCAGTCCCTTGTTCAACCCCAACTTATTGCTGCCATCATGAACTTGGTGAAGTTTATATTTCCGACATCATAAAAACAACTCCCCTGCTTTTATGGCACTAGATATGGGTGTCGATCGAGACGGGCTTCAACAGGGATGTAATTATGGATTGCCTTAAACTGGATGGAGTGGTCAACTTGCCTTGGAATAACTATATCAAAAAAAGCCTGTCATCTGAGATTGGGCACCCTGAATATTTTTATCATCCTAGTAGCCTTGAAAGTGTCCCTAGAAAATCGCTTAAGAATCATTGTATGAATTATTTTGAAAACAAGCGGTGGTTCATAGAGAAAGAAAATAAATCGGTCACGGCATACCAGCTGATGTCCACTTTCTTAAGTTTACAACCCTATTTAATATTGGTAGAGAGCAGTTTTACACGCATGCTTTTGGCCTGCTTTTGCCACGGCTCATTTTACAGGATGGTTACATTTCCTGATGTAAATGACTGGTCAAAACCTCATCCCATATGCCCATGCCATGATACTTCTAGATTAACCACAATGCACTGCACTTTATTTTGTAAATATTATGTCACCCCTATGAAAAAGTTTTTGCTGCCCATTCTAAAAAGGTGGAATTTAAAACAATGTAAAATTAATTTTTTCAAGCTACAAATGTTGGAAAATGAATACGCCATCCTGGCTGTGTCAGCCTGTTTAAAGCTTGTCATAAGGTTCCGTAAAACCAGGTGAAACCATTGTAAAGATTGGTGTTTTGTCTTTTTGTAAAAACATAGTCTTTTAGATAATGTATTGTTGCTTGTTTACATGAATTTTTTTCTCTGTATTTTATGATAGCGTTGAAGCTGGAAAATTTTATTCTTTTTATATAGTTTTTATTATTGTGCTTTTATGATTTTAGGCTTTAAAATTGAATCAAGCTGATTTGATAATAGATATATATATATATAAAAAAAAATATATATATATATATATATATTTTTTTTTTTTTCCTACTGGCGATTGCCAGTAGGTAGTTATAGTTTGAACCTAGTTTCCATGGGAAAAGCCTTTTTTGATTTGCTAATTACTCTGGCATCATTTGCAGAATCTATCCAGGTCAGTTCTTATCCTGAAAGTATGGGGGTGATTCGTTGAGTGGGGGCTGAGAAAAAGGGGGTCTCAAAACTCATTTTCTCCATAGGAAATTTTGCAACAAGCTACAGCCCAAACTGCTAAACGGAATTACCTCACATTTGGCAGAAAGGTGGAGCGTGGTTCAGAAAGCAACTTTTTTTTCAATGGTGAAAATCGGTTCAGTAGTTTTTGAGAAATTCAAAAAATAAGAGTGAAAAAATAATTTTCTCTCAGGAAACTTTGTGCAAGGCTACAGCTGAATTTACTGAACGGAATTACTCCAAATTTGGCAGAAATGTAGTGCGTGGGTCAGAAAGAGATCTTTTTAAAAATCATGTAAATCCATTCAGTAGTAGCTGAGAAATTAGGAAGGTATACGTTTAAATATCTGGGCGGAGCCTAAGTCGCGTGCGCAAGCTTCACTGTAATTGGTTGGTTGCCCTCCAAACAAGTGTTGGCAGCCATCTTGTGGCTCGGTAGAAGCGAGTCACCCAAAAACGGAGAAATAAAGGTATACAACAAGAGATGGGGACAGGGTAGAAAAACCCTGACCCACTAGGTCTGCTCAGAAAGACCCCCAGGACCCAAACCATCACTTAAAAAAATATATAAAATCAGCAAATGTTTGCACCGGGGTCCCATGTTCTCACATTTTATTTTAATGAGGCCTGTGGGTGGGCTAGGTTCTGGGGCATTTCTTAAAACAGGGGCTCGGAGGGGTTGGGGGGGTCCGCTGGGGTCTGTGCAGCCCTGGAGCTTCACTCATGTTGTGAGGCAGGTTGCGGTGCCCCCCTCCTGGAGTCTCCTATGTGCTTGTAAGAGGGCCATAAACGTGTTTTCTCCATGCAATTTTCGTATGAAAATGTTCAGAAGACTACAGGTGAAAGTGCTGAACAGATTTACACCAAATCTAGCAGGGAGAAAGGTGATGGTGCAGAAAGTATGCCTTTGTTTAAATGGTGTAAATCCATTCAGTAGTTTTTGAGAAATATCACATTTTACAGATATCGATATTTGAGAATTCTGACGTGATTGGCTGAGGGGTTACAAGCACCAGCATGCGGCTTATTGGCTGTGAATGGTTGAATCTAGAAAGTGTTGGCAGCTATTTTGTGATTTACTCCGTCAACTAACATCTCTCTATGTAGAAGCCATCGGTCCGCAGTTTTACATGTGCGAGGCAAAACTGGCCTCTGTGTCTGTGTGAGATATGCCTTTCACGCTGCCTCTCCGTATATCACCAGGTCGCGGGTATGCCTTTAGAAGCCCGTCCGTCGGCTCGGAGCTTTGTAAGTCAGTCTGTTGGTATGATCCCCTACACAACCCAAAGACTACTGAAACACCACTGTATTGTATTCAACCCTAAAACACTACCCTCAGCAGAACCCTCTACACTACACAAACAACACTGCACTACCCTAAACCCTAAAATACTACCACTAACAGAACCTCCTACACTACCCAAATACCACTGTAGTGCCTTAAACCCTTAAACACTACTCCCAGTATGACCCCCTACACTACACAAACACCTCTGCACTATCCTAAACCCAAAAACAGTACTCCCAGCATGACCCCTTGTACTACCCAAACATTAGTGCATTGTTGTAAATTCTAAAACACTACCTCCAGCATGATTCTTACACTACCCAAACACCACTGCACTACCTTAAACCCTAAAACCCTAAAACGCAACATCGAGCACAAACCCACTACAGTACACAAACACTACTGTACTACCCTAGAGCTACTACCCTAGAGCATAAAACATTACCAGTCCGAGGGCTTGCAGCTGTGCTTCTGGAGCCGTGGTGTCCCTAGCTGTATATGTGCGAGTCAGTTGTAGTTGTAGTTCAACCCCATTGTATGGTCTCTGAGGTATGCAGACACAGCTTTATTGACATTCCTCCTAGATTTTTCAATCTCAGGACAACATTGGTTTGACCAATTCCACTTCTGTCTTTGGCCTATATTGGAATATACAAAGACAGTTTGAGGCAAAAGCAACAACAATTGTCTAGTGGTGTTCTTCATTAGGATTTCCAAACCTACCCCAGTCAATGTGCCTAGGTTCTTTCCACCACAATGCACAATAATGCGGTCAGGGTGTTGGAGATGCAAACAGGTTTTAACCAAAGGAAACCATTTAGATTTTTCACAGCCTGCTGGGCAGAAAATCTGGATTTTATTAAGGACACGGAGGCTAATATTATGCAAATCTCCTTTATTACCACAGTAGAAGAATGTAGAACATCAATAACATTCTGAGAAGGAATAAAGTCTCTTAGAAATCATGTCTCAGCCTTCTTTGTTGCTGCTGCTCAGAAAGATACCCTTTACTGTGTTGAGTACCCACGGGTCTTTTGTTACCAATTCCCAGTTTCCAGCGAACTGGAGTAGTCTCCCTCCCACCTTTGGAGGGGTATCTGAAGGGTCTGGTAAGGTTCTTACCTGTGGAAAAGGATCGTTGTCTCCTCTCGCCTCTGAAGTTTCTACCACGAGGTCTTTGCCTTTGGGGATAAAATTGTCCAAAGTTGTTGGAGTTGTTGAAGTTGAATCTGCCACCACCACGAGACATGAAGGGTCTTGAGTTTGAGTTTCCTCGGCCGGGAAAACGACCCCGCATTCTCCCGGCCCGGGTAAAAACACGATCTTGGAATACTCTTTTAATGTCTTTTTGGGATTTTTGGATGGAGTTAAAGGCTCCTACATATCTAGCCATATCTTTGATGAATTCCTCCCCAAAGAGGAAACCTTGAGTAGTTTGACCTCCATCGTTCTTAGCTAGTTCGATTAATTTGGGGTCGATTTTAAAGAGGACTCCCTTTTTTCTCTCAATGGATAGGGCGGTATTGGCATTTCCAATTAAACATACAGCCCTTTGAACCCATTCCCTCAGTTCCTTAGGGTCGACCTGTCGGTCCTCGAGATAGGCTGTTTCTGCCATCTCAAAATTTTTTGTTATAGGACCAATAGAATCTAGTAGGCGATCCTGGCAGGATCTAAGGCCCTTATCTAGTCCTTTTCTAGGGTCTCGAGAGGTTTTAGAGATAAAGGCCACCACTTTGGGATCAAGTTCGGGGGTAGTGGTTACTTTATTGGGTAGGGAGGGTCTAGGGCATTCAGATCGAAGTCTTGCCCTGACTTCCTGTGGAATCTCCCTCCGAAGCCAAAAGGTTAAGTAATCAGCGACGTGTTGGGAGGGGGTCCACTCGGGTGACAAGGGGTGTTTAATTAGGAGTGGGTCGAACATAGGGTCTCCAAAGGGGTCTAGTAGGGCTATGTTTTTCTCTGGGACCTTAAGTGTCCCCTCTGAGCTCCCCGTTCTTCTTTTTTGGTAATCATCTTCATCGGTGTCTAATTCAGATGAACAGGACAGGTCTATTTCAGGTTCTGAGATATCCTCGATATCCATATTAGTAGGGGGCTCTGGGCCTTCATTTCGCCCATATGGGGTGCCCGAGGCACCATTCTTGTCACCACCCCGAGGGCGTGAAGGGGCGGAGGTTGCCTTATGCTTCTTTGGGTCTTCGTGATCTGTACCTCCTAATGCCCTTTTTTTGGGAGCCTTTCCTTTTGCTCCAGATTGAGTACCACTGGTAGATGGGAGGGGGGAATGTAAGGCCTCAAGCCTTTTATTAATATTTATGTCGATTGAGTCAAGGACCTTTTCAAAGGCCTTATTGACTAGTTTTTCTAAATGACCCTCGATGTTTGGGATAGGTTCTGACATGCTTACCCAAGAAAGGGGGTAGTAATAATTGTTGTGGTGGAGCAAGGGTTAAATATTAGGCAGAGCGGTAAAGGGATCTCTCGTGATGAAAAGCGCTGTTCGTTGTGTGAGGGGCACGTTATGTGTGCCGGTAAACTGTCATTCCGCCGACAGTAGGGCAGACCAACGCCATAAAATGGCTGCTTAATATAAAAGAATAGGACTTGCCCAAGGTCCCAAAATGGCCGCCACGCACGTTTTACGCGTGCGTCTGCCGTTGTAAGGTGAATTCCTCTAATCCGGCCCCTCTCGAGTAACGTTGGCGAGGGGGCCGGCAAAGTTCATCAAAAATGCAGAGCGGGCTGCGAGCGGAGGCGGAGGCGGGTAGGTGTGTGCAATCGGAAAGGGAGTTGGGGGAAACACAGGGGTGAGCCCGAAGGTGAGCCCCTGTACTTCAGATTTACTCGTTGCGAGTGGCGCGCGAGTGTATCCAAACAATAACAAGGATTGTGAAGCGGCAAGGGGCATGAAACCGGTCCGAAATAGAACCGGAGGGGGTCATAGCGAAAGGTGAAAAAGGTACAGGTTACCAAGAGGGTAAAGCGCAATAGGGGTACATACCCATACGAACTAATGCTATATTAAGAGGCAAAACCCAGAATAAGTAAGAAACAATACAAACATGCAGTAAACTGTACAAGGATATTATAATAAATATTGCTAATAATAGTACAACAGGAGGGACAAGCCTCTAGTTAAAAAATCACCAAGTAAGTCAGAGGATAAGGAAGAGCTACTTATCTTTCTGAGCAGCAGCAACAAAGAAGGCTGAGACATGGTTTCTAAGAGACTTTATTCCTTCTCAGAATGTTATTGATGTTCTACATTCTTCTACTGTGGTAATAAAGGAGATTTGCATAATATGGCCTCCGTGTCGTGCCATAAAATTAGTGCCACTTCAATCCTCTCTGTCCAAACCATTTATTGTCCACATTTTGTAAAGCTAGGTCTAAGTCATTAAGTCTCTGTTCTGCATACCTTATGTAACAGATGTCCACTATGTCCTACATTCGGGTCAAGGTGTATCGCGCTAGATGGACGGCGGGATCCTGCTGAATAAGAACATTTCCGAGCCGCTCCCCCGCCTTGAACCCATGATGCAAGATGCATCAATTTTAAAAACTATCACGATCTAAGAAATTCTTGATGGTCGCAGTGGTAAACCGTGAGTTTTGCCATCACTGAGTGACCAGAGGTTAGGATACGCCTTAGTGTGCGTATACCGCCATGGTCTTCTTTCTATTGGTCCTGATGAAAGCTTTGCAGACAATGCACCTATAAGCAGAAACATATTGACTGTCTTTTCACGTTCTTATTGAATAGGATCCTCCTGGCTACATTTATTAGCGAGTAAAGATCCGCCACCAGTTTTTAGTAGTAACCAAATCGCCTGGAATAAATTATTTTATAGGAAGTATTTGGTCACTTTTTAAATTCACACACCTCCACCTCCACACAACTAACCAGCTCCACTGCAGTCGCAGGCGTTGTAGCACACCAGGGAAGCATTCGGCTTCCGTGGTGGGGACCCCGTGATGAAGCATGTCACCACCAGGTTGGTGAGTGTGGGTCCTTAAAACAACATTTGTGTGTGCCCCTTGTACTTTAGCTGCTACATGTAGCCACTCTTTCGTTGTTTTGCGTAGATTTACCTTGGGGGGTTAAGAGTGCTATTTTTCCCTCGTTCTCTTGTTGTTTTGAATAATAGGTTATTTCCACCACAGTGCACAATAATGCGGTCAGGGTTTTGGAGATGCCAACAGGTTTTAACCAAAGGAAACAATTAGTGCCACTTCAATCCTCTCTGTCCAAACCATTTATTGTCCACATTTTGTAAAGCTAGGTCTAAGTCATTAAGTCTCTGTTCTGCATACCTTATGTAACAGATGTCCACTATGTCCTACGATCCACACTAGCATTTTGAAGGTATGGCTGGGAGGTATGGATAGATGTCTGTAGCTCATGCAGTCCTTTTGTAGAATAGGAGATATGTTTATAGATGGGGATCTTCTTTTTTTCCCATACAAAACGATAACTGATTGGTAGATGAAAAGCATTGCTTTTTAAAAGTAGGGTGCACATTCGTTTTATGTAAAAGCATCTTTGTGATTGGTTAAGAAAAAGCAGTTTAAATGTAGAGTACATAACATAGGATAAAATGTGCTCAATTCAAGCATATTGCTACTTGTACGGCACTGTTCGAACTTAAAACAATTGTCAACTTTTGACCTGCAAGTGGCGTCAAAAGTTCGAGAAAATGTTGCAAAAAAACTCAGGGGCCTATTATGATTGCGGTTTTCCCGCATCCTCTGGGCCTTCGGAAGCCACCGTCGGCCCGGAGGATGCGGGAAAACCGCTGTGGAGCCTTCCAAGACCCCCCACCAGATTAGGATGGCTAGGGGGTCAGGAAGACCGTCCGCCGCTTTTCCGCCGATGTCGCCTTACGACCGCGGCGGAAAAGCTCTATTATGGCTGGCGGTGTCTAACAGACACCGCCAGACATATTAGGATGTTCAAGAACACATGCCTTTCCGCGGCGGCTTCTCCGCCGTGGAAAGGCATACGGTGTTTTCTTGGGGGGCCCGTTGAGGGCCCCAGGGGTGAAGGGGGGGGGGGTGGGGGTGCACATGGGGGTACCTATGGTACCCCCCTGCATTTGCATGCACGAAGCGGCATGCACCGCGCGGCGCCTGCCGCTTTGTGCATGCAAATGCGAAGCATGCATATTTAACGTTGCGGCGGGTGCTGCTTCAAGCAGCACCAGCCACAATGTTAAATATTGAGGATGTGACCGCCACCCTGGTGGTCACATCCTAATTGCACTGGAGGGAACGCCGCAGCCCCTGCGGACGTTCCCTCCACCTCCGGGGTCCAGTCGCACGCAGGTCCGTCCGCGATCCTAATCGGCCCCATAGTTAGGTTTAAAATAATTGATGAACTTTAAACCTGCACATGTTATAGAATGTTCTAGAATGTGTGTTGCTGGAATATGGTGAACTTCTCACCTGTGTGTTTCCTTGAATATTTAAAAAACTGTTTATATGGAAAATTTTAAAAACCAATAGAGAGAAGGTTTGCAATGTAAGAGAATCAAGGAACTATTCTAATTTGTTCTTTACATGTATTTATATGTGGAGGAACAAAATTACAGATACAACAAGATCAGGTAGAGGAACAAGCAGGGAGTGGGGGGTGGGGGGATATGGGCACAGTGGCACACATGCACAATTAAGTACAGCACAACTACAGACAAATCATGGCCAAAATGAAACACATCAACAAGGAGCACAAGTCATACAACCCGCCAACATCGCACCACTGAACAAGCATAGAAGTGTAAAGCACACTGCCTGAAAGGGAAAGGGGGGAATAAAACCTCACGTGAAGGGAAATTTCACCCACAATGCAGCACACACACATAGGAAGCAGAGTACACCAACATCCAGCACAATGTTGTCCAAACACAAGCATTCGCACAATTGAACACAGGACACAAATGCTCCCAAGATAGCTCAGCCAAAGAACCTTTCATCCCTACAGCAACTTCTCTAGCTGCATTCATACAGGATGTGTAGAAAGGCAGGTTGTGGGTGTTGGGGGATGTCTGCAACCCTGATCATCATGGATGAGATGCCCAGCATGTGGCACATGGTGGGTTCACTGTGTATTAAGTTGCAAACAGCTGTTTTTCCCTACCACGAACCATCACACTTTTGTGTGGTGCGCTGTTGTATCCTGTGCACTCCTATGGCACACCATTGTAATGACTATTTATTCACGCATGTCCTGTGGCATTCCAACCACACCGTGACACTACCATTTGGAGGTGGTGCATGCCACTTTACAACATCGACTGCTGCAGCCCTTGTTGCGGCCACACCGGAACACAGAGACACACTTACTCACTTTGTGCACACGGACATGTCCGTGACACCCCGTTCCCCTTGCAGGATAGGCACACTCCTGAGCTGACCTGTGTACGCCGGACCAGCACATGCTGCTTGTGCATGTAGGAGGATGCATGTGTAGCGACATGTCCAGACTCACTGCCAACGCGGAGGTGATATGGTAATGCCTGCTGAAGACAGCACACTGTGATGTTGCAGGGCCCGTGCCCATCGTGCTATCACAATGACCACATGGACACACTTGCTCAAATGGGGATTTTGGGGGCGTTGGCAGTCCTGGGGTTGTTGCGATGAGTGTTGTGGCACTCATGGGTATCAGTGTATCATGCTCATTGACTCTATGGCACCCGTGGGTGTTCCGGTGTGGCTCTTGGCTGTGGTACCTTTCATGTTGGAGTTAGTGGTCCTGTTTAAGACCAGCAGAAAGCAGGTGTAAAATCCCTTGTGCTAACGCGGCTTATCGACAGAATTTGTTTCATATCACAGTTTTTGCCTTTTGTTGTGAAAGTTGTGATGTGTTTTTTTTGTGTACCGAAAAATAAACGAACTAGGCAGTGTATCACGTCAAGATCCAGCACCTGAGTCACTGTTCCTAATCAATATAAATACAATGAGATTTCTTCACTGATTTTGTGTGTACACTGTAAATGCACCTACTACCACAGTACAATTCAATGCCGATTGTAGTATATGGAATAAACCGTAAAAGTGCACCTCGTATCTTTTTGCATGGGAATGCCTACTCTGAATCTCATTATCAGCACTTTAATACAAATAAAGTTGAGCTAAATCTAACACACTATTCAGAAGCTGGTGCAAATTGCAGACATCACCAGTATTCCCGAGATAACTGCCCTAAAATTTAACACTATGGTGAACACCACGAAATAACAGTAATAAGAACGAGAGTCACACAGCACTTAAGTAACAACCAAAAAGTGTATTGATTTTTTTTCAAACTTTATTTTTCCGTAAACTTATATTTAAAGGATAAACTAAATGTAACAAACTGAACACAAAACAACAAGGCGGAAGACTCCTGTCGGGAGCATGAATGTCGACGACGCAGCCTGGAAAATAAAGAACAAAATAAGGACCCGTGTAATGCGCATATCAAAGGAGTGAGACACAGAGAAAAAGAGAAGGAAAAAAAGCCAGAGCGAAAAAGAGAGTGAAGGAAAGAAAGGGAGTGGGAAAGGGAGAAGGGAGAGAGTGGAAGAGAGATAGAAGGAAAGAAAGGAAGAGAGTGAGATAGAGAGTGAAGATAGAGAAGTGAGAGAAAGAGACACTCCTGCCCCTGTGCATCCATGACCAAATAAAGACCTGCTGCCACTCGAATGTCTACCAGTGGGCACTCCGCGGCTCAGCAGATCTCACAGATGTCACTGAGTCCTGAGTCCTGAATGGCGAAGACCACATCAGCTTCTCCACGGCCCGGCAGATCTCACACGTCCCTGAGTCCTGAGTCATCAATGGCAGAGACCACATCAGCTTTTGGTGCCGCTAACCCTGTGCAACAAAAGTCAGCACCACATGGTGGTAGGCCACTGACAGCCATACAACTTAAGGTGCCACATCAGCTTCGGGTGGCACAAACCTATGCAACTCAACTCTGCGCCACGTGCTAGTAGGCCCCTGAGGGTCACATCATCTTTGGGTGGCACTAACCCTGTGCAACTCAAGTCAGCGCCAAGTGGTGGTAGGCCCCTGACGGCCAAATCAGCTTCGGGTGGCACTAACCCTGTGCAACTCAAGTCCGCGCCATGTGGTAGTAGGCCCCTGATGGCCATACAGCTTAGGGTGCGATAACCCTCTGCGCAACTTTTCGTGGACTCTTTATGAGTCACAGCCTTGGAGCGCCCACCATCCAGTAACCACCAACAATAAAGGATGAGACGTTGTCGATCCATTATATTTGCATGGGTGTGGTGTGTGTGCAAACCTGCCCTCAGGGAGTTGCCGTGAGATGTTGACAACTAGACCACTGACCTGCACACCAACAGTGAGTACACCTGTGACAGGTAGCTATGTGGGGCCAACGTCAGAACGTAATAGGAGTGGCGTGGCGTACGACGGAACAGGGCAGGGATAGCCACAATGACGCGGACGGCTCATAGTACGGTGTCTGTAAGTCGAGTGGACAGGCAGAAGTTGTCCGTCTGCGAGGCTGGGTGCAAACTGTTTCTAAGTCACTCTACATAAGTATTGAAAAGCTATTTTGTGATTCAGTGCGTCAGCTTGCATCTGTCTGAGGCATTTCTGAAAACATACCAGAGTTCTTTCTGTGGGAGATACCCCTTTCATGCTGCGTGTCCCCACATCATCATGTAACGCACCCGCTTCCCACATTACCAACATACCCCCAACAACTTTTTTGGGCCCGGAAGTGTCCCTGTGCGGTTGGACAAACAAGTATCTTAGTCATGTATGGATTTACATATAAAACATTTTATTTAAAGAAAACAACAACAAATAAAACTGAAGGGAGTTTGGTGCTGTGGTCTCTGCCACAGACTTGGGGTCACTGCCATTCAGGACTCAGGACACAGTTCCACATGTGTGATCGGCTTGTGTTCTACAGGGTTACTGGCATCACGTGTCGCCGGCCTTGCACATGGAAATATGCCTCACTGATTGAAGGGAGTCAGGTGCTGTGGTCGCTGCCATGGACTTAGGGTCACTGCCATTCAGGACTCAGGACACAGTTACAGATGTGGGATCGGCATGTGTTGTACAGGGTTAGTGGCATCACGTGTCGCCGGTCTTGCATATGGAAATATGCCTCACTGATCGAAGGGAGTCTAGTGCTGTGGTCGCTGCCACGGACTTGGGGTCCCTGCCATTCAGGACTCAGGACACAGTTCCACATGTGGGATCTGCCTGTGTTCTACAGGGTTAGTGGCACCAAGTGTCGCCGGCCTTGCATATGGAAATATGCCTCACTGATCAAAGGGAGTCTGGAGCTGTGGTCGCTGCCACTGACTTGGGGTCACTGCCATTTAGGACTCAGGACACAGTTACACATTTGGGATCGGCTTGTGTTGTACAGGGTTAGTAGCACCACGTGTCGCTGGTCTTGCATATGGAAATATGCCTCACTGATCGAAGGGAGTCTAGTGCTGTCCTCACTGCCACGGACTTGGGGTCACTGCCATTAAGGACTCAGGACACAGTTACACATGTGGAATCGGCTTGTGTTGTACAGTGTTAGTGGCTCCACGTGTCTCTGGTCTTGCACATGGAAATATGCCTCACTGATCGAAGGGAGTCTGGTGCTGTGGTTGCAGCCACGGATTTTGGGGTCACTGCCATTCAGGACTCAGGACACAGTTACACATGTGGGATTGGCTTGTGTTGTACAGGGTTAGTGGCATCACGTGTCACCGGTCTTGCATATGGAAATATGCCTCACTGATCGAAGGTTGTCTAGTGCTGTGGTCGCTGCCACAGACTTGGGGTCACTGCAATTCAGGTCTCAGGACAGTTACACATGTGGGATCGGCTTGTGATGAATGGGGTTAGTGGCAGCATGTGTCCAAAATTCGAATTGCAAGATCTGCTTCCCGCAGAGGAGACTTGTATTCAGTGTTTGTTTGCACTTGAATATGAATTTGGCGATTGTACTAAAGCTATACCTGATATAAAAAAAGTTCTTGAAGCAAGGATACTAAAAGGATATTATATAGGTTTTAGGCCTGTGATAGTTACTTGCCTACTGGACTCTGTAATTAAAGAATCAAGACTTCAGATCAGATCAGAAACAAGCTTTATTCGATTTTAAACATTAAAATCATAAAGCGCACATATAAAAACATAGTTAAAATGCATTCATTAGCACACAGTTATCACAGGTAAGCATCTACGAATTTATGGTGTAGATGTCAGCATCTTCAAATTACACAAGACAGCCCTAAAACAATTCATTTGATATTTAAAATATCCCTCTCATTAGATATCTTGTGATTCAATTATTTAGAAATTTCCCAGCCCTCAGCACGCTCTTTAAAAACCCACCACTGAGCCAACACAGTAAAGGTTTCCCAACATCTGTAAGTGCGTAAAGGCTGGACGACATTCCCTCCATCCTCCCTGTTTTAATAACGGTATTATCCATCTACGCCTTTCGCTAACTTACAGAATAAAGTTGCGTGTATAGTACTCTGTAGAGAAATATTGTCACGGGGCAATGGCAAAATTCCCTTGACCAATCGTTGATAACAGGGTGAGAAAGCAAGTAATGGAAGGTCCCTAATCTAAATCTGGTCAGTAGATATCTATCGTATCCATCCATGACATGCAACAGGTATGGCTGGATATCACACCTGATGGTAATTATTTGGTGTTTGGCTACCATTGGTTTATTTATCTCGAGGGTTAACATGGTTTCTTCCAGGTGGGTCATGCAAACTCCTTCCGATTAATCAACCTCATGTTGTCAGACGAGGTAAAGTATTCCAGGTGATTAATATCCTGCATAAAGTTTTTGATATATTTTAGCCATAACATTCTGTGAGCATTGTCTAAGCTCAGAGCATCCCTTAGTATTTTTCTACTAAGGCCCGTACTCTCTGAAGACCAAATTCTGTGCCACAGCAATAGAGGTTGGGCCTTAATTCAGTCGGAGATGTATACCAGCCCTAGCTCCGAATGACAATTAAAAACTGGGGCGCTAGTTATAACGGCTAGGGTGAACCTTAGGAAAACCTTTTCAAAACGTTGGATTAATATGCTATCTTGGAAACCCCATATGCCGGCCCAATACACTGCTATTCTCATGCATTTCCCTTGATAGATTTTTACTAGAATTTCAGCCGACCTTTTCCGCAATTTTTAAAAAAAGTTTACTAGGGCCGGAATAGACTTCATAAAAAGTAAGCTTCTTGCCTTTAGGGCTGGAGCCCAAGAACCTGATCTTTCGAAAAGGACACCCAGATAACTAAACAAATGTATTCATTTCACCATACTCTCCCCTTGCCTAATAAGTTATATTCTTATTATTCCCTCTCCCGCATGACATGACGAAGCTTTTCTTGGCGTTCAATTTTAAACCCAGCCTATCCATAAAGCTGTAATAAAAACTAATTCCCCTTTGTAGACCAATCTGGGTGCGGGCCATTAATACTGCATCCTCAGCATAGAGGAGGGAGGCTATTGGGCGGGTATTTACAGTTGTGGGATCCCAAGTATGTGACATCAACTCCTGTTCCAAGGAATTTGTGTATAATGAGAACAGGAGTGGTGCCAAGACACACCCCTGCCTCACACCCTGTTCTACTTTAAATGGAGCGGTGCACTCACCCTCTACACCATAACAGAGTTTTGCTGTAGCTCCAGAGTATAACCGCTTTAAAAACTGAATTAAAACAGCATCAACCTTTAAATCATTAAGAACACCCCACAGCTTGTTATGGATGACACAATCAAAAGCAGATGTGAGGTCTACAAAGGCCAGGTAAAGTTTCCCTGTTTTAGCCTGTGTGTATTTAAATCTGGTTGTTGGTACCTAACCCAGCTCTAAATCCATACTGGACATCACTTAAAAAACCCTCTTCTTCAGTCCATGCCTGTAAACAATCTAAACCAATCCTGCCTGCTACCTTTATCAGGGAATCCAACAAGGATATTGGTCGGTAGCAAGCAGGATTTTCCCGGTCACCCTTTTTAACCCCTTCGCTGCGGGGCATTTTCACCTGCTGTGCAGGAGGGAAGGGGGCCGCGTGGCTCCGCCGTGCTTGTGACGAGCTCATCTCGTCACGCTGCACGGCAGCGCTGTGCTCAGGATGAGCAGAGCTCGTCATGACCACACCCGTTTTGGAACGTTCAGCACAGGAGGGAAATTATCCCCGCGTGTGAACGTTCCAACGGTCATGACAAGCTCAGCTTGTCATTAGCACAGCTTAACCGTGCCTCATGACGAGCTGAGCTCGTCATGAGCACGGAAGGGGTTAAAATGGGGACCATAATTGATTCGGACCATGTACTTATAAAACCTTTTTCACAACACGCTTGTAAAACCCTGGTTAAAATTGGGCCCCAAACATCCAGATTTGACTTATAGAGGTCAATTGGTATTCCATCGGGGCTGGCAGCCTTTCCACTCTTGCTTCCCTTGACTGCAGCATTAACATCTTGAAGTGAGATGTGAAAATTAATAGGCGTAAAATGCTGGTCTGCCCTATTGATGTCATTGCTCTGCGGTGCTTCTTCGCTGGTTCTCTGTTTCGAATAGACGTTAGTAAAAAAGTCTATCCAAATTCTTTCTTCAATGGCCACATCAATTGATGGTGCATCTATATTAATATCGAGGAATAGGGCATTTACTGCCATCCAAAAATTCCGGCTGTCTTTGCGCTCGGCGGCTTCACTAAGATTCTTCCAAGCTTTTTCTTTCAGCTCTTTCATCCTATTTTTCCTAGCTGCTTTATACAACTTCCTACAAGCCCTAATCTCACAGTTGTCTTTCACCACTCTGCATAGGGCGTTCTTTAAATTTGAATAGCTTTTAGTACATTCTTTATAGAACCAGCCCTTCTTAAGATTACGCAGGCCTTTACTTTTTAGTGTCAAAGTGGTGTTAACCACCTCAGTAATACTACTAAAAGCATTTAAAACTTCTTCATGGGTTGGGGAAACACAAACATATTTGGATTGGGTCTAGTGCTTTGGTAACTATTGCTTTACTTAACTCTGTGGTGTCCCTACTCGCCCAACGGATAGTATACCCGTTCTTTCGACCCAATTCTATGTTCTTAACCCATGGTGTTTTATTTTGTGTTTTCCCCAGTACGTGATTTGGGGTAGCTACACTCACACTAATTGCCAGATGATCGCTCATGACATTTTGATGCATGTTATGAGCTTTTACATGGCTTGCATAGCGATTTTGCATGATAATAAAATCAATAATTGACTTAGCACCTCTTCCTTTAAAGGTGTGCTCAAACTCCGCTTTTGGTGTACATAAACAATTTGAAAAACCCAAGTCATATATAAACATAATTTCATTGAACAGCTCCCCTTTATCTGTATGTTGAAAATGGATCGGCGGGTCATCCTTATCTAAAGTTAAGGCACACTTTTCTATTTCAGCGAGCGGGCATAGGGTAGTGTTAAAATCACTACCCCATATAGGAATTATCTCAAATCCCCCCTTTGAGGTTAGCCTACCGATATCCCCGCTAAGCTTCTCTAAAATAGCTCGCAACTGGCCTTTTTCCACATTATTATAAAAGTTGATCAAGGCAAGTGAACTGTTGACATCCAAGTGTAACAAAACAATTCGATAATAAATGTCAAAGCTAACCAGTTCAATAGTGTGTGACCCTAGCAAATTTGAGATATAAACACATAGCTCCCCTTTTGAACTACCACTCGATGATTGAACAGCAGGGGTATGATATGTTCTAAACCCATTGATATGTACACAGTCAGTGACCCAGGTCTCTTGCTGAGATAAAACATCAAATGTACAGGTAAAGTTTTGCCAGGCCTGGTTGTTCACTTTACTCTTTACACCTACGACATTCCAAAAAAGTATTTTATTTACCCCTTACTGTTGGTCATACATTTTCGTATGGCCCCCCCTCTAGAACATCAACACTATTAAAATGAATTACTCCTTCATCCACTCGCTCATCCAGGGTCAAATCCTTTGGGGCGAGGGCATCTATATTTTCAATGATGACAGTGTTCTCGCACCAGGACAAATAGCTACACGTTAGTTGTCAGTCGTTCTCATCCAGAGTAGCTAGGGGTCCAAATCTTTTTGACAAGGCTTGGTTATAACAGGGACCATCCCGTGTCTATCGAAAGGTACCTGAATTTGTAGTTTCTGGTTGATTAAAGAAGCCCAATGGGTAAACTTGGATGCCAGTATTAGGTATATTTAAATTGTGTATTCTCATTAGGATTTCCCTGACCAACGACAGTGAACCTAGCGAGAGAAGTATACAATCACCTTCATAGAATTTACTACTGTTACCCACCCAATCAATTCTCCTCACCATCTTAAATTCCCTAAAGAGGGCATTTGTTAAACCTATCCTATTTCCCAGCCAATTTACAGTTTTATTTCTGAGGGCTTGCCAAGTCTCTGGTGTTGTTTGGGGAAGCTGGGGGACATTGGTTAAGATAATAGTATACTGTGTGGCTGCTGGCGGAAGGCTGAGCGTTTGTATGCTCTGCCACGATCCAGAAGCCTTATTAGCTGGTGTCTTTAAACTTTCTCCACCCTCCCATTCTTCACTTAATTTAAGGATTTCCCTGTCCAATTCTTTGGGTCTATGTGCCCTGACTTCTTTTGTGGTCCCTTTTCCTACAATCACAGGTACATTTTGGCCGGAGTCCTTGTGCCTGCCCTGTTCGCTTACTGTAAGTAGTCTCTTGGCTATTGCTGGGATCGTTTTTAGAGCTACCATTTCTTGTTGCACATGGTGGCCCAAAGGTGCCGAATATACTGCACCATTTTCCGGTGTGGGTGTATGGTGAACCGCAAAATTTTTATCTAAACCCATCAAGACTTAATTTTGATTGTGTGTCCTGAGGAACGCAGTATAGGGCAGAGGTAGCAGTCTGCAGGAGCACATAGCCACGTGGCGTTGAGTTGATGTGCACAGTTAGTGACACCAGAAGCATTGAGACTGTATGTGCCTGTGATGATGTTTGGTGTGGATGGACCGCACTGGGAGCAATGTTTCTTGCCTACTGGACTGCATCATCTCCAATCGGGACTCTATCTGAATTGTGAGCCCTATTGACCAGAGTGTAGACAAGAGGTAGCGGTGAGCTAGGGCCCACAGTGACGTGCCCAGGTTGGTGCCCCCACCGGCTTGCGTAGTTCAGGTTCAGTGGCACCACATGCTAATAAACAAGTTCTTGAGGTAAGGATACTAAAAGGATATTGTGTAGATTTGAGGGACATTACACTTAGTTGGGATTTTCACCAGAAACTACTTTAAATTTGTTATTTCTTTTTGAAACTTCACATCACTACTATCTTCCATCTCTTCTCTTGTAGTGTAGTTCCTATATTCCCAATAGGCTCTGCACATTGGAATAATATATTCAGTAGTGTAGACGTAGGACTGAGGTCAACTAGGTCTCTACTGACTATATTAGACTTAAGGTTTGCCAGCTAGCTCAGAGGTCACTAGAAACTTTTTAGAATAAACGAGGAGGAGTTTACCCTCCCTGGATAGACAAGAAGGGATTAGCTTCTGACAACCATAAAACATGACAACTTTGCTCCCTCAGAATAAGAGTGTATCTCTAGAGTTGTGTGAAAACAATAGACAGCTATTTCACTCAGTCAAGTGTGCATACTTAGTTTCACCAGAGTGCAGAGAAAAGAGAGACGGGCGTTTTCAATAAAAGGTGTTATTTATTGAGCAGTCTTCTTTCTCATGCAAGAGAAATGAATTGCCACAATTGCAATACTCATAGTAAAGTAACGTGCGTACAGTAAAAGGAGGATTATAAAATAATACTGTAAAAGCATTGATATGGTTTCTTAGCCATATGATACTTTAAAATAGATAAAATATATACATACATATATACATTGACTAACATACTCACCTGGTGCTTCTAAATACGCCTACCCCGGTGTACCTGACCTAAGCCTAATACGTGGGAAGGAGTAAGTAAGAAGCAGTTTAAGTTAAGTTGGTTTTGCCAAGAATCTGACTCAAGAATTCTCTTCAAGGGTTTAGTCAGCTCCGTACCTGGGTAATAGAAAGCAGGAGGTCTTGTATCTCTCTCTCAGGACTCGATATACCAGTAACACGCGAAGGTATCTGGAAACACCGGAGCTGTATTTCTCGGCAGGAGAAAAGACAGCGTCTCTCTCAGTGCATCAAAGGGGAGGGGCAGCGTCCGTGGGCTCTCGCATCAGCTGGGCTCTCGGGCAAGTAGATAGCTGCTCTGCTCCAAAACCACCACCATGTGTTTGCTTAAGGCAACGTTGGTATATTTATACCTGAAAGGTGCCGGGTTTGACGTAAGGTTGGACATAAGACGTCAATAAAGATGTCACTAAGAACTGGCCGTTCTTACAGTGCTTCACAGGAGTTCTAGGACGAAATCAAAACAAAAGCAATGGGGATTTCCCAGGTTGCTGGAGGTTTGGTTTGTTTAGAGAACTCGTTGTGCTTTCTAGGAGTCCGGGGAAGTAGCCTTGCTTAATATGACTGCATGGGCTACGACTAAATATGGATATGATTCTTATGCCTTTATAGGGATATTATTTATTATAACCGTACAAGGGCATAAAATAGAAATATCGATTTAGGTTCCTAGATAAAAACTAAATACTATAACACGTACACTTATCAAACTGTTATTTTCTGTTCACTTCTCTTGACTACCAAAGAAGCATAACTGTATAACATCACAAAGTTGTTTTATATCATTTATATTAAAACTCCATTTTGTGCTGCAGCATGACCTAGACCTATCAAGATGATTCCACTTGACTTTGTATATAAACATGCAGATGTCTTTCAACGCAAACATTCATTGGATCTAATTTCTCAATGTGAAAGCAGCTTTAAGCTGAAGCTGTACTATTTTTTGCTAAGTGTCTCCTTCTGTGAATTTTTTTCCCCACATTTCTTTCAATTCTGTCTACTCAGACTTGGTAATATATGATGTGAAATAGCGAGAAACAGCAATTCAGTTATCTGCAACATATTGTATGTCCAATTTTGCATTCCACATCTTCTAAATCACCGCATTGTAATCATTAATGTACTTCAATTGTTCTATTCTTTTGATATTATAAGTATTTTTGGGTGATTTTCGAGTGATAGTATGCCTCACTGCTGACATTAAACTGTTCAGCCTTCCTTGCAATGACGTATGGTGCACTGAGTAAGTAGTACCTTTGGTGCTCAGCACTAACGTACCCTGCGATGATGTATGGTTCAGGGGGGCCCGCACTCAGACCAATGTCTTTTGTCTATTGAATTTTGCCTGGCTTCTGTTGAAGAGGGTTAGTGGTACCACGTGTTGTGGCTTGTGTTGAACAGAGTTAGTGGCACCATGTGTCACCTGCCTTGCATATGGAAATATGCTTCACTGATCAAAGGGAGTCTGGTGCTGTGGTCGCTGCCACGGATTTGGGGTCACTGCCAATCAGGACTCAGAACACAGTTGCACATGTGGGATCTACTCTGCCGATGATGGGTCGTCCGGGCAAGCTGTACTGGTAACAATGTATGTTGCCTACTGGAGTGCGTCATCTGCAATCGCGACTCTATCTGAATCGTGAGCCCAACACACCAGAGTGTAGGCCGAAGGCAGCGGTGAGGAAGGCCCCACAGCCACGTGTTGTTGAATTAAGCAATGTCTTTTGCTTACTGGACTGCGTCATTTGCAATCGAGACTCTCTCTGGATTGTGAGCCCTACTCACCACAGTGAAGGCAGGAGGCAGCGGTGAGAAAGGGCCCACATCTACGTGTTGATGACTTGAGCAATGTCTGTTGCTTACTGGACTGGGTTTTTGTAATGCAAGACTCCATCTGTATTGTGAGCCCTACTCACCGCAGTGTAGGCTGGATGCAGCAGTCAGGAAGAGCACACAGGCATGTCGTATTGACTTAAGCAATGTCTGTTGCATACTGGACTGTGTCATCTGGATTCGCAACTCGATCTGAATTGTGAGCCTTGCTGTCCACAGTGTATATCGAAGGCAATAGTTTGTACAGGCATAAGTCCATGATGCTGTGCCACTGGCGGCCTGTGTGGCGGAAGCCAGCAATCGGCTGAGGAGGCTGGCGGTCCTTGATGGCGACCTTGTGGCAGGTTGAGGGTTGCCGTCCTGGCATATGCTTTAGCTTTCCCACAAGTGAACCACGCCCACAGATCCAGCCTATTTATTCACACTCCTACGCTGTAGTGGCGTACGTCGGTCCAGCCCACTCCGGTTACGCTTATGTTTACAGGGGGGGACTACAAAGTTACATGACTGAGATCTTCCCTAATGCTTGACGTAACATGGTTGGGTTCACTGTCCACAACACCACAAGCACCAGTAGTATTTGTGCACACGGAGAGGTGTGTGTTGTGCATACCGAGATGTGTCCAGCACATCGCCGCTATACTTTGCACTGTGAATTGCCTCCTTCACATATAGTTTGTTCACACTAGTCCCAATGGCCAAAATGAAAAAAATACCAACAAGGAGCACAAGTCATACAACCCACCAACATTGCACCACTGAACAAGGATATAAGTGTAACTACACTGCCTGAAAGGGAGAACGGTGAACAAAACCTCACATGAAGGGACATCTCACACACAATGCAGCACACACACAGAGGAAGCGGAGTACTCCAACATCCAGCACAATGTTGTCCAAAAACAAACATTCATACAAGTGAACACAGGACACAGATGCTTGCAAGATAGCTCAGACAATGAACCTTTCATCCCTACAGTAGATGCATTCATACAGGATGTGTAGAAAGGTGGGTGTTGTGGGATGTCTGCCACCCTGATCATTATGGATGAGATGCCCAGCATGTGGCACATGGGCGGGTTCATTGTGTGTTGAGTTGCAAACAGCTGTTTTTCTCTACCACAAGACACTTTTGTGTGGTGCGCTGTTGTATCCCGTGCACTCCTATGTCACACAATTGTAATGCCTATTTATTTGTGCATGTCCTGTGGCATTCCAACCACACCGTGACACTGACATTTGGAGGTGGTGCATGCCACTTTACAACGGCCTTTGTGGCGGCTACACCAGAACACAGAGACACACTGACCACACTTTCTGCACACGGACATGTCCGAGACACCGCGTTCCCCTTGCCGGATAGGCACACCCCCTGCTCTGACATATGTATGCCGGACCAGCAAACGCCACTTGTGCTTGTAGGAGGATGTGTGCGTAGCTACATGTCTAGGCTCACTGCCAACGGGAGATGACATGGTAATACCTTTGAAGACAGCACACTGTGATGTTGCAGGGCCCGTGCCCATCGTGCTAACACAATGACCTCATGGACACACTTGCTCAGATGGGGGTTGGGGTTATACAGGCGCCCCACAGCCCCAGGGACCAGCACCTCCCAGGGGCTTTCATTAAATTAGCGTGAGGGGCCTTTCTGGACCCCCCAAGCCCCGTGGACTCCCACCTCCTTCGGGCTATAATTAATAATTAGTTTGGGGGGCTCAAACCCCCCAAACTGCCTCGGTGACCACTACCTCCCCGGGGCACTAAATATTCAAATTTGGGGGTCTGTTAAGTACCCCTGGCCCTAGGGACCACCACCTCCTGGGGGCTTTAAACACATGGGAGGGGGGCCATGCGGCCCCACTACTGGAGCCCTTGATGGCCCTGGGGGCCGCCACACCCCAGGGCCGGCTTCTGCAATGTCCCGGGTTCCCCACCCCCTGGACATTGCTGTTTGCTATGGCTCTCCCACCCTGTTATAGCAAACTCTGCTTTGATTGATTGAAGCAAGAGCAGGAAAACCTGCTCTTGCTTCATTGAAACAAAGCAGGATTGGGATCGTTCCACAAATCTGGCCAAAAATAGAAAAAAATGAAGCGCGCTCTTCTGTGCTTCAGTTAATTAGGCTATCAGGTGGGCAAGATCCTAAGGGTAATGGTCTAAGTGCATGCGGGGTCTCGCGGGGTCCCTGCAGCCTTGTGGCCGCCACCTCACCGGGGCTATGTTCTTTAGTTGCGGAGGTCACATGGGCCCCCTGCAGCCCCGGGGACCGCCACCTTCCCAGGGCTTCATTAAAAAAGATGTATGGCTCCAGCCCCTCCACGGAGCGCGGGGACCATCACCTACCGGGGCTGAAAATATAGTGTGGGGGGCTTGACTCCCCCACACAGCCCCGGGGGCCACCATCTCCCCAGGTCTTTAATATTGTTGGCAGGGGGGCACGCAGCCCCCCTCGTGAAGCTATCAAAGGCACTGGGGACCACAACCCCCCAAGGCCGGCTCCATCAATGTCCCGGAGAGCCCATCCACAGAACATTGCAGTTTGCTCTGGGATGGCAGAATCACTGCTCTCGCCATCACATAGCACACAAGTGCTCCACTTTGAACATGTGAGAGCATTTTGCTCTCACTTGTTCAAAGTGGAGCACTTTGCTTTTTACCCCAGGGAGCTACATGTCAGCAGCTCCCTGAGGGTAAAAAGCAATGCTGGCTCCCGCAGGACAAGAGAGCTGGTCCCGGGGGAAGGGGCATGACCGAAGGTTATATTAGGGTGAGAGGAGGTCTGCCACTCTTTCACAAGGATGATGTCATCAGTGATGTCATTTGAGATGTCATCGGTGATGTCATGAGTGATGTCACTGACCATGTCATGAGTGATGTAATATGTGACGTCATCAGCAGTGCATTGCACGCGCAAGTTATAGTGAGTCCAACTAACTATACCGTGGGAATTTCAATGGTTTTATGCGAGTAAAACTTTCAGCTAACTATAACTGGTGTGAAACCTATGGTTTTTTCAGTGAATTTAATAGTTTTTTTTATGCTAATTCCTAACTATAACTGGTGTGAAACCTATGGTTTTTTAATGAATTTCAATGGTTTTTTAATAGCAAATCTTTATAGGTATAAAAAGTGAAAAAATGTAAAACGAATTTTATATTGTATAAATATGTTAATTTATTTTTATTTATTTTTTTCACCCCGGGGCGCTCCCGGGGCGCGTACCGGTGAACGCACGGGTAAGCGCAACATTACGTGCACGCCCCGGGGTGCGTACCGATGAGCGTCCCGACAGCGCTATTGCCGCGAACGAAAACAACATCGTGACGTATCGCGTAGCCGCCACGCCTTGCGTTATAAGACACATATCGCGTAGCCGCGAGATGCGTCTTATGACGCACCGCGTAAGCGCACCCGGAAAGCGCAAACGATCGCGCAACGTAAGCGCCCTGACGCGCTTACGCTACGCGCCCCGGGACGCGCCCCAGGGCGCGTAGCATAAACGCGTCAAGCCATGTGACTTTAAAATAACACTTTTCATTGGTTCAGAACTTTTTTTTTTCAAAATTTTGAGAAACCCACCCATTTCTCTCACTATTGCTTTGTACTTGGAGAGAGCAAGAGCTGTTCTGTGTATTGTCTTCTTTTCCTAATTTTCCTGATCTACAGCAATGGCTGCAAGGGAGTCATCCAGCAGTGATTCAGAAGGTTTTTTGCAAGAGGACCCTCCTTACCAGAAAAAAAAGAACCACTTCATCTGGAAATTTTATGACATGCCTGAAGGACAAAAAAAAGTTAATGCTGCAAAAGTAACCTGCAAAATATGTGGCAGTATTTTATCGAGAGGCAATCCTCTAAAAAAATATAGCTTTGGAAATGCCAATTTAATTAGGCATGTCAAGAGAAGACACCCAAACAACTTTGCCAGGGAGAGTGTCAGGGAGCTGGCACGGAATTTACCAACAGATGGCGGCAGCACCTCCACTGGTGGAGCAAAACCTTCGGGACCACCACGTGGAAGATTGGTCCCTAACATACAGCCGGTGTTTGCAGGCATTACATTTCTGTGCGTGGAGTGTGAGGAACTGCTCTGTAATGGGGAGCAGAGCGTTGAACTCATTGCTATAAAGAGACAGGAACACCGATGCCCTCCCCGTCCCTAAATTTTCAAATTTTTTTGCTCCTGTTGAGCAGTTTTGGAATCCCTGTTTTTGTTTTTCCCCTGAAAAAAATCCCCAAAAAATATAAAATCGTTTTAAAAAGTATAAAAAAATATAAAACAACAAAAACAAAAACAAAAAGTCCTTTTCAGAACTACCTCCAATTTATAAAAAAAATGCTAGTTTTTTTAAAAAAAGTCTGTCATTCTTTTATCTCCATGGTACGCTCCCCGGTACGCGTACCCGGCGCTCCCCCTGCGAAAATCTAAAAAAAAAAATTTTTTTTTGTCCTACGGGCCCCCACATCAAACCTAGGGGGTCAGGGGGGTGTGCCCTGCCCCCTTTTGCTCATTTCCCCCTTTCATTTTTGCCACCTCTTGTGTCTCAATCCTACCGAGACACAAGATGGCGGCCTCTGCGGACTGTTTCGAATGTTTACAGACACCCGAGAACCAATCAGCTTGCCGTGCGCAAGTCGCGTGGCGTGCCCGGAGCGCTCCCCGGTACGCGTACCGGGGCGCGGCTCTAGATATATACATTTTTTTTAACCTAAATTACTCAAAATCCTCTGGAGCACATATCTTGAGACATAGCAAAGGCACATCGGGCAACCAGTCCCTACAATTTTGCCAAGTTTGGTGAAAATCCATTCAGCCGTTCGAGCTAAAAGTGCGACAGACCGCCCTATGGAAATTAACATGGGGAAAACACGTTTTGGGACCCCCCTTTTATCTCGGCCCCCGCTTGACGAATCCCCCCCAAACTTTAATGGAAGGAGAGGGGCGCCGCGAGGCAAAGTTGCTGAAAAATTCAGGCTGATTGCTCAACCGGCGCCAAAGTTATTCCAAATAGAATGTTGCGATTTCCCTATGGAAATCAATCCTAACTATAACTACCTACTGGCGACCGCCAGTAGGTAATATATATATATATATATATATATATATATATATATATATATATATATATATATATAGATCCAAACACACGATCTTGAACTTCCAACCAGTGGCGAACAAAGACCAGCGAATCCCAAAATTAAGGCAAGATGATTTATTGCACCAGTTTTCAAACGGCAAACAGCAGTATGACGCGTTCCGGGCCGATGCCCTTGATCACAATAAAATACAAATGCAAATGCCTTATTCTTATATGTTGTGAGGTACACCATGTGACTAATGAACATAAACAACACACTATAAAAGTGAACATGGTGCCATGAAAGTAGAGGGTTTTCATATACATATAAAGAAATTATATAAATAAATATATAACTTGGTTCTGCTATTAAAACAAGGTTGTTTCTAATTATATTCTTTCAAGAAATAATGTATGTAACTGCATAAATGCCGTAAATGAATACAGGTAAAAACAGACTTACTAAGTGCAGTACTTGAAAATCCAAACAACATAGTACGAATATATAGCAGCATAATATTGATGTGCAAACTATCGCCTATCCGTATAAATACAATGATTCCTGAGAACTGTTATTTCCATAAATGGAATGTGCAAAATATCACAATGTAAACAGGTTAATTCACACAATGTTTATCTGATAGAATCAAGTGCTGTTAAAAATGATAATAAACAGTCAGTTAATTATATACCTGCTGGGGACATCTAGATTAGATGGCAGCCCCATAGTGTTGTAAAGCCTGGACAACCCGTATCTGAAAAATTAGATGAAAATAGTGGAAATCATAATAAATTTGGGAAAACCCACAAGGAATGCCATGGAAAAATCAAAAATACCTATACAGCTGGATTTAATAAACCAAAGCTGTATCACCCCATGTTGTGAAAAAGAAAAAAATATATATATTTTCTTAAAGAATAAGATAGATGTCATGATTCATGAGAATACATAATGTTGCAGAATACAGGTAAAACGGGCAAGGGAGGCTCAAAAACAGGGAACAGTGTATATAAAGCATCCACCCAAAGCAATCCTTCAATAAAACCATCCCCTCAGGTCCTCAGTCGTGTTGAGTCCATTGGGAACCTTGCTAGCCAGTTCCAGTATCATTTTAGATTCTAGTTGTCAGAGCAATTTATCCCTGTCGCCTCCCCTTCGGGATTTTGGTACAGAAGTAAGTACAAAATACGTAAGACACTGTAAGTTGTTGTTGTGTGTACTTTTAAAGTGTCTCGCGACAGGGTAGGAACTGTCATTGTTGACAATACTGAAAGTCATTGGCAGACTGGATACTGAAGGAACTGTTACTATAGAGCCTTGGATTGGTTGCTTAATATGTTAGTGACACTGCGGACTTAGCAGTCGCTACCAGATGACCCCTTGTTTGTCTATTAGCAAGAAGTTATTGCTCAATTGGTCAAGAGGCAAACATTCATATGTTCTCTTATTGTGTACCTGTTATAGGAGAGAGCCGTCAGAGAGGGTTTGTACCAATTTTAGGCAAGGCGTTTATGTCTCACCTCGAGCACAAGTTGGTAGGTGAATACAGGGAACGCTTGGCTTATGTATTTTTCTGGTATGATTAGACCCCTGAAGTATATCTATATATCCAATCTGTGTGTTCTTTTGTTTCCTGTTCAAGATATGCTATTTGCTTGAAGTGAACCTGCCACAGCCCTCTGCTCTCTTCTACCTGATTGGTCACACCTTCTTTCTTTTACAGGTGAGGGGTGGGAGAATGATATTAGGGGTGTGATTACATGTCAATGTCTCTGAAGGATAATGAAGTTAGACCCTGTGCTTATATTGCAAATTTTTTGTCTTCCACAGATCTCCCTCCCAGCAGTCCCTACCCTTTCCTTCCCCTGCTCGATTACCTCAATAGTCTGTGATCTACATGTGCCAGACTTGGGGTTGTCCAGAGGTGGGCCCCTACAGAGCATCAATACTATCCTGAGGATTTAGAACGGAGGAGCCTGACAGATGGATAGAAGGCTGCATGCATAGAGCATAGGGGTTTGAAGCAGTCCATGTCCTAAGGCCTTCTTCGCTGCATGAGTACTGGGTACTGACTGAATGATTAGAGTACTGTAAGGAGAGTGTCTGAGTGAATCTATAAGTGCTTGAGTTTTAGCACTGTGAATGGATTAATACATACTGCTGAATGAGTGACTACAACAGTGCAAGGGCAGTGACAGAGTGTTTCATGGAAGTGTAAGGATACAGACTGGGAAATTGAAGGTGGGAAACACAAGGGTGTAGGTGGTTGCAGAACTGCACACATACTGTATAGGCGTTTGAAGCAGTGCATGTACTAAAGCCTAGCTCACTGTTCTACCTAGCTACTCCAACTGCAGAATGGTGCAGCATTCATACACATCTTCAGATTTATTATTTCTGATGTGTGTTGTTGTATAAGTGTTATGTGCAAACACACACAGCAACACATATAGAACACTCCTTCATTGCATAGTGGTGTGTATGATGATCTATTTACATGGAGAAGAAAACAGATACAGAGTATCTTTTCCTGTTATTGCAAATATAAAACACAATCTTGTACAATAACTGTGTTACAAAACGTGATATATTGTTGCCACAGGCTGATTTTAAATTTTGATTTTAATTAAAAGCAATTAATTAATTAAAATGTAAAGTCTAATGATCTTAAGCTACATTTTAATTCCACATTAAAAAGATACACAACATCTCTTTATATAGCCCAGAATGTATTATTATTAAACAGTGACATTATTCTCCAGACACCTCATTTTTTAGCACAGATTCTAAAAGGAGTTCATCTGGTACTTCTTCCAGATCATACTGCTGGTTTGCCATTTCAGAGTTTATAGCTTCCAGTAATTCAACTTCATCCAGGGCTTCCAAAAAAATCAGCATCATTGCTTTCATTTTTAAATTCATAGGTGACATCTCCAGTACTGATGTCCTCTGAATCAGTCTCGCTGCCTATTATAGATTGATTTTGTAGTTCAATTAAACTGTTGCTCATTTTCAATGTCTCTTCTGTAATATTCCCCTCTTTATCCATAACAAATCTGTTATGTTCTAGGTCCTAACACAAAAACATAAACACATCACTTTAACAGTTTTCTTAGTACATAATACAAAAGTAGGTTTACCAACTGTTTTGGCCCCCAAAAAAATTATGTAAATACAGTTTTCTAATAACATTCCAACAGTAGTGTTTTAGTAGTTCATAAGGTTATATAAATATAATTGCTTATAAAGATATCCTGTTCTTAAGTGTTAGTAGAATTCGAAACAAGTCACTCCTTATGACGATGGAAAATGACTCAGGCTCCTACTTTTATTTCGATCTGTTCCTCTGAAAATCCCTAATGTATTTTTTTTTAAACTTGAAAGTTATTAGGGGTTACAAAAAACCAAGGAGGGCGATTGAGTTGCTCAAAGCTGGATGTGAACAAGGGGGACACGGTTTTCCAGACTTTAAACTTTACTTTTACGGGTTGTTTCAGAGCTTGCTCGCTCTAGGCCAGAAAGACTCTATATTTTCACTTATGTTAGGAAAACAGAGAGAAACATTTCTATATGGAATCAGAGATCCAAACTTTTACAAAAGAGTAAAATTTAAGACCATTAAAGATACTGTACATATTTGACACACAATGGCTACAAGGTGCAATCTACCAATATTTCACAAAAATTACCCGACATGAGGCAATCCTCTCTTCCCTGTTGTGTTTCATGATCAAGTAGGTAAATCCTGGGCAACTTATGCAATAACTAGTCTGGGCGATCTATATAACGATAAAGGGCTCAAGTTATTTAAAGATTTACAGTTAGTTTATAAACTCCCGGATCATTTTTGTTTAAATACATGCAGAGTAAAGACTATCTTACGTCTAATGTGGGAGCAAATGACATTAAACAATCAGATATCTGGGATTGCATTTATTGGGGGGAAGTCCAAATCTATTAATGGTTTAATGTATGCTCACTTACAAAGTTTTATGCCAGAGGGTAGTGAAAAACTGGCGGAACATTGGACACAAACATTGGGAACAATTGTTACACCGAGAATGGTCGAACAGGTTTTATGTAATGTTAAGGACTCGGTTCACTCTGTTAGTTTGCAGCTCCAGCAATTACGCACCACATGTATGTTATATTATACCCCGGCTAGAATAGCTAAATGGGCCCAGGGAAACAATACGGGGGATAAGCTAAATTGCCCAAAATGCAGGCTATATGCGGCCAACTTGAAACATATGTTTATGGAATGCCCAAAATTAAGGGGATATTGGAATAAAATTGAACAAATACTTCATTTGAAACTAGGACTGGGTCAACTGCTCACAGATCTTGAAAATATGTTGGGATATAAAGATAATGTTAATAGCACGCCTTTTACCATTTTGACGGCTGCTGCCAGGCTGGCTATTGCCAGGGTTTGGATCTCTGATACACCCCATGTGGAAGAAGACTGGTGGGCAATTATTAGGGTTATTTATGCTTTAAAAGCAGCCCTAGCAAAGTCAAGGGGAATCAGATCAATGGTTAAGCTAGAGAGGCTATGGAGACCATTGGCTTTGAATGGAATGTAGTAATCTGATTTGTCTAAAAATGTAGTAACATGCCCTACTAAAAATTTCTTTGTAAACATTAGGTTACTTTAAGGTTTTCTACTTTGTTTAGTGTATTTATATCTCATCACTCCATACATTTATGTATATTATCTAGTTTTAATGTCTATTAATGTGACTTTCTGTTTGATGTCTAAAAAGTATACTAGTGATTAATTTATGTATATTGTACAAAATATGCCCTTTATAATGATGAATAAAAAAATTAAAAAAAAGAAAATGACTCAGGCTCTTATACTAAAATGCAGTACTAAAAAATGAAGAATGTGGTTTAGTAAAATGCAAGGAATACTGTTGTTTGTCTAGAATAACACTGTGAATCTGTGTGTATTTAGATACCATTCTGACACTAGTTTTGAATACTTCATGTGTTTTCACACACAACAATCCAGACCTATCCAGTACTCAACTTTTAACAAAGTTAGAAACTTGTCATTGCTTATATATGTCCGGAATACTCACAGCAACACCTATACAACACAAAGTATTGGGTATGATGAGGACAGATTTACATAGAGAAGAAAAGCTACACACAATAACTTATCCTGTCCTTGTAAATATGAAAGAGTATTTGAAAATGCACTCTGTGATGTATTTTATGTTGAGTGAGTTGGCCTCTTTTAATCCTGAAAGTCCCTGGTCTCTACTAGCCAACCATGTCTTTCTATTCAATACCATACAGGTGCGTTGCAGAGAGCTGTTCTGAAGCCATGTCCCATTTTATACATCTCTATAATAAAACTCTCCCGAACTTTTTGAATATATCTTCTGAGATAGTGGGTCCACAGGGACACTCAGTATGCATAATAACGTTATCATATATCTTAAAGAGAAACAAACCATCTTTTCACACATATGTACTCCGCTCATCTCTTGTTTCTTCAGCTGTGTAGAAGCACAGCCCATTGATCATGTTTTATAGTTACTTAGACTTAAATTAAAAGTAATAAATAATACAAAACACAATATATTATAAAATTAGCATCTGTGGATGACAAGAAAAAAGTACAGTTACAATATATATTTTACAACACAGAATAATTTGCAAAACATTTCATTTGTCTTTTTTGCTGTTCTCAGTATATATTCAATTTAACTAGAAACAGTCATTTGAATTGTAATCATCACATAACAGCGGGCAAAAAAAAGACAATCAATAAGATTATCTAAAAAAAATCATTCAACATTCTCAATAACAATCTAAAAAATAGAAACAAAACATGTGTTAAATGTTTTTTTCTAAGAGCAATATCTTACCTAAATATGAAACAAAAAAATAACAAAACTTTATTATTAATTTTCATACACTGTAAATAATGTTGTTTACAAATATATGCTGACAATATATACAACAAAAAGTTCTTAATTGCTTTAGATACTTTTCCTCAAGGCCAAATAGTATTCGTGAAATCGTTTGTTTTGAAGTTATCCAATAGTAATCCTGAAAGGCCAAATTTTGTTCCTAAAACTTTGGCTTTAAGAATATTAGGTAAGAATTTGGTAATTCTTTAGGCAAACGTTGTTTAATAACCAATTGAGAATCTTTGCCATGTATCCAACCTTTATCATATTTTAAATAGGCAGTGTAATGTCCAGATGTTGTAGAAGGACCATCATGAAAAATAATTGCTACAGCTACAAAAGTTCTTCCTGATATTGATACTTGAGTAGCTATAACATTTTTAATTAAAGTTTCCAATTTTCTTCCATCAGCTGTACAACGTTGCATCATTAAAATTACATACTGTCCAGATCTTTGTATAAATACCCATGTCCCATGTTACCTGATACAACAAGGAAAACACTAGTACAGTCGCTAGTGTTAAGCAGACTGGATTATTGTAACGGTCTGCTGCTGGCCGCCAATGAGGATGTCATGACCAGATTACAGGTCGTGCAAAATACTGCTGCGCGACTTGTCTTCAATGCCCCAGCCCGTACTCCTTCTATGCCACTTCTAAACAAACTCCACTGGCTTACTGTAAAACAGAGGGTGTTGTTTAAAACATGCTGCACCATTCACAAATGCCTCACTGGCAAAGGTCCCGACTATTTGACTAAGAAGTTCCTTCCCTATACCCCCTTGAGGTCCCTCAGATCCGGAGAGCAACAATTGTTATGTGTCCCCAGGTTCTGGAAATCTAGACAAGGGGGAAGGGCTCTGTCAGTAGCTGGACCAAAGCTGTGGAATGATCTTCCCTATGACATCAGAGTGTGTAAGGAACATCTTCCTTTTAGGAAAAAATTAAAAACGTTCCTGTTTAACTATTAGCTTTTTGGGGCATTTGTTACACATTCGGCTGATTTTTGTTCACAGATGATGCCAAAGGCGCGGAGATACTCCTTAGGGAGTCGAGTTCCTAGCGCGTTACAAGTCTGTAAATAAATAAATAAATAAATAAATAATCTTGATGACATTTCTGATTTACATTGGCTACACTCCATGGTTTGAGTTGCTCCTCTAACTAGGTTGTTAAAAGACACTGATTTGCAGTCTGGTAAAGACAAATATATGAATCTTTCAGTGTATATGTTAGTGCTACATGTAAACAAACAATTTTCACAGTCATGTTGCCATTTATAAGAAAGGCCCAAAAGATTTTCAATATCTATACCTTCCTCTTCCAATACAACAAGCATATACATTAGAAATTCCTGACAATCTTGCTGAATATTCTGCGTAAATTGAGTACAACCAGAACATATGTCCAATACATTTTGAATATCAGAAACACTTTGTATTTTACTTTTATCACTACTACATTTCTCATAAACAGAATACAATCACTAACAAAATCTCTTTTTCCCGATTCTCAACAATGTGCTGTTGCAAACTTTCAAGAAAAAAACAACATTAACAACTACATTAGCAAAGCAGTTGACACCATAACTATTTTCAAACCGATAACCAACAATCTCTTCAACAGTATCCTTTATCTTTTTGCTTGCAATCACAACTTTATCTTGTTTTTTTTCTTTCTCTATACCTTCACTACAGATATTCTCATATCTTCTTTTTCAACCTACCACACGCTTTTCAAATACAGGATATTGACCTAAATTGGGAGCATATTCTCTTCTTAACCTATTATACTCTTTCACGCATTTTGCATCTGCACTAATCTTTCTCTCATCAAAATCAATCAAGTACAATCCAGACAAAGTTCTGACTCGAGACAAAGCAACATATGCCATACCCTCTTTAAACACAGTACTTCCAATATTCACCAAAGCACTATCTACACTTAAACCTTGAGATTTATGAATGGTCACTGCATACGCCAAAGAAACAGGAAACTGTTTTCTGCGAACATACAAATCTTTTACAAGCAAAAACCGAGCTGAACAACAACTAAATTGTTGTACTTCTTCAATTTGATCAAATTTGATTTTCAAAAATTCAATACCATCTCTATTTAGATAATTAACGCAATCAACAACATTACCCATTGCTCCATTTACTAAACCTTTTACCACATTCAAATTACGTCGTGAAATTACCCAACAGTTTATACATGCATTTTCTAAACGAGCAGTTTTAGATATCGATTTCTCTAAAGAATCCAATTTTCTCTTCAACTTTTCTGTCAAAATAATAGCGATTAGTTCATGCTCTATTTTATCAATAGCTTCCAATTTTATAATTTCTTCATTTTCCAACTTTAAAATGTCTTCATTGCATATAGAACATTCACGCAGTGTTGGCATTAAGCATATTACAGATTTGTTTTCTGCAATTCTCATATATATTTTCTCAGGAACGATATTTTCATTTGGAAACAAATTGTAAAGTAATCGTCTCTGTAAAGCTTGTTTGCCATGTTCAGTCACTTTTCCAACTCTTATATCTTAAAGAATAGTTCCATAATCAGCATCATTTGCCTGTCGCATATTTGTAATAAGTTGCTTATATTCAAAATATGACCAAATGTTAACATTTCCAATGCTACCTAAAGACTTTCTGGTATCTTCATGCGCAAGTGTTTTAAATACTGGTTGTCCTTTTACAGGAGTAAGTTGTAGTAGATCTCCAAAAACTATCACATTTTCCTCCAAACAACAAATCATAGTCTGTTTTAAGTATTTGCTGCATTCGTAAATGCACAAAAGCAAGCATTAAGTTTGAGACCATGCATACCTCATCAATAATCAGAAGTTTCATTTTCTTAAGCACTCTTGAAACTTCACAACAAGCTTCTCCAGATAGCTTGTGATATTCCAATTTTTTTTCATACTCCACAGGCATTATAAGTAAACAATGCAATGAAATTCCTTTAATGTTGTGTGCTGCCAAGTCAGTTGGAGCAGTTACAACACAAGACAAACGAGACTCAGTTGTTTTCAGTAGATAACTGGTGATTACTTTAATTAAGAAACGTTGTCCTGTTCCAGCTTGTCCACTCACATACATTCAGATTGGTTGAAACGTTTTACATGTGCACAGCTATTTTTTCATGAAGTAACCCATGGTCAATTTGTTCTTTTACTTGTTGATATATTTCTGTCTGATAAAGATTTAGTTGCTCCTCCAAGTTTGCTAAGTCCATACTATCTTCTTGAGCTTGATACATTACTGTTTCCATCTCATCCATGGCAATTGATACTTTGTTTTGAACAATTGGTTCTCCTAGTGGATCCTGACTCAACAGAGCAGAAGTTTGACTGTCTTGAGAACTGTCTCTAGCAATCTCAGCTGCAATTGTAGCTTTTTGCTCAATTTTGTCATTTAACATTTTCACATATTTAGCAAAAACAGGACATTCTATAGTATCTTTAGTTGCGTTGAACAAATCTTCGTAGCTCTTAAAATCTCCAAGTAATTACAATTCTAAACGCCACGGCTTAGAGTTGCAAAAGATCTAACTAGTAAAACTCCCTTTTGTCAGGAGTATCGCAACTCAGTTTTTGGTTATTAATCAAATGTAATTTTCTTTGTTTCACCAAACATGCTTTAGAACCAATCACAGCATATATTCCATTATTGATGTTTTCTGTAATATTCCGTTTAAAAGTATGGTTTTGCAGCACTTCATAGAGACAAATGTTCTCAAGATGATGATTTCTATTTGGATAATATGTATCCAACATATTTGTTTTCACAATATCTGTACTTTCTGGCCTTTTTTCAGCTAAATATTCAATTTCTTGTACAGATTTAAGTACTCGATTTTGTGTTGCAGCAAGACCTAGACTCACCCAAATTATTCTTCTAGATGTGGAGCATAGACTTACAGATGATAAGCGATCCGAACATTTATACGCTCCAATTTCTCGATAAGATAACATCTTCAAATTGTAAGTATATAATTTCTTACTTAGACTCTTCTTCTGGGAAATCTCTTCTGACGTTTCCTTCAATTCCTTCTTTTCTGATTTTGTTATGTAGGATGTTACATATCGAGCAACAGCAATGAAATTGTCCGCAACGTATTGAATATCCATGTTCATTTTTTCATTTCATTTTATTTTTATTGCACAGTTACTTAAAACCATTTGCAATATATCACACTTTAAAATACAAAGGATACCACCATTCTTTCTATGGCTAAACATAAAACAAAAATTCAAAAGATCGTTAAGTCTATAAAAGTCTTATCACCGCTGTGTGACTTATTATTACTGATCGAAAGATTTTATGTACAAATTATCTGATTCATCCACTTTCTCCAATTTAGAGCGGACTTCCTGCATGTATCTCCCAAATCTGGCAAGGTCCGTTGGTGCTGTGCAAGCGAATGTAACTGTAACTGCTTCCTTTGTCGTTCGGACACCTTTGCGTAACCATATAGGTTTTAATACCTTCCGCCGGCATTGTAAGCAGCCTGTGCAACAACACATCAAATGTTGCAGTGATTCTGTTTTAAAATCGCATATTCTACATTGAATTTTGTTCCAACCCGGATATAGCTCTTTTATTCGGAGTAATACCAGTCTAGCCCACTGGATGTTTTTTGGGCCTTTCTCCCGAGTGCTTGGTTAAGATAGGGGTGAAGTTTGTGTTCTTTGTAGGTTGCCATTATCCCCATTTGACATCTTCCTTTTTCTAAATTTGTTAGATCATTGTCTCTTGACAGTTGATAACAATGTTTGTTTATTGCCTTTTTGATGATCGGATAAGTTATGCCTTCCTGGCTCCAATTTTGTATTGCCAGGCCCAAAACTTCTACTGGTTCCTGCAGGTAAGCCTGCCATGGATTAGGTGAGCCTTCGTAACTGGGTTTTAGCCTGCTCTTCAAGCTCCCTTCCGGCGCGCTAAGTAAAGAAAAGTAGTATTTAGCATGCGCTCCTAGGCATTTTTTGCTCTGGTGCACCAGGCCAAATTCTAAGCGAATCCCACTGTTACGTGTGTATTTCAGTAGTTTAAAGACACGTTTATATGCATGGCAGTGTGTTTTATCCATCATTGTACTTATTTTTCTTGGGAAGGCCTGATGGGCGTATCCCTCCACTGCCCTTATTTTTGCTTGTAATACCTTTCTGATTGAAATGGTGGTGGGGCTCTGCATTTTCTCTTGTAATTTGCACAAAGCATGAGTTGTTGATTCCACCTTGGATTCCATTTTATGTAAATGCATGTTAGCTTTTCCTGTATCGCTCAACCAACACCCAAGATAGTTGTAGAATTTTGAAACTGTTATTGCCTCCTTTCCCAATTGCCATTTTAGTACTGTTTTTCTTTTGCAATTCCCAAAGATCACAACTTTGGTCTTTCCCGCATTTATCTTTAGGTCATTGTTTAGGTTGTAATCGTTTAGAGCATTAAGGGCCTTTTGTAAGCCTATTTTCGTATGGTCCATCACCACAAGATCATCCGCGTATTGTTGGATTTGAATTTTACTGCACCCAATTTTTGGGACTGCTAGGTTAGCGTTTTGTATCGTCTTATCCAGGTCTGCGGTATATAAGTTAAAAAGGGTAGGGGCAAGTACGCATCCCTGTTTTAAGCCCCGATTTGTAAGGCACTTTTTTGTTGTGATGTTATTGACCAATTTAACTCTGATCCAGGTGTTACTATAAAGAGATATAATCGCATTTAGAAGGTCAGAAGGAATTTGCCAGTTGCGCAATTTAGTCCAAAGCTTGTCGCGTGATACTCCATCAAATGCTGCTGAATAATCTATGAAGCAAGCCTAGACTGGTTTGGTTTCCCTGCGATTAGCTTGCTGTCCCAAATAGGATATTGCTTTGATGTTGTCTATAGTCGAGCAGCCTTTGCGGAACCCAGTTGGGTAGAAAGGGAGAATATAATTTTCTGTGACCCATCTAGTTCATTCTGTCAGCAGGGTCCTTGCATAGCCCTTCCCTTCAATGTCCTAAAGGGCTATTAGCCTGTAGTGTTTTGGGTCTGTGTTATTACCCTTCTTGAATATGGGTTGTAGAATTGACCCGCGCCACGAGTCTGGCACCTTGCCGTACAATCGGCATTCGATGAATATTCCAGATAGGACTCTCCCCCATTAATTTGGGTCCTCCTTAAACATTGCAGCCGGGAGACCGCTGGGTCCTGGTGCCCCGTCTTTCCTTATCTTTTCTATCACTTTTTCCTCCGCCTTTGCATCTTGATCTTTGAGCATGGCTGTGTTTGTGGAGTTTAAGGATTCTGCATTGTTTTGAGTGCTCTCTATGTGTATTGTGGCGCTTCCACTTTTAGGGAATTCTTCCTTGTCCATGTATGTTGCGTCTACATGTCTCACCCATGCATCAGCGTCAACAGCATTACTCCGGATAATCTTATTATTATCCAGCTTTGCTATATATTGCCAGAGTTGCCGTTGTTTATGAGGTTTTGTTAATTCATGTATCTTAATCCACTCTTCTTCAAGCCTGTTTTGTTTAATTATCCAGAGCAATTGTTTCTGTTCTTTGTGCAGTTTATTGTATTTGTCCCATGTATTCTTTGATCCAGCGATCTTATATGCTCTTCTTGCCCTATTTAGATTATGAGTTATATCCACCAATTGCTTATTTTTGACTGTAGGTTTTGATGTCTTCTTCTCATTATATCCATGTTAGCATTCCACATGGACAGAATAACTAGATTATACTCATTTATATATTTTGACTATTCACTTCTTCTCAAATTATAGGTATTCTTTGGAGACTTTCTTGTCAAGGTATGTCGGACCGCTGACATAACACTGTTTACTCTTCCTTTGGATATTACAGGACGTGGAAAACCAAAACGACATTTGGCATAAAACTTTTCCTTTGACTTATACTTTCGATGACAGTATTTCCCACAACGATGGCTTTGGAATCGTAAGACTTGTCTTAAGTTATTTTCTTCTGTGCTTTTGGGTATAGCACATGTAGCATATTATTCAATAAAAGACAACACAGTATCATCCGAATCTGTCTTGAAGTTGGGTGCATCTTTGATCCATATTAGAATATGTATGTGAGGTGCACCTCTTGCTTGATACTCCTTTCACCAAAAGAAATCCACAACCTCTCCAAGAGGAGGATTTTTTTTATTGGTGATAAAAGGCATCATAGCTTCAAATTTATGATTGAAATATCTGCATACTTTAACTGGATGCAAAGAGCACAATTTTCCAGGTGTCTTGTAGTCAATATTTACTATATTTGGATTTGCCTCTCGAAGAAATTGAAGTAGAACATCCCAAGCATATTCAGCACAGCTTAGAGTAAGGAACCATGTAGAGTTCCTAAGTTCCTTAGCATACATTTAAGTTCTCCATGACGATGGTACCAGTACTCATTAGTACCACGGTGACATGCCATGAGATTAATCAGGCAAGATTCAAAAACATCATCTTTATGATGTACTTTATCCATAAATTCCTTTGCTGAAACATTTTGCAGATGTACACCTGTTTTCAATATATGGTTGACTGCATAAGAAAGTCCAGACAAGTCACTCTCAAACAAAAGAGGAAACATATACATATACATTGTCGAAATCTTGGATCTTCTGCATACAATCTTGATGTCCGGTATTCAGATGCAGGAATCTACACAGGTCGTTCATCACATCTTCCTCCTTTTCCTTTTGGAAACAACTGAGGGAAACAATGAGCTTCCAAGCTTTCTTCCCGTACACTCATGGGACTTCGCTTTGCTTTCTTCATTTGGAATAACTCAATAGTATTCCCCATCACTTCTTTGGAATGAAGTGGATGAACACTGTAATGTTCATATTTTTCTTCAGTTCTGGAAAGTTGACGAGTCAATATCTTCTTCTAAAGTTATTTCTTCTTCTCCCACATACACATTTTTAAAGTACTGATTATGTTTTACCAGATACAACGTTGTCTTTTTCCCTTTCCTAACATCCACTAATTCTTGACAGATTTTCTTACTTCTAGTAGGAACGCCATTAACTAGAATAACCAGAGGTTCATCTTCTACATTTTCTACACCAATTGTTTTAATATTTTTCTTTAAATCTAGAGGCAAATATACAACTCTTCCCATTAATCCTCTCTGTAAATCTGAAGGAGGCTATTTCCCCGTCTTGGGCTCCATACGAACAATAGCCTGAAATGGATGCACACATTGAATATGAATATACTCATAGGTATTTAAATCAGTTCAGAAGGAATATTTACCAACTTAAGATTATTATGCACAGCTCTAGCAGGCATTTTGTTCTTGTCTAATCTGTTATAACAATATTTACAAATACATTGATCAGAACCCAATTCAAAACAATTCTCTACCAACAAATAAGTTGCAAATTCCTTCCACTTATTATTATTTTCTCTTTCACTTTTTAAATACAGATCAACAGTCCTAGTCTAATTTTTATAATGAGTTCGTCGACAACAAATACAAGAATAATTTGTCCTTTCACCTGAAATCACCTTAAACTTCGCAATTTCTTGCTCAAAATGTACTAGAATGTTGTACATTTTCTTCCACATTTCCTTGTATTAATGTATCAGTTTCTGCACTGTCTTGCTCGGGAGCAAGTAACTAATCTCAATTTCTTCATAAACGTTTATTACATTTGATACTGATCCACGCAAAAGATCACTGGCACTGGCTCACTGCAACAGAACATGTACTTATATGTCTGCAAACACATCAATCAACCAAATCATTCTCAGTCAATTTTCCCCAGTGGTCACTGACTCACAGTGTGATTCTAGACAAATAACAGTATTTCTTATAAATGGAGTGCATAGATACTGACTGGGAAAATGTAGGCCTAAAAGTGTGAAGACGGTTACACTACTACTTACATACTGCATAGGAGTTTCAAGCACTGCATGCCCTAAAGACTGGCTCACTGCAACAGTACATGTACTTATATGTCTGCAAACACATCAACCAACCAAATCATTCTCTCAATTTTCTCAAATGGAAACTGACTCACAGTTTGATTCTAGACAAATAACAGTATTTTTTATAAATGGAGTATATAGATACCGACTGGGGAAATGTTGAAACACAATTGTGAATTTGCTTACACTACTACTTGCATAATGCATAGGAGTTTAAAGCACTGCATGCCCTAAAGACTGGTTCACTGCAACAGTACATGTACGTATATGTCTGCAAAATTCATCAACCAAGCAAATCATTCTCTCTCAATTTTCTCAAATGGAAACTGACTCACAGTTTGATTCTAGACAAATAAGAGTATTTCTTATAAATGGAGTGTATAGATACTGACTGGGGAATTGTAGGCCTGAAACACAAGTGTGAATTTGGTTACACTACAACTTACATACTGCATAGGAGTTTCAAGTACTGCATGCCCTAAAGACTGGCTCACTGCAACAGTACATGTACTTATATTTCTGCAAACACATCAACCAACCAAATCATTCTCTCTCAATTTTCTGGAATGGAAACTGACTCACATTTTGATTCTAGACAAATAAGAGTATTTCTTATAAATGGAGTGTATAGATACTGACTGGGAAAATGTAGGCCTGAAACACAAGTGTGAATTTGCTTAAACTACTACTTGCATACTGCATAGGAGTTTCAAGCACTGCATGCCCTAAAGACTGATTCACTGCAACAGTACATGTACGTATTTGTCTGCTAACAAATACACCAAGCAAATCATTCTCGCTCAATTTTCTCAAATGGAAACTGACTCACAGTTTGATTCTAGACAAATAACAGTATTTCTTATAAATGGTGTGTATAGATACTGAATGGGGAAATGTAGGCCTGAAACTCATGTGTGAAGATGGTTACACTACTACTTACATAATGCATAGGAGTTTCAAGCACTGCATGCCCTAAAGACTGGCTCACTGCAACAGTGCATGTACGTATATGTCTGCAAACACATCAATCAACCAAATCATTCTCTCTCAATTTTCTCAAATGGAAACTGACTCACAGTTTCATTCTAGCCAAATAAGAGTATTTATTATAAATGGAATGTATAGATACTGACTGGGGAATTGTAGGCCTGAAAAACATGTGTGAATTTGGTTACACTACAACCTGCATACTGCATAGGAGTTTCAAGCACTGCATGATCTAAAGAGTGGCTTACTGCAACAGTACATGTACTTATATGTCTGCAAACACATCAACCAACCAAATCATTCTCTCCCAATTTTCTCAAATGGAAACTGACTCACAGTTTGATTCTAGACAAATAACAGTTTTTCTTATAAATGGAGTGTATAGATACTGACTGGGAAAATGTGGGCCTGAAACACAAGTGTGAATTTGCTTACACTACTATTTGCATACTGCATAGGATTTTCAAGCACTGGATGCCCAAAAGACTGGTTCACTGCAACAGTACATGTACGTATATGTCTGCAAACACATCAACCAAGCAAATCATTCTCTCTCAATTTTCTCAAATGGAAACTGACTCACAGTTTGATTCTAGACAAATAACAGTATTTCTTATACATGGAGTGTATAGATACTGACTGGGGAAATGTAGCCCTAAAACTCATGTGTGAAGATGGTTAAACTACTACTTACATACTGCAGAGGAGTTTCAAGCACTGCATGCCCTAAAGACTGGCTCACTGCATCTGTACATGTACTTATGTGTCTGCAAACACATCATCCAACCAAATCATTCTCTCTCAATTTTCTCAAATGGAAACTGACTCACAGTTTGGTTCTAGACAAATAAGAGTATTTCTTATAAATGGAGTGTATAGATACTGACTGGGGAATTATAGGCATGAAACACAAGTGTGAATTTGGTTACACTACAACTTGCATACTGCATAGGAGTTTCAAGCACTGCATGCCCTAAAGACTGGCTCACTGCATCACTACATGTACTTATATGTCTGCAACCACATTAACCAACCAAATCATTCTCTCTCAATTTTCCCAAATGGACACTGATTCGCAGTTTGATTCTCGACAAATAACAGTATTTCCTATAAATGGAGTGCATAGATCCTGACTGGGAAAACGTAGGCCTGAAACACAAGTGTGAAGATGGTTACACTAATACTTGCATACTGCATAGGAGTTCCAAGCACTGCATACCCTAAAGACTGGCTCACTGCAACAGTACATGTACTTAAATGTCTGCAACCACAACAACCATCCAATTCATTCTCTCTTAATTTTCCCATATGGACACTGACTCACGGTTTGATTCTAGACAAATAACAGTATTTCTTATAAATGGAGTGTATAAATACTGAATGGGGATATGTAGGCATGAAACTCAAGTGTGAAGATGGTTACACTAGTTTCAAGCACTGCATAAACTAAAGACTGGCTCACTGCAACAGTACATGTACTTATATGTCTGCAAAAACATCAACCAACCAAATCATTCTCTCTCAATTTTCTCAAATGGAAACTGACTCACAGTTTGATTCTGGACAAATAAGAGTATTTCTTATAAATGGAGTGTATAGATAATGACTGGGGAATTGTAGGCCTGAAACACAAGTGTGAATTTGGTTACACTACAACTTGCATATTGCATAGGAGTTTCAAGCATTGCATGTCCTAAAGACTGGCTCACTGCAACAGTACATGTACTTATATGTCTGCAAACACATCAACCAACCAAATCATCCTCTCTCAATTTTCTCAAATGGAAACTGACTCACAGTTTGATTCTAGACAAATAACAGTATTTCTTATAAATGGAGTGTATAGATACTCACTGGGGAAATGTAGCCCTAAAACTCATGTGTGAAGATGGTTATACTACTACTTAAATACTGCATAGTAGTTTCAAGCACTGCATGCCCTAAAGACTGGCTCACTGCATCTGTACATGTACTTATATGTCTGCAAACACATCATCCAACCAAATCATTCTCTCTCAATTTTTTCAAATGGAAACTGACTCACAGTTTGATTCTAAACAAATAAGAGTATTTCTTATAAATTGAGTGTATAGATACTGACTGGGGAAATGTAGCCCTAAAACACAAGTGTGAATTTGGTTACACTACAACTTGCATACTGCATAGGAGTTTCAAGCACTGCATGCCCTAAAGACTGGCTCACTGCATCACTACATGTACTTATATGTCTGCAACCACATTAACCAACCAAATCATTCTCTCTCAATTTTCCCAAATGGACACTGATTCGCAGTTTGATTCTCGACAAATAACAGTATTTCCTATAAATGGAGTGCATAGATCCTGACTGGGAAAACGTAGGCCTGAAACACAAGTGTGAAGATGGTTACACTAATACTTGCATACTGCATAGGAGTTCCAAGCACTGCATACCCTAAAGACTGGCTCACTGCAACAGTACATGTACTTATATGTCTGCAACCACAACAACCAACCAATTCATTCTCTCTTAATTTTCCCAAATGGACACTGACTCACGGTTTGATTCTAGACAAATAACAGTATTTATTATAAATGGAGAGTATAGATACTGAATGGGGAAATGTAGGCATGAAACTCAAGTGTGAAGATGGTTACACTACTACTTACATACTGCATAGGAGTTCCAAGCACTACATGCCCTAAAGACTGGCTCACTGCAACAGTACATGTACTTATATGTCTGCAAACACATCAACCAACCAAATCATTCTCTCTCAATTTTCTCAAATGTAAACTGACTCACAGTTTGATTCTGGACAAATAAGAGTATTTCTTATGAATGGAGTGTATAGATACTGACTGGGGAATTGTAGGCCTGAAACACAAGTGTGAATTTGGTTACACTACAACTTGCATATTGCATAGGAGTTTCAAGCACTGCATGTCCGAAAGACTGGCTCACTGCAACAGTACACGTACTTATATGTCTGCAAACACATCAACCAACCAAATCATTCTCTCGCAATTTTCTCAAATGGAAACTAACTCACAGTTTGATCCTAGACAAATAACAGTATTTCCTATAATTGGAGTGTATAGATACTGACTGGGGAAATGTAGGCCTGAAACACAAGTGTGAATTTGGTTACACTTCTACTTGCATACTGCCTAGGAGTTTCAAGCACTGCATGCCCTAAGGACTGGCTTACTGCAACAGTACATGTACTTCTATTTCTGCAAACACATCCACCAACCAAATCATTCTCTCTCAAATTTCTCAAATGGAGTTTATAGTCACGGACCCCCCAATTTAAAAATGTAATGCCCGGGGAGGTGGTGGTCCCCTGGGCTTTCAGTTTACGACTGGGACGGAAAGGGTTTAACGTGGTAGTGGTGTCTAATACATAATAATAATGCCTTTCCGTAGCAGCAATACCTTCACGGAAATGCATACCGTCTTTACTGTGTGGGCCCCTTGTACGCCCCCAGAGTAAAAGTGTAATTCACACTGCACATGAGAGGAACCTGTGGTATCTCCCAGCGTTCACGTACACAAAGTGGAGATGATGCAGACAGAGGTAATGATGTTACACGAGGAGGGGAGATGGTGCAGACACAGGGGGAGATGATGCAGGCAGAAAGAGAGATGGTGCAGGCAGAGGATAGATGGTGCAGGGTTGCAGGCAGAAAGAGAGATGGTGCAGGCAGAGGGGAGATGGAGCAGAGACAGGATTAGATGGTTCACGCAGAGAGACAGATGGTGCAGGCAGAGAGAGAGATGATGCACACACGGGGTGAGATGGTGCAGCAGAGAGGAAATGGTGCAAACAAGGGGAGAAATGTTACATGCAGAGGGGAGATGGAGCACACAGAGGAAGAGATGCTGCAGACAGAGAGGGAAATGGTAGAGGCAGAGGGTGAGATGCTACAGGCAGAGAGGGAATGGATTTAACATGCTAGCGGTGTCTAATACACAGCACCAGCTATATCATATTAGGCCTCTGCAGATGCCTTTCAGTAGCAGCAATACCGCCACAGAAGGTATGCGGTCTTTAGTATACGGGCCCCTTGAACACCCTCAAAGTAAAAATGTAATTGGGAGTGCACATGAGAGGTACCTGTGGTATCTCCTAGCATTCACATACACAAAACAGAAATGATACAGATAGAGGTAGAGATGTTACAGGAGAAAGGAAGATGGTGCAGACAGAGGGGGAGATGATGCATGCAGAGAGAGACATGGTGCAGGCAAAGGGTGAGATGGTTCAGGCAGAGAAGGAGATGATGCAGGTAGAGGATGAGATAGTACAGGTTGAGGGGGAGATGATGCAGGCACAGGGAGAGATGGTACAGGCAAAGAGATAGATGGTGCAGGCAGAAGGGAGATGGTGTGGACAAAGACAGAGATAGTACAGTCGGAGGGGAGAACGTGTGGGCAGAGGGAGGTGTAATGAGAGAGGGAGGATTAAAAGATCAGACAACGAATTACAAAAACATGGGATACTATTAAGAGACAGAGGAGACAATAAGCATAGAAACACACTAAGAGTACAGAAAAGACTGTGAGAACAAGCAGCACTAAAACGAAAGACAAGTAAAAATAAAGAAAGAGGGAAAATATCACAAAAGAGGAGACAGTATAAGCAGAGAGAAGTAGACTGTCAGCAGAAACTGTGAAGATTATGGAAAAAGCTGCAACTATAATTCCTTAATTTACACAGATGCTCAGTGTGATTCTAGACAAATTATTTAAAACCATACATTTTATCAAAACACATTTCCCACACTAAAACGATAAGTGACTAAACACATTACATGTCTATGACCACTACATTTCAGTGCACAATCCTGACTCAATTTCCAAATATATTTCAAATTTGTTGCATTATTTTTTTTCCAGCATTACACCCAAAAGGGAGACACAATAGTACAAGAAACAGGCCCAAAGAGCTTGTCAGTGACATCACTAGAGGGGTGCAGAGGGTGCAGACCGCACCGGGTGACACCCTTACCTGGGATGACACCATATGTTTACGCTATGTATGTAACACAGCTCTGCACCCTCGCCTCTGCTCTGTGTCTATTTAAACTTATTTCAACATCACACGCGCAAATTCAAAGCACATTTCATATATAACTTAAAGAAAATCCAAGAACTGTGAGGGACAATCTATGGGGTAGGAGGGGGAGAACGTGATGTGAAGACAGTTAAAATAGTAGCAGGCGGAAGAGGGAGTGCAGGCAGAGGAGAAGGGATGGTGCAGACAGAGAGGGAGATGGTGCAGGCAGACAGTGAGATGGTGCAGCTAGAGGATAGATGGTGCAGGGCTGCAGGCTGAAGGAGAGATGGTGCAGGCACAGGGTAGATGGTGCAGAGACAGGGTGAGATGGTTCAGGCAGAGAGACAGATGGTGCAGTCAGAGAGAGAGATGATGCACACAGGGGGTGAAATGGTGCAAGAGAGAGGAAATGGTGCAAACAGAGGGAGAAATGTTACATGCAGAGGGGAGATGGAGCACACAGAGGGGGAGATAGTGCAGACAGAGAGGGAGATAGTACAGGCAGAGGGTGAGATGGTGCAGGTTGAGGGGGAGATGGTGCAGGCAGAGGGGAGATGGCGCAAGCACAAGGAGAGATGGTGCAGGCAGAGAGAGAGATGATGTAGGCGGAAGGGAGATGGTGTGAACAAAGAGAGAGATAGTGCAGACGGAGAATAGAAGGTGCAGGCAGAGGGAGGTATAATGAGAGGGAGAGGATTAAAAGATCAGACAACAGATTATAAAAAAAAGGGGTACTATTAAGAGTAAGCGTGGGTGTAAAATCTGTTTCATTCGTGAAATTTGTGGATTTTTTGCAAATTCGCGGTCCGCGAATCGCACAAATTTGCCCAAAAATCCGCAAATTCGCAAGCTGTGGGTTTTTTTGCTTGGTAGCGCGCGGTGTTGACTTACCGTGATTCTGAGTCCGCCGAGTTGGTTTTCTCCCGGTCTGCGTGTGCTGCGCCATTTTGGATCTTGCTGCGTGATCGCGCGAGAGTTTTTCAAACGCAATTACGTCATCGCGGCTCGCCATCTTGCACAGGGAGAGTTCGACAACGCGAGTACGTCATAAGGGCCCGCGATCACGCATTGCGGGAGTAAACAATGCCGAACACGTAGATGCGGCGCGCAGTTGACTTCCGGCGGGAGAATTGAACAGCTCGCTTTCCCGAAATTGCTAAATTGCAATTCTGCACAAGAAATCCACCGCAGGCAGCATAAACCTTCTGAAAATGATGATTTTGATCAGAATTACTCCTCATATTGACATTTGGCTGCACTTTTTGGTGCAAGGAGTCCATTTTTGGGGGGGGTGAGAGGAACTTCCTGTTCCTGTCCAGCAGGCTCCTCCCAGTGCTTTGTCCATGTCCTGGTCACTTTTGATTTGGATCTGGAGCTGGAAGGATTACTTTTTGTGGCTGCTGCTGGATATTTGTATTTGAGGACTTTTTGGACTTTGGACTTTGGATCACTTTTTGACTTGAGATTTTAAAAGTAAGTTGGTGTTGTTTGTTTGGAGCATTGCAGTTGCTGCAACTACAGTTTTAAAACTTTTTTCACAACTTAAAAAATATATATATTGTGGGTAGCCACACTATCCAGTAGGCCCAGGGTTAGTCATGGGTGCATGATACAACTGTTTCTGTGATTTTGTTTTTACTTAATTCTCATTTAAAGTTTCAAGTTTCAAGTTTATTGTATGATTAATTAAAATCGTTACAAATATCTAAAACAGTTGAATATCATTACGTCCACAATTAAAACCATGCTACATTAATACTATATCCTATTATTACAATGTGAGGATTCTACCAACACATAAAATATTTAAAAAATAAAAATAAAAAAGGTACAATAGATGAAATTTAGTCCAGCATTACTGAGTAGGACTAATTTACAATTAAAGTTTAGTCCTGCTTTACTAAGGAGGTCTAGTTTTTAGTCCTTTTATTGCACAACTTATTCCAAATAAGACTATATCCAGTTGCTCAGACCTCTCTAATCCCCTCCTGATCAGCTTTGAGTAACAGTTTTTTAACTTCTGTCAGGTATTTCACTCCTCGACAGGCCAGGATAATAGAAGAGCCGTCCATCCAGCGTATAATGGCTTGCCTACATGTGCGAATTTGGAGTTCAATAAAGATAGGTCTTAGGTAATATCTCCTCCAAGCCGTAACTGCTGGACAAACGCAAAAAAGGTGAGTTAGGGATTCATTTTGGTAGCCGCTCAGGCGACACTGGGGTGTTTGTTTGGGTTGTTTCCAAGACGGCCGTAGATCTTTCGAAGCGTGCAAACCATTCCTGTAGTTTATGTAAGACTTCTTTAGGTGCCAGCTAAAGTGGGATGTTAGGTAGGCTTGAGGTTTCAATACTTTGTAGGAAGAAATAATTGTCCAACCGTGCCTACGTTTAGATGTTGCAATTTTGTCCTCCAGAAAGGATTTCTTTTTTGCTGCGTCATTTATCACCTTACTAAAAGTAAGGTTTTCCCAATCTGCTTGTATTTCAAGGACAGCCAGGCAGGTTCTCAGGTAACTTCCCCATAAGTTTGATGGGTCCAGACCTGTCTGGGGCTTAATTTCCTCCCAACATAGTCTGTCCATTGAATCTGGTTCTGCAGATCGGAATTAGTGGCAGAGCTTTAGGAACCCGCTCATGCTCCGAAATTTTTGATTTAGAAGGCCGAATTCCAGCCGGACTTGAGATGGAGAGGCTGACTTTGGCAAATTAAAAACGGCTTTATAGATCCTTGTCTGGAGATCATTGAGTAGCTCCACCTCTTTACCACACCAGGTGACTAAGCCGTATGACAAAGTAGGCATACTTTGTGCTGACATTACTTTTAGAAGATGATTATTATTTGGGCAGTCCAATTTAGTTTTTAGTTGCTGGTAAGCAAAGATTAGAGACTGTGCTTTTGCTTTGGTAACAAGTTTATGCTCCTTATAGGATGTACCCTGTCCTATTGTGATACCGAGGTATTTATATGAACCTTGCTCTTCAACCTTCATCCCTTTTACTGTCCATTTGAACTTAATTTTGTGTGAATCCACCAAACGGACAACCTTTGTTTTTCCTTTATTAAGTTCCAGATTTTCTTGGTCCAGGTAGGATACTAAGTTGTTGATAGCTCTTTGAAGGCCGATGGGAGTTTTGCTTAATATAACAATATCATCCGCATACTGTAAGACGGGAATCTGCTTATTGGCCATTATCGGTGGGTGGCAGTCAGCTACTTCCATGTGTTTACCAAGGTCTGAGAGGAACAAATTAAATAGGATTGGTGCTAACACGCAGCCTTGTTTTAATCCTTGCTGCGTGTCGATGCTCGCTGTCGTACTGTGACCTTCGCCCAATTTTACTCTCGCCCAGGTGTCGCTGTGTAGGGCAGTAATCGCATTTAATAACTGATTCGGTAAACCCCATGCCTTTAGCTTGTTCCAGAGTCTCCCTCTATTTACTCGATCGAAGGCAGATTTTATGTTAATAAAACATGCGTACAATCGCGTTCTCCTTTTTTGCGCCTTTTCAGTTAGGATTGCAAGGATTGCCAGGTTTGTTATAGTGCCCATCCCTTGTCTAAAACCTGTTTGAAAGTATGGAATTATATTGTTGTCGTCCGTCCACTCCTGCAGCTGGGCGAGGAGGCAGGAGGCGTAGAGCTTGGCCTCAACATCAATTAAGGATATGAACCTGTAATTACTTGGATTTCGACGGTCACCTTGTTTAAATATAGGATGTATTATGGTCCCTTTCCATGAGTCGGGGACTTCGCTGTGTGTAAAGATGCGGTTGAAGAGTGGAGTTAGGTTCGTCGACCAATAATCTGGGTCATCCTTAAAGAATGCATTGGGGAGACCATTTGGACCTGCCGCTCCTTCGGTTTTGAGCCTTAGTATGATATCGCGTAATTGTTTTGTGTTCGTCAGGGTGTTTTGATCACTGCCATTTTCTGCCTGTAATGGGTTTTGCGGAGCCAGGTTTCCCCGCTTCGATTTTACTTTCCTTTCTTCCATTACCAAAGTTGATCCTTGCGACCCTTCAATGGGCCCTATTGCCGTACTGGAATACATAACCCCCACATGCTCAATCCACGCTTCGGCTCCAATTCCGGGTTCTTGTCGGAGTCTTGCTCCCTTATTCAGGTTATTTATGATGCCCCAAAAGTCCCTGCTACTTGGCAATTTACTTGCATACAGTAAGTTTGTCCAAATCGATTCCTTGTAAGCCATTTTAGCGTGCCTCAATGTTTTCTTGTAATGGCTCCTTAGTTCTTTCAATTTACTTTTAATTGGTTTATTGCCTAGTCTTGTCACTTGGGTTTGAATTTGTACCTCTCTTGAGATCCTGCTCTTTAGATCTCTCAGATCGTTACTGAACCAGGGATCCCTCCTGGAATTGGATCTTCTTTGACTGCCAGATGGTGCTGGAAATTGTCTGGTAATTGCGTGGACAAAATGTTCCCAGTTTTTTACACGATCTTCATCTAGTTGTGACCCCAATTTGCTCACAAGCTCCCTTACCGTCTCTTGTATAATTTTTAGGTTTCCCCCTCGCCATTTCAGTTTCCGCAAGTTAAACCTTTCGGAGGGTTGTATAAGGGAGTTAATTTTTTTTGGCCCATGTGATGGAATTAGACATTATTGTTATTTGAGGAAAATGATCGCTTTCTGTGCGCTGGGTGATACAAAAGGAGTCAATGCAAGTGAGTAACTCGTTACTGACGATGGTGAAGTCTATTTTTGATCGAACGTTACCACTCGAATATGTTATTGCCGCAGGAGTATCCCCCGTTGCTTTTCCATTCAAGATGGACAGTCCCAGATCTTTTATCTTTTTCCTTAGTGTTCGGCCTCCCTGGTTCCCTAACCTCCTTCCTTTTATTTGATCTTTGCTTAAGAGATTGCTGTTAAAGTCTCCAGAGATGACCATAGGGCAGTGTGCATAAGATCTTTGCAAAGTTTTAATCAGAGCCATTAAAATGGAGTATCTTTCTTGCTGGGTCTTTCTCTCAGGGTGTACATAAACGTTCATTAGTAGGAGTTCCCACTTTGGGTTATTTGAAGTAGATATTCCAGAGATTTTAATCACCTGTACTCAATTGGCCCCCACGTCCAGTTCTTTGGTTAACCACATATACTTTTGTGAGGTGTATAGTGACAGGCCTCCTCGCGGGTGACCAAAGTTTGAAAATCTTTCAGCGAGGATGTGGTGTTCCTTGAATCCTGGGATTGCAACTGGAGTTAGGTTCCAGGTTTCCTGAAGCATGATTATATCTAATTGTTGATAAAAAGCTAGTGTTTCGTGGTCCTGGTCCATATCTTTGAACCCGTGAACGTTCCAGGAACAGATCGAAAGTTTGTCATGCTTTGTTCCCTCCCTGGTAACAACCAGCTTCTCTTCTCTTACGTTTAGTGTTGCCTCTTGGTTAGGTATGGTTATTATTTAGTACCATTGGCAGCCATGACCAGTCCAACCTGTCCAATATATTCTCATTTATGTCATCGCATTTCAGCTCACTCTTATATGTTGATTTTTTTTAATTTTGGGGTGCCTGTAAAGCCTCACTAGCCAGTCGGGCCAGGGGTAGTGAGTGGTGCATGGACCAAGACTTTCTGTGGGGTGTCTTGAATTTAAACAACATTAGGGCATGGATGGCATTGGATTGTGGTGATTATTGTGTGTTTTTCGATTTTATGGGGTGGTATTGGGTCCTGGCCATGTGGGTGGGGCCATTTTGAGGCCTGGACCAGGCAGGGCCTGGCCATGTGGGTGGGGGTCAAGGTGCCATTTTGTAGCCAGGCAGTGTGTTTTGTGCCATAGGCCAGCACCCAGTCTGCCCTGCTTTCATCCATTATGCCCAGGGGTAATCAGTGTGGTGCATGGACCAAGGCTTTCTGTGGGGTCTCTTGAATTTAAACATCATTTAGGCCATGGGTGGCATTGGATTGTGGTGATTTTTGTGTGTTTTTCGATTTTTTGGGGTGGTTTTGGGGCCTGGCCATGTGGGTGGGGGCCATTTTGAGGCCTGATCCAGGCAGGGCCTGGCCTTGTGGGTGGGGGTCATGGGGCCAATTTGTAGCCAGGCAGTGTGCTTTGTGCCATAGGCCTGCACCCAGTCTGCCCTGCTTTCATCCATTATGCCCAGGGGTACTCAGTGTGGGGCATGGACCAAGGCTTTCTGTGGGGTCTCTTGAATTTAAACATCATTTAGGGCATGGATGGCATTGGATTGTGGTGATTTTTGTGTGTTTTTTGACTTTTTGGGGTGTTGTTGGGGCCTGGCCATGTGGGTGGGGGCCATTTTGAGGCCTGGTCCAGGCAGGGCCTTGCCATGTGGCTTGGGGCCAAGGGCCCATTTTGAAGCCAGGCAGTGTGCTCAGGCCTGCACCCAGTTTGCCTTGCCTTCTTCCATTAGGCCCAGGGGTAGTGAGTGGTGCATGGACCAAGTCTTTCTGTGGGGTGTCTTGAATTTAAACACCATTGAGGGCATGGATGGCATTGGATTGTGGTGATTTTTGTGTGTTTTCTGACTTTTGGGGTGTTTAACTGATGTTCCTCTGGCTTCCATTGCTTTTAGGTGCACAAGAGAACCACCAGTGCCAGGAAGAAGTCGTGCAGCGGTGTGTGCAGCACAACATCACATGACTACACGTGTGGCCACAGACAACACAACTCTGCAACTCGTGCAACTGCGGCCTGCTGTTCTGACATCTGAACAAGATGGGCCCAAAGAAAGGTGGCCGTAGCGCCTCAGCGAAAAAAGTTTCCAGTGCCACTGACAGTAAGAAGGAGCAGAAGAAGCAAGTGGCACCATCTACCAAGGAGACAGGTGTGCCGACCGACACCTTTTTTGGGAAAAAAAACCACGCCTGCAGCAGCAGCGCTGTCAGCCGGGGACCAAGCTGGAAGCAGCACCTCCGCTTCATTGGGCTCAGTGCCACCACGGCAAGTTAGGTCCAAGACCATGAGTGCTGCTGAGGCAGCCACTTTACTTTCTCAATCACCATCGACCAGTAATGTTGGCTCATCACAAGAAAGTACCATCCAATCAACGCCGGGTGTAACGAGTGTTCAACAACCACAGTCGCAACGACAACCACAGGTGCAACTAGTACAAACGCAAGTACATGGGCAAGTACATGGGCAATGAGAGGCGCAAGGAGAGGCGCAAGGAGAGGCGCAAAGAGAGACGCAATTAGAGGCGCAAGGAGAGGCACAAGGAGAGGCGCATGGAGAAGTGCAACTAGAGGTTCATGGAGCGGCATGACTGCCTACAACGCTTGTTTCTCCAGAAGTAGGTTCTCATCAGGAAATTGATATTCAATCGGAGGTATCATCCGAGGAAGCCACTCCTCCTGATGATGATCCATTGTCTTCCAGATCCCCAGCAAGGAAAAGGTCAAGGAGGGCTAATACTACTACTACTACAAGTTCTTCTTCAAGCCCCCTTCATTCTGATGACCTTGATCTTGATTGGAACCCTCAAATTCAGTCTGAGAGTGAGGCACACCATGAGCTGACAAAGGTAGCTGAGCCTAAAAGGAAGGTGCCCGCAAGGCTTCGATTTATGGGTGATGATGACGAACAAGTAGTGGTGTCTTCTGCTGCTGATGAACAGTCTGACGACAACCCAGTCATCACACTCGTCACTCCAGCCCCAGCGGGCATACAGCAGACAGACATTTTCACCCTATCCTGAATGGCTGCTGAGCAGGATGTGGGAGGCGTGGCACTGGTACCACTATCAACGCAGTTAACTACAACACCAACCCGACCTACAGCTTCCATATTTTTTAGTCAGAACGGCCGGCAGGGACCTCCATCCAGATCAACCTCCATTACCTCAAGAAGTGGTGCTGTATGTGAACAACAGAAACAAATTCAGCCACGGCCATCCTCCACTTCATCTGGCATTGAAAGTCAAAGTAGCACCTCCACCACCAGCAGACATCACCAGTCCCCAGTTTGGGACTTCTTTACTGTTAGCGAAAAGGCGGAAAACAAGGTTGTTTGTTCGATTTGTAAAGTATTAGTTAGTCGGGGTAAGCTTGGTACCAACTATGGTACCGGAGGCCAGAGAGGTCATATAAAAAAACACCACACTATCCAGTGGGATGCGCACCTAAGAAACATCCGGGAAGCCCAAAGTAGAACTGTTCCAAATGTATCCATTTACATTGCATCTGATGCTGGCGAGGGGCTGATTGTGCAGGGGGAAGTCAAGAACCGACCGACATTTTTTCTGGTACACCCAGTACCCCTGGCAGCAGCACTGCAGTGGTAGCGCCCACACCCTCTACCCCTGCAACATGAATTCGGCACACTAAGAGTCTGGGAGAGACACCAATGCGAAAAAGTACATCAATGAGCCTAACTGGTTTGAAGAAGTCTGCATCATCATCATCACGTAAAACGATCCAGCCCACCATTAGAAGCATGTTTTGGTCGGATGCGCCATTTGAACGCAACCACCCAACGGCACGTCTGTATAACGCAAAGCTGGCTAAAATGCTAGCGCTGGACCTTCTAATTTTTCTTTCGTGGAAGGGGTGGGTTTTCTAAAATTTGTGGCAACAGTCTGCCCTAAATGGAAGGTTCCTAGCCGGTCCTATTTTGTCAGAGTTGTTGTTCTAGCACTACATCAAGATGTGCTGGAGGTTATTGGGGCAGCTTTGCAGAAGAGTGCTGTTCACACTATCCACTTGACAACAGACATGTGGACCAGTTGCCAAGCCCTTGATTACATGTGCCTCACTGTACACTGGGTCTCTTTTGCAAGGGTTAGAGACAAGATAAATGCAGGTGTTGACCCGGACACAGTTTTTCAAGCTACTCGGAAAATGCAACATTAGCCATGTTTGCCATGGAGAAAACTCATACTGCACTTAACCTTATGGACGAGTTTGATAGGAAGGTCTCTGAATGGCTGCATCCAAGAAATCTCATAGTTGGTTATGTTTCCACGGATAATGGCAGTAATATAGTTAAGGCCATGCAGGATGGTGAGTACTTCGGAGTGCCGTGTTTGACGCACAGTATTAACATCGTGGTGCAATACTTATTGAAAAAAGAAAACACAGTCAGCAAGTTACGGACCACCTGCCGAAGAATTTGCACACATTTCAGCCATTCTTTTAATGCCCGGAAGGAGCTGTGGAGCATTCAACATGAACGTAGACTGCCAGTCAAAGGACTCATCCAGGAGGTGGCAACAAGTTGGAACTCAACCTTTTACATGCTTGAGCGTCTGTCTGAGCAGTGGGGGGTAATAAATGATTATGTCTATAAACTGGGTTCTACTATGAAAGACATGAGACTAGAGTTGGAGGAATTGAAGCTAGTTGCAAGCCTGACAGACATGCTTCGTCCTTTTGAGGTCTTCACGCGTGAAGTCAGCAGGGAGGACTGTCCTTTGGGCAAAGCTATCCCATTGCTAGAGCACCAACTGCAGGCGGTGTCTTCAACGTTCCGAGATGATGCTGAAAAGCAAGACGCATATCAGTTGGCGGAGAGATTATTAAGCTGCCTAGTTGCCAATGAATGGCTTAAAACCATACATACAGAACAACATTACATTGGTGCCACTATTCTGGATCCACGGTACAAAAAGGCAGTGTCCAGCAAAGCATTCATTCCTTTTGATGAAGCAGATGTTTCAAAGTACAAACATTGGCTAGCTGTGTCAGCCACTCAGTTAGAAAAAGAGCGGCAGAAAATTCAAGGAGCCGGCAGAAGTACAACTGAATCAGCAGGCCATCCGGCGTCAAGCACCCACTTCTGAATCTGTGGCTGAAGGGAGTCACTTTCCCTCACAGCCGTAGCACTCAGCAGCCGTCACTTTCCCTCACACCAGCAGCAACCGTATTATCATCCTCACCTGCACCAGGCCCAGCCATAATATTGTCGGAGGCGGATTGGCTAACTCATCAAGGGTTTACTCGTTCCAGTGCTACAAAGGTAGAGATGGTACGCAAAGTGGAGCAACCGTGGAGAACCTTGAGCCGATGGTGCAGGCCTATCTGGATGACCCAAAGAGGTCTTTGTTAATCAGAACCCATTGCTTTATTGGTATAGGAAAAGCCCTCTATGGCCACTGATCACCAACCTGGCTCTAAATTATTTGTCTTGCCCACTCGCAAGCATGTCTTCTGAACATGTTTTCAGTGCTGCTGGTGCCATTGTAACTTCAAAAAGGACCCGCCTCTCGCCCAAAAATGTGGAGAGGTTAACACTGATCAAGATGAATTAGCACTTCATTCCACCAGATTCCAAAATACCTGAATGCATGAAGGAAGTAGAGGACACCGACTTAGGTGACGGAAGTTCTTCTCTGTTAGCTGACCTACTCCCGTCTTAATTCATAGAGTTTGAGGACGAGCTCTACTTCCCTGACACTGAGGCCTGAAAATGACTTCCTTTTTTTACGTCCTTATTCACTTTTATTCCTGTGTGTCTTTCTTTGTTTTGCAACTTTTACCACAACAAAACTCTCACAACAAGTCCATCAGCAGCACTGTCTTCATCTTATTTTCCTTATTGATTTGAACGGTGCCGCAGTCTGCATTCCTGAGGTTCACAAGTTCACAACTCAATCATGCTCCTCTATCCTCCTGCTCCAGACTCCACCTATCCATTTCCCTCAAGGCAGATGGATGGATTACAAAGAATAAAGAAACTTTGTTTTCATAGACGAGTCCCCTCAAGTGGGACTGAAATTACTGACTGACTACATGCTTGCTGATTGCTGACATAGTTACTTCTGAAATTGACAGACGAGGCTGCCCTGTGGGCCCTCACTTTCCGAAGAAGATGCGTACAAAAAGTAGAACAGGTAATGAATAATTGAGAAGATGGCATGCAGTGGACAGCAATGGCTGTCTGGCTCTGATGAAACCAATTGCTGTTTGTTTTTTGTGCATGAAATGAATCAAATGTCTTGTATTGTATTTTATTTTATTGTATAGTACTCTTATATAGCGCGACTGCCACCCTACGGGCATCCTGGCGCTTTCGAGAAAAAACCCAATCAGATGGAAACAGCAAATTGAAAGGCTGGATGGTGGGCGCCAGGGTCTCAGACTTTGGCGAATAGCCATGTCTTTAGGCTCTTTCTGAAGCCTATCAAGGAGTCGGCTTGCCTGACGTTCTGAGGCAGCTCGTTCCATAGGCGAGACGCTACTGTGCAGAAAGCTCTACCTCCCATCCTGGATCTCTTAAATCTGGTGTTAGTTGCCAGACTTAGACTGGATGAAAGAAGAAACCTACTGGGCTTGTACCATGTGAATCTTTCCTGCAATCTTTCTTGTCTTAGTTATTATTTAATCTTTTACACAGTAATTGTAACTCATGTCTACTACTCTGTTTTTTTTTACCTTGTTTAATTCAAATTGTACTTCAAATTCAGGGGCCACTATGTTGCATGTTACAATATGCAAAATGTCCTTGGAGTGGACTCACTTGCCAATATACCATGATGATTGATTAAATAATATATCTTTTTTCTTTACAGTCACTCACTGGGATGGATGGCTCATTAGCGTCGGTTTACGGAAGAACTATGGCCAATTCGTGAGTGGCAAACAGGTAAACCAGTCTACAACAACTACTACAGTAGAACTACATGTCTGTCTATTCATGGTATGTAGTAGTCGAGGGCGAGGCAGTGTACTGCTGTTGTTATGCCAGGCAATAAACAGCAGTGTCCCGGGATTGGGCACCCCGGGACACTGCAGGAGCCGGCCCTGGGGGGTGGTGGTCCCCAAGGTCATCGAGGGCTCCAGGAGGGGGGCCGCGCGGCCCTCCTCTCAACATCAACAAAGCCCCGGGGGTGGTAATCCCCGGGGCTGGGGGGACCGTCAAGGACCCCCCTATATTAAATACTACAGCCCCGGGGAGGTGGCGGTCCCCGGGGCGAGTGGGGTGGCAAAGAGCCCCCACACAATTCTTTTTTTTTTAAAGGAAGCCCCGGGGATGGCGGTCCCTGGGGCTGTGGGGGGCAAACAGCCCCCCCCCCCCGCAAACATATACAATAAGCCCCGGGGATGGGGTCCCTGGGGATTATAAAAAATTAGTCATAGAGGCTATTTTTTTACGATAGATTTACCGTACGCATACAGTGCGAATTACGTAAGTCGTCCCGAAAGAGCACAACACTCATTTTTTTTTTTTTAAACTGAACATTGGGGATCATTGTAAAACCCCCTAACTAACCCAAGGGAGTAAGGAACACCTATAGCAAACAGCAAACATTTCCTGTCAATCTACACATTCAATCCACACACATACACAAATAAATTACAAATCACATGTATTCACACATTACATTAAAATGAAACACACTTTTAAATTGTTTGAACTTTTGAACCCTTTCCAAGTGACAACACTTTCAACCCTTCCCCCATTCCACATTCTGCCAGTTACCATAGAAAAACTTCAGGGAACACCTAAGTGACAACACAGGTAAAAAGTTCATCATACATTGTTGCAAATCAAAACAGCAAGTGTGCTTGACTTGTCTATATACCAGCTTACCCTAAGTAATGTTCTTTCCTATCACTTTTTCTTAACCAATAAATTACAGGGTTTAAAAAAACAGAACATTGCACCCTACTTTTGTAGCTAATAACATTTCAAACAACCAATCACTTCTTTGCTTTTTTTCAAAACTCCATTTATCCACCATTTTAGAAAAAAAAAACTTCAAACTGCCCTATCATTTACAGAGTCCATCTGAGTGCATCAAGACCTCTCTTCAAGATGCTTACAGTGTGGATTGTGCGACACAGCTATATTTTCTGGAGTGAAAGGTACGCACAACAGAAAGAAATTCAAAAAGACTTAGGTTTACCAAATGTGGACATTAAATGGATTTGGACAAAGAGGTATAAAGTGGCATCAATTGATGCCATTGGTGAAATCCTTTATGCATCTCCAACACCCTGACCTCATAATTGTGCACTGTGGTGGCAATGACCTAGGCACTTTGACTGGGGTAGGACTGGAAATGTTTATGAAGAACACCTTTACAGAACTGATGTCACTTTTCCCCCAAAATGCCTTTGTCTATTCTAATATATGTCAAAGGCAGAAATGGAACTGGTCCAGGGGAGCCTCTGCAAGATACTCTCTTTGGGCCATATTGTTTTTTGGGGGAAAGCTTACCTGCCTCATCGCGCTGTTAGCGCTCATAGACATGGACACTGATTCGCAGTTTGATTCTCGACAAATAACAGTATTTCCTATAAATGGAGTGCATAGATCCTGACTGGGAAAACGTAGGCCTGAAACACAAGTATGAAGATGGTTACACTAATACTTGCATACTGCATAGGAGTTCCAAGCACTGCATACCCTAAAGACTGGCTCACTGCAACAGTACATGTACTTATATGTCTGCAACCACAACAACCAACCAATTCATTCTCTCTTAATTTTCCCAAATGGACACTGACTCACGGTTTGATTCTAGACAAATAACAGCATTTCTTATAAATGGAGAGTATAGATACTGAATGGGGAAACGTAGGCATGCAACTCAAGTGTGAAGATGGTTACACTACTACTTACATACTGCATAGGAGTTTCAAGTACTGCATGCCCTAAAGACTGGCTCACTGCAACAGTACATGTACTTATATGTCTGCAAACACATCAACCAACCAAATCATTCTTTCTCAATTTTCTCAAATGGAAACTGACTCACAGTTTGATCCTAGACAAATAACAGTATTTCTTATAAATGGAGTGTATAGATACTGACTGGGGAAATGTAGGCCTGAAACACAAGTGTGAATTTGGTTACACTTCTACTTGCATACTGCCTAGGAGTTTCAAGCACTGCATGCCCTAAGGACTGGCTTACTGCAACAGTACATGTACTTCTATTTCTGCAAACACATCACCAACCAAATCATTCTCTCTCAATTTTCTCAAATGGAGTTTATAGTCACGGACCCCCCAATTTAAAAATGTAATGCCCGGGGAGGTGGTGGTCCCCTGGGCTTTCAGTTTACGACTGGGACGGAAAGGGTTTAACGTGGTAGTGGTGTCTAATACATAATAATAATGCCTTTCCGTAGCAGCAATACCTTCACGGAAATGCATACCGTCTTTACTGTGTGGGCCCCTTGTACGCCTCCAGAGTAAAAGTGTAATTCACACTGCACATGAGAGGAACCTGTGGTATCTCCCAGCGTTCACGTACACAAAGTGGAGATGATGCAGACAGAGGTAATGATGTTACACGAGGAGGGGAGATGGTGCAGACACAGGGGGAGATGATGCAGGCAGAAAGAGAGATGGTGCAGGCAGAGGATAGATGGTGCAGGGTTGCAGGCAGAAAGAGAGATGGTGCAGGCAGAGGGGAGATGGAGCAGAGACAGGATTAGATGGTTCACGCAGAGAGACAGATGGTGCAGGCAGAGAGAGAGATGATGCACACATGGGGTGAGATGGTGCAGCAGAGAGGAAATGGTGCAAACAGAGGGAGAAATGTTACATGCAGAGGGGAGATGGAGCACACAGAGGAAGAGATGCTGCAGGCAGAGAGGGAAATGGTAGAGGCAGAGGGTGAGATGCTACAGGCAGAGAGGGAAAGTATTTAACATGGTAGCGGTGTCTAATACACAGCACCAGCTATATCATAATAGGCCTCTGCAGATGCCTTTCAGTAGCAGCAATACCGCCACAGAAAGGTACGCGGTCTTTAGTATACGGGCCCCTTGAACACCCTCAAAGTAAAAATGTAATTGGGAGTGCACATGAGAGGTACCTGTGGTATCTCCTAGCATTCACATACACAAAACAGAAATGATACAGATAGAGATAGAGATGTTACAGGAGAAAGGAAGATGGTTCAGACAGAGGGGGAGATGATGCATGCAGAGAGAGACATGGTGCAGGCAAAGGGTGAGATGGTTCAGGCAGAGAAGGAGATGATGCAGGTAGAGGATAAGATAGTACAGGTTGAGGGGGAGATGATGCAGGCACAGGGAGAGATGGTACAGACAGAGAGAGAGATGGTGCAGGCAGAAGGGAGATGGTGTGGACAAAGACAGAGATAGTACAGTCGGAGGAGAGAACGTGTGGGCAGAGGGAGGTGTAATGAGAGAGTGAGGATTAAAAGATCAGACAACGAATTACAAAAACATGGGATACTATTAAGAGACAGAGGAGACAATAAGCATAGAAATACACTAAGAGTACAGAAAAGACTGTGAGAACAAGCAGCACTAAAACGAAAGACAAGTAAAAATAAAGAAAGAGGGAAAATATCACAAAAGAGGAGACAGTATAAGCAGAGAGAAGTAGACTGTCAGCATAAACTGTGAAGATTATGGAAAAAGCTGCAACTATTATTCCTTAATTTACACAGATGCTCAGTGTGATTCTAGACAAATTATTTAAAACCATACATTTTATCAAAACACATTTCCCACACTAAAACGTTAAGTGACTAAACACATTACATGTCTATGACCACTACATTTCAGTGCACAATCCTGACTCAATTTCCAAATATATTTCAAATTTGTTGCATTATTTTTTTTCCAGCATTACACCCAAAAGTGAGACACAATAGTACAAGAAACAGGCCCAAAGAGCTTGTCAGTGACATCACTAGAGGGGTGCAGAGGGTGCAGACCGCACCGGGTGACACCCTTACCTGGGATGACACCATATGCTTACGCTATGTATGTAACACAGCTCTGCAGCCTCGCCTCTGCTCTGTGTCTATTTAAACTTATTTCAACATCACATGCACAAATTCAAAGCAAATTTCATATATAACTTAAAGAAAAGCCAAGAACTGTGAGGGACAAACTATGGGGTAGGAGGGGGAGAACGTGATGTGAAGACAGTTAAAATAGCAGCAGGCGGAAGAGGGAGTGCAGGCGGAGGAGAAGGGATGGTGCAGACAGAGAGGGAGATGGTGCAGGCAGACAGTGAGATGGTGCAGCAAGAGGATCGATGGTGCAGGGCTGCAGGCAGAAGGAGAGATGGTGCAGGCACAGGGTAGATGGTGCAGAGACAGGGTGAGATGGTTCAGGCAGAGAGACAGATGGTGCAGTCAGAGAGAGAGATGATGCACACAGGGGGTGAAATGGTGCAGGAGAGAGGAAATGGTGCAAACAGAGGGAGAAATGTTACATGCAGTGGGGAGATGGAGCACACAGAGGAGGAGATAATGCAAACAGAGAGGGAGATGGTACAGGCAGTGGGTGAGGTGGCACAGGTTGAGGGGGAGATGGTGCAGGCAGAGGGGAGATGGCGCAAGCACAAGGAGAGATGGTGCAGGCAGAGAGAGAGATGATGTAGGCGGAAGGGAGATGGTGTGAACAAAGAGAGAGATCGTGCAGACGGAGGATAGAACGTGCAGGCAGAGGGAGGTATAATGAGAGGGAGAGGATTAAAAGATCAGACAACAGATTATAAAAAACGGGTACTATTAAGAGTACGCGTGGGCGTAAAATCTGTTTCATTCGCGAAATTTGTGGATTTTTCGCAAATTCGCGGTCTGCGAATCGCACAAATTTGCCCAAAAATCCGCAAATTCGCCAGCTGCGTTTTTTTTTGCTTGGTAGCGCTTGAAAAATACAATATCGCGCGCGCGGCGTTGACTTACCGTGATTTTGAGTCCGCCGAGTTGTTTTTCTCCCGGTTTGCGTGTGCTGCGCCATTTTGGATCTTGCTGCGTGATCGCGCGAGAGTTTTTCAAACGCAATTACGTCATCGCGGCTCGCCATCTTGCACAGCGAGAGTTCGACAACGCGAGTACGTCATAAGGGCCCGCGATCACGCATTGCGGGAGTAAACAATGCCGAACACGTAGATGCGGCGCGCAGTTGACTTCCGGCGGGAGAATTGAACAGCTCGCTTTCCCGAAATTGCAAAATTGCAATTCTGCAAAAGAAATCCACCGCAGGCAGCATAAACCTTCTGAAAATGATGATTTTGATCAGAATAACTCCTCATATTGACATTTGGCTGCACTTTTTGGTGCAAGGAGTCCATTTTTTGGGGGGTGAGAGGAACTTCCTGTTCCTGTCCAGCAGGCTCCTCCCAGTGCTTTGTCCATGTCCTGGTCACTTTTGATTTGGATCTGGAGCTGGAAGGATTACTTTTTGTGGCTGCTGCTGGATATTTGTATTTGAGGACTTTTTGGACTTTGGACTTTGGATCACTTTTTGACTTGAGATTTTAAAAGTAAGTTGGTGTTGTTTGTTTGGAGCATTGCAGTTGCTGCAACTACAGTTTTAAAACTTTTTTCACAACTTAAAAAAAATATATATTGTGGGTAGCCACAGTATCCAGTAGGCCCAGGGTTAGTCATGGGTGCATGATACAACTGTTTCTGTGATTTTGTTTTTACTTAATTCTCATTTATGTCATCGGATTTCAGCTCACTCTTATATGTTGATTTTTTTTTAATTTTGGGGTGCCTGTAAAGCCTCACTAGCCAGTCGGGCCAGGGGTAGTGAGTGGTGCATGGACCAAGACTTTCTGTGGGGTGTCTTGAATTTAAACAACATTAGGGCATGGATGGCATTGGATTGTGGTGATTATTGTGTGTTTTTCGATTTTATGGGGTGGTGTTGGGTCCTGGCCATGTGGGTGGGGCCATTTTGAGGCCTGGACTAGGCAGGGCCTGGCCATGTGGGTGGGGGTCAAGGGGCCATTTTGTAGCCAGGCAGTGTGCTTTGTGCCATAGGCCTGTACCCAGTCTGCCCTGCTTTCATCCATTATGCCCAGGGGTACTCAGTGTGGGGCATTGACCAAGGCTTTCTGTAGGGTCTCTTGAATTTAAACATCATTTAGGGCATGGATGGCATTGGATTGTGGTGATTTTTGTGTGTTTTTTTATTTTTTGGGGTGGTGTTGGGGCCTGGTCATGTGGGTGGGGGCCATATTGAGGCCTGGTCCAGGCAGGGCCTGGCCATGTGGCTGGGGGTCAAGGGCCCATTTTGAAGCCAGGCAGTGTGCTCAGGCCTGTACCCAGTTTGCCTTGCTTTCTTCAATTAGGCCCAGGGGTAGTGAGTGGTGTATGGACCAATACTTTCTGTGGGGTATCTTGAATTTAAACATCATTGAGGGCATGGATGGCATTGGATTGTGGTGATTTTTGTGTGTTTTTTTACTTTTTGGGGTGTTGTTGGGGCCTGGCCATGTGGGTGGGGGCCATTGTGATGCCTGGTCCAGGCAGGGCCTGGCCATGTGGCTGGGGGCCAAGGGCCCATTTTGAAGCCAGGCAGTGTGCTCAGGCCTGCACCCAGTTTGCCTTGCTTTCTTCCATTAGGCCCAGGGGTAGTGAGTGGTGCATGGACCAAGTCTTTCTGTGGGGTTCTTGAATTTAAACATCATTGAGGGCATGGATGGCATTGTAAGTGTGGTGATATTTTGAGTGTTTCTCGACTTATTGGGGTGTTGTTGGGGCCTGGCCATGTGGGTGGGGGCCATTTTGAGGCCTGGTCCAGGCAGGGCCTGGCCAAGTGGCTGGGGGTCAAGGGTCCATTTTGAAGCCAGGCAGTGTGCTCAGGCCTGCACCCAGTTTGCCTTTCTTTCTTCCATTAGGCCCAGGGGTAGTGAGTGGTGCATGGACCAAGTCTTTCTGTGGGGTCTCTTGAATTTAAACATCATTTAGGGCATGGATGGCATTGGATTGTGGTGATTTTTGTGTGTTTTCGACATTTTGGGGTGTTGTTGGGGCCTGGCCATGTGGGTAAGGGCCATTTTGAGGCCTGGGCCAGGCAGGGCCTGGCCATGTAGCTGGGGGTCAAGGGCCCATTTTGAAGCCAGGCAGTGTGCTCAGGCCTGCACCCAGTTTGCCTTGCCTTCTTCCATTAGGCCCAGGGGTAGTGAGTGGTGCATGGACCAAGTCTTTCTGTGGGGTGTCTTGAATTTAAACATCATTGAGGGCATGGATGGCATTGGATTGTGGTGATTTTTGTGTGTTTTCTGACTTTTGGGGTGTTTAACTGATGTTCCTCTGGCTTCCATTGCTTTTAGGTGCACAAGAGAACCACCAGTGCCAGGAAGAAGTCGTGCAGCGGTGTGTGCAGCACAACATCACGTGACTACACGTGTGGCCACAAACAACACAACTCTGCAACTCATGCAACTGCGGCCTGCTGTTCTGACATCTGAAGAAGATGGGCCCAAAGAAAGGTGGCCGTAGCGCCTCAGCGAAAAAAGTTGCCAGTGCCACTGACTGTAAGAAGAAGCAGAAGAAGCAAGTGGCACCATCTACCAAGGAGACAGGTGTGCCCACCGACACCTTTTTTGGGGAAAAAAAGTACGCCTGCAGCAGCAGTGGTGTCCGCCGGGGACCAAGCTGGAAGCAGCACCTCCGCTTCATTGGGCTCAGTGCCACCACGGCAAGTTAGGTCCAAGACCATGAGTGCTGCTGAGGCAGCCACTTTACTTTCTCAATCACCATCGACCAGTAATGTTGGCTCATCACAAGAAAGTACCATCCAATCAACGCCGGGTGTAACGAGTGTTCAACAACCACAGCCGCAACGACAACCACAGGTGCAACTAGTACAAACGCAAGTACATGGGCAAGTACATGGGCAATGAGAGGCGCAAGGAGAGGCGCAAGGAGAGGCACAAAGAGAGACGCAAGTAGAGGCGCAAGGAGAGGCACAAGGAGAGGCGCATGGAGAAGTGCAACTAGAGGTTCATGGAGCGGCACGACTGCCTACAACGCTTGTTTCTCCAGAAGTAGGTTCTCATCAGGAAATTGATATTCAATCGGAGGTATCATCCGAGGAAGCCACTCCTCCTGATGATGATCCATTGTCTTCCAGATCCCTAGCAAGAAAAAGGTCAAGGAGGGCTAATACTACTACTACTACAAGTTCTTCTTCAAGCCCCCTTCATTCTGATGACCTTGATCTTGATTGGAACCCACAAATGCAGTCTGAGAGTGAGGCACGCCATGAGCTGACAAAGGTAGCTGAGCCTAAACGGAAGGTGCCCGCAAGGCTTTGATTTATGGGTGATGACGACGAACAAGAAGTGGTGTCTTCTGCTGCTGATGAACAGTCTGACGACAACCCAGTCATCACACTCGTCACTCCAGCCCCAGCGGGCATGCAGCAGACAGACATTTTCACCCTATCCTGAATGGCTGCTGAGCAGGATGTGGGAGGCGTGGCACTGGTACCACCATCAACGCAGTTAACTACAACACCAACACGACCTACAGCTTCCATATTTTTTAGTCAGAAGGGCCGGCAGGGACCTCCATCCAGATCAACCTCCATTACCTCAAGAAGTGGTGCTGTATGTGAACAACAGAAACAAATTCAGCCACGCCCATCCTCCACTTCATCTGGCATTGAAAGTCAAAGTAGCACCTCCACCACCAGCAGACATCTCCAGTCCCCAGTTTGGGACTTCTTTACTGTTAGCGAAAAGGCGGAAAACAAGGTTGTTTGTTTCTTTTTGTAAAGTATTAGTTAGTCGGGGTAAGCTTGGTACCAACTATGGTACCGGAGGCCAGAGAGGTCATATCAAAAAACACCACACTATCCAGTGGGATGCGCACCTAAGGAACATCCGGGAAGCCCAAAGTAGAACTGTTCCAAATGTATCCATTTACATTGCATCTGATGCTGGCGAGGGGCTGATTGTGCAGGGGGAAGTCAAGAACCGACCGACATTTTTTCTGGTACACCCAGTACCCCTGGCAGCAGCACTGCAGTGGTAGCGCCCACACCCTCTACCCCTGCAACATGCATGAGGCACACTAAGAGTCTGGGAGAGACACCAATGCGAAAAAGTTCATCAATGAGCCTAACTGGGGGGGCGTGGCTAGCTAGCCAACATGGCGGACGGAGTCTGCTAGAGCTCCGGTGCTGCCGGGAGAGTACTGATCCTGATTGCCGTCTCCGGGGACAGCCTCAAGCCACTGTCGGTTGGATCCTGATCCTTGGTGGCCCTGCTTGCATCAACCAAGTTTCTGGGGCTCTGGGCACTACGTGAGCCCGACAAGCCGCCGGAGAGAGTCGCGGCCTGGACCCGCGCTGTGAGCCGGGGGCTCGAGTGAAGACTGCACCTGGACCACGGTGACGCCACCTGATACATCGCCGGGGACCTGTCTGGACGCTGCGGTAAGGGGGGCGACCCTGCGGCTGGCAAGACTGCGGAGACGACCGTGCATCCTTGGTGAGCCCCCCTGCCCGCCCCTCCGCCCCCCCCCTGCCTCCTGGAGACCCGCTCGACCGCGCTTTCAGGGACGGAGCGGAGAGGTGCTGACAAGCGGAGAGGAGCCTCTCCTGTGGGGTCCCGGGCCTATGCTGCACTGCCGACCTGGCCGACCACCGTGCAGCAATCCGGTACTGTGGTGAGACGACGCGAGGACACCTGGAGCGGTGCTGCGCTGCGCTGGTGGCCCCCTAACTGGTCTCCCCTCCCCCCTCCTCCTCTGCGACGGCGGCGACTGCTGGGAACCCGAACTTGAGACGCCCCGCTGGCCCTGCTGCACCGGACCAGGGCTGCGGACTGAGTGCAGGACTGCCCTGGTGAGGAGTGGGATCCGGAAGGAGGGGCTTAGCGGGCCAAAACCCACGCTGAGCTGGAGGGCCGGGACGGGGGCCGGCTGGCGCTGAGACTGGTGAGGGTGATCGCCACCAGTTGATTGTGGGGGGTGCTGGCCACCTGCCCCTGTGCCCCCCCCTAAAAACTTTCGTGCCTACAGATAAGGGGGCTGCAGTGAAGCTGCCTGCTTGTCGTGAGCGGACGGAGCCCACGGACGGGGCCGAGATACCGACTTTCTGAGGCCTGAAAGGGGTTTGGGAGTTTGCCCTACAACGAGCAGCATGGGGTGGAGAGGAGTGAGAGCGACCGACAAGGACGGAACACCCGCCGAAAATATGTCTGATGAGGCCCTGGGCGGTCCCACGTCGGGGACTGTGGCTCCCACCCCCCCTGAGGGCCACCAGGGTGACAAGCTGGACCTGATCCTTCAGGAAATTAGAAACTCTAGGGCCGCAATGGAGGCGCAAATGGGCACCCTTACCTCGAATCTCTCCCTGCTTAAAGCTGACCACGCCAAACTGTCGGACAAAGTCAAGGATCAGGGTCTGGCGCTGACAGACCTTACTCCGACGGTGGCTGAACACACAGAATCTATCCAGCGAATCCAACACCAGGTACAGACTCTTATGGATAGGGTGGAAGATGCGGAAGGACGCAATAGACGGAATAATATCCGCGTCATTGGCCTGCCGGAACGCTGTGAGGAGCCCCACGCAGCGGAGTTTATGGAGACCTGGTTCCGGGAGCACGTGGCTGCGGACGGACGGTCCCCGTACTTCTGTGTGGAGAGGGCACACAGGATCCCTACGGGGCAGCCGAGCCCGGGCCGGCTGCCTCGGCCTCTGATTGTGAGGATCCTCAATTACCGGGACAGAGACACGTTGCTTCGAAAGGCCCGGCTGAAATCTGTCATTGAATATGAAAACAAACGCATCTCGCTTTACCTGGATTACACTAACCTAGTGCAGAAGCAGAGGTCCTCGTACTACGAGATCAAAAGGAAACTCCAAAAAGCCAAGCTCCGTTACGCCCTACTATTTCCGGCGCGGCTCAAAGTGATCCACGACAATAAGACTCACTTCTTCGACAGTCCCACAGACGCGGAAGAGTGGCTGGAAGTGATGGACATTGAAAGAGACGTGGCCCCAACTCAGGGCTCCTCGTCAAGTGGAGCCAAAGACAGAGCGGCCCCAACAACTAGTGGATCGGGTCCACGACGCGCGAACTCGAGGGGACGGAGGCCTCCGGCCCACGAGCAGAAACAGGGTCAAGTGGACGCCATTGCGACGGTGGGTTCCTTCAGAGAAGACCGGGAACAAGTGAATACAGACACGGAGGACAGCACCGTGCATTGGGACTCTGAGAACAGCTTGGTGCTCTTCCCGAATGTGACGCCCCGAGCGGCGGATGACATTTTAGACACTGCCTTGGAATAATGTCTACTGCAGATGTACATTAACTCGCTGAGTCCAACTGGTATCCTTTTTACTTTTGTTAACTTCACGAGGCTCCGTGGGGGGGAGGGAGGGAGGCGGGGGGCCCTGGAGGCGGGGGGCATGGATGTTGTTTTGTGGCTCCGGAGAGCTCCTGCAATGCTATGGTCCTGTCTGCTACCCCTCTACAGTGAGAGTCGGGCAGGGTTCTCACCCTGAACATTTGCAGGCACTTTACACTGACTTTGCGGGGATGAAGTGACTCCCCCACCCCCCAAGAGACGGCCGGTAACAGTGACTGATTATAAACATGGCTCTCCCGGCGGCGCCGTTGAGCAGACGGCACGGACTGACATGGTCCGTTGGATGTGGCTTAAGCATAGCAGACCCCCCAAGAGCGTATGCATGGTTCATTTTTTGACTTTGTTATACTGTTTTATGTTCGGCACAGCTGGGTTCCGAGGCTGCGCCTCCAGAGTTGGGATTTGGGGTTGGGAGGGAACTGTCTTCTGGCTACCGTGGCAAATGCACACACTGTACTAAATATTGTTGTCTACTCGAGCATCGATTATGGCTGAAGGGAGAGGGAAGTACAGGCTGGTTACGTGGAAGGTGAGAGGGCTAGGGGGCGATACAGAAACGACATAGGGTGCACGCCTTTCTAATCCGTCAGAAAGCGCATATTGTCTTTCTCCAAGAGTCCCACCTGACACAGCCCGAAGTGCACACCCTACGGAAGAAATTGAGGGGAACTGTTTTTTCCACAACGTATTCTGCCTTCTCCAGAGGGGCCACGATATGGGTGCGATATGGGGTCCCCTTCGTGGAGGTGGACAGAAAAACAGATGACCAAGGGCGGTACCTCTTGGTCAAAGGCACTCTGGACGGGGTATTGGTAGTCCTGGGCTGTATTTATGCCCCGAATTACGACCAGGACAGGTTCCTCTCCATTGTGGATAGAGCCCTGGCAGACTGGGCGGACATTCCATGGATCCTGGGAGGGTACTGGAACATGATTCTGGACACAGGGCTGGACAGATCGCACCCTCCACTTCAGGGGACAGGGGTTCATAAACTGTCTGACTCCTTTCGAACATGGCTCCAGGGGTGGGGGCTGGCAGATATGTGGCGTACACTGTATCCGACACATAAAGAGTACTCATACTATTCCCCACTACGTAACTTGCATACCGGCCTGGACAGGTTTGTTTGCACCAAGACCCTGACGACGCACTATACGGCCTCGGCCTACCTCGCCAAAACGTTTTCGGACCATAGGCCGCTAACGCTAGATTTGGACTGGGGCAGGATTCCCTCTCCGGTGCCCACCTGGAGGCTCAACCCTTCACTACTCGAGGACGGCCCGTTTCGTGCCCACCTGGAGGACACGCTCACCGACTACTTCAGGGACAACTGGGACTCTGCGTCCTCGAACCTGGTAGTGTGGGACGCCATGAAGGCGGTTGTGAGAGGGGCTGCGATTGGCCGGTTAGTGGGCGCAAGGCAGGAGGTACATGACAGACTTGGTACGGTTGAAGGCCGGCTGAAAGTGCTTGAGACCGCAGTGGGAACGGATCCCGAACGCAGGGGGATCTCCAACTGTGCAATATTGAGCATGCGGAGCTCTTAGAATCCCTGAGGGTTATGGACTACAAAGAATACTTGCGACGGCAGCATGCGGAGGCGGACAGGTCAGGAGCATTGCTGGCTCGACTCCTCAGAAACACCCCTGAAACCCCGGTAATCACGAGTGTCAGAGATGACACGGGCAGACAGGTAAACACGCAGATAGAGATCAATAATGTGTTCAAGACCCACCTGGAGAGATTGTACGCCCCCCCCTACTGATACTGGGGATGCCATGATGACCTTCCTGGACGAGCTGCCGATCCCGGCCCTGCCCCGAGGGATCCAGACGGTCCTAGCTGGCCCCATTACGCAGCAGGAAATTAAGATAGCCATCCACACCCTAAACCTGGGCAAGACCCCAGGTATGGACGGCCTGCCGGGTGAGTTTTATCAAACTTACTGTGATACGCTGGCCCCTATACTGGAAAAAATCTACACAACTGCGTATGAGACCGGCCACCTACCGGTTTCGACTATGCAGGCCTTGGTCATCTCCATCCCGAAGCCGGGCAGAGACGCACTGGATGTGGGTAACTATAGGCCTCTGTCTATGCTCCCCTCGGAGTACAAAATCCTTAGTAATGTTACAATCCAACCTCCCTGGCCTGATCCACTTGGATCAATGTGGCTTCCTCCCGGAGAGGAGTACTTCCCAAAATACGAGACGTCTGCATTCCCTCATGTCCACTGCTCCCCCGGACTTGCCGTGTGCTGGATGCAAAACCCTCGATCTGTGACAAGCATTTGACTCCCTGACTTGGGACTTCATGTTTGAGGTTTTACGCCGCTTTGGAATCCCAGACACCCTAATCAGATGGGTCCGTCTACTATACACGAACCCGACGGCTCGGGCACGCACCGGCAGACACACTTCGGGCGGCTATGAGGTCCATAGGGGCACCAGACAGGGATGCCCGCTGTCACCGCTGTTATTTGTACTCATGCTGGAACCCCTGGCGATTGCACTCCGGACTAGAGCGGCAGAGGCGGGCATTCTGGTTGGCGACACCCATAACCTGGTCTCCATCTACGCCGACGACATCATGCTGTTCCTACGAGACCTACAGGGTGATCATACCCACTTGGCAAATATCTTTGCGCGCTTTGAGGGGATATCGGGCCTGGCAGTAAACCCCGGGAAATCACTGGGGTTCTTCTTCCGCGACGGACAACAGCTTACCCACATACAGTTTGGGGGGCACGTGATCCAGGTGGCCCTGACTACATTTAAGTACCTTGGTATTAATGTATATCGGAACCCTGAAGACCAGATTGAGGGTAATGTGCGGAGAGCAATTACTGGCCTTCGCAGCAGTGTGACCTTCTGGACGTCTCTGCCCCTGTCTGTCATGGGCCGGGTGGCGATTTCTAAGATGGTCCTGCTTCCCCTAATATTGTACTATTTTGTGAACCTGCCGGTCCTTCTACCACAACCCGTATTTACCGCGCTGAACTCGTTGCTGATCACCTTGATTTGGGGCTCGGGGAGAAGACGGATTAGCCTCAAGAAACTACAGCTATCCACCAGACAGGGGGGCTTGGGAGTGCCAGACCTCCACGGCTACTACTACGCTAGCCAGCTTCAGTGGTTGACAAGGTGGGTGGCGGGTAGAAACCTTCACGAGATTGCTTTTACGTCACAGGAGCTGGCACCGGGAGATCTCCATTCCCTTCTGCTGCCTGCGGCCAGGACTCCTAGAGATTGCCACCCCCTATTGTCCGTGGCTTTGAAATGCTGGCGGAATGCGCTTAAATACACGGCGGGGACCCCTCCCTACGCAGACAACATCCCCCTACTGGGCCTACCGACTCCACAGGGGCCCCTGACGAGACGTAGATTGCAACCCTGGATAGATGCTGGGGTAGACATTATTTGGGGACGATAACTTGCTGGACCATGCCACCTTTACACAGTCCACGGGAGCCCCGCAACGGCTATATCTTCTGCACGCCTTGGTCTCCCGTTATGTAAAACGTACTTGGGCTCCACAGCGCACCAAACCGGCACAACACGAACTGGTCCATCTCCTCCACTATATGGGGTCAGGCGGACACTTAGTGAAATGGATATATGTGGGCATTAGAGAACACGCAGCTGGATCCCTCACCCCACTTAGGGAGGCCTGGAGTACAGACACGGGGGAGGAAATTACAGACGGGGACTGGAAGATCATCCTCGGACACCCTAGGAGAGTGTCCAGAAATGCTAAATTCTAATTTATACAGGCCATGGTGCTCCATAGGGCTTACCTCACTCCACATAGATTACACAGGTTATTTCCCAACGCCCCCCACTGTTGCCCTAGATGTCGAGGTGATGACGCTGATATTGTCCACATGTTGTGGGCGTGTCCGAGACTGCGCACCTACTGGGAGATGATCCGACACACACTTCACACTATAACGGGTGTGCAGGTCCCGGAGGGCGTCTTACCCTGCCTGATAGGCAATAGGAAGAGACCCAAGGCCTGTAAGGCACAATTGAATTTTATAGACCTAGCTCTTTTGTTGGCACTCCGGACCCTCACTATGAGGTGGAAGTCCCTTAGACCCCCGGATATAGGGGTGTGGAGATCCGATCTGTTGAAATGGGGGAGGGCGGAGGCAGTGGAATTGCGTAGGGAGGAGGAGAGGGGCCACCGGAAATAACCTGTAGCACAAGACTGGGACCGCATGTTACTGGAACTAGAGGATGCGGATCCGGACTTGCCCCGGGATGAGGATGCTTGAATACACTGCAGCTATGGGGAGGGGACATATGTAAAACCGACTAGCCTAGACAGACTGGTGACCAAGCCTACGAGTTGTAATATCCATTCATACAGCCACATAACTGCCAGATGAGTGTTCTAGATGATGTACTTGAGAATGACCAGAAGACGGGAACAGGGTGGGGGGAGTTGGGGGGGACTGGGGAAAGGTTGGGCGATACAGTATCCTATTGACATGGTATATGTAATAACCGAACTTGTTATCCAAAATTTTACGAACTGTACTGAACTGTTTGATGTATGGAGTTCTACGCCAAAGTTACGTTTCAGAAAAACGGAAAAGAATGACAGTATGTTAAAAGGTGATATGTAAAATGTAATATCTGGCCCAGTCATGAATAAAGAGTTTAAAAAAAAAAAAAAAAATGAGCCTAACTGGTTTGAAGAAGTCTGCATCATCATCATCACGTAAAACAGTCCAGCCCACCATTAGAAGCATGTTTTGGTCGGATGCGCCATTTGAACGCAACCACCCAACGGCACGTCTGTATAACGCAAAGCTGGCTAAAATGCTAGCGCTGGACCTTTTAATTTTTCTTTCGTGGAAGGGGTGGGTTTTCTACAATTTGTGGCAACAGTCTGCCCTAAATGGAAGGTTCCTAGCCGGTCCTATTTTGCCAGAGTTGTTGTTCCAGCACTACATCAATATGTGCTGGAGGTGATTGGGGCAGCTTTGCAGAAGAGTGCTGTTCACACTATCCACTTGACAACAGACATGTGGACCAGTTGCCAAGCCCTTGATTACATGTGCCTCACTGTACACTGGGTCTCTTTTGCAGGGGTTAGAGACAAGATAAATGCAGGTGTGGACCCGGACACAGTTTTTCAAGCTACTCGGAAAATGCAACATTAGCCATGTTTGCCATGGAGAAAACTCATACTGCACTTAACCTTATGGACGTGTTTGATAGGAAGGTCTCTGAATGGCTGCATCCAAGAAATCTCATAGTTGGTTATGTTTCCACGGATAATGGCAGTAATATAGTTAAGGCCATGCAGGATGGTGAGTACTTCGGAGTGCCGTGTTTGACGCACAGTATTACCATCGTGGTGCAATACTTCTTGAAAAAAGAAAACACAGTCAGCAAGTTACGGACCACCTGCCGAAGAATTTGCACACATTTCAGCCATTCTTTTAAGGCCCGGAAGGAGCTGTGGAGCATTCAACATGAACATAGACTGCCAGTCAAAGGACTCATCCAGGAGGTGGCAACAAGTTGGAACTCAACCTTTTACATGCTTGAGCGTCTGTCTGAGCAGTGGGGGGTCTATAAACTGGGTTCTACTATGAAAGACATGAGGCTAGAGTTGGAGGAATGGAAGCTAGTTGCAAGCCTGACAGACATGCTTCGTCCTTTTGAGGTCTTCACGCGTGAAGTCAGCAGGGAGGACTGTTCTTTGGGCAAAGCTATCGCATTGTTGGTCATGCTAGAGCACCAACTGAAGGCGGTGTCTTCAACGTTCCGAGATGATGCTGAAAAGCAAGACGCATATCAGTTGGCGGAGAGATTATTAAGCTGCCTAGTTGCCAATGAATGGCTTAAAACCATACATACAGAACAACATTACATTTGTGCCACTATTCTGGATCCACAGTACAAAAACGCAGTGTCCAGCAAAGCATTCATTCCTTTTAATGAAGCAGATGTTTCAAAGTACAAACATTGGCTAGCTGTGTCAGCCACTCGGTTAGAAAAAGAGCGGCAGAAAATTCATGGAGCCGGCAGAAGTACAACTGAATCAGCAGGCCATCCGGCGTCAAGCACCCACTTCTGAATCTGTGGCTGAAGGGAGTCACTTTCCCTCACAGCCGTTAACGACACCAGCAGCAACCGTATTATCATCCTCACCTGCACCAGGCCCAGCCATAATATTGTCGGAGGCGGATTGGCTAACTCATCAAGGGTTTACTCGTTCCAGTGCTACAAAGGTAGAGATGGTACGCAAAGTGGAGCAACCGTGGAGAACCTTGAGCCGATGGTGCAGGCCTATCTGGATGACCCAAAGAGGTCTTTGTTAATCAGAACCCATTGCTTTATTGGTATAGGAAAAGGCCTCTATGGCCACTGATCACCAATCGGGCTCTGAATTATTTGTCTTGCCCACTCGCAAGCATGTCTTCTGAACATGTTTTCAGTGCTGCTGGTGCCATTGTAACTTCAAAAAGGACCCGCCTCTCTCCCAAAAATGTGGAGAGGTTAACACTGATCAAGATGAATTAGCACTTCATACCACCAGATTACAAAATACCTGAATGCATGAAGGAAGTAGAGGACACTTTGGTGTCGGAAGTTCTTCTCTGTTAGCTGACCTACTCCCGTCTTAATTCATAGAGTTTGAGGACGAGCTCTACTTCCCTGACACTGAGGCCTGAAAATGACTTCCTTTTTTTACGTCCTTATTCACTTTTATTCCTGTGTGTCTTTCTTTGTTTTGCAACTTTTACTACAACAAAACTCTCACAACAAATCCATCAGCAGCACTGTCTTCATCTTATTTTCCTTATTGATTTGAACGGTGCCGCAGTCTGCATTCCTGAGGTTCACAAGTTCACAACTCAATCATGCTCCTCTATCCTCCTGCTCCAGACTCCACCTATCCATTTCCCTCAAGGCAGATGGATGGATTACAAAGAATAAAGAAACTTTGTTTTCATAGACGAGTCCCCTCAAGTGGGACTGAAATTACTGACTGACTACATGCTTGCTGATTGCTGACAGAGTTACTTCTGAAATTGACAGACGAGGCTGCCCTGTGGGCCCTCACTTTCCGAAGAAGATGCGGACAAAAAGTAGAACAGGTAATGAATAATTGAGAAGATGGCATGCAGTGGACAGCAATGGCTGTCTGGCTCTGATGAAACCAATTGCTGATTGTTTTTTGTGCATGAAATGAATCAAATGTCTTGTATTGTATTTTATTGTATTGTATAGTACTCTTATATAGCGCGACTGCCACCCTATGGGTATCCTGGCGCTTTCGAGAAAAAACCCAATCAGATGGAAACAGCAAATTGAAAGGCTGGATGGTGGGCGCCAGGGTCTCAGACTTTGGCGAATAGCCATGTCTTTAGGCTCTTTCTGAAGCCTATCAAGGAGTCGGCTTGCCTGACGTTCTGGGGCAGCTCGTTCCATAGGCGAGACGCTACTGTGCAGAAAGCTCTACCTCCCATCCTGGATCTCTTGAATCTGGTGTTAGTTGCCAGACTTAGACTGGATGAAAGAAGAAACCTAGTGGGATTGTACCATGTGAATCTTTCCTGCAATCTTTCTTGTCTTAGTTATTATTTAATCTTTTACACAGTAATTGTAACTCATGTCTACTACTCAGTTTTTTTACCTTGTTTAATTCAAATTGTACTTCAAATTCAGGGGCCACTATGTTGCATTTTACAATATGCAAAATGTCCTTGGAGTGGACTCACTTGCCAATATACCATGATGATTGATTAAATAATATATCTTTTTTCTTTACAGTCACTCACTGGGATGGATGGCTCATCAGCGTCGGTTTACGGAAGAACTATGGCCAATTCGTGAGTGGCAAACAGGTAAAGCAGTCTACAACAACTACTACAGTAGAACTACATGTCTGTCTATTCGTGGTATGTAGTAGTCGAGGGCGAGGCAGTGTACTGTTGTTGTTATGCCAGGCAATAAACAGCAGTGTCCCGGGATTGGGCACCCCGGGACACTGCAGGAGCCGGCCCTGGGGGGTGGTGGTCCCCAGGGCCATCGAGGGCTCCAGGAGGGGGGCCGCGCGGCCCTCCTCCCAACCTCAACAAAGCCCCGGGGGTGGTAATCCCCGGGGCTGGGGGGACCGTCAAGGACCCCCCTTTATTAAATATTACAGCCCCGGGGAGGTGGCGGTCCCGGGGCGAGTGGGGGGGCAAAGAGCCCCCACACAATTTTTTTTTTTTAAAGGAAGCCTCGGGGATGGCGGTCTCTGGGGCTGTGGGGGGCAAACAGCCTCCCCGCAAACATATACAATAAGCCCCGGGGATGGGGTCCCTGGGGATTATAAAAAATTAGTAATAGAGGCTATTTTTTTTACGATAGATTTACCGTACGTGTACAGTGCGAATTACGTAAGTCATCCCGAAAGAGCACAACACAATAATTTTTTTTTAACTGAACATTGGGGATCATTGTAAAACCCCCTAACTAACCCAAGGGAGTCAGGAACTCCTATAGCAAACAGCAAACATTTCCTGTCAATCTACACATTCAATCCACACACATACACAAATAAATTACAAATCACATTTATTCACACATTAATTAAAATGAAACACACTTTTAAATAGTTTGAACTTTTGAACCCTTTCCAAGTGACAACACTTTCAACCCTTCCCCCATTCCACATTCTGCCAGTTACCATAGAAACACTTCAGGGAACACCTAAGTGACAACACAGGTGAAAAGTTCATCATACATTGTTGCAAATCAAAACAGCAAGTGTGTTTGACTTGTCTATATACCAGCTTACCCTAAGTAATGTTCTTTCCTATCACTTTTTCTTAACCAATAAATTACAGGGTTTTAAAAAACAGAACATTGCACCCTACTTTTGTAGCTAATAACATTTCAAACAACCAATCACTTCTTTGCTTTTTTTCAAAACTCCATTTATCCACCATTTTAGAAAAAAAAACTTCAAACTGCCCTATCATTTACAGAGTCCATATGAGTGCATCAAGACCTCTCTTCAAGATGCTTACAGTGTGGATTGTGAGACACAGCTATATTTTCTGGAGTGAAAGGTACGCACAACAGAAAGAAATTCAAAAAGACTTAGATTAACCAAATGTGGACATTAAATGGATTTGGACAAAGAGGTATAAAGTGGCATTAATTGATGCCATTTGTGAAATCCTTTATGCATCTCCAACACCCTGACCTCATGATTGTGCACTGTGGTGGCAATGACCTAGGCACTTTGACTGGGGTAGGACTGGAAATGTTTATGAAGAACACCTTTACAGAACTGATGTCACTTTTCCCCCAAACTGCCTTTGTCTATTCTAATATATGTCAAAGGCAGAAATGGAACTGGTCCAGGGGAGCCTCTGCCAGATACTCTCTTTGGGCCATATTGTTTTTTGGTGGAAAGCTTACCTGCCTCATCGCGCTGTTAGCGCTCAAAGACACCTCCGGCTGTTGGTCCCTCCAGCTGCCGCCTTTAGGAACATCACGCGGCCACAGAGCGGGGGGACTACAGCCCCCAGAATCCTTTGCTGTATTACCCTGCCCACCTCCGCCCACTTCCGCGCCTGGAGGCCCTCAAAGGACCGGCGCTCCCTCGGTGGAGCAGGAGCCTCTGCCAGATACTGATTTTTGGGGGAAAGCTTACCTGCCTCATCACGCTGTTAGTGCTCAAAGACACCTCTGGCTGTTGGTCCCCCCCGCTGCCGTCTTTAGGAACATCATGCAGCTGCCAAGCGGGGGGACTACAGCCCCCAGAATCCTTTGCTGTATTACTCCGCCCACCTCCACCCAATTCCGTGCCCGGAGGCGCTCAAAGGACCGGCACTCCCTCAGCGTCACGGGACGCACGCGGTCGGCACCGGGCATAGCCCGGGCAAAGGGCGGGCCGTCTGTGGCCGTCCGGGGCTGCGGAGGCCAGGCTGGGCCATTCCCTTTACAACTGCCAATCTGGGACATTGGAAGTAAGATCATATTTCCCCATCAAGTGATAACACCTACCCGACTTTGTGATCATATTGTTATTATTATCAATTGTGACCCCTATATTATTTTTACATAAGGTCTTTAGCCCCGCAAATACACCATAGTGGAAGATGAATTCAAGGTCCAGCAAAGGAAGGAAATCCTTGGTGGGAGGGTCCATCAGAGGGACATTAGACCAGTTCATAACTAGGGCTGCCTCAGTTTTGGAACATGAGATTGCTATCACTGAGCGGCGTCTGTCCTCAGAACTCCTTTATAATAAACGCTCATCCCTGGGAGCCATTCAGCTAGCGACCACCCCATTACAAGGATGGGAAAAACATCTATGCGACATTAGTATCCCGTCACAGCCACAAGATGTAACAGTATCACCAGAGATAAGCAGGGAGCTTAGTTATAAGGACTTAAGTACAGAACCATTATTAGAAATTATTTCAGAGGAGTCGATAATATTATCATCTCCTAAATGTATCCCTAAGAATAAAACTCAAAATCCACAAATGGCACTAGGGGTCAAATTAAAAAGAAAGCGTGGGGGGGATAGACAAAAGGGCAGGCATGCTAAAACACCTAAAACACTCTTAAGTCCCTTAAAAGGATGAACTATAGGAGATAGGAAGAACCTGCCCGAACACTTACCTACCCTATCTTTCTCCACCCAAGGGTTAATGGAAAACATTGAACTTCTAGTTAAATCTCTTCTATTACTGCCTGTGGAGAGAGTGAAAAGGATAGCCGAGCAACTGGGGTCTATAGAGGAAGTAATAGCTACAAACACTGTATCAATAAAGGAATTGGCACCCTACAAGTAGAATCAGATCATATGCTTGGAAAGCACAGGGCTGAAAACATCCAACGTAATGAACAAAGTGGACCTTTACCATCATTACACGAGAACATACAGGTCCCATTGAAAATAGACATCGGCCATACAATACCTAGGGCAGAAGGATCTGTAGGACAAACTAATAATCTAGTAAACAAACAGGGAAATACTGCTAGGGAGCATCAAATCGATAAAAAACCAAAAGGCAGCAAACAACATATAGATCTGCCGCCGGAAGCTGCTCCCTACGTCGTAGCACTGACTGGGGTCCCCAAACTGGCAGCCGGGAAAATCGAAGGCTATTCAGATCTTAAAAACAAACTAGTTTACTGGCTGAGAAACAATAGGCCACTACCTCCTAACATAGATGGTGTAATTTTGCATGTGAGAAGATTAAGTTGGGTGGGGCATGGACCTAAAGATATCCAGGGGGACGTCATCATCATTAATTTTAGGGATCGTAGGGTAATCTCCCACATTAGAGACTGGTACACATGATTTGAGCTACTTTTACCCCCGATCTCTACTACCTAAACCACCAAGACCTCTGAACCCATACGAGAGTAATGCTGCGGGTCTTAGTTTTAACATCCACACCTTTAACCGATTTGCTACACTCTCTGGGCTGGAAGGGGTAGACTGACTCGCTAACGATAAGTCAATGGACCAGTATGTATTTATGCATATTGACTCACTAGCTGCCCCTGAGGGAGTCTATGATGATGTACTGTCTATAACGATGGACCACAGTATTTCTTTTGCCGAAACAACATTTATTGAACAGGATATTTTAAGGCGTGGGAGTAGAGAAGGAAAGAAGATAGAAACCATGCAGACAAGGCTTAACTTCAACTTCAACTGTTTAACTTCAATTTGCATGCCACTGAAGGAAGCCTCGATGAACTTGTGGGCAAAATCAAACCCAGGGAGACTAGAAATAAGGAACAACGTCTAAATCGGCTTAGCCCACTTTTGGAAAAATCACACAAGGCCCAGGATAAGGAATTCGCAAACTCTTTACACATAAATACGGCCTCTAATATTCCTCTGACATCTGTTGACTTTAGTAATTTGAGTATGGTGCACCTAGTCAAAACACCTATAACTAATAACCTAATACCTTATAAGGAGCATTCACCGCACATAAGCCCCACGCTAATCCCGGGATTTGCAGAGGGCCCTACAGTAGGGGTTAACAAAAGCGTCTCCGTTATCGAGATACTACCCACTAATAACATCCTATGTTGGAATGTGGCGGGTTTGTCTGACAAAATCACTAATTCATTTTGGTTAGAAATCGCACTCAACCCTAGTAGTGTATGGGAAACATTGTTATATTACTTGACCCCTACAGTGCCCAGATCGCTCACTTCTCTGTTGCCTGAAGTATTTCTCTCTTACTTCCTTGAATTCTTTCCCTTTATTTCCAAACTTTTATATATGGCGCAGGACTGTGCCTCACAGTAAAAACTGTCTGTTATAAAAATGTATTTAAAAACAAATCTATAAATAAAGTTTCCTACCCGGCTGGGCAAGGAAAACGTATAGTAGCTTATTGTGGTCTATAGAATAGAAATAGTTTTATCTGTTTAAGCTTTGGACCTTTTGTTCTTCATAATCTCTAATAAAAGTGAGCATCAGACTGTCACTGACTCCTTCATTAAAATTTCATTAGAAATAAAAAGTCTTTTAACCAGGGTGCCTCGCCATGCCCCAAGAGAGAGTCAAGGCTGGTTTGACAAGAGCTGCACCAGGGCTCTTGCCGCCCTAAAGAAAGCTCTACATTCCTCCTCAAGATCTCAGGAAAACATCCAGACAGCTAGGCGCTCTTACCGCACTGCTGTAACTAGCAGGAAAAAACTAATAAAAAAGAAGGCTTGGCTGGCTCTTCACGAAGCATTTGAGAGGGATGACAACATAGCCTTCTGGAAGGCAGTAAATGCCCCTTTCTTGCAAAATAACCAGGGTGCTCAGATTGTTCTAGTAATCCCGGGTGAAACCTGGGTCACCCATTTTAAAGGCCTATATGACAAAGTAGAGCTTGCAGGGCACGGACCCACACAGGAAAATGATCTCAGTGCATCTGTGGAGCATAAATCATCTAGCTCTTTCCCTTTGGGTATTACATTTCAATGTGAGGAAGTCATTAGGGCACTGAAAGAAAGTCCTTCAGGGAAGGCACCTGGACCGGACTGTGTCCCCATAGATGTATTTAAATCAGAGATCGATCTATGGGCACCCATGCTCACCAAAGTGCTCAATTCCTTAAACATTACCGGATTCATGTCAACCTGGCCAGAGGCTATCGTTGTACGGATCTTTAAGGAAGGGGACAGGAATGACCCCACTTGTTATCGTCCGATTTCGCTACTCGATGGTCTGATGAAGGTTGCCGGGAGGATCATCTTAAATAGAATCCAGGTTTGGACGGAAGAGCACGATGACATCTCAAATCTACAATATGGTTTTAGAGCAGGTAAAGGCACCATAGAACAGGGCCTCAACCTGGCATTAATAATAGCTAAATACACCCAGGCTAAAAAAGGAATTTTTTTCGTGACTTTTGTGGACTTAAGTTCCGCATTTGATTGCGTGGACCACAAGATGCTCTGGCTGACACTTTCCGAGATCGGCTTGGATAACACATCCTCCTGTTTATAAAAGAACTTCATAGGGAGGCAGGAGCACGAGTCAGATATGGCAGGTGCGGCGAGTGTTCCGATATCTTCAAGATCCACAGAGGAGTAAGACAGGGGTGCATTCTAGCTCCCCTGCTCTTTACCCTATACATTAATGCGGTTGGCCAACACCTTACTGAAGTATATCATGACTATCCTACAATAAACGGGACACCAATACCCATACTTCTATATGCGGATGATGCTGCAATAATGTCCCAGACAAGGGTAGCTCTGCAAAGGGCGGTAGGGAAATTTTCAGATTTTATGAAAAACAGAGGCCTACGTATAAATGTCTCAAAAACTTATACCATGTCCTGTGGAACAGGGAACAGAAGGACACCATGCCCAATTTTCCTGGATGGGAGAAAAGTGGAGAACACAGATAGGTTCTCCTAACTTGGAATTAATTTTGATAGAAGGGGTACATGGCAGGCTGCCGTAACCACAAGGGGTCTAGCATTCTCCAGGGCCACGGGCGCACTGATTAACTTTGCTAAAAGATTGGGACATATGGGGGATCGAGCATGTGGATTCTATACAACGCTCTGAGAATTCCTTCCTTCGCTACTTATTGGCAACCCCTAAGAGTACAGCCACATATGTTGTTCACAAGGAATTAGGTCTCCAATACATTTCGGACATTATAAAATCTTCACCAGTTTTGCTGTGGCATAATGTTTGGGTAAAACCGGAGACAAGTTTGAATAGAGAAGTTATAAAGGATTGTCTGGCCTTGGATGGTGCTGACAATATCAAATGGTTCAAATATGTAAGAGAAATGCTTAAAGACATTGGGTTCCTGGAATATTTTTCCAATCCTGTAAGTATGGAGACGGTGCCCAGACCTGGTTTGTAAAAACTGCTCTTACAACATTTAGATAGTAACAGATGGCTGGTAGAAAAGTACAAAAGTAGAAAATCAATTGACCACTATTGTTGACGGGGTACAGCAGTATTTGCTTTTAGAACCATCCCCCTTCCCACGTATGCTTCTGACCCGCTTCCGCACGGACACATTCTTTAGAATAACTACTTTCCCACAGTGTAATGATTGGACAAGGGAAATAAAAAAATCTGCCCGTGTGACAACATCTCACACCAGTCCAACATTCACTGTATATTATTCTGCAGATTTTATCTGCTTCCAAGGGATAGACTACTGTAGCCTTTACTAAAGACATGGGGCCTACAAACCTGCAGATAGGCCTATAACAAACTGAAAACTTTAGATAACGTACATGCCATCAAAGTTGTATCTATTTATTTAAAGAAGATTGTTAGACTAAGGAACTTGATGCAACTCTAGAACAACTGTAACTATCAGGCCCAGACAATGTAACTAGCAGTTTTATAATGAATGTATTAGGTCATTAGGAGTAGAGCGTCCTTATTAAAAAGGATTTTATATTTTATTTAGTATTGCAAAACCTTTAGTCACTTTTTAATGTATCTATTCCATATGTATTGGAAGTTTTTTATTATGCTGTTTTAAAATGTATGCTTTTATGATTCTGTTTTTACAAATCGAATAAAGCTTTATTGATATTGAATTGAAAAACTGGTCCAATCAATTTTGTCCACAAATTGAGAAAGCAAGGAAGCATGTGAATAAAACTGTTCCTGTGTTTCTCAGAGACTATAGAATGGGGACATTTACCATAACAATCTGCGCTTCAACATGCATGACATCTATAGGAGAGATGGTGTACATTTTACAGATGAGGGGAACAGAGTCTTCCTCTTGAACCTTAGACTCTGCATCGGTACTTACTTGTAGGTACTAAAATCTCCCAACAAACACAAGGGCTCTTTTTAGAACAACCAAACATCTAAACACATACACTTCATAAATATCTAAAAATATTTTACTTTTTCTTGCTTAGGTAAGCTTATGGGACGACTTACGGACTTCGTACCGTACGCGCAAGGTAAATCTATTGTAAAAAAAAATATATTGTCTATTACAAATTTTTTATAATCCCCGGGGACCTCATCCCACGGGGCTAAAAAATAACATTGGGGACCGTGGGGGGAGCACACCAGAGGTACTGTCCATAGTCACGACAGATAACTACCTCACTCTGCACTTCTTTTAACAGTACCAGCCCGGGGTTGTGAATAAAGTTTTTTCCTATACACCCACGAGCAAGGTACTTTTTAAACCCTCACCATACCCCACCACTCACATTATTATACCCCTACCACTTGCATCACACACACCACACATAGTCCAACCTTCAGTGCTCCCGCGTAGTCATAGGTCGCAGCACGCCGCATCCCGTTAGAGGGGTGCAAAGACCCTGATGATGAAGCATGACACCAAGGGGCCTGTTGGTGTGTGAGGGGTATTTTACAAAACACTGAGTGTCCCCACACTTGTGGTAGACACCCTTCCCTTTCCACTGTGAGTAGGATTCCTTTTGTTTATGTAACAGTGCCCGTGGAGTAAGAATCCTATCTCTGTACTCTACCTACCTCCTATTGTTTTTTTCAAACAGGAGCCCAAATACCCCACGGTCCCAGCCGGCTCCCCATGTCCTTCGGGAGTCGGCATTGCTTTTCGTCAGAGAGACCAGCTAACATGCTGGTCTCTCTGATGAAAAGCAGTTTGCTGTGGTAGGGTGGGAACCGCGAGGCTCTGCCCTACCACAGCAAACAGCAGTGTCCCGGGATTGGGCACCCCGGGACACTGCAGGAGCCGGCCCTGGGGGGTGGGGGTCCCCGGGGCTGGAGGGTCTGTCACGGACCCCCTATTTGATATATAAGTTCCCAGGGGAGGTGGCGGTCCCCACAAGTTTTTTCTTTTTTTTTTTAAATTAAAAAAACGTAAACCCCGGGGGGTGGCGGTCCCCGGGGCTCGGGGGGCCTTAGAGGCCCCCATCATTAATGTCTTTGCCCCGGGGGGTGGTGGTTTCCGGGGCTGCAGGGGGGCCTTGTGCCCCCCGCTAGCAGAAGCCCCGGGGGCAATTTTTTTTAAAAAGCTGAACGTTTTTTTGTTATTTTTTCGCGATGTTCGCATACTTACGCGGACCCCGCAATTAAATATATATATTTTTAATTTGGGCCTTGGGGGTCCTCGTGGGAACCCCTGAGCAGGCCTAGGGGGTCAGGGTGTGTCTACCCTGCCCCCTTTGCCTATTTTGCAAGTTTGTTTTCTGCTTTCTTGTGCCTCAGTTCTTACGAGGCACAAGATGGCTGCTAACACTTCCTGGTTTGGAGTGTTGACAGACAGTTGACATCCAACTAGCATGCAGCTCGTACTCGGGAAGGTACAGAGTACAGTAAGCTTACAGTAAGCTCCTATAGATATACTTATGATTTTACTTATGATTTTCTCAGGAACTACTGAACGGATTTACACCATTCAACAAAAAGCGTGATCTGCGAACCGAACTCTACCTTTTTGCCAAATTTTGTGTCATTCCGTTCAGCCGTTCGGGCTGTAGTTCTGGCTAAAGGTCCTATGGAAAATTGCATGGGGAAAACACGTTTTGGGACCACCCTTTTTTCTCGGCCCCGCTTCACGAATCACACTCAAACTTTCAGAGAAATTTGCGAAGATTCGTCCACCGGCGACAAAGTTATTCCAAATAGAATGTTGCGGATTTCCTATGGAAACTAGGTTTTAACTATAACTACCTACTGGCGACCGCCAGTAGGTAATATATAAATATATATATATATATATATAAATATATATATATATATATATATATATATATATATATATATATATATATATATATATATATATATAGCTGACCAAAGTATTTCCGCGCGTCGCACTTCCAGCTGGCACAGATACACAAAGCACGGACCAACTTCACGGTGTTCAATCTTTTATTCGCCTGCCGGTTTCATAACGTTTTGGCACCCCTGTGCCTTGCTCACATGACAGCGATAGTGAGTGAGGGTGAAATATTTAATGTGCAAGTGCACAATTTTAATTGGACAAATCCAAATAGATATGGAAAGCCAATTTGTAACGGGGACATTGGTTGTATAATACAAGGGCATGTAAAACAACACACTATTCAATCATATTAATGTGCCGATATATCCCCAACATTTTTTTTTATAATTATTAAATATATAGTTGGACACTTGATGCAAAATATCACAACCTTATTGAGTACAAACTAGGAGGGATTATCAAAGTTAAATACAAATTGTTGAAAATACAAAATTATAAATATTTCATATATTTACAATAGGATAAAGTTAAACAGCCCCTATAACTTTGATGGTTCATTGCATCTCAAATTATTACTCTTATCACCTAAAAGTAGGACATATCCTATACTTTAACTCATCATCTAAACAATCATATAAACAAAAAGCCCTTCCCCAATCTATTCACCATGCTGTATTTTTATATTCATCCAAAGGTGCTATTAAATCTTGCCACTGACAACCTAACAGAATATTGACTTCTCATAATACATTCTGTTGTGCCCACACCTAACAAAGTAAGTGACTAGTGCTGAGATTAATAAAAATGTTTTTTCTTATTTTCTTCTTATTCAATACTGCTGATGATATTGCAGACAATTCCTTACACAGATTCGACTGAGCCCAGTTAAAAATATATACATCCTTGAAAAGACATCAGATCATGTCATACATTATCATACATTAGACCATTACATATCAATATTCCTATGGGTAGTGATCTTCATAATCCACAGGAGCCCAAAAATGTTGCAAAAATGCTGTTCGCCCATATTTTTCCAAATGTTCACTTTTTTTATTTTTGGCTTATAGCAGTTGATATATCGGGGATAAGTTCATGGTACAAGTTTGTAGTTTTTCCAGAGTTGACAAAGGTTTTTGAGGTACACAGAGGGCACTGTTGAGTAAAACAGCAAAAAGTTGTAGTTAAACCTGATAATATACCATTAACTAGCACAGGGCATAGAATATAAAAAAAGCTTTCCTTTACCACTACAGGTTCAGATATCGATTCCCTCAATGTAAACAGGTATAAAGGTCTTCCGTCACATTTAAACCTCCTGGGTGTTTACTATTGAGTTGTAGTATATATCTAGTTTCAAGTTTCACCCCTCCTGCTAGCTAGAACAGAATCCACCACAAAGTATCTAAGATCCTTGTTGTCACTGTTGTGGTGGGTTTTAAAGTGACGTGCAACGGGATAAGTACTGTCCTGTGTTGAAATAGCCCGTAAATGTTGGAGTATGCGTTTATGTACGGGTAACTTTGTACTGCCTACATATTGCAGTGGGCACGAACATTCCAAAACATATACGGCGAAATCAGTTTTGCACGTAAGGGTTTTCGTGATTTTGTGTTCTTTATTACAAAAACCATCATGATAGCTTGCACGGTTGATACCATGTGTGCAAGCTTTGCAAGATTTGCATTTATGGAATCCTCCCTTGTTCTGAAACCATACCGTTTTGGCAATGACCTATGGTCCAGTATCCACTAGTCTGTCTCTCATGTTGGGAACCCTACTGTAAGTGATATTGACCTGTTTGGGAAGATTATATCCAATTATGGGGTCTTGTAAGACTATAGGCCAACTTTTATTAATAATTTTCCTCACCTCCTTATGGTGGGAACTGTAGCCAATTATAATCCTGAATGTACCATCGCCTGGACTAGTCCTGGAGTCAATAGTTGTTTTCTCAGTAGTAATGCTGGTGGATGAGTTGCTTTTACTCAGTAGGGATTGGCGGTCAAGATTTTTAGTATTATTTATTGCCTCATCAATGGTTTTCTGACTGTATCCCCTTTCTCTGAATCTCATAGTGCTTGCTTCTTGAGCTACCATTAGATCATCATCATTGCTGCACAATCTGCATAAGCGCAGCATCTCTCCATACGGAATACTCATGATAAGATGACCTGGGTGTGTGCTCCCTGCATAGAGTATAGTGTTTCCCGCAGTACTTTTTCGGTACATTTTGGTTTCCAGATTGTTGTTACGTGTGTCCACCAATGTGTCTAAGAAAGGTACTTGTTGTTGACTTAATTCAGCAGTAAAATGGATATTGAATTCATTATTGTTCAAGCAATCAATGAATTCTAATGCCTTCTCCTTTTCCCCCCTCCATACAACAAACAAGTCATCTATGAACCTATGCCAACTAATGACATGGTTCTCCAATTCATGTTGGTAACGAGAATGGAGGACCAGTTCCTCCCAAGCTCCCATGTGAAGACACGCGAAGCTTGGGGAAAAACTGGCCCCCATGGCTACACCCTGCAGTTGCCTGTAAATCAGACTATTGTACATAAATATGTTATGTATATATTCCATCGGCCCCCTTCAACCCTGAGTCTGTGCCTGCTCATTATTTGATTTTAATATTGCTAGCCATTATTAACATTTTAGACTTTCGCCCCGGCGACTGTCTTCAAGGAACATTTTAATGATGTCTAGCAAAATGCATTTTCTAAATTTTACAAATTCAGGCATTATGAGAGTAGGAAGCTTGGCGGTGCATCTATAACCCAACATTTTTCCCTCTTGACTGCACATATTATAATGTCTGCGATGTTACTTTTTCCATGCTTTATTTTATGATGGCAATTTATATAAGCTGCTTATATTACACATTTGGTGTTTTTATAAAATAGCATTTGCTTTGCCTTTATTACAAGATTGTCATTACAGAGTGCATTCTAGATTTATAATGTGTTGACTTACCTGCAAGTATGTCTTCAATGTCTATCATTCTTTCAAGTAGAAGGAAGTAAAAAGCAAGCCTGTGAAATGGCCCCATTAAGATTGACAAAGACTTTTGTAAAGTGGAAACGCGTCTCTTCTTCCATCTTATGGAGTTTTCATACATATATATATATATTACCTACTGGTGGTCGCCAGTAGGTAGTTATAGTTAGGACCTAGTTTCCATAGGAAATCCGCAACATTCTACTGGGAATAACTTTGGCGCCGGTTGATGAATCTTTGCGAATTTCTCAAAGAAGATGGCCCGCTCCGCTCCGCTGCTTCCCTGAAAGTTTTGAACGGAATTCCAAGAAATTTTGCAAAAAGGTAGAGTCTGATTCGCAGATCGCCCTTTTGTTTAAATGGTGTAAATCCCTCCAGTACTTGTTGAGAAAATTGAGTTTGAAAACATTTATATATCTATAAACGCGCACCGTGCACGCACCCGTGCGTGCACGGTGCGCGCACCATGTGTGCGCGAGCGGAATTCTGATTTGCTGTTAGACGTCTGTCAACATTCCAATCGGTCGAAAACAAGAAGTGTTGGCTGCCATTTTATGTCCGAGGCAGAGGCCAAAAGTGGAAAGCGCGAAAAGGGGGCAGTGAAGAGACTCCCTGACCCCTAGGCTCAGTGGGTTCCTGAAGGACCCTAAAGGGCAAAACCCCCCCTTTTTTTTTTAAGTGCCACGAGGTGCGCGGACGTTGCGCGCACCCTACAGCAGCCATTTTGTGTAGTTTCAGAAGAGAGTGAAAAACGAAAGCGGAGAACGTGGAAAAGGAGGCAGTGAAGAGACTCCCTGACCCCCTAGGCCTTCTCAGGGGGTCCCTGAAGGACCCCGAAGGGCAAAAAAAAAAGAAAAAAAAAAAAAAAGCTGCGAGGTGCGCGCACGTTGCGTGCACCCTACAGCCGCCATTTTGTGTAGTTTCAGAAGAGAGTGAAAAACGAAAGCGGAGAACGTGGAAAAGGAGGCAGTGAAGAGACTCCCTGAACCCCTAGGCCTTCTCAGGGGGCCCCTGAAGGACCCCGAATGGCAACATTTAAAAAACAAAAAAAAATAGCGAGGTGCACGCATGGTGCGCCCACGTCATAAAATAAAACTAAAAAATATACAGTTAAATAACAAGTTTGAGTGTTTAGATGTTGGTTGGCTCTAAAAAGAGCCGTTGTGTTCATTGAGTGTTTTTTGTACCTACAAGTAAGTACCGATGCAGAGTCTAAAGTTTAAGAGGAAGACTCTATTCCCCTCATCTGTGAAATGTACACCATCTTTCCTATAGATGCCTTGCATGTTGTAACGTACCATAGTCTCTGAGGAAAGCAGAAACAGACTTATTCACATGTTTCCTTGCTTTCTCAATCTGCGGACAATATTGGTTGCACCAGTTCCATTTTTGCCTTTGGCATACATTAGAATATGTAATAACAAAAAGAGAGATAGGGAGATGTAAGACACACTCTTAATCCCCGGTCAAGGTACTCAAACAAAAGAAGAGGGTCAGTGGAATAAGAATAAACCACACAAAGGAGCAAAGAGTTGAAACTGACCTAACTTAGGTTAGTTTAGAAAGCCCTCACTCACCGACCTGGTCGGTGGCATGCTTCATCATCGGGCCCCACTAAAAAGGCCGAGTGCCTCTTTAGTGTGCTGCGACGCCAGAAATACTGCGGAGCAGGTTTTTTGTGTGAAGGCTTAAAGTGAAAGTAAAGATAAAAGTGTCTCAAGTGTATCAAAAAAAGTTTATTTATAGATCACTAGGACACGGTTATAAAAATTAGTTTATGTGTCAGGAATTATGTCCACGATTAATGTTATGGTTAATTCCATTTACTAATAAAATCAGTCAACATGTTTCTGCCTCTGAAACGGTGTTAGTTTACCAGGCATTCATCAGGACCTTTAAATGTGCTAAACCCTGGCGGTATGAGCACCCTAAGGCTCACCCTTACCTAGGGGCGTGAAAGTGAAAAAAAGGTAAAAAAGTTAAAGTGCAAAGGGGGAGGAGCAAATGCCCAGTCCCTATTACTCCTGGTTTAGGAGGCTTACCAAAATCAGGTTTCTGCACCTGGAAAAGGAAAAAGACACAGACATACATAGAGGACAAAGCAAACATTCAGTAGCTGGTCTTGTTCAAAAACATACATCCGTGGTGCTCCATATATGTGGGAGGACAGTGGATGGCAACTACACTCTATGGTTATCACCAGCCTCTGTACCATATGGGAACTACCATTAAAGTTAGGGGGTGTTGTGAGCTACAAGTGGACTAGATCAAGCCAAGTAGCTATGAAGGTTAAAAACAAGGGGAGCGACTTCTCCGGTTGCAGATCAATGGACCAAAGGTCAGTGATCCGATCGTAACTATACAGTTAATTAAAATTGTCTCACTTGTAAAAGGATTGCGATCTGCACCCTGGGTCACGGGAGGGGGGTGGAGGCGTAATTGGCACACCCTAAATGCAGGAAAGAAACTAAGGGGTCCATTATGATGACGGGCGGACTTAGTCCGCCCGTCACCATAGTGGGGAACGGGACCGCCCGCCATAAGAGCGGGGGTCCCGTGGGGGGAATTAGGATGTGCCCGCCACAGTGGCGGGCGCATCCTGTAGTTTTAGCATTGTGGCGGGCGGTGCACTCTGCACCGCCTGCCACAATGCTAAAAATGCTTTGTTGCATTTGCATATGCAAAGCGGCAGGCACCGCGTGGTGCCTGCCGCTTTGCATATGCAAATGTGGGGGGGTACCATAGGTACCCCCCATGTGCCCCCCAACAGTGGTGGCAACCTGGGGGCCCAGCAGGGGGGCCACCGCTGCAATCCCCGCCTGCCTTTCCGTGGCGGCATTGCCGCCGCGGAAAGGCCTCTACTTGGTGCCATTGTAATATGGCTGGCGGTGTCCATTGGACACCGCCACCATATTAATCCATTACCGCCGCGGTCGTAAGGCGACCGCGGCGGTAAAGCGGCGGACGGTCTTTCCGTCCACTGCTGTCCCCTCCGCCATCCTAATCTGGCGGAGGGGAAAACGAGAGTGCTTGTCGGGCGGATTGCCTCCGCCAGGGTGGCGGTGGCCACCGCCACCCTGGCGGAGGCACTCCGCCCATCATCATAATGGACCCCTAATTATCAGGTATTTGCCCAAAGGTTACTTATCTCAGCAAAGCCGCTGGAATCGTTAGCCCACTCACACCCTCGACGCCAGGCACCCTCTTGGAATCTGTGACTCCCTCGTACCGGACCCCGACGATGGACTGCGGGGCTGGGGAGAGAGATTAAATCCAAGCCTCGGGAGCGTCTCGTTTCCGGGTTGGGGGTGGTCGTAACTATGGATGGGCGTACTCGGAATATTTTAGCCAATCCCCGAACGTTTTCTCGGTATGACGGTGCAAGTGGGACACTCGCTAAACCTCGCTGTGTGCAATGATGCTGTAGGTCACGTGGAACAGCACAGACTGCAGCAGGGGCTGTGTTCATGATTTGAAACTTTATTGAAAGTAACAGCAGAACTGGCTCTAATGCCCTGTGGACTTCAAAGAATGGAACGCGCTACTGTAGTGCGCTGTCAATATCAGCTAAGTGTGTAGCATAAATGGCACAGATCACTCGAGTGGAGCGCTGTCAGTCTTGGCTAAATGTAAAGTAAACAGGGCGCCAAGGAAAATAAGGGAAAAATACCTTTTGATGAGAACGAGCGCTCTGTAAACAAGAATGCTAGTTATGCGAAATTACTAACTGATTCCCATAAACAACTATGCTGACAAGGATGAAGTGTCACAGACAATGCTAGTCAATGACATTATCAACCGAGTCTAGATGGTGCTGGGGAAGATTAGATAAAGCCACTCAGGAGCAAATCAATAGTAAGAGCGGATTAAACTAGGCATTAGAAAGTTTCAGATACTATTAGTTGTACACAGAATGACCATCAGAGCAAATCATTTGAGTACTGAGTTCCATGGGATCTCGTCATTTAACCCAGTAAGGTGGGTCCCCAGCCGGTAGCCCCACCGTTGCTCTTTTTCAAAAAGTCGGTTGGTGATATTATTGCCCCCATTGATTTGTTCTATCACTTTCCACCGTAGGCCATTGGTAGTATGGTTATTATCAAGGAAGTGTCTACTCATTTTAGTTGTAGTCTTTTTACACCTGATATTACTCCTGTGCTCACAGATGTGCTGTTTGATCTTTCGTGTGGTCATCCCAACGTATCGTAAGTCACATGGGCAGGTGATGAGGTATATCACATTTAGTGAATTGCAGTTCGTGTGTACCTTTTGAATCCATACTTTTCCTTGTTCTAGTATTAGGGTCTTTGATGGTGTCGAAAAGTGACGCACGCTGCAGTCTTAGCACGGGAAGTGTCCAGTTATTTTGGGTAAACCCTAGGATTCTGTAACTGAGCGAGCTCCCTGTGGTGGTTTTTCTTTGGGGCATGTATGTACTAGCGCATCTTCCAAACTACGGCCCCTTTTAAAGGAAAACAAAGGTGTTTCCCATGTCTTTTTCGCACTTGTAATGATTTTCCAATGTTTGTTAACAGTTTTCTTCATGAAGTTAGAGAGGCTGTTATATGTGGTCACACAAGTGAGAGGAATTTCAACCGAGGTGATGATTTTTGCTTCTAGGAGTGCATCACGTGGTTGATTGCATGTTCTCTTGTAGCCGTTGTCCAGAATAATTTGTGGGTATCCTCTGTTTTGTAATTTAACTGTGAGGTCAGCAGATTGTGTCTAAAATTCATGCACGTCACTGCAATTGCGCCTAAGCCTCAGGTATTGTCCATATGGTAGGTTTTCTTTCAGGGGGCGAGGATGAAAACTAGTAAACTCCAGCAGATTGTTTTTGGCTGTAGGCTTGTTGTGCGTTTTAGTTGAGAGGCAAGTACCATTTAAGGTAATGATCACATAAAGGAAGACAATGTCTGTTTTGCTTACGGTGTGTGTGAACTTCAAGTTATGATCTAATGTGTTGATCCAGATAAATTCTCCTTTAGAGCAATCGTAGCGCATTCCATGATGAATGCCTTGGACGTCTGATAATTCCAGTCTATTGATTCCAAAGCTGCACCCAGGACCTTGATGGAAGAATTTTTTCTCCTTTAAGGGGCAGCTGTTCCTCCAATGCACAGGTACATCCATGGGTAGTACCTTTGCTCCCAGTGTGGCAGGGTTGTATGTGGCGGATTTTGAAGCAAGACATATCTTACCATCAAATGGACCTTTTTACTCCTCCATACTGTTATGGAAACGTTACATCGACGATGTTCTGTTGCTATGGGAGGGTAGTGAAAATGATCTTGAGAAGTTCCTAATCTGGATCAACACATTAGATAATAGGACTCTGCAGATGCGCATGAGAGGATGCAGGCAGTAAGTATGGGCTAAATTTGCAAATTCCCGGTCCACGAATTCGTGCGAAATTGCGAAAAAAGTCAGCGAGTTTGCGAATTTTCCTGCAAACTCGCGGATTTTTGTGCCAGTCGCACAAATATGTGACCACGTGTGCCTGTAACTTTGCCAGCACGCCAAAAGGTTCCGAGGTCCCTTGAGTGAGCTGGCCATTATAGTGGGGACGGGCGGGAAGACGTTTCATACCGCTAGTGTGTGGTGGATGGGGACAAACGGGCGGGGTTTCTATGCGAGTTCACATGCATCTTGTTTATAAAGGGTCAGAGACCGAGCAGAGCAGCAGATGAGAAGAAAGCAGCCTCCTGGTCACAGGAGCTACACGGGGATGGCGCTCTGGAAACTCATGAATGCAAAAATACGTTTGGCACAGGACCCCAGAATCCTTCAGATGTCCAAGATAGCTCTGCTGCGCGTGTTGGTACAAAGCCATTCTGATCCTGCTCAGTGGGTTCAGGCGCATGCAGCTGCTGCACAATGTCCCAGCTCATACTAAACTGCCCCGTACTGGCATATGCTGGCACTGGGCAGTAGGGTGCAGTAGCATGCGGGTGCTCCACGCCTGGTACATACGCATACCGGTGTCAGCGGGGACACGTGTTTATTGGTGCTGTGTAGCAAGTTATGACTTTACATTTTGACTGCACCAGACGGTGGTACCACCTACACAGATCAGGAGCATCCAGGCACCAGACTTCATGGTGCAAGAGCATAATGGTGCTGTGCGGTACAGGTATATATTAACTGGGGGCAGGGGGACACTTAGCACAATGTGTGCTCACACCCAGAGGGCTCCCAGGCAATTGAGCGCAAATGATTTTCACACTGAGAGGGCTCCGGGGCAGTTCAGCAGTACGGGGGCTCACACCCACTGCGCCCTGGGGCAGTTCAGTAGCTCGTGGGCTCACAACTCCTGGGCAGCTCAGCAGCGCAGGGGCTCACACCCACAGGGCTCCCAGGCAGTTTAGCAGCGCCACCCTCTGGTTCATCACTGCCACCCTCTGGTTCATCACTGCCACCCTCTGGTTCACCACTGCCACCCTCTGGTTCATCACTGCCACCCTCTGGTTCACCACTGCCACCCTCTGGTTCATCACTGTCAACCTTTGGTTCATCACTGCCATCTTCTGGGTCATCACAGCACCCTCTGGTTCACCACTGCCACCCTCTGGTTCATCACTGCCACCCTCTGGTTCTTCACAGCTCCCAATGGTTTACCACTGTCAACTTCTGGTTCATCCCTGCCACCCTCTGGTTCATCACAGCACCCTCTGGTTCATCACTGCCACCCTCTGGTTCACCACTGCCACCCTCTGGATCAAAACTGTCATGCTCTGGTTCATCACTGCCACCCTCTGGTTCACCACTGCCACCCTCTGGTTAACCACTGCCACCCTCTGGTTCATCACTGCCACCCTGTGGTTCATCCCAGCACTCTCTGGTTCACCCCTGCCGCCCTCTGGTTCATCACTGCCACCCTATGGTTCACCACTGCCACCCTCTGGTTCATCACTGCCACCCTCTGGTTCACCACTGCCACCCTCTGGTTCATCACTGTCACCCTCTGGTTCATCACGGCCATCCTCGGGGTCATCACAGCACCCTCTGGTTCATCACTGCCACCCTCTGGTTCACCACTGCCACCCTCTGGATCAAAACTGTCATGCTCTGGTTCATCACTGCCACTCTCTGGTTCACCACTGCCACCCTCTGGTTCACCACTGCCACCCTCTGGTTCACCACTGCCACCCTCGGGTTCACCACTGTCACCCTCTTGTTTATCACAGCACCCTCTGGTTCACCCCTGCCACCCTCTGGTTCATCGCAGCACCCTCTGGTTCATCACTGCCACCCTCTGGTTCATCACTGCCACCCTCTGGTTCACCACTGCCATCCTCTGGTTCACCCTGCCACCCTCTGGTTCATCACTGCCACCCTCTGGTTCATCATTGTCACCCTCTGGTTCATCACTGCCACCCTCTGCTTCACCACTGCCACCCTCTGGTTCACCACTGCCACCCTCGGGTTCACCACTGTCACCCTCTGGTTCACCACAGCACCCTCTGGTTCACCACTGCCACCCTCTGGTTCACCACTGTCACCCTCTGGTTCACCACTGTCACCCTCTGGTTCATCACTGCCACCCTCTGATTCACCACTGCCATCCTCTGGTTCACCCTGCCACCCTCTGGTTCATCACTGCCACCCTCTGGTTCATCATTGCCACCCTCTGGTTCATCACTGCCACCCTCTGGTTCACCACTGCCACCTTCTGGTTCACCACTGCCACCCTCTGGTTCACCACTGCCACCCTCTGGTTCACCCCTGCCACCATCTGGTTCATCACTGACACCATCTGGTTCATCACTGACACCCTCTGGTTCACCACTGACACCCTCTGTTTCACCACTGCCACCCTCTGGTTCAGCACATCACCCTCTGGTTCACAACTGCACCTTCTGATTCATCACAGCACCCTCTGGTTCACCACTGAAGATTATGGGGAGAAAGCACACCTGCCCAGCATCAACCGGGGGCTGGTTAATGTGTTACTGAATTTGAGCTTCAAGCCCGGCACCTGCTTCCTTATCTGTAAGTGCTTCCTGTTGTGGTTTAAATTTTGTAAATGGCTACAAAGAAATTAGCTTCAACTTGGGCACCTGCTGTAACTCTGTAAGTGCTTCATGTACTTCAGTTTTTGAAAATCCGTCCCGAATGCGATTTCGCGGATTTTTCTGCAATTTCGCGAGATTCGCGGACCGCGAAATTGCAGAAAATCCGCAAATTCCGCAAACGGAACGGATTTTACGCCCATGCTTAGCAGGCAGTGGGAGAGGGTTGGTGCAGACAGAAAATGAGATAATGCAGGCAGAGACTAAACTGGTACAATCAGAGGAACAGATGGTGCAGTCAGAGAAAAGATGGTGCAAAGAGAGGGTGAAATGGTTTAAATTGGAAATGTATTTTCTGTCTGCACCAACCCTCTCCCTCTGGCTGCACCCTCTGCCTGCACCCTCTCATGTGCATTTTTAGAGGCCTATTATGATATGGCTGCTGGTGTGTATTAGAAAGCGCTACCATGTTATAATTTTCCCCTCTCTGCCTGTAGTCTTTCGCCCACTGCCTGTATCATTTTGTCTCTGTTTGTACTTTCTCTTCCTCTGTGTGCTAAATCACCTAAATCAAGAAGTGAGTCATTATTTAGGTGATGTAGTTGTAGAAAGTCCTATGCAGTATGTGTTTCAGGCCTCTTAATTTTCGAATTGTGTTTATGCAGTGCAATTTAGATGATTAGTGTGCTGTTGAAATGCAAAAGCAACTGTGTCTGTAGCATGTAGTAATCATTTCAGTGAATTTCATTTGTACATTCTCAGTCCCACCTTGACTCAGTACACTGCTTTAAGTTCACTTCATTGTCCTAAACCCTGAAACTCCATTCCTAGAAAAATATTCTAAACTCTTGTAACAGAACTGCAGTGTTGTAAACTCTGAAAGAATATTCCCAGCAAGACTCCCTTTCATTGTAGTAATCATTTTACAGTAAAAGTCTGTTTTCATTTTTGGAGCATATGAATGTTCAGATAGCTTATCATCTGCAAGTCTATATGCCAAATCTAGAACAATCATTTGGGTGAGTTTAGGTCTTGCAAGAACACGAAACAGAGTTTTGAAATCTGTACAACAAAATGAGTATTTAGCAGAGAAAGAACCAAACAGTAGAGATATTTTGAAGACAAATATGTTGGATACATACTATCCAAATAGAAGTAATCATCTTGAGAACGTTTGTCTCTACGAAGTACTGCAAAGCTATATTTTGAAGAGGAATATCACACAAGATATCAATAAAGGAGTATATGCTGTGATTGGATCTGAAGGTTGTCTGGTGAAACAAAGAAAAGGACATTTGAATAATCATTGAAAACTGAGTTGCGAAACTCCTGACAAAAGGGAATTTTACTATTTAGCTCATTTGCAACTCTTTAAACCATGGCGTACAGAAGAGGAACTACTTGGATATTTTCTCAGTTACGAAGATTCCTTCAACGCAACCAAAAATACTATAGAATGTCCTGTTTTCACTAATTATCTAGAAATGTTGAACGAGGAAATACAGCAAGAAGCTACAATTGCAGCAGAGATTGCTAGAGACAGTTCTCAAGACAGTCAAAGTTCTGCTTTGTTCAGTCAGGATCCACTAGGAGGACCAATTATCCAAAATGAAGCAGCCACTGCCATGGATGAGGTGGAAAGAGCAATAGAACAAGCTCAGGAGGATGTAATGAACCTAGAAGAATTGGAAAAACAAGTAAATGTTGAGCAGAAACAAATATATGATGAAGTGAAAGAGCAGATTGAGCATGGTTTACTTCATGAGAAAAAAGTGTGCTCATGTACGTCATTTCAACCTGTCCGACTTTATGTGAGTGGACAAGCAGGAACTGGAAAAAGTTTTCTAATTAAAGGAATTGCATCTTATCTACAAAAAGGAACAGAGTTGTCACTCTCTTGTGTTGTTACCACTCCAACTGGGTTGGCAGCACATAACATTAAAGGGATTACTTGACATTGTTTCTTGATGCTGCCAGTAGAGCACGCCAATAAATTAGAATACCACAAGCTATCTGGAGAAGCTTGTTGTGAAGTTTCCAGAGTCCTGAAAAAAATGACACTTCTCATTATTGATGAGGTAAGCATGGTATCAAATTAAATGCTTGCCTTTGTGCATTTAAGAATGCAACAAATTCTTAAAACAGAGTATGATGTGATTTTTGGAGGCAAACACATCATTGTTTTTGAAGATCTACTACAGCTAACTCCTGTGAAAGGACAACCAGTGTTTAAAACTGTAACACATGAAGATACCAGAAAGTGCCTGGGAAGCATTGGAAATGCTAATATATGGTTATATTTCAAATATACAGAACTCACTCAAAATATGCGACAGGCAAAGGATGCTAATTATAAAAGTATTCTTGAAGATATAAGAATTGGAAAAGTAAGTGAACATGGCAAAGAAGCTTTACAGGCACGATTACTTTCCAATTTGTTTCCAAAGGAAAATGTTGGTGCAGAGAATATATATAGAAAAATTGCAGAAAATAAATCAGTGATATGCTTGATGCCAACTCTGCAAGAATGTACAATCTTCAATGAAAAAATGTTGAAGTTAGAAAATCAAGAAATTATAAAATTGGAAGCTAATGATAGAATAGAGCATGAAGGAGCTACTATTATTTTGTCAGAAAAGTTGAAGTCAAAAATGGATTCTTTAGACGAATCAATATCTAAAACGGCTGGTTTCGAGAAGAATCTTTATATATGTTTAGATTGTCGAATAGTTTTACGATGTCATTTAGATGTGGAAAGAGGTTTAGTAAATGGAGCAATGGGTCATGTTGTTGATTTTGTGAATTACCCAAATAGAGATAACATTGAAATTATGAAAATCAAATTTGATGAAATTGAAGAAGCACAACAATTGTGTTGTTGTTCAACTGGATTTTTGCTTGTAAAAGATTTATATGTCCACCGAAAACAGTTTCCTGTTTGTTTGGCATATGCAGTGACTATTCATAAATCTCAAGGTTTAAGTGTACATAGAGCTTTGGTGAATATTGGAAGTACTGTGTTCAAGGAGGGTATGGCATATGCTGCTTTATCTCGAGTCAGAACTTTATCTGGATTATATTTGATTGATTTTGATGAGACAAAGATTAGTGCAGATCTAAATTGTGTGAAAGAGCATAATAGGTTAAGAAGAGAATATGCTCCAAATTTACCTCAGTATCCTTTATTTGAAAAGGTTGTGGTAGGTGGAAAAAGAAGATTTCAGAAAAATTGTAGTGAGGTTATAGAGAAAAGAAAAAAACTAGATGAACCAGTAATTGCAAGCAAAAAGAAAAAGGATAGTATTGAAGAGGTTGTTGGATTTCAGTTTGAAAACAGTTCTGGTGTCAACTGCTATGCTAATGTAGTGGTTAATGTTGTTTTTTTTCTTCAAACTTTACAGCAACAGATTGTTGAATATCGGGATCAAAGATTTTGTTATTTGTTGAATTCTGTCTTTGAAAAATGTAGCAGTGATAAAACAAAAATAGAAAGTGTTTCTGATATTCAAAATGTTTTAGACACATGTTCTGGAGTAAATCAATTTTCGCAGAATATTCAGTAAGATTGTCAGGAATTTCTTATGTATATGCTTGTTGTATTGCAAGATGAAGGTATAGATATTGAAAATATATTCGGTGTTTCTTATAAATGGCAACATGACTGTGATAAGTGTTCATTTTCAAGTAGTACTGAAATAGACACTGAAAGATTCATATATTTGACATTACCAGACTGCAAATCAGTGACTTTAAATAATCTAGTTAGAGAAGCAAATCAAAACATGGTCTCTACCCAATGTAACTCAGAAATGTTATCAACATTATTTATACAAAGATATGGACAGTATTTAATTTTAATGCTCCAACGATGCAGACCTGATGGAACAAAATTGACAACTTTAATTAAAAAGTTTGTGGCTTCTCAAATATCTATTTCAGGAAGAACGTTTGTAAGTGTAGCAATTATTTTCCATGATTGTTCTTCTACAACATCAGGACATTATACAGCTTACTTAAAATGTGCAAAAGGCTGGACTCATTGTAATGACACTCAAATGACTTTTAAACAACGTTTGCCTTTTGTCTTACCAAATTCTTACCTAGTGTTATTACAACCCAAATTTTAGGGAAAACCATTAGCCTAGGAAGATTAGTGCTGTAAAAAAAGGTTAATCTGCTGTTGAGAATTACTTTGTAAATCAGGGTGATCAAGATAAAAAAAACTTGCACTTGTCATAGAGGTAGTGTAAGTGTATCACATAGTGAGTGATATGAGTATTACAGGAAATGTTGATCATGAGTGAGGCAGAGGTGTTTTAGATTTGTAGTAGTTGTTGGAGATGTTGGTGACATTTTTTATTTTCTTGTAGAGGATTCTTTTAATGGTATACAGCTCCTTGGTAAGATAAAGGATGAGCAGAGTGTGATCGGCATACCAGATGATGTTGAGGTTCTGATAGCATGCTATTTGTTTAAGGTTCTATGTTCATGATAAATAGCATCGGGTGGAGGTATAATCATTGTTAGATGGTCCAAAAGATGTGGGTGCTTTTGTTTCAGAAGGTCGGGAAACGGATGCTTAAGAGTACTATTAAGTAACTTCCAAACTAAGGATTTCGCAGATACTATTTGGCCATGAGGAATAGTATCACAAACAAATGACTATTTCGGGTAAATGTTATTAGCATATGTTTGGATATTACTTTATTTAGAGTGTATAAGAAAGAAGTAGTAATGTTTTGTTACTTTGTGATTGTTCTTCACATTCATTACTTACGTAAGAAATTGGTGTTTGAAAAAGACTTTTGAGATATGTTTTTTTCTAATTGTTCCATTGTTAATGAAAATGTTGAATGGGTTTTTTAAACACAATCTTTTTGATTGTGTTTTTTTTGCCCGCTGTCACATGATGAGCTGTATTGAACTCACTGTTTTTAGTGAAATTCAATATATTCTGAGAACAGCAAAATAAAATATATAACATATTGTACAAATTATATTGTATTTTGTATTGTGAAAAATATATTATAACTCAATTGTTTCTTTTCTTCCACAGATATTATATTTCGGTAAGTACGACAAACAAAAAATATTTTTTCATCACTTTCTTACTTCGCTTTCTCTCTATCCTTTGTTCACTGTCTCTCTTACTTCTTTACCTTTCCTCATCTTACTCCTCTTCCCTCATTCTACTTACTCCCCTTCATTCACCTTTACACTCCTTCTCTCACCATCAATACTCTTCCTCCACCCTTATTCATCGTGTCCAACTCCCTCTTTCCTCTGTCTGTCCCTCACTTGTCTTTCCTATCTTCCTCCATGACTACCCTTATCTTGCTGCATCGATCAGTCTCTTCTTACTGCCCCTTTACTCTCTTTCCTTCATATCATCACTCAGTGACCTTCACTCACTCCACTTCTTTCACTTCCTCACTCCCTTCTGCTCACTGCCCTTTTCTCCATTCGTCTTTAAGTCTCTTCTTCTGTGTCAGTCAGTGTAACGGATTTACTCCTTCACAGTCCGTCACTCTCCCTCTGTTTGTCTCTTTTACTGTCTCCCTCTCTCTCCACCAGTCTTCCTTTTGTTTTCTCTCTCTTTCCATAAATTCTTCTCTCTCACTTACTTCTTTTTCCTTTCTCTAAAAATATGCTTCTTTTTCCATCACTCCCCTTCCCTCACTCTTATATCCCTTCCCTCACTATCACTGCCCTTCATTCAATATGAGTCTTCTTCCTCCACTTCATGTTCTCTTCTCTTTGCATCACCTCATTCCATTTCTCCTGCACCCATTCCCTCACTGTTCCTCACACTCTTTCGCTCACTCCATCCGTCAATTCTCTTCCCTTGTTCTCGTTTGCTCAATCCCTTTTGGTAACTCTCATGCCTTTAGTCTCTCACTCCTTTCACTCCATTACTCAGTTCCTCTCTGCCTCTGTGTTTCTCCCTCACCCTTTCTTTCTTTCCCTTTCTGTTTTTTTCAATTCTAGTTTCTTTTGTATTATGAAATATGAATCACTGACATATTATCGAAAGACACAATATTGTGATCCAAAAATATCGTCACAAATATATCGAAAGCATTAATATCGACATCCTATACTTAACTATAAACATACAAAAATATCGGGTACACAATATTGATATACATAAACACCGATATCAATAATATCGACTACATACATATCGAAGGTAATAAATATCGATCACATTAAAATAAATACACCAGAACAAAAATATCGATTTCAATAATATCGTCAACAATAATATCGTCTAATTAAATATATCGAAATAATATTTTTATATATATAAATACTTTCAATCTAAAAATATTCTTATTGGCAATAAAATACACACCTCTCATTTAAATATATATTTATAAACATTTTTGTAAACTCTAAAACATATATTAATTATACATTTTATTACCAACATATTTATATAAAATTCTTGTCCTTTCTTTTAAACATAAATATTTTGCATTTGCCTTATCTAACAACATGAAACTCACAACAGAAATTCAAAAATATAAACTAACCAATAAATACACAATATAACCAATAGCAAACTAATTGCTAATTACAATCCTCTATATAAACAATTACCCAGTAAACACAAACCACATGCTAAAACAAACGAAAGGAGAGACATCTGTGGATGAATTGCACTACACCGACAAGAACATCAAAATTAACTGGATAAATTATTGGATTTCAAGTAAGTAACTCTAATAAACTAAAAATAAGTAACTGCTAAAATGTAAATTTATTACTAAATATCCACTTTTCCTTTTCTCGACCAACTACAGAATACTCTACAAATAAATAACAGACAACTGATTTCTGAAAACAAAGAAACTACTAAAAATGTAAATATAATCTCAATATTAAGTAAATGGTTAAATCTTTTAAATAAAATACAAGTTATAATGAGTAAATCCTATTCTTTTTTATTTCTCTCCTAACGCTACAGAAAACTCTGCTAACAAATACAAGACTACACAACTCTAAAATAAAGATACAACTAACTAAGTACAGTTAAACACTAAATTAACGGCTAAAATCCAAACAAATGAGCACATGTTCTAAATATTTATACATATCTACTTTTTATTTTCTACTACCACTACAGAAAACTCTACAGACAAAAAACAGAGAAGAAAAATCTGAAAACTAAAGATACAACAAACTAAGTAAGTATATTCAAATACTAAAGACAATGGTAAAATGTAAAAAATAAAAACACACGTTTACATTTCTAACACATATCTAATTTTTATTTTCAGATACCACTACAGAAGACTAGACTAAAAAAGAACAGACAACAAACCTCCAAATTCAAAAAGAAAACTAACAAAGTAAGTATATCCAAACACTAAAGTAACTGGTAAAAATCACAAAAAATAGCACATGTTCTAATTAATAACAAATATCTACTATTTATTTTCTCCTAACAGTACAGAAAACTCTACTGACAAAATACAGAAATCAAAATTCCGAATACCAAAGATACAACTAACTAAGTAAGTATATTCAAGCACTAAAGTAACTGTTAAATGTAAAAAACCTAAACACATGTTTACATTTCTAACACATATGTACTTTTTATTGTTCAGATACCACTACAGAATACTCTGCTAAGAAAAAACAGACAACTCTACTCCAAAATCCTATGTAGAACTAACAAAGTAAGTATATTCACAATTTTTATAAAAATCCTACCCTTATTAGCAGCCAATTTTATAGCAAAAATTAGCACTGAAACTCAAACAATATACAAAATCTAACAATAAAACTTACATTTATTTTTTCCTAACAGATCAAAGAAAATCAGAAAACACAGTCCACAACTAAAGAATAAAGCATATCAAAATATTGCACAGATTTCGACAAAAAGTAAGTATATACAATACAATTGTTTACTTAATTAATTAAAAAAAAAAACATTACCTTTTAAATAACTATTAAATATATCTCTTGTAGATTTACAAACTAGAAAATGTCTGAAGGAGCAGAATTTGTAACCAGCCAGAAAGGAAAGCTACTACTCTGCTACATGGGTTACACTTATACCCAAGAGAAACAATTTGGGATGAAAGTAAATTGGAAATGTTGCAAATATTATTCCAACAAGTGTTATGGAAGGGCAACAACTAGAGAAGCAACTGTACTTTATACTAGGGAACACAACCACCCACCAAACATAACAGAAATAGAAGTTAGTACAGCATTAGAAAACATAAAAGAGGCTAGCACAGGTTCCCAAAAACCAACCAGCGTCATATTAATAGAAGAAATTCCCAAAATCCCCAAAACAGCAACAACACAGATGCCAAATATTCTTGCACCAAAAAGAACTATAGCACAAACAAAAAGAACTACTACTACTACCACACCACCTCCAAGAACATATAGTGATATAAGTTTAAATGGCAACCAAAATATAACTTTAAACAAACTACCATTTATCATTTACGACGATGAAAGCAATGATAAAAGACTTATAATTTTTGGAACAAATATGAACCTAATAAAACTTCAGCAAAGCCAATATTGGATGATGGATGGGACTTTTAACATCTGTCCGAAACCTTTTTTCCAATTATACACTATACATGCCCTATATCAAAACTGCAACATACCTCTGCTTTATGCACTACTACCAAATAAAACTAATTCCACATATATGGACTTATTAAATATAATCAAACAAAAAACTAATGACTATTCCCCTGAAAAAATAATCCTAGATTTTGAGCAAGCAATGCTTTCAAGCATCTTAAAAATACACCCCCATACCTGCATTCAAGGCTGCTACTACCATTTAAACCAGTGTCTATGGAGACATCTACAAAAGACAACCTTAAGCATAGAATATGCAACAAACTCATCTTTTGCATATCAAATAAAAAAACTCATTGCACTGGCTTATGTTCGTGAGACAGACGTAGCAGAACACTACAACATTCTAATAGATAGCCCCTTTTAGAAACAAAATGAAGCAAAATTGAGTCCTTTTTTAGACTACTTTGAAGACACCTGGGTAGGCAGACTCCATAGATCTGGCCACAGAAGAAACCCTAAATTCCTAATACCCTGGTGGAACGTTTACAAAAGCACCTTAAATGGTGAATCAAAAACAAACAAAGCAGTTGAAGGTTGGCACAATGCCTTTACACAATCAACTGGCAGAACTAAACCAAGTTTAGAAAAATGTATTAAATGCCTACAAAAAGAACAAAGCTACAAGGAGTTCCGAATGGAACAATCCATTACTGAACTAGTCCCTAAAACATCTAAACAAAACAAACAAGTGCACAAATACCTAGAACAACAAGTAAAGTTATATCCTAGTACAAAAGGCATTGAATACCTAAACATAATTGCCAAAACACTACTCTAAATAAATCTGAACACCAAACCAGTCCCTAAAAATGAAACCTAAACAATCAAAATAACATTTAAATCTTTCTTTTCAAGACTCTTGAATGTAAGCAATATATATAATATTTAATTACATATATATGCACACATTACTTACAATTAACAACAATAAAACAAAACAATAATAATAATTACATTACCCACCCACAAATAATAAAATAAAAATAACTTACCAAGCAATTCGCAAATGCAGTAAAATCCTTCTCCATCAAAATAATCCAGTTAGTGAAAAGTTAACTCCCAAAAAAATGAAAAAATACAACTGTACCAAAATTCGACAATCCATCCACCGAAGATCTTTCGAAAAACCATAAAAATCCCGAAAATTGGTAAAAAATAGCAAAAACGCTCCAGGAAAACCGAAAACTTTAAAGAAGTGTTTGAAATCCATTAGTTAATAAAACTAACAAACACTTCCTTAAAAAAAAACGCTCCTTCCGATATGGCGAACACCTAGAACAGAAATATATAAAACATACATTACAACCCACATAAAACAACACATAAAAAACTACTAACATTAGTATTAACATTATATTCCTACTACATATACTTTAAACATAGATATAGTAACTCTCCAAACAAGCCTAAAACAAGCTAAAACTACGAGTAGCTACCACACGTAAATAAACGATCTCAAAAACTTTAATAGTACTCACTTACATCTAACAACAGTAAATAGTACCAGACTACTCTCAAAAACTCATTAAAACACACATTAAACATATAAAACAAACCTTACCTTAAGCAACGTTAAGGGGTCCATTAGGATGTCGGGCGGTGGCACCACCGCGGCAGTGGCGGGGCGGAAAAACAGCTTTTTCCGCCCGCGAGCAGTGGAATTCACGTCCGCCACATTAGGATAGGTAAACCCAGGTCATTTCCCGTCCGCCGCGGAGCGCCGCGCAACGCCATCAATGTGCGCCCGCCACCGCGGCGGCTGCAGCCAATCGAGACCCTCCGCCGCAGCCGATGACGTCCGCCCCGCTCGTCAAATTAGGATGGCCCAAACAAGCAGACGCACCGCTGCGGATACACCGCACAGCTCTAGCAGGCGGAAAGTCGACAGCGGAGCACGAACGCCGAGACCCGACATGAACCCCATGGACCCAGCCCTCCACATGCATCCGGTCATGTACCTGCTGCAACACTATCGCCAGATGGGCCGCCGCGGACGCCGCCGCAGGTACGCCACTACACATATGCACCACACATCACACATGCCGACACAGGGCCCAAACACAACACTGGCATGCTGCTGGGGGGCACACCACATCCACATGGGCACCCACACATCACCCACCTCACAACAAGGCACCCCACGGCATCCGGAACACACAACGTCAGCCAACCTGCAGCAACGTCACGGTCACGGACACGTCACCGCCGCGGTCAACACATGCGCACTATGCAGAAGGCAGGGCAACACCAAGGCATGGGCAGGTCCCAAACATCACAGCGACACACCACCCCGACCAACACTGCACACCACCCGAACTAGTCACAGGCCAGGTGCATATCCCATGCACCCCCATGCACATCTATAAGCACTGTAACAACAAGCACAATACACACACACTGCGACACACAACCAGGGACACAGGCACTGCAGCATTGGCTGACAAGGAACACACAACACCAGTGCACTCCCCACAGCCCACACAATTGCATACAATCATCCACACAGGGCAAGACAAAACAAACAACAGGCATACAACTCCTGGCTGACACATGTGTGTCTCACACCATACAGGGGCACACATACATACACTACAAACTAACGCCCTTCACACTGCACACCTCTGCCACACCCAACACCACACATGCCATGTAAGCCATGCCACCAGGACTAAGGGCCAACACAAGACGACCATACACATACACGCCTGGGCACACAGAAAGGAAAACACACACCTCATCACATCATAGACATCTACCACACCACAGCACAGCTGCACACCCTGTGCTGTCAGTGTCCCCCAAGGTGACCTGTGAACAGTGTATGCAGCAATAGCAATTCACCAACACGAAAACTGCATGGCCTGCAAAATAACCATCACAGAGTACAACATCAGCAGGGCCACAATGGACTGAAGACCCTGTCCCCCTGTCTAAAAATCATATGGCCACATAGAGCCTTGCAATGGTGATGTACAAAATAGACCATGGTACTCAGTCAAGCATATGCAAACAAGGAAATTACTTTAATCAGTAAGGAGACAGAGAAAACACACCATAATTTACTGTATTTATTCACATATTGCACAGATGTAGCTACACAACATTAGTAGACACCAGCAAGTCTCAAAATCATGTACAAATGGCATAGACTATGCACTGGTCAAACACAATTGGGAAGTGCAAAGTCCTTGGCAGGGCAGGGGAGAGCACATCAGAGCAACAGGCCCAGAGTCCTTGGCAGGGCAGGGGAGAGCACATCAGAGCAACAGGCCCAGAGTCTTTGGCAGGGTACAGCACATCAGAGCCACAGGCCCAGAGTCCTTGGCAGGGCAGGGGAGAGGACATCAGAGCAACAGGCCCAGAGTCCTTGGCAGGGCAGGGGAGAGCACATCAGAGCAACAGGCCCAGGAACACACCCACATCGCTAACAATGGTCTAGTGTAGCACACCTATGTGTGGCACAGGCGTCTGAGGGTGTTGACAACTCACTCCTGGCTGTCATGTGGAGTGGGACCTGGCTGTGTGTCAGGGACTGCAGGGCCACTTGACTGGTGTGACAGAGGGACATGTGATGTGGCTATTACAGAGGGCCTGCAAGGTGGAGGGCTGTGCGGACCAGGTGGCACCGTGGCACGTGGAGGTGGAGTCATGCATGCCCTTGACACAGTGTGGGTGGGAGAGGTTGGAGGGGTGCCCTTCCACTTCTTTGGAATATGAATTGGCTTCCCTGTCATGGGGTTGATGGGAAGTGGCTTTGACACCACCGGCACACCCCCCAACTGTCCCACATCAGGGGCAGACACTGCCATTCCCTCTGGAGAAGTGCTTGATCCTGCAGTACGCTTGGGCTGGCTACGCCTCCTGACCACCTTACCCTCTCTGGAAGTTGTACCCCCCACAGTGACCACCGTCCCACTTACCCCAGAGGTGGTGTCTACAGTACCCTCCTGTCCCTTCTTGCCAGGGATGGCCACTACACTGCCCTCCTTTGCCACAATGACTGGGCTGGTCACGACAGGGGTCTCCTCTGCCACAATGACTGGGCTGGTCACAACATGGCTTCCCTCCACCTGCCTCGATGTATTTTGTTCTGGGGTTGATGTGGTAGATGGTTGTGTCCCTGTCTTCTCCCCAGGTGTAGCCATGACATCCCACACATCCTCTGTGGGCATAGCAGAGTCAATTTCTGGTGATGGCTCTGCAGCATGTGAGCCTGGTGTCTGACACAATGCTCTTCTGGCCTTGCTCTTCTGTGACTTCACCTTGTCTGTGCATATTGGGGGGTCCCTGCTCTTCTTTGGGGATGGAGTCTGTGGACGGGATTGTTTGCTTTGGGTCTGACCTGTGCTCCTAGTGTTGTAACGTTTACCCGATGTATGTCCCAAGTGCTCACTGTCATCTGATGTGGCCACTGACTGGGTGGACGTCACAGGCACCTGAGCTGCAAAGGGGGCATGTGCTTGTTGGAGGGCTGACGTCACTGTACCTGACAATGACAGGAGTGTACGATGTAGGCCACCCACGTCAGAGTGTATGCCCTCCATGAATGCCAGAACCTGGCCTAATTTGTTATCGTGTGCACTGAAGGCATTGAGCAGGGCAGTCTGGCCCATGCAAAGTTGCCGCAGGAGCTCTACGCACTCTGCACTGAGGGCAGCAGGGGGGACAGGTGCAGGTGCAGCGGTGCCATGTGTGAATGTCACACATTCTCTCTTTGTGACACGGATACGGCCAGCCCCAGAGGAAGTGGATGGGAGGGTGGGCAGTGGCCGTTGGTAGTCAGATGCAGCAGCAGACTCCCCATCTCCTGTGGCTGCTAACAGGGACGCCTCCCCCATGCCCTCAGATGAAGTGGTACCCTGTGTCTCAGCCACAGATTTCTCATGCATACTCCTGTCACCCTCATAAGCGCTGGTGTGGTCAGTGTCACTTTGCTCCGTCTCACTCTGCTCTGCTGCCGCTGTCGTGCCACCACTTTCAGGATCATGTTCCGCCGTGGTGTCTTGCGAATCTGCATTAGTGACAAAAACATGGTTGTATAAGTGTCATTGTCTGGTCACACGATATCAGAGCAATGCAGCACATGAGAGGCCTAGAGCTACATGGTAACCACCACACCCTCAAATCAATGTGCAGCTACACACCGTATAGACCACAACTGTGCCTGTCATGCGGACAAACAGGCAGGAGTGGACCAATGTCGATGACACACAGCACTACACCCTGCCCATGGATGTTGTTCCCCCAGCTCACATGGACCTGCCCCATGGACATGATGTAGCCACAACTAACATCACCACTTACAGACCCAAAATGGATCCAGAGGGGAATACACACACCTGTATTGTCTACACATGCCACATTGTCAAATAGGCCATTACAATCACCATGTGCCAATCTGGGTTCACATTGTTGTCAGATGTGTGGGCCACTACCATGAAGGTGCATGCAAAGTAGACAGACATCGTGTCACACTCATTAAGTGGACACAGCTGTACGGCATAATAGGGACTCCACCCACCATCACAAAGAAGAGTGACCATGTGGACAACAAAATATCTGTCAAGGAGTGAAAACTGCAGGCAGGAGCTGCAGAGTAAGGCCATGGTGGCCCAATGCCTCATACAGCCACACATCACAGTCGCCACTCACATCACATATCACAGCCTGGCAGCACACGCACATCACATGTGTCACCGCAGGCACAGGCACTGTACACATGCATCCACTCCCAGACAAACTCTCCCTCCCCGGATACTCACCATCTCTGTCTTGCTGCTGAAGGCCCTTCAGACGTGCATCCAGGTCTGGATTGGTCACTGCCAGTATGCGTCCCATCAGCGGAGTCATGGTGCGCTGTGTCACACGCCCTGTGCGTGGTACCATCCCCAAGGTAATCTCTGCCACTTGCTTAGCCAGCCGGCTGATGTCGTCCCACCTCTTGTGACAGTGTGTGTGTCGTCTGTTTGATACCCCCAGGGCTCGCACCTTTGCTGCTATGGCCCTCCAGACAGCCTTACGTTGGTGTACTTTGAGCTGCAGGTATGAGAGTAAAGAATGCCAAATTAACATTTACACATTGTCATATGTCAGCATCTATCAGTACAGCAGCCAGACACTGAATCGGGACTCACAGTGACCGACCTCCCTCCAGAACTGGGGGTACCCTCACAAGGCCACTCTGCATGGCCTAAACATTAGTGAATGCATGCACACATTGAGCTTCGTAGTCTCCATGATAATCACACTAAATAATGATGCTTCAACAGAAATGCATCGACAGCACTGTGTAAATCTGAAATTGTACAGGGCATTGATGGGGCATATCCACTAATCAGTGTGCAGCAACTGTAGCATGTAAGTTGGCTGATGGACAAACTTTGGCTGTGCAGCCACTGAACCTACTCTGTGTGGCACACTGACTATGACTACAGGGGCACCCTGAAATTACATCACAAGCGGACACTGTCCAACCAGCAACAAGGCAAACAACCGTTGGTCATGTCTGCCCCAAAAAGTAGAAAATCCCACTCACACATACAAGTATAGGCCTAGGACAGAGTCACAATGCAAAACACACACTCCCACCACCTGGAAACATCTTGTCTGTCAGTGTTTGTCTGCACCCCACATCCAAAAAAACATAGTGCAGCATCATGAATACACGTCTGACACCACCCTGCCCTACTGCTCCCTACATGGTGACTTACCACAACATTGGGGCCACCAAACAGGCGTGGGTACTGTGCCAGCACCTCGTTCACAAGGACATCCAGCTCCTCACTAGTGAATGGACTGGCACGGATCTTATCTGTTCTTGACATCCCTGTGGATATGACAGACCTGTGGCAGAAGTGAGTTCTGAGGTGTCCCAGGCAGCAGGCTCTGTGAGCAGCAGGAGAAGGTCCCAGGCAGCAGGCTCTGTGAGCAGCAGGAGAGGGTCCCAGGCAGCAGCAGGAGAGGGTCCCAGGCAGCAGGCTCTGTGAGCAGCAGGAGAGGGTCCCAGGCAGCAGCAGGAGAGGGTCCCAGGCAGCAGGCTCTGTGAGCAGTGGGAATGTGTGGCTCACTCCCACAGATTTATAGGCCCCTGGGGTCGTAAGGAAGCTAATAAGGTGCTACAATTGGTTGTCTGGGTCTGCCTTATTCAAAAGCATCCAATGACCGCGTCCGCGGCGGCGGAGCACCGCTTCCGCATTTTTGAAATCTGCATCATGCCACAGAGAACACCCATGCCATTGGCTGTATGCAATGCTCCACGGCGGTGACGCACCGCGGGTGTCCGGGGTGCGCTACCGCGATGGTGCATCATTCAAAAGCATCCAATGACCGCGTCCGCGGTGGCGGAGCACCACTTCCGCATTTTTGAAATCTGCATCATGCCACAGAGAACACCCATGCCATTGGCTGTATGCAATGCTCCACGGCGGTGACGCACCGCCGGGGTCCGGCGGTAGTTACCGCGACTCATGCGGCGGAGCATAGCCAGCGGCATGTACACAAGTCCATGTGCCAATGGCTACCTTGGCTGGGTAGATGGTGGTGCTGGGGTCACACCGCCGGGGTCCGGCGGTAGTTACCGCGACTCATGCGGCGGAGCATAGCCAGTGGCATGTACACAAGTCCATGTGCCAATGGCTACCTTGGCTGGGTAGATGGTGGTGCTGGGGTCACACCGCCGGGGTCCGGCGGTAGTTACCGCGACTCATGCGGCGGAGCATAGCCAGCGGCATGTACACAAGTCCATGTGCCAATGGCTACCTTGGCTGGGTAGATGGTGGTGCTGGGGTCACACCGCCGGGGTCCGGCGGTAGTTACCGCGACTCATGCGGCGGAGCATAGCGAGCGGCATGTACACAAGTCCATGTGCCAATGGCTACCTTGGCTGGGTAGATGGTGGTGCTGGGGTCACACCGCCGGGGACCGGCGGTAGGTTATGGCATTTTCGTACACATTGCTGTGTATGTCAATCCTGGACAATGTATAAGTACCATGCAGCTACATGGTGTAGGGCACATCATTGTACACACAATGCCACAGAGCCATTGCATCCACAGGAGGACGCACGTTCAGTGTGAGCCACTTTAGCATGTGTTTGTGCCATTTTAGTAAGGGTTTTGATGGGTGATGATGATTGACAGACGTCAGGTGCTCTACATAGATGTCGTGAGGTTTAATGTGTTGTTGGTCAGTGCAGACCTTGACCGGGCTGGTGGCACTGCATTGTATCGTACATGACTTGTGCATTCACAACTGATCATGCACACAACCAGAAGTGTCCCTGCTATTGTGATCATTGTGTTAATGAATGGTTGCAGAATGTACATGATGCATTGAGGTGTGGCAGGTACGGCAGATGGGTATGACAGACATGTTAAGTCACATAAGATTTGTGGCTCTAGTAGCTCCATGTCTGCGCATGTCACAAGTTCAATCATTATATCCACTTTCACATTACCCGATGTGTTGCTGTAACTTGGGTATTGTCACTGGAGAGGCCTGCCCTCTGTGTGTAGCTATTGGCCAGCCATGTAACCAGATGTGCCATGCATCTCGCTGGCCCTTGTTGTTTTCCCATTACATCATTGATGCTTTGTGCTATGGCCATCTCATGATGCTAGTCATTGACCTATTTTTTTTAATCCTAAACTAGGAGGAGGCCAAATCTCCTTCGTCAGTTGATTGTGCTTGAGGACATGGAGAATGAGGCAATCATCAGGAAATTCAGGCTGGACAGACCGACATTGAAGATCGTGTGTTATCTATTGGAGCCCCACCTGCAGCCTCGCCGTCACTATCCTACGGCATTCACACTCACCTACAAGGTAATGGCAGCACTACACTTCTTTGCGACTGGTTCCTTCCAGGAGACCGTGGCTAACGCTGGGGGAATGGCGCAGCCCATGTTGAGCATGGTGCTGAGGGATGTACTTGAGGCCATGATGATATATCGGAATCGCTACATCCATTTCCCCCGGGGACGTGAATTGGCTGCCGTTAAGGGGGACTTCTATCCACTTGGGCACATCCCACATGTAGTCGGTACGATAGATTGCACCCATGTGGCTCTGGTGGCACCGCATGCGACGGAGCACATCTATCGGAACCGCAAAAACTACCACTCCATGAATGTGCAGGTGGTGTGCCTTGCAGACATGACAATTTCACATGTGTGTGCTAAGTATCCCGGTTCGGCACATGACTCTTTCATCATGAGGAACAGCATGGTGCCACGGATGATGGAGAATCTGCATCCCGAACGTGCCTGGATTGTGGGTGAGTTACACTACTGGTATCACGTGCTATGTGTCACTGGCTTTACTGTGGCCGTACAACATTACTATGGGTGTTTTTTATTCACAGGGGACTCTGCATATCCCAGTAGGCCATGGCTGTTGAGCCCACTCCGGAATCCCCAGACACCAGCAGACATCCGCTACAATGAGGCCCATGGCAGGACACGACGGGTAATTGAACGGACTTTTGGACTGCTGAAGTCAAGGTTCCGGTGCCTTGACAGGACTGGAGGCGCACTCGCATACTCGCCTGGGAAGGTGTGCAAGATCATTGTGGCATGCTGTATGCTACACAACCTGGCCATCCACAAGGGGGTCCCCCTGCTCCTGGACGACGGTGAGGAACCAAGGGCACAACCTGCTCAGGGACCTGAATCCAGTGATGAGGACAGTGGAGAGGAGGAAGGAGTTGACCAACGGCAGCAGCTAATCCAATGCTACTTCACTTGAAGGTGTGTGACGAGTTACAACGTCTACATAGTCTAGTGTGGTAGCTTACGTTGTGAATGGATATGCGCAGATGTTCCCAATAGCCACTTGTTCTGTCACCTATGTATGGTATTGTTGGAATGGACGTTACGTACGGAGATGTATTCTGGACGGTATTTGTGCATATCAGCTAGACAATGTGTATTGTACCTGTGATAATTTGGATATTTGTGGAGCAGTGATCTGTATGTGTTGCCACGATGAGACCAGTGACTGTACTTCTGTTGTGTCTCCCTAGGTGCTCCAGAGTGTTCCTGCCCTGCATACTGTACATCATGTTTACATATCATGGACATTATCATCATTGTAAATACTGCACTAAAGAATTCAATACACAAAATCTGGATTGTAAGGTATTTTATTTACGGGGTGGACATGTGAATTGTGCGGGAATATTTACAGGAAGGTGGGGAATGAGCAGTGAGTTGACAGTCATGGTCGCAGAGATGCAAGAGTAGACACCACATGGATGTGGTGACCCAGTCCAACAGACAGGTGCCATTGCCAAGGCAATGTGGGGAAAGACAGTCCAAAAAGTCAATGCAGTTGGGGAGAGGGTTGTCTTCACGGCTGGCTCCGTGACTGGCGTGTGGCAGGTGCTTGGCTTCCAGAGACTCCCAGGCTCTTCTTTGGACGCCCCCTAGATCTTTTTTGCGGTGGGGGGCCTGCTGAATGGCCAGCGGCGTCACAGGACTCGCCCCTCTCTGTTGGCGCAGGGGAGGATGGAGCACTGTCATCCTGCGGCACAACAGGAGGGGACGGAGGTGGTGGTTAGGACACAGGCCTGTCCCTCTGCAACGCCACTTGCTGGCCCATGAGGTCCACCATCTGTCCCAGCCGGTTATCGATGGACCTCATCAGCAGGATGAGCTCCCTTAATAGTTCATCCGACCGGCCACTTTGTCCCTGGACCTCTTGGTAGGCCTCCACAACTCTGGTGAAGTGGTCCAGGGATGGTGTCCACTCCTCCCGAGGTCTGGTGTTGACCCTGGCCCTCCCACCTGCTCTGCTGCCACGGACCTCTTCCCTCGCCACTGGTGCGCCACGCACTGGCTCCCTGCCCTCCACAGTTGTTGGTGTGGGCTGGTCATCCCTAGGGACAGGGAGGGTGCTGCAGGTGGTACTGGTGGTAGTGGTGGTGTTGGTGGCAGTGGCTGCGGTTGTGGTTGCGGTGGAGGCAGAGGCCGTGACAGCAGGGGTCTGCTGCGTTGTCGTTGCAGCAGAGGTGGTGGTGGGGAGGATGGGTGCCTGGGACCTCTGGGTCTGTGGAACACCGGATGGGCCGGGCTGGAGCTCATCATCCAAACTGTCCTGGGAGTCTGCATCTGTGAGTCCATGTGCCGGAGGTGGAGACTGGCTCTGCTGGTCGTTGGTGTTGTCCCCAGCAGTGAGTTCTTCATCACCTGTGGAGTAGATGGGGAGTGGTCAGTGTTTGTGTCATCTGCATATCATCATCTGTCTGTACACTAGTGCATTTTGCTGTCATCAGTTGTACAAATCATGGCAACACCGTGTTACATTACATAGTGAAGAGTTACATCATGGAGTCCTAAAGGTTGATTGTCTATGCATTTTGTACAATAGTAATTTGATTAATACACACACACACTTCATGAAGATATATGGTAGTTACATACCTGTAAGGTGAGTGTGCAGGGTACAATGGCTGACACTTTCTCCTGGGTGGGGCTGCCCTCCATGCTGCTGGGCTGTGGGACAGGGGGCATGCTGGGAGTAGTGAGACAGGCCTCCCATCACACTCCCTCCAAGTGAAGATGGCTAGCAACCTGTAAGTTTGTTTGTTAAACAGCGCAATGGCTGACACTTGCTCCTGGGTGGGGCAGGCTTCCATGCTGCTGGGCTGTGGGACAGGGGGGCATGCTGGGAGTAGTGAGACAGGCCTCCCATCACACTCCCTCCAAGTGAAGATGGCTACCAACCTGTAAGTTTGTTTGTTAAACAGTGCAATGGCTGACACTTGCTCCTGGGTGGGGGAGGCCTCCGTGCTGCTGGGCTGTGGGACAGGGGCTATGGTGGGAGTTGTTGTACTGACATTCCGGCCCCATACAGGCCTCCTCAGCAGAATGGCTGGCTACATGTTGGTTAGGGATGGACAGTGCATTGGTGGTTGGGTATTGCAAGGAGGTAAAAGTCAATGTGGTTGTCTGTACTTACCAGCCTCCGCTCCCCCGGCTACTCCTGTGAAACTCTCAGGTAGCAGGATAGCAAGCACCTTCTCCTCCCATGGTGTGAATGTCTTCAGTGGGATGGGAGGGCCACTGCCAGTCACGTTTGCCAGATTCCAGTTCTTGCTCCTCTTCTCCTTGACAACCCTCTTGAGATCATGCCACCACTTCATGATCTCCTTCTTGGACCTTGGGGTGGCCCAAACTGCATTCACCCTTTGGACAATCCTTTCCCACATTTGGGTCCTGGTGGCTAATGGTGTCTGTTGGACTAGGTTCCCAAATAGTTGTGGTTCTACTCTCACAATCTCGTTGACCATGACTGTCAACTCACTCTCTGTGAATTTTGGCATTTTTTGTGATGTCATGGTGTGGGGGGGTTGAGGTGTTTGTGGGTGCAGGGGTGTGTGGGTGCAGGGGTGTGGTGATGGGGTGTGTTATGTGCTGGGGGTTTGATTGTGATGGTGTGATGGTGGTGTTGATGGTGCTTGTGGTGTGCGATTTTGCCTCTCCTCTCAGATGTGGTGTGTGGCCTTCTGTTCTGGAAAGATGCAAAGGATTGTGGTGAGTGGAGGGGGTGGCTTTGTACTCAGCTGTGTGGGTGTGCCCAATTGGATTGTGGTTGTCAGGTGTGTTGTGGGTGTGGTTGTGTAGTATTGTATATTTTTTTTGCCATTTCTGTGTCTGTGTGTGTGTGTTGTATCTATTGGAGGCAGGGCTACTTTGTTTATGCAGTATTTGGCATCACTGCGGTGCTTTGACATCGACCGCCATGTATTTCATGTTCGTCCGCTGCGGTGACTTTGCTGGTGCTTGTCCGCCATTTAACCCATGCAATCCTGCCTTCGACCGCGGCGGTCGGTGCCGCGGTCGGAGTTTTGTCATCACCGCACACGTCGGGTGGTTTCATTATCACCGCTACCGCCGCGGTCGGTCTCTAGTGGCGGTCGATCCTAATTTGTCTGCCGGTTGCACCGCCTCCATGGCGGGCGGTTGTTTTCCGCCTCCATGGCGGGCGGGGTGGTTTTCCGCCCGCTATCCTAATGGGGCCCTAAGTCTCTCCCACCCGCGAGCTGCTCTCCATCCAAATGACACAAAACGACCTAACCCGGTTGAAAAATAAAAGACCCAAAAGTAACAAAATAGTCCAATTTAACAGAGATATTATTAAATCTTTCTAAAATCACCTAAAATATTGAGAAATTCACTACTATATTTTATAAAATGTTTTTTTCTTCCTTGTATTAAATAATTGTGAAATTTGTAGTAAAACTGTACAAATAAATATTATAAAAGAAATAATATATATATATATTTTTTTAAATATTATAAAATGTTACAAAATGTTGTGATATCCAATTTGTGTTTGTATATAAATAAACCTATGTTGGAAAAAATCTTGTATACAAATATATTGTTTAAAAAAATAATATTAATATTTTAAATATTAATATTAATGTTAAAATTGTATGTACTAACAACATATGTAACACTATAAAAATGTGATATAACATTTAACAATAGTTTATTTTCTTTTTCTTCCTTAAAATAAAACTTGCTTTTGTATTAATTTATTTGTTTTAAAAATATACATTTTTCACAAATGTAAATAATATAACTTGAAAATTATTATCTCAGCAAAATATAAAATACCTAATACATTTATATTGTTGAAATCAATATAAAGAATTTTCTGTGTTTTTACTATCATGATCTTAAAAAAATATTATTTCCCATACACACAAATTATATGTATTAATTTATATACATAAATAAACAACTCTTCCCACACTATTCCACATAAATATCAATTAGTTGCTGGACACTATTTAAATATAATTTACTATTCCCACTCCAGTCTACATAAAATTGAAGTAGGTGCTGGACACTAATTAAATATAATTTACTATTCCCACTCAAGTCTACATAAAATTGAAGTAGGTGCTGGACACTAATTAAATTTAATTTACTATTCCAACTCCAGTCTCCATAAAATAGAAGTAGGTGCTGGACACTAATTAAATATAATTTACTATTCCCACTCCAGTCTACATAAAAATGAAGTAGGTGCTGGACACTAATTAAATATAATTTACTATTCCCACTCCAGTCTACATAAAATTGAAGTAGGTGCTGGACACTAATTAAATATATTTTACTATTCCCACTCCAGTCTACATAAATTTGAAGTAGGAGCTGGACACAAAAATGTGTTATAATTTTAGAATTTTATACAAACTATCCACAATTATCCCATATAGAGCCAAGATTAAGCTACTAAAATTTTATATAATATAAAAAAAGTTTATATAATTTTTCCAATTTTTTATTTGTTTAAATGTAATAACAATTATAAAAATGTATATTAAAATTAAATGTAAATTTTTAAAAGATGTCATTAGTTATTTATTATTATATTTCTAAAATTAATTAACAACTACTACAAATATAAAATTAATATTTTATAATTTAGAAATTTGAAAATCCAAAATGAAATAACAATATTTTAAAATGTGTTATTAATATTTAAATATTAGCAAATATATTTTTACATTTGTTAAATATTAATTTATTTATTATATATTTTTGAAAACACTCCTAACATGTTTTAAATTGTATACATTTAAAAAAAATTATTTGAAATTGAAAATTTTGATTTTCTTTTAAATTTTATTTCTAAAATGAAAATATTTTTAAAAATATTTGTAAGGTTGTTAAATATTAATTTATTTATTATATATTTTTTAAAATACTCCTAACATTTTTAAAATTTTATAAATTTAAAATTTTTAATGTGAAATTTTAAATTTCGAATTTCTTTTAAATTTGATTTCTAAAATGTAAATATTTGTAAATCTATTTTTAAATGTGTTAAATATTATTTTATTATATATTTTTGAAAACACTCCTAACATTTTTTAAATTTTATAAATTATAAATTTTTAATTAGAAATTTGAAATTTCGAATTTCTTTTAAATTTGATTTCTAAAATGTAAATATTTGTAAATTTAATTTTAATTTTATTAAATATTACTTTAATGATTATATATTTTTTAAACACTCCTAACATATTTTAAATATTTTTAATTTTAAAATTAAAATTTCGCATTATTTAAAATTTTGATTTCATTTATGCAAATATTTGTAATTATATATTTACATTTGGTAATTATTAATTTTTTTATATATATTTTTAAAACACTCCCCACCCTTATCCCCTATAAACCCAATAACCCGCTCCTAAAAATATATATGTATATTTAATTATTATAATATTAAATTTATGTTTATAATTTTTTTTAAATAACATTAACAGATTATACTAAAATATTAGCATAAATTATATATTTTTAACTATTATACGATATTTTTTCTTGTCGATATTTCGTCTTCCGATATATGTACTTTCGATATTATAATACACATACTAAATACGATATTTTTGTATACGATATTTTATTTTGCGATATATTTTACCTACGATATTTAGGGGTCCATTAGGATGGCGGGCGGACTTTGTCCGCCCGCCACCCTAACGGAGATCAGGACCGCCCGCCATAAGGGCGGGGGTCCCATTGTGGGTATTAGGATGTGCCTGCCACATTGGCGGGCACATCCTATATGTTTTGCATTGTGGCGGGCGGTGCTCTCTGCACCGCCCGACACAATGCAGAACATATGTTGACGCATTTCAGGATGCAAAGCGGCAGGCACCGCGCGGTGCCTGCCGCTTTGCACATGTACATGTGGGGGGGTACCATAGGTACCCCCCCATGTGCCCCCCGACAATGGTGGCAACCTGGGGGCCCTGCAGGGGGCCCCCGCAGCAATCTCCGCCTGCTTTTCCGTGGCAGTCTCTCTGGCTCACTCCTTCTCAGTTTCTTACTTTTCCTCTCTCTCTCTCTCTCTCTCTCTCACTCTGACTCTTTTTCTCTCTCTTTCTATCAATCCTTTTCTATTCCTCACTTAGTTTCCCTGTCTCTTCATTTTTTTACTTCTCCCTCACTCATATTTCCTCTTCCTCATACTACTTCCCTAACTGTCACTGTTGTTCACTCACCATCACTCACTTTCTCCCTCTACACTTCATCCTATCTGTTTTTTTCACCACTTTACTTTCCCACTCCGTTTTCGTCACTCTACCTTACTCTGCTTCTCTCACTCCCCTTCCCTCACTCTCCTTCCTTTACTCCTCTTTCATCACACCCTCACTCCATCTCACTTACTATCCTTTGTTTACTCCCTCACTCACTTTTTTTCATCCTTGTTTCTCTCTCTGTCTACCTCTGTCTCACTCACTCTAACTGCTTTACTCTTTCTAAGTTTACAGATAACAAAGAATCTCATTGCAGAAGTTGCATCGGAGGTGGACATTGGTGAAAAGTGGCCAGATATTCAGAGCAGTCGATGAAGGAGATGCTCCTGAAGATGAAGTGCTGGGAACAGCAACTGGAGGGTTTGCTGCAAGGGTTTGGGTAGATGCAAGCTGGGCTCACAATCTACTCCTACGCAGATGATACCCAGATCATCTATTCACTTTCCTCTGACTCTCATGCCCCTTCATCTGCCCTCTGCTCAGGACTGAGCCGCATTGCAACCTGGATGCTGGACAACAAACTCCAACTGAACGGAGGAAAAACAGAACTCCTTCTGTTTGGTCACAACACAACTCTATGGGGACCCCAACACTGGCCTGATCAAATGGGCACTCCACCCATTCCTTCTAAATCTGCTCGCAACTTAGGCGTGATCTTTGACGATCAGCTATCCATGAAAAGCCATGTGATCAAAACTTCCTCCACTTGCATCACATTTATCAAATGGCTGCGTAAGATCATCTGGATGCTGCTTGCGGATACCCAGAAAACTGTTGTCCAGGCTCTAATTACTTCTAGACTGGACTACAGTAACATCCTTCTCCTGGGCGCCAGTAAAGAGGTAACACGAAAACTTTAAACTGTCCAGAATATGGCAGCACGACTGCTCTGCAAACTACCCAACACGTCCCCCACCTCTAATTCCCTCCGCACGTTACACTGGCTCCGCATTGAAAATCGTACGAAATTCAAAGCTCTCTGCATTATGCACAAAATAAACAATGGCCTGGCCCCTCCATATCTTACATCCTTGGTTCATCACCACTGTCCCCCCCGTACTTTGCGTTCATCTAACCAACACCTTTTTTCAGTGCCTAGAATCAGAAAGGCCAGAATGGGAGGCCGTTCTTTCTCCTGGCTAGCCCCTTCACTCTGGAACTCCCTCCCCTTCAATTACGAAAAGAACCCAATTACCTCAGATTTCGCAAACAAGTGAAACATTGGCTATTTAACATGTAAGCTTCCTTCCCTCTGTCCTTCCCTCTCCTTTTGTTGATTTTAGCGCCGGGAAACCTACGGGTAGCTGAGCGCTTTACAAATTTAAATATAATATTAATAATAATAATAATCGTTATAATGTACATTTTTACATTTTCTACGTGCCTAATAAATGACTGTATAGTAAAAGACTAGTGTTTCTTTCAGTGTGCTCTAGATAGCACACTACCACAGATTTTGCAGGTGAACTTCGGTTCATTTAATTTCTTGTGCCCCTCTGGAAAGGTGAAAAACTTCCAGATAACTCCTTCCATGCTCATGACGGAGCCGTTCCGTCTTGAGCATCGGTTGAGCTGTGCTCATGACGGAGCGGTTCCGTCATGGCCCGCTCGGCGCGCCTGCGAGGCGCGAAATCCGCGCCTGCGCTGGACGTTCCATTGAGCGGGCGGGGCCATGACGGAACTGCTCCGTCATGAGCACAGCGCAACCGCGGCTCGTGACGGAGCGGCTCCGTCACGAGCATGTGAGCGCCGCTAGGCCCCCCTGCCCCCCTAGCGCTGCGGTGGAATTGCCGCCGCAGCGAAGGAGATAAAGGACTCCTTGGTTTTCTTACCACGTGGCTGCTCTTCAACAAACTCCACATCTGAGTCAGATGATGAAGGTCCTTTACTCCCCCACTCTCCTTCACTCCATTGCTCTCTCCCTCTCTCCTCTGTCTCACTGAGTGTAACCGCTTTACTCCATCTCAGTCACTCACTCTCCCTCTCTTTCTCTTTCTCTCTATCTCTCTCTCTCTCTCCCTCACCCTTCCTGTCTTTCTCTTTCTGTTTCCTTAACTTGTACTTTATCCCTCAGTCCTCTTTCCTCTCTCTAATTCTCCTTCCTTCTCTCTCATTCCCTTTCGTCACCATCATACCCCTTTTCTCACTGTTACTGCTTTTCACTCACCCTCAGTACTTTTCCCTCAGTCGCCTTCCATCACTCCCCTTTCTTCACTGCCACACTCCATCTCACTTACTCCCCTTCACTTATTCTTTCCCTCACTTTGTTTTTCATCCACTTTTCTCTCCCTGTTTCCCTCTGTGTCACTCAGTCTCACTAGCTCACTCCTTCTCAGTTCTTTGCTCTCCCTCTCCCTCTCCCTCTCCCTCACTCTGTCTTTCTCTCTCCTTTACCCTTAAACTCTGATCCTCTCTCTTTCTATCACTCCTCTTCTATTCCTCACTCACTTCCCCTGTGTCTTAATTTTCTTCCTTCTCCCTCACTCATTTTTCCTCTTCCTCATACTACTTCCCTAACGGACACTGTTGTTCACTCCCCATCATTCACTTTCTCCCTTTGCACTTCATCCTATCTGTATTTTTCACCACTTCACTTTCCCGCTCCTTTTTCATCACTCCCCCTCACTCTGCTTCTGTCAATCCCCTTCCGTCACTCTCCTTCCTTTTGTCCGCTTTCATCAAACCCTCACTCCATCTCACTTACTCTCCTTCGTTTACTCCCTGACTCACTTTTTTCCTCCTTGTTTATCTCCTTGTCTACTTCTGTCTCACTCACTCTAACTGCTTTACTCTTTCTCAGTTAACAGATAACAAAGAATCTCATTGCAGAAGTTACATCAGAGGTGGATATTGGCAAAAAGTGGCCAGATATTCAGAGCAGTCGATGAAGGAGATGCTCCTGCAGATGAAGTGCTGGGAACAGCAACTGGAGGGTTCGCTGCAAGGGTTTGAGTAGATGCTCTTGCATAGTTGTTAGAATGTAAATTTTTGCATTTTTTACGTGCCTAATCAATGTGTGTATACTAAAAGACTAGTGTTTCTTTTGGTGTGCTCTAGATAGCACACTACCACAGATTTTGCAGGTGAACTTTGGTGCATTTACTTTCTTGTGCCCTTCTGGAAAGGTGAAAAACTTCCTGATAAAGGACTCCTTGGTCTTCTTACCACGTGGCTGCTGTTCAACAAACTCCACATCTGAGTCACATGAAGAAGTTCCTTTACTCCCCCACTCTCTTTCACTCCTTTTCTCTCTCCGTCTCTTCCTCTGTCTCACTGAGTGTAATCGTTTTACTCCATCTCAGTCACTCACTCTCCCTCTCTTTCTCTCTCCCTCTATCTCTCTCTCTCTCCCTCACTCTTCCTGTTTTTCTCTTTCTGTTTGCTTCACTTCTACTTTATCCCTCAGTCCTCTTTCCTTTCTCTTAATCTCCTTTCTTCTTTCTCATTCCCTTTCGTAACCGTAATACCACTTTTCTCACTGTTAATGCCTTTCACCCACCCTCTGTACTTTTCTCTCAGTCACCTTGCCTCCCTCCCCTTTCCTCAATCCCTCACTCCATCTCACTTACTCCCCTTCACTTATTCCTTCCTTCACTTTTTTTTCATCCATTTTTCTCTTCTTGTTTTCTTCTGTGTCACTCAGACTCACTGGCTCACCCCTTCTCAGTTCTTTGCTGCCCCTCTGCCTCTCTCTCACTCTGTCCTTCTCTCTCCCTCATCCTTAAAATCCTATCCTCTCTATTTCTATCACTCCTCTTCTATTTCTCACTCACTTTCCCTGTGTCTTAATTTTCTTTTTTCTCCCTTACTCATCTTTCCTCTTCCTCATACTACTTCACTAACTGTCAGTGTTGTTCACTTACCATCACTACCTTTCTCCCTCTGCACTTCATTCTATCTCCTTGGTGTTCTTACCCGTGGCTGCTCTTCAATAAACTTCACATCTGAGTCAGATGATGAAGTTCCTTTACTCTCCCACTCTCCTTCACTCCATTTCTCTCTCCCTCTCTTCCTCTGTCTCACTCAGTGTAACCGCCTTATTCCCTCTCAGTCACTTGCTCTCCCTCTCTTTCTCCCTCACTCTCTCTCTCTTTCTCTCCCTCACCCTTCCTGTCTCTCTCTTTCTTTTACCTTCACTCCTACTTTATCCATCAGTCCCCTTTCCTCCCTCATAATCTCCTTCCTTCTGTCTCATTTCCCTTCCCTCACCCTGATACACCTTCCGTAAGTGTTACTGTCCTTCACTCACCGTCACTCCCCTTACCCCACTACACTTCCTCCTGTCTGTATTTTTCACCCTTTCACTTTCCCATTCCCTTTTCCTCACTCCCCCTCGCTGTCCTTCTGTCACTCCATTCTTTACTCCCCTTCTCTCAGTCTTGTTTTCTAAGTTACTCCATCCGCTCACTCCACTTCTCTCTCCCTCACTACCCATTTCTCACTTTCCATTATCCCCCGTCCCTCACCCTCATACCCTTTACCTCATCCCACTTCTCTTACCTTCATTCCCGTCACTCTGCTCTACTTCTCCCTTTCCATACCTTACTTACCTTCTCTGTCTCTGTTCCATGCTCCCCTTTTCTCACTCCTCGTCTTTCACTTTTGTTTCCTTACTGCCCTTCCCTTACTGTTTCTTTCCACTTACCTCACTCCCCCACCCTTAGTCTCGTTGTTTCAGTCACTCTTTGACTCCCCTTTTCTCACTCACCATAGTACCCTTCCCTCACTCATTCCATTAGTCCTTTCCTCCTTTTTACTCAGTCATTTCAGTCATTCATTTATACACTACACTTTCATTCAAAAAAAGTATGACACAGTATATAAAAGATATAGCTCTTCTTTGAGAAGTGAGGTTAGTTTTGAAAAAAACTGTTTTTTTTGTCTTTTTTGTTTTGTATTTTTTTTTAGTTTTTTAACAAATTTATATTTTTGGGGGATTTTTCTTCAAACAAAAACAGTAAACAGGTAACAAAAAATTGTTTAACTGGAACAAAAATAAAAAATTAAAAAAATTATGTTCGGCTGCATCCGTGCTCTGAGATCCTAATGTCGATCAAGTCAACACTTTGCTCACCGTAACATATTTTTTCATTGCACTCATTGCAAGAAATATGTACTTTGGCAAAATTTGGATGGAGGTTCAGCTCTCTTGTACTAGGTAATTGTACTGCCAAAGAGGTGCTCGGCACAGCAGGTGGAAGCTCCCTGGCCTTGGCTCTAGTTTCTGCACGTGCGTAATTGTTGGGATGCACGTTCTTCACATGTCTTATCATTGTATGTATGCTGAATGAATATTTCTTTTTGTGGTCTCCTCTAGATAAAACAGCCCCACAGATGACACAGGTGACTTTGGGGGCATTCACTTTTCTTTGCCCCTCTGGGATTGTAAAAATTTGCCAGATGAAAGAAATGTTCTTCTTGTCCTTTGGAGGCTCCACAAGAAAGGTTTGCACGTCACTCTCCGAAGAAGAAGACTGTTGTTCAGCCATGTTAGAATTGGATTTCAGCACGATGTCTGTTGAAGTCCTTCTCCTAACAGAGTGAAAGAGATAGTGAGGGAAGTGGGTGAGGTGTTTGAAGATTCTAGAACAGAAACTGCCATGAACCAATCAAAAGTGTTGTTTTCAAGTCACATGACTTTACGTGCGCTCAACGTGCGCGCACGCATGCGCGCAAGGTGCGGGACCGTCGCTTCAAAATGGCGTTTGCCCGATTTTTGAAAAAGTTTCAAAACGCAAAAAGAAGGCAGGGAAGAGGCTCCCTGACCCCCTAGGCTTTCTCAGGGGGTCCCTGAAAGACTCCGATGGGCAAAAAAAACCTTTTTTTAATAAACAAATTGCGAGGTGCGCGCACATGGCGTGCACCCACTAGGCAGAAGTCACTCCAAAAAAAAAGTGTAGAATGTAAAAAGGAGACAGGGTAGAGACTCCCTGACCCCCTAGGCTTTCTCAGGGGGTCCCTGAAGGACCCCAAAAGGCAAAAATCACAAAAAAAGGAAAAAAAATTTTTTTACGGTTTACTGTTGATTGAAGATGTAGACTATACTGTTCAACTTTAACCAAATCATAAAAATTACCTGTTCCATTGCATATTACTGGATATAGTCAATCCATTATAATATACAAAGGCAGTTTGTGAAAAATAAATATATAAAAAATATAAAAATTGATACAGTAATGAGCATGTGAAAAACTTTGGAAATTCATTGAAAAAAACGTATGTTTCATACCAGATATAGTTAGAAATTAGCGTTTAAAAAACCTTGCAAATTTACTGAAAAAAACATAGGTTTCACACACGTTATAGTTAGGAATTAGCATTTAAAAAACTTCTCAAATTCACTGAAAAAACCATAGGTTTCACACACGTTATACTTAGAAATTAGCATTTAAAAAACCTTGCAAATTCACTGAAAAAACCATAGGTTTCACACACGTTATAGTTAGGAATTAGTGTTTAAAAAACCTTAAAAATTTACTGAAAAAACCATATGTTTCACACGCGTTATAGTTAGCTGAACATTTCACTCATACAAAACCTTTGAAATTCCCCCGTTATAGTTAGTTCAGCTATACAGATATATAAATATTTAAACATTATTTGCTAATATATGTATTCACTAATATACACTTAATAAGTAAGTTAACCAATCAATTTAACAAAAAAAACATCCATTTAGACACTTAGGGGGTCATTAGGATGGCGGGCGGACTTTGCCCGCCCGCCACCCTATCGGGAAACGGGACCGCCCGCCTCGAGGGCGGGGGTCCCGAAATGTGCATTAGGATGCGCCCGCCACACAGGCGGGCGCATCCTGTATTTTTGCCATTGCGGCGGGCGGAGCAGTAATCTCCGCCCGCCGCCTTGTGAAACGTGCACGTTGTGCATTTCAAAGTGCAACATGACAGGCACCGCGCGGTGCCTGCCATGTTGCACTTTGAAATGCGGGGGGGTACGTGCACCCCCCACCACCACGGAGTCCCTGGGGGCCCGCAACGGGCCCCTGCAGGGGGACTCCGCATGCCTTTCCGTGGCGGCATTGCCGCCACGGAAAGGCGTGCCAGAATGCGCATACTAATATGGCTGGCGGTGTCTAACAGACACCGCCACCATATTAAACATATTCCGCCCCCGGCCGCAAGGCCACCGGGGCGGAAAACAGGCAGGCGGTGATTATCACCGCTGCGGTCCCCCCCCGCCATCCTAATATGGCGGGGGGGAATTTGGCAATGGATGTCGGGCGGATTGCCTCCGCCAGGCCGGCGGTGGCTACCGCCAGCCTGGCGGAGGCAATCCGCCCGACATCATAATGGACCCCTTAGTTACCAATTTATTCTTCCATCAACCTTTAGATATACATATATAAAAACATTATTTTTCAGAAAGATACACATTCACTGGATGATGTCATCAGTGATGTCATGAGTGATGTCACTGACCATGTCATGAGTGATGTAATATGTGACGTCATCAGCAGTGCATTGCGGTCGCGCGAGTTATAGTTCGCTGAACTAACTATAACGGGGGAATTTCAAAGGTTTTGTATGAGTGAAATGTCCAGCTAACTATAACGTGTGTGAAACCTATGGTTTTTTTCAGTGAATTTCTAAGGTTTTTTAAATGCTAATTCCTAACTATAATGTGTTGTGAAACCTATGGTTTTTTCAGTGAAAATAGTAGGTAGGTAATATATATATATATATATATATATATATATATATTCACTGAAAAAACCATAGGTTATAGACCATATATAGTTAGGAATTAGCATTTAAAAAACCTTATTTTACTCACACAAAACCATTGAAATTCCATATATAGTTAGTTGTACTAACTATATATCGCGCACCCGCAATCCACTGCTGATCATGTCACATATTACATCATTCATGACATGGTCAGTGACATCACTGATGACATCACTGATGACATCTCAATTGACATCACTGATGACATCACTGATGACATCACTGATCACATCTCAAAAGACATCACTGATGAGATCACTGATGACATTATTCATGTGATAATACGATGAATCTCTTCAGACTCTAATAAAAACTTAGATACACTCAGTGTAAACAGACACTCACAGACTGTCACTCATCCATGGAGTTACTCACACACCTAGTCAGTCATGCAAAGAATCAATCACACCTCAATTTCCTCAACTATACAGTTATACACACCTTACTTATTGAAACATATACTAACACATATTTACTCTCTAATACAATCCCTGATACAAGATCACAATGAATCATACAGCCACTCACACATTCACTGGCTCTTATGCATAGTTATTTATATATGTCAACTCTCACATGTACTGTGTTGTACATATGTACTTACTTTGACATGTAGCACTGAGATATCCATTCACTCACCAATACACTCATGCACACAGTCAACCGCCCATACAGATGTTTCCACATGCACTTTTGAACCCATACACCTAGTGAATCAACTGCTCACACATCTATGCAGAGAGTCATACATCTCCCAGCCACCCATACACACTCTCAGTCTCCCATACAAATACTTGGGCAACCAATCAATAACCCATATAGTTAATCATATAGCTAATGATTAACACATGCAGCAGTTTACAGAACAACAGACATAATGATGCACAAATTAAGACAGTTTAGTCACTAACCCATGCACTGAGTGAGACACATTTAATCACTCACTAATACAGTCAGTCATGCACCTACTAAATCCTTCATCCAGACACTTATAAATCCACTCATTCTTCAATATGTAAGACATATTTTAACTTTACAGAAACATACAGTCACTGGATGTAGTCATCAGTGATGTCATCAGTGATGTCATTTGAGATGTCATCAGTGATGTCATCAGTGATGTCATTTGAGATGTCATCAGTGATGTCATCAGTGATGTCACTGACCATGTCATGAATGATGTAATATGTGACATGATCAGCAGTGGATTGCGGGTGCGCGATATATAGTTAGTACGACTAACTATATATGGAATTTCAATGGTTTTGTGGGAGTAAAATAAGGTTTTGTAAATGCTAATTCCTAACTATATATGGTCTATAACCTATGTTTTTTTCCGTGAATTTCAATGGTTTTTTAATAGCAAATATCAAAAGCTTTAAAATGTATTCTTCTTTAAATCGAAAAATATATTTTATATGTTTTTAATACAATTTTTTTTTTGTTTTTTGTTTTTTGTTTCGCTCCCGGTCCGCGAACCGGTTAGCTTCCCGTTAGCTCAATTTGGTGCCGCGACCCGGTCCGCGAACCGGTAAACGTTCCGTTTCCGCAACTGCCGCGTTAGAAAACAACATCGTGACGCGTCGCATCAGCGTGACGTATCGCGTTGTCGCGTTAAACGTCATATGACGCGCCGCGTTAGCGTACCCGGAAGTGAACCGGTACGCGAACGAGGCGCGAAGCGCAGCTTCCCGGAAGCGATCCGGGACGCGGCGCAAAGCACGTAACGTAAACACAACAGGTCATGTGACTTGTTAATAACACTTTTCATTGGTTCATTTCACTTTTGGGTTCCTAATGATGTAAGACTAGGTCATGTGACCTAAAAGTAACACTTTTCATTGGTTTAGAACTATTGTTTTTCCCAAATGATGAAAACCCCTCCTTCTTTCCTCACTCTGACTTTCATCTTTGTGAGAGGAAGACCTTTTGTGATCACTGAACAATGGCTTCATTAGTAGCTTCAGCTGGTGCTTCCCCACCACCTCCACCACCTCCAAGGAAGAGAGGACCACCTGCTGAAGTTATCATTCAGCAAGAAGAGGAAGAAGAGGAAGAAGAGGAAGAGCAGGAAGAGAGGCAGTTTTTGCGTGAGGAGCCCAGGAGGTCTCATTTGAAAGAAAACTTTATTTGGCAATTTTTTAAATATCCCTGGGGCCAAAAAAAAGTCAATGCCCGGTACGTAACTTGCCTGATATGTAAGAAGGATTTGTCCAGAGGGACAGACAAGAAGTACAGTTACGGCAATTATACAATGCATCGCCATATGGATAGGTGGCATCCTATCAACTACAGTGCTGCGCAGTTACGTGACCAGCAAGATAATCCCCCTTCTGTGGCCAGAAGATCAGTTATACAGGAAGTGATGGGACCAGAGGCGAGGGAGATGGTCCCAAATATACAGATGAGGTTCGGGGAAGTGAAACAAGTGTGCGTGCGCTGTAATCAGTTCATTTGCTACAGAGAAAGTAGCATCAATCTAATCAACAGAGCTATCGACAATCATGTTTGTCCGAAACGCCCCAGAGAATAAATTCTCTTTTTTTTGTTGCTCCTGTTGAGCCCTTTACAATGAATTGTTTTCGTTTCCCCCCCTCCCAAAAACCCCCCAAAAAAATATAAAACCGTTCAAAAAATACAAAAAAAGTAAAAAAATGTTCAGAAAAATAATAAAAAAATATAAAACAACAAAAATAATTTTAAAAAAAAGTTCTTTTCAGAACTACCTCCCCTTTATAAAAAAATTTATAGAATGTTTAGCACTCTGCCAACCTCTATTTTTTTGAGTTCGCTTCCCGGTTCGCTCGCCGGTACGCGAACCGGGAGCGAACCAAAAACATTTTTTTTTTTAAAAAGAAGAGTAAGTATAAGGGAAGGAAACAGAGTAATGTTAAAAGAAAGACAGCTATAGGGACTAAACCAAATATACTGTTTAATAGATCTATTTACCGAAGAAAAGATGGAAGAGGGTATAATTGTGAAAAACAAAATAGATAAGGAAGTGAAAGAAAAAAAGGAAAGTAGAAGAATAACAAACAAGAGTTTCTTAGAGAATGTGAATGAATAATCAAATTAAGATTAAAACATTGGAATAACAGAGAGAAAAAACACAATGCAGAAAAGAAGAAGTAACAGAAAAGGAATGATTGAAACAGCAGAGAAATGTAAATAACATAGGGGCATATTATCAACATAGGCGATAAAAGTTTTGCTGCTTTTATCGGCAGAAATCTGACGCTAAAGCCACTTTTGCGGCAGTTTTCTACCGATAATGACTGCTTTTATCGGCAGAAAACTGCTGCTAAAGCCGCTTTTGCGAAAGAAAACTGCTGCTAAAGCCACTTTTGCGGCAGTTTTCTGCCGATAAAAGCAACGATAATTTTATTGTCTGTGTTGATAATATGCCCCTTAGTGTGCTTGAACTACAGAGAGAAAGCATAATGAACAAGTAGTGAAAGAGTGATCAGTCAGAGACAGTGAGAGAAATAGAGACGGAGTGAGTGAACAAGAGTGAGGAAGTATGAGAAGAGAGGGACTGAGAAAAATTGTGGAAGGAGTAGAGTAAGTAAGTAATAGAGAAAGGAATGAGGGAAGTAGCAAAGGCAGGAAAGTGAGGGTTAAAGAAATGAAGTAGTGAAACTAATAGAAGTTAAATGTGATAGAAATGTAACGAAAAGAGTACAAAACATTTACCTTATAATTGTTGTTAACTTAGTCACTTGTTATTTTTATACTTTCAATCTGTGAAAGAGAGAACAAACATTTGAAAAATATTAAAACATGTATTTAAAAATTAGAAAAGACAAGGGAAAAGATTGAAGGACAAACAGTTTTTTAACAACTTTGACACTTACAGAAGCCTCTGCTTCTCCATGCCCCTACACAGTCCTAAAAATATACATTTTAAACTAACAGTATCTTGATGCAGATGAAGTGAGGCCTATCTTGCAACATGGTGCATCTTTTGCACTGCTGCTGTCTCACAAAAGTGATGCAACGGCAGCGCAAAAGAGGTGCACAGCCATCATAAAACTGTCCCTAACATTTTAAATGATTGTTTCAGGATGCCAAAAAGGTGTGTCCTATCCAGAGGTTTGTTTGAGGTGAGGCGTACTCAGGGTTGCAGATGAAATTTAGAGTTGTTGAAGAGTACAGAGGAGATAATACATTTGCAGGCCTGATTTGTCAGAATTGTATGACATAGGGTGGGAAGCTGACCTGCTTGAGCCTATGGAACTATAAACATTTATTTTTAAAATTTACTGGAAATAAAAAGTAAAAATGTAAACCGTTTCATTTAAAATTAAACACAACTTCAAAAACAGGTTATGTGTAGTGTCTTTAATAAAATAGTCTAAAATGCTCATAAAATTAGATCAGATTCACATATAAAACAGCACAGGTAAAATGTAGAAGCATTCCATTTCTTTCCTACTATTTGTGAATACCAAATTTGCCAAAGCACTAAAAATTATTCTATGTAAAAATGACAAGTAGTGTGTTAAATTTTTGACGACTGTTATTGATTTACTGCTTGGTAATAGTGGTTAATAACATTTTTTATTATATTTTACCACAGATTCAACTGCAGATCATTTCGAAATTAGAGAATGCCGTCTAAGGATAGAATCCGAAAGGCTACAAAACGTCAAAGACAGCAGGTTCATAAATTGTTGCAGCAGTCCTCTACCAAAAAAACTTGTCAAGTCACCAAGAAAGCTCCGGGTAAGACAACGAAATCATTCATAAGAAACATTTGTAGAAAACAAAATAGTACTACAGAAAATGTTTTAGTCCAGAAAAAGAGAAGCAATTTAAACGGAAAGGAAAGGCCAATCAAAAATGTTATTGCTAGAGCAGGAGATAACTCTGTGCATGATAGTAGAAGGAAACAACAGTTTAGGGACATTCGTAGACGAATGTTCCGCAACAGGATAATTGGCAATTTGTTAAAAAATATTAAGAAAGGTCAATAGAAAGTGGTTTTTTATAAGAGAAAAAAAAAAGTTGAGAAAGTTATTGATCAGGCATTTGAAATTAAGCCAAAGTTATTTATTTTGATAATCAATAGAATTAGGAAGCTAAACAAGGCAATTTATGATTTCAAAAGAAATAGTAGATGGAAGAGAATAGTTAATCATAGTAATTTTTGTGAAGTTTTTTCAGGAGAATGGATGCATAGTTCAAGTTGTGAGGCATTTTTTAATGAGGAGAGTTATTTCCAGGATAATGATTTGGTGCATGCAGTTGACACCAGTTGTCGAGCTTATGAGGTGAAAGATGGTTGTCCGGTTGAAAAAGAAAAACTTGTGACAACAGAGGCAGAAGAGGTGTTAGGTAATGAGGTTTTAGGAAGACGTCCTAAGGGACCTGTGTACACCTGGAAGTGTAGTAGTATTTGCAGTGTGCAACAGGATTCCATCAATTTGCTTTGTGATTTTGTACGGACATTTAATAAGAAAAGTTTGAAGCAGAAAATGAAGTTGTTGCAAGAATTAGATCCTTGCAGAGTGAGAGAAGTGACAGGTTTGCATGGTCATTCACTGGCTTGTCTTTCCAGGAGAGTATGCCAGAGTGTTTTTCATCATTTCAGGATGCTAGCAGTGCATCATAATAAAGTGAGCAAATTAGTTAGAATGTTGTATTATGCTAAGAGTCCAGCAATTATGCTTAAACAATTATGCACTGCTCTTTTGCATGGTTCTGAAATAGATGTGAAGAATTTTGTTACTTTGGAAGTAAAGAGGAGAATGTTGAAATTGACCCAGAAGCAGAGGGTAATGTGGAAGATAGTGTACAGGTTTCCAGTACAGATAATTTTCAGAAGGAAATTGCCACGTTTTAGGTGAAATCAAGTGAGAGGCCTAATTTCACTTGTGTGTGTTGTCGACGCACTTATTATAAGAATCAGACTAAGTTAGTGGATTTATATGCAAAAAGTGAAAGGGAAAATAATAGTGAATGGAAGGATTTCGCAACATACTTGATGGTAGAAAATTGTTTTGATTTGGGATCGGATCAACGTGTGTGTACTTATTGTTGTAACAAATTAAATCAAAACCAGATGCCTGCTAGAGCGGTTCATAATAATCTGGAATTGGTTGAGATTCCTTCTGAATTGAAGGATTTAAATACTTATGAATCTATTTTGATTCAAAGTATCCATCCCTTTCAGGCTATTGTAAGAATGGAGCCAAAGACAGGGAAATTGCCTCCATCAGATTTACAGAGAGGTTTAAAGGGAAGAGTTGTTTATTTGCCTCTAGATTTGAAGAAAAACATTAATACAATTGGAGTAGAAAAAGTGGAAGAGGAACCTCTGGTTATCTTAGTTAATGGGGTTCCGACAAAGAGTAAGAAAATATGGCAAGATTTAGTGGATGTTAGGAAAGTCAAAAAGGCAACATTGTATTTGAAAAAAAATAATAAGTACTATAAGAATGTATATGTTGCAGAAGAGGAAGTAAGTGAAGAAGAGGATAGCGATTTGTGTGCTGGTCAAATTGAGAGAAATATATGAGCATTATAGTGTTCATCCTTTGCATTCCAAGGAAGTCATGGGGAATGCTATTGAGTTGTTTCAAATGAAACAAGCCAAAGGGAGTCCCATTAGTGTTTGGGAGGAAAGTTTGGAAGCTCGGTGTTTCCCACAGCTATTTCCAACAGGTCAAGGAGGAAGATATGATGAGCGACCTCATCAAATTCCTGCTTCTGAATACCGGACTTTACGATTGTATGCAGAAGATCCTAGGTTTCGACAATGCATTCCCTATTTGTTACATCTCCTGTTTGAAAGCGATCTGTCTGGACTGTCTTATGCAGTGAACCACATCTTGAAAAGTGGTATACAGATGCAAAACATCTCGGCAAGTGACTTTATGGATAAAGTCAATGTGCAAGACAGTATTTTGGATTCTCACCTGATTAATCTCATGGCGTGTCAGCGTGGTACTAATGAGTACTGGTACCGTTGTCATGGTGATTTAAAATGTATGCTGAAGGAACTTAGGAACTCCCACATGGTTCCTCACTCTCAGCTGTGCCGAGTATGGCTGGGAAGACTTACTTGAATTTCTACGAGAGGCAAATGGAAACATTGAAAATATCGAATTCAAGACACCCGGAGAACTGTGCTCTTTGGATCCAGTGAATGTATGCAGGTACTTTAATCATAGATTTGAAGCTATGATGTCTTTCATCATGATTAAGAAGAATCCACCTCTTGGAGAGGTGTTGGATTTCTTCTGGAGAAAGGAGTACCAAGCAAGAGGCGCTCCTCATATACATATGCTGCTGTGGATCAAGGATGCACCTAAATTTGGAACAGATCCAGAAGACTTAGTGATGAGTTTCATAGAACAGTATTCTACATGTGCTGTTCCAAATGCAAAGGAGGACAAAGGCCTAAGAGAACAAGTTCTACGCTGCCAAAGCCATCGTTGTGGAAAGTACTGTCGTCGTAAATTCAGAAACAAGGACAAGTTCTACACCAAATGTCGTTTCGCCTTTCCACGACCGGTGATTTCTAAAGGAAGAGTGAACAGTTTGATGTCTTCGCTGCGACATAATGTGATGAAGAAATCACCTAAAAACACATACAATTTGAAAAGGAACGAAGAGTCCAAGTACATCAACGACTACAACCCAGTGATTTTGTCCATGTGGAATGCTAACATGGATATACAATTTGTGGCTGATAACTGTATGGCTGTGGCTCGGTATGTGACATCTTACATCACCAAAAAAGAAAAGACAAAATTGAAGGATATGTGGGAGGACATTTCCCATGAAAAGAGCCTCAGTAAGAAGTTGTACAGTTTCAGTCTGAAGATGTTGTCACATCGAGAAATCGGAGTTTACGAATGTTCTGACCGGTTGTCTTCAGCAAGTCTCTATGCCAAATCCAGGAGTATCGTTTGGGCGAGTCTTGGTCTTGTTGCAACGCGTAATCGAGTTCTGAAACCTGTACGGGAAATTGAGTATTTGGCGGAAAAGGAGCCAAACAGTACCGATATTTTGAAGACCAACATGTTGGATACATATTATCCAAATAGAAGCAGTCGCCTCGAGAATGTTTGTCTGTATGATGTTTTACAAAATTACATATTCAAGAGGAACATCAAAGAAGATATTGATAAAGGAGTGTATGCTGTAATTGGAAGTGAGGGATGTCTCATCAAGCAAAGAAAATGCCACTTGGTAAACCATCGAAAATTGAGTGGCGAATCTCCTGAAAAAAAAGAGTTTTTCTATTTAGCACTTTTGCAACTTTTCAAGCCTTGGCGTGCAGAAGAGGAACTGCTTGGAGATTTCCTCTGTTACGAAGACTCTTTCAATGCCGCCAAGGAGACCATAGAATGTCCTGTTTTTCTCAAATATCTAGAAATGTTAAATGCGGAAATCGAGCAGGAAGCAACGATTGCAGCCGAGATTGCTAGAGACAGTTCTCAGGACAGTCAGAGTTCTGTTTCATTGAGTCAGGATCCACTAGGAGGACCAGTTATCGAAAATGAAGCTGCCACTGCCATGATTGAAGTGGAAAGAGCCATGGCACATGCTCAGGAGGATGCGGTTAACTTAGAAGACTTGGAAAGACAACTCAACGTTGAGCAGAGGAAAATATATGACGAAGTTACCAACCAAATTGATCATGGATTAAGTCATGAGAAGAAAGAGTGCTCATGTACGTCGTTGAAGCCTGTCTGACTGTACGTGAGTGGAGAAGCGGGAACTGGAAAAAGTTTCCTCATTAAAGCAATTTCATGTTATTTGCAGAAAAGGACGGAGTCATCGCTGTCTTGTGTTGTCACCGCTCCAACTGGACTGGCAGCACATAACATTAAAGGTATTACTTTGCATCGTCTACTGATGCTGCCAGTGGAGCATGATAACAAATTACAATACCACAAGTTATCTGGAGATGCTTGTTGTGAAGTTTCAAGAGTCTTGAGGAAAATGAAACTTCTTATCATTGACGAAGTAAGCATGGTTTCCAATGTCATGCTTGCCTTTGTGCATTTGAGAATGCAAGAAGTTCTCAAAACAGAGTATGATGTGTTATTTGGTGGCAAACACATCATTGTTTTCGGTGATCTTCTGCAGCTGACACCAGTGAAAGGACAACCTGTGTTCAAAATGCTCACGCATGAAGATACCAGGAAGTGCCTAGGGAGCATTGGCAACGTCAATATATGGTTAAACTTCAATTATGCTGAACTGCATGAAAATATGCGTCAGGCGAAGGATGAAGATTACAAGAATATTCTACAAGATGTTAGAATCGGAAAAGTGACCGAGCATGGGAAAGAAGCTTTACATGCACGATTACTGTCAAATTTGTATCCAGAACAAGACGTTGTGCCTGAGAATATTTTTCAGAAAATTACTGAGAAGAAATCTGGAATATGTTTGATGCCAACTCTTGCAGAATGTGCCATCTTCAACAACAAAATGTTGTATTTAGAAAACCAAGAGATTGTGAAACTGGAAGCTATTGACAGAGTAGAGCATATGGGATCAACAATTATTTTGTCTGAGAATTTGAAATCAAAATTGGATTCATTAGAGAAGACTATATCTAAAACTGCGGGTTTTTAAAAGACTCTGAATGTGTGCTTAAATTGCCGTATAATTTTAAGAAGGAATTTACATGTTGAAAGAGGTCTGGTAAATGGATCAATGGGTAATGTTGTTGATTTTGTGAAATACAGATATAGGGATGGAATTGAATTTTTAAAAATTAAATTTGATGGCATTGAGGAAGTACAGCTAATTGGTCGTTGCTCTGCTAGGTTTTTGCTTTTGAAAGACTTATATGTTCGCCGTAAGCAGTTTCCTGTTTGCTTGGCATATGCGGTGACAATCCATAAATCGCAAGGTTTAAGTGTAGACAGTGCATTGGTGAATATTGGCAGTTCTGTGTTCAAGGAGGGTATGGCATATGTGGCATTGTCACGAGTCAGAACTTTATCGGGATTGTACTTGATTGAGTGTGATGTCACAAACATTTGTGCGGATCTAGATTGTGTTAAGGAATACAATAGGTTAAGAAGAGAGTATGCGCCACATTTGCCTCAATATCCTTTGTTTGAGAAACGTGTGGTAGGCCGGAAACGAAGAAATGTGACCAATAGTAGGGAGGTTGTAGCAAAAAGACGAAAAGTCGATGAACCAGAAATTATAAGCAGAAAGAAAATGGATTCTGTTGAAGATGTTGTTGGTTTTCAATTTGAAAACAGTTCTGGTGTCAACTGCTATGCTAATGTAGTGGTTAATGTTTTGTTTTCTCTAGAAAATGTAAAATAAAAGATTGTGGTCAATTCGGATCAAAGATTTTGCTGCTTGCTGAATTCTGTGTTAGAGAAATGTAGCACTGATAGAACAAAAATAGAAAGTGTGTCTGAAATTCGAAATCTGTTAGACAGATGTTCAGGTCAAACACAATTCTCTCAAAATATTCAGCAAGATTGTCAGGAGTTTTTAATGTATATGCTTGATGTATTGCATGATGAAGGTGTAGATGTAGATCACCTGTTTGGGCTTTCTTATCAATGGCAGCATGACTGCGAGAACTGTAGGGTATCAAGTACTACTAGTGTAGACTCAGAAAAATGTATATATTTAACTTTGCCAGACAGTAAATCAGTGTCCTTTAATAAGCTAGTAAAAGCAGCTGATCACAACATGGAGTGTAGCCAATGTAAGTCTGAAATGTTGTCAACATTATTTATACGAACATATGGCCAGTATGTTATTTTAATGTTCCAACGATGTAGGCCTGATGGAACAAAATTGACAACTTTAATTAAAAAATTTGTGGCTTCGCAGTTGTCAATATCAGGAAGGACTTTTGTAACTGCAGCAATTATATATCATGACGGTCCTTCAATAACATCAGGACATTACACAGCTTATTTAAAGTCTAGAAATGGCTGGTCATTCTGCAATGATTCTGTTTTAACTTTCAAAAAAATCGGCCAGACCTCCTCTGTTTCCCTGGACAGGCCTAAACTTGATCTGCACAATGTGATGTGTAATGTTAGGAAACACAGGTGATGTAATTGAAAAACGTGCAATTTCTTTTGCTCATTTCACAATCACATCAATTGTGTTTCCTTTGCTTAGGTATCTCATTGTGCAGATGTAGTCCAGCATATGAAAGAGTACCCAGAAGTGCAGCACTGCATGCAACAACTTTGACACTTACTGAAGCCTCAGCTTCTGCATGCCCCCTACACAGTCCTAATTATATACATTTTAAACTGACGGTATCTTGCTGGAGATGAACTGAGGCCTATCTTGCAACATGGTGCATCTTTTACACTGCTGCTGCGTCACAAAAGTGACGCAACGGCGGCGCAAAAGAGGCGCACGGCCATCATAAATCTGCACTTAACATTTTAAATGATTGTTTCTAGATGCTGATAAGGTGTGGCCTATCCAGAGATTTTTTTCAGGTAAGTCCTACTCAGGGTTGCAGATGAAATTTAGGATTGTTGAAGAGTACAGAGGAGATAATACATGTGCAGGCCTACCAATGAAGTGAGTCATGTCCACTGCACTCTTGAACAAAAGTCAGACCTCTTCTGTGTCCGTGAACAGGCCTAAACCTCATCTGCACAATGTGATTCGTAAAGTTAGGAAACACAGGTGATGTAATTGAAAAATGTGGAATTTCTTTTCCTCATTTCACAATCACATCACCTGTGTTTCCTTTGCTTAGTTATCTCATTGTGCTGATGGAGTCTAGCATATCAAAGAGTACACAGAATTTGAGCACAATTTTGACATTTACAGAACATTCAGCTTCTCCATGCCCCCTACGCAGTCCTAAATGTTTACAGTTTAAACTGACGGTATCTTGTTGGAGATGAAGTGAGGCCTGCCTTGCAACATGGTGCATCTTTTGCATCACTGCTGCATCGAATTCATGTGGCACAGGACTTTACAGCATGACACATCTGCCTAGATGCATCAAGTTGTAAATATGTCGCCACATAGCAAATCTTTTGCACCGCCGCAGCGTCACAAAAGTGACGCACAGTGGCGCAAAAGAGGCACACGGCTATCATAAATCTGTCCCTAACATTTTAAATGATTGATTCAGGATGACGATAAGGTGTGGCCTATTCAGAGGTTTGTTTGAGGTGAGGCCTACTCAGGGTTGCAGATGAAATTTAAGCTTGTTGAAGAGTACAGAGGAGATAATACATGTGCAGGCCTACCATTGAAGCAAGTCATGTCCACTTCACTCTTGAACAAAGGCCAGACCTCTTCTGTGTCTGTGTACAGGCCTAAAACTCATCTGCACAATGTTATTCGTAAAGTTAGGAAACACAGGTGATGTAATTGAAAAATGTGGAATTTCTTTTCCTCATTTCACAATCACATCACCTGTGTTTCCTTTGCTTAGGTATCTCATTGTGCAGATGGAGTCTAGCATATCAAAGACTACGCAGAAGGTGAGCACTGTATGGAACATGGCTATATAACTCAAAGAATCAAAATCTAAATTTGCCAAGCACACATGGGGGTGTATTTACAAGGACCTTCCACCACGGGGAAATGTCTTAAATTAAAATGAGAAAAATAACATCAAAGGGACTCAAATGCTTTTTAAATATACCCCAAGCAACCTATGAAACTCTAGCACTACATATCAAGAAACCTAATTGATTTCAAAAAACGTTTTTAAACACATCATTTAAATCAATCATATACCTACATTCATGGGGAAATGACTTAAAATGCCCTAAGACACATGAAAGCGTTTTTTTACAGCATGACACATCTACCTAGATGCATCAAGTTGTAAATATGTTGCCACATAGGAAATCTTTTGCACCGCCGCTGCGTCACAAAAGTGACGCACAGTGGCGCAAAAGAGGCACACGGCTATCATAAATCTGTCCCTAACATTTTAAATGATTGATTCAGGATGACGATAAGGTGTGGCCTATTCAGAGGTTTGTTTGAGGTGAGGCCTACTCAGGGTTGCAGATTAAATTTAAGCTTGTTGAAGAGTACAGAGGAGATAATACATGTGCAGGCCTACCATTGAAGCAAGTCATGTCCACTTCACTCTTGAACAAAGGCCAGACCTCTTCTGTGTCTGTGTACAGGCCTAAACCTCATCTGCACAATGTTACTCGTAAAGTTAGGAAACACAGGTGATGTAATTGAAAAATTTGAAATTTCTTTTCCTCATTTCACAATCACATCACCTGTGTTTCCTTTGCTTAGGTATCTCATTGTGCAGATGGAGTCTAGCATATCAAAGACTACGCAGAAGGTGAGCACTGTATGGAACATGGCTATATAACTCAAAGAATCAAAATCTAAATTTGCCAAGCACACATGGGGGTGTATTTACAAGGACCTTCCACCACGGGGAAATGTCTTAAATTAAAATGGGAAAAATAACATCAAAGGGACTCAAATGCTTTTTAAATATACCCCAAGCAACCTATGAAACTCTAGCACTACATATCAAGAAACCTAATTGATTTCAAAAAACGTTTTTAAACACATCATTTAAATCAATCATATACCTACATTCAAGGGGAAATGACTTAAAATGCCCTAAGACACATGAAAGCGTTGTTTTACAGCATGACACATCTGCCTAGATGCATCAAGTTGTAAATATGTCGCCACATAGCAAATCTTTTGCACCGCCGCTGCATCACAAAAGTGACGCACAGTGGCGCAAAAGAGGCACACGGCTATCATAAATCTGTCCCTAACATTTTAAATGATTGATTCAGGATGACGATAAGGTGTGGCCTATTCAGAGGTTTGTTTGAGGTGAGGCCTACTCAGGATTGCAGATGAAATTTAAGCTTGTTGAAGAGTACAGAGGAGATAATACATGTGCAGGCATACCATTGAAGCAAGTCATGTCCACTTCACTCTTGAACAAAGGCCAGACCTCTTCTGTGTCTGTGTACAGGCCTAAACCTCATCTGCACAATGTTATTCGTAAAGTTAGGAAACACAGGTGATGTAATTGAAAAATGTGGAATTTCTTTTCCTCATTTCACAATCACATCACCTGTGTTTCCTTTGCTTAGGTATCTCATTGTGCAGATGGAGTCTAGCATATCAAAGACTACGCAGAAGGTGAGCACTGTATGGAACATGGCTATATAACTCAAAGAATCAAAATCTAAATTTGCCAAGCACACATGGGGGTGTATTTACAAGGACCTTCCACCACGGGGAAATGTCTTAAATTAAAATGGGAAAAATAACATCAAAGGGACTCAAATGCTTTTTAAATATACCCCAGGCAACCTATGAAACTCTAGCACTACATATCAAGAAACCTAATTGATTTCAAAAAACGTTTTTAAACACATCATTTAAATCAATTATATACCTACATTCAAGGGGAAATGACTTAAAATGCCCTAAGACACATGAAAGCGTTTTTTTAAAGCCCTTTCACCATTTTTGAGTCACTTTTAACATGGCTATGTAACTCAAAGAATCAACATCTAAATTTGCCAAGCACAGATGGGGGCGTATTTACAAGGACCTTGCACCACGGGGAAAGGTCTTAAATTTAAATGGGAAAAATAACATCAGAGACACTCAAAGGCCTTATAAATATGCCCCAAGCAACCTATGAAACTCTAGCACTACATATCCAGAAACCTAATTGATTTCAAAAAACGTTTTTAAACACATCATCTAAATCAATTATATACCTACATTCATCGGGAAATGACTTAAAATGCCCTATGACACATGAAAGCGTTTTTTTAAGGCCCTTCCATCATTTTTGTGTTACTTTTAACATGGCTATGTAACTCAAAGAATCAAAATCTAAATTTGCCAAGCACACATGGGGACGTATTTACAAGGACCTTGCACCACAAGGAAATGTCTTAAAATAAAATGAGAATAATTTACATCAAAAGAACTCAAAAGCCTTGTAAATATGCCCCAAGCAACCTATGAAACTCTAGCAGTACATATCAAGAAACCTAATTGATTTCAAAAAACGTTTTTAAACACATCTTGTAAAGCAATTATATTCCTACATTCATGGGGAACTGAGTTAAAATGCCCTAAGACACATGAAAGTATTTTTGTAAGACCCTTGCACTATTTTTGCATCACTTTTAACATGGCTATGTAACTCAAAGAAACAAAATCTATTTGTAAAACACTTGACTAAAAGCAACATTTTAAATACACAACTTTCTTCATAATTTTCTCCCTAAAGCATACTATTCTCTATCTAAATTAAATGAATCTTTTCTCACCTTAGCAAATACTTTATGATTTTCAAAACAGTCTCAAACACACACCAATTTGTCTTTAGCAGAGCAAAAGGTATGCACTCCAGAGGCTGCACCCATAAAAAGCACAGAAATGCTGTAATTCATCACACATATCTCTCATGTCACCCAATCAAAACTCTTCCCTCACTTTTTTCAAATCAACACCCTTCCCCCCTCTGCCCTTTCTGCCTTTTTTGCATAGCAACCACCTCCTGAAAGACCTCTGATGTTTGCAAGTTCACACAACAATGTTTCAATTGAACTCTGAACTCTCAGTACACCTGCATATCCAGTGCAATGTTTCATTAAATGATTTTTTCTTGACCATTCAAATTACATCTTTCAAAGAACTCATCCATGCACCCTAACTTTCTGTTTTCAGCAATCAAAATCCACCAATCACTGCTACTGCTTCATTAACACAGAAATTCCACAGTTTTTTTCATTTTAAACTCTTATTTTTTCAACTGCCATTTCATTGCCAGACTTCATCTGACTGCAGCAGAACCTTCTCTCACCATGTTTTCTGTCTGGATTGTTGGACATAGTTACATCTACTGGGCTCAAAGGTATGCTTATAACAACATTTTACCTAACCTCAATTTACAAAATGTGGAAATTAAGTGGATTGGCCACAGAGGATTAAAATGTCACCAATTGATACCATTGGTGAAAACCTTTTTACATTTGCCAAAACCTGACCTGTTAATTGTGCACTGTGGAGGTAATGACTTGGGCACTTTGACTGAGGTAGGTCTGGAAATGCTTTTAAAGGACACCTTTGAGCAATTGATGGCACTTTTTCCTCAAACTGCCTTGGTATATTCAAATATATGCCAAAGACAGAAATGGAGGTGGTCAAACCAATTTTGTCCACAAATTGAGAAATCGAGGAAGCATGTAAATAAGTCTGTTTCAGCTTACATGAGAGACCATGGAATGGGCTGCATCTACAACAATAACTTGCGTTACTACATGCAAGATATCTACAGAGGAGATGGAGTTCACTTCTCAGATGAGGGGAACAGAGTTTTCATTCTGAATTTAAGACTGTGCATTGGTACCTACTTATAAGTACCTAAATCTACCATAAACCCAAAAGCTCTTCTCAGAGCTACCCTAACTATGATCACCATAAACAAATTTTAAATGTAAATTTTTTTACTAATTTTCACAATTTACGCTTCCTGGAGCGCTACCCGGTACGCGGACCGGACGCTAACCGCGCGAAAATTTTAAAAAAAATGGTTTTTTTTCGCACATATGGACCTCCTCAGCCACCCTCAGAAAACCTAGGGGGTCAGGATACGTCTACCGTGCCCCCTTCTACCCATTCTGAAAATTTTTTGCCCTCCATCTTGTATCTCAATTCTACCGTAATACAAAATGGAGGACTCCCGTAACGCTGCCGGTTCGCGTACCGGGGCGCTCACCGGGAAGCGCTCCATTAAAAAAGGTGGGAAAGTAATTTACAGAAAAACGACTGGAGACACTTTCACCAAATATAGATTAGCTCATACTACATACCAATCCCTACCATTTTCACAAATTTGATTGAAATTCCATTTAGCCATTTAGCCTGTAGACCTCTCTAAATACCCAGAGGTAAATTACTTCACAAAACACATCTGAAGTGTTGGAATTGACAACCAATTAAAATGTTACTTTCATTTTCTACTTTTTTTACCTCACATTTGATTGGTTATGTACCTGAATATATATAAAAAAAGAGAGAGAAACACAGCCATTTTGACTACTACTTCCTGAACTACATTGCAAGATCATTTTCACTCACAACTTAAACTTGTTTTTAAAAGGTAAGATGTTATTTTGTAAATTTGAAAGGAGAACTATGTAATGCACTTTAAATTAATTTGGGAAAACATTTTTAGATAGTTATATACTGTCCCTCTGTAAGAGTTAGACATTGAGAAAGGCTTGTTTATTATAATTATGGATTGATTTAGGTTTCTGTGGTATAATTATGAATTTACTTAGGTTTCTTCACAGGCACTTTTTATTAGTACTACTTCACGCCTGAAACCATACAGTGCCCATAGTTTACTTCTCTGTTATAAACTCGCAAGTACCTGTCTGAACTTAAACCCAACAGTGCCCTATCTCTACTGATATATTTATTTTTTATGCAAATTACAGCAAGAAAATGGAAGGAGAGCAGAATATTTCCTTAAAAATTGTTCTGGAGAACAATACAGAAAAAGATATTGAGGACAATGATGACTCAGATTTCATGGATGAATCACGAGACCATGAACTTCTACAATGTGTAGAATCTGTGGATTTCTTACTTCAATATGAGGACGGTCAAATGTGGGAAGTTATGTTCAGTCAAAAAGAAGACATATCGGACAGTCAAATGTTAGACGTTCTATTAAATTTTGAAAAAGAATCAGAAAAATAAAATTATATTTAATAATCATAAATACTACTACTTAAATAAAAAAAAAAACACAACAAAAAGAACAACCAATAAACATACAATATTTCAAAATATCATAGTCTATCATTCTTTTTTCCTTATAGTACGCTCCCCAGACCGCTTCCCGGTGCGCGTACCGAGCGCTCCCCCAAAAAAAAAAAACCTAGAGGGTCAGGGAGGATCTTCTATGCCCCCTTATGGTCATTTACCCCTTTGTTTTGGCCTCCTCTTGTCTCTCGATCCTACCGAGAGACAAGATGGCGGCCGCTCCGGACTGTTTAGAATGTTGACAGACACCGGAGAGCCAATCAGCTTCGCTTCGCGAAGTTCCGTTACGCGTCAGGTACGCGAACAGGGGCGCTGCCCGGAGCGCGCTTACAGATATATATATTTTTTTGAACGTTCATTTCTCAAAATCCACTGGAGCACATATATTGAGACCTAGCAAAGGCACATCGGGCTACCAGTCCCTACAATTTTGCCAAGTTTCGTGCAAATCCATTCAGCCGTTCGGGCTAAAAGTGAGGCCAACCGCCCTATGGAAATTAACATGGGAAAAACGCGTTTTGGGACCCCCCTTTTTTCTCGGCCCCCCCTTGACTAACCCCCCCAAAATTTTCAGTGGCTGCTCAGAAACAAAATGTTCCATTTTCCTGAAAATTTCAGCCAATTCCGTCCACAAACGCCAAAGTTATTAGACATAGAATTTTCAAAAATCCCATAGAGAAAAAATCCTAACTATATATACCTACTGGCGACCGCCAGTAGGTAATATATACATATATATATATATATATATATATATATATATATATATATTACCTACTGGCGGTCACCAGTAGGTAGTTATAATTAGGACCTAGTTTCCATAGGAAGTCCACAACATTCTATTTGGAATAACTTTAGCGCCGGTAGACGAATCTTCGTGAATTTTTTCAAGAAAATGGCATGCTCAGTTTCGCTCTCTTCCTGAAAGTTTGGGGGTGATTCATCAAGTGGGGGCCGAGAAAAAAGGGGGGTCCCAAAACGTGTTTGCCCCAAGGAATTTTCCATAGGGACCTTTAGCCAGGGCTACAGCCCGAACGGCTGAACGGAATTACACGACATTTGGCAGAGAGGTAGAGTTCTGTTCGCAGATTGTGCTTTTTGTAAAATGGTGTAAATACGTTCAGTAGTTTCTGAGAAAATTGCAAGTAAAATCATAGCGATATCTAGAGACGGAGTTCAGCACATGTACGGAAATCCGTTCAATTAAGAGCGCGAGCTGCATGCTGATTGGCTGTGAACTGTCTGTCAACACTCGAAACCAGGAAGTGTTGGCAGCCATCTTGTGCCTCGGTAGAACCGAGTCGCAAGAAAACAGTAAAACAAAGTTGAGAAATAAGGGAAGGGGGAAGGCTAGAAACATTCTGAACCTCTAGGCTTGCTCACGGGGTCGTACATGGATGTTTAGGCTCTATTTATTTTTTTTTATAAAGAAAAATCGTGGCGTATGCGTACGGAAATCCATACAATTACGAGCAGGAGCTGGATGCTGATTGGCTGTCAATACTCCAAACCAGGAAGTGTTGTCAGCCATCTTATTTGTCACGAGAGCAGAGTCACAAAAAAACAGTAAAACAAAGTTGAGAAATAAGGAAAGGGGCAGGGTAGAAACATTCTGAACCTATTGTGTTGGTCAGGGGGTGGTACATGGATGTTTAGGCTCAATTTATTTTTTTTTAAATAAAAATCGTGTGGTACTTGTCCAGTACTTGTACGCGGTGGAAAAGGTGGGAAAAAAAAGTAGCGGTCCGTTTTATTCATTAGGTCCCGAGGGGCAAATTATGGGGTCAAATATTTTGCATAATGGGGGCTTGTAAGGTGCCTCGAGCACTGGGGAACGGCACTGCTGTGGTTTTATTTTGCAGTATGCGGGGGGCTACGGTCCTACTTCCAGCAGTCTCGGGGAGCGGCACCCCTCGGATCTTTTTAAAAAAAAAAAATGTTTTGAGTTCTCCCTCCCTCTATCCCCGTACACATCGCGGGGAACGCCACGTTTTAAGGGCAGTAATATGTAAAATGATCTTCCAGCTACGGGTATCTGCACTGTCTGGGGTTTTTAATTAATGTTGGGAGGGTGGGCTTGATAATACGTCCTTGTTAATTCCCATAGAAGCCAATGTTCTGGTGTTAACATGGGTTTCTATGGGCAATAACAAGGCCGTATTAGCAAGGTCATTATCGCCATTTTATCCGCAGTTTCCTGACAATAAAACGGCGATGATTTTTACACCGGTCTTTGATAATATGCACCTAAGTTTACTGGTCAAAAAAAGAGCAATGGGCCATATTATCAACAAAAGGCGATACATTATCGCCGCTTTTATCGGCAGGAGACTGCCGATAAAGCGGTGATAATTGTCTTTATAATATGCCCTTGTGAATTGCCATGGCAGCCCATGTTAATACCAGAACCTGGCTGTTATGGGAATTTACAAGGGCCTATTATCAAGCCCATTATCGCCTCTTTATCGGCAGTTACTGGCGATAAATGCGGCAGTAATGTATCGCATTTTGTTGATAATATGCCCCTTCATTTCTATGATAGTATGTAAAACTTTCCTTTTTTTTGTGCAGCAGTTGTACTCTGTATGTATGCGCAGCCTCGTTTCGAAGCCCAGGTTTTCTCCTTTTTCTTCAAGTTCAACAAATGAACCTTTCTTTATTTCAGGTATAAAATTTGCCGCTTTGTTTTCCAGGGTCGTGCGTGTCATCCGCTGCTGTACTTTTGTAATATATTAATAATCATATTTTATCTAGATTTATTTGGAACGTAGTGCCGAGGCGCCAAACGTTGATCACGCACTCCGTCCTCCACCATTTTAGTAGTTTTTCACCGTTGTTTTTATTATATCTGTTACTTTCATTTTATCGTCCTCCTATTTTCTTTGTGATGGACGAGATTTCGAGGCACAGACACCACGGTGTTTGTCCTTAAACTCTGATGTTATCAGACTTGGTCACACGTATACCTAAAAACTAATTTGAAGGACGTAAGTCACAGCCATTACAACACGTGTTCGTCAACACAAAGACATTATTAAGATTATGCGTGGTAAAAGGATAGTACTTGTAAAAGCATGCATGGTATCGCCGCTTTTATCGGCAGGAAAACTGCTGATAAAGAGGCGGTTTTGTCTCTTGGGTATTGTGTGCATGATTACAATGCCTCATACTGCTCCGTTTTGAAAAAAATACCTAATTCCTTTTAAAATTTGACTACTGCTATTTGCCACATGACTGCTATGTTGCTTTACTTTTGCTGACACTTTGTGTATTTTAATTGTGACCTGCACTGTGTTCTTTGCGCTCTCTCCCCGCATTTCTTACCATACTCTCGCCGCTTCTGCCAGCGCCCCGGTTCACCACGGGTTTTCCCGTTTGTTGTGGAGAGCACCGGCAAACATTTGGGGTCCCGCACTGATTGGCTTGAGAGGGTAACGCGGATGCTCGACACGTAGGCCCCACCCTATTTAGTTTGGGTGGCTGGAATCCTGCCTGTTTGTCTCTTGGGTATCGTGTGCATGATTAAAATGCCTCATACTTTGCTCCGTTTTAAAAAAATACCTAATTCCTTTTAAAATTTGACTACTGCTATTTGGCACATGACTGCTATGTTGCTTTACTTTTTCTGACACTTTGGGGCCCATTATGATGTCGGGCGGATTGCCTCCGCCAGGCTGGCGGTGGCCACCGCCGGCCTGGCGGAGGCTATCCGCCCGATATCGCTGCATGTTTTCCCCCCCCCGCCAGATTAGGATGGCGGGGGGGAAGGTGGCGGACGGAAGGACCGTGGCGGTAATAGAATAATATGGTGGCGGTGTCCAATGGACACGCCAGCCATATTACGATGTCTGCATGGATAGCCGCCACGGAAAAGCAGGCGGTGATTGCTGTGGGGGGCCCCTGCGGGACAGCCTGGTGATGCCAGTGTTGGGGGAGGACGGGAGGGACATGGTACTCCCCCACATTTGCATATGCAAAGTGGCAGGCACCGCGCGGTGCCTGCCACTTTGCATATGCAAATGCGTTCACAAATGTTTATCATTGTGGCGGGCGGTGCTGAGAGCACCGCCCGCCACAATGATAAATATGTAGGATGTGCCCGCCACTGTGGCGGGCACATCCTAATTCCCCCTACAGGACCCCTGCCCTTATGTTGGGCGGTCCCGTTCTCCGTTAGGGTGGCGGGCGGACAAAGTACGCCCGCCATCCTAATGACCCCCTTCGTGTATTTTAATTGTGACCTGCACTGTGTTCTTTGCGCTCTCTCCCCGCATTTCTTACCATACTCTCGCCGCTTCTGCTAACGCCCCAGTCCACCACGGGCTTTCCCGTTTGTTTTGGAGGGCGCCGGCAAACATTTGGGGTCCCGCACTGAATGGCTTGAGAGGGTCACACGGGTGCTCGACACGCAGGCCCCACCCTATTTAGTTTAGATGGCTTTCTCCGCGCACAGCAGGCGTGCTCAGCGCGCGCGCCAAAGTCGCGCCAAAGTCTAGCCCGTCTGCGCCCGTCCGCGCTGAGGCAGCGCCAGGGGCCGGGCGGGCTGGTCCTCGGTTCTCCTTACCCCAGGAAAGCAGTCTTTATTCCACCGACATTCTGCTGTCTCTGAGACCTCATAGAAAACTCTGTCTTCATACCTTTCCCCCTGATGCTTTACCCTATCTGCATTGTGGTATGTGTCATTCTGCCCCCTGTAGAGCAGTAGAGCACAGATGATCCGGAGGGGACCTTCCGATGCGGGTGTGTTGAGATCCACTCCGCCAGAGAACGAACTTGGCCTCTTTCTCAACGCAAGATCCCTGATAAAAAATAACATAGCTTTCAGGGACTTTGTGTTGTTGAGAAAGCCATCCTGGGTGTTCATCACTGAGACCTGGATCGCCGAATCCTCCGGTCCGGACCTCATCGAGGCGCTCCCTTCGGGCTACGCCTTGACTAAGATGGATAGATCTGGACGCAGAGGAGGTGGGCTGGGTATTTTACATAAGAGTTCTTTTATCTGCCGAATCGAACATCTTTCCACCCCGGCTGATTCCTTTGAGGCCTTGTATTTTTCTATTAATTCTTCACCCACGGTTTCTTTTTCTGGTATTTTAGTTTACAGACCCCTAGGTCCTAGAACTTCTTTTAGCCAAGACCTGATGAGGCTTCTAGAACCCCTTATCGATAGACCCAATCTCACTCCTTTGGGTGATTTTAATTTTCATTTAGAGGATCTGACATCAAAGGACACTCTGTCACTGATTGAATCCCTGCAGGCCTGTGGTCTGCTCCAACTTGTGGAGGGTCCCACTCATCTGGCCGGTCCTACACTGGACGGGGTGTTCTCTAATGATCATAGACTAAAGACCGGTACCCCTATCCCCTTAGTATAGTCAGATCATTTGGCGGTTCCTCTTGAGCTTAAAGCTCTTAATAACTCCCATCTTGCTCTTGACTCCAAGAAATGGCAACTCAGAATGAGTTTCAGACATATCAACAACGAAGCGCTTGAGCCGTTCCTGAACAGCTTCGGTACCCGCGTTGACAGCGACACGGACTCTGCTGCTGCAAATCTCTCTAACATCATTGCTGCGGCGATAGACATCTTAGCCCCCGCTAAGCCTCACTATTTGGCCAGGAAGAGTTCCTCTGCACCCTGGTTCTCTGATAAACTTAGAGGACTGCGACAGGGTTGCAGAAAGCAAGAAAGGCTCTGGCGCGCTAATCTGGACTCCACTGAGAACAAACAACCACACAAACAGCTTCTGAAAGACTATAAAACGGCTATCATTGAGGAAAAAAAGTCCTATTTCCTCAAGTTGACCACCTCTCTGAGTTCCTCTAGGGAGCTTTTTAAGATCATTGACTCCCGTTTGGCTCCTCCGAAGGTGGACTCCATAGTGGAATCCCAGGAGCTTTGTAATAAGATTTCAGCTTTTTTCCATATGAAAATTGCTGACATACACAGCTCCTTGGATATCCTGAATCAGGGACTCAACCAAGGGTCAGATCTCTTTCTCCCCCCTTCATCGACCATTGCAGCGTTCATCTCTGCTGAACCAAGGCCCAATCTTTTCTCTTTTCCTCTCTTTACCCTTGAAGAAGAAAATTGTCTTCTTGATAAGATCAAAGCGGGTTCCCCTTTGGACCCTTGTCCTTTCAAAATCTTGAAGAGCTGTATGGAGACAATCCTGCCCCCTCTTCTAGAGGTGCTTAACCTTGCCATCACGGAGGGGATTTTTCCCCTTCCTTGGAAATTGGCGGTGATTAAGCCTCTCTTGAAGAAAGCCTCACTGGACCCCGGGGTTTAAAAAATGTTTTGACCTATTTCTTAGCTTCCTGCCCCTGCTAAAATACTGGAAGTCCACTTCAACCATCATCTTACCACCTTTCTGGATGACTCAAATCTATTGGATATCTCACAGCACGGCTTTTGGAGAGCCCACAGTACTGAATCAGCGTTGACTGTGGTGATTAACAGCCTCCGTTCGAAGGTTGACAGGGGTCAGATCAACCTGCTGGTATTACTTGATCTGACGGTGGCCTTCGACACCCTGTCCCCCGCATCCTGGTTTCCAGGCTCAGGGAGATGGGTGTTGGGGGCCCTGCCCTCAGACTCCTAGCTTCCTTCCTCCATCAAAGGGAGCAGAGAGTTAAACTGGGTGATTTCCTGTCTCCTTCCACTCCTGTGCAATGTGGGGTCCCTCAGGGATTTTCTTTAAGTCCCACTCTTTTCAACATCTATGTGGCCCATTTGCCAGGGTGGTGAGATTCTATGGGTTCAAGGTGTTATCCTATGCCGATGACACCCAAATCATGGTCTCCCTTACACAGTCGGTGAAAGACTCTGCCCTCAATTTTAAATCCTGTATGGAGACAGTATCCCGCTGGATGGTGCAAAACTTCTTTAAACTTAACGGAGAAAAGACCAAAGTTTTGATTTTTGGGGGTGACCAATATATCTGGTCTAAAGATTGGTGGCCATACTCCCTTGGGGATTGCCCTATTCCATCCCACTCGGCAAGGAACCTTGGGGTCCTGATTGACTCCTCACTCTCATTTGACCTTCATGTCAGTAGGACCGTGTTTACATGCTGCGGAATCATTAGGATCTTGAGAAAGATAGGTTCCTATCTCTCTTTTGATGCGAGGAAGCAGGCGATGGTAGCTTTAGTATCATCGAGGCTGGACTACTGTAACGCGTTGTCCGTGGGCATGAACAAGAGCTCTGTCCATCGATTACAGATGGTCCAGAATGCAGCAGCCAGGTTGGTGCTCAATCTTCCCAGGCTTTCCTCAGCTTCCCTGGCCAGGAAAGACCTTCAGTGGCTGCCCATTCAGGCCAGGATCACGTTTAAGCCTCTCTGCCTAGCCCATGGGTCCATTCATGGCTCTGGGTCAGAGGGTATCAGGTCCCTTCTTGTCCCCTACCTCCCCACTAGAGCTCTTCGTTCCTCCACAAAAAATCTTCTCTGAGTGCCTAGATTTGCAGAGGCCAGATGGAGAGGGAAAGCTTTCTCCTCTCTGGTTCCTAAGTTGTGGAACTCCCTTCCACCCTATCTGGTGGGACACCCTTCTTTGGTTTTATTTCGTAAGGATCTAAAAACTTGGCTGTTCCGAGAGGCCTACTTCTAAGCCTTGCATCCGGTATCCCTGAGACTCGTTGTTCTGATCTTGCTTTGGTTGTGGCCTTGATGCCCTTGGGCTAAGTTGCACCTTATAAATTCCACTTCATTCATTCATTCATTCATAAAGAGCTTGATAATAGGCCCAAGTTAACACCAGAACCTGGGCTGCTATGGGAATTTCCAAGGCCCTATTATCAAGCCGATTATCGCCGCTTTATAGGCAGTTTCCTGCTGATAAAAGCGGCGATAATGTATCGCCTTTTGTTGATAATATGCCCCTTCGTTCCGTGCCCTGCATCGCATTTTGCGATGCAGGGCGCAGAATACGAAATTCATTTTATTAATTTAATTGTTTACTTACCTGCAATCATCCAGATTCTGCTGTTTATAACCTCCTACCCTGCCCCTCCCCCGCCCCACCTGCCTACCCCACCACAACTCCCTCCACAGGCCGCGGCTGAGTCAGTTACTTGTCCTTACCTTAAGCATAATAAATAATAAAAAAATTATATATTATAAAATGATCACCTGTGAAAGATACAAAAACACAGTTACAATATATATATTACTACACAAAATAATTTGCAAAACATTTCATTTGCCTTTTTTGCTGTTCTCATAATATATTGAATTTCACTACAAACAGTGAGTTCAATAGTACTCATCACATAACAGCGGACAAAAAAAAGACAATCCATAAGGATATCTTAAAAAAACCCAGTCAACATTCTCAATAACAATATAAAAAATAGAAATAAAACATATCTTAAATGTTTTTTCTAAGAGCAATTTCGTACATAAATATAACACATCTCAAAGAATCATAAAATAACAAAACATTATGATTAATTTTCTTACACTGTAAATAATGTTACTTACAAATATATGCTGACAAAATACACAGCAAAAAGTCCTTAATGGTTTCACACACTTTTCCTTACGGCCAAATAGTATGCATCAAATCCTTTGTTTGGAAGTTGTTCAATAGTAATCCTGAACGTCCGCCTCCCAGCCTTCTGCTCCAAAACCACCGACATCATCTACGGGTCCCCCAGGACTCATCCATCAGTCCAACGCTGTTCAACATCTACATGGCCACCCTAACACAAGTAGCCCACCATCACAACTTCAACAACATCTCCTACACAAAGAACACCCAGCTCATCCTCTTCCTCACCAAGAAGCCACATACCACCAAAAGCAACCTCCGCGACACAATGAAGGACGTCACCAACTACATAAAGAGCAGCACTGTAAACACAAACTGGCACAAGATGAAGGTACTCATCCTCAGACCCACCCCCTCACCAGGATCCTAACCAGAAGAAGAAGAATAACAGTGACACAGGCGCTCATCAGCAGCAGACTACACTGTGGCAAAACACTCGACACATGAATTCAAGCCAAACACCTACACCAACTACAAAAAATCCAAAAGACCTCCACCTGAGTGATCATCAATATCCCCGGCTGCACCCACATCACCTACACTGCCTCACTATCAACAAAAGGATCACCTTCAAGCTCCCCACCCTCACTTACAAAATACTCTACAATACCAGACCAATCTACCTTAACCGCACTAATCCTAAAGGGCACATTTTGATCTTAAAATTTTGCCTTTAAAAATATTAGGTAAGAATTTGGTAACTCTTTGGGCAAACGTTGCTTAAAAATTAATTGAGTATCATTACAATGTATCCAACCTTTCAGACATTTTAAATAAACAATGTAATGTCCCGATGTGGTAGAAGGTTCATCATGAAAAATAATAGCAACAGCTACAAAAGTTCTTCCTGATATTGAACATTGACCAGCTACAACATTTTTAATTAAAGTTTTCAATTTTCTTCCATCAGCTCTACAACGTTGCAGCATTAAAATAACATACTGTCCATATCTTTGTATAAGAAATGTTGATGACATTTCTGATTTACATTGACTACACTCCATGTTTTGACTTGCTCCTCTAATTAGATTGGTTTTTTTTTGTTATTATTCTTTATTCCTCATATACCATTGATGGGTATACCAAATGGGGAGACCCCTCACCTCTCTCCAATGTAACGATGTTCCGCCCTCAGTTATACACAACACAGGAGAATAGGAGATTGGGGATACCCCACTGGTCATAACTGCTTGCTTGCTCCACTCCAGCCCTTCGTATATCCATGGCCCTCGGTTTAACTGGAGGCTAAGCACCAACAGCGCCGAGGTGAAATCATCGGAATATAGTTTTATCTCATCTATTCTGCCACGCCGCTAGGGCCGCCCAGATTTTATCATGGCTGGTGCTATCGCAAGCTATATCAGACTCCGAGATGTAAATGATGTATTTAAGACATTCAGCAAAGAGAGGTGGATTAATGTTTTTCCAGGCTTTACATATTTCCCTTCTTGCTAAGACCATTACATAAAAAACAAATTTAGTCATCAAGTCGTTGAGCTGGTATTCTGGAATCAGCCTAATTGAAAACTGTATGTGTAACACTTCTGCTACGAACCCTTCTATTTGTGACCAATAATTGATGAGCCTAGGGCATTCTACAAACATATGTAGGTCATCTGCGTCAGGAGCTTTACATCTTGGACAAAGATATTCTAAATTCGCGATGTTGGCAAGTTTTTTTGGTGAGAAGTATACTCTATATAGAGTGAATAGGTGATTCCTTTTAAGGGGTGCTGCTTTACTATTGCATGTAACATCGTAAATGAGTCTTTCCACAGGTCCTCTAATTTATTACAGTCTAAGACCGCTACCCCACTCCATAATTTATGGAGTTCTTGTTGCGTTATTCCCTCTTTCTCCAACATAGCCTCATACCAATAGGATACCTCTCTTTTCCACCTCCCCTTCCTTTTTACCAAATCCAACTTGCACACTAGATCCTCCGGAGCCCACGATATTGTAGCCCACCAGCTAGACAGCTGGTAGTACTTAAATCGGGTTAAAGTTCCTCCTGTCAAATTAGAGATGGCATCCCAGCCTAAGAGCTGTGAGTTATTTTGGAGATCGTGCCATTGTGAAAAGCCCGCCATTCTAAGGGGAATTGATAGTTGATCTTTCAGGCATTCAGGTGTCCCTGGGGAATCCCATATTGGAGCCTGAGGCAGGTAATACGGGATTCCTAACTTTCTCCTGAGGAATACCCAGTTCTTCAGGGCTGTGCCCAATATCTTCAGCCTCACTTTTTTGTAGAATCTAGGATCCCCGAATTTATACAGGAAATATTCATGACCTTGGGGAATACCCTGCAATAGCGCCTGAAATAACCGACCCATTGAGGATGTATCTGCTTTATCTACCATTAACCTAAAGTTTTTAAAATGAAATGAATGACAGTAAATTAATATATCTGGCAACGCCAGCCCTCCCATTCTTAATTTTCTCCTCAGTTTTTTCCAGGAGATGCGAGGGGATTTTGAATTCCATATAAAGGAACCTATTTTCCCTTGAATGTTCGCCATATCTTTTGGGCTAAAACTCAGTGGTATTGAATTAAACAGAAAGGTCACTTTGGGCAAAATGACCATTTTTATCTGGTTTGCTCTTCCAAAGATGTTTAGCGGAAGGCCAGACCAACGCTGTAAGAGCCCACATACCTCTTTATAAACATTGCTAAAATTTGTTCTTGATATCTCTGAGATATCTTGTGTCAAGAGAACTCCGAGATATCTCATCTGTGGCTTAGCTATGTAAGTCTCTGGTATCTGATTCCACTGCATAATCTCAGTTTTATCCTTGTTTATTTTATACCCTGAAATTTCACCAAAGGTCTCAGCTTGATCGAAAAGTCGGGGAATTGCAATCTCAGGATTGGTGCTATACATTAAGAGATCATCTGCATATAATGCAATTTTTAAAACAAATTCATGCAAAAGAAATGGCACAATCAACATATCTGATCTTAACTGGGTGGCCAACGGTTCAATGTATAAATTAAACAATAAAGGGGACAGGGGACACCCCTGCCTTGTGCCACAAGATATTTTCACCCAATCTGTGAGAGTGCCGTTAACTAAGATTCTGACTTTTGGGTTTAGGTACAGTGTTTGAATTGAAGATATAAAAAATTTTGGAAATCCAAACCCAGTTAATGCTTCCCAAAGGTATGGCCAGCTAACTTGATCAAATGCCTAAGCGGCATCTATTGCCACTATTGTTAACGGGAGTTTCTTGTCGGTGGCATAATCTATTGCGGCAATTGCCTGGAAAGGTAACTCATTTAACTGCCTCCCTGGCATTAACCCCCTCTGATCCACGTGCACAACGGATTTAATCACCTTCGCCAATCTCGCTGCCAACATCCCAGCAAAGATTTTATAATCCGTGTTGAATAGCGAGATCGGCCGGTAGGACTCGATAGGCAGAGGATCCTTATTAGGTTTCAAGACCAATGTAACTGTAGCCTCCAACCAAGTTTGAGGAATACGTTCTCCTGTCAAGTATATTTTATTAAATAAGGTTGTAAGGACAGGCACAACGATATCTGAACCTATTTGGTAAATTTCAATTGGAAGCCCATCTGGGCCCGCTGCTTTTCCCTTTGCCATTTTACTCAGCTGATTATATATCTCTCCCTCCATGATAGCAGAACTCAGAAAGGAACTATATGACGCTGTTAGCTGTGGTAGGTCAAGTTGTTCCAACCACTTCCCGGCACTTTGGGGTAAGGGGTCACTATCCCCTGCATATAGCTTTTGCATGTAGGTTTTAGCCTCTTCGGATATCTGGTAATTATTATACGATACGGTACCTGTGCTATTAATTTTTAACCCACTTATTTGGTTTCTGGTCCTATCTGTCCTAGCCTTCCATGCTAAGAGATGTCCACACTTTTCCCCGTATGAGAAATTCTGCAGCTTACTCGCATCCCATCTATCTTTAATGATCTTATCAAGGCTAGCCTGATATTTAGCTTTTAATCCCTCCAATTCTTTCTGGATAGAGGCCAGGTTCTCCTGCTGATCTAAAGATGCCACCTGCAGCTGCTGTTCCTTTTGTTTTATTAAGGATATAGAGTCCTCCTCCGCTTTTCTCCTGGCTTTATTCCTGCTGATCATAACAGTAGTAAAGTAACCACTTAAGTACGATTTAAAAGCTTCCCACACTATTTGATCGGATGCCGTGGTACTATTAAACCTGAAATATTCAGCCATCTGCTTAAAAATACCATTTTTTAAATCTTCTTGAAGAAGTAGGGATCTATCTAAAGTCCACCGCCTACTCTGCATCCCCTGCTGGATCTTAATTAATATCTCGACTATTGAATGGTCGGATAAAATAGCTGGGGTATAAGAAATAGTATCAATCATGGAGAAAAGACTAAAAATGATCTACTAAGAAAAAATCGATGCGCGAATGGTGTCTGTGTCTATGGCTATCAAATGAGTAGTCCCTTTTTTCCCTATTTTTAATCCTCCAAACATCAATTAGATTAAAGTCTTTCATCATATTTTTCAATTCTCTTTTTGATTTGTGAGGAGGAGTAAAAACAGCCCTGGAGGTACGATCTAGACTTGAATCGAAAACTAAATTAAAATCGCCTCCAAGGATGACAGGTATATTCATAGTTGAGAGGCTAATTTTTAAATTTAATGGGGCCTCTGGAGAGTCCTGATTAGGTCCATAATATGCTGCGCAGGCAAATCTCACATTATCCATGACCAAAGAGGCGGTTAACCATCTGCCTGAGCAATCTGTTTCATATCTTTCTACCCGAATCCCACAATTAGCCCGAATAATCACTGCCACCCCCTTCGTACTTCCACTTTGTCTAGAACAGAGCAGATCTTGAATCCACTTTTGATTTTTAAAAGCCTCCCTACATTCTAGTAATTCGAGATGGGTCTCTTCTAATAACAGAATATGCGCCCCCGATTTATTCAAGAACTCACAGATTCTATTCATTTTCCTTTTCTCTCTCAAACCATTCACATTCCAAGTTATTATTTTTACTTTATTAAATATACTGACCATTGATTTTAAGCGGGTATTTCAAAAATGCCTTAACACAAATTCTAACATCTCTTTTTGATAGAGTTTTCTCCAGTCTTTTGGTTCTATGAGGATTATATTTTCTTATTATCAATCTCTCCCTCCCTCCTCCTACCCCCCCCTCGAGGAACCCCCCTTCTTGGACTTTGGTGATCATATCGCCATTGTGAGGCCCTGTCCCAAGTCGGGTCCTGCCTCCTTACGTGTATTTCCCAAGTGATGTGCCTATTACTCTTAAACATGCGTATTTTCACCGCTTTCGCCCCCACTTTTTTTTTCGCATTTAATCTGAAATGTCGTGTCATATTCCTACTAAGGTTATCTACTCCTATTTACCCCTATGCGATTAACTACTTCAAATGATTAATAGACCATATATCAAAAAATCTGAATCTACTTAATCTGTTTTATATTCCAAAACCATTGATTAAGCCTAGGACCTAGGACCTAGGAGCTAATGCTATGAGATGTTTAGGAAAATCACGTATCTAATGTTGATTCTCTCATACTAATTAGGAAACTATCAACTTCTTGAGTGGAGGTGTAATTGTATGTTTTGTTCCTCCAAACTACCTTTAATGCTGCGGGAAATTTCATCATGACCTGTGCCCCATAACTTCTCAGATCAGTCATACGGGACACTAGCTCCCACTGTCTTTGTGCAGTGACCCTCCCAACATCCGAACGGATTAAATATTTAGAGGAATCAATCTGAAGAGATGTGTCCACCAGAGCTCTAGTCAATATTAGCTCTTTTACAGAATATGTCTGAAAATTAACCAGGATCTTCCTTGGAGTGCTTCTATCCGGATGTCGATGATAAGGATCCCTGTGCGCTCGTTGGATCTCGCCCTCAAGGTTGATATCTGGTCTATCCTTCAGAACACCTTCTCTCAGTAGTTTACATATTAGAGATTTCCCATCTCCATTTTCTGCTCCCTCAGGGATTTTTACAAATGTGAGATTATTCCTCCTGCTATGTATCTCTAAACGTTCCATATCAAGTTGTAGAGATTTATTCTGAGCTTTTAATTCGGAGATAGTCTTGGAGTGCGCCTGGGAGACCCTAGAGAGGACAGCCACTTCTCCTTCCAAGGCCTCCGTCCGGGAACAGATATCATCCAATTTCTTCTCAAGATTGGTACATTTTTCGGCTATCTCTCTCTGATTACCCTCTGAGATTTCAAATTTTGGGAGTAGTTTAGCTAGTAGATCTTCATGTAAGGATCTAAAGAGACTCCCCATGTTACCGGCTTCATTTTCATTATCTTTGCGTTGTATCTCTATGGGTGGTATGGATGGTACTGTTTTGGGGGTAACCGGGGGCAGAGAGATAGTCTCCGGAGATACATCCGAAGGTACATCCATAAGTGATTGGAGCAGAGGCTGGGTGTCTCCCTCTATGCTAACCGCCAGACACTCTGTATCTGAAGCCACTAGGGCACCCCCATCTAGGTCAGTCTCTGGTGCAGACAGAAGTGGAGCATATTTATTTTGTAGGACAGCAAGTGCTTTATTCTGAGGTGGGGAAACCTTCTGCAGACCAGATTGCAGTTCTGCTAATTTACCACCCCCTCCTGCAGCTGATATGGCTCTCTCCATTATTTTACGTTGCAGCATTAAAATAACATACTGTCCATATCTTTGTATAAGAAATATTGATGACATTTCTGATTTACATTGACTACACTCCATGTTTTGACTTGCTCCTCTAATTAGATTGTTAAAAGACACTGATTCACAGTCAGGTAAAGTCAAATATATGAATCTCTCAGTGTCTATGTCAGTGCTACATGTAAACAAACAATTTCGACAGTCATGATGCGATTTATAAGAAAGGCCAAAAAGGTTTTCAACATCTATACCTTCATCTTCCAGTACACCAAGCATAAATATTACAAATTCCTGACAATCTTGCTGAATATTCTGGGTAAATTGAGTACAACCAAAACATATGTCCAAAACATTTCGAATATTAGAAACACTTTGTATTTTACTTTTATCACTACTACATTTCTCATAAACAGTTTTTTAAATTGTATTTAATATTCTTAATGTAAAATAATAACAAAACTAAATTCTTTTTTTAATTAAAAACATTTTTTTTCAAAATATTAAAATTAAATTGTATATAATTCCTTTTTCATTGTTTTTTTTTTGTAATCGTACCGTACGCGCACGGTGATCACACCATACTTTGTACGGTAAATCTTCATCTCTGCGTACCAGTGCATACGTTACGCAAACGCTGTGACGTTGCGCGACGCATCAACGCTTCCGCATCACGTCATGTACGCACCCCGTACGCGCACGCCGCGAAAGTTTCTAATTGTTAAAATACATATATTTATGTATTTAATGTCAATTTTAAAGGTGGACATTACCTAGAATAATCATGAAAATAGTTTTTTTTTTATTTAGATTAGCGTATATTTCTTTGAAAAGCAATTAGGTAAAACGTCCCTCAGTTTGCCAACCTGACTTTTCATTGCAACTACTGCAAAGAACTTCTTTGTTATGGTGAGCAGTCAATTGAACTCATTGTAAAGAGGCAAGAGGAGCACCGTTTCCCCAAAAAATATATTTTTTTTTTACTTTTTTGTTGCAGTTCCACAGTTTTTTTGGTTCTAGTTCTATTTTCTTTAAAAAAAAAAAAAAAACTTGTTGAAAAATTACAAAAAGACACAAAACTAAAAAGACAAAAAAAAAACAGTTTATTTCAGAACTACCTTCACTGGTCAAAGAAAGAACTATATTTCTATGTTAGTGTGTAATTCCTTTTTCATTTTTTTTTTCATAATCGTACCGTACGCGTACGGTAATCGCACCATACCTTGTATGGTAAATTTTCCTCTGCGCGTACCAGCGCATACGTTACGGAAACGCTTTGACGTTGCGCGATGCATCAACGCTTCCGAGTGACTTCAAGTATGACGCTCTGTACATGTACGCCGCAAAAGTTTCTAATTGTTCAAAAACATATATTTATGTATTTAATGTACATATTGAGGGAAGACATTATGTAGGATAATAACGAATCAAGTTTTTTTAAAAAAAATTTAATAAGCGTATATTACTCTTAAAAGCAATTACGCAAATCACGGCAGTACGTCGTACGTACTCACACTGTAAGAGCACCGTAAGCGCACCGTAAGAGTACGCAAAGCCATGTGACTCTAAAAGAAGAGATTTGATTGGTTCATAATACTTCCTATTCAAACTGTTGAAAGACCCCTCCCATTTTAATCATTCTTTCTTGATTTTCTCAGGAGAAGGATATCTTCTGTGGACCTACTGAGAAAGAACCTGCATGCACCATGGCTCAATTTTTAGAATCTTCTTCAGAGCACTCCTCAGAGAAAGGATTTGTTCATGAGGAGCCTCAACCTAAAAGAAAAGAGGCAATAATTTGGAAATTTTTCAGCTTCCCTGAAGGACAAAAAATGTCAACGCCCCTAAGGTCACATGTAAAATATGCGACAGTACTTTGTCCAGGGGTGACCCTAATAGGAAATATTCTTTTGGGACTGCAAGCATTGTACGCCGTGTTAAGAACTTACATCTGAACAATTGGTCGAGACAAGTAACCCGAAGATTGGAGGAGGAGCAGGGCTCTGCTGTGCCAAGCACATCAAGCGCACCACCACCACCATCGCCACTAACGAGCACTATGATTTCCAGCATCCAACCAGAATTTGCAGATCTTAGAATTCATTGTAATATTTGCAATCAATTAATAGCCTATGGAGAACAATCCATTGAGCTGACTCTTCGGAAGAAGAGGAGCCACAACTGCTCTCGTTAATTCTTTTCAGAACTACCTCCACAGGTGAAAAAAAAGAACTATATTTCTATGTTAGTGTGTAACAGTTTGTCAGAATGAATTTGTAGTTCACAAATGAATGCATAATTACATTAGTAGTGTATGGTGAATATGAAAGTGCAGAACTATAAGGATGTGCTACAGCATAAATCTAAAAGGTGTTCACTTATAGTATACTGTAGTACCTCCGAAGCACTTGAATGTAACATATGCATATGAATATGTTACAAGTCTATGCTTCAATTTGCACTACTGGTGAAACTGCCTGGTTGAATTTGTATGTATTAGGGGCGGTTTTACAACCCCCTTGTGCCTCTTTGACACAACCGTTGCATCACTTTTGTGATGCAGCGGTGGTGCAAAAGATGTGCCATGGTGTATCGTATTTACAATGTGATGCAATTGGAAGGTGCGTCACATTGTAAAGCCCTGCGCCAGAAGGAGGCTTTCCTGCGCAGGTAAGGGGTGTTCTGGCACATGAACGCCTCCTAAAAATGACTAAGTGAAATCTATAAGATTTCATTCATTCACTTTTGGGCTTATACTGCGTCAAAAACCGGCACCTGCTTGAACCAGGTAGAAGGATTGACACAGCATTATCAGCATAGTGCTACAACAACATTGCTGGAGCTGCATTGCATATCCAACACAAGTCAAGCAATGTGCCACCTTCACAGCAGAGATACATCACATATCTGTACCATTTTTGCCCCATAGTGCAACACATTGTAAATACGGTGCATGCATGGTGTTGAAGTTACACTGCACAATAACTGGCATTTCTATGGGGATCTACCACTTATTGTACATCTACTGATTAGTGTTTTAATGTAGTGAATGCCTTACTACACAATGATCAATGAGTAACTATAAAAGTATACCAAGATTGACAGAGTGTTTTGTGGAACTGTAAGGATAGAAACTGCGGAATTCAACATATAAAAGGCAAATTTGCAGGTGCATAGAACAGTGTGCGCATAGTCTATAGGGGTTTGAAGTACTCCTTGCCCTAAGGCCCACTTTCCACTATGAATACTTGGCTACTGACATAGCACCTCATTTATGAGATTTTGCCGTACGGAAGCACAGCAGGCCTTCCTGCTACACTTCCCCACGTCAAATTAAAAAGAGAAGAATGCGCCGTATCTGTAAGATACGGCACATGCCTCTCCTTTCCCCCTGAACTGGCACACAATTGTGTGACTGTGCCAACGCAGGCACCTTTACACAATTGTACAAGGGTGCCTGTGTTGCGGCGATGATTATTTTTGTTTAGCAAGGGACACCTTTCTGTACAAAATTAATCACAAGACACTTTTCTTTTTTCTATGTGTGCTGCAGAATGCTGCAAACATAGAAAAAGGAGAAACAAATAGAAAAAAACTATTTTTCCTTGTTGTGCCTTCCTTACGCCTCCCCTGGGAGGCGTAAGCTTTTGCCAGTGCCTCATAATTACAATTTCTCGTAAATCTAGGGCAGTGTCAAAAAGCTAAAGCTGTTTCTGTGAACGCTCCCAGCAACACCCATTGCATGCCCCTTTAATGCAGAACACTATGTTAAAGGGGCTGATATGTATCATGCAGCAGTATGCCAAACAAATTGTGTTATTTGTGTCTGATAAATATCACGTAGACAACTGTGCCACAGAACACCACATAAAGTGACGTTCCGAAGGCACACGTTGCCTGATGAAACAGTAGAATGAGAGTGATTGTTGCAAGTCTAATGATACAGACTGGGGAATTCAATGTATAAAGGACTAATTTGTAGGTACATAGAAGACTGCATACATAGTCTATACAGGTTTAAAGCAGTCCATGGCCTAAGGCAGAGCTTTCCAAACTGTTTGTCCCGACACAGTACTGTGTTGTCTACAAATGGTGGTTGTGTCGCAGGCACTTAGCATATAACGGCTGCTAATTAAGAGGCATTCCTTGACACTCTGCTCTATGATCTTTGAAACACCTGTGAAGTGCACCAGTGCTGACAGCTAGAGGAAGGGAAATGCCACCTGCCTATCAGCTACAAAAAAAGTACACTAAAGGCTTTCAGTGTTAATCGGGGCTTTACAATTCCTTTTGTGGAAATTCCTTCGGTGTCTCGAACTTGAAGAACAAAGCCATAACATAGGCCTCAGCTACCTGCGCACAGCGAATCCAGGGAAGCCTCTTGCAGAGAATCTGGATGTACAGTATGCATGTCGAATAAAAGATGTGTGTGCATGCGTTCATAGTTTATCTTCACTTTTGGTGCAAGCCAGGGCTTTTCTGCATAGAACCATTAGAGAGACGTTCCATGGCTGCTCTCTGATAATTCAAGGCATGTTCTCTCTCCTAGCTCTCTCACTTATTGATGGTAGAATATTCATGATGTGTTGTAAGCTAAAACTGTGCACAATTGAGGAAGAGTAAACCCTATTGAAGAAGTGCTCTGCGTGTGGATTAAGGCTTGGCTTTTCTTGTGTTAGTGGTGTCTACATGGCAGACATCTGCTCTTGCAAAGGGCTCTAGTAAACTCCTTTCATGGTAGAAACCAGTATGGAACTCAACTCAGTTGGGTGTTAGGGAGAGTTTCTCGCTGGGAAAAAATTGCAAAACGTGCTGACTACCCTCTCTGTGGGCTTGTAGCAACAGAGAGAGAGGGACACAGACAGAATGAGTGAGACAGATGGAGAGAGAGTAAGAAAGAGGTAGAGAGCAAGCGAGAGGAAGGTAAACAGAGAGAAAGAGGAAGGGAGACAAAAAGAGACAGAGAGACAGGGAGGGAGAGAGAGAGACAGAGAGAGGGAGGGAGACAGAGATAAAGACAGAGACACACATATAGAGACAGAGACAGGGACATGGGCAGAGAGATAGAGGCAGAGACAGAGAGGGAGACAGAGGGAGGAAGACAGGAATAGACAGAGACAGAGATAGAGGGTGACAGACAGAGGAAGGGAGACAGACAGAGGGAGGGAGACAGAGAAAGAGGGAAACCGTGGGAGACAAACAGAACGGGAGAGTGAAGGAGACAGAGGGAGACAGAAGGAGCGAATCTGTGAGAGACAAAGTGAGGGAGGAGGGTGACACTAGGACGGAGACAGACAGAGGGAGACCATTTTCCCACTTGTATTTCAAAATCTAATTCCAGAGGGAGAAAACACCCCCCCTTCTAAACCCCCTTCGACGGTTCGAGCTCGCTCACTCGCTACACTATCTTACTATGTTACAGAATTATGCCTCTCCAAAAAGTGTGTCACCAACATGAACAGTTTATAAAGCTGTAGCCTAAGGCCTACTTTCCTCCATGAATATTTGGATACTGACTGGACAACTACAGCTCTCCAAGGAGACTGCCTAACTGAATTTAAAATAGGTTCATTTTTAGCACAGTGCATAGATAAGAACATTCTGCTGAATAGCTCAGTACAATACGGAATCATTAATCACAGAGACTTTGCTGGATGTCAAATGATATCGACTTGGAAATAAAAGCTATAAAACACACCTTTGCTGGTGCATAGAAGACTGCATACATAATCTATAGAGGTTTGAAGCAGTCCATGTCCTAAGGCCTACTTTGCACCATAAGTACTTGGATACTACCTGAATGATTACAATTCTGCAAGAAAAGTCTCTCAAACCATTTTTAATTTTAAATCATAAATGTATTCCTGTAACATTTCATAATTTAATAAAGCTTCCTACATGATTTCATCTGACATTTAATTTTCTTCATTATAAATTTGAAAAGTCATTTCATGTAACTCGATGTCCTCTAATGCTTCAATGAAATCCTCATCCATTGTTTTATCGAATAAATCGCAGCTTATATCTTCTTCCATACTGATTTTTTTAAAGGTTGTTGTTCCTTGTAGAAAAACATAAACACTTTATTGTATCGTTTTTCCTATTACTTAATACAAAACTAGCTTTATCAACTAATTTTACTTTAGAAAAATATCTTAGAAATACCATTGTCAACTACTTTATAAGACCATATTATCATATGCTTATATGATTTTTTATTTATAAAATGTTCTTACATTTTCAAACCAGTCACTCCTTATCACTATAGGAAAAACCTAAGGCTATTATAATAAAATGCAGTACTAAAAAAAAATCTGAACAAATCTTCATAGCTCTCGAAATCTCCAAGTAATTCCAATTCTTAACGCCATGGCTTGAAAAGTTGCAAAAGAGCTAAATAGTAAAATTCTCTTTTGTCAGGTGTTTCGCGACTCAGTTTACGGTGATTAATCAAATGTCCTGTTCTTTGATTCACCAAACATCCTTCAGAACCAACCACAGCATATATACCATTAATGATGTTTTCTGTATTATTCCGTTCAAAAATGTAGCTTTTTAGAACTTCATAGAGACAAACATTCTCAAGATGATAACTTCTATTTGGATAATATGTATCCAACATATTTGTTTTTACAATATCTGTACTGTCTGGCTCTTATTCAGCTAAATATTCAATTTCTTGTACAGACTTAAGTGCCCGGTTTTGTGTTGCAGTAAGACCTAGACTCACCCATATGATTCTTCTAGATTTGGAGTATAGACTTGCATATGATAAGCGATCCGAGCATTCATATGCCTCAATTTCTCGATGAGATAACATCTTCAAACTGTAAGTATATAATTTCTTACTTAGACTCTTCTCATGGGAAATCTCTTCCCATATTTCCTTCAATTCCGTCTTTTCTGATTTTGTTATGTACGATGTTACATATCAAGCAACAGCAATGGAATCGTCCGCAACATATTGAATATACATATTAGCATTCCACATGGACAAAATGACAGGGTTATAGTCATTTATGTATTTTGACTCTTCATTTCTTCTTAAGTAGTAGGTATTTTTTGGAGACGTTCTTGTGATAGTATTTTGGAAAGATGACATGAAACTGTTCACTCTTCCTTTCGATATTACAGGACGTGGAAATGCAAAACGGCATTTGGTGTAGAATTTGTTCTTAAATTTGTACTTTCGACAACAGTATTTCCTACAACGATGGCTTTGGAATTGTAAAACTTGTTGTCTTAAGTCCTTATCTTGTGTACTTTTGGGTAGATCACATGTAGCATATTTTTCAATAAAAGACAACACAGTATCATCAGAGTCTGTTCCATATTTGGGAGCATCTTTGATCCATAATAGCATATGTATGTGAGGAGCACCTCTTGCTTGATACTCCTTTCTCCATAAGAAGTCCAGAACCGATCCAAGAGGAGGAATTTTTTATTGGTGATAAAAGACATCATAGTTTCAAATCTATGAATCAAATATCTGCATACATTAACTGGGTCCAAAGAACACAATTCTCCAGGTGTCTTTTATTTAATATTTAGTATGTTTGAATTTGAAGAAATTGAAGTAAATCATATCAAGCATATTCAGCACAGCTTAGAGTAAGGAACCATGTAGGAGTTCCTAAGTTCCTTAGCATACATTGAAGTTCTCCATGACGACGGTACCAGTACTCATTAGTACCACACTGACATGCCATGAGATTAATTAGCTGAGATTCCAAAACATTATCTTTCTGATGTACTTTATCCATAAATTCTTTTGCCGAAACATTTTGTAGATGTACACCTGTTTTCAATATATGATTTACAGCATAAGAAAGTCCAGACAAATCACTCTCAATCAAAAGATGAAACAAATATGGAATACATTATCGAAATCTTGGATCTTCAGCATACAATCTTGACGTCCGGTATTCAGATGTAGGAATCTGCACAGGTCAGTCATCATATTGTCCTCATTTTCCTGTGGAAAACAACTGAGGGAAATAACGAGCTTCCAAGCTTTTTTCTCATACACTAATGGGACTTCCCTTCGCTTCTTTCATTTGGAATAACTCACTAGTATTCCCCATCACTTCTTTAGAATGCAGTGGATGAACACTAACATCCACTCTTTCCTGCCAGATTTTTTTTACTATTTATAGGAACACCATTAACAAGAATAACCAGAGGTTCATCTTCTACATTTTCTACACCAATTGTTTCAATATTGTTCTTCAAATCTAGAGGCAAATATACAACTCTTCCGTTTAATCCTCTCTGTAAATCTGAAGGAGGCAATTTCCCTGTCTTAGGCTCCATACAAACAATAGCCTGAAATGGATGCACACATTGAATCAGAATAGACTGTATTTAAATCCATCAGTTCAGAAGGAATACTTACCAACTCAAGATTATTATGCACAGCTCTAGCAGGCATTTTGTTCTCATCTAATTTGTTATAGCAATACTTACAAATACGCTGATCAGTACCCAACTCAAAACAATTCTCTACCAACAAATAAGTTGCAAAATCCTTCCACTCATTATTATTTTCCATTTCACTTTTTAAATACAAATCAACAATCCTGGTCTGATTTTTATAATGAGTTCGTCGACAACAGATACAAGAATAATTTGGCGTTTCACGTGAAACCACCTCAAACTTTGTAATTTCTTGCTCAAAATTTTCTAGAGTACACTGTTGTACATTTTCTTCCACATTTTCTTCGATTAATGTCTCTGTTTCTGCACTGTCTTCCTGACGACTAAAGTAACTAAGCTGAATTTCATCACAAACATTCATTACATCTGATACATATCCATGCAAAAGAGCACTGTTTAACTTTTTTAACATTAGTTCTGGACTTTTCGCGTAATACAATATTCTGACTAATTTCCTCATCTGAGTATGATGAACTTCTAACATCCTGAAATGGTGAAAAATACATCTACATACTTTTTTAGAAAGACAAGCCAGAGAATGACCTTGCGAACCAGTATTTTCTCTCACTCTGCAAGGGTCTAATCCTTGCAACATCTTAAACTTCTGTTTAACACTTTTCTTAGTATAGTTACGAAAGAAATTGCGTAAAAAATCTATAGATTCCTGCCGTACACTACAAATACTACTGCAATTCCAAGTGTACACTGGAGCTTTAGGACGTCTCCCTAAAACTTCATTAGCTAACGCCTCTTCTGCATTTCTAGGAACAATTTTCTCTTTATCAATAGGACAACCATTTTTAACCTCATAAGCACGACAGTAGTGTCAACTGCATGTAACAAATCATTACTCTGAAAATAACTCTCTTCAATAAAAAAAGGCTCATAACGTGAACTGTTTCCATTCACCCAAAAAAAACTCAGAAAACTTACTTCTATTAATTATTTTTTTCCACTTACTTTTGGCCTTCATTAAATGAATTGGCTTATCTAGTGATCGAATTCTATTGATTGCTAAAACAAAGAGTTGTTTTTCAAATCAAAGCTTTCTCAACTACTTTTTCAATACATTCCTTTTTCTTATAAAATGCTGATTTTCTTTTCAATTCTTTACTACCTTAGTCAAATTACACAATACTCTATTATAGAACATCTTCTTCCTTATTTCCATATATTGTTTTTTCCTCCTTTTGCTGAACACGTTTTTTTCAGAAGATCATTTTCCATGGTTCTTCTCTTTCCTCTTAGTTGAAGATGAAATAATACAATTTTTCTCTTTGTGCACATTACTCTTAGTGTTTAACAATGTACGCAGAAAATCTTAGTTTTCTTACCAGGACTTTTTTTCTTTTTATTAACACATTGTTCTTCAGGTAAATCTTGTAGATGACTTCTCTTTAAATAAACTGCTTTCTTTCGTTCTTTTGTCTTCTCAATTTTTGTAGGCATGATGTCTTATTTTCAGTGTTGATCAAAACAATCTATTATAAAAAATATATATCACTTTACAAAAATAAATATATGAAATACACTAATATATTATAATATATTATTATATATAATATGAACAGAAACGGGAAGTATAAGGAGAGCCAACACAAAATGAAAACAGAAAAAGAATATGAAGAGAGACAGGAGAAGACAAACACAAAGAGAAGGAGTATAGGACAAAGGGAATATGAGTAAAAGAGAATAGTATGAAGAGAAAGGGAGAAGTAAAAGAAAAGAGAGAAAAATATGAAAACATGAGAGAGTATAAAGACAGGGGTGAGAATGATAAGAGGAATATGACAATAAGAAAAGTGTAGAATATCAGGACAGAATTGGGAGTATGAGAAAAGAGAAGAAAAGTGAGAGCAGAGAGAGAAGAGTATGAGAAGAGAAAGTAACATAAAAGAAAAGAATGTGAAATATGTGCAAGGAAGAGCAAAAATAAGAAGAAAATGAGAATATAAGAAAACAAAAGTATATATGAGAAAAAAATAAGAAATATAATGAGAGAGAGAGAGTCAAAAAATGTGGAGAAAACAGAAATATAAGAAAAGACTGAATGTATTACAAGGGAGAGATTATTATGAGGAGATAGTACAAACTATGATGACAGGGATGAATATTAAGACAGGAGAGATTATGAAGAGTAGGAGAACTATACAAAAAGAAAGGCAAAATGAAACAGAAAAGAGAAGTATAAGGAGAGAGGAAAATGAGACACAATACAACAAGAAAGAGGCCCAAGGGGCTTGTAAATCTGCCCAAGAGTGTATGCAGCAGTCTATGTATACTGACTGGCGCATTGTTAATAGGGAGGTATGATGAGACCGGAAGGATTAAGAGGTCAGAGGAAAGAGTATAAAAAGAAGGAGGACTATTAGGAGACACAGGAGACAATGAGGACACAGCAGGACTAAGAGGACAGCAGGGACTATCAGAACAAGCAGTACTATGAGTAAAGACACATGAAAATAAGGAAAGAGGGCAAATATCACAAGACAGGGGACAGTATAAGCAGAGAGAGGTAGACTGTGAGGATAGACAGGAGAGATTTTTGAAAAAGGGGGCAAGTATAATTCCTGAATGTACACAGATGCTCAGTGTGATTCTAGACAAAAAATTTAAAACCATACATTTTACCCAAAACACATTTACTACACTAAAACCTTTAACTGACTGAACACATTCCATGTATATATCACCTACATTTCAGTGGACAATCTTGTCTCATTTTGCAAATACATTTCCAATTTGCTGCATTATTTTTTTGCCAACATTACATCCAAAAAGGAGACACAATAGAACAAGAAAGCGGCCAATGGGGCTTGTAAATCTGCCCAACAGTGTATGCAGCAGACTAAGTACACTGACTACAAAATTGTAGATTTAGAACACAAGGCTAAATCTAAACAAGCAACACTATTAACTACTCCACAACTAAAAAAGTGACTGCACACATTCTACATGTTTTAGTACTGCACTTTATTGCACAAAGATGACTAACTAAACACATTACTTTACCAAATGATTTCATCACAATAGTAATCCAAATGTAGACAAACTCAGAATATTATTCTACAAACTTTACAAGGATAAAGATATTACTCTTACTAAAAATAAAATGCACCACATACAGTCCCTTACAAGTTATCAACTCACCTTTCAAACTGATTGGAAGATTAAGAAAAATACCACTCACACAGCAGATAGCCTTACACAGAATCTCTCAGCTTCAGTGCTTGCAGAAGAACCAAAAATGGCAAATTTTCCCTCTCAATGTACACATATATACACATTAATAACAAATCAAATTCCTTCATACAATAATTCAAAAACAAACGCACATTTCTATTGGGTCAACATTTCAAACCTTTCTAACTGACATAACTTTCCACCCTACCCGCTACAGATCATGCCAAAGTCAACTGTCAACAGAGGTCGAAAGTTCAGCATGCCATAAAACACTGCTCCTCAATAACTTTAGACTATGCATAGGTACTAACGTATAAGTACTAATAAAGAGAAAAGGTTTCATTAAAGCTAAGACTGGCGGCCGTCGGTTTTCGGTCCACACTGCTAAATATTGGAACCTTCTCCCACGAAGACTCAGGACAGAACCGAACTATCTCCAGTTCAGAAAAACCCTTAAGACCTCCCTTTTTCCCCAAACATAATCACACCAGACGGCAGAAACCCCGGAAGAAGCAGGTCAGCGCTGGGATGCTCTTTCGAGTTACTACGCGCTTAACAAAACCATTAAATAAATAAATAAATTAGAACCAACCAACACATAAACACATAAACTTTATAGATATCTCTAAAAGATATCCTTTAGTTGTTTTTTTCTTGCTTAGGTACGCTTAACGGACGACTTACAGACTTTGCACCATACGTCGTCCATTCGAGCATAGTACGCGTACGGTAAATGTACCGTAAAACAAAAAAATAGCTGGTATTAATAATTTTTTTATAATACCCGGGGACCCTATCCCCCGGGGCAGAAATATAACGTTGGGACCGTGAGGGAAGCCACAAAGCCCCCACGGTCCCAGCCGGCTCCCCGCGTCCTTCAGGAGCCGGCATTGCTTTCCGTCAGAGAGAGCAGCTTACATGCTGCTCTCTCTGACGAAAAGCAATCTGCTTTCCTACTTGAAAGAGAGAGCAGGTTAACCTGCTCTCTCTTTCAAATAGGAAAGCGGTTTGCTGTGGTAGGGTGGGAACCACGAGGCTCCTGCCCTACCATAGCAAACAGCAGTGTCCCGGGGGTAGGCACCCCGGGACACTGCAGGAGCCGGCCCTGGGAGGTGGCAGTCCCCAGGGCCATTGAGGGCTCCAGGAGGGGGGCGCGCGGCCCCCATCCCAACAATTGTAAAGCCCCGGGGGGAGGCGGTCCCCGAGGCTGGGGGGTCCGTCTTGGACCACTCAATTTCAAATATTAAAGCCCTGGGGAGGTGGCTGGCCCCAGGGAGGTGGCAGTCCCCAGGGCCATTGAGGGCTCCAGGAGGGGGGCCGCGCGGCCCCCATCCCAACAATTGTAAAGCCCCGGGGGGAGGCGGTCCCTGAGGCTGGGGGGTCCATCATGGACCCCTCAATTTTAAATATTAAACACCTGGGGAGGTGGCTGGCCCCAGGGTGTGTGGGGGGCTTCAGAGGCTTGACGAGAAATGGTTGACTCTAGATAAAAGGGTTACTGATGTCGAGCAGCAGATAAGTGATGCCAGGGATGTGGCTGCCAAGGTCGTCACTCTTACCAAAGAAGTTGCCTTCCTCAAAAATACCTCTGAGGATTTGGAAAATAGAAATAGGCGCAACAACCTACGTATTTACGGTGTTCCAGAAAATTCAGAGGGGTCAGATATCATCCATTTTCTGAAGTCCCAAGTACTGCCTATCACTGGTATTCCCAAACATCTGGACGTCAACATTCAGAGGGCGCACCACCTTGGCTCTAAAAACTCTTCTGCTTCCTCGAAACCCAGGGGTATTATTGCATATTTTCTCCTCTATTCTGACTTAATGACTATTCTTCACTCAGCTAAGCAGCACAAGCAGCTATTATGGTCTGGTCACAAGTTATTTTTCACCCAGGACGTCTCAAAGTTGACTGCTGTTGTCGCAAGGAATTTTTGGACTTAAGACCCACGCTTCGCGCCATGAATGCCAGATATGGACTCATCCATCCGTGTTTCTTCAAGGTCACATACAAAGAAAGGTCTTTCAGCTTTGATGATCCGGCAGACTTGCGGAAATTCATCAACACTCATAAAGCTGATTCTATGGAACACAGCGGCACTTGATGTTTAATTGTATTTTTCCTTTTGTCTTAACATTTTTTGCTGAATTTTTTTCGTGCTCTGATATTCGTTGTTCTTTTCCTTTGTTTTTCAGAAATGTACTTCAAGTGTCTGATTCCACTTCTCCTCTGTTTGTATTGTATCATCATATGTAATTTGACTTTCTCTGTCACACCCCATCAAGCCGTTCCCCTCGTGGTTGTCTGGTAAGTCTCCTTCATTTGTATTATATTGTCAGACTCAGTCTCTGTCCTTTTGTTTTCCTTTTCTTCTTCTTCATATGTACTTTATTGTACGAGGCTTTGTCTTCGACTTTTCTTTTTGTAGTGGGGCCGTCTTTCCCTGTTGCTCCCGCTCTCACTCCATTGTCTGTTCTGCTCTTGATGTGTATGGCTAAAACCCCTCGGTTTTTTGCCATCCTGTTTTTTTTTCCTTTTATCTTTTGGGACTTTGCGTTTCCCAGTCCTTTCTCCTTCTTTTCTTCTTTTACTTTCTCTTTCATCCTTTTTCTCACTCAGCCTTTCTATACCCTCTTATTGCTCATTTTTCTTACTACTTTTTGGGTGCTTTCTTTCATCGGAATATTCTCTTCTCTTTTTAAATTACCTCATCTTCGCTTTTTATGCATTCCTTTTTCTATTTTTGTGCTTCTTCTTTCTTCTCCTTTCTATATTTCATCAGTGTTCTTCTTCATTTTTCTCTACTCTTTCTATTTTTGCTTGAATGAAAAGTCTCAGAATAATTTCTTGGAATGTTAAAGGACTTCGCAATCCGATTAAAAAACAACGTGTTCTCTCTCACTTGGCGAGACTAAAATGTCAGATTTCTCTTTTGCAAGAAACGCATTTGACTCTGCACGATTTATCCTCACTACGTAAGCAATGGGTTGGAGCAGCCTTCTGCTCCCCAGCTGTTAATCATAAGAATGGTGTTATTCTCCTGTTTCATAAATCGTTAAATGTTCAAGTTTTGCATGAATCTCAGGACTCTGATGGTAGATGGTTGTTTTTAGAATGTACGGTTAACAATGTTACATTTTCTTTCTGCAATGTCTATGGTCCGACTGGGATTGATAATGTTTTTTGGAATGACTTTTCATCCCTTCTTTCCTCACATACTTCTGAAGACCTCATTTTGGGGGGGGGTTGTAATCAGCTCCTGGACCCCTTTCTGGACAGGAAATCCAGAACTAGATACATTCCAACTAAAATGCAAAAGTCTTTTCATAAGGCAATCACATCCAGAGGCCTTATTGACTCCTGGAGAATATCTCATCCTGACTCTCTCGAATTTTCTTTTTTCTCCCCTGTTCACACTTCGCACTCTCGCATTGATTACATATTTCTCACTCAGCATGCATTTCAGTTCATGACTAACTCTGAAATTGGTTCTATTCTTATTTCTGATCACGCTCCTATTATTCTCGATATGGACTTTCCCTCTCCTGTTTCTACTTCCAAACGCTGGCGATTTAATAACTCCCTCCTCTTAGACCCTTTATTTGTAGAACATTTAACTTCATTCATGACGGAATTTTTTCATACTAATCTTCACTCCGTTTCTGAATTTTACTTGGTTTGGGACGCCTTCAAGGCCGCAGCTAGAGGTTGTATTATTGATTTTGTGTCTCGTAAGAAGACGAAAGCCATAACCCAATCTACCCACATTCTTAAACAAATCAAACATTTGGAGCACTTATATTTCACTACTAATTCCCCTGATACACTGTCTTCTCTTATCCAAGCTAAAATACAGTTTAACAAACACTCATGGGACTCTGCCTCTAATAATCTTCTTAAATTTAACGCAAAAATGTATGGTGGCCACAACAAGGCGGGGAAAGCGCTTGCTAATTATCTTAAAATCAAGAAGCAGAAAACCAATATTATTTCTATTAAGGACTCTAAAGGTGTCTCTCATTCTTCTGATGCCAAAATTCTTGCATGTTTTGTTGATTATTATTCTAATCTTTATACTCCAGAATCTACTCCTTTGCCAACGCAGATCGATTCCTTTTTCCAGTCCATACCTAAATCTTCTTCTGATACTGTTGATCTCTCCTCTTTGGATGCCCCTATTTCTGATACGGAAATCATTAAGGCCATTACTCTTTTACCCAAGGATAAAACGCCAGGCCCTGACGGTTTTACTGTACGTTTTTATTTGCATTTCAAATCTATTCTCATACCACACCTACTTTCTTTAATTAACTCCTTTCTTGTTAAAGGCGAATCGCTAGGTTCATTTACTCAGGCCATGCTTTGTCTACTTCCTAAAAAAGAAAAAGACCCTACTTTATGTAAAAATTACCGGCCTATCTCTCTTATCAATACTGATTGTAAGATTTATGCAAAAGTCTTAGCCTTGCGGATTAATCAAATTATCCCCGATCTCACTAATATTTATCAATCTGGTTTTGTTAAAGGGCGCTCTCTTACGGACAACTCAAGAACTCTTCTTAATATCATTAATCTTGCTTCTAAAATGAAAGCCCCTGTTGCGGCCATTACACTGGATGCCGAGAAGGCTTTTGATCGTGTAAATTGGGATTTTATGTTTGGGGCTTTAAGATGGCACGGTTTTAGTCCCCACATCATCCTTTACATTCATTTATTATATTCTGCCCCCTCCACTTCCATTTGGGTTAATGGTGCGCAATCCAAGTACTTTTCCCTTCACAGAGGTACTCGACAAGGTTGTCCTCTTTCACCCCTTTTATTTGTCCTTGCTTTAGAACCTTTTTTGGAAACAATTCGTCGTTCCTCTTCCCACACTGGTTTTCTTTATAAGACTATTGAGATCAAATATACAGCTTATGCAGATGATATTCTGTTATATATTTCCAATCCATCCACCTCTTTACCTGCTCTTTTTTCCTTGTTACAAGCCTATTCCTTAGTATCAGGTTATAAATTGAATGTTGATAAATCTGAAATCCTACCTCTAAATAAATTCTGCCTTTCTCATCAGTTTCAGGGTTCTGGTTTTGAGTGGACCCCTACTCACATCAAATGTCTTGGTATTCTTTATGCTAATACCATTAGGGATACTATCAGACTTAATCATAAAGATGTCCTCAATAAACTCACTTCCCTTATTATTGGTTGGTCTCCTCTTTTCTTATCTTGGTGGGGTCGTCTCGCAACAGTCAAAATGATGCTACTTCCTATTGTTAATTTTTTTCTTTCAATGCTCCCTATCTCCCTTCAACTTTATTTCTTTAAGTCTATTAACCGTTTATTCACCAAATTCTTATGGAATAATCGTAAGGCTCGTTTATCTCTTTTTCGCTTACAGCAGCCCAAAAACTTGGGCGGTGTAAACTTCCCCAATATATCTCGTTTTCATTCTGCTTTCACTCTTAAACAGATTTGGCCTTTTTTGGAAGATTCAGTTACTTCCCCTGTAACTGCTTGGAGTTCTTTGGAACTTGAGCAGATCGCTCCTTTCTCTTTCCTCACTGCTACTCGTCTTTCTCATCCGCCGACACGCTTTCTCGCTCCTACTCTTAAACATTCCAAAACACTCTCTTTATCTCTTTTCCGCTCATTTTTATCGCAAGCTGAATTACACTCTCTTACTCCTATTTGGTATAATAAATCCCTCAGACTCAATAATAAAGCGCTATTTTGGAAGGAATGGATCGATAAAGGCATTATCTATTATACTCAACTCTTTGTAGACAATACCCTCCTTACTTTTCCTCAGCTCTGCACTACCTTCCATATTTCCAATGCACATTTCCCCCAATATTCTGCTCTCACACTTCCTCTCACTGATTTCCTTTCTCAGCATTCTTCATTACCTACAACTCCCCCTACTTCTCTCTCTTTAACAAACTTTTCCTCTCCCCTTAAATCAGCTATAATATACGAGGCACTCTCTTGTTCTAACGTTATAAGAACTAAAACTAATTTGGAATTACTCTGGGAACAGGACCTAGCTCAAGAATTTTCATTTCAGACATGGGATGCTCTCTGGTCTAAAATACACATTGTGTCCCGTTCAGCCAGTACTACACAGACATGTTACTTTTTTTATAATAGGCTCTTTTTTACTCCTCATGATTTGTACAGATTTAAATTACTAGAGACTCCAACGTGTTGGTCTTGTTCTCATAGCACTGCTGATATTATGCATATGTTTTTTCATTGTCCTCTTGTTCACTCTTTCTGGTTAAAGGTTTGGTCGCAATTGAACAAAATACTGAATACTACCTTTCCTTTTGAAATCGTATACATCTTCATGGGTGGTTCTTCCTCTATTTGGGATGGTCATTGTAATTTTCGTAAATTCATAGACCTTGCATTGGCAATTGCCTTTCAAGTCATCACCACTAATTGGAAAGACACTTCCAAAATCTCCTACATTGCTGGGTGGAATTTGCTATGTCATCACCATAGACTTGATCGTGCCTTCGCTACTACGACCACTTTATTAATCAAAAGGGATTTAATATGGATGCCTTTAACTGATTTTCTTTCTACTCCTATTTGAAGTTTTCTTGTCATATGATGCACCCTTTTAGTCTTTAAATTATTTTCCCAATATCTTTTTTTTTCTATTTTCTTTTTTTTTTAATTTCTATTATATTGTATTTTTATTCTTCTATATGAGCTCCTTTGTTAGGCTGTTCCCATTTTCTCTTTTCTCCTCTTCTTTCTTTTTCTTCTTTCTCTCTCTCTCTCCTTTCTTTTTTGGTTTTCTCCCCTTTTCTCTTTTTCCCCCTTTTCGTCTCTTTTTCTTCCCCTTAAATAAAATCCTTAAAAGCTTTTTCCCTTAGTAATTTCCTTAGTCCCTTCTGGGACCTTTTTTTTATTTTTTACATTGGTATATTTTATTGCTTTCATGTTATTTCCATTGCTACGTTTCTTTACATTTTCTGTATTAGTATTTACATTGCTTATATACTTCAATAAAGCTTTTCTAAACTCAAAAAAAAAAGCATTGTAGTTAATAGAGGGTTTTAGGACTTTAGATACATTATGAATCATTTGTTGATGGTACCATACTCATTTTAGGAATTGTGGTGTGTTCTAAGGTGATTTTACCATGTGAAAAAGCCTTCTTCTGGGAAATCAGGAATCATGTTTGAAAGAAAACTATTATCTCATGCTTTTCCCACAGTGGTTTGGAAGGGGATCTATAAGCTAAACTGAAAGCACATTTTCTGTAAATTCACATTATCTTTCTCAGTCATGTGAGAATGAAGTCTGACATTCTCAGTAAAACATGTACATCCAACAAGGACAGAGTTGATTCCTTTGTGTTCTACTGCAGCCTCCTAGAGTGTTCTAAAGAACAACTAGAGCGCTAACAGTCCTACTTATTACAAAGGTATGGCACACCTGAAGCCATCTTGATTGGAATAAAGTGGTAACACATTTAATTTAAAAAGGAGCAACATGAGGGGGTATATTTTGCCATAGAAAGTATGATTAGTGCTGCAGAAAGAAAAATTAGGGCACATTTTGAGTGACTTTTCAAATCCTCTTCAATTTCATTAAAAAATTCTGACATGCAGTCTCCCAAGATGGCCACCAGAGACAAAAGAGCCCAAATGTAGCCCAAATATCAAAATATCATCAGATGTAGCCCAAGTATAGCCCAATGACAGAATGTCCCAGAGTGTTCTAAAGAACAACTAGAGCGCTAACAGTCTTACTTTTGACAAAAGTATGGCACAACAAAAGCCATCTTGATTGGAATGAAGTGCTAAGTCTGAAAACATTTAATTTAAAAAGGAACAAAATTAGGGGGTTCATTTTGCCATAGAAAGTATGATTAGTGCTTCAGAAAGAAAAATTAGGGCACATTTTGAGTGACTTCTCAAATCCTCTTCAATTTCATAAAAAAAATTCTGACATGCAGACTGAAACATGCACTTTGAATACCAGCAGCAGACTTCCCTGGTGAGCAGTAGATTTACTACAGTGATCTAATGAGCAACTAGAGTGCTAACATTCAGAATTTATGGCAAATGTGTGACACATCTGAATGCCTTCTTGATGGAACCAAAGTAAACAAGCATTGAAAATGCAATAGATCTCACCCTTGTTTAAGTTAAAGCCATTCTGTTTGTAATGAGGTGGCTTTTTAGCTTTGCTTTTATTAGTGTTTTTTAAACTTTCATGTAAATAACATGCATATGTATGCATATATGTATATGTATGCATGCATTTATATTTGTATATATAAAGATATACAGATTACGTATGTTTATATATGTATGTATATATATATATATATATATATAGATATATATATATTACCTACTGGCGGTCGCCAGTATGTATATATAGTTAGGATTTTTTCTTTATGGGATTTTTGAAAATTCTATGTCTAATAACTTTGGCGTTTATGGACGGAATTGGCTGAAATTTTCAGGAAAATGGAACATTTTGTTTCTGAGCAGCCCCTGAAAATTTGGGGGGGTTTCGTCAAGGGGGGGCCGAGAAAAAAGGGGGGTCCCAAAACGTGTTTTTAACATTGAGTTTTCCATAGGGCGGTTGGCCTCACTTTTAGCCCGAACGGCTGAATGGATTTGCACGAAACTTGGCAAAATTGTAGGGACTGGTAGCCCGATGTGCCTTTGCTAGGTCTCAATATATGTGCTCCAGTGGATTTTGAGAAATTAACGTTCAAAAAAAGATATATATCTGTAACAGCGGACCGGGCAGCGCTCCAGTTCGCGTACTTTTCGCGTTACGGAGCTTTGTGAAGCGAAGCTGATTGGTTCTCCGGCGTCTGTAAACATTCCAAACAGTCCGTAGCGGCCGCCATCTTGTCTCTCGGTAGGATCGAGAGACAAGAGGAGGCCAAAGCGAAGGGGCAAATGACCATAAGGGGGCATAGTAGATCCTCCCTGACCCCCTAGGTTTGATGTGGAGGTTTTAAAAGGGCCCCGCGGGGCCAAAAAAAAAAATAATAATAATAATCGAACGGCTGAATGGATTTGCATGAAACTTGGCAAAATTGTAGGGACTGGTAGCCCGATGTGCCTTTGCTACGTCTCAATATATGTGCTCCAGTGGATTTTGAGAAATTAACGTTCAAAAAAAGATATATATCTGTAACAGCGCTCCGCTTCGCGTACTTTTTGCGTTACGGAGCTTTGCGAAGCTGATTGGTTCTCCGGCGTCTGTAAACATTCCATACAGTCCGTAGCGGCCGCCATCTTGTCTCTCGGTAGGATCGAGAGACAAGAGGAGGCCAAAGCGAAGGGGCAAATGACCATAAGGGGGCATAGTAGATCCTCCCTGACCCCCTAGGTTTGATGTGGAGGCTTTAAAAGGGCCCCGCAGGGCAAAAAAAATAAAAAATTAGTTTTTTTGCGTGGGGAGCGTCCGGTTCGCGAACCGGGAAGCGTTCTGGGGAGAGCATCTTTGTTGAAAATTAGTGAAAAAAGTGAGAGTAAAATAATAATTGTGAGTGATCAGATGTAGGGTAGCTCTGAGAAGAGCTTTTGGGTTTATGGTACATTTAGGTACTTATAAGTAGGTACCAATGCACATTTTTAAATTCAGAATGAAAATTCTGTTGCCCTCATCTGAGAAGTGAACTCCATCTCCTCTGTAGATATCTTGCATGTAGTAACGCAAGTTATTGTTGTACAAGGAGCCCATTCCATGGTCTCTCATGTAAGCTGAAACAGATTTGTTTACATGCTTCCTCGACTTCTCAATTTGTGGACAAAATTGGTTCGACCACCTCCATTTCTGTCTTTGGCATATATTTGAATATACCAAGGCAGTCTGAGGAAAAAGTGCCATCAATTGCTCAAAGGTGTCCTTTAAAAGCATTTCCAGACCTACCCCAGTCAAAGTGCCCAAATCATTACCTCCACAGTGCACAATTAACAGGTCAGGTTTTGGCAAATGCATAAAGGTTTTCACGAATGGTATCAATTGGTGACATTTTAATCCTCTGTGGCCAAACCACTTAATTTCCACATCTTGTAAATTGAGGTTAGGTAAATTCCTGTTCTCAGCGTACCTCTGAGCCCAATAGATGTAACTATGTCCAACAATCCAGACAGAAAACATGGTAAGAGAAGGTTCTCCTGCAGTCAGATGAAGTGTGGCAATGAAATGGCAGTTGAAAAAATAAGAGTGTAAAATGAAAAAAACTGTGGAGTTTCTGTGTTAATGAAGCAGTAAGAGTGATTGGTGGATTTTGATTACTGAAAACAGAAAGTTAGGGTGCATGGATGAGTTCTTTGAAAGATGTATTTTGAGTGGTGAAGAAAAAATCATTAAATGAAAGAATGCACTGGATATGCAGCTGCACTGAGAGTTCAGAGTTCAATTGCAACATTGTTGTGTGAACTTGCAAACACCAGAGGTCTTCCAAGAGGTGGTTGCTATGCAAAAAAAGCAGAGAGGGCAGAGGGGGGTAAGGGTTGTAATTTGAAAAAAAGTGAGGGAAGAGTTTTGATTGGGTGACATGAGAGATATGTGTGAAGAATTACAGCATTTCTGTGCTTTTGATAGCTGCAGACTCTGGAGTGCATACCTTTTGCTCTGCTGAAGACAAATTGGTGTGTTTCTGAGACTGTTTTGAAACTCAAAGTATTTGCTTAGGTGAGAAAAGATTTCTTTAATTTAGATACAGAATAGTGTGCTTTAAGGAGAAAATTATGAAGAAAGTTGTGTTTTTCAAATGTTGCTTTGTGTCAAGTGTTTTACAAATAGATTTTGTTTCTTTGAGAAATTGTAATTGGAGAAAATGTGAAGTATTAGTACTGACAGGGTTTTTATGTGCATAGGAGCTGTGGAGTGTTTTCAAATTATGACTTGTAAAACGTTTTTGAGGAAAAGGAATGGTTTTAATATTTATGACAAGGACATAATGGTGTATGCTTCTTTATAAGGCAATTGAGTGTCTCTGATGTTATTTTTTCCATTTTAATGTAAGACCTTTCCCTGTGGAGCAAATTACTTGTAAATATGGTTCCACCTGTGCATGGCAAATTTAGATTTTGAATGTTTGCGTTACATAGCCGTGTTAAAAGTGACCCAAGCATGCTGCAAAGGCAATCAAAAAACGCTTTCATGTGTCTTAAGGACATTTTAAGTCATTTCCCCATGTGGAGTGTTTTTAAATTATGACTTGAAAATCGTTTTTGGGGAAAAGGAATGCTTTTAAAATTTATGACAAGGACATAATGGTGTATGCTTCTTTATAAGGCATTTCAGTGTCTCTGAAGTTATTTTTCCAATATTAAATTAAAAGACCTTTCCCCGTGGAGCAAATTCTTCGTAAATATGCTCCCACCTGTGCATGGTAAATTTAAATTTTGACTGTTTGAGTTACATAGCCATGTTAAAAGTGACCCAAAAAAGTTGCAAAGGCTTTAAAAAAACACTTTCATGTGTCTTGAGGACATTTTAAGTCATTTCCCCGTGGGCAGTGTTTTCAAATTATGAGTTGAAAATCGTTTTTGAGGTAAAGGAATGTTTTTAAAATTTATGTGCGCCATATGCCTCCAAATTTCATTTTCAGGGGTGCAGCAGGGTGTTCTTGAGAGACCCCTGCACCCTCGATAAAATTCCAAAATCTGCGATGAGCTAATTGCTAATCGCAAATTGCACCTTCATTCCTATGGGTCTCCTGCTCCATGGAAATGAATGGGTAATTTGCAATTAGCAATTTGCTCATCGCAAATTAGGAATGGTAAAGAATCGTTATTTATTCCTTAAAGTTCGCTATTTAGGAAATGCAAAAAACTTTGATGATACATATGGCGGTTCATCTCTAACAAGATAAGAAGCTTAGGGATAGATTTATGATGACTGGCGCATCACCAGGGATGTGCCAGTCATCCTGCGTCGCTGTTCCGACACCCATGGTGTGCTGCATTTACAATGCGGCGCACCATGGGGCAAAAACAGCACAGATGCGTGACGCATCTGTGCCGTAAAGGTGGCGCATTGCTGGAGTTGTATCGGAAGTGTGATGAAGCTCCAGCAAGGCTCAGGGGTGCCCCTGTCATAGGGTTTCTGTTCTCACACAGAACTAAGCACAGAGGATTGGAACCTCGGCGAATTAGGGTGCCCCAAAACTGACCTTAGTACCCAAAAACCCCCTAACAAGCTAGGTACAGTGTCACATTGGATATAACAAACTCCCAATCTTTAGACAATTCAGAACATGAACTTACAGTACCTCAGGATACGTGGAACTCATGAACACTCGGTCGTTATATATTCATTACAAACGAGAACATGGAGTTAAGAAGAACACATGTGCGTTTGAAATGTTTATTTACTAATGCCGTCTTCTCAGGCGTAGTATCTTAGATAATACAAGTACACATATTATCAGTAGCAAAATTACCAGCATAGTTACTAGTACATAAAAAGCGAATGGTGACAGTATGTTAACATGCTGTAAATGAATAAGAGTTAGCAACACTTATATTTCACCCTCCCTAATACACATATTATATTATTTGTTAAGAAGGTCTCTTTGGGTTGGTTTAGGGCGGGCCCATACCTTAGTGTCCTAGATTTGAAGGAATCACATCAGCATACACCAGCTCTCTCTTCATGTGAACCGCATCAAGTGTTGTGTATGTGTGTTCGGCAAAGCAATATAAAACGCGCCTCATGCCCAGAATTGGCAGAAGCTGCACTTATGTTATGACTATGAAGTCGTGGAGATCAGACCTCATAACAATTCTGTATCGTGTTGTTCTTGAAACTTCAGCACTCGCTGTACAGATATAGTTTAACAAGCAAAGCAGATAGTAGAGCAATAACATATTATTCTCATGTAAACCACGATGAACTACTAGGTTGAAAGCTAAAGCAACAACTAAGTGTCGTGTGCAGAAGTTGCAAAAAAGGAAAAATGGCGTTTAAACCGGTAATGAGCCCATGCTAACTTAACACGGTGTAAAGATATCCAGGATCTACATGACACCCCCCCATGATCCGGAAACGAACTGAATAAGATAATAGAAGTGCCATCTCATGAGAGCAGATTGCAACTTTATATGTGCACGGTCCACAAGGTAAAACATTAAAAACTAGCAAAATTTAATGCTAAAAAAAAATAAAACAGCCAACTACTTTATCGAGGCTTAAGCCAATAGGCAAGCTAAATAATAAAAACTTGACAAATAAGTCAATGAATTGTCAATGAAATGCTAGTACTCAGCATATCAAACATGAAAAAGGTCTATGACATAACTGTGTATGCAAAATAAGCTGCAACAGCCTCCAATAGGAAGTCACCGTCTTCATCCGAAAACAGTTCAGCCATCCAACTTAAAAGCGGAAAAGAACATACGTGCTCTCCCAGCACCGGATCCTCTATCACCATCAGAGGACAGCTCGGTGGGTTTTCAAGAAAGCTCTGTTCCAAGAAAGACTGTGTTGCCGCCAGTAAATTCCAGGGACCAATTAGTCCATGCATCAATGCCACAGCCATAATCCTTTCGCCAGGACAAACCAACTCGTGAGTAATGATAGGACTCATCAGCTGATTAAAGTCGACGTCAGGAGAAACCGGTCCGCAGAGACACAAATCAATGGCCCAATCGAAATCACAGGTCAGGCAGTGAAATATAGGCTGGACACAGGTGAAGTAGGAGAATCGAAAAGATAATCCATATGCCGTGCTTAATATCGCCAACGGCATTGTGCCATAATATTCAAGCATGCGATTGCGGAACAGCGTCAGCAGCTGCAGGGTGGGACCTTGCACAGGAAGGACATCCATATTTAAAAATGTAAAAAAGCACAAGAGCGTCCGCTGCTAATGCAAGTAAAACTGGGAATCCACCAAACAAAGTGGAAAAAATAGAATGAAAGAAAGCAGGGATAACTCCAAAGATTTTCTCAAATGAAGTCACGAGACCACTGCTAACAACTTTAAAAAAATGTGCCAGGTCCTTTGTGGAGGATGCGTTAAAGATAGTCCGAACCATCTCGGTGAAATGCAAAGGCGAATCAGTATTTAAAAGGGCCTGCACCTCTGTACGGGTGTTCGCTATGTGAAGCACGAAAGTTTCACAGGCCGAACTCAAGGCCACCTCTCTCTGAGAAAAGAGCCCTTATTCTTGCCATGCCGTTGAAATCTGCACCCAAGGTTGGTATTTGTGGCCAGATTGAAAACTCCCTATGTTCATGTGTGGGAGGAAATAGAACATTTCTGCAGCAAATAACCCGTTCATTTACTGTTACGATAAAAGGAATACTTGTAATTAACCCACAACAATCTTCATTATTGAGCATCAAATAACTACCATTTTCCAACATTTTGAACGTGGGGATGACAGCAGGAACTGGCGTGCCTTGCAACACGCAAGCCATATTTGGTCGGTCTTTGTTGTATGAACCGTGTAACTGTATGTGCCTACACATTAGTGAATGATCTGGCATCTCAGTGCATTCCTCTCCATTCAGATAAACTTCTTGGTCATCTTTGAAACATCTGTATGTGTATGGAAGCGACCAGACCTCATGAAGAAAACCACTACCTAAAGGTTCATAACGACGTATTGGTACATATTTCATACAATTTGAAAACTTATATAAAGCAAAAGGCAGCGTTATTAAACCGTGGATAAGGCACGTTGCAGCATTGGCCTCTGCCACTGAAAAAGGCAAAGATTCTAACCTTTCAATATGTAACATTGAAAAGGAAGCATCACGCATTGACAGCAAGCGTTGTTTGTTAGTCAAATTGAATGGGGAAAATAAAGAAGAAACGTTCATGTATCCCCAGGGAACTTTACCATTTTTCAGAGTTTGAAGGGTCCAAGCAAATTGCAAGAATGTGAACTACGTTGCCAAAGCAGCCAACCTTTTGGATTTATACTGGAAATGTTAAAGGAAGAATTACGGAGTAGGGCCTGTAAATCACTAATGGACAACCGAGTAAAATTACTCCAACCATCATATTCCTCTAACTCCGGGATAGTAGGGGTGTTTAATTTTTTAGAAGTAGCCAATCCAAAGCATGTGGTCTGGGAAATTGTTTCATTCAGAAACAACATATGATTCGGGATGAGACATGCACGGTGCAACGCCTCAGTGCCTTGTACCTGCCAGGTTTGTGAACCCCAAACTGATGTAGATCCTGGATATCTTTACACCGTGTTAAGTTAGCATGGGCTCATTACCGGTTTAAACGCCATTTTTCCTTTTTTGCAACTTCTGCACACGACACTTAGTTGTTGCTTTAGCTTTCAGCCTTCGTGTGTCAAGACGTATGCCTGCTTCAACCAGGCGCAGGGTTTTGACGCAGCTTTGTCCTATCTGATTGTAAATGCGGCACACCATGGGTGGCAGAGCAGCGGTGCACGTTAACTGGTGCATTCCTGGGGATGTGCTAGTTAACATCAATCTGCCCCTTTACATTTAAGTATGTGCAGGGGACACAGAGTCGGTGAGGCTTATCCAAGGTTAAGAAGAGATGAGTCCTGTTCACTGAAAAATTGGACATAGGCTTCACTTCCTCAGCATCGCTGGACATGGCTAAATAATAGCTGCAAAATGTTACTCTTGTTAAACAATTTTACTATTATAATCTCTGAGATTTGTCTCTTACTCTGCAACATCTCATTGTTGTTATCTTTCTTTAAAGATAAAGACAACATCAACATGAGCGACAATCAGCAATCAGTTGATTTCGACCTCATCATCGAACTCGTAATTGAAACATCAGTGGATGTTGATCCCTTGGATGATTTAAATCCTGAGGATGAAGAAGAACGTGATGAGGATGCAGATTTGTCAGAATTGTATGACATAGGATGGGAAGCTGACGTGCTTGAGCCTATGGAACTATAAACATTTATTTAAAAAAATTATAACAAATAAAAATTAAAAATGTAAACCGTTTAATTTAAAAATAAAGACACCTTCAAAAACAGGTTATGTGTAGTGTCTTCAATAAAATATTAAAATATGCTCATAAAATTAGATCAGATTCACATATAAAACAGCACAGGTAAAATGAATATAAATTCCATTTCTTTTCTGCTATTTCTGTAATCTAAATTTGCCAAGCACTAAAAAATCTGCTATGTAAAAATGTTAAGTAGTGTGTTAAGTTTTTGATGACTGTTATTGATTTACTGTTGGGTAATAGTGGTTAATAACATTTTTTATTATATTTTACCACAGATTCAACTGCAGATCATTTGAAGATTTCAGCATGCCAACCAAAGAAAGACTGAGAAAGGCTGCAAAACGTCAAAGACAGCAGGTCAATGAAAAAAAGCAGCAGTCCTCTAACAAAAATATTTGTCAAGTCACCAAGAAAGCACCGGGTAAGAGTACAAAAACATTCATAAGAAATATCTGTAGTAAAAAAAATATTACTACAGAAAATGTTTCAGTCCAGAAAAGGAGAAGCAATTCAAACGGAAAGGAAAGGCCAATGAAAAATGTTACTGCTAGAGCAAGAGATAACTCTGTGCATGATAGTAGAAGGAAACAACAGTTTAGGGACATTCGTAAACGAATGTTCCGCAACAGGATAATTGGCAATTTGTTAAAAAATATTAAGAAAGGTGAACAGAAAGTGGTTTTTTATAAGAGAAAAAAAATAGTTGAGAAAGTCATTGATCAGGCATTTGAAATTAAACGTAAGTTATTTATTTTGATAATCAATAGAATTAGGAAGGTAAACAAGGCAATTTATGATTTCAAAAGAAATAGTAGATGGAAGAGAATAGTTAATCGTAGTAATTTTTGTGAAGTTTTTTCTGGAGAATGGATGCATAGTTCAAGCTCTGAGGCATTTTTTAATGAGGAGAGTTATTTCCAGGATAATGATTTGGTGCATGCAGTTGACACCAGTGGTCGAGCTTATGAAGTGAAAGATGGTTGTCCAGTTGAAAAAGAAAAACTTGTGACAACAGAGATAGAAGAGGTGTTAGGTAATGAGGTTTTAGGAAGACGTCCTAAGGGTCCTGTGTACACCTGGAAGTGTAGTAGTATTTGCAGTGTACGACAGGATTCCATCAATTTGCTTTGTGATTTTATACGGTCATTTAATAAGAAAAGTTTGAAGCAGAAAATGAAGTTGTTGCAAGAATTACATCCTTGCACAGTGAGAGAAGTGACAGGTTTGCATGGGCATTCACTGGCATGTCTTTCCAGGAGAGTATGCCAGAGTTTTTTCATCATTTCAGGATGCTAGCAGTGCATCATAATAAAGTGAGGAAATTACTTAGAATGTTGTATTATGCTAAGAGTCCAGCAATTATGCTTAAACAATTATGCGCTGCTCTTTTGCATGGTTCTGAAATAGATGTGAAGAATATATGTGAAGAAATTGAGTTTTGTTACTTTGGAAGTAAAGAGGAGAATGTTGAAATTGACCAAGAAGAAGAGAGTAATGTGGAAGATAGTGTACAGGTTTCCAGTACAGATAATTTCCAGAGGGAAATTGCAACGTTTGAGGTGAAATCAAGTGAGAGGCCAAATTTCACTTGTGTGTGTTGTCGACGCACTTATTATAAGAATCAGACTAAGTTAGTGGATTTATATGCAAAAAGTGAAAGGGAAAATAATAGTGAATGGAAGGATTTTACAACATACTTGATGGTAGAAAATTGTTTTGATTTGGGATTGGATCAACGTGTGTGTACTTATTGTTGTAACAAATTAAATCAAAACCAGATGCCTGCTAGAGCAGTTCATAATAATCTGGAATTGGTTGAGATTCCTTCTGAATTGAAGGATTTAAATACTTATGAATCTATTTTGATTCAAAGTATCCATCCCTTTCAGGCTATTGTAAGAATGGAGCCAAAGACAGGGAAATTGCCTCCATCAGATTTACAGAGAGGATTAAAGGGAAGAGTTGTTTATTTGCCTCTAGATTTGAAGAAAAACATTAACACAATTGGAGTAGAAAAAGTGGAAGAGGAACCTCTGGTTATCGTAGTTAATGGGGTTCCGACAAAGAATAAGAAAATATGGCAAGATTTAGAGGATGTTAGGAAAGTCAAAAAGGCAACATTGTATTTGAAAAAAAATAATAAATACTATAAAAATGTATATGTTGCAGAAGAGGAAGTAAGTGAGGAAGAGGATAGCGATTTGTGTGCTGGTCAAATTGAGAAAGTAGAACCCTGTACTAGTGAAGAAATATATGAACATTATAGTGTTCATCCTTTGCATTCCAAGGAAGTCATGGGGAATGCTATTGAGTTGTTTCAAATGAAACAAGCCAAAGGGAGTCCCATTAGTGTTTGGGAGTAAAGTTTGGAAGCTCGGTGTTTCCCACAGCTTTTTCCAACAGGTCAGGGAGGAAGATATGATGAGCGACCTCATCAAATTCCTGCTTCTAAATACCGGACTTTGCGATTGTATGCAGGAGATGCTAGGTTTCGACAATGCATTCCCTATTTGTTTCATCTCCTGTTTGAAAGCGATCTGTCTGGACTGTCATATGCAGTGAACCACATCTTGAAAAGTGGTATACACATGCAAAACATGTCGGCAAGTGACTTTATGGATAAAGTCAATGTCCAAGACAGTATTTTGGATTCTCACCTGATTAATCTCATGGCGTGTCAGCGTGGTACTAATGAGTACTGGTACCGTCGTCATGGTGATTTAAAATGTATGCTGAGGAACTTAGGAACTCCCACATGGTTCCTCACTCTGAGCTGTGCCGAGTATGGCTGGGAAGACTTACTTGAATTTCTACGAGAGGCAAATGCAAACATCGAAAACATCGAATTCAAGACACCCGGAGAACTGTGCTCTTTGGATCCAGTCAATGTATGCAGGTACTTCAATCATAGATTTGAAGCTATGATGTCTTTCATCATGAATAAGAAGAATCCACCTCTTGGAGAGGTGTTGGATTTCTTCTGGAGAAAGGAGTACCAAGCAAGAGGTGCTCCTCATATACATATGCTGCTGTGGATCAAGGATGCACCTAAATTTGGAACGGATCCAAAAGAGTCAGTGATGAGTTTCATACAACAGTATTCTACGTGTGCTGTTCCAAACGCAAAGGAGAAGAAAAGCCTAAGAGAAAAAGTTCTACGTTTCCAAAGCCATCGATGTGGAAAGTACTGTCGTCGTAAATTCCGAAACAAGGACAAGTTCTACACCAAATGTCGTTTCGGCTTTCCACGACCGGTGATTTCTAAAGGAAGAGTAAACAGTTTGATGTCTTCGCTGCGACATATTGTGATGAAGAAATCACCTAAAAACACATACAATTTGAAGAGGAACGAAGAGTCCAAGTACATCAACGACTACAACCCGGTGATTTTGTCCATGTGGAATGCTAACATGGATATACAGTTTGTGGCTGATAACTGTATGGCTGTGGCTCGGTATGTGACATCTTACATCACCAAAAAAGAGAAGACAGAATTGAAGGATATGTGGGAGGACATTTCACATAAAAAGAGCCTCAGCAAGAAGTTGTACAGTTTCAGTCTGGAGATGTTGTCGCATCGAGAAATCGGAGCTTACGAATGCTCTGACCGGTTGTCTTCAGCAAGTCTCTATGCCAAGTCCAGGAGTATCGTTTGGGCGAGTCTTGGTCTTGCTGCAACGCGTAATCGAGTTCTGAAACCTGTGCGGGAAATTGAGTATTTGGTGGAAAAGGAGCCAAACAGTACCGACATTTTGAAGACCAACATGTTGGATACATATTATCCAAATCGAAGCAAACACCTCGACAATGTTTGTCTGTATGAGGTTCTTCAAAATTACATATTCAAGAGGAACATCAAAGAAGATACTGAGAAAGGAGTGTATGCTGTAATAGGAAGTGAGGGATGTCTAGTCAAGCAAAGAAAATGCCACTTGGTAAACCATCGAAAATTGAGTGGCGAATCTCCTGAAAAAAAGGAGTTTTTCTATTTAGCACTTTTGCAACTTTTCAAGCCTTGGCGTGCAGAAGAGGAACTGCTTGGAGATTTCCTCTGTTACGAAGACTCTTTCAATGCTGCCAAGGAGACCATAGAATGTCCTGCTTTTCCCAAATATGTAGAAATGTTGAATGCGGAAATTGAGCAGGAAGCAACGATTGCAGCCGAGATTGCCAGAGACAGTTCTCAGGACAGTCAGAGTTCTGCTTCATTGAGTCAGGATCCACTAGGAGGACCTGTTATCGAAAATGAAGCTGCCACTGCTATGAATGAAGTGGAAAGAGCCATGGCACATGCTCAGGAGGATGCGGTTAACTTAGAAGAGTTGGAAAGACAACTCAACGTTGAGCAGAGGAAAATATATGACGAAGTTACCATGCAAATTGATCATGGATTAAGTCATGACAAGAAAGAGTGTTCATGTACGTCGTTGAAGCCTGTCCGACTGTACGTGAGTGGAGAAGCGGGAACTGGAAAAAGTTTCCTTATTAAAGCAATTTCATGCTATTTGCAGGAAAGGACAGAGTCATCGCTGTCTTGTGTTGTCACCGCTCCAACTGGACTGGCAGCACATAACATTAAAGGGATTACTTTACATCGTTTACTGATGCTGCCAGTGGAGCATGACAACAGATTACAATATCACAAGCTATCTGGAGATGCTTGTTTTGAAGTTTCAAGAATCTTGAGGAAAATGAAACTTCTTATCATTGACGAAGTAAGCATGGTTTCCAATGTCATGCTTGCGTTTGTGCATTTGAGAATGCAAGAAGTTCTCAAAACAGAGTATGATGTGTTATTTGGTGGCAAACACATCATTGTTTTCGGAGATCTTCTGCAGCTGACACCAGTGAAAGGGCAACCTGTGTTCAAAATGCTCACGCATGAAGATACCAGGAAGTGCCTAGGGAGCATTGGCAACGTCAATATATGGTTAAACTTCAATTATGCTGAACTGCATGAAAATATGCGTCAGGCGAAGGATGAAGTTTACAAGAGTATTCTACAAGATGTTACAATTGGAAAAGTGACCGAGCATGGGAAAGAAGCTTTACATGCACGATTACTGTCAAATTTATATCCAGAACAAGATGTTGTGCCTGAGAATATTTTTCAGAAAATTACTGAGAAGAAATCTGGAATATGTTTGATGCCAACTCTTGCAGAATGTGCCAAATTCAACAACAAAATGTTGCTTTTGGAAAAGCAGGAGATTGTGAAACTAGAAGCTATTGACAGAGTAGAGCATATGGGATCAACAATTATTTTGTCTGAGAATTTGAAATCAAAATTGGATTCATTAGAGAAAACTATATCTAAAACTGCAGGTTTTGAAAAGACTCTGAATGTGTGCTTGAACTGCCGTATAATTTTAAGAAGGAATTTACATGTTGAAAGAGGTCTGGTAAATGGATCAATGGGTAATGTTGTTGATTTTGTGAAATACAGAAATAGAGATGGAATTGAATTTTTAAAAATTAAATTTGATGGCATTGAGGAAGTACAGGTAATTGGTCGTTGCTCTGCTAGATTTTTGCTTGTAAAAGACTTATATGTTCGCCGTAAGCAGTTTCCTGTTTGCTTGGCATATGCGGTGACAATCCATAAATCGCAAGGTTTAAGTGTAGACAGTGCATTGGTGAATATTGGCAGTTCTGTGTTCAAGGAGGGTATGGCATATGTGGCATTGTCACGAGTTAGAACTTTATCGGGATTGTACTTGATTGAGTGTGATGTCACAAACATTTGTGCGGATCTAGATTGTGTTAAGGAATACAATAGGTTAAGAAGAGAGTATGCAACTCATCATAACTTGGGGTACCTTTTACCCCAAAACCGGTGGCGACAGCGTTTACTGAATTGCAATTGCATCCATTTATAAACTCTTCCATTTTTATTCTCAAAACTTCTTTTTAATCCGTTTAAGCCTTTACTCTTTTTCAATTTCATTCATTTTACTCCTCCTGCAAGAATATGCAAATTTTCTGTGTTTCTCATGTTACAGTGGGCCAACCGAACCTCTTTCCAATAACACGTACTGAGGCAATGTTCATTAAAATGCAGTTTATTTCACCCAATGCATTTCAGACCCCACGGGTCCTTCGTCAGGGGCAACTGTAAAAATCAATCAAACATACCCATCAGACATTATACAAGTGTATATACAAATTAGATATCAAAATTTCTTAGACCAACATCATGTCTTGCACAAATCACCGCATGTTGTCAAAATATCATGATCGTAATTTACTTCCCTTTCTCTGTGGCAATATTCTCTCCTAACCATCCTCCATTTTACCCACTCTCCCACCGTGATCACCCTTCCTCCTTTTTCCAACCGTTCTCCCGTTCCCCCTTCACAACCAAGTTGCTGACACCCTGTATCGGGAAATTTTCACCTCCCGCTGAGACAATTCTAATTAACCAAACAACACCCCCGCTCTCCACATTGGCTGTCAGTTTCCAAATCCCGCTCTCCCTCCTGCGCATTTGCGCCAAATCGAACTTCCTCTATGCACTTCAAAACCCTCATTGCCAGCACTCCCTTTCAATTGTCACATCGCCTACCTGCTACTCTGTCTTTCTTCTCACTTCCCCGGCATGGATCGTCACATTCTTTGCCAACACCCGTGTTTTAACCCCTCCTTATTCCTTTACTTCCTGTTACCTCCCCCACCAAAAAACTTCCTTCCGCCACCCAATATTTGCAGTGAGCACTCCAAATCCCATAGTGCATCATGTTTTTTTCACCAGTGCCAAATACATTGGTCTGTTGTTTGTTTTTTCAACACTCGTAATTTCTTGAATATTCAACGCTCAGAAGTATGTAAATCCTCAGTTACCACTCCAATGTCCGTTTCGACTCATTAAAAATAAACATGCTCAATGAACCAGAGTCTTCCGTCTTGCAAAGAGAAGGTAGAACATCTTTTCCGTTTTCACAATGTTTTTGTTCATGCGGGTGCAACGCGGTAGGGCTACATTTTTAAACATCATACAAAAACGTATTGCACACCTTTTTATTCTCAATTTCTTCTTCCTTATGTTAAACCAATGTTTTTCTTATGCGTGCTCACCGTTGACATGCCAAGCCCACAAACTGTAAAATGGAGGATGGTTAGGAGAGAATATTGCCACAGAGAAAGGGAAGTAAATTACGATCATGATATTTTGACAACATGCGGTGATTTGTGCAAGACATGATGTTGGTCTAAGAAATTTTGATATCTAATTTGTATATACACTTGTATAATGTCTGATGGGTATGTTTGATTGATTTTTACAGTTGCCCCTGACGAAGGACCCGTGGGGTCTGAAATGCATTGGGTGAAATAAACTGCATTTTAATGAACATTGCCTCAGTACGTGTTATTGGAAAGAGGTTCGGTTGGCCCACTGTAACATGAGAAACACAGAAAATTTGCATATTCTTGCAGGAGGAGTAAAATGAATGAAATTGAAAAAGAGTAAAGGCTTAAACGGATTAAAAAGAAGTTTTGAGAATAAAAATGGAAGAGTTTATAAATGGATGCAATTGCAATTCAGTAAACGCTGTCGCCACCGGTTTTGGGGTAAAAGGTACCCCAAGTTATGATGAGTTGAATTCTACACGTGTTGTTTGTGGGCTTGGCATGTCAACGGTGAGCACGCATAAGAAAAACATTGGTTTAACATAAGGAAGAAGAAATTGAGAATAAAAAGGTGTGCAATACGTTTTTGTATGATGTAAGAAGAGAGTATGCGCCACATTTGCCTCAATATCCTTTGTTTGAGAAACGTGTGGTAGGCCGGAAACGAAGAAATGTGACAAATACTAGGGAGGTTGCAGCAAAAAGACGAAAAGTCGATGAACCTGAAATTATAAGCAGAAACAAAAAGGATTCTGTTGAAGATGTTGTTGGTTTTCAATTTGAAAACAGTTCTGGTGTCAACTGCTATGCTAATGTAGTGGTTAATGTTTTGTTTTCTCTAGAAAATGTAAAAGAAGAGATTGTGGTCAATTCTGATCAAAGATTTTGCAGTTTGTTAAATTCTGTGTTAGAGAAATGTAGCACAGATAGAACAAAAATAGAAAGTGTGTCTGAAATTCTAAATCTGTTAGACAGATGTTCAGGCCAAACACAATTCTCTCAAAATATTCAGCAAGATTGTCAGGAGTTTTTAATGTATATACTTGATGTATTGCATGCTGAAGGTGTAGATGTAGATCACCTGTTTGGGCTTTCTTATCAATGGCAGCATGACTGCGAGAACTGTAGGGTATCAAGTAGTACTAGTGTAGACTCAGAAAGATTTATATATTTAAGTTTGCCAGACAGTAAATCAGTCTCTTTTAATAAACTAGTAAAAGCAGCTGATCACAACATGGAGTGTAGCCAATGTAAATCTGAAATGATGTCCACATTATTTATACGAACATATGGCCAGTATGTTATTTTAATGTTCCAACAATGTAGGCCTGATGGAACAAAATTGACAACTTTAATTAAAAAATGTTGTGGCTTCACAGTTGTCAATATCAGGAAGGACTTTTGTAACTGTAGCAATTATATATCATGACGGTCCTTCAATAACATCAGGACATTACACAGCTTATTTAAAGTCTAGAAACGGCTGGTCATTCTGCAATGATTCTGTTTTAATTTTCAAAAAAAATTTGCCGTATGACCTTAAAAACTCTTACCTGGTGTTTTTAAAACCAAAATTTTAGGGAAAGAATCTCGGGATGTGCTCTGAGGAATTTCAAGAAGTTCTAATGGCTCCTACACGATTTGGCCTTGAGGATAAGTGTAGTACAGAGACATAACTTCTTACCATAACACTGGACGTCATGTTGAAATAACTGCACTTTGAATGAATTCAGAAAAACTGTTTCTTTTTATAAGCAAATTCAAGCAGCCAATCAAAACATGGAGTAGAGGGAATGTAAGTCTGCAATGCTGTCTACTGTTTTATATTGCTTTGTGATTAAAAGTGATGTAGAGAATTTAATAATTGTAGTAGTCATAGAGATAGTGTAAGTCTGCTTTATAGTAAGCAGTATCAGTGTCATAGGAAATGTAGAACATGAGTGAGCAAGAAAGGTAAGATATTAGTAATCCAGGATTGTGAAAATGATCTTCAACATTTTAATTCTGAAAGTTGCGGAAATACAACATGACGGGATTGGCTTACAAGAATTCCAAGAGTTATAAATGGCTCTGACACGATTTGGCCTTGTGGAAACGTGTGGTAGAGAGTGAGAAGTCATTTATTGTATGTAACATGTTTTTGAAAACGATGGAGGTTTTCTTTCAGAAAGTGGCGGGTTGAAAGTAATAACAGCACAACAGAGTGTAAGCTGTTCATAGGACATCCTTCGCCGTCATGGAAAGTAAGTTAACTTTAAGGAGTTCTGAATTCTGATTTGTTATGTTGTATGAGTTTTATAAACACAATCATTTTGATTGTGTTTTTTTTTCCCCGCTGTTATATGATGAATACCTTCAAGTCACTGTTTTAGTGAAATTTGATACATTCTGAGAACAGCAAAAATAAACCATTTAACATGTATAATTAATTCTGTTCTGTTTGCATTTATGATGTACATGTAGAACTGTGTAGGAGGCATGGAGAAGGTGAGGCTTCTGTAAGTGTCAAAGTTGTTGCATACAGTGCTCATATTCTACGTAGTCTTTCATATGATAGACTACATTTCCACAATGAGATACCTAAGCAAAGGAAACACAGGTGATATGATTGTGGAATGAGGGAAAGAAATTGCACGTTTTTCAATTATATTACCTGTGTTTCTTAACATTACACATCACATTGTGTAGATGAGGTTTAGGCCTGTTCCTGGAGACAGAGGAGGTCTAACATTTGTCCAAGAGTGCAGTCGACATGACACACTTGGTTGGTAGGCCTGCACATGTATTTTCTTCTCTGTATTCTTCAACAAACCTAAATTTCATCTGCAAGTCTGAGTAGGACTTACCTGAAACAAATCTGTGAATAGGTTACACCTTATCGGTATCTTGAAACAATGATTTAAAATGTTAGGCTGAGATTTATGATGACCGTGCGCCTCATTTGCTCCGCTGTGGGTCACTTTTGTGTAAAACATGCACCATGTTGCAAGATAGGTTTCAGTTCATCTCCAGCAAGATACCATCACTTTGAAATGTATATAATTAGCACTGTGTAGGGGACATGCAGAAGTTGAAGCTTTTCTAAGTGTCAAAATTGTTGTATACACTGCTCAACTTCTGTGTACTGTTTGATATGGTAGACTCCATCTGCACTATGAGATACCTAAGCAAAGGCAACACAGGTAATGTGATTGTGAAATGAGGAAAATAAACTCCACATTTTTCAATTACATCACCTGTGTTTCCTAAGTTTACGAATGACATTGTGCAGATGAAGTTTAGGTCTGTCCACGGACACAGAAGAGGTCTAGCCTTTGTTCAAGAGTGAAGTGGACATGACTTACTTCATTAGTAGGCGTTCACATGTATTATCTCCTCTGTATTCTTCAATAAGTGTAAATTTGATCTGCAACCCTGAGTAGGCCTCACCTTAAACAAACCTCTGGATAGGCCACACCTTATTGTCATTCTGAATCAATTATTTAACATGTTAGGGACAGATTTATGATAGGTGTATGCCTCTTTTGCGCCACTGTGCGTCACTTTTGTGACGCAGTCGCGGTTGAAAAGATTTGCTATGAGGGGACAAAATTATAAAATGATGAATCTAGGCAGATGTGTCATGCTGTAAAAAAACAATGCCACACGAAACCGATGCAGCAGTCATGCAAAAGATGCACAATGTTGCAAGATAGGACTCACTTCATCTGCATCAAGATACTATTAGTTTAAAATGTATATTTTTAGGACTGTGTAGGGGCATGGAGAAGCAGAGGCTTCTGTAAGTGTCAAAGTTCTTGAAAAACTATTTGTCCTTCAATCTTTTCCCTTGTTTTTTCTAATTTATTAAAAACATGTTTTAATATTTTTCAAATGTTTGTTCTCTCTTTCACAGATTTTTTAGTACAAAAAGAACAAATGACTAACTTAACGACAATTATAAGGTAAATGTTTTGTACTCTTTTTGTTATATTTCTATCACATTTAACTTCTATTACTTCCATTGCTTCATTTGTTTAAGAATCACTTTCCTGCCTTTGCTACTTCCCTCATTCCTTTCTCTATTACTTAATTACTCTACTCCTTCACTATTTTTCTTAGTCCCTCTCTTCTCATACTTCTTCACTCTTGGTCACTCACTCTGTCTCTATTACTTTCACTGTTTCTGACTGATCTAAAATTTTTTTTTTTAAAAGAACAGTAAGTATAAGGGAAGGAAACAGACAGTTATGTTAATAGAAAGACAGCTATAGGGAGTAAACTAGGGATACTGTTACCCGCAATCCTCTGCTGATGATGTCACTGACCATGTCATGAATGATGTAATATGTGACATCATCAGCAGTGGATTACGGGTAATAGTATCTCTAGTTTACTCCCCTATAGCTGTCTTTCTTTTAACATAACTGTCTGTTTCCTTCCCTTATACTTACTGTTCTTTTTAAAAAAAAAAATTTTTGGTTCGCTTCCGGTTCGCGTACCGGGAAGCGAACTGGGAAGCGAACCAAGAGAAATAGAGGTTGGCAGAGTTCCAAATATTCTACCAATTTTTTAATAACGGGGAGGTAGTTCTGAAAAGAACTTTTTTTATTGTTTTTGTTGTTTTATATTTTTTTTATTATTTTTCTGAACATTTTTTTACTTTTTTTGAATTTTTCTGAACGGTTTTATATATTTTTTGGTTTTTTTTGGTGGGGGGAAACGAAAACGATTCATTGTAAAGGGCTCAACAGGAGCAACAAAAAAAAAAGAATTTATTATTTGGGGCGTTTCGGACAAACTGGAAGATGATTGTCAATAGCTCTGTTGATCAGAGTGATGCTACTTTCTCTGTAGCAAATGAATCCATTGCAATGTACGCAGATTTGTTTTACTTCCCCAAATCTCATTTGTATATTTGGCACCATCTCCCTGCCCTCTGGTCCCGTCACTTCCGGTACCACAGATCTTCTGGCCATAATAGGGGGATTATCTAGATCGTTACGAAACTGTGCAGCACTGTAGTTGTTAGGATGCCACCTAGTCATATGGCGATGCATTGTGTAGTTTCCGTAACTGTATTTCTTCTCGGTCCCTCTGGACAGTCTATCTTGACATATAAGGCAAGTTACGTATCTTGCATTTACTTTTTTCTGGCCTTTGGGAATTTAAAAAAATTGCCAAATGAAGTTTTCTTTCCGGTGAGACCTCCTGGGCTCTTCAGGCAAAAACTGCCTCTCTTCCTGCTCTTCCTCCTCTTCCTCCTCTTCCTCTTCTTCCTCTTCTTGCTGAATTATAACTTCAGCAGGTGGTCCTCTCTTCCTTGGATGTGGTGGAGGTGGTGGGGAAGCACCAGCTGAAGCTACTAAAGAAGCCATTGCTCACTGGTAACAAAGGGTCTTTCTCTCACAAAGATGAAAGTCAGAGTGAGGAAAGAAGGAGGGGTTTTCATCATTTGGGAAAAACAATAGTTCTCAACCAATGAAAAGTGTTAATTTTAGATTACATGACCTAGTCTTACATCATTAGGAAACCAAAAGTGAAATGAACCAATGAAAAGTGTTATTACCAAGTCACATGACCTGCTGTGTTTACGTTACGCGCTTTGCGCCACCTCCCGGTTTGCTTCCGTGAACCTGCGCTTCGCGCTTCGGTTCGCGTACTAGTTTGCTTTCGGGTACGCTAACGTAGCACGTCATATGACGTATCACGCGACAACGCGAAACGTCATGCGGACGCGAGGCGTCACGATGTTGTTTTCTAACGCGGCAGTTGCGCTAAAGGAACGTTTACCGGTTCGCAGACTATTTCGCGGCATCAAGGTCAGCTAACGGGAAACTTCCCGATTCGCGAAGCGGGAGCGAAGAAAAAAAAATATTTAAAAAAAAAATTATTAATAAACATATAAAATATATTTTTGGATTTAAAGAAGAATACATTTTACAGCTACAGATATTAGCTTTTAAAAAACCAATGAAATTCACTGAAAAAACAATAGGTTATAGACCATATATAGTTAGGAATTAGCATTTACAAAACCTTGAAAATTCACTGAAAAAACTATAGGTTATAGACCATATATAGTTAGGAATTAGCATTTACAAAACCTTATTTTACTTACACAAAACCATTGAAATTCCATATATAGTTAGTTGCACTAACTATATATCGCGCACCCGCAATTCACTGCTGATGATGTCACATATTACATCATTCATGACATGGTCAGTGACATCACTGATGACATCACTGATGACATCTCAAATGACATCACTGATGACATCACTGATGACATCTCAAATGACATCACTGATTACATCACTGATGACATCTCAAATGACATCACTGATAACATCTCAAATGACATCACTGATGACATCTCAAATGACATCACTGATGACATCACTGATGACATCTCATTTGACATCATTGGTCACATCACTGATGATATCATTCATGTGACAATACAATGCATCTCCTCACACTTTCATATAACCTCTGTTACACCCAGTGTTAAATACAGAGTATAATTTTTTAAACCATTGACACACCAATACTAGTTACTACATACGCACTCACTGATTCCTATGTTTACACAAACACTCACTTATTCACCCATACAATCATTCATACATACAATCACTCATCTTTACAACACTATCATATGCACTCATACACCTATACAGACACTCACACTCTGCCACTCATCCATGGAGTTACTCACACACCTAGTCAGTCCTGTAAAGAATCAATCACACTTCCATTTTCTAATCTATACAGTTAAACATAGAGCACCTTACATTTTCAAACATATACTAACACATACTTACTCTCTTATACAATCATTAATACAAGTACACATTGATCTGCACATAGTCACACACCTCCCAGCCAACCACACACACACTCAGTCTCCCATACAAATACTTGGGCAATCAATCAATAACCCATATAGTTACTCATATAGCTACTGATCAACACATGCAGCAGTTTACAGAACAAAAGACATAATGATGCACAAATTAAGACAGTTTAGTCACTAACCCATGCACTCAGTGAGACACATTTAATCACTCACTCATACATTCAGTCATGCACCTACTAAATCCTTCGTCCAGCCACTTATACATCTACTCATTCTTCAATATGTAAGACATATTTTAAGTTTACAGAAACATACAGTCACTGGATGTTGTCATCAGTGATGTCATCAGTGATGTCATTTGAGATGTCATCAGTGATGTCATCAGTGATGTCACTGACCATCTCATGAATGATGTAATATGTGACATCATCAGCGGTAATTTGCGGGTGCGCGATATATAGTTAGTGCAACTAACTATATATGGAATTTCAATGGTTTTGTGTGAGTAAAATAAGGTTTTGTAAATGCTAATTCCTAACTATATCTGGTCTATAACCTATGGTTTTTTCAGTGAATTTTCAAGGTTTTGTAAATGCTAATTCCTAACTATATATGGTCTATAACCTATGGTTTTTTCAGTGAATATATATATACATACATATATATAAATGCATATGCATATATATGTGTATATGTGTGCGTGTAGAGAGAGGTAGAGAGGTAGAGGTGTAGAGGTAGAGAGGTAGAGGTAGAGAGGTAGAGACTAGTAGAGAGAGAAGTAGAGAGAGGTAGAGAGGTAGAGAGTAGAGAGTGAGTAATATAGAGTAGAGAGTGAGTAGTAGAGAGTAGTAGAGAGCAGTAGAGAGAGTAGCAGAGAGTGAGTAGTAGAGAGTAGTAGAGTGAATAGTAGAGTGAGTAGTTGAGAGTAGTAGAGAGTGAGTAGTATAGAGTGAGTAGTAGAGAGTAAGTAGTAGAGTGAGTAGTAGAGAGCAGTAGAGAGTGAGTAGTAGAGAGTAGTAAAGAGTGAGTAGTAGAGAGTAGTAGAGAGTGAGTAGTAGAGAGCGAGTAGTAGAAAGTAGTAGAGAGTGAATAGCAGAGAGAGAGAATAGTAGAGTGTAGTAGAGAGTGAGTAGTAGAGTGAGTAGTAGAGACTAGTAGAGAGAGAGTCATAGAGAGTGAGTAGTAGAGAATAGTAGAGAGAGAGTAGTAGAGAGTGAGTAGTAGAGAGTAGTAGAGAGTGAGAAGTAGAGAGTGAGTAGTAGAGAGTAGTAGAGAGTGAGTAGTAAAGAGTGAGTAGTAGAGAGAGAGTAGTAGAGAGTGAGTAGTAGAGAGTAGTAGAGAGTGAGTAGTAGATAGTGAGTAGTAGGGAGTGAGTAGTAGAGAGAGAGTAGTAGAGAGTAGTAGAGTAGTTGAGAATGAGTAGTAGAGAGTGAGTATTAGAGAGTAGTGGAGTAGGAGAGAGTAAGTAGTAGAGAGTAGTGGAGAATATTCCAAAGTTTGGCACAGCACCACTTGCACAATAAGTCCAATCAAATCATATCACTTAGAGTCCTTATTAAAGCGCTGAATCTTGGTGTATATTCAAATGCTTTTATTTTCCTTAAGTTTATGTACCACAGCCAGCCGACACGTTTCGTTCTGTACAACAGAACTTCTTCAGGGCGTTCTTATTTCCTTCAAGTTATGTCAGTGTCCTGTTGTCATATAACTAGATATTTCTTCCAAATGTTAGACGAGACGTAAGTACATTCTTATTCAAAGTGACTAGGTATCAATTTTACCCACACAATTCGGGCAGACTTGAGCGATTTATAGCATCCTCAAAGTCAGTCTTTCAAAACTTCCAAAGAATAGGACATGATAATCCAAATCCAAATGTTTCTCACGAAAAGTCATTTTCAATCGTTCGGAATATCAGCGTTTGGGCAGATGTGACCCAGGGACCCCCAGTATGCAAGGGGAATTAGTCCCCCCCTGCAAACGCACCAGTGGCCTGCGTTGCAGAGAGGTGTAAAAAGGGGCATAGCCTCATTACACCTCTGTGCAATGCAGCCCCCTGGCGCATACTGGAGGTTCAAGGTGCTAGTTTGCCCCCAGGGACCCCTAGTATGCAAGGGGAATTAGTTCCCCCTCTTCAAACATTCACGGGGGCTGCGTTTCAGAGAGGTGTAAAAAAGGGTGTGGCCTCATTACACCTCTCTGCAATGCAGCCCCCTGGCACATACTGGAGGCTCCTGGTGGGCTAGTTGGCCCCCAGGGACCCCCAGTATACAAGGGGAATTAGTTCCCCCTCTGCAAACATGGCAGGGGGCTGCGTTGCAGAGAGGTGTAACAACGGCCATAGCCTCATTACACCTCTGCAATGCAGCCCCCTGGCGCATACTGGAGGTTCCAGGTGGGCTAGTTGGCCCCCAGGGGCCCCCAGTATGCAAGGGGAATTAGTTCCCCCTCTTCAAACATGCACGGGGGCTGCGTTGCAGAGAGGTGTAAAAAGGGGCGTGGCATCATTACACCTCTCTGCAATGCGACTCCTGGTGGGCTTTCAGGTCTTATATAGTTAGTAATTAGCATTAAAAAAAACTTGCAAATTCACTGAAAAAACCATAGGTTTCAGGCCTTATATAGTTAGGAATTAGAATTTAAAAAACCTTTGAAATTCACTGAAAAAAACATAGGTTTCAGGTCTTATATAGTTAGGAATTAGCATTTAAAAAACCTTTAAAATTCACTCAAAAAACTATAAGTTTTACGGGTGTTATAGTTAGCTGGACATTTCACTCATACAAAACCATTGAAATTGCTCCTATATAGGTAGTTGTACTAACTATATTTCGCGCACCCGCAATCCACTGCTGATGATGTCACATATTACATCATTCATGACATGGTCAGTGACATCACTGATGACATCTCAAATGACATGAAGATGAAGTGAACAAGGCGGACTAGTCCGCCGAAACGCGTCTGATCGCATGTATTGGTGAATAAAAACCTTTGAATTGATCCACGGAGTCGGTGCCTGTTCTTCTTGAAGTCTAAGCCAGGATTGGGATAATATATATATATATACATATATATATATATATATTATCGCTCCAAGTTGCCCAAAGGTCGGGGATGCGCTCAGGCAACAATTTACATCCTGCCCTCCATTACACATGGCCTGCCTTGCCGACGCGTTTCGGAAATGTGTTGCTTCTTCATGGGCTTGTGGCACAAAAATATACGCTGCAGTACATCACGCTATTTATTTATTAAAAAACCCTTGATTGGTTTTCATTATCAGTCTCTCGCCTCCTGATAGGCTCATTCAACAGAGTCACAGGCATATAGCCTTCTGGGAGATGTATTTCTCCTGTTGCAGCGATCTCATAGTCTTTAGTTGCCCTCCACTGGGCTCCAAGGTAAGGAGAGTAACAATCCTCGGTGTGGTAGCCTCACGGCATAGGCTGCCATTTTAAATTATCGCTCCAAGTTGCCCAAAGGTCGGGGATGCGCTCAGGCAACAATTTACATCCTGCCCTCCATTATACATTTCCAAAACGCGTCGGCCAGGCAGTCCAATTGTAATGGAGGGCAGGACGTAAATTGTTGCCTGTGTGCATCCCTGACCTTTGGGCAACTTGGAGCGATAATTTAAAATGGCAGCCTAAGCCGTAGGGATTGCATGATCGCCGTAACAGCGGGCAGAGATCCGCGTCTATGCCCGGCATAACTGTGAGGCTACAACACCGAGGATTGCTACTCTCCTTACCTTGGAGCCCATTTGAGGGCAAGTAGAGACCATAAGATCGCTGCAACGGAGAAATACATCTCCCAGAAGGCCATACGCCTATGACTCTGTTAAACCAGCCTATCAGGAGGCAAGAGACTGATCACGAGAGCCAATCAAAAGGTTTTTTTAATACATAAAATTGCGATACACAGCAGCGTACTTTTGTGCCACAAGCCCATGAAGAAGGAATACATTTCCAAAACGCGTCGGCCAGGCAGTCCAATTGTAATGGAGGGCAGGATGTAAATTGTTGCCTGTGTGCATCCCTGACCTTTGGGCAACTTGGAGTGATAATATATATATGTCCCATTATGCCACACGATGGAATTGACATTTTTCATGAGAATGTAACGAATGACCTCAAGGAACTGCACAAACGTATAAGTAAAGGGCATTACAAGAACAATCAACAAACAATGGACTATGAGCAATTGGTAACAAAACTGAATAAGGACAAGAACATCATAGTACGACCAAGTGATAATGGAGGAAATGTGGTCTTACTAACAAAGGAAATGTATGAGAAAGAGGCATACGCACAGTTGAATGACCGCAACCATTATGAGAGGGTGAGGGCGATATCAGTAAAGGAAATGCAAACTGAATATCACTCCTGGGTAACAAAATGGAAGAACAAAAAATTAATATCTGACTCTGAATTTCAATATCTGAAAGTGGACCATCCAGTCATGCCCTGCATATATTTCATTCCAAAAGTGCATAAGGACCTTAATAATCCCCCTGGTAGACCGATCATCAATGCAAGAGGGGGACTACTAGAAAACACGCCAATATATATAGACTATTTCCTGCAGACTTTTGTACAATCCCTTGACTCATATGTCCGTGACTCAGGAGACTTTTTATGCAAAATGGATAACATTGAATGGCAACCGGGAGATTGGATGCTAGCCCTGGATGTAAGTGCCCTTTATACAAGTATACGACATTTGGATTGTATTGAAGCGGTTAAATATTATTTGTCAAGAAGAACTGGAGAGTTCAAAGAACATACTGACATGTTAATAAGAATGCTCACATACTGTTTGGAACATAATGTGTTCATATTCAACAATCTCTTATACAAACAACGTCAGGGAGTGGCAATGGGGGCCAGTTTTTCACCAAGCGTCGCATGTTTACACATGGGGGCTTGGGAGGAACTGGTCCTCAGAACCACCTTTGAAAAAGAGATGAGGGAGAATGTAACAGCGTGGTACCGCTTCATTGATGACTTGTTTGTGGTGTGGAGGGGTACACAAGTTGAGGCAGAAAAATTCATTGAAAACCTCAACAAAAATGACCTGAATATCACCTTTACGGTGACAATGAGTCAGACACAGGTACCCTTTCTTGACATTGAAGTATACACACATAACAACAAGTTAGAGAGTAGGCTATACCGTAAAGCTACTGCTGGAAACTCAATACTACACGCGAGCAGCACTCACCCAGCCCATCTGATACGAAGCATTCCGTATGGTGAGATGCTTAGATTAAGGAGACTGTGTAGTGAACCTGAGGAACTGATGAAGGCTCAGGAAGCTAGTACACGTAGATTTTTGGAGGGTGGGTACCACATAAACACTGTAAAACAGGCAATCCAGAAGTCAATGACTAAAGATAGAAAGGAGTTGCTTGGATACAAAGATGTCTCGGCTGAGACACCTAATGTCCCATTGACAGAGAACAGTGTAGAAATGTCAACAATGGAGTCTTTTCGTATAATAATGGGATACTGCAATCAACACAGAGAAGTGCGCAAAATCATCGACAAAAACTGGCCCATAGTTAGTAAAGACCCTATTATTGGCCAGAACCTCCCGAAAAAGGCATCCTTAACGTTCAGTAAAGCTCCTAAAATGAGAGAAAGGGTAGTAACAACATGTCCAGAGATAATCGACAGCACATCATGGTACAAAAATAATCAAGGGTTTTTCAAATGTAAAACCTGCAAGGCCTGTGGTCATGCTGTCAACAAGCGGGTATACAGCGATGGCTTTAGTGAACGTGAACATCGAATCACTAAAGTACTCACGTGTAAAACGGAATACGCTGTACACATCCTAGAATGCCCCTGCAAACTTAAATATGTGGGGAGCACCAAGCTCCCCGTCCACAGAAGAATTTTGCAACATTTGAGGGCAATCACCACACAGGACAACACCTACCCGGTGGCGCGCCACTTCAAAACACACCATCAGAGCAACAACAAAGAACTGACATATTTTGTAGTGGATGCCATCACAGCTAGCAGGAGAGGGGGCAATAGAGAGGCGAAATTGCGCAAAATGGAGACCAATTACATATTAAAGTTCAATAGCAAACAGCCAGGGGGCTTGAACCTCACTGAAGACCTTTACACATGTCTGCATTAAAAGAGCAAATAACCAAGGTTAAATTCGGGCGACTACACATTGGGAAAACAAATGAGATTGTTGTATATATTGTATATAAATGAATTAATTATGTCCTTTGTATTGTATATGATGGAGAAAAAATACATATATATATATATATATATATATATATATTTTTGTATATTTGGTATATTTTTGCATTATGGGGGTTTTAGGAATTGAAAACTATGTATATAGAATAATCCCATAGTGGGGTGGCCCGAGCTGGTAACCATGGTAGGCGGCATGCAATAACATAAGTCTATGAGGAGCTATTAATATTGGAACGGAATGTAAAGGTCTTACTGAATATCCCTGTATGACTAATGAAAAGTGAATGCTCAGAAGACTCCATCATATTTTGACAAATAACTCTGATAAAAAACCTTGATAAGTAACTCCGAAAACATCTGAGGATAACTAACCCAATAGCAAATTAAAGTAGAGGAAGCTGAAAGAGGAAATAAGGTAATAATATTGCACAATAGGAGAGGAAGGGGACAACATGAGCAGCAATAGAAACGAAAAGATGAAATGATTTGAAATAAGAAGCTCAAACTCACTCTGTAAAAACACAAATTTTAACTATTTTTTAAGCACATAAAAGCACTTTACACATATTGGGGATTTAGAACAATATACGGAGGAAGACCATGATTCTAGCATTTGTACAGTAATCACAACTAAGGGATTTACCCCACAATTTTGTAAATAAGAAAATATGTAAATGAGTTGTGATAATGATCAGGGATTTAACCCGGAATTGTTGATAGCTTTTTATCAAAATGTTTGTGTACATATTTAGTGTAAAAGCAGAACTAAGTACTGATAAAATTGTATGCACTAATGTACTATGTACTGTAAAAATGTACTAGTGGTTTCGAACCTGTAAGAATAGGAACGAAGTGCCTGTGACAAGGAGTCTTTCCTCTGTATTCATTTACTTATGTTGAAAATGTAACCAATCAGGTAGAGCACTGTGCACTTTAAAAATTCACGCAAAATGAGGTTACGCTGTCATGTGATCAAGGCTTTCTGCCGAAACGTTATGGCGACAGCTGAATAAAATCTAACCAGTATCCGAAACTCTGGTCCGTGTCTGTGTCCACAGCGTAATCGTAGTGAGAGCGATTGCGCGAGGAGATGGAGGTTGTTCGATATATATATATATATATATATATATATATACATATATATTACCTACTGGCGGTCGCCAGTAGGTATATATAGTTAGGATTTTTTCTCTATGGGTTTTTTGAAAATTCTATGTCTAATAACTTTGGCGTTTGTGGACGGAATCGGCTGAAATTTTCAGGAAAATGGCACATTTTGTTTCTGAGCAGCCCTTGAAAATTTGGGGGGGGTTCGTCCAGTGGGGGCCGAGAAAAAAGGGGGGTCCCAAAACGTGTTTTTAACATTGAGTTTTCCATAGGGCGGTTGGCCTCACTTTTAGCCCGAACGGCTGAATGGATTTGCACGAAACTTGGCAAAATTGTAGGGACTGGTAGCCCGATGTGCCTTTTGTAGGTCTCAATATATGTGCTCCAGTGGATTTTGAGAAATTAACGTTTAAAAAAAGATATATATCTGTAACAGCGGACCGGTTAGCGCTCTGGTTCGCGGACTTTTCGCGCAACGGAGCTTTGTGAAGCGAAGCTGATTGGTTCTCCGGCGTCTGTCAACATTCCAAACAGTCCGTAGCGGCCGCCATCTTGTCTCTCGGTAGGATCGAGAGACAAGAGGAGGTCAAAACAAAGGGGGAAATAACTATAAGGGGGCATAGTAGATCCTCGCTGACCCCCTAGGTTTGATGTGGAGGTTTTAAAAGGGCCCCGCGGGGCAAAAAAAAATAATAAAAATAATAATCGAACGGCTGAATGGATTTGCACGAAACTTGGCAAAATATTAGGGACTGGTAGCCCGATGTGCCTTTGCTAGGTCTCATTATATGTGCTCCAGTGGATTTTGAGAAATTAACGTTCAAAAAAAGATATATATCTGTAACAGCGCTCCGCTTCGCGTAACGGAGGTTTGCGAAGCTGATTGGTCATTCTGTCACTGGGCTATAGTTGGGCTACATCTGGCTGATATTTGGGCTACATTTGTTTTTTTGTGTGTCTGGCGGCCATCTTTGGGCTACATTGGGCTACATTGGGCTTCATTGGGCTACATTCGGCTAATTAGCAAATAGCTCATCGCAAACTAGGAATGGTAAAGAATCGCTATTTATTCCTTAAAGTTCGCTATTTAGGAAATGCAAATAACTTTGATGATACATATGGCGGTTCATCTCTAACAAGATAAGAAGCATAGGGATAGATTTATGATGACTGGCGCATCACCAGGGATGTGTTAGTCATTCTGTGCCGCTGTTCCGTCACCTATGGTGTGCTGCATTTACAATGCGGCGCATCACGGGGCAAAAACAGCACAGATGCGTGATGTATCTGTGCCGTAAAGGTGGCGCATTGCTGGAGTTGTATCGCAAGTGTGATGAAGCTCCAGCAAGGGTCGGGGGTGCCCCTGTCGCAGGGTTTCTGTTCTCACACAGAACTGTGGACAGAGGATTGGAACCTCGGCGAATTAGGGTGTCCCAAAACTCACGTTAGTAATCAAAAACTATTTAGCAAGCTAGGTACAGTGTCACATTGGATATAACAAACTCTCAATGTTTAGACAATCCAGAATATGAACTTATAGTACCTCAGGATACGTGGAACTCATGAACAGTCGGTCGTTATATATTTCTTAGAAACCAGAACATGGAGTTAAGAAGAACACATGTGTATTTGAAATGTTTATTTACTAATGCCGTCTTCTCAGGCGTAGTACCTTAGATAATAAAAGTACACATATTATCAGTAGCAAAATTACCAGCATAGTTACTAGTACATAAAAAGTGAATGGTGATAGTATGTTAACATGCTGTAAATGAATAAGAGTTAGCAACACTTATAAGCAGCCGCGGGCCGTGGAGGGAGTTACGGTGAGGCAGGGAGGCGGGGAGGGGGAGAAGCAGGGTGGAGAATACAAGTACACATATTATCAGTAGCAAAATTACCAGCATAGTTACTAGTACATAAAAAGCGAATGGTGACAGTATGTTAACATGCTGTAAATGAATAAGAGTTAGCAACACTTATAAGCAGCCGCGGGCCGTGGAGGGAGTTACGGTGGGGCAGGGAGGCGGGGAGGGGGAGGGGCAAGGTAGAGAGGGCTCCACCCTGCTTCTCCCCCTCCCCGCCTCCCTGCCTCACCGTAACTCCCTCCACGGCCCGCGGCTGCTTATATCTCACCCTCCCTAATACACATATTATATTATTTGCTAAGAAGGTCTCTTTGTGTTGGTTTAGGGCGTGCCCATACTTTAGTGTCTTAGATTTGAAGGAATCACATCAGCATACACCAGCTCTCTCTTCATGTGAACCGCATCAACTGTTGTGTATGTGTGTTCGGCAAAGCAATATAAAACCCGCCTCATGCCCAGAATTGGCAGAAGTTGCACTTATGTTATGAGTATGAAGTCGTGGAGATCAGACCTCATAACAATTCTGTATCGTGTTGTTCTTGAAACTTTAGCACTCGCTGTACAGATATAGTTTAACAAGTAAAGCAGATAGTAGACCAATAACATATTATTCTCATGTAAACCACGATGAACTACTAGGTGGAAAGCTAAAGCAACAACTAAATGTCGTGTGCAGAAGTTGCAAAAAAGGAAAAATGGCGTTTAAACCGGTAATGAGCCCATGCTAACTTAACACGGTGTAAAGATATCCAGGACCTAGATGACACCTCCCCATGATCCGGAAACGAACTGAATAAGATAATAGAAGTGCCATCTCATGAGAGCAGATTGCAAGTTTATATGTGGACGGTCCGCAAGGTAAAGCATTAAAAACTAGGAAAATTCAATGCTAAAGAAAAATAAAACAGCCAAGTACTTTATCGAGTCTTAAGCCAATAGGCAAGGTAAATAATAAAAACTTGACAATTAAGTCAATGAATTGTCAATGAAATGCTAGTACTCAGCATATGAAACATGAAAAAGGTCTATGACATAAGTGTGTATGCAAAATAAGCTGCAACAGCCTCCAACAGGAAGTCACCGTCTTCATCCGAAAACAGTTCAGCCATCCAATTTAAAAGCGGAAAAGAACATACGTGCTCTCCCAGCACCGGATCCTCTATCACCATCAGAGGACAGCTCGGTGGGTTTTCAAGAAAGCTGTGTTCCAAGAAAGACTGTGCTGCCGCCAGTAAATTCCAGGGACCAAGTAGTCCATGCATCAATGCCACAGCCATAATCCTTTCGCCAGGACAAACCAACTCGTGAGTAATGATAGGAGTCATCAGCTGATTAAAGTCGACGTCAGGAGAAACCGGTCCGCAGAGACACAAATCAATGGCCCAATCGAAATCACAGGTCAGGCAGTGAAATACAGGCTGGACACAGGTGAAGTAGGAGAACCGAAAAGATAATCCATATGCCGTGCTTAATATCGCCAACGGCATTGTGCCATAATATTCTAGCATGCGATTGCGGAACAGTGTCAGCAGCTGCAGGGTCGGAGGTTGCATAGGAGGGACATCCATATTTAAAAATGTAAAAAAGCACAAGAGCGTCCGCTGGTAATGCAAGTAAAAATGCAATCCACGAACCAGAGTGGAGAAAATGGAATGAAAGGGAGCAGGGATGACTCCAAAGATTTTCTCAAATGAAGTCACGAGACCACTGGTAACAACTTTAAAAAAGTGTGCCAGGGATTTTGTGGAGGATGCGTTAAAGATAGTCGGAAACATGTTGCTGAAATTGAAAGGCAAAGCTGTGTACGGGTGTTCGCTATGTGAAGTACGAAAGTTTCACGGGCCGAACTCAAGGCCACCTCTCTCTGAGACAAAAGAGCTCTTATTCTTGTCATGCCGTTGAAACGTGTCCCAAGGTTGGTATTTGTGGCCAGATTGAAAACTCCCTATGTTCATGTGTGGGAGGAAATAGAACATTTCTGCAGCAAATAACCCGTTCACTTACTGTTACGATAAAAGGAATACTTTTAATTAACTCAGAACAATCTTCATTATTGAGCATCAAATAACTACCATTTTCCAACAACTTGAACGTGGGGATGATAGCAGGAACTGGCGTGCCTTGCAACACGCAAGCCATATTTGGTCGGTGTTTGTTGCATGAATCGTGTAACTGTATGTGCCTACACATTAGTGAATGATCTGGCGTCTCAGTGCATTCCTCTCCATTCAGATAAACTTCTTGATCATCTTTGAAACATCTGTATGTGTATGGAAGCGACCAGACCTCATGAACAAAAGCACTACCTAAAGGTTCATAAAGACCTATTGGTATATATTTCATACAATTTGAAAACTTATATAAAGCAAAAGGCAGCGTTATTAAACCGTGGATAAGGCATGTTGCCAAAAAACCCGCAATCCTCTGCTGATGATGTCACTGAGCATGTCATGAATGATGTAATATGTGACATCATCAGTAGTGGATTATGGGTAATAGTATCTCTAGTTTACTCCCCTATAGCTGTCTTTCTTTTAACATAAGTGTGTGTTTCCTTCCCTTATACTTACTGTTTTTGGTTCGCTTCCAGTTCGCGTACCAGCGAGCGAACTAGGAAGCGAACTAAGAGAAATAGAGGTTGGCACAGTTCCAAATATTGTACCAATTTTTTAATAACGGGGAGGTAGTTCTGAAAAGAACTTTTTTTTTTATTTTTCTGAACATTTTTTTAATGTTTTTGAATTTTTCGGAACAGTTTTATATTTTTTTGGGTTTTTCTTGGAGGGGGCAATGAAAACGATTCATTGTAAAGGGCTCAACAGGAGCAACAAAACAAAAAAAAGAAGTATTTATTATTTTGGGCGTTTCGGACAAACTTGCATATGATAGTCAATAGCTCTGTTGATCAGAGTGATGCTTCTTTCTCCGTAGGAAATGAATCCATCGCAAAATACGCAGGTGTGTTTTACTTCACCAAATCTCATTTGTATATTTGGCACCATCTCCCTGCCCTCTGGTCCCGTTACTTCCGGTACAACAGATCTTCTGGCCATAATAGGGAGATTATCTAGGTCGTTCCGAAACTGTGCAGCACTGTAGTTGTTAGGATGCCACCTAGTCATATGGCGATGCATTGTGTAGTTTCCGAAACTGTATTTTTTGTCGGTCCCTCTGGACAGTCTATCTTGACATATAAGGCAAGTTACGTATCTTGCATTTACTTTTTTCTGACCTTTGGGAATTTTAAAAAATTGCCAAATGAAGTTTTCTTTCCGGTGAGACGTCTTGGGCTGCTCAGGCAAAAACTGCCTCTCTTCGTGCTCGTCCTCCTGTTCCTCTTCTTCTTCTTCTTGTTGAATTACAACTTGAGCAGGTGGTCCTCTCTTCCTTGGAGGTGGTGGAGGTGGTGGGGAAGCACCAGCTGAAGCTACTAAAGAAGCCATTGCTCAGTGATCACAAAGGGTCTTTCTCTCACAATGATGAAAGTCAGAGTGAGGAAAGAAGGAGGGATTTTCATCATTTGGGAAAAACAAGAGTTCTCAACCAATCAAAAGTGTTCATTTTAGATTATATGACCTAGTCTTACATCATTAGGAAACCAAAAGTGAAATGAACCAATGAAAAGTGTTATTACCAAGTCACATGACTTGCTGTGTTTACGTTAAGCGCTTTGCAGGGCCTCCCGGTTTGCTTCCAGAAACCTGCGCTTTGGCACTCGCTTCGCGTACCAGTTCGCTAACGTAGCACGTCATATGACGTATCACGCGACAACGTGGAACGTCATGCGGACGGGAGGCGTCACGATGTTGTTTTCTAACGCGGCACTTGCGGTAAAGAAACGTTTACCGGCTCGCGGTCTATTTCGCGGCATCAAGGTCAGCTAACGGGAAGCTTCCCGATTCGCGAAGCGGGAACGAAGAAAAAAAAATATTTTAAAAAAAAATTATTCATAAACATATAAAATATATTTTTGGATTTAAAGAAGAATACATTTTACAGCTACAGATATTAGCTGTTAAAAAACCAATGAAATTCACAGAAAAAACCATAGGTTATAGACCATATATAGTTAGGAATTAGCATTTACAAAACCTTGAAAATTCACTGAAAAAACCATAGGTTATAGACCATATATAGTTAGGAATTAGCATTTAGAAAACCTTATTTTACTCACACAAAACCATTGAAATTCCATATATAGTTAGTTGCACTAACTATATATCGCGCACCCGCAATCCACTGCTGATGATGTCACATATTACATCATTCATGACATGGTCAGTGACATCACTGATGACATCACTGATGACATCTCAAATGACATCACTGATGACAACATCCAGTGACTGTATGTTTCTGTAAAGTTAAAATATGTCTTAGATATTGAAGAATGAGTGGATGTATAAGTGTCTGGATGAAGGATTTAGTAGGTGCGTGACTGACTGTATGAGTGAGTGATTAAATGTGTCTCACTGAATGCATGGGTTAGTGACTAAACTGTCTTAATTTGTGCATCATTATGTCTGTTGTGATGTAAACTGCTGCATGTGTTGATCATTAGCTATACGAGAGGCTATATGTGTTATTAATTGGTTGCCCAAGTATTTCTATGGGAGATTGAGTTTGTGTGGGGGTGGCTGGGAGGTGTGTGACTCTGTGCATAGATGTGTGAGCAGTTGATTCACTAGGTGTATGAGTTCAAGAGTGCATGTGGAAAAAGCTACATGGGCGGTTGACTGTGTGCATGAGTGTATTGATGAGTGAATGGATATCTCAATGCTACATGTCATAGTAAGTACATATGTAAAACACAGTACATGTGAGAGTTGGCATATATAAATAACTGTGCATGAGAGCCACTGAATGTGTGAGTGGCTGTATGGATCATTGTGAACTTGTATCAGGGATTGTATAAGAGAGTAAATATGTGTTAGTATATGTTTGAATAAGTAAGGTGTGTATAACTGTATAGTTGAGGAAATGGAGGTGAGATTGTTTCTTTGCATGACTGACTAGGTGTGTGAGTAACTCCATGGATGAGTGACAGTGTGTGAGTGTCTGTATACACTGAGTGTATCTAAGGTTATATTAGAGTCTGAAGAGGTTTATCGTATTAGCACAAGAATGATGTCAAATGAGATGTCATCAGTGATGTCATCAGTGATGTCATTTGAGATGTCATCAGTGATGTCATCAGTGATGTCACTGACCATGTCATGAATGATGTAATATGTGACATCATCAGCAGTGGATTGCGGGTGCGCGATATATAGTTAGTGCAACTAACTATATATGGAATTTCAATGGTTTTGTGTGAGTAAAATAAGGTTTTCTAAATGCTAATTCCTAACTATATATGGTCTATAACCTATGGTTTTTTCAGTGAATATATATATATATATATATGTATATATATATATATATATATATATATATATATTACCTACTGGTGGCCATTTTGTGATTCCGTTGAAACAAGTAAGGGGAGAAAAGGGTAAAAAGAGTAGGAAACAGTAAGAGCACTGTAACCTCTGTGGGGGAGTGTGAAGCAAAGTAGTCACTCCTACCGGTCTGAAAGTGCGGTGTTGCTCATATGACATGGTGCTGATATGCTGCTACACTCGGATATGAAACCGTGAGCTCATTGCTGTAAGTGATGTGCTCTGGTCTTTGTAGCAAACGTGTGCAGGTAGTGTTAGTAGATGTTTATACCACACAGGAGTGGGAAGCGACTACTGACCCCTACTGTGCATTTATACTATACCAGAAGTGGGAAGCGAAGTACTCATGCCTAACGGTGTGAAGACTCGGGGATCAAACCAAGCTGTTTGCTGTAAAGTGATGGGCTCTAGGCGGTGTAGCATACTGGTATAACTGTGTAAGTAGTGTTAGTATGCGTTTATACTATAGAGCGAGTGAGAAGCTAACTACTCACCCCTACTTGTCTGAAGACTCGGGGATTAAACCATGAGCCTAATCCGTGAGCTCATTGCTGTAAAGTGATGTGCTCTGGGTGCTGTAGCATACCTGTTAAAGTAGTGTTAGTTTGCGTTCATACAATACAGGGAGTGGGAAGCAAACTACTCACCCCTACCAAATAAAACCATGAGCTCATTGCTGTGAAGTCATGTGCTCTGTGTAGTATTCCAATGTAAGTCATAAAAGAATGTTAGTATGTAATGCGACTAGAATGTAAGTATGTAATGTTAGAATGTAGGGCTGTCATGAGGGGAATTCTTGGGAGTTTGTAAACGGTGCTGGAGAAGATGGTTGATTTGCTGTCTGCTCCTGTTGGTGGCTGTTTAAGCTGTCTTGTTTTCCTGCAATAAATCTACTTATCGAATCCACTGCTGTCTGCCTCTTCACTACATAAATTTGGCGACGAGCGGGAGTAGGTAAAAAGAAGGCAGCACTCACCAATATTTCGAGCTCCCTTGCATTCTGCTGAAGACTTGTTTTCTTCGGGAAGCTGTTTCTACTCATCCCAGGGTCGTCGGCTCATTGAACTATGTCATCCGAACTCTGGTAGGATTTATATTTTTTTATTTTGGGCTTCCTCTGCTTCTTCACTACACTCTGGTCGCTGTACTACATGTGTGCAAGTAGTGTTAGTATGCATTTGAACTAATTCTGTAGTTATGCAGTAACCAATGCATCATGGCCCTATGGAGCGCCACCTCCCAGGCACAGCTCATACAATGTCCTGGTGTGTGTATCCGCGAGACATTTATGTTTGCTATCACAGGGCAGGAGCATAGCTTCCACCCTGTGATAGAAAATCCTTGTTTGCCTCGTTGAAGGGAGAGGAGGAAAACCTCGTATCTTTTCAATAAAGCGGATCCAGATGTAAAATTAGAAAAAAAAATGAAGCTGGGTCTCACCCATTCATTCAAATAAGCCCCCTGGTGGGTAATGTTCCCGGGGCCAATCCTATTATTATATTGCGGGGTCTCTGCAGCACTCGGGACCTCAATCTCACATGTAAATTAGGCGCGGGAGGCCACAGAGACGTTTCGCAGCCTAGGGGATCGACACGTCCCCGGGTATTGTTTACTAATTGTTTTGGGGGTTTCAAGGCCAACTCAAGTCCGGGGATCGGCACACTCCAGTGCTTTATTTAAATATACAGGGTGGGCCTCGCCAGTCCCTGAAGCCTCAGTGACCCTAGGCAGTGCAGTATTGGTTCTGTAATCACACCAGCAGTATTCATGGGGTTATAAAGTGATACACTTATCGAACCCTTGCAGTTGTAGAATTACCCAGGCTTTATTTATGTAATAGTCTGTTGGTTTATATTTGGTAGGTGCACCGCAAATTTACAAACGTTTTCCCTCAAAACCTCCTTTCAACCGCCAATTTTCACAATAAACTACAGACAAGTGTTGTCAGAAAAAGAAGACTCATACACTTACTCATTTATTGGTAAAAAAATAACCTTTATTAAAAGAACACACATAATTTATTCGAACAAACCACAGTATAACATGAAATAAGTGGGAGGGACTCCTCCGGAAGCAGCGTACAAAACCTGCAAGACAAAAAAGAAACATAAGTATGTGTGCCCTGTCCAAGAGAAAAAGAAAGGTAGTCAGAATGAAAGGAAGAAAGTGAGAATGAGCAGAGAGGGAGTCGGTGGAAAGGAGAATGGGAGGGACAGTCAAAAGTACAGAGGAAGGAGGAGAAAGAGCATTGGCCTACTGTACCCAGCCCTCACTGTTCATCTCCCATCACCCGTATGTCTGGGATGCTGGTGTCCGTGAGAAAGAGTGAGGTTCAGCAAGTCTTTAAAATGAAACAGAGATATAAATGAGGTCCGAGATTACATTATTATCTATGGCAACATCGCTTGCCTGCACCTGTGAACCCAGGCTGTTGCACCCCAACCCCTTCCCCTGCACTGTGCTTAATTGCAGCTCCTGTGCACCAAGGCTTCACTGCTCACCTGCCACCACCGGTGTGTCCAACGACGTTCAGGTGTGATCTCCGACTCCGGGGTGCCTCTCTCAGGGTGGCACAGCAGGTCTCCGGTTAGGGACGGTGTCTTGATACCACGATGGAAGGCGTCAGAATGCCCAGTTCATAATCACGGGCTGAGCACCCGCTGCGCCCATTTTGGCACAACCAACTCAGTGTCTGAAAAGGGAGAAATATTATAATGCTAGAAATGTCTTGAGGTAAATGTAGGTTTATTTCAAGCTTTATAGATAACACCAGTTGAGTGCATCCTTCCTTCTTGAAGTACGATCTACCAACTGTTAGTGGTAATCATGGTTCAAAGAGGAGTTATAGTGCCCGAGAATACACAAGGTTAAATAATAATATGGTATGCTAATGTTCACATACAAAGGAACAGAGAGCATGCTAGAAGCATAATGTGCATGTGTAATGCAGTGGTGTAAGCCTGTGTGCATGTACACTTAGTAATCAGCTCACTATAGTGCCCCAAAAGGCAACACCCAGTGTTTGTAGGGCGGTGCTGCCCGCTGGCACATTGCCCCCCACACCCCAGGAACCGCCAACCCCGGGGCATTTTTTAAAAATAAATGTAACCTGTGTGGGTGGGCTCAAGCCCCCCACATGCCCAGGGGACTGCCACCCCCAGGGCACTAAATAATCAAAATAGAGGGCCTTGTTACGGACCCCGATCCCTGGGGATCACCACCCCCAAGGATTTGCATTAAGTGGGAGAGGGGCCACGCGGCCCCCCATACTGGAGCCTTTGATGGCTTTGGGTAGCGCCACCATCTGGGGCCGGCTCCTGCAGTGTCCTGGGGTGCACACCCCGGGACACTGCTGTGTGCTAAGACAGGGTGAGAGCCTCGTGGCTTACGCCCTGTCATAGCAAACTGGTTTGGTTTTTAGAAGAGAGAGCAGGGAATCCTGCTCTCTCTTCCAAAAACCAAAAACTATTGCTTTGGAGCTGCATCTTAGCAGCTCCCCATGTGGACAGGACGCGAGGAGCCGGCGGGACTGTGGGGGGATTGGGGACTCCCCCACGGTCCTCAATGGATAGGGCCTGCCCTGGGAGATGGGGTCCCCGGGGACATAAGTGGCCCAGGAGGGGGGGCACACAACCCCCTTCCCAAATAATAATTTTAAAAAAATGGAGATGCCGGCTCCGGGGGGATGGGGTCCCTGGGTCCATGAGTGGCCTGAGGAGGGGGGCCAAGCAGCCCCCTCCAAAAAACAAATACATTTAAAAAACTGGCCATGCCCTGGAGGATGGGGCCCCCGGGGCTGAATATGGCCTTGGGAGGGGGGCCATGCGGCCCCCTTCAAAAAAATTTATAAAAAAAAATGGGTCATGCCCTGGAGGATGGTGTCCCCAGGGCCGATAAAAAAGGAAAAGAAGGGGGGCCACACAGCTCCCCTTCTTAAAAAAAAGAAGGACCAGCATCGTGCCGGAGGCCCCGCTCCCTCCCTCCACCACTGTGCAAATGAACCCCTGGCGCGTTTGTAGAGGGAGAACTAATTCCTCTTGAATACTGGGGGTCCCTGGGGGCCAAATAGCCCACCAGGAACCTCCAGTATGCACCAGGGAGCTGCTTTGCGGAGAGGTGTTCAGAGGCCACACCCCTTTTTACACCTCTTTGCAAAGCAGCTCAGTGGCACCTTATGGAGGTACCTGGTGGACTAGTTGCACCCTTAATACCCCAAATTAAAATGCACCAAGGGGCGCGTTTGCACAGTAGTGAAGGGAGGGGGCGGGCCTGATGTGACATGTGTGCAAACACGCACTGTGGCGCATTTTTATTTGGGGAATTAATTCCTCTTCAATACTGAGGTCCCCTGGGGGCCAACTAGCCCACCAGGTGCCTCCAGAGCTGCTTTGCAGAGTGTTGTAAAAAGGGGCGTGGCCTCTGAACACCTCTCTGCAACACAGCTCCCTGGCGCATACTGGAGGTACCTGGTGGGGTAGTTGGCATGCACACAGACATCGGAGGGCAGGAGGAAGGAGAATAGAGGCAGCAAGCTAAGCACAGAGGCTAAGCAGGAGGTCAATGATGGGGCATAGAATTGGACAATGGAGGGCAAGAGGAGTGGACTGGTACTTCATGCTAAATGGAGGGTAGTGGCAGCACATCAGACTATGCATGGCAGGAGGGAGGAGGTTAGTCCATGGGTTCAGACAACAGAGGATAGGGAGGAGGTGGATGGGGCAGCAAGCTAACTGTTCAGAGAAGGCAGGAAGGCCAGTGGCAGAACAACTGCCACATAGGGCTGTAATAAGGGATCAGGGACATGGAGTTGGACAATGGATGGCTAGGAGGAGGAAAGGCAGGAGCAACAAGTGTGGGTGGGGGCAGCACAATGCCCAGCCCTGCTTCCAACCCCCCACCAACCATTGTGATATGCATGTTACTTAACGTAAACAAAATAGAAATTTGCTGAAAAAAATAAAGATTAAAGGGACGGTATAGTTAGAATCAGTTTTCTCTCTTACACCACCAGAGCAATTCAGCAGTTACAGTTACCTGATCTAACTATAGCTTACGCCCTCGCAATGTATTCCTAATGACCTCAGACATTACATCATTCATGACATGATCAGTTACTTCACTCATAACATCGCTCATGACATCTCAAATGAGCTGTGAATGGAATGGAACTATAATTGCTAGAACTTTATTTAGGGATAATGTGTGTATATGTTAACATCCCTTTTTTTCTTTTCTTTAGTGTAAGAACATTTAGATTAAACTTAAATATTAGCATTTAAAAAAGCTTTGAAATTCACTGAAAAAACATAGGTTTCAGAGACGTTATGGTTAGAAATTAGCATTCAAAAAACCTTAGAAATTCACAGCAAAAAAACAGAGGTTTCAGGGGTGTCATACAAAACCATCAAAATTCCTCTGATATAGTTAGTTCTGCTAACTATAACTCGCGCACCCACAATGACATCACTGATGACATCACTGATGACATCATCCACGTGAAAATCTGATACACCTCATCATACACTAGTATAACCTTTCATCACTCACTGTAAAATACAGAGTACCATATTTGAAACCATTGACACACCAAAATAAGTTACTACATACCCACAACTACCCATTGAACAACAGAATCACGTATACATGCAGTCACTAATCAATAGAACACTCTCAAATGCACTTATACACATATTTAGACAGTGACACATCAGCAGTCATCATAGTAGTTTATGAAGTCATCCTACTCACTAATGAAAACAATTATTCACACTTACATTTACTCACTTACACAATTATACACACAACACCTCATTTATTCAAACACATAGTAACTCATAGTTAATATGTTAAAAAATCACTATTACAATTATACACTCATTCATAGAGTTACTCTCACAATCACTGACTCTTACATATACTTATTTATATACAACAACTCTCACATACAATGCCTTTTATTTTTTCACTTTGTTGAAGATGTACAACTAAAACATATATTCGCTCAACAACACACAAATAAATACACTCAGTTACCCAAACAACTGTTTCCACGTGCACTCTTAAACCTATTCACTTAGTCAATCAACCATTCACACATCTATGCATAGAGTTACACACACCCCATCCAATCATAAACAAACTCAGTGTCCCATACAAATACTCACCCAACTAATCCAGTTACTACATACACACTCACTGATTCCTAATTCTACACGCACAACTACCCATTCAACAACAGAATCACTTATACATGCAGTCACTAATCAATAGACCACTCTCAAATGCACTTATACACATATTAAGACATTGACACATCAGCAGTCATCTTAGTCGATTATGCAGACATCCTACTCACTAATGAAAACAATTAATCACACTTATATTCGCTCACCAACACACAAATAAATACACTCAGTCACCCAAACAACTGTTTCCACATGCACTCTTGAACCTATACACCTAGTCAATCAACCATTCACACATCTATGCATAGAGTTACACACACCCCATCCAACAGAATCACTTATACATGCAGTCACTAATCAATAGACCACTCTCAAATGCACTTATAGACATATTTAGACATTGACACATCAGCAGTCATCTTAGATGGTTATGCAGTCAAATCAAATCAGAATTTCTTTATTCGATTCATAGGATATTAATCATAAAAGTTACAGAAATACAGCACGGATAAAAATGTCTATAAATCCAAACAATCCATTTCAGCAATTGGCCAGTTTCCTAATTCTCAAAGATGCACATAAAAATGAGGTAACGCTAAAAAAGATTAAAGGATCAGTTAACATTCGTAAAAAATGTAATGTAAGATGACATTGTTTAAAATCTAATTTACGTAAGAGAGGAATTAAACACCTGTTATGGTGATTACAATAAAATTTACAAAAAAGAAGATGTGCAAATCAGTTTGTAATGAGAGATCATTGCAAGGGCAGCATACAAGATCATTAATAGGATAGATACCACCCAGGTAGCCCAGCATACACGGGATATAATTTAGGCGGAATCATGGTAGAACAAATCTGTGTTGAGTGTTTGGAACAAACTCCAAATAGGATGGTAACCCTTCGACTTGCAATGGGCCCTCCAAATATACACTTATAGTGGGTTTGTTATGAAGTATGTTCATTCTCGCATCATTGGAGAAGGCTAAAAACCGAGTCTTTAAAAACTTTTTTGAAACCGATACACAATTTCCTGGTGATTCAAACAAACTCCCAGTGTCTAGGGTATATAGAATATTTTTTACATATTTTAACCATGGGATGTCCTCAACATGTTCCATGGCTAGGCAGTCAGTTATTATTTGTTGGGTGAGGGGCACAGTATCTCTGGACCATACTGAGTGCCATAGAAGGATAGGGCCTACGTTGATTTGATCAGTTATATAGGGGATATTTTGCTCTTGATGTAGTGTAAAATTGGGACAGCTACTGGGGAGACCCACCATAGATTTCCAGAAACTGTCCTCTATTACTTGTAGATCCTTTACTTTGACACGGCCCTATACTCCAGCTCCATAGGCTGCTACTGCACTAGATTTAGCCCCATAAACTTTCCTTACAAGAGCTGGGTTTCTTGATCCCAATTTGTTTGAAAAAGAGCATATGGCATTAAGACTTTTTTCCAGCAACATTCCTCGATTCGCCACCATGTTCCCCCAAGTTGCTCAGTAGTCAAAGGTAACCCCTTGTTAAGAGAATTGGTCTGTCTGTGCCCCTTTACGGTTCGAGATAAAAAAAAGAAGGGGGATTTTTCTGCTTCTTCCCTGCGATTAATACGAATGACTTTGGTTAATTTGTACAGAGATCCAGGCTGTTCATGAATTCTACATAATTGTTCAACAATTTCTGGAGCAATCTTTCTGTGTGTCCCATTAAAACTTCAGCGTTTGCATGCATTAAAATTGGAATGTGCATCTTATTTATTCTCGGTACATCTAAAATCGATTCAAGCAGTCGGGACTCCACCCCATTAGTATAGCGTGAAAACAGAAAGGGGGCTAGGACGCACCCTTGGCTAACGACTCTTGTAATGGGGAACCATCTGGTGCATTCACCCTGTGAGCCATATCTTACACAAGCTTCACTCCTCACATACAGTTGTCTTACAAAGGTATTTATTTCATCATCTATCCCCAGGTCCCTCATTATCTTCCATAAATGTGAGTGGGATACACAGTCGAATGCTGCGCTAAGGTCCATGATGGTCAGGTAGAGGTTGCCTTGCTTAGCTTGGGTGTACTTTGCTATAAGCAAGCTCAAATTCAGACACTGATCTTGGGTCCCTCTACCTTTTCTAAATCCATATTGAGCAGGGATTAGAATGTTATTTACCAAAGTCCATGCCTCCAGTCTATTTAGTAATACTCTTCCCATAAGTTTGGCTGTACTGCCAAGAAGAGAGATCGGCCTATAGTTTCTGGAGTCTAATTTATCCCCTTTTTTATGAATTGGGATTAAAACTCCTTTATGCCAAGAGTCTGGGGATCCCTCTTAAGCTATGGCACTAAATGTATTAGTAAGTAAAGGGCTCCAAAGGTCTGGGCAATCTGTAAAAAAATCTATTGGTGTGCCATCCATACCCGGAGCCTTATTACTAGAGCATTGTGCTAGGGCTGCCCCTATCTCCATATTATTAAAAATAAGGGGGACATTGTGAGTTTGGTCCAGCTTCCCTGCCATCGGTTCTGGGTCCTGTCTCAAACCGTTAAACATTTTGCTAAAATTATCTACCCATGAATCCTCATCCACATGTGTGTCCAGATTAGGATTGGAGCTATGTTTTAAAAATGGTGCATTAACAATTGACCAAAAGACCCTCGTATTATTTGCAAGTGCAGCTTTCAGTAATTTATTCCCAGGACTCTTCTTTAGGTATCTTTATCCTGTCATTCCTAGCCATAAGATAATTCTGCCAGGCCTGTTTCACCAGGGCGGGATTTCTTGGAACACACTTGCGGGATCGATATAAGTGGGAAAGTGCCTTTGTGCAGTTATGATCAAACCATTTAGGTCCTATGGGTAGGTTTATGTGATCCACCACTTTTCCATATTCAAGAGTTTCTTCTTCACTTCCAACAGAATAGTTTCGAAGGCCTCTTTTGTGGGCTGAGGATCCTGGTTTGGATCTAAGCAGATAACTATTTTCTTCATTTGGCTAGATACAACCTCGGGATGAGGACCGTTTTAACAATGCTCTCCCATTTGAGTGTTATTCCATTCTTTTTTTAAATGACTGGCTTTATGTTTAAGAGGTTAGTACCATGAATACCTCACCATTTCATTATCCAAGTTAAGGGTACATGATCACTGAAACCTAAGGATTCAACAGTTATAATGCTGAAAGTTCCTACCAATGTGGCTGAGGCTATTAAAAAATCCATTACTGTGCTATGTTGGGTAGCGCAAGAAAGTATCACACAAAAGGGCAGTAAGTTCTGACCAAGGGTTCAAAATCTACAAATTTTTTACAACAATAAATTTGTTGAGAGCATTGCCATATTGGTTGTGAGCAAAATGAACAATTCCACCTCCATCCTCATCCGTCAACCCACAATTGGAGGTTGACAGCAGAGGACATGGGTGCACATTAATTAAAGTCGCCCACCCACAGGATTGACGGGTCTCCTTTAAAAGAACCAGTTATCCAGTTCATATTTTCCTGCACAGTTGTGACAACTTTGTACATTTACCCCTAAATAAGTTGTTATAAAAATCAATCAATAAAATAATACTGTCATCCAACCCTTTAAGAAGTAAGATATTGAAATACTGGCAATCATTGAAAGAAGTTAAAACCTCAAACCGCAACGTATTCTTCAAAAGTGTTACAATCCCACCCTTCGCCCTTCCTGCCGGCGAGGCAATAGCGGGAGTATAATATGCCCTGTAGCCATCTATGTTAGGTTATGCAGTCATCCTGCTCACTAATGAAAACAATTATTAAAATCGATTTTCATATAGTGTGAACTAGACCCGAAGGTATTCACTTCGGTTAATCTGCAATCAATCTCTTTCTAATGGAGTGGTTCCATTCCACTAGAAACAGGCACTGGTGACACCACTGTTAAAGAAGCCCTCTTGAGACTCGGTCTGCCCCAAAAACTATAGGCCTATCTCCCTTTTGCCTTTTCCAGCCAAAATTGTAGAATGAGTGGTCAGCAGTGCTCTTTCCAATCATTTGAAACAGCATAAAAGGTTAGAGGAGGTACAGTTTGGCTTTTGGCCTGCCCCTGGCACTGAGTCGGCCTTGGTAACCGTTATGGAGGAGCTGCGGATGCGGGCAGACAGGGGTCAGGCAGTTGTTCTTATCCTGCTTGACGCCCTTAATACGGTTAACCATGGGATTCTGATGAGAAGATTGAGGGAGGTGGGGATAACGGGCTGTGCTCTTAGGTGGTTCCAGTTCCTTCCTTTCGGATAGGAGGCAAGCAGTGTCTCTCCCCCCTTACCAATCTGCCTTTACCAACATCACGCATGGCATGCCACAGGGCTCAGCAATTAGCCCTATTCTATTTAATATCTATATGAAACCCCTGATTGCGGTCATAACCAAGCATAACATTATTATCGTAAATTATGCATATGGTACGCAACTGATTCTCTCCTTGGAGGGAGATCATTCTACATTACATGTCAGCCGGCGTGACACGGCTCATTGGTTGAAGAAAAACTCGTTACAGTTTAATGCAGGAAAGACCGAGGTGCTCTACTGCTCATGGGGTAGGGTTCCTTCTGTGCTGCCTAGCAATTTCTGGCCCACCGACTCATCGACCGCAGTGAGGCCGTTTGAAACGGTCCGTAACCTGGGCGTTATGTTTAACAACAAACTCACTATGGAGGCTCAGGTTACTAAAACGGTGGAATGCTGTTTTGCTATTATTAGATCTCTATGGAAAGTCTTCCCCCTGTTGCCTCCTCATGCGTGTGCATTAGTGACACAAAGTACCGTTTTAAGCAGATTAGATTACTGCAACACCCTTCTGTTAGAGTCTCCGAAATTTCTCGAGCATTAGTCATCGGCAGCCAAGCTAGCCCTAGGTTGGCCCACAAGTTCGTCTTCCTCATCGGCCTTGTCAGAGTTGCATTGGCTCCAGTTGAGACAGAGTATTCAGTTTAAGTCCCTCTGTCTAGTGTTTAAAGCTCTGCGTGGGTCTGGTCCTGCTTCTATGCGGAGAAAGTTTGAATGGTACGTTCCAGCTAGAAGCCTCCGTTCCTCAACAGCGAGATTGGTTAAAATACCGAGAGTCAGGAAAGTTAAATCGGGTGGCAGAACGTTTGGCGTAGTAGCTGCTAGACTTTGGAATGAGCTCCCATTGGAACTGAGACAAGTCAGTGATCTCTTTCCTTTTAGAAAGATTCTAAAAACCTGGGGGCATATTATCAAGACAGGCGATACAATTATTGCCAATTTAGCGGCAGAAAACTGCAGCTAAAACTGCGATAATGGGCTTTATAATATGCTCTATGGAATTCCAATTGAAGCCCATGTTAAATCTGAATGACATCTAACATGGGATTCAAATGGAATTCCATAGAGCATATTATCAAGCCCATTATCGCCGTTTTAGCTGCAGTTTTTTGCCGCTAATACGGCGATAATTGTATCCCCTGTCTTGATAATATGCCCCCTGGTTGTTCTCCAAAGCCTAATCTGACTGTCAGCTTTTTCGGGCACACTTATATACTGTACTCTGAGCATTGTAGCGCCAGGATGCATTTTAGGCGATAGAGCGCTTAATAGGTGATAGAGCGCTTAATAAATGAAAGAAAGAAATATATTAAATAAGTTGCGTTACAGACGGACACATTCATTTTGGGGAGGCATGGAGATATTTAGTGATTTGCCTAGGATCACAGGATGTTCTGCTTCCCCTCCAAAGCTCTAGCCGGATCTTCAACTTCTATGTTGACCGCTCTAGCCGCTAGCATTTTTAGGATGCCAAGCATTGGAACCTTTATTTTTATAGGAAATACTGCTATACTAAAAAAAAATATTAAACCAATTAATAACTTTCATGGAAAGATATATCTCTCCTATTACATTCACAGCATGCCCTGAATGCAGCCTGGAGCCTTCTTTTGACGATGTAAATGTGTTCATCTTTATTATGTGTTTGTTATAGGAATTGACTTAGTAAGTTAAATTAAAAGCACCAATGTTATTTTCCATCAGATAAAACCACAGAATTCTCTGTGCAAGCATATTCTTAGATTGCTAATGTTAGCCATACAATGCATAAATTAAACAACAATTTGCTGCCAGCCATTATTCCAGATATTATCATGTCCGTGTTCAATAATGCCTGCAAGGAAATGTGTTGAGCAGACAAATAAATACTAAAAAATGTATTCGGAAGAGGCTCAGTAGATAAAGCATAGCGTTATGACTTCCTGCTGCTCTTGAACTGATGTTGAATTGCAATCATAAAAAGCGTATTCATTAGCTAATGCAAAGTGCACATCTGCGAAACAGCATCATTAAATATCAAAATCAATGCTCAAGAGCATTTTTTGCCTTACTGGAAATAACAAATCATGCAGGCATTAAGAGAATACAGCACTACAACTAAACCTTTCAAAACGTACAAAAACGAGAAAAAGATCAAAACCAAATGTTATTTTCTTAATGAATTCACGTGGCTCTTCCCCTTCGGATAGGCCCATACTTTATATTTCAGAGGGGAACGTTCGTTCGTTTAACTAATGCACATATTGAGACCTTTCAAGCTGCTATTTTGTACCAGCTGAACCGCACTCTAGTGCATTGCACCATTATTAATAGGCAGGCCAATTGTGTTATACAGCAAGTTGAACTACATGACCCGAGATGGGTACAAGGTTAGAGAGAACTACACGAGGAAGGGGGCTCTGCATTTGATGGGGCGGTGATACAGTGCTCAGCAAATACTCAAATTACAGGGAACGGTATTTACAATGAAAGTTATTACCTAAGCAATTGAGCAGATTTTCTGCTCGGAATTAGCCATAACAAGCAGAATCTGAATTTTACTTCACAAATGTTGCAGTTCTACACATTATGAACAACGTTTCTAGTTGATGAAGTTCCCCCTCTTTTTTACCCTACTTGACCCTCTCCAGCCTCTTCAGCACACATGGGGATAGGGAATCATATTTTTGCTATACTTGCCATTGTCGGAATCCTACTTGGGAACTATCATAGAAAGAAATCATACAATCAGTCACTTACGATTAGAGGGGAAGATCCTGGTAAATTATCTTATTATGAAAATACTTCAATCTATTACGTAGTCTTTGACTCCCACTCACCACTAACACCTTGTGAGTGACACGCATGGACACAGACATGCAACTCCATAGAGCTCAGGGTTTTTTCATCAGACCTTCTTACCTGAGTTTCACCACAGTTGTTCCTAAACTGGGCTAGGGGTGGGAGCATCACCCTGTATTCACACTTTGAATGGGAATGAGGGGAATGCAACAATGTGAACCCCGCCCCCATATACGGGCCTAGATGAGCAAAGTTGAACCACTCCATTTGTTTAACTAATCTCAACATGTTGTTTCATGAACATTCTGTGTCCACCCGCGAAACACCTACTGCCCTATGACCTTCCATAAACCATTCTTTTGTCATAGTAATCATGCATAATTACCCCGGGGCATGCCTAGGGGATTGTCAAGTGGGTTGAGAGCCGGGTTTTGGCTCCCCGTATAACCCAAAGGATGACCTATTCAAGGCTCTTCCTGTGTCTGTACTCATTGTGACATACATTGCATTTCCTTCCATATGCCAGATGTCCTATGCTAGCCCAGAGCCGTATGGTTTACAGTCTGTGTGAGTCCTCCAGTCTCTCATGTTTGCTATATTTTTACCCCAGGAAAATCACTCGGGCCAGATGTAGGTAGCCCTTTACTGGTCGGTAACGGCCGAAAATCGGTATTTTCGGCCGTTACCGACCGGTATTGAGCATTCGGGATGTAGGAGACCGAAAATCGTCCGATTCGGTAAATTTACCGAATCGGTAAAGTTACCGAATCGGTAAAATACCGAATCGGATAATTTACCGAATCGGTAAATTTACCGAATCGCAACGGTTTGCGAATCGGTAAATTTACCGATTCTGTAAATTTACCGAATCGGTAAAGTTACCGAATCGGTAAAATACCGAATCGGTAAATAAGAAGTGGTAAAATTGAATATTGAGATGTAGGTAAGCTCTTAAATACCGAATTTGCTTCAAATTCGGTATTTAAGAGTCGGTTTTTACCATGGATTGAAATCAGGTGGTAAACAGGTGCAGCCTATAAAAAAGGACCCAAAATGCAATTCTTTTTGCACAATGGCGGCATTTTATGTCATTGCAGGACGGCTACGGCTACAGGAGGAAGGAGAGAGGGAATGGCAGAGATAGGAGCAGGTCTACAGACAGAGGGTCACCTTGTTCATGCTCACAGAGGCAGAGATACTCCAGAGGTACAGGTTGGCCCCAGACACCTTCTTGGACCTTATCAGGGACCTCCAACAACTGTTGGAGCACACCAGCCCAAGTGCACACGCTATTGCACCCCATGTGCAGGTGCTGTGCAGCCTACACCTGCTTGCGTCTGGGAGCTACCAGAGCGTGGTTGCTGCGGTAGGTGGGGTGACCCAGAGCAGCCTGTCAAGGTTTTTCCACAAATTCCTTGACGCCATGTTACAGAGGATGGACCATTATATATCTTTTCCTGCAACCCATGCTGAACTGGTCCAAACAAAATCTGATTTTTACCAGATGGCATGATTCCCCAATATAATTGGCTGCATTGATGGCACGCACATTCCCATTTGTCCCCCTGCTGCCACCGAATATATATACAGGAATAGGAAGTCAACGCACACCATCAATGTGCAGGTGATTTGCCATGCAAAGTGTGCCATCACCGACCTTGTGGCAAAATTCCCTGGGAGTACCCACGACTCCTATATATTTCAAAACAGCGGCATCTATGCACGGCTGACTGCAGGGGAATTTGGTGAAGGATACCTCCTAGGTGAGACACAGTGTGCGACCCCCATAACACCTATTGCATTAAGAAGTACATGTATGCATGTGAGTAATGTATTCCCATTTCATTTTAGGAGACAGTGCATATGCCCTCCGCTCCTTCATACTCACCCCCTACCTCAACCCCTCAACACCTAGCCAAAGGAGATATAACCGGGCCCACAAGAGCACAAGTAATGTCGTGGAGCGAACATTTGGTATCTGGAAAAGTAGGTTCAGATGCTTGCACAAGAGCGGAGGTGCAAGGCCGTATACCCCCATCACCTGCTGTAAGATCATTGCTGCCTGTGCTATGTTGCACAACCTTGCTGTGAAGAAGGGTACTGGGGTGGAGTTGTCAGACTATGAGGATCATGACGACGACATTGCTGTGCCTGAAACACAACATGCTGGAGTGTCAACACCAAGTGATGGCAGATACAGACGTGAGGAGATTACACGCAACTATTTCAGAGTAAGTAATGAGACACAGACAGGTTGTGTATGAGAACAACGTAATTTAATGTTGCCACAACGTTTAAGTACGGAAGTGCAACAAAATAAACATTATAAACGTGGGGACTGTATGTCCCGAGTTACTTTACCCATGACCGGCAATGTCACTTGCGCCCGCGCTTCCCAGAGCCACTAGGATATTGGTCACTGTGTTCGGCATGCCCTGCAGCCTCAGCTGGGTGCCTGCTACTCCTCCGTGGCTCCACAACAGCGCTTGCCAATGTTGCTCCAGCTACTACTGTCTTCAGCCTCTGCCACGTCCATGGCAGGATTCTGTGCAGTGTGTGAAATAAGCATAGCCTCTAGTGCACCTGTGATTCTGGCCATGCCCCTGGTGACCTCAGCCGTGTTCTGGGTCAAGGACTCCTGCATATTTATGCCCCTATGGCATAGCAGGGATGTGGCAGTGGCCAGACGATTGATGGCCGTATTGTGGACACGGGCCTCCCTGTGCCTTGTGTGGGACAGACTGTCCAGTTTTGAGCAGAGCTGTGTGATGGAGTTGCTCATCTGCTGCATCCCTGCTGCAATGTCCGCATTTGTTTTTGCAACCTCCTTATTTGAGTCAACAATGTCTCTCATGCCCTTTCCCATGTCTCCTATTTTCTCATTCAGGACTCGGAATGGAGATGGCAGGCTTGGATGGATTTGCCTCGCATCCTTTGTATGTGCACCATGCTCCCCTCCAGCCCACGGAACACAGTGCCATCTCCACGTCAACCTGCACTGCTGGGTCTGCGTTGTCTTCTGCGCGCTGTGAGTGGCTCATTTGTGGACTGCATGGCTGCAGTGCGCACATCTACAGTGACTTGAGCCTCACCCTCACCCACTGCTGCCTCCATTACTGGTAGTGGGGCCACGACACGCCTCCTGGCTGGTGGGGTTGCAGGAGTGGACAAGAACAGTGATGGGGAGGTTTCTGGTGAGAAAACCAAGGGAGGCTGTGGGGAGTGCGGCAACTCTGGGGTCTGTACTGTCTCATCTTCATGGGAGATGCCAGTCGTGTCATCTTCCTCCTGCGAGGCTTGTACTTGGCTTGGTCCTGCTTCCTCACTCTCCTCCCTCGCTGGTGCAGTCCCTTCTGTGTCTGTGGGTCGACTGCCTGATGTTGCCCCTAGGTATAAATAAGCGTATATCAACTGAGTGCTACTGTGTCACAGTCACTACAATAAATGCTTTACACATTTCACTTTCATTTATCTGCATTACTTTCAGTGACTTGCTGATGTCTGTGCAGTTACACATGGTCTTACATTAGCTGACTACATTTCCCATAATGCATTGCTCCTGTATAGTGCTAGCAGTACTGGACTGGGGTTGGCTTGTCCACAAAGGGTAAAGGGAAGCATGTTGGTATGGGGTGTCATGCTGCGCATGCGTCTTACCTTTTTTTGTTGCTCTGGCTGAGCTGTCCACATCTCCAAGTCCCAAGAAGCTTTCTGCCTCAATGGTTGAGGCCACCAACTCCTCCAGGTCAGTCTGTGGTAAATAAATAAATAATACCCTATTTTTGACTAGACTTATAGCATAACAGATAGCTCAATAAATAAGAGTCAAGATTCGAGGTAGTAGGAGTTTCTGCAGGTTTATTACAGCATAAGGACAGGATCAGGACAACCTGCATAGGAATAGGACAATAAGGCCCGGCAGGACAACTGGGGCCCAGCAGGGGAAAAGAGGCCCAGCAGCTGCTGGGGCTAGGTCTGGGATGAGCGCGCTAACATTTAATAACATAACATTGATTTATATACATAACGCAAACACATAGCATTACATTGCAGTAGGCGTAACAGTGGGTGGAGCAGAAGGCGTGACGTGTAACAGTCGCGAGAGATAACAGTAAAAAGAGGTGTAACTGGGAGTTTACATAGACATGTGATGCGAAACGTAACAGAATATGTCATGAATGGGCGGACACATAGGAGGGGGCTACCTAAGGAGCCGGGACCTCTAACCTAATGGTGCGCGAAAACTGGCAATGACGTGTTACTAGGAGAAGCTGGGGGCTACGAACTCTGTGCTAGGAGCAGAGACTAAAGTCTGGAGGGTCGGAGCGACATGTACCTAAACCCTATCTGGTATCTAATGTTTAGGGAACATGTTGATATAAACTAGAAGTCATGAGGGAAAAAGCTAACTTGATTCTAAGACTGGACCATGCATTATTCTACATGTAGTGCGTGAAGAATATTAAATGACCATTAAATACAGTATTTCTCTAACATGGAGACGAGAAGGCTAGACAATGACGGAAACTATTGATGCAGTTCAGTAGCTTAGGAATGCAGAGGAGGAGGACTGAACTGATAGCTGGAACTATAACATACTTTTGGCAGACTCAGAGGCAGAGCCGGGCTGCACCGGGCACTGCGAGGCAGGAAGTAAGTGAAGGGTCGAGGATACAGGTGGGGGCTGTATCGCTCCTCAGCGAGGCTTTCAGGAGACAGGAGCTGAATCCAGGGTCCGGGCCCTTTTGAGGCCTAGAAACGGGGATTTTATAATGGAATAACGTGCACACTGAGAAACGTGGCAACATTACTTTACATAGGCCTGATATTCGTAGTATTCACGAGAACTGGAAACTAACATATTAGAGGTGGACACAACTGTAATTGCGTCTTCAATCAGAAATGGGGAATAACATACGCATATTGGTCATGCATACATAACATATGATGGATGGGGCGTAGGGACACAGAACATGGCAAAATTTACTTTTCCACATTCCCTCCTTGTCACTACGTTTCCATCAGGAAACATCAATATTCATGATACCATCTATCACTTCATACAGTACCATTTGCTCGTCTCGAATTGTCTTGGAACGGGATTTAGAACGGGGCTTGGGACTAGGAATACAAGAGGTAGCACACATGCTGCAAATCGCAGGGCCACATTGTATACAGAGGCAGCAGCTGAATATAATCGCTACTGCAATACCTAGGAAGGACAGGACTTTCCATCCCCATGCGGAAATTATATTCCAGAACCAACCGGACCATGTCCAGGTGCCTGGATCTTGATGTAACAGATGGGCAATTTTATGGAGTCTGGTTATAGCTGAATAAACAGACGGCGCGTTATTTGGAATGAAAATGCAACAACTGGATCCGAGAATTCTACAGGCCCCGCCCCTATCGGCCAGTATGACGTCAAGGACGAGACGATTCTGTAAAACGACAATTCTCATAAAGGATTGCTCTTCAGTTAAGTTACCTAGAGCAGAGGCAGTCTCATCTACTACTGCTTCAAGGGTTCTTGTTAACCTACGGATGAGCTTACTATTTACAACTGTACCTAAGTAAGGGAAAACACCTTTATCTATATCAATGAATTGCTCTGCGGCGGTTTCAGTATAATCGACAATCGGGAGATTTCTCTTGTGTCTAGTGTGTACTAAGAAAGAATTCCTATGATAATCAGGTGGGGCTAGAAAAACAGGTGGCAGTAGGAAGGCAATGTAACAGGTTCCCTCCCAATCGAGGGGCAGACGGACATATGCAGTTTGACCACAAACAAAATAAGAATGACGTGAAGCTATAAAAATAGATTTCCCACTGTCACTATACTGGATAACAGTAGTACATTCACTATGACCTATATGTACAGAACCATAACTACGGACACATAATTCGCCTTTGACTGGTAGTACTGAAATAGCGGGTGAATCTGGAGTAGTATCAGACTGAACATTCAGAACCATGAAATTCGACGAATAATTTCCTAAATTATATACTTCATTTTCTAGATCTAAACCTGTTCTATGGGGGAAACCTTGCTTGTCTGGGAAACATGTACTATTAAGAAAAGACATATCTGTTGAGGATGACGTTAACATAGACCATGCTCCACACGAACCATTGTGTGAGAATGGATAAGGAAAAAGTGGCAGAACTCCCTTCGGTGTCTGGAAAGGGGGGAGTCGACCACACACCCAACAATTAGTGGCATTGCTGGTCTGGTGTGAATAATGTAACATACGGATGAATGTGTTATTACGCATGGCGAGGCGGTATGAATATTCGTGAGGAGGCAGATCACTAAACGTGTGCTCTACTGTAGCATGAGCAGACATATTTACATGAGGAACTGGAAAACACAGATAGAAAGCATAACTGGTGCAGGAAATCATTATGCTAAGAAATAATATGAAACTTAGAAAAACGATGCATTGAAGTGAACTTCGACTGACTCTCTCACTATGGGGGTCTATTTTATACATGTCAGAAACAGTCTAACCGTTTCACCTAGGGGAGGACTTATACAATCAAACTGGCTGACTTATTAGACCTGAGCTTTAACTTATACTCCTGTTGCGGAGTTTTCTCTAACAAGGGAGGGGTTGTAATAAAGTCTGGTGCGGGACAGTCCTTTAAAACAATGTTCTGGCAATCCTTCGAATCCTGGGAAATGTTCTTGGCAATGTCTGGTTTCGATCCTTTGAAAAGTTTTACATGAGAAAGGTGGACCCACCCCTTCCTGCCTTCCAACTTGACGGCAGTTCGGGTGGTCAAGAGGACCTGACGTGGCTCCTTCCAACGTGGTTCCAGCGGACTTGATCTGTCAAAATTTCTGATCATCACCAAGGAACCTGGAACGATCTCGTGCGGTGCCACCTCGGTATTGTCTGGAAATGCGGCAGCAACCTGTGAACGACATGAGTTGAGGGCAGACATCAAGGAAGCTAGGTAATCTGTCAGCATATTACATGAAACATCGGTAATACTTCGGGGTCTAGGAGTACCCCACATATTAGGGGGGCGGCCGAATACGACCTCATACGGGGACAGACCTGATCTGGAATGTGCGACCATACGCATGTAAAACAGAGCGACTGGCAAAGCTACTAACCAGTCCACACCCTTGTCTTTACAGACTTTTGCTATACGGATTTTCAGAGTCTGATTATGTCTTTCGACTAGTCCAGCTGCTTCTGGATGGCGTACACAATGGAACTTCCACTGGTACCCTAACAACAGGGAAACGTGTCTCATGAGTTCGGATGAGAATGGTTGACCGTTATCAGAATATACGACTCTAGGGAGTCCATATCTAGGGAAGAATTCACGAACCAACTGCTTGGCAGTGGTCGCGGCTGTGTAATCTGGGACTGGATATGCTTCTGTCCACCTGGACAAAGCGCATACAACTACAAGGACATACTTGAAACCTCGACATCGCTCCATTTGAATATAATCCATCTGGAGGACCTCAAAAGGGTGGTCAGGGGGCTGGAAACCACCTTGTTCCACCGGGACACTTTTACCTGGATTAAACTGACAACATATCATACAGGTACGGACTTTCTGCTTGGCTGCAGCTCGTAAATGCTTGTTAAACCAAATGTTCTGGATACTGTCTAACATAGCTTTTTCTCCTAAATGTGCTGGACTATGTGCGGTATTGATAATGACTTGAACCATAGAATCGGGGAGAAACCATGTGGCTCTACCCTTCGTTAACCATCCTTGATCTGTCTGGACCCCTCCTTGTACAGACCATTTCTTGATTTCATCGGGAGTAGCATGTGACTGAATATCTATGACATCTTGTGTAGGGTCCTTAACTGTCATGCATGTAATCAGATCTGGAGTATGTGTCATGTTTACTGGAATGTCTGGAGTCTGTGCTGTAAGCTTGGCTGTGCGGTCTGCTAAATCATTACCTTGGGAAATAATGTCAGTGACTTTCGTATGTGCTTTGCATTTCATGATAGCAATAGATGTCGGTAAATGTATGGCATCTAACAGGGCTTGAATAAGGAGACCATGCTGAATCTTGGTTCCATGAGAAGTCATAAAACCTCTCTCCTGCCAGAGCACTCCGAAGTCGTGTACAACTCCGAATGCGTAACGTGAATCTGTGTAAACATTAACCTTCAGGTTCTTGGCGTGTATACAGGCTTGTGTCAGAGCAACTAGCTCTGCTGCTTGAGCGGACAGAGTATCAATACGGTGTGTTTCAATAACTTCAGTGTCAGTAGTCACTGCATACGCGGCGACTAGTTCTCCTGTACTAGTTCTCATACATGAACCATCCACATAAAGTGTCAGGTCAGGATCTGGTAACGCAATGTCTGTCAGATCTTGTCTTGGCTTTGTCGTAATGTTAACTACTTCCACACAGTCGTGTGTGGCAGAATTTGAACTAACTGATGGTAACAGTGTAGCAGGATTCAGGATGTTGCAGCGTCTAATTTCTATGTGTGGCTGGAACAGTGTCAGTTCATAACCTGTTAAACGTGCAATGGTCAAGTGTTGAGTTTGTGTTCGGTTTAAAAGAACTTCTACTGAATGTGGAACTTGTACTGTCAGGGAATGACCTAAAACTATGGAATCACTTTGTCTGATAGCTAGTGCTGTGGCTGCAACTGACTTGAGGCACGCAGGCAACGCCTGGGCGACTGGATCTAATGTGCTCGAAAAATAAGCACAGGGCTTGTATTGACCTGCTTGATCTTGTGTGAGAACAGATAATGCTGTACCTTCGCGTTCTGTAACGAAAAGTATAAAAGGCTTACTGTAGTTCGGTGTAGCTAGAACTGGAGCTTGGCATAGGGCTTTCTTTAACTCGTTGAAACTAAGTGTATGTTCAGATGTCCAAGGGAGGACAGTCGATACGGCTGCCTCCTGTGTCGTTAACTGTATCAGTGGCTTGGCTAGAAATGCATACTGGGGAATCCATTGTCTACAATAAGAAGTAAGGCCGATAAAGGCACGTACCTCCTTCTGGGTTCTGGGCTGGGGAAGACTCGCTATTAGCTGGATACGGTCGGGTGTCAACTGCCTACCCCTCTTGGACAGCAAGTGTCCTAAGTATACCACTTGCTGGACACAGAATTGAAGCTTTGAAGGTGACACCTTGTGCCCCATCTCGGCTAGAAAATACAGAACTGTAAGTGATGCTCGCTCGCAAGCACGTTCAGAACGGGCTGTGATCAGTAGATCATCGACATACTGGAGCAGGGCAGTGTCAGTTGGCATGTGAATATTGTCTAGTTGTCTCTTGAGTGCTTGACTGTAAATACTAGGGCTTTCTGTGAAACCTTGAGGAGCGCGTGTAAACATATAGCTCCTTCCATTTAAACAAAATCCGAAAAGAAACTGGCTGTCTGGATGAATTGGAACACTAAAAAATGCATTCTTGAGGTCAATAACAGTGAAAAACATGGCTTCGGGATCAATGGCTGTTAACAGGGAAGAAATGTCTGGGACAACTGGGTACTGAGGAATAATACATTTATTAAGCTCTCGTAAATCAATCACTAATCGATATACTGGGGGTGCATTTGGATCAGTACGCTTCATGACTGGAATGATCGGAGAATTGCATACATTGGAGTCAGTTTCTACAACTACTCCCTGAGCCATGAGCTCATCAATAATTTTGGATAAGGCTGCTACAGCCTCAGGTGGCAATCTGTACTGCCTGATTCGTGGTAACACTACACCTGGTTTGAGAGTCACACGACAGGGTGTGATTTGCATGTAACCTACATCAGTTGGACCTTGCGCCCATAAATGCTGCGGAACATTAGACAATCTTGAATCAAAATCTCGTAACACATAGTGACCCTTAAAGTCACGTAGGAACAGACGTATTCCTTCTGGGGAACAGCAAATAACTGCACCTAACTCTTTCAGTGTCTTAATACCTAATAGATTTTCTGGACATGACTTAGTAAGTAACAGATCAGTAGTACGGGACAATGGACCTACTTCTAGAGTAACTGGCTTTGAAATCTCATTAACGATGGGTTTTCCTGAAAATCCAAGGGAAACATTTCTTGAGCCTGAGAGCGGAGCCCCTGGAACTTCGGCGTGACTAATTGTGGTCCTACTTGCCCCTGTATCGATCAAAAACTTTCTGTCTTTCCCTAATACTTGACTGTGAACATAGGGACCTTCTTGGTCTACAGGTATCTCGATGAGAGGCAAGCCTACCTCCCTCTCTAGGCTGTTTCATGAATATGACTGGTACTCTGGATACTCGGACTGTGCATACTGGTACATCTGCGATGTAACGTGCTGTGTTGCAGCAATAGGCTGCGGTACTGTAACTGTCTGTTGTGCATTCTGTGGCTGAGGAATCTGTGAAACTTGTTCTTGTCTCGGCGGACGTGGTCTTTCTTTAGTCTTACCAGTAGCTATGTTGTGTTTCAGAACTGCACACTCGTTTATAAAATGACCTGGCTGTTTACAATAATTGCAGTTCCCTTTAACGGGAGCCGCAGGATGACTGGCTTGATTCGGACCTCTCTTCTGACTGTCTTGAGGAATAGACTGTGCAACTAGCACTTTCATTTTCGTGTCTTTCATACGTCTTCTTTCGTGTTCTTGCTCTTCTCTGATTCTATTCTGGTGATACTGGAGCATCTGGAGCATCTGGGACGGAGTATTTGCTTGCCAGGTGCTTTCGACTTTCAAAACTCGATTTTTAATTTGGGGACTTGAATTCTCGACTAATTTGGTAACGAAAAGATGAGGGTATGACTCACTACTTGTCTTGAGACCACTGTTAATACTGAAACATTTCTCAAATCTAGAATAAAAATCACTAATATCCTCTTCTTGTTTCTGTTTACAGGCTGAGATTGCATCCCAGTCTTCTCTCCTAGTTGTCAATAATCTGGGTAAAACTTGAATCAATAATTCTGGTAATTCTTTACATTTATCTCCAAGACCGGTACCTGGTACTCGTGCCTTGTCTTCAGCTTCTAGAGCTGCCCAATCGATCTTTTTCTCTCCCACCTCCCATTCTTTTTCTTTTAACTTTTCATACACCCCTGCGGGTAGCAGGACCTTTAACATTTTAATGATATCTGGGTAAGTGTATTCTCCCATACGGAACATGTCTTTTAATTCTCTATGGAACCCTGCTGGATCTTTGTCATGACAGGGAATTAATTTTTTCATTTCGAGAAGTTCCATCTTTGAAATCGGAGTGTATACAAACACTCGTTGCATTACGCCACCCGCCCCTTGGACTGGGTGGACTTCTCGTAACGGATTCTGTCTGTCTATGTAGAATGGTTTACTTTCTGGGGGTGAGACATGAACAAAATGCGGGTTCAGGAACGTTCTATACTTGTGGCGCTGTTCTAGAATGACACTTATTAAATCGGTACCTAGACCTCTCCATCTGTACTGGAGTAACTCGTTCAGGATATCGTGTAACGGGCCTGGATCAGAGTGTTGACCCTCATACAGAGTAATGAGGTGCTGGATCATATACATACCCACCAGTCGTTGCTCGGCTGGGGGCAGTTTCAGAAACATTTGTGCCACTATTTCGTCTGGAAAAGTGGTAGAATCAGTAATCCATCGGACTGCTGATCGGGCTAGTTCTTGTTCATGCATGGTACTTAACTCACTATAACCGACTCGTGATTTCAGAATGTGATCGGTAGCTTGAAATACTTGTTCTAGAGAACCTTGTTCTGGTGTTGGATGATGAAAAACAGACTTGGGTTCTAGGCGTAAATGGCGATCTGGAAATCTGGATTTTCCTACATACGCTATTCTGGCGGGATTCTCGTCTTCCTCTTCAGGATCAGAGATACTTTCTTTCTCGCTTACTTGTGCTGCTTTACGCTGTTCGTGTAACCTTACTATTTCTTTACGAATTTTCTTGTACATACTTTCCATAGCACTAATGGTCTTGTGCTTACCCTCGGCTATATTATCACTCCACCTTGTTAAGATTCTCATTTCGGCGGGATCTTTAGACGGGTAATCTTGTTCTCTTATTAGACAATTGATCAGGAACTTTAATATCATGAGCTGAATCTCGGCTTTCCTTTGAGACATAATCTCGCCAATACTTTCTGGATCATCCCCTGTACGGATGAAACGATATATTCTGTCTAGATCTTCTTTCATATTCGGTAAGGTGACTAGATACTCGGTCACCCTTCTTACGCGTACGGAATATAAAACCATATTATACTCGCCTGGGACTGCGTCATAGACACATTCGGCAAGGGCTTGTCTGATTTCTGTAACAGACTTATTACTTTTAGGAGTACGCTGTGATGCTTGAGCATGTAATTCGAGTGCTGATAAACGCTTGTGTGGCGGCGGGGTTTGAGGAGGACCTCCTCCTGCGGCCCCTAGACTAGAATCGTCGACTGACATTCTTCGTGCTTGCAGGGTCGGTAATTGTAACGTGGGTTGAACTTGTATGGCAGGCTGACCCGGGGGTACCGCAACAGGTACTCCGGTGTCTGGAGGAACTGGAAGTGCCTGATTTACAGGGACGGGCGGAGCACGAACAGGATTTGCATATTCTGGAACTGTGTCGTCCAAATAGGACGAAATAAAAATATCAGCTGCGGTCGGTTTGTGACGTAGCTTGGTCGGAACCAATGGTGGCGGGAAATTACTGGGTGCCTCTGGGGTCGCTTTTAGCAAGCCTTCGGCAAGGAGAGGATACATACCCTTAATAAGGGCATGCCTCTGTCTATCTGACTGTTCGGCTTTGACTTGTTCACCTATCTCGATTAATTCTCTTTCTTGGGCTCGTTCTTGGGATTCTCTACTTAACTCTGACTTTCTGACTTCCTTTTCCGTTCTTTTATGAGCTTCCTTACGCCATAACTCGATGGCATCTTTCTGTGACTGTCTGGCTTTCTTTTTCCATAATGCTTCTTCTACTCGCATGATACATTCGGCATCCCATGTACCCGATACGGGCCATCTATACTTTTCTTCTAACTGTTTGGTATATTCTACCCATAAATCTAGATACAATATGGCGCTTATGCCATGTTTCTGATACATAAAGTGACCTGGACTGTCCCTAGGCGGAACAGGAACTGCTGCTTCCAGCAGACCCTTTCTAGTTTTTAACTGACGTAACTTGGAAAAGAGCGGCATTCTAAACTTGAATCGGAACACAATACAATACACGAAAAACAATAACAATTGGGAAAACAATTCAGGCATACCACGACATTGGAAATACATTAAACAACATTATAAATAACAGTTCGAACAGAATACTACCTGAAAATACTGAAAACAGAAACAGAACAGAATTCTCGAGAACGGAACAGACTAGAATTACTGGATGCACTGCTATAACAGTACGGAACATACCGGTCCCATAAAGGAACACATCAAGACCCGTATCCACCTAGGTGAATACTTCGTTTGTGGGCTTGGGTACCACCAACCCACGGACCAGGAGTCAATTTAGACTGACCCTGTCTAGACACTACCCCAGCAATGGTACTCACCGGGCAGCACGGAACGGAAGGCCTCGAACGGGACTGGACTACGACGGACTTCGGACTTCGGACTTCAGTTACGGGTGGGCCTCCGGATACCTCGGACCTTGGACTCTCGGCTTGGGCTCTGGTCGGGACTCGCCGCGTTCCTCCACCGTCTCGTTCGGATGCTGGACCGCCTCCTCCGTCTCCTCCGTGGGCCTGAGGGATACTTGAAGCAGAAATATCTGCACTGGCCAGTATGGTTCCGTCACGACTGCAGAGGGTCAGGGGGTCGGCGTGGCTTCACCGACGCGTGGGGAAAGGGCAAGTCCCTGTTCGGGCGCCATTATGTGGTAAATAAATAAATAATACCCTATTTTTGACTAGACTTATAGCATAACAGATAGCTCAATAAATAAGAGTCAAGATTCGAGGTAGTAGGAGTTTCTGCAGGTTTATTACAGCATAAGGACAGGATCAGGACAACCTGCATAGGAATAGGACAATAAGGCCCGGCAGGACAACTGGGGCCCAGCAGGGGAAAAGAGGCCCAGCAGCTGCTGGGGCTAGGTCTGGGATGAGCGCGCTAACATTTAATAACATAACATTGATTTATATACATAACGCAAACACATAGCATTACATTGCAGTAGGCGTAACAGTGGGTGGAGCAGAAGGCGTGACGTGTAACAGTCGCGAGAGATAACAGTAAAAAGAGGTGTAACTGGGAGTTTACATAGACATGTGATGCGAAACGTAACAGAATATGTCATGAATGGGCGGACACATAGGAGGGGGCTACCTAAGGAGCCGGGACCTCTAACCTAATGGTGCGCGAAAACTGGCAATGACGTGTTACTAGGAGAAGCTGGGGGCTACGAACTCTGTGCTAGGAGCAGAGACTAAAGTCTGGAGGGTCGGAGCGACATGTACCTAAACCCTATCTGGTATCTAATGTTTAGGGAACATGTTGATATAAACTAGAAGTCATGAGGGAAAAAGCTAACTTGATTCTAAGACTGGACCATGCATTATTCTACATGTAGTGCGTGAAGAATATTAAATGACCATTAAATACAGTATTTCTCTAACATGGAGACGAGAAGGCTAGACAATGACGGAAACTATTGATGCAGTTCAGTAGCTTAGGAATGCAGAGGAGGAGGACTGAACTGATAGCTGGAACTATAACATACTTTTGGCAGACTCAGAGGCAGAGCCGGGCTGCACCGGGCACTGCGAGGCAGGAAGTAAGTGAAGGGTCGAGGATACAGGTGGGGGCTGTATCGCTCCTCAGCGAGGCTTTCAGGAGACAGGAGCTGAATCCAGGGTCCGGGCCCTTTTGAGGCCTAGAAACGGGGATTTTATAATGGAATAACGTGCACACTGAGAAACGTGGCAACATTACTTTACATAGGCCTGATATTCGTAGTATTCACGAGAACTGGAAACTAACATATTAGAGGTGGACACAACTGTAATTGCGTCTTCAATCAGAAATGGGGAATAACATACGCATATTGGTCATGCATACATAACATATGATGGATGGGGCGTAGGGACACAGAACATGGCAAAATTTACTTTTCCACAAGTCAGGGGGGGCGCTGGGTTCCTGCCTCCACTGGTTACACCAGCCTGCTTGTGTATTTCAGACATCTTCTTCTTGGTGAGGCTCCTGATGTCATAAAATCGTTTTTTTAAATCCTCAATATTCCTGGGTGTGACCCCCACTGCATTAACTTTTTCTGCAATTGCCAGCCAGATTTTACGTTTGGCAGACTCAGGAACAGTGAGGGAGTGCCTGCCAAATAGTTTGTTATGCACTCTCACAACCTCCTCAACAAGTACCTGCAGCTCCATGCTGCTGCACTTTATTTTTCTCTTCCTTTCTGCCTTCTGACTTTCACTGCTGCTTGCCATTTTTCTTTTGGTAAACTTCCAAAAAAACTCTCCCTGCTGCTCGGTGTCTCTGCTCAGCTCTGACTGCCTCTCCAGAACCTTCTAATTAGTTGCAGCTGCCTGGGTAGCCACTTCCTGGTAGGGAGGGGGAGGGTGGTAGCACCTGATTGGCTGTTTTCTTGAGTTTCACTTTTGCTTGCTTTCCGATTCGGAATTTACCGATTCAGTATATACCGAATCGGTATTTACCGAATCGGTATTACCCATTCAATGAATGGGAAATACCGATTTGGTAAATACCGAGTCGGTAAATACCGAATCGGTAAATTCCAAATGTCCGATACCGAATTTTACCGATTTGGTAAATAATACCGATTTTTCCCCTACATCACATTTACCGATTCTTGAATACCGAATCGGTAAAATTCGGTATTTAAGAATCGGTAAATGACATTTGCCTACATCTGGCCCTCAGTCCCCCTGGTAATAGTCAAGTGGAATTTGGTTCATATTACTCCTTAGTCATTCCCTGTGCCCCTTCTCATTGTACTGTATTTCTATTCTCAACCGTCAAAATGCACAATATATTATAAATGCCCATTGCCTGCCTGGAGCCATCAGGTTAACACTCTGCCAGGGTCCCCACATCCTCGTGTTAATACAGAAAGTGGCCATTTCTCTGTTCTTAACTTAGCTCTGTGTGTCTTGCACCCTGTCTCCAATCCACGTCTGGCATGGGTGACAGCTACACTTTGTGCATTTCCCCCAGACAGTCACAAACACAGGAAGAGTGCTCATCTGCATTCATCTACATTTTGATAGCTTTTCCTGGACAGGAAGAAGGAGGGGGAGTTGACACTTACACCTGAATAGGCAGAGTCCTTTGTCCCACATAAAGGGCTGATTACCACCACTGATATCCTGACAGAAAAGGCAGAGAAATAAGCAGGCATGTCCCCTTCAAGGACTCCCTTTCAAGTCACCCCCACTTCAAAAGCACAACTGGGTATATGTACTGGGGCTCTCTCTCTACTAAGGTACAAAGGCAGTACATTATTGGACCTTTGAAGGACTAAAGACTGCTGTGCCACAGGGATTGACACTCTGCTTGACTGAAAGTTCTGAATAAACTCTTTCTTTCCTTTGATGAACTGCCCTGCTGCTTGCTGACCTATGCTCTGCTGAGGACAAGGACTGGACCCACCTCACTTGACCCCAGAGTGACTCCAAGGGCTTGCTGTTTTGCCTCCTGTTTTCTGAAGTCTCAGAGACATCAAAGACTTCCTACAACTCGGTTGCTGCTGAACTATGCCATCTGTGAGTGCTCCCTTGCCTGAGGTGTCAATCCAGTCCTGGGCCTCAGAAGAGGGTTCTGCAGCTCTTTTTGCAACAAACTCACTGCAGCAATGTATTTGTGCTGATTGGAACTGAAGCACTCTCCTTCGACGCAGGAGTCAAACAATGGCATTGCCTTTATAGACTGCGTGGCTCGATGCCAACAGACAATTCAGCTCAACATTAATGGAACACCTACATTGTAAAGTGGTTCACAGCCAAAGCCTTCAACAACTGCGTGGATCTGTGCTGGTGTTTCACCTCAATCCATGGGAACAACGCACCACCTCCTCTACACCTCTCTTCAATTCTTTAATGTTGACGCGTGCTGCATCCAAGGTACTTTGTCAGCTGGACCTGTCCGAGTCCTGTAGCCAGCCTGCCCTCGATCACGGTTGGCCTGAACTTTGAATTCACCCCAGTCTAGCACAACCTCAACTAACCCCAGAGCGATATGGACTTCTAAGCACTATTTTTTGTTTATTCTTTAAATATTTTCATCTCTCTGTTTCTACTTATATGATGCTTGTCTTTTTGGTCTTGTTATAGTCATAAAAAACATCCCCAATTTTCTAAATCTGTGTGGAGTAATTTCGTGGTATTTTCATTGTGTTACTGTGTGAAAGTGTGTTGCACAACTACTTTGCCCATTGTCTCTTTAGATATGCCTGATTGCTATGTGGAAAGCTGCCAGAGTTTATGTTTTAGTGTATATATAACTTACCCTGATTAGGATTGTGGTCCCTATATTGACAGGGTGCATTCCTCTGCCATCTAGAGACCCAATTTCTAACATATGTCAGGTGTTTGTAGAAATAAAATCATTTTTCCACGTTGACACCTGGTTCATGCAGGTGCTATTTGCAAAAACATGTAGTGTGGGATACTCAATGTTCCAGACCAAACACGAAAAGTACAATTTTGAAATAAGGCTGAATTTGAGCTGCTCCAGGTATTGTGATGCTGTAAACCTGGCTGTGTAGCCTGAAGCTGTGTCATGGCAATAGTTCAGAAGGAGCTTCACCATGCAGTGAGAGCATAGTGCCAGAAATCGCTTTAAAAAACAGAAAGTTTCCAAAACTACTGCAGCACTATGCGATATATTGTATGTGCCACATAAGGCAGACTAACCATCATGTCAGAGCTTAAGTCCTGGTAAAGTGTTTTTGGTACTGTTTTTTAGGTTGGTGGGTCTATAGAAACCAGGGCACCCCGCGTTACGTATCTAAAATGTTGGACAGGGTGGCACAACATTCCACATACCACAGGACCGGGTGCCTAACTATGTGGTGGGAGATGATATAGACTAGTTAATTGTACCATATGAAATTGCTCTAAGGGTGCACAACAATCCAGAGGTATGCTGGGGGGCAGTTTGTAGAAACACATGCCCACATTAGGGAGAGAAGCACGGCTTACACTAGAGGCAGAAGATCAAATAAAGCATGCCCATGAAAGCTAGGGAATGGCCGAATTTGTGAAGTTTCACTCTGTGGAGTTACCTAAAAACTCTGTAAGATTCCGCAGAGTTCCTCGGCAGAGCTGAACTAGGCACTTCGCACTTATTCTTAGCACCCAGAGTTTATTCACACTGACAAATCAGCTTGAACTGCATCACACAAGGTACAAGAGGGCACTGCTTCTCGAGTTGATTTTGATGCCATTTGAGTAGATTTTCGACTTGAGTAGCAGTTTTCTGACCGCGAAAGGGTTGCGACCTCCTGCAATTGGCCAAGTTGAAGTAGGAACTGAAATCGGGCTGGGGAAGCGAACTCTTGCTCGCGCTTGCCAATTTATCATGAGCAAGCTGCCTGTAAGAAAAAAGTCTGCCACATGACGGTTTGCAAAATTTGGCCACAACTCCATGTCACATGTGTATCATGGAGTGGCTGAATCTCTGGAATTTTTGCCCACCCTTAATAAAAGTCATACTTGTTGCTACATTTGGGCTGACCCCTGAAACTCTCACATCTGTCCTAGATGGACTTCCTAGATTATGCCAGCAAGGTACTGAAGGGCTGGATGAGGGGCAGCAAGTTGAATGATTTTACTTGGCAGTACAACCTAATTTCTGATGGAGAACATGCTCAATATATTTTTTACGGAGTTGAACCAACATCTGGTGTATATCAGGCTTACTGATCCTAAGTAGCTTGCCAAGTATGCAGACATCTGTGTCAGCATCAGAGTGTCTGCAACGGTATCTGAAGGGGACTCCCAAAAAGTTGGTTAGAGTTTCCGACTGAAAAAAGAGGGGGGAGACAAATATTCAACTAAGGAGTTCTTACAAACCCCCAAAGCAATTTGCATGGGAAAAGGTCTCAATCTCAATCAGGCCAACAGAAGAAAGGCTTCGTAGACAAGAATACGGGAAAATGTGTCCCTAAGTACTATGAATGCCACCAGTATCGGCATGTCAAGGGATATGCCTAGTAGTCCAAGAGGGTACCATTTTCTACTTGGGGCAGTCAAAGAATTTGGCCAGTGTAGTGCTTGGTGAGGAAATGGCCCTGTTATAGTGGTAGAGACTATTAAGGTTATCTTAGTGTCCCTTTGTGACATTAGATGCTGCCCAAAGCCAACTGCCCTTCAATCCTTCAGAGTAAAGACATTGGATCATCTCATAGGCAGGCGGTAGAAGCTCTGAGAGACACACAAGCCTATGTGACTTACTGTCAGATGTCATCTGGTGTGTTCAGAGCAGGTAATTCCCAATATATTCCACCAGGTTGTAGTAGCAGACAAAAAGGATTCCCTTTCTTTGGGTGGGTAGCTGGTCTTCTGAAAGTTGCTCAAAGCACTGCCATATCTGTGGATGGTCTGTTAGGGAATAATGTGAAGCCCACTGCCTTAAAGGAAGTTGAGCACAGGTCACACATGGAAATGCTAGGGATGCCTGCATGGGTCTTTGAAGCCAAATGGTCAATTGTTGCCTAGAAGGGGAGTCAAGAGGGTCTGGAGCCTAGACGAATGGTCCAGACTGCTGAAAGGAAAGGAAAGGGCAAGGTGTCAGTCCCTGACACAAGGGGTGTGGAAACCAGCCCCTAGGTGTCTCAGAGTACAGGTGGATGAGGCACTGGAGATGGCCGCCCGGGAGCCTTCCAGGAAGGGTATTGCGTCCATTGATGATCTGCCTGAGCTTACTGGATGGCAAGCAGAAAGAGGACCCTCCAGGGAGGAGTACTGTATGGCACAGATAGAGTGCCCTGCCCTTGAGGGCCTGAATGGACAAGCTGTAGCCCCGGCAGCTAGTGACACCTCTGGAGAACACTTCATATTTTGGAAGAATTAATTCCTATATTGGGAGCCTAGGGCACCTGAGCATGAGATAACTTGTGTAATGGTATTTATCAAATGTTATAGGACCCTCCTACTGGGGTTGGCTCATGAGATACCCTTAGTAGGACATCTAGGTCAGGACAAGACCCTAGTCTTGCCCTAGATGCTTATCACCCACTTGGCTTATCACCCACTTGTATGGGCCCTGGATGTGGACAGCCACTGATTCATTTTGCAGGACTTTTCTTCCCTTCCTGGCTAGTGGGTTGACTCAGGAAATGCTAGGGCTCCACTAACTTCCATGCCTACTGTTGGTGCACCCTTTGAGACGTTGGGCATTGATATTGTAGGATGCTTGGACCCCAAGACAGCCTTAGGCAACAGATGTATCCTGGTCTTGGTGGATCTGACCACTAGGTATCAAGAGGCCATCCCTCTGAGTACCCAAACTGTACCTGTTGTTGCCAGGACCCTAAAAGTATTTTTTCCAGAGTTGTTTGCCTAAAGAAGTGGTGTCAGACAGAGTCATCAACTTCATGTCTGCATACATGATGTCTATGTAGAAGAAGTGTGGGGGTTACATTCTCCATACCCCAGCACCCACAAAGCAATGAGCTTGTTGAAAAGATAAAGTTCAACAAAACAATTAAAGGAATGATTATCAGACTGCCTGAGCCCATTAGGTGGAAGTGGGATATAGTCTTACCATGTCTGCTTTATGCTTACATGGAAGTACCACGAAAGGGAGTGGGCTTCAGACCAATTGAACATCTGCATGATCACCCTGTCAGAGGATCTCTCTGCCTGGTCAAGAAGGGGTGGGAGAAAGCTCCCAAGACACCCCCAGTATTTGGTTAGATATATTCTAGCCCTCAGTTACCAGATGACCATGTTCTGGAAGAAGGCTTTAGAGAACTTGGAGGCTAGCCAGTAGGTAATTAAGTAATTATTGGACCAAGTAGCTACAATGGTGGAATTCCAGCCTGGACAGGGAGTGTGGATGATGGAGCCAGTTGAGCCCAGGGCTCTCCAGGATCAGTGGACTGGGCCTGATGAGGTACAGAGGAAGGATGAATCCTCTTACCTGGTGGACCTCCAGAAAAGCCTTTAGGGTGCTTTATCCCAACTGCCTTGAACCCCACTATAACAGGCCTGAGGTCACCAAGCCACTGGAGACATATAATGGAGAGGATAAAGAATGATTCCCTGATCTCCTATCATCCAAAGAAAAGGATGTGTCAGTGTAGTGTATCAACCTCTCTCCTGCCCTGACCCCAGAGCAGCAGAAGGGCTGTCGCCAATTACTGAAAAAGTTTGCCTACCTATTTCTCCTTACTCCTGGTCTTACACACCGTGTGACCATGATGATGACAATGGGTTCAGTCTGCCTTTCAAAAATAAAATGTTTGGTCTGTCTGATAAGGGGAGGGCCAGCATATAAGTAAAAGTATCTAGGATGCTGGAATTGGGGGTCGTTTAAGCGTCCAGAAGACCCGGGCCCAGCCCAGTAGTGCTGGTACCAAAAGGGGCCCCACCAGGCACTGCCTCAGAAAAGGTTCTGTGTTTTCTCTGGAGGACTCAACTCAGTCACCTAGACTGATGCACATGCCATCCCCCAAGCTGATGAGTTCAATGATAGGTTAGTTGCTGCCAAGTTCCTGAGTACTTTTGATTTGACTTCAGGGTATTGGCATATTGCCTTAACTGAGGGGGCTAACGAGAGGCTTGGCATCTCTGCCCCAGAGGGCCACTTTCATTTCAAAGTGAGGCCCTTTCGACTGAAGAATGTCCTTGCCACCATCCACAGGCTGGTTAACCAGATTTTGTCTGGGATGGAGGCCTCCAGTGCTGCTTATTTAGATGACATAGCTATCTTCAGCAGCAACTGGCAGGACCACCAATTTTATCTGTCGGAAGTGCTTCAGACTCTGCAGCAGGCTGGCCTGAATATCAAGGCCAGTGATTACAAGATAGGGCAATGGTTCTGTGGTGTACCTGGGAAACCTTGTGGCGGGGGTAAAGAACAACCCTTTCTGCCCAAAAATGAATATTCTGATCTGGGAGCCACCAAACACCCAGAGAGAGGTGAGGGCCTTCCTAGGCCTAACCGTATCTTACAGGAGGTTTGGCAAGGGATATGGCACCATTGATGCCCCCTTAACTGAGCTGAATTAAAAAAAGCAGCCAATGAAGGTGATCTAGACGGAGGCCTGTTAGAAGGTTTGACTCCTTAAAACAGGATATGTGCAGAGCCGCTGTGGCTTTCCCCAGGGGTTTGACACTAAAACGGATGCCTCAGATGATGGTATAGGGGCAGTCTTAAGGCAAGTAAATGAGGAGGGCCTAGACTACCTGTAGCATTCATCTCTATGAGGCTACCTCCCATGGAACAGGGGTGGAATCCTATTGAGAGAGATGCCTTTGCTCAGGTCTGGGCACTGAAAAAGCTGAGGCCATACTTGTTTGGGGCTGACTTCTGGATTCACACAGACCCCATGCCCCTCAGGTGTATCATGAGGTAGTCCATCCTCCTACAGAGAATAGAATTTACAGTGGAATACTGTTCTTTGCCTGACCGATTTAATACTGATGGTCTAGGTAGGTTTTATGCCTTAGTTGGTTGTGTTGATCTCCCTGCTTTTATCTTGGGGGGACGTGTTAGACCTGCCATCCTCAGCGTGGTTTTGCCCCAAAAGTTTGCCTCTTATCCTGCATTTTTGCCAGCATTTTCTTCGTTGGCCTAAGGACTCTATACACTTTACCACTGCTAACCAGTGCCACAATGCTTGTGTTCACTCCCCTAAAGCATGGTTAAATTGGCTTCTACTTAATACGACCTCACCTCTCTCTGCGTTTGGCATATATCATTAACTTATAGTTTCCTTGTAAAGTGGTATTCCATATGCCCAGAGTCTGTAAATTAAATAATGCCAGTGGATCTGTAGCACTTATTGTGCCATCCACATAAGTAGCACCTTAAAACAATTCCCAGCCCTGCAACTGCAGACTGAATGCAGTTTGAAACTGCCATGCCGAATTTGGAGATAAAACCTTCTTGCCCAGTCCTAAACTCCTCTTTGTTACAGATGACACCCCCAAAGTAGGCCCTGGGTAGCTCATTGTGTAGTGTACCTTGCAATTAAAAGGTTGTACATGTACTGTCTGGTTATACAAGTCCTGGTAGTAAAAAACTCCTGAGTTAATTTTTCACTACTGTGAGGCATATCACTCCCACAGGATAACATTGGACATTCCTTAAGCTGTAATTTCCAGTTGGGAGCTATGTTATATTTGATGTCTTTGATTTGTAATGAAAAAGCCTACTTAATGGTAAAGTTGTTTTTTTATAGCAATTGCGAAAATGACAATTTGTTGCACAGTGACAATTTCCTGCCCCTAGCCCTTTTGTGTCAGGAGTCTGTCGTGGGTCACATGACTGGATTTAACTGACAGTTAATCGTCACACAGTAAAGGTATTTGGTGTACCTGACTGGGCCTTCTGCTGGCTGGATGGGGGGCAGAGTTGAGCACAGGCCAACTTGAAACTGAATAGGTTGTGCTCTGCCTTCACACAAAGGGTCAATCACCATTCACATTGCTATGCCAGCGAGCTTAGGCGCAGGGCAGGAACGTCAGGAAATTCCAAGCACTACAAAGACAACTTCTACTACCTTCCAAAAGGAAGGCACCAAGGTATAAAATTTGGACCACAGCCCCAAACTCTTCAGTTCACTCCTGGACCTGTGGAAGAATTCTCAGAGGACTGCCTGCTGTTTCGACATACTGTGCACACTGTAAGACTGCTCTGCTGTGGCTGGAATTACTGCATTGCTGCCTAAAGCCTTCCTTGAACCCCCAAAGGCCAACCCTGCTGTTAAGCACTGCATCTTTACTTAAACCCAGGACTATCAGAGTGACTCCAAGGGCTAGTTTGCTGGCCTCCTGTTCAGAGAAACAGAGAAACCAAACCACACCTGGACCCAGTATGAGTAGGTCTTGAATCCCCAAATGGTGTCCCACTAGTCCTGGACTCTTGGTAGTGATGCTAAAGGTGCCTAAATGGCCAAATACCAAAACTGAGGACTTAGAACATTTTTGGACCAACACTGCTCTGAGAACCAGGAGGAGACTGAGACCAACCTGCTCGCAGAACCGCCTGAGGTGGATTAACGGTCATATTGACTTTGTGAATTCTCACTGTACATTTGTCTCTGCAGAAGCACATTTTTTCAGTGGTCCTTCACCTAAGGGGTATCTGGCCTCTTGGAACTGTCTTCAGCTACAGCCCTCTTCCTCATCCTTTTGTAGAAAGAGACTAAGTCTTAATGAAGAAATCTAAATCGCAGCTTTAACTAAAGGCTCCTCGACTACGACAAGCGCTCTTTGGACATTGCCTGCTGGCTTACCATGCTGAACCTTACCTTCTCAGAACATTTTTGTCAAAATGTATTCTATGTCTGAAGGTAAGCACTGACAGGCCCAATACACTTCTTTTATCCAAACTTCACTCCATCACGGTTGACCACATTTTTCGACTTTGAAAATGTCTTGTACAACCAGATGTCCACGGTTGGTGCTCTGATCATCTATGCGCAAGTCCAATCATTTATTATGATTTACTCTATTTTTTAAGTTGGTGTAGGACAGACTGGGTTCAGAGCCGGCATGGGGACTTTAACAAATATTTCAGCACTTACCCTCTTAGCAAAGAAAGCTATTGCCAAATCAAACATCCTCTATACATGTTTCATAGATCTGAAAGCTGCCTTTGATAAAGTGCCAAGGGCCAAGCTATGGGCTAAAATGAAAGCTTGGGGAATCCCCTTTAAATTATTAGAAGCAATCATTAACCTTTATTCACAAACCTGGGTTCAGATAAAAAAATTGGATGACCCGGAGTTTAACTAAGAAATTTCCAACAAAAGATGGGTTAAAGCAAGTATGCGTTCTGGCGCCGTGTCTTTTTAACATCTATATGACTGATTTAGAAAGCAACCTTAGTCTCATTCATGGAGACCCACCCAAATTGGGAAAGACACCAATAGCAAGTCTATAATATGCGGACGACATCGTGTTACTCTCTCAAACTCCGCTTGGTCTACAGCGCCTGATCTCTCAACTAGCAATATACATCTCAAAAGAACAACTGATAATCAATTTAAAAAAATCTAATGTTTTATGTTTTTCAAGCTCTCAGAAAAAACGCCCCAAATTCATCTGGTGGATAAACTCAAATATTTTATCGCAGGTAGAAGTATATAAATATCTGGGGGTTCTTCTATATCGCCACTTAAGTTTCAAACAACACCTAGAACATGTCAACATAAAAACCAAACAATTATGCTTTGCTTTTAAAACTTTACAGAAAAGCCTAAGTGGCAGCTCAACAAACCATCTCCTAAAGGTAGTGGCTGCAAAAATTTTGCCAGCGATAACATATGGCTCAGAAATGCTGCACACTAAGGACGCCCAAATGCTAAAGCTAGCTCAATCTAGACTGTATAAAAAACTGTTTTCAATCCCACGACACATTTCTCAGGCGCAGATACGCCTGGAATATAGATTAATGAATCAGATGCAGGCCAGACAAGGTGTCCTGGCCAAATATTACTGGTGCATGAGGGCTGCGGAAGACAACACGCTTGCCCACCATTGCTGGGAGGAGGTAAAAATACAACCAACAAACAAAAACTCGATATGCCAAATTTTGAATCAAGTGCTTCAAACGCAAAATCTGAAGGAAGCCTGGCAAACACCCATGTCATACTCTGTTTTTTAAAAAAATCACAAACAAATCAATAAACATATTTTTGTTTTAATCCGATAAAACCATATTTGCTGGTAAAAGTCATGCATGGTCAGTGATTCCATCCTTAAGCATATGAAACCACAACCCTATCTGCAAGAAAGCTTCAGAGACCTCTACAAGCGGAAATAGTCCTTAATGAGATTGGGTTCATTTTCCAACAAAGAACTCACCCCAAAATGGCTACAGACATGGCCATCCCTTGACTGCCGCCTCTGCGGCAAAGGAGCAGAGTCATTACTATAGCTATTATGCATCTGTTTGGCATTACATAACCTAAGGACGTAATTTTTAAGGCCAATCCTCAGAGAAACTTAAATCCGGACTTGCAGAGCGGGCGTCATAAAATGCCTCAGCGGTTCTTCAGTTCAACTATCTTGCAACACCGTTACATTTTTGTCCCTAGCACCACATGAACTAGAAAAGGAAGAAACAGCACAAAACCTTGGAAAGATTGGAACACCAAAAAAAAGAACTTGGCAGTAGGGTATAAAGTATCCTGCCTAAGTCTTTCTCAGACCTGTTTCTGTACTCTCTTTCTTTCAAAGCCTCTTTCTATGACAAGCCCTCAGCACAAACATGACCTCACCTGTAAACGTTCCAGGAAACGGAAATATAGTGACTTAAGAAACTGGACAGAAAATTATGCATAACAGTTTCAAACTTTGCTCCCTCTCCATTTTCCATTTGCATCAACATTTTAATTTCACCAGAAACCATGGACATGTTTTCATTGCTGTAATGATAATCCGCTGCTCTTTGGTTCCATTCCACACAAGGGTTATGATAACTACAAATGTTTTAATGTCATTTTTATCTGTACCTGTTTTGTGACGTTTTCATCATGGTGGTATGTTCCACTCTTTTTATGATTTTAACAGATTAAAATAAAAAAGTATATATTTTTTTTACTTTACTTTACTTTAAAGTTGGTGTAGGATTTTTCTGGTGTTGTGGATTTCACTTTATTACTGTTTGTGCACTTCCTACAAATTTTGCCCAGTGCCTTTAAGTTAAGCCAGAATGCTTTTTGTGCCAAGATACCAGGGTTGAGCACTGGTTAATTTAGTAACTTTTTTTGAAGTTCACCCTGCAAGGGATTTTGGGGCATATTACCAAGCAATAGCGATAATTATCGCTATTGCTTGGTTAGAGAAAAAAAATGTACCGCTAAGCTGCGGCAATTTTTATCGCAGATAAACCTTGGTATTACCAAGGTTTATCGCAAATGCGATAAAAAACGGCCGCAATGCATGAATATCGCTGAAAAGTCAGCGATATTCATGCATTACCGAGCTAATGCTCTTAGCCATGTTATCCACCTCCCATTGGATAACATGGCTAAGAACTGCTCAGGGCAGGTGTTAGCTTTTGGAGATATTCGCGCTTAGCGCGAATATCTCCAAAAGTTGGTAATAGGAGATAGCGATGTTAGCGACTGTTTCCAGTCGCTAACATCTTGGCACGCCCACTTTGCATGTCATTAGTGATAAATATCACTGACATGCAAAGTGGGGCCCAAGATGGTCGCTATCTCCTACTAGCTGTCGCTAACTGGTGTTAGGGACAGCTAGGTAATATGGGGATAAACCCCCTTGATAATATGCCCCTGTGTCTGTTGCTTGACAAAGAGATCTCCCCTAGTCAACCAACGACCCAATTTCGCACACCTATCCATTTATATGTCGAGTTCTTCTCCAGATCTGTGGAGTCTATGCAGTCATAAACTTACCATTAACATGTAGATTGTAAACAGCAAAAAACTGCAAACTTACACGAAAGTGTAAGTTTATCTTTTTAAATGAGGCCCTGTGTTTTTTCTCTTAGTTTAATTCCAGCAGTTTCATCTGTCACATTGTAACAAAGGATATGACTGGGTGCGATACACTTCCAACCACTTGCAATTATGATTCCTGAACAAGCAACTACTTGTGCAGGGGTCGCAATTTAACAGGTCACTTCCTATCAGGCTCTTGAGAGTATCCTAAACTCCTCCTCATCGATCTCTGACACAACCCCACCTGCAGCGCTCTCTAAAATGCACTCTTATCTATTTATTGTGATATATTTTTGACGTGTTGGAAGTTGGTAACTGAAGTGCCACTTATTGCGGCAGAATGCAATATCGTTAACTGTGCAAAAGGTGACCTGAGCCTGAATTTTGCCAGTATTAATGTCAGGATAGGAATGCAGAAAAATATTGTACGCAGAGACTACAAATTGGCAACTTTCTCCTGGACAAATGAATCTAGTGTTCAATAATAACTACCCAAGTACCGCATAATAATTAGGATTTCATTAAAACTGAGTTGATAAGATCCATGTACATTTCAACCCCAGACACATTTTGTAACTGCTGATGAATAAATATTCACAATACTAGAGACGAATTGAGAAGGAGATTAATATTCACTGAGCCATGAACAAAGATTAACTAACCACAGAAATGCCTATTAAAACAAAACTTGATGCAGAAATAGACATTCTCATATAAAACCCAGGATTAGAATCGGCATCATTTGACAGTAGTTAATAGGTCGTCATCATAATAAAGCAACAGGGTGTAGAGGAATAGATGGGGAAAAATGATACCATAAGCCTTTCCTGGAATAGATTTCACACGTGCATCTTCAGAGTGGTGCCAGAATGGCTCTTGCTTGCTCTTACAAGTGCAGTTATCATTACAAGATATTTATCATCAGAGACTTAATTCAGCTTGAGTTGTTCAGATGTCAGCAATTAGAGTGCTGGTGTGATCTTTCTTTGTTAAAACGCTAACTTCTCATTAGAACGTTTGCAGTGGATATTAAAGATATATTTACGATATAAGGAATGAATTGAATAAAAGAATTACAAGAAACAAAACTGTGTGCATAGTGTTATGTTAATGGGAAATGCCTTTCGAATAAATCCTCGCATTTTTATATACCATTCCTGGTGCTACTGCTACCTCCTCATGACTATATTGTGCTGGTGATTTTAGGGGGCAAACACTGGGCTATGTGGATTTTCGTTCAGTAAGCATCAAAGTCCTCAAGTTAAGACCTATTTCTGTGGACAAAGCTTGTAGTAATTGATCATTAGTGCATCCAATAAATTCTGAACATCCTGCTGTCGTTTTTATTTGGGTGAGGTAAACTACCGTGTCTGAAGCCAATGCACTAAGTAGAAGTTACATAATTACACTGTTATTTATTACATCCAAATATAGCAATACTCTCAGGGGCTTTATTTATTGGGCGCAAAAATCAATGACAATTGCAAGTCGCGCCTCCAAAACGGGGCATAAGATGAAGAAACTGCACCAAAATCCGCAAATCCCGGTAAATATGGGATCTGTTTCAACGGGTTTATTTCGGCAAGATTTTCATGATATTTTTTTATTTTTCAAATAAAAAATTGCGTTTTATTTTCCCCACATACTCATAATTCTGACACCAACAAATCAATGATTTGCACAAGCGTCAGAATTTTGCGAGCACTCATAAGTAAATGTTAGCCAAGGTTAGTTACTAAAAAATAATATTTTGGATGAATGCTCCGAGAGAAGGGGGGATGAGAAGAGAACCTATTTTGGATTGTTGTCTTCATTAGAATGTTTTTACTTTTCTATTAGCAGTTTTGACTCTCCCTCACTGCTTGAATTTACTGGTGGCAGCGGGCCGTGAAAACTGACCCTTAATTCTGCCCAGCTAAATCAGAAGGGTGAAATGACAGTCCAGCCTCTGCTGACCGTTACTCCATAGGGCTGTCGGAGGGGATTAATGACAACAGAGACAGAGTAGTCTTTGCCATAATGAACTCAAAGGCCCACCCTCAAACAAACTCGGTGGATGGATCGCATTCTTTGCGGTAAAAATACTCTGTCGCCATTGCAAGTACCCGTTGTCTCACTTTAGTCTCTCATTTTAGCAAAGCAGTCCAATGCCTACTCAGTGGCAGTGGTGTGGCTAGTACCTCCAGCTTCTCACTGGTGCAAACAACAATACTGAATAAAGTATTGGGCACTCACTACTTAATATATGCATTAAATTACATATGTACAACCAGGCAGATGAAAATAATGGTGATGACACCCTCAGAAAAGCTCACAGCCCCAGCAAGTCCTGAAACTATATTTACAATCCTCCAACTATACCAGATACCATGTCACAATATAAGAAGAGGAACTACTTGCTTTCTTAGGGCATCACCCCATTTCTAAAAGCAGAAAAATGTCATAATTCCCCGTGTTCTTCCCTTTTCTTTCTTTTCTTTTCTTTTTTTTATTGTGCCTGTGTATTTCTTTTATTGTGCCTTTTTCTACTGTTGCATTTTCGCTGCAGTTTTCCCCTTCATGCCTCCCACCGCTGCTGCCTCTGCAGCCTCTCCTGCTCCTGCCTACCAGCTGTTCCCGCTCTTTCCCTACCCCTTCTTAATGGTGGCTGCTGTGCAGTTGCTCTGCTGGTGCCGAAGGCAAGCCCGTCTGGGCCCGTCCGCAACTCACCCACGACCAGCGCAAGGAACCCTGGTCCTCCGGCCTTCCAGTGCTACAACTCAGCAACACTCCACACACTCAACCCCATAAGAAACAACAACTACCAGCTGTCAACACCAAACACCTCCGAGGCCAGTTTTCCTGTCAACACTGCTGCCACACTTTCACCCACCTAAGGATGTCCACCACCACTGCCAACACAGCGGAAGCCAGTGCACCCAAACCCCGGAGCTGCATCCTCCGCAAGGTTCGCTCCCTGCACACGCAGACAGTACAAATCTGAGATCTCCTCAGCACCCTCTCACCCGCCGCCGCCTATCTCACAGAAACCTGGACCAATGCCAGCTCCGCACCCGATATCGCTACCACCGTCCCTGACATATACAGAATATAGGACCGCCCCAATCACCCTGGGGGTGGACTCGTCATCGTTCACAAAAACTCCCTCTGACTCACCACATCCAGCACAAATGACTCCACGTCCCGCATTAAAAATCAACATTTCCAGATGCAGATCAACACCAGAACAACCCTACATGGCACCCTCGCCTACATACCTCCCGGACCACATGCCACTTTTACCACACACCATCGCAGACCTCATCACACCACACGCCATCACATCCAAGGACTACAGATTCCTCTGAGACCTGAGCTTCCACCTTGACAACCCCAGCAACCCCAACTCCACCGCCGTCCTAGACAACCTCATTAACATCGGACTGAGACAGCTTGCCACTAACCCTGCCCATGGGGCAAGACATACCCTCGACCCAATCTTCGCTAGAGGACTCAACATTTGCTTCAGCCACACCATGCAACCCATCTCGACTGACAACCACTGCGTCCACTTCTCCTTCTCCAAGCCCAGTGCTTACAGGTCCACACCTATACCCCTGCACAGGAAAACCTGCAAGATCACTGAGGAGCACCTTACCTCTGCCCTCAACTGTGCCCCTCCCCATCACACCGAACACCAACACCGACTGCGCAAACACTCTTGCCCCTCTCCCAAACTCCAACGGACAACACACCACGAAAGCCACCTGGCTCACCCCCGAAAGCCCTTTACACCAGAATAAACAAATCTCCGCTCCTTAAACTACAAGCAATCCAGAACACTGCAGGTAGACTTGTACTTGTCATCCCACAACAACACCACATCACCCAACACCTACGAGAATTCCACTGGCACCCTTACAAAAAGAGAGTGACCTTCAAGCTCCCCACTCACACCTACAAATCCCTCCACAACATCGGACCCTAATACCTTAATGAAAGAATCTTCTTCTACACACCCTAGAGAAGCCTCCCTTCCACCGGTCTCACGCTAGACTAAATCCTACACATCCGCAGAGCCAGAGCGGGGGTGGCGATCCTTCTTCTACATCACAGCCAAGATTTGGAACAAACTCCCACTCAGCATCAGACAAACCTCCACACTGCAAGCTTTCAGGAAGAGCCTCAAGACCTGGCATTCCAGATGAGACAAAGCTTTGCGAAACCCCCTCACCCCCCAGTGACTTGAACCCTCGTGGTTGAGTAGTGCACTTTACAAATGCCTTATTGATTGATTGATTGATTGATTTGGTTGATTGATTGATTGATAATCCACCGTTGCAACACTATTAAAATCAATAGAGATAATACCAAATATTCGGTACATTCAAAGCATCAAATATACAAACTTTTCATCCCCCAAAGGGACTTATGTGACACTCAATTGCTTAGAGCCGTTTTACCACATTTTGTTTATACTTACAGCCTTGTGCCATGCTTCCTATCAATTATTCTTACAGTGCACTTTACATTGTTTTAGAGGCCAGATGTCCCTGCTTTTTAATGGGGCACCTGCCATGTGGCGAGGTGGTTGCAGTGCAGCAAGCCCACTCCCACTCTACCTGGCCTGCTCCCTGCCAAGCTGACACTATTATGGTGCTGGCATGTTAGCCATCAGCAGCATCGCAACTTCTCTACGTGGTGTACTGGCAGGTGTTATCTGTGTCGCACCTACTGCCCCGCCATACACCGAACAGGGGTGGGTGGAGGCAACACAGCACATTGCACCAAAGGCTCTGGGCTCCCTGGGAGCTTGAGTGAAACATCTCATAGGTGGTCATCCTGGTTCCTTTGTCTTCTGTTCTGCTGGGATGGGTTCCCCCAGGACAAGTGTAGCTGCACTGGGCCATGTGGAATAGGGGCTACAGGGTCAAGAGTTGTTCAGAGAAGGGGCCCCATGCACACCTGTTTCCCAATATAATCTATAAAAAAAAAGAGGTTGGACTGAGCCCTGATGGATTTTCTAGCAGAGCTCTATGCACTTGTTTCCCATCTGGTCCCTCTGGGGAACCAAGCTTTCCAGCCTTGCTTCTCCAGTCTTATAGGGCCACTTTTAGCGATGGTTATTTCAAATGGTCCATGAAAAGACTTTCCTAGAGAGCCTCATTCCTGCCCCAAACTTACACAGCGCCTCATCCCTTCTCACCAAAATGTCAAAAGAGAGCCACTGCTGTGTTTGGCACCAGAGGGCTGGCCTTCCTTCTTTGTTTCTGGAGGCATGGACATGCCAAGGTCAGGTGCAACATAAGGGGTTAATTAAGACATGCAGATTTCCTTCTCACCCCTTCCTTTCCCAGGACCTGGCCAAGCAAAGTCATTGGTTCTTTTGTGAGAGGATGTCTTGGATCGTCCCAATGGCCAGCAGAGTAATTAACTTGGCCAAGAAAGGGGGACAGAATTATTCTGAAATCTGATTATAGCTGAGCTTGGAAAATATGATATTTCTTCAAGTGCCATAAGGAATGCAGTTATCATAAATTTGACAATTATTCTGTACTCGGTGTACATGTTTACTCTAGAATTGATACCTGACTAGTCCTAATTATGGTGAGTCTGTGGAGGAGCAGCTTTGAAAATAAGGTATATCATAGTGAGCACACACACAACAGCCCTACACTATCAAGGCCTCTCACATAACATCACCGCTATCAGTTCAGCACCAATCCCTGAGGAGACTCTTCTGTGACAGGTTATCTGTGGCTATCTATCTGGCTGAAATACTCAGCCAATGTGGGTGCGCTCTCCAGCATGCTCATGTGCTCAAGTACATCAGATGATACATATCTACCCTAGCTGTGAAGCTGTGGCCCTATCTTAAAACGCCTCTCAGTCCAAATCCACGGAATTTACCATACGTGAGAATTGGTTGATGAGACTAACTAGATGGAAAAGTCAAAAGCTGGATAGTCGAAAAGTAAAACATCCAGGTGAATCAAATCGGTATCACAGATCCCAAGGATTGGATTCTGGAACCTTATTTTAGAGATGTGTTCATCAAAAAGAGGGCAGACACATTACCCTTGCTCAGAGGACATGATTGTGTCGTAGACGTTGTCCCTGAGGCCAAAATCCCATGTAGAGCAATTGATTTGTTAAAACAAAGCAGTATTATTAAGATCTCAAAACATGTGTGGACAATAAAGAATTAATTGCGGTCACTGTAAAAAATAGATATTTTCTTTGATTTCAGACCTTTTGAATCAAATTCACTGTGGCACATTATTTACCAATCTCAATTTGAGAGGTGCCTATACGATTATCCATATTAAAGCAGATGATTAATTGAAATCTGTTTATAACAGATGGTACTGATATGTTGAATATCTGGTGATTTAATTTGGATTATGCAATTCACCTGACACTTTTTAGCATTTGGTCAACCATATCTTTCATGACATTTTACACATTTGTGTCATCATATATTTAGATGACAAGATACTTTAGAATGGAAGGTGCACCAGAAATGTGGTCAGGATAACACATTTAGTCCATCAATATTCTCTATTCAAACTTCAGTTAAAATCGACACTTAGCCAACGCTTTTTGTTCCTTCTGCATTAGGAACTTCATCAGGGCTTGAATAATATTGTAGAGTGCTCAAAAGCTGTCCTTATGGTATGTAGTAGTATTGCCTGTGTATTCACCTCACAGTGAGGGCAAAGCAAGTCAGATCCCAGCTCAAAATCATGCAAGCAAAATGATCCCGGTTATGGCATGCTCGCCAGCAGCAGCAAAAAAAGTGAATATTTAGATGACCTTTTCATCTTTTCAAATACTCCAGAGGAATAGCAGAATAATGTGAAAGAAATATTACACAGAATATGAGTACACTACTTATACACAAAATTGGCAAAATATATTTTCAAAACAGAGTTTGTTGGATTTCTGGGCCCTGTTTTGTCTGATGAAGGAATAAGCATGGATACTCAAAACGGTCTAAGCTGTTGTAGAGTGGCAACATTTTGCAATGTAAAAGAAGTACACAGGTGAATAGGAGTTGCAACTTTTTATTAGTATTGGCGGAGTTCGTGGAGTTCTGCTACTTGGAAGTGCCAAAAAACTCTGCTGTGCTCCATGGATTTCCACCAGTGGAAGAGTGTGGTAGGTCACACTGCTCATGCTGATTTTTAGTGCTGGGACTTTGCCTTGTGCTGTAAAATCAGCGAGAATGGCACTATGCGCAGTGCAAGGGGGTGATGTTGTTCTACTTCTTCAACAAGAGCGGCAGGTTTCTCAATGTGAGCAGTTGCAACCTGCCGCGACCACCAGTGCGTTGAAATCTTGCCTGGAGGTGGTCTAGCATATGATGTTGGGGAGCTGAGTGAAAGGGAAAACTCTACTCTGCCCCTGCAATGAGTTTTTTTCTGAATTGCACGGAGTGGGCAAAACTCTGCAAACTCTGCTGGCAGAGGGAACTCATCGCCCACCCTTCCCTTGTATAGACATTTTATTCAGATATTTTCCATGATAGATTCACCTATTGGACAACTGATTAGAGATATTTTCCATGATGGATGCACCTATTGTACAACTGACTAGAAAAAGTCCATCATTTCCTTAGGGACCAGAAAAAGGGAAGGCCTTCACCCGGGTTAAAGCTGCTTTTATGACAGACCCTATTCTCAAGCATGCTTATCAGGATCTGGCATTTATTGTTTAGAAATATATACCTCTTGCTTTGTTTCAGGAGCTAACCTTTCACAAAGATATACTGTAAAAGAAGTATTCCATCCTTTGGCTTTCTATTCCAGAATAATAATGTTTAGATCGACAAATACAATAGCAATGTGCACCCTGATGTGTGCTCACATAGCAGCGGCAGTACCAATAAATACAGTATTGATGTACGTTGTAATCTATGCATCCACAAAGATGTCAGTACCAATGTACATTGTAACCTATGCATGCCCAGTGATGTCAATACCAGTAAATCCAATGTTGATGTACACCGTAACTTAGGCATGCATAATGACGTCAATCTCACTCATTGCAATGTGGATGTATGATGTAACAACAATATGTATAATAATGAGAAAATGAATACATTTGTTATCAATGACCACCATGTTAATCATGCTCGCACTCACAAACTTGTATCATTGCTGTTAGATTCATCAGAGATGATCTCCTCATCAACTCCGAGTCAGAAATACATGATCAGTTTGCCCCTACGACCCAAGCCTACCAATTGAAAGGTCCCCAGTGAAGTTACTCCTCGCCCAAAGACAAAGGCGCACCCAGGGAAAACCCTACAGATAGGCAATTGCAAATAGGACTGAGGAGACTAGCCCCAAAAAAACATGTTTGGCCAAAGGCGTGTGTTCCCAAATCCCACAAAGTTAGATGCCACATGTATATAGGAACACTCAGCCAATCAGGACAGGGCATTAAACACTGCATGGTGGGACCACGCGCTCACCATCCCGGACATCTGGATACGTACTCACTGGTCCACAGTAGCTCTCCCCGAGGTTGACAGCCACCTGTGTCCCCCTTACCAGATGGTAGCATTGATGATTTATGACTAGTATGCTTTTCAAAGAATGTCAAAGTGTTTTATTGAATGCACAAAATGTATATATGAGCGACCAAAACATCTGTACTTTGAGACTGTCTTTAGACGTGCCTCTGTCGATACTCTACTGGCCGCTGTGTTTAATAAACCAACTTGTTCCTGTTTTGCCAAATGCCTCTTGCCTTTCATTTATTTAGGGTATATTCATAGTCAAGCAACATTACCATCAATGAAACAGAATTAAACTATATAACACAAGGAGGAAAATTCTGATTTTTGCCAGGAAAATTGACTTGTTTTGGCAAACAGGTAGCTATCGTATTTGGCCCCCAGTTTAGCAGCCACTCTTTGTTATATTTAATATAATCTCTTTGTTGAAAACATTTGGGTTTAATTACGTGGCTCTTAGATATGTGCTGTTTAAACAAGCCTGCGAATTGTAGCTTCTGCGCATAGTTTATTGTTGTCCTCAGTATATAATTTCTGGCTCCATTAAAAGATGGCCCTGCCATTTGGATCATGGACCTCTTTTACTATTCTGACATGTATGTCTGTCTTTCATTTTAAGGATCAATTGGGTATTCATAGTGAGCACAAGATGGCACACTGGATGTATGCCAAGAAACCATGGGGCATATTTATAGGGATTTGGTGCAGGGCAGCACAGCAAATCACCACGCTGTGATGTCCTACATCAAATTGAAAAGACAGGAATGTGCTGTATCTATCCATGCATTCCTGACCTTTCCCCCTGTGCTGGTACTGTTTTGGCAGCCTAGTGGAAACACAGGCTCCATTGCACCATGATGCTCTTGGGCCTGCGTTGCATGCAGGATTGTATTTGTGTAGGAAAGAGCACCATCCTGCACAAACACAATTCTAAGAGGCTTTTCCCTCTTTCAATGTGTGGTGCAGAAAGCAGCACACATAGAAAGAGATACAAACGTTATTTATACTTTTTGCGACTCCCCTAGAGAGGCGTAAGGTTTTGGCACATCCCCAGAGTTAAATGGTCTTGTATATTTAGGGAGGCATCAGAATCCATGGATGTTGAGTGCAAGCACCAACAGCAACCCCCATGGAAAGACTCCCTAGCGCAGAGAAAGCAAATACAGTGATGTGTGCTTACTCCTAATCTCTGGAGCCATTTAAATAAAGGCAAAGTGGCCTTGCATGCCCATATAATTATGATTTAGTGATTTTTGTCACCATTGCATCACAAAAGTGAAGTAAATGCGGCTCAAGGGGCTTGTAAATATGCCCACCTTGGTCATGGGACTCTAGGTTATGGAAGGTACATTCATGAGTAGTTGACTTATGAGCTATTCCACTGGGTGGGTCTAATAAAACCCACTATTCTATGCCAGTATAGACCAGTTAGTGTACCATGTTAGACAATTTAAGGTTCTTTATTGGGGAGCAATGAACTACATATCCATGCACTTGACCTGTTAGACAACAAGATTTATAACAATGTTTTATATTTATAGGTCTTGAGCCACAGGGGCTTTAGTGTGCCTTGCATTATTGAACTTATTAACCTACTTGAGGCTCTGAGATGGAAGAAGTATGACTCTGTTTTTTGCATTATAACTTTGCATACAGAGAGGCTCATGTACAGAGTACTAATTGTCAGGCTTATTTATTGCGGAGTGGTGTACTTCATATTTATGATATTCATGTGTTAGGCAATAAGAAATAATTATAACAATGTGCTGTATTAATACATATTCAGAAAAGGGGCACTTTAAGTGTGAATCACATTTTTGAGTTTACCTCCCACTTGGGACACTGAGAAAAAAGAAGTGAGACATGTCATGCTTATTAGCACTCATAAGGAGAATTTTATGATTAGAGTACTGGGTGAATTCAGGCTCAGTTATTTAGTTGGGCACTGTGCGGTTCCTAATGTTTCATTTTTTACTTCTAGTACATTTGTAGTTGTTTTGAGTACATTGGCACCATTAAAAAAGATGACTTCTACGGTTGTATAATGGACCTGTTTTTATATCTAGTAAGTAAGTGAGTCTGTCCTTGACTTACGCTCTCATTTCTGTATGAATACTGAGACCAAAATGGTCCACTGGTGGAACACTGTGAAACGGTGTGCAATGCACTCGAGGTTATGGAAGGTAGTTTGGCAGACTGTTGGTGACATGTGTTGTTTCACTATGTGGGTCTAACAGGGCAAAGCACCTGAAGTCCATGAAGTTTGGTTAGCGCACCATGCTAAATAGCTTTATTTTCCTAATTGAGGGGTGATGTATTACTTATTGATATTTTCATGAGGAATCATATAAGACAAAGTTATGCATTTATGTCTTAAATTATGAGGCAACCTACCAACTCCATACATTAATTTGAATATTAACCTAGTTGAAGTCCTGAAACAAGAGTTTGGTCATTATTATGACTTTAGCCGTCCTACAGCAGACAGTGAAACAAGCCGTCCACTGTAGAACTGCAAAAGCCGCGGCGCTGCCGCCCTTCATTTTAGAACCTTAATCTGGTCTGACGGGCGATCCTGCGGTGGGCTGACAGTGGTGAACTGTTAGGCTCATAGAAGAGACTAACATGCAGAATGCTACTGTCAGAGTGCTGACTGCAACGTCCGGCATCCTGTGACATGCATGCCACACCATGCAGGTAATGGGGGTGAAAATCCAGGGGAACACTAGATCCACGTGTACCCCCAGGCCCAGTAGCAGCAGTAGGCCCTATGAGAACACCCTCAGTTGCCTCACTGCCCCCCTTTTCATGGCAGGCTTACCTCAATGGAAAGGGTGGTGGTTTGGCAATTCATAAAATGCTTGGCGGTGCCACCGTAGCAACACCAACATGTTACTATGCAAGACTACCGTGCCACAGGATTCTGGATCCCGGTGGAGGCGTCGATCTTGTGGTGGTCCGACCACGACACTCCTAATGCAGTTCAAGGTAAAGCAGTGAAGCGGTGGTCAGACTGCCATGTGAGTACAGTGGTCCTATGGACAGTCCTACTCCTAATAAGGCCCTTAATATTTACTCCAGTATAAGACCATTGTGCTTAACACCTGTTTATTTCCAAATAACTATCACATGATATAAGTGATCGAGAGTGATGCATGACGTGTACGACTAAAAGGGTATGTGGCAGTTTCACCCACATGACCCTCTGCATTATTCATAATAATTCTGACTATGGAGTGGCTTGTGCACGTAGCACTGCATGAATGTAGGCTCAGATAATTAACGTGGGCTAAACTGATGATACGGTTTATTTCTTTCCAATACACACATAGGGCCTGATTACGATATTGGGTGGACTTTCGTCTGGCCGACTCCATTGTGGAAAGGAACCACCTGACCTAAGGTTGGCGGTTCGACCCAGTCTATTACGACACGGTAACAAACATCCATTTCACAATGGAAGCTTGTGTGGGGGTGGAAAAGGCCCCAGCACAAGCTTCCATTGAAAAATTGATGTTTTGAAACATCCCTGCACTGTGTGGCAGACACCTGACGGTGCCTTCCAGACGGTGCAGGGATGTTTAGAAAGGAACCATAGGTGCCCCCCAGGCCCACACGTGGAGGGCCAGGTGGAAGGGGGCCCTGCTAGCGGCCCTTGATGTTGCTTTCTGACAGCCTTTACATGTTAGAAAGGCCGACATGGAATGGCTGTTGAAAACCAACATCATAATCACGATGGCGGAGCCACCGCCATTAAGAGATTATGCAGACTTTCCGATGGACTGATGAGCTACTTGAGCCTGTCGGAACCACGTTGGAATCCCTCAGCACTATTAACTCCAACCACTGTAATCCTAATAGGGCAGTCAAACTTTAAACCTGTCATGTTGGGCGGAAAGCCTCGAACTGATAGTCGGAGGCTTTCTGCCCGACATCGTAATCAGACGCATAGTTATTGGGGGCACTCTGGCTCTTTTTAAAATGATGGATTGCTACTAACAGTGACTATATTGATAGCAGATAAAATGTGAACGCGATCTGGCTTCCAAATAATTGCTTTCCAAGTATGTTTTAAAGCTTGGCATTCTGAGAGTATGGATCACTGATACAAAATCATGGTATATAATATCGCTGAGCAAACAAGTGTGTTAAAAATATCATCTACCATATTATTGTGATCCTAAACTTATGGTATGGTTAATGGTAAGTGCAAAAACATTGGAATGAAACATTGTTGGCAGTAACAGCATTCAAAATTATAGTTTAAGAAACAATATTAATAGAGTTTAAAGTAGTCCATAATAAATAATTTATAATATAAATAAAATATATTCCACTAATGTTTGTTACTATATCAACCAGAATTACCGAACATCAAAGTACAATTAGGAATTAAAAAACTAAGAGCCATCTAGCCGTACACTGGTTGGATGCTAGACACAGCATAGCTCAACTGCAGTTTGCAGTGTTAGAAAAAGTGAAACAGCATGAAGGCATGGATCTAACTAGATCCTTGCTTCAAAGGGAAATTTATTGGATTAAGAGATTAGGGACACAGGATCCGAAAGAAAATAGATATTGGTTGTTTCTTATGATAAAGGAGTTGAAACATTATACACATGCCTCAGTGTTGGGTCCTGTGCAACTGTACTTTCTGTAGATGTCATTGTATTTTATGATTATTGTAATGTGCACCATGGTCGAGTTTAAGTCATTTCAATTCTATTTTTATTTAATTTTTCATTTTTTGTTTCACATTCTAAAATCACATCATCCCGGGAGTAAGTGCAGATGTTTAGTGGATTTAAAATCAGGTGCGAAACAAGTAACGATTGAGCTCCGGAGGTTTATACAGCTGTTCGATAACGTTTTCTCTGTATTCACATCCAAGATGGAGCCCGTTGTTTTTCGAGCGTTGTCCGTTGTTTGTTTCTATTTTATCCGGCATACACTTCGGGTTTGATAGAGTTTTTAAGGATCGCGGGAGAAACGGCTGAGCATGAACATTGGCAGACCCCTGGAATCCGGTTATTGTGCTTTTTGGGAGACCTTTAGTGATCGTTGGAAGGTAGGTTCTAGTAGAGATAGTCGGGGAGGAGGAAGGGGTAAATTAGGTGTTTACATGACATTTTTAGTGATCGGTCATTTATTTTGCAGAGACAAATTTCGAGTCGTGGTTTGAGTAGTTGTTTTCAGCATAAACAAAAGACGAACGGAGGTAAGACGGTTTTCCATTATGTGGACAGCCGAGGGCTTAGTAATAAGTACGGGTACAGTCATTTAAGGATTTTTTTTGCTTTTTCGCTTTTGCAGAGTGACATTGTTTTCCAGGATTGTTTCAGTGAGTAGTTCAGTTACACAGAGTATGTGGGTCACGGTTTGGTGAAGAGGGCAGTTTAGTCGGTTGTTTTGCACACTATTTAAGTTTGTTTTCACCACTTTTTTATGTTAGTTATGTCTTTTTAGTTCTTTAGTTAGTGCTCTTCATCGTGACTCGCTAATTAAACTTGCCCCGACTACCTGGATCCTACTAAAGGACAGTAATTGTGGAAATCATTGACAAGAGCAACACACCCACTCAGGGGAAACTTTAACTCGCATTGGGAATACATGTCCCAGAAACATTTGTGGTAATTGACATGGATAATAGAATTCAGAAAGTTTGTGTTGCTGTTTGTCATCACTGCCCAGGAAGAAGAGGCCCCAGCCTCGGAACAGTTCAGCAAGTATTGAGTACCAGGAGAAGGAGCTAGTGTGAGGAAAGTAAGCCGTATTGTTGACGAGCTGTTGTGTGCACTCTAAATTGCTTTTGGGCTCTTAGTTGATTGGTGTTTTTTCGTGGTTGCCGAGCCACGATGAGGAGCACCATCCAAAGACGAATATGGGAGGCTGTGGGCGGAAACTTTTTCAAACACGCTTTTCAGCACAGCAAGCCGCTTTTTAATTGAATTTCCCCCAACTACCTGGATCCTACTAAAGGACTGTTATTGTGGAAATTATTGACAAGAGCAACACACCCACTCGGGGGAGACTTTAACTAGCATCAGGACTACATGTCCCATAAACATTTGTGGTAATTGGCATTGGTCATTGAATGAATAAAAGCACCGGAAATGCGAATTCAGCGAGTTTGTGTTGCTGTTTGCCATCACTGCCCAGGAAGAAGAGGCGCTAGCCTCAAAACGCGTTGGCAAGTAATGAGTAGCAAGAGAAGGGGCTAGTGTGAGGAAAGAACGCCGGCTGGATGGCAAGCTGTTGTGTGCACTCAAAATTGCTTTTGTGCTCTTTTTTATTTGATGTTTTCGTGTGGTTGGCGAGCCACGATGAGGAGCACCATCCAAAGAAGATTATGGGAGGCTGTGGGCAGAAACTTTTTCAAACCCGTTTTTCAGCACAGCAAGCCGCTTTTTAATTAAACTTGCCCCGACTACCTAGATCCTACTAAAAGACTGAAATTGTGGAAATCATTGACAAGAGCAACACACCCACTCAGGCGAGACTTTAGCTCTCATCAGGACTACCTGTCCCAGAAACATTTGTGGTATTTGGAATGAGTAATTGAATGAATAAAAGCACCAGAAATGGTAATTTAGCAAGTTTGTGTTGCTGTTTGTCATCACTGCCCAGGAAGAAGAGGTGCCAGCCTTGAATCGTGTCGGCAAGTAATGATTTCCAGGAGAAGGGGCTAGTGTGAGGAAAGTATGCCGTATGGTTGGCGAGCTGTTGTGTGCCCTCAAAATTGCTTTCAGGCTCTTTGTTGATTGATGTTTTCATGTGGTTGACAACTAAAGGTCTGTAATTGTGGAAATCATTGACAAGACTAACACACCCACTCAGGGGAGACTTTAACTCGCATCAGGACTACATGTCCCAGAAACATTTGTGGTAATTGGCAGGGGTAATTGAATAATTAAACGCAGCGGAAATGCTAATTCAGTGAGTGTGTGTTGCTGTTTGTCGTCACAGCTCAGGAAGAAGTGTCACCAGCCTCAAAACGCGTTGGCAAGTAATGAGTACCAGGAGAAGAGGCTAGTGTGAGGAAAGTACGCTGTATGGTTGGCGAGCTGTTGTGCGCCCTCGAAATTACTTTCAGGCTCTTTGTTGATGTTTTTTCGTGGTTGCCGAGCCACGATGAGTAGCACCATTCCAAGACGAATATGAGAGGCGGTGGGCAGAAACTTTTTCAAACCCGCTTTTCAGCACAGCGAGACACTTTTTAATTAAACTTGCCCCAACTACCTGGATCCTACTAAAGGATTGTAATTGTGGAAATCATTGACAAGAGCAACACATCCACTCAGGGGAGACTTTAGCTCTCATCAGGACTACATGTCCCAGAAACATTTGTGGTAATTGGCATGGGTAATTGAATGAATAAAAGCACCGGAAATGCTAATTCAGCGAGTTTGTGTTGCTGTTTGTTGTCACTGCCCAGGAAGAAGAGGCAAACAATGAGTACCAGGAGAAGGGGCTAGTGTGAGGAAAGTACGCCGGATTGTTTATGAGCTGTTGTGTGCCCTTGAAATTGCTTTTGGACTCTTTGTTGATTGATTGATATATATATATATATATATATTTCACTGAAAAAAAACAAGTTTTACTAACGTTATAGTTAGGAATGAGCATTTTAAAAAACCTTAGAAATTCACAAAAAAAACCACAGGTTTCAGGGACATTATAGTTAGTTGGGCATTTCCCTCGTACAAAACGATAGAAATTTTCAGTTATAGTTAGTTGAGCTAATATATCTTGCGTCCCCGCAATGCACTGCTGATGATATCACATATTACATCATTCATGACATGGCCAGTGACATCACTGATGACATCTCAAATGACATCACTGATGACATCACTAATGTGTTGGGCGTTGCCAAGATGGCCACCATGGCGGACATGCATTGCTGAGGCTCTGAGATCGGGCTTCCACCTCGCCCTGTTATATTGAGCCCAGCTGGTCCATATCTGTACTCAGCGGTACCGGATCACACCAGGCACCTAATGCCATCGCCTGGGATAGCTGTGCAGTCCTCAAGTGGCAGCAATCCGGCTTCTCAGCAGGGACACAGCATGGAGTCTAAGATGGCACCCATCCCACCCAAAGATCTCCGTCACAGTGCCTGATCTGAATTCCCGCAACCCCGTGGCGGACCCTGCCACCCTCAGAAGTGCCCTGGAAAAGCCGCAGATGCAGGAGGGGGCATAGATAGCCCTGAGAACTTAAGGGCGCTGCTCACTTGCACTGTAATTGCGGAGAGAGCCCCGGCGAGGCTGCCCTTCATTGCCCTGGGCCCTACCTGTTTCCCGCCCTGCAAGTCATGGAGGCTCCCTGTCTGCAGTCCATAACAGATGCAGAGCAGCCAGACAGAACCGGTGGCAGCCCGGCGGGCATTGAGTGCGGTTAAGTGCATCCGCCAATCACACCTGCCATAGAAGCCCCTCGACTGCCGAGTTGGGCGGAGGATTCATGAGTCCTGCCTTCTGTGCCTCCGGACTGCAATCAACGCTCAGGTGAGCCCAACCTGGGCGCTGGAGGACTGGCGGGAATCCCTGCTCACCTTGCTGTACCTGCCGAGGGCCGCAGCCGTTAGGCTGCCCGCCGACTTTAAGATGGCGGCTTATAGTGGTATATTGAATGGCGGAAATCTCGGCAATGCGGCGCACACTGAGACCCCCCCGCTGTGACCAGGGCCAACATCCGCACCGGCGCCCACCAGTGCCTGGAGGTTGAAGGGAGCTGGTGACCCAGCAGTCTGCACCACACCAGAAACATGCCTGGCCTCAACATGGAGGGTCTGCCTAAAAAGTTCCCTGTCAGTAGTGTGAGGCGCATGGATTGCTGACCCAAGCACCGCCTTTATTACATCATACGAGGCAGGCTGGCGTCAATTGTTGAAACCGGCAATTACAGCGGTGCCACACAGCCAGCCCTCGGTGACCTAGACTGTGCCAGCAACCCCACTGTTGAGGGGAACCGTCTGCCCGCCCGCAGTTGGGTTCACTGGCAACCACCACTGCTATGCAGACTAGGCAGAGAGCCCCGACGAGGGCCTGCCTGGCTCATCCTTGTGACTCACCGGCCCATGTTAGCGGAAAATGCCGCCTGCTGCCCCCTCACCTGGGTTGGGAGGCACCACCACACTCTTCTGTTGAACAAGCCCAGAGTACGGTACCTACCAGCAAAAGAAGTATCCACAACCAATGACTGGCAGTGAGCAAGCAGTGAAGTGGTAAACGAGGAAACACTGTACACATCTTCACTGCCCAGGCAACGGTATTCCACAGACAGACACCAAACACACTAGACTACTCTAGACCAGGTCAAGAGATACTGCCTAGCACAGAGGTCAGCCCCAGATACCTACCGTGTACCCACTCCAGCTGCATACTTAGCAAAGCTTACCTCTTGGCACACCTAAAGACCACGGACTTACTCAAATCCCATCTCCTTCCTGAGATAACTTCACCCACGGAGGGCATCAACTGGTCACATCGCCTGGAGGTGCACCGCCAATCAGGCTAGAACTACGCCCGGACATCAACGCCCACCGCGCTCACGCAGTCCCAACTTACGAAATGGGCAAGCCTAGAGCAGCGACGACAGCACAAGGAGCTACCTCAGTTGCTACCAACAAACACCCCACTGGCACCTCCAAAGACGATGCCACAACAGCAGACAATTCCCTCTCTGCCGAATTGGACAAGGTTCTGGCAGAAATAGAACAATCCAGGCTATCCATGGAACAACAACTGGGCACCCTGATGAATAGCCTCCTCAGTGATGACCACAAAAATTAACTGACAAGGTCTCCGAAAATGAAAAAGCAGTCACTTCCATCTAACCAATGGTGCAGACTCACCAAGATTCGATATAGACCCTGATAGGCTGCGTGTCCACCATTGAAGAACGCATCGACGACTTAGAAGGGCGTTCGAGATGCTGTAATATACGCATTCTTGATTTACCTGAAGGAATTGAAGGACGGACTAAGTGGAATACATGGAGACATGGACCAAGTCATTCACTCCCAGCGCACAACGGACCTCGTTCTTCTCCATCGAACGGGCCCACAGTGTCCCAGCAAGCCACCCTCAGCCGGATCCCTGCCACTCCCAATGCTGGCAAAATTCCTACACTTCAGAGATCGGGATGTAGTGTTACGGGCGGCCCGTCAGATTGGACCACTTCGGGTAGAGAACAAAACCATCATGCTCTTCCCCGACTATTCCCGAGCGGTCCAGCATCAAAGGTCATCATTCATGGACGTGAAACAGCGCCTACTAGAGGACAAGGTACAATACTCCCTGCTGTTCCCCGCCCGTCTTAAAGTCATACATGATGGAACCACCCACTTCTTTACGGCCCCGGAGGAGGCACAAGACTGGGTAGACCAGAACTGTACCACAGGCCATCGTGCAGAACGCACTCAGGAGCAATGCACTAGAGAATTGGGCCCCAGACGACCGCCCTCACGACGCAGCAACTGACAGGGTACCTCTAAATCACTGCCTCGCACCCTGGGGTCCCCAGACCTGGAACAAATAGTTCAGGAACGATGTAAAGCCCTGAAGGTGTTGGAGAGCCTACGCCCACCTCCCCTGCAACGGATATCAAAAGGGCTCCCCACCTATTCTCATCAGAGGAGGAAGGAGACAGAGAAATGACACAATCTGGAGTGGACTCAATGGCCTTGCCTCTGGTCACCCCATGGACAGCTGATGTTTTGATATGAATGGATTTTTGCGATACAATGAAGGTATAGGGTGGTTGGTGATGCATTCGGTGCTCCGGCGCAAGCAGTCCTTCCGCATATACGCCCTCATGCCGCCTTCGGCATTATCAGCCCTTTATGCACTTGAGTAGACCAGCAGTCTGCCATAAACTACAGGCATTGCGCACATGTCAAGGCACCTCACAGGCAGTGATAAATATTGCTACTTGTTGATAATATGCCCCTAGGTCCTTACTATAGGTAATATATATATATATGTATGTATAAACTAATAAATGTAAAATAATAATAACTAAATATAATGTAACATAAATATGTTTAGTCAACTTGAATCAGTTTCTGGCATTTTTAACCATAAAAGCATCACATCATAGATCAATAAAAAACGTATGCTCACATGAAGAAAAAAAAGAGCTAAAGAGATTCACATCATTAAAATAATAATTGTAATAAATATCTATTAATTAAAATAGACAAAGTACAATTGTTAAAACACTATAAGAAATCCAAATAAGACATTAGAATACAAGGTTCCAATAATCTTATAATCTCAAAAGTAATTACATTCCTTCAAAGCTCCGGTTAAACTTTGCATCCGCTAGGCGATTTCAGTTTCCAAATGGGACAATATTTTCCTTGTACAGAACACCTTTATTAAATAACATTGCTACATGGTGACATACTCTTGCATCCTTTAGCTCCACAAATACTGAAAAACCTCTTGGTAATTTTTCAAATTTCCTTAAAAAAAAAGTGGTATTAGATATTGCCTCCTATGCATGAAATGAAATTTACAAAAATGTGCGAAGTGCTGAATTCATTATTCAGGTTTATCATTACAGGGACATATTCGAGTTCATGTCCCCCAACCTTCACTCTTCAAGAAATTTACGGGATGGTGAATTATATGGAAATTATAATTGGATAAAACGGGTCTATGGTAAGTGTTCGGAGTTAGTTTAAAATACAATTGACACCCAATGTTTGTTCATGACATATATCTCATATCAGTTGCTTTTTATTCATCATGCAAATTCCTTTTTTTGTGCACAGAGTGAAAAAAATATAACATTTAAGATCCTTTTTGGCGTACCAAATTATATGCTCTAGATATAGCCAGGGATCCCTATCTATCTGATCAAACGACTTAAAAACATTTTTTAATATGTATTAACCAAGGAATTTTGAGACCATGGTCAAGCATTAAACAATCGTTCCAAGTAGGTTTGGTAAATTGTGTCTCATTTTTTGACCAGACTGAATGCCGTACAAGGATTGGTTTGGATTCAAATATATCTGATAAAAAACAGATTCCCAGCTAAGTATGGATAGTGGTTTCGGCATTGAGTGAGACCCTACTAAAAGTCTTTTTAGAAACTTGTTCTCCTGTTTTTTAATTAAGCCATTGTCCCCAACACCCCAGATTCCTGCACCGTATGTGGCTGCTAAAACAGATCTAACATTATACAAAGTCAGCATCTCGTTGTTCGGCGTAATGCCTGACCTGGAGATGAACCAGAAAATGCCCTCATTATTGCTTAACATGATCTCCTCATAATATTTCCGGCCCCCATTTGAGTAGAAGTGCATTACTAAGTAACTAAAGGTTTTAGTATTCAAAATTTAGGGCTAGATGTAGGTAATTCCCAAATACCGATTTCCTTAATACCGAATTTTACCGAATCTGTATTAAGGAATCGGTATTTGCTATGTAGGAAAAAAATCAGTAAAAAATACTGAATCAGTAAAATTTGCAACAAATTACCGATTTCTTGGACATCGGTAAAAAATGTACTGAAAACCCATTACCGAATGGGTATTACCGATTCGGTAAATACCGATTCGGTAACTTAACAATTCTGAATTTGTCGAATCAGCCAATCCTGAGCAAGCACATGACCTCCCAACCAGGAAGTGGCCACACCCATGCAGGTGCACTGAATCTGTAGCTGTTGGAGAGACAGGGAGCAGGAGCAACAGCAGAGGAGCTGCACAGCCAACACCCAGCTCACACAGAGGAACTGCACCATGACCACACCTGAGAAAGGGAAGGATGCTGCTGGGAGGAAAAGGAAATGCTGTAAAAACACGGGTTAACCTAATAAGTCACTGGGACCTGGGTGATTAATTGATACAAACAAGGTGGTCCCAGATACTAGAAAGAATAAACCATAACTAAGAAAAATTTTGAGAAAATATAAACAACATTGTTTTTATTCACAACGTGTATCATAAAAAATTATTCATAAAATACATCCATAAATGATCACATTTAATGCCCATAAACAAAGGGAAGGGTAGTGTTTGGATGGTGAGGGTACTGAGATAAGTAAGGAAAACAGTGGTCACTATGACCTCAATAAACCAGAAATGATAATTGATTGACAAGCTAAAAAAATCACAGTTCATAAATTAATTGAAGCAATATCATGCCAAGGGAAATCACAAATGATAAATCAGAAGAAAGGCTGAAGGTGAAAAGGAGTGTCGACGTTTCGACCCAAACGTCGACACTCCTTTTCACCTTAAATGTTGTTTATATTTTCTCAAAATTTTTCTTAGTTATGGTTTATTATTTCTAGTATCTGGGACCACCTTGTTTGTATCAAGGGAGGAAAAGTAAGCACATGTTTAGTGAAAGGGAGTTGGAGATCCTCATTGAGGAAGTAGTGAAAGACCACGATCAGCTCTTGTGGAAGAGATCACTGTACGTCCCAGAGTCCCAGAAAAGGAGCATTTGGATGGCAATCCAGGAGAAAATAAATGCAATCGGGGTCACACAACGCTCAATTGAAGACTTAAAAAAGCAATGGTAAGACCTGAGGGGACGTGCCAAGGAGAGGATGGCTGAGTGACGAAAACAAACGGGGAAGACAGGTGGGGTAAGCTCAACGATGCCTGCTCCTACTGCCCGGACCAACTGGTAGAATCCACCCTCCAGCCAGAGAGCGTCAGTGGCATCGGGGATGTGGATAGCTCTGGGACACCATCCAAGAAACAAGGTAAGTTGCATGCACAGCATGCTGTCTCCCCTCCCTAACCCTAATCCCCCTGCAACAATCCCACTCCAGACCATGTTTTACGTAAGACCAGCATGGGAAATGTAGTCCCTAATAATGAGTAGCAAATCAGCCACTCCCCAATATGCATAGGCAAGTCACACACATGAATAGATGAGATAGCAGAGGACAGACAGCGAGAATGTTTGTTGTGAGGGCCAGGTGGAAGGGGGCCCTGCTAGCGGCCCTCGATGTTGCTTTCTGACAGCCTTTACATGTTAGAAAGGCCGACATGGAATGGCTGTTGAAAACCAACATCATAATCACGATGGCGGAGCCACCGCCATTAAGAGATTATGCAGACTTTCCGATGGACTGATGAGCTACTTGAGCCTGTCGGAACCACGTTGGAATCCCTCAGCACTATTAACTCCAACCACTGTAATCCTAATAGGGCAGTCAAACTTTAAACCTGCCATGTTGGGCGGAAAGCCTCAAACTGATAGTCGGAGGCTTTCTGCCCGACATCGTAATCAGACGCATAGTTATTGGGGGCACTCTGGCTCTTTTTAAAATGATGGATTGCTACTAACAGTGACTATATTGATAGCAGATAAAATGTGAACGCGATCTGGCTTCCAAATAATTGCTTTCCAAGTATGTTTTAAAGCTTGGCATTCTGAGAGTATGGATCACTGATACAAAATCATGGTATATAATATCGCTGAGCAAACAAGTGTGTTAAAAATATCATCTACCAAATTATTGTGATCCTAAACTTATGGTATGGTTAATGGTAAGTGCAAAAACATTGGAATGAAACAATGTTGGCAGTAACAGCATTCCAAATTATAGTTTAAGAAACAATATTAATAGAGTTTAAAGTAGTCCATAATAAATAATTTATAATATAAATAAAATATATTCCACTAATGTTTGTTACTATATCAACCAGAATTACCGAACATAAAAGTACAATTAGGAATTAAAAAACTAAGAGCCATCTAGCTGTACACTGGTTGGATGCTAGACACAGCATAGCTCAACTGCAGTTTGCAGTGTTAGAAAAAGTGAAACAGCATGAAGGCATGGATCTAACTAGATCCTTGCTTCAAAGGGAAATTTATTGGATTAAGAGATTAGGGACACAGGATCCGAAAGAAAATAGATATTGGTTGTTTCTTATGATAAAGGAGTTGAAACATTATACACATGCCTCAGTGTTGGGTCCTGTGCAACAGTACTTTCTGTAGATGTCATTGTATTTTATGATTATTGTAATGTGCACCATGGTCGAGTTTAAGTCATTTCAATTCTATTTTTATTTAATTTTTCATTTTTTGTTTCACATTCTAAAATCACATCACCCCGGGAGTAAGTGCAGATGTTTAGTGGATTTAAAATCAGGTGCGAAACAAGTAACGATTGAGCTCCGGAGGTTTATACAGCTGTTCGATAACGTTTTCTCTGTATTCACATCCAAGATGGAGCCCGTTGTTTTTCGAGCGTTGTCCGTTGTTTGTTTCTATTTCATCCGGCATACACTTCGGGTTTGATAGAGTTTTTAAGGATCGCGGGAGAAACGGCTGAGCATGAACATTGGCAGACCCCTGGAATCCGGTTATTGTGCTTTTTGGGAGACCTTTAGTGATCGTTGGAAGGTAGGTTCTATTAGAGATAGTCGGGGAGGAGGAAGGGGTAAATTAGGTGTTTACATGACATTTTTAGTGATCGGTCATTTATTTTGCAGAGACAAATTTCGAGTCGTGGTTTGAGTAGTTGTTTTCAGCATAAACAAAAGACGAACGGAGGTAAGATGGTTTTCCATTATGTGGACAGCCGAGGGCTTAGTAATAAGTACGGGTAGAGTCATTTAAGGATTTTTTTTGCTTTTTCGCTTTTGCAGAGTGACATTGCTTTCCAGGATTGTTTCAGTGAGTAGTTCAGTAACACAGAGTATGTGGGTCACGGTTTGGTGAATAGGGCAGTTTAGTCGGTTGTTTTGCACACTATTTAAGTTTGTTTTCACCACTTTTTTATGTTAGTTATGTCTTTTTAGTTCTTTAGTTAGTGCTCTTCATCGTGACTCGCTAATTAAACTTGCCCCGACTACCTGGATCCTACTAAAGGACAGTAATTGTGGAAATCATTGACAAGAGCAACACACCCACTCAGGGGAAACTTTAACTCGCATTGGGAATACATGTCCCAGAAACATTTGTGGTAATTGACATGGATAATAGAATTCAGAAAGTTTGTGTTGCTGTTTGTCATCACTGCCCAGGAAGAAGAGGCCCCAGCCTCGGAACAGTTCAGCAAGTAATGAGTACCAGGAGAAGGGGCTAGTGTGAGGAAAGTAAGCCGTATTGTTGACGAGCTGTTGTGTGCACTCTAAATTGCTTTTGGGCTCTTAGTTGATTGGTGTTTTTTCGTGGTTGCCGAGCCACGATGAGTAGCACCATTCCAAGACGAATATGAGAGGCGGTGGGCAGAAACTTTTTAAAACCCGCTTTTCAGCACAGCGAGACACTTTTTAATTAAACTTGCCCCAACTACCTGGATCCTACTAAAGGATTGTAATTGTGGAAATCATTGACGAGAGCAACACATCCACTCAGGGGAGACTTTAGCTCTCATCAGGACTACATGTCCCAGAAACATTTGTGGTAATTGGCATGGGTAATTGAATGAATAAAAGCACCGGAAATGCTAATTCAGCGAGTTTGTGTTGCAGTTTGTTGTCACTGCCCAGGAAGAAGAGGCAAACAATGAGTACCAGGAGAAGGGGCTAGTGTGAGGAAAGTACGCCGGATTGTTTATGAGCTGTTGTGTGCCCTTGAAATTGCTTTTTGACTCTTTGTTGATTGATATATTCACTGAAAAAACCATAGGTTATAGACCATATATAGTTAGGAATTAGCATTTACAAAACCTTGAAAATTCACTGAAAAAACCATAGGTTATAGACCATATATAGTTAGGAATTAGCATTTAGAAAACCTAATTTTACTCACACAAAACCATTGAAATTCCATATATAGTTAGTTGCACTAACTATATATCGCGCACCCGCAATCCACTGCTGATGATGTCACATATTACATCATTCATGACATGGTCAGTGACATCACTGATGACATCATCTAGTGTCTGTGTGTTTTTGTAAAGTTTAAATACGTTTTACATATTGAAGAATGACTGGATGGATGAAAGACTGAGTGTGTGTGTGGCTGGCAGGGAGGTGTGTGACACTGTGCATATCAATGTGTACTTGTATCAGTGATTGTATAAGAGAGTAAGTATGTGTTAGTATATGTGTGAAAAGTATGGTGTTCTGTGTTTAACTATAGATGAGGAAATCGAAGTGTGATTGATTCTTCACAGGACTGACTAGGTGTATGAGTGCATATGATAGTGTTCTAATAATAACTGACTGTATGTATGAGTAATTGTATGGGTGAATGAGTGAATGTGTGTGTAGACGTACGAATCAGTGAGTGCGTATGTAGTAACTGGTATTGGTGTGTCATGATGTCATCAGTGATGTCATTTGAGATGTCATCAGTGATGTCATTTCAGATGTCATTAGTGATGTCATCAGTGATGTCACTGAAGTATGGTGTTCTGTGTTTAACTGTATAGATGAAGAAATGGAAGTGTGATTGATTCTTTACAGGACTGACTTGGTGTGTGAGTAACTCCATGGATGAGTGGCAGTGTGTGACTGTCTGCATAGGTGTATGAGTGCATATGATAGTGTTGTAATAATGAGTGACTGTATGTATGAGTGATTGTATGGGTGAATGAGTGAATGTGTGTGTAGACGTAGGAATCAGTGAGTGCGTATGTAGTAACTGGTATTGGTGTGTCATGATGTCATCAGTGATGTCATTTGAGATGTCATCAGTGATGTCATCAGTGATGTCATTTGAGATGTCATCAGTGATGTCATCAGTGATGTCACTGACCATGTCATGAATGATGTAATATGTGACATCATCAGCAGTGGATTGCGGGTGCGCGATATATAGTTAGTGCAACTAACTATATATGGAATTTCAATGGTTTTGTGTGAGTAAAATAAGGTTTTCTAAATGCTAATTCCTAACTATATATGGTCTATAACCTATGGTTTTTTCAGGGAATTTTCAAGGTTTTGTAAATGCTAATTCCTAACTATATATGGTCTATAACCTATGGTTTTTTCAGTGAATTTCATTGGTTTTTTAACAGCTAATATCTGTAGCTGTAAAATGTATTCTTCTTTAAATCCAAAAATATATTTTATATGTTTATTAATTTTTTTTTTTATATTTTTTTTTCTTCGTTCCCGCTTCGCGAATCGGGAAGCTTCCCGTTAGCTGACCTTGATGCCGCGAAATAGACCGCGAGCCGGTAAACGTTTCTTTACCGCAACTGCCGCGTTAGAAAACAACATCGTGACGCCTCCCGTCCGCATGACGTTTCGCGTTGTCGCATGATACGTCATATGACGTGCTACGTTAGCGAACTGGTACGCTTACCGAGTCGCAAAGCACAGGTTTCTGGAAGCAAACCTGGAGGCCCTGCAAAGCGCTTAACGTAAACACAGCAGGTCATGTGACTTGGTAATAACACTTTTCATTGGTTCATTTCGCTTTTGGTTTCCTAATGATGTAAGACTAGGTCATATAATCTAAAATGAACACTTTTCATTGGTTGAGAACTATTGTTTTTCCCAAATGATGAAAACCCCTCCTTCTTTCCTCACTCTGACTTTCATCTTTGTGAGAGAAAGACCCTTTGTTACCAGTGAGCAATGGCTTCTTTAGTAGCTTCAGCTGGTGCTTCCCCACCACCTCCACCACATCCAAGGAAGAGTGGACCACCTGCTCAAGTTATAATTCAGCAAGAAGAGGAAGAAGAAGAACAGGACGACGAGCACGAAGAGAGGCACTTTTTGCCTGAGGAGCCCAGGACGTCTCACCGGAAAGAAAACTTCATTTGGCAATTTTTTGAAATTCCCAAAGGTCAGAAAAAAGTAAATGCAAGATACGTAACTTGCCTTATATGTCAAGATAGACTGTCCAGAGGGACCGACAAAAAATACAGTTTCGGAAACTACACAATGCATCGCCATATGACTAGGTGGCATCCTAACAACTACAGTGCTGCACAGTTTCGTAACGACCTAGATAATCTCCCTATTATGGCCAGAAGATCTGTTGTACCGGAAGTAACGGGACCAGAGGGCAGGGAGATGGTGCCAAATATTCAAACGAGATTTCATGAAGTAAAACACGTCTGCGTACATTGCAATGGATTCATTTGCTACGGAGAAAGAAGCATCACTCTGATCAACAGAGCTATTGACTATCATATGCAAGTTTGTACGAAACGCCCCAAATAATAAATACTTTTTTTTTGTTTTGTTGCTCCTGTTGAGCCCTTTACAATGAATCGTTTTCATTGCCCCCTGCAAGAAAAACCCCAAAAAATATAAAACTGTTCAGAAAAATTCAAAAAAAGTAAAAAAATGTTCAGAAAAATAATTAAAAAAATATAAAACAACAAAAACAATTAAAAAAAAAGTTCTTTTCAGAACTACCTCCCCGTTATTAAAAAATTGGTACAATATTTGGAACTGTGCCAACCTCTATTTCTCGTAGTTCGCTTCCCAGTTCGCTCGCCGGTACGCGAACCGGAAGTGAACCAAAAATAAAAAAAAAAAAAAAAAAACAGTAAGTATAAGGGAAGGAAACAGACACTTATGTTAAAAGAAAGACAGCTATAGGGGAGTAAACTAGAGATACTATTACCCGTAATCCACTGCTGATGATGTCACATATTACATCATTCATGACATGCTCAGTGACATCATCAGCAGAGGATTGCGGGTTTTTTGGCAACGTGCCTTATCCACGGTTTAATAACGCTGCCTTTTGCTTTATATAAGTTTTCAAATTGTATGAAGTATATACCAATAGGTCGTTATGAACCTTTAGGTAGTGCTTTTCTTCATGAGGTCTGGTCGCTTCCATACACATACAGATGTTTCAAAGATGATCAAGAAGTTTATCTGAATGGAGAGGAATGCACTGAGACGCCAGATCATTCACTAATGTGTAGGCACATACAGTTACACGGTTCATGCAACAAACACCGACCAAATATGGCTTGCGTGTTGCAAGGCACGCCAGTTCCTGCTATCATCCCCACGTTCAAGTTGTTGGAAAATGGCAGTTATTTGATGCTCAATAATGAAGATTGTTCTGGGTTAATTAAAAGTATTCCTTTTATCGTAACAGTAAGTGAACGGGTTATTTGCTGCAGAAATGTTCTATTTCCTCCCACACATGAACATAGGGAGTTTTCAATCTGGCCACAAATACCAACCTTGGGAGCACATTTCAACGGCATGGCAAGAATAACAGCTCTTTTGTCTCAGAGAGAGGTGGCCTTGAGTTCGGCCCGTGAAACTTTCGTGCTTCACATAGCGAACACCCGTACAGAGGTGCAGACCCTTTTAAATACTGATTTGCCTTTGCATTTCAGCGACATGGTTCGGACTATCTTTGACGCGTCCTCCACAAAGGCCCTGGCGCACTTTTTTAAAGTTGTTACCAGTGGTCTCGTGACTTCATTTGAGAAAATCTTTGGAGTCATCCCTGCTTTCTTTCATTCTATTTTTTCCACTCTGCTTCGTGGATTCCCATTTTTACTTGCATTACCAGCGGACGCTCTTGTGCTTTTTTACATTTTTAAATATGGATGTCCCTCCTGTGCAAGCTCCCGCCCTGCAGCTGCTGACACTGTTCCGCAATCGCATGCTAGAATATTATGGCACAATGCCGTTGGCGATATTAAGCACGGCATATGGATTATCTTTTCGATTCTCCTACTTCACCTGTGTCCAGCCTGTATTTCACTGCCTGACCTGTGATTTCGATTGGGCCATTGATTTGTGTCTCTGCGGACCGGTTTCTCCTGACGTCGACTTTAATCAGCTGATGACTCCTATCATTACTCACGAGTTGGTTTGTCCTGGCGAAAGGATTATGGCTGTGGCATTGATGCATGGACTAATTGGTCCCTGGAATTTACTGGCGGCAACACAGTCTTTCTTGGAACAGAGCTTTCTTGAAAACCCACCGAGCTGTCCTCTGATGGTGATAGAGGATCCGGTGCTGGGAGAGCACGTATGTTCTTTTCCGCTTTTAAATTGGATGGCTGAACTCTTTTCGGATGAAGACGGTGACTTCCTATTGGAGGCTGTTGCAGCTTATTTTGCATACACAGTTATGTCATAGACCTTTTTCATGTTTGATATGCTGAGTACTAGCATTTCATTGACAATTCATTGACTTATTTGTCAAGTTTTTATTATTTAGCTTGCCTATTGGCTTAAGACTCGATAAAGTACTTGGCTGTTTTATTTTTCTTTAGCATTAAATTTTCCTAGTTTTTAATGTTTTACCTTGCGGACCGTCCACATATAAAGTTGCAATCTGCTCTCATGAGATGGCACTTCTATTATCTTATTCAGTTCGTTTCCGGATCATGGGGAGGTGTCATCTAGGTCCTGGATATCTTTACACCGTGTTAAGTTAGCATGGGCTCATTACCGGTTTAAACGCCATTTTTCCTTTTTTGCAACTTCTGCACACGACACTTAGTTGTTGCTTTAGCTTTCAACCTAGTAGCTCATCGTGGTTTACATGACAATAATATGTTATTGCTCTACTATCTGCTTTGCTTGTTAAACTATATCTGTACAGCGAGTGCTGAAGTTTCAAGAACAACACGATACAGAATTGTTATGAGGTCTGATCTCCACGACTTCATACTCATAACATAAGTGCAGCTTCTGCCAATTCTGGGCATGAGGCGGGTTTTATATTGCTTTGCCGAACACACATACACAACAGTTGATGCGGTTCACATGAAGAGAGAGCTGGTGTATGCTGATGTGATTCCTTCAAATCTAAGACACTAAAGTATGGGCACGCCCTAAACCAACACAAACAGACCTTCTTAGCAAATAATATAATATGTGTATTAGGGAGGGTGAGATATAAGCAGCCGCGGGCCGTGGAGGGAGTTACGGTGGGGCGGGGAGGGGGAGGGGCAGGGTGGAGCCCTCTCCACCCTGCCCCTCCCCCTCCCCGCCTCCCTGCCCCACCGTAACTCCCTCCACGGCCCGTGGCTGCTTATAAGTGTTGCTAACTCTTATTCATTTACAGCATGTTAACATACTGTCACCATTCGCTTTTTATGTACTAGTAACTATGCTGGTAATTTTGCTACTGATAATATGTGTACTTGTATTATCTAAGATACTACGCCTGAGAAGACGGCATTAGTAAATAAACATTTCAAATACACATGTGTTCTTCTTAACTCCATGTTCTGGTTTCTAAGAAATATATAACGACCGACTGTTCATGAGTTCCACGTATCCTGAGGTACTATAAGTTCATATTCTGGATTGTGTAAACATTGAGAGTTTGTTATATCCAATGTGACACTGTACCTGGCTTGCTAAGGGGTTTTTGATTACTAAGGTGAGTTTTGGGACACCCTAATTCGCCGAGGTTCCAATCCTCTGTCCACAGTTCTGTGTGAGAACAGAAACCCTGCGACAGGGGCACCCCCGACCCTTGCTGGAGCTTCATCACACTTGCGATACAACTCCAGCAATGCGCCACCTTTACGGCACAGATACATCACGCATCTGTGCTGTTTTTGCCCCATGATGCGCCGCATTGTAAATGCAGCACACCATAGGTGACGGAACAGCGGCACAGAATGACTAACACATCCCTGGTGATGCGCCAGTCATCAAATCTATCCCTATGCTTCTTATCTTGTTAGAGATGAACCGCCATATGTATCATCAAAGTTTTTTGCATTTCCTAAATAGCGAACTTTAAGGAATAAATAGCGATTCTTTACCATTCCTAGTTTGCGATGAGCTATTTGCTAATTACAAATTACCCATTCATTTCCTTCATTTCCATAGGGCGGTTGGACTCACTTTTAGCTCGAACGGCTGAATGGATTTCCACGAAACTTGGCAAAATTGTAGGGACTGGTAGCCCGATGTGCCTTTGCTATGTCTCAAGATATATGCTCCAGTGGTTTTTACGAAAATTAACTTTGAAAAATATATATTGGGCTACATTGGCCTATATATATGTTGGAGCCCCAATGTAGCCCAATGTAGCCCAATGAAGCCCAATGTAGCCCAATGTAGCCCAAAGATGGCCGCCAGAGACAAAAAAAACAAATGTAGCCCAAATATCAGCCAGATGTAGCCCAACTATAGCCCAGTGACAGAATGACCAATCAGCTTCGCAAACCTCCGTTACGCGAAGCGGAGCGCTGTTACAGATATATATCTTTTTTTGAACGTTAATTTCTCAAAATCCACTGGAGCACATATATTGAGACCTAGCAAAGGCACATCGGGCTACCAGTCCCTAATATTTTACCAAGTTTCGTGCAAATCCATTCAGCCGTTCGATTATTATTATTATTTTTTTTTTTTGCCCCGCGGGGCCCTTTTAAAACCTCCACATCAAACCTAGGGGGTCAGCGAGGATCTACTATGCCCCCTTATGGTCATTTGCCCCTTCGCTTTGGCCTCCTCTTGTCTCTCGATCCTACCGAGAGACAAGATGGTGGCCGCTACGGACTGTTTGGAATGTTTACAGACGCCGGAGAACCAATCAGCTTCGCTTCACAAAGCTCCGTTGCGCGAAAAGTACGCGTACTGGAGCGCTGCCCGGTCCGCTGTTACAGATATATATCTTTTTTTAAACGTTAATTTCTCAAAATCCACTGTAGCACATATATTGAGAACTACAAAAGGCACATCGGGCTACCAGTCCCTACAATTTTGCCAAGTTTCGTGCAAATCCATTCAGCCGTTCGGGCTAAAAGTGAGGCCAACCGCCCTATGGAAAACTCAATGTTAAAAACACGTTTTGGGACCCCCCTTTTTTCTCGAACCCCCCCCCCCCCAATTTTCAGGGGCTGCTCAGAAACAAAATGTGCCATTTTCCTGAAAATTTCAGCCAATTCCGTCCACAAACGCCAAAGTTATTAGACATAGAATTTTCAAAAATCCCATAGAGAAAAAATCCTAACTATATATACCTACTGGCGACCGCCAGTAGGTAATATATATATATATATATATATATATATATATATATATATATATATATATATATATATATATATATATATATTTCACTGAAAAAAAACAAGTTTTACTGACGTTATAGTTAGGAATGAGCATTTTAAAAAACCTTAGAAATACACAAAAAAAAACATAGGTTTCAGGGACATTATAGTTAGTTGGGCATTTCCCTCGTACAAAACGATAGAAATTCCCCAGTTATAGTTAGTTGAGCTAATATATCTTGCGTCCCCGCAATGCACTGCTGATGATATCACATATTACATCATTCATGACATGGCCAGTGACATCACTGATGACATCTCAAATGACATCACTGATGACATCACTAATGTGTTGGGCGTGGCCAAGATGGCCACCATGGCGGACATGCATTGCTGAGGCTCTGAGATCGGGCTTCCACCTCGCCCTGTTATATTGAGCCCAGCTGGTCCATATCTGTACTCAGCGCTACCGGATCACACCAGGCACCTAATGCCATCGCCTGGGATAGCTGTGCAGTCCTCAAGTGGCAGCAATCCGGCTTCTCAGCAGGGACACAGCATGGAGTCTAAGATGGCACCCATCCCACCCAAAGATCTCCGTCACAGTGCTTGATCTGAATTCCCGCAACCCCGTGGCGGACCCTGCCACCCTCAGAAGCGCCCTGGAAAAGCCGCAGATGCAGGAGGGGGCATAGATAGCCCTGAGAACTTAAGGGCGCTGCTCACTTGCACTGTAATTGCAGCGAGGCTGCCCTTCATTGCCCTGGGCCCTACCTGTTTCCCGCCCTGCAAGTCATGGAGGCTCCCTGTCTGCAGTCCATAACAGATGCAGAGCAGCCAGACAGAACCGGTGGCAGCCCGGCGGGCATTGAGTGCGGTTAAGTGCATCCGCCAATCACACCTGCCATAGAAGCCCCCCGACTGCCGAGTTGGGCGGAGGATTCATGAGTCCTGCCTTCTGTGCCTCCGGACTGCTATCAACGCTCAGGTGAGCCCACCCTGGGCGCTGGAGGACTGGCGGGAATCCCTGCTCACCTTGCTGTACCTGCCGAGGGCCGCAGCCGTTAGGCTGCCCGCCGACTTTAAGATGGCGGCTTATAGTGGTATATTGAATGGCGGAAATCTCGGCAATGCGGCGCACACTGAGACCCCCCCACTGTGACCAGGGCCAAAATCCGCACCGGCGCCCACCAGTGCCTGGAGGTTGAAGGGAGCTGGTGACCCAGCAGTCTGCACCACACCAGAAACATGCCTGGCCTCAACATGGAGGGTCTGCCTAAAAATTTCCCTGTCAGTAGTGTGAGGCGCGTGGATTGCTGACCCAAGCACCGCCTTTATTACATCATACGAGGCAGGCTGGCGTCAATTGTTGAAACCGGCAATTACAGCGGTGCCACACAGCCAGCCCTCGGTGACCTAGACTGTGCCAGCAACCCCACTGTTGAGGGGAACCGTCTGCCCGCCCGCAGTTGGGTTCACTGGCAACCACCACTGCTGTGCAGACTAGGCAGAGAGCCCCGACGAGGGCCTGCCTGGCTCATACTTGTGACTCACCGGCCCATGTTAGCGGAAAATGCCGCCTGCTGCGCCCTCACCTGGGTTGGGAGGCACCACCACACTCTTCTGTTGAACAAGCCCAGAGTACGGTACCTACCAGCAAAAGAAGTATCCACAACCAATGACTGGCAGTGAGCAAGCAGTGAAGTGGTAAACGAGGAAACACTGTACACATCTTCACTGCCCAGGCAACGGTATTCCACAGACAGACACCAAACACACTAGACTACTCTAGACCAGGCCAAGAGATACTGCCTAGCACAGAGGTCAGCCCCAGATACCTACCGTGTACCCACTCCAGCTGCATACTGAGCAAAGCTTACCTCTTGGCACACCTAAAGACCACGGACTTACTCAAATCCCATCTCCTTCCTGAGATAACTTCACCCACAGAGGGCATCAACTGGTCACATCGCCTGGAGGTGCACCGCCAATCAGGCTAGAACTACGCCCGGACACCAACGCCCACCGCGCTCACGCAGTCCCAACTTACGAAATGGGCAAGCCTAGAGCAGCGACGACAGCACAAGGAGCTACCTCAGATGCTACCAACAAACACCCCACTGGCACCTCCAAAGACGATGCCACAACAGCAGACAATTCCCTCTCTGCCGAATTGGACAAGGTTCTGGCAGCAATAGAACAATCCAGGCTATCCATGGAACAACAACTGGGCACCCTGATGAATAGCCTCCTCCGTGATGATCACAAAAATTAACTGACAAGGTCTCCGAAAATGAAAAAGCAGTCACTTCCATCTAACCCATGGTGCAGACTCACCAAGATTCGATATAGACCCTGATAGGCTGCGTGTCCACCATGGAAGAACGCATCGATGACTTAGAAGGGCGTTCGAGATGCTGTAATATACGCATTCTTGATTTACCTGAAGGAATTGAAGGACGGACTTAGTGGAATACATGGAGACATGGACCAAGTCATTCACTCCCAGCGCACAACTGACCTCGTTCTTCGCCATCGAACGGGCCCACAGTGTCCCAGCAAGCCACCCTCAGCCGGAGCCCTGCCACTCCCAATGCTGGCAAAATTCCTACACTTCAGAGATCGGGATGTAGTGTTACGGGCGGCCCGTCAGACTGGACCACTTCGGGTAGAGAACAAAACCATCATGCTCTTCCCCGACTATTCCCGAGCGGTCCAGCATCAAAGGTCATCATTCATGGACGTGAAACAGCGCCTACGAGAGGACAAGGTACAATACTCCCTGCTGTTCCCCGCCCGTCTTAAAGTCATACATGATGGAACCACCCACTTCTGTACGGCCCCAGAGGAGGCACAAGACTGGGTAGACCAGAACTGTACCACAGGCCATCGTGCAGAACGCACCCAGGAGCAATGCACTAGAGAATTGGGCCCCAGACGACCGCCCTCACAACGCAGCAACTGACAGGGTACCTCTAAATCACTGCCTCGCACCCTGGGGTCTCCAGACCTGGAACAAATAGTTCAGGAACGATGTAAAGCCCTGAAGTTGTTGGAGAGCCTACGCCCACCTCCCCTGCAACGGATATCAAAAGGGCTCCCCACCTATTCTCATCAGAGGAGGAAGGAGACAGAGAAATGACACAATCTGGAGTGGACTCAATGGCCTTGCCTTTGGTCACCCCACGGACAGCTGATGTTTTGATATGAATGGATTTTTGCGATACAATGAAGGTATAGGGTGGTTGGTGATGCATTCGGTGCTCCGGCGCAAGCAGTCCTTCCGCATATACGCCCTCATGCCGCCTTCGGCATTATCACCCCTTTATGCACTTGAGTAGACCAGCAGTCAGCCTTAAACTACAGGCATTGCGCACATGTCAAGGCACCTCACAGGCAGTGATAAATATTGCTACTTGTTGATAATATGCCCCTAGGTCCTTACTATAGGTAATACATATATATATATGTATTTATGTATAAACTAATAAATGTAAAATAATAATAACTAAATATAATGTAAAATAAATGTTTAGTCAACTTGAATCAGTTTCTGGCATTTTTAACCATAAAAGCATCTCATCATAGATCAATAAAAAACGTATGCTCACGTGAAGAAAAAAAGAGCTAAAAAGATTCACATCATTAAAATAATAATTGTAATAAATATCTATTAATTAAAATAGACAAAGTACAATTGTTAAAACACTATAAGAAAACCAAATAAGACATTAGAATACAAGGTTCCAATAATCTTATAATCTCGAAAGTAATTACATTCCTTCAAAGCTCCGGTTAAACTTTGCATCCGCTAGGCGATTTCAGTTTCCAAATGGGACAATATTTTCCTTGTACAGAACACCTTTATTAAATAACATTGCTACATGGTGACATACTCTTGCATCCTTTAGCTCCACAAATACTGAAAAGCCTCTTGGTAATTTTTCAAATTTCCTTAAAAAAAAGTGGTATTAGATATTGCCTCCTATGCATGAAATGAAATTTACAAAAATGTGCGAAGTGCTGAATTCATTATTCAGGTTTATCATTACAGGGACATATTCCAGTTCATGTCCCCCAACCTTCACTCTTCAAGAAATTTACGGGATGGTGAATTATATGGAAATTATAATTGGATAAAACGGGTCTATGGTAAGTGTTCGGAGTTAGTTTAAAATACAATTGACACCCAATGTTTGTTCCATGACATATATCTCATATCAGTTGCTTTTTATTCATCATGCAAATTCCTTTTTTTGTGCACAGAGTGAAAAAAATATAACATTTAAGATCCTTTTTGGCGTACCAAATTATATGCTCTAGATATAGCCAGGGATCCCTATCTATCTGATCAAACGACTTAAAAACATTTTTTAATATGTATTAACCAAGGAATTTTGAGACCATGGTCAAGCATTAAACAATCGTTCCAAGTAGGTTTGGTAAATTGTGTCTCATTTTTTGACCAGACTGAATGCCGTACAAGGATTGGTTTGGATTCAAATATATCTGATAAAAAACAGATTCCCAGCTAAGTATGGATAGTGGTTTCGGCATTGAGTGAGACCCTACTAAAAGTCTTTTTAGAAACTTGTTCTCCTGTTTTTTAATTAAGCCATTGTCCCCAACACCCCAGATTCCTGCACCGTATGTCGCTGCTAAAACAGATCTAACATTATACAAAGTCAGCATCTCGTTGTTCGGCGTAATGCCTGACCTGGAGATGAACCAGAAAATGCCCTCATTATTGCTTAACATGATCTCCTCATAATATTTCCGGCCCCCATTTGAGTAGAAGTGCATTACTAAGTAACTAAAGGTTTTAGTATTCAAAATGTAGGGCTAGATGTAGGTAATTCCCAAATACCGATTCCTAAATACCGAATTTTACCGAATCTGTATTAAGGAATCGGTATTTGCTATGTAGGAAAAAAATCAGTAAAAAATACTGAATCAGTAAAATTTGCAACAAATTACCGATTTCTTGGACATCGGTAAAAAATGTACTGAAAACCCATTACCGAATGGGTATTACCGATTCGGTAAATACCGATTCGGTAACTTAACAATTCTGAATTTGTCGAATCAGCCAATCCTGAGCAAGCACATGACCTCCCAACCAGGAAGTGGCCACACCCATGCAGGTGCACTGAATCTGTAGCTGTTGGAGAGACAGGGAGCAGGAGCAACAGCAGAGGAGCTGCACAGCCAACACCCAGCTCACACAGAGGAACTGCACCATGACCACACCTGAGAAAGGGAAGGATGCTGCTGGGAGGAAAAGGAAATGCTGTAAAAACACGGGTTAACCTAATAAGTCACTGGGACCTGGGTGATTAATTGATACAAACAAGGTGGTCCCAGATACTAGAAAGAATAAACCATAACTAAGAAAAATTTTGAGAAAATATAAACAACATTGTTTTTATTCACAACGTGTATCATAAAAAATTATTCATAAAATACATCCATAAATGATCACATTTAATGCCCATAAAGAAAGGGAAGGGTAGTGTTTGGATGGTGAGGGTACTGAGATAAGTAAGGAAAACAGTGGTCACTATGACCTCAATAAACCAGAAATGATAATTGATTGACAAGCTAAAAAAATCACAGTTCATAAATTAATTCAAGCAATATCATGCCTAGGGGAAATCACAAATGATAAATCAGAAGAAAGGCTGAAGGTGAAAAGGAGTGTCGACGTTTCGACCCAAACGTCGACACTCCTTTTCACCTTAAATGTTGTTTATATTTTCTCAATTTTTCTTAGTTATGGTTTATTCTTTCTAGTATCTGGGACCACCTTGTTTGTATCAAGGGAGGAAAAGTAAGCACATGTTTAGTGAAAGGGAGTTGGAGATCCTCATTGAGGAAGTAGTGAAAGACCATGATCAGCTCTTTTGGAAGAGATCACTGTACGTCCCAGAGTCCCAGAAAAGGAGCATTTGGATGGCAATCCAGGAGAAAATAAATGCAATCGGGGTCACACAACGCTCAATTGAAGACTTAAAAAAGCGATGGTATGACCTGAGGGGACGTGCCAAGGAGAGGATGGCTGAGTGACAAAAACAAACGGGTAAGACAGGTGGGGTAAGCTCCACGATGCCTGCTCCTACTGCCCGGACCAACTGGTAGAATCCACCCTCCAGCCAGAGAGCGTCAGTGGCATCGGGGATGTGGATAGCTCTGCGACACCATCCAAGAAACAAGGTAAGTTGCATGCACAGCATGCTGTCTCCCCTCCCTAACCCTAATCCCCCTGCAACAATCCCACTCCAGACCATGTTTTACGTAAGACCAGCATGGGAAATGTAGTCCCTAATAATGAGTAGCAAATCAGCCACTCCCCAATATGCATAGGCAAGTCACACACATGAATAGATGAGATAGCAGAGGACAGACAGCGAGAATGTTTGTTGTGAAATTTATTGGCACACAGTTGCTGCAAGAAAAGTGAGTAATACTACATTCTGTATCCACAGGCGGAACAGCGCCACAGGATGCAGAGGGGGAGACTGCTGATGTCCCAGGGAGGAACACAGAAGTGAGGAGGAAGTCATGTCACCCCTAGACATTGCACCAACAACCCCACCACCACCACCACGGTCAAAGAGATTCACAGTGGTTCCACTCCAGGAGATTGACGCCACAGAGGAGGACAGGCAGGACGCCCAACAGACAACACTGGGCAAAGACACACAGCCATCTGGGGCACAGTCCCCCATGGTGGAAAGCATCACATGTGCCCATAGACGGCATCAGAGGTCACAGAGTCCTGATGCTGAAGGACGTATCTTCTCAGGACTGGAGGTCCAAATGCTGAAACTCCAGCGCCTGCAGTGGAAGGCAATGGGGGCCATTCATAGACAGATAGAGGCAAACAACAGGAAGGTGGACAACATGAAGGAGGCCATCTATTGCCTCAACAGTACTGTTGCTGAGGGACTGAAGGAGGTATCGGAGGCAGTGAGGCAGTTAAGTGGCAAAATGGATGGGGAGCGCGCTAAGGCGGAGAGACAGGCAGGTAATTGCAGGCTTCACCAAGTCCGTGAACAGGCTCTGCAATGCGAACCACGTGCTGAGTAGGAGATCTGTGGCCATGCAACTTGAGATGGCAAAGTACAGCCGTGAGGTTACCCAGCGTCTGGTCACAGTCACCAGTGCCGTAGAGGTGATGCAGACTAACCAGATTGCTGCCACTGGTACAGTGGATGTGGAGGAGAGTGAGGAGGCAAGCAGTCATAGCACTGAAACCCCCCCTTGCCAGAGAGCAGGAGGCACAGTTTGAGGCATGGGTCTGCTGCAGGACACAGTGCTGCTGAGGAGAGTCTGCATGCAGGACACAGCACTGGTGTACGGGGGGCGCAGGAGATAGGCACAACCCTCTAATGACATTCTGTTGTGGGTGAGGTAACCCTTTTGGACTCATAGCTGGTGTTACGATGTGCTGGTAAATTGCCTTTTGTAAGGTATATTAAACACCCTGACACAAATGCCTCACCTGGCTTTGCCTCATTACTTACTCAGAAATAATTTTGTGTGATCTCTGACCATCTCTGTCTCCTATCTGCTGCAGCAGCACCGCCTGCTGCGTGGTGCTGTGGCTGTGTACCTTCCTCATCCTCATCCTCATCCTCCTCTTTAGAATCACATATTTCCACAGGTGTACCCTTCTTAGTGGCAAGGTTATGCAGCATGGCACATACAGCTATGATTTTGCAACACACCAGGGGCTTGTACTGCTGTGCACCTCCACTTTTGTGCAAGTAGTGGAACCGGCTTTTGAGGAGTCCAAATGTTCTCAACCACACTGCGTGTTGTTCTATGTGCAACATTTGTACCTCCTTTCATGTGGGGTAGATGGGTGCAGCTACAGAGTCAGGATGAAAGAGCAAACCGCATAGGCACTGTTACCTGTGTGTGAGAAGTAAGTAAGTAATTCACAGTCTACAATAGCAGCAACAGGTGTATACTTCAGGGGGTGTCACATGTACTTACCTAGCAGGTAGTCTTCTCCAAATTCACCTGCAAGGAGACCAGTATAGATCCCACTATTCCTGAATATGTATGAATCATGGGTGCTCCCTGGAAATTTTGCGCCTATGTCCCTGATAATGTTAGACGCATCACAGATGACCTGTACATTTATGGAATCTGTGGACTTGCGATTGCGGTAGATGTACTCAGTCACAGCAGGTGGGCAGATTGGTATATGTGTCCCGTCAATGCAACCAATAACGTGGGGGAACTGGACCTTCTGATAAAAGTCCAACTTGGTCTTCAGCAGTTCTGCCTGTGTGCTGTGGAATTTGATGTACTGTGCCATCCTTTGCAACATGGCATCCAGTAAGACTCCACCTACAGCAGCTATTACCCCTTGATAACTGCAAGATGCCAGGTGGTGCAGGCAACAGAGTACCTGTACATGAGTGGGTATTGCATGTACCCTTGGTGTCTGGTGCTCCAGGAGTGGGTGCAGGTCCCATATCAGGTCCAGGATGGTGTTTGGGTGTAGCCTGTACCTATCATGGAATTCAGCCTCAGTCAGTTGGAACAGTGTTACAAGCAGTCTGTACACGTGCGCCTCCCGTCTCCAGATCCTCAGTCCTGCTGCTCGCAAACGTAGACACCTTGCTATCACATAGAGGGCCGCCATTGTGTTCACACTGATGCATTTTGGGGCTGTTTTTATGCAGTGCACCCAATTACCACCTGCTTTGAGTCAGTGCTAATTACCGAACCTTAAATACCGATTTTTAGCAAATTCTGTATTACCGATCTTTGCTACATCGCCTTACCGATTTTTTTTTTTTAATTTTATTTTTTATTTTTTATTTAATATTTTTTTTTTTTACCGATCTCTTATTTACCGATTCCGTATTTTTGTCTGCCAATCGGTAAATATGGAATCGGTTACTGGTTTTCCTTATTTTTACCGATTCCTTATTAACGATGCAGATCGGTAATACCTACATCGCAGATGGCTAAATACCGGTCGGTAACACAGAAATTTACTGAATTGCGGCGTTACCGACCGGTATTTAGCCACCTACATGTAGCCCTTAGTTCCCTTTATAAAAAAAGGGGCATAGCCTTCCCCAAATTTGTCTGCAGCTCATGGTAAAGGCTTTTGTTCAATTACTTTTTAGAACTTTTTCTCCCACGTAGATTGTAAAGGTGCTATAAAAAAAAAATCCATACATTTCCGCAATTTGTTGTGGTCAACCAGATCAAAAGCACAACTAAGATCTACAAAACACTTATGCAAGAAACAGTCTTTAGCATTAGTATATTTTCCTCTCAGAAAATTCAAATTGAGGCACTGACATTGACCATACCGAGGCGTATCCTAAATCTTTCTAAAATAATCCTTCCTAGTAGCTTAGCTGAGGTATCAAGCAAGGGAATAAGGTGATAGCCTTTCAGGTCATTCCTTGAGCCCTCTTTGAGAATAGGTCCAATTATTGAATTGGACCAAGCTGGAGGTATGAAACTTGCCCCTGCTACATTTAGAACCTTAGTCTGGAGGGGAGCCCATAGGGCAGGAAGAGACTTGTTAATGTCCATAGGGATACTGTCAGAGCCTACAGACATCTATTTGATTCAAAGCCCTTAAAGCGTTGAGATAGTGGTCACTGGGTTAGTGACATATAAAAGAATATCACAAACACAAGGAGATGATGGACGGAGCACTGAAACTTTTCAGACACTCACTCCAGTCACAGATCTGGGTTGAATCCATCATCATTCTTTATCTCAATACTCCATCCCAGTTCTGACCAAGTTATTTAGCAAATTAAGTCTTGACCCTGTTCATCATGGGAACAGTTCAGCCTAAAGTGCCAAGCCAGGTCTTTCCTGGACCAGAAACAAGCATCCTGGGACTTTTCTGGATATCATCCCTCATCAACCAGGCTTACTTGAATCCAGTGTCAAAGGGAGCAAGGGGCCCACATCTGGGCATACCCTGCCACCTTATGGGGGAACAAAACAAGCACTAGGAGATGATGGACAGAGCACTGAAACCTTTTAGATACTCACCCTACAGCACACTTTGCCACCCCACTTCAGGCCCAGCCATATGGAAATCACTCTTGATCCTGTTCCTCATGGGAAGAAACAAGTATCATCAGCATACAGTGAGATTTTTGTCTTTTCATTTATCTGCATCAGAGATGCAGAACCCTCCAAACCCATGGTATAATTGCACAGCACAAGCCAGGGATTCCAACGTGAGGGTGAATAAAATTGGGGATAGGAGACCGCCTTGGCTGGTTCCCCTGCTGATTGGGAACTCAGCAGACATTTCCCCATTGACCCTGACTTTCATGACTTGGTTTTTATAGAGTACCTGCACCCTCTCTCTGAATTAGGGGCCATAGTCAAACCTCAATAATGTCTGCTGAAGGAAGGGCCAATGGAGTGTGTCAAATGCTTTCTCTGCATCCAGGGAGAGAAAGACATGTGGTATTAAGCACATCTGTGTTATCTTTTGCCAGTTATGCATGCCTCTCACGTTGAGCAGGGTTGACCTTCCAGGTATTTACCCTGGCTGGTCCCAGTGTATTGGAGGGTAATAAGCTGTCGATCTCAAGTGGCCAAGACTCTGGCCATTAGTTTGGTATCAACATTAATTAAGGTGATCGGACAGTAAACCGCAGTTGTGCCTGGGTTTCCCTCTCTTTGGGAGAGCCAAAATGGTGGCTTTCCGCAGGTCGGGTAGTAGCTTCCTCACATCTCAGTCTGTAGTGTAGTCCCTATATTCCCAATAGGCTCTGCGCATTGGAATAATATATCCTATAGATGTGACCTAGGACTTGGGTCCACTAGGTCTCTATCGAATATATTAGACTTAATTGTGAGTGGCAGCTAGCTCAGAGATCACTAGAAACATTCTCGAATAAACAAGAAGGCATTAGTTTCTGACAACCGCATAAACATGACAACTTTGTTTCCCCAAGATAAACTGATCAACAATAGATAGATATTTCACTCAGTCAATCGTGCATGCTTCGTTTCATCAGAGGTGCAGAGAAATAGAGAAACGGGCTTTTTCAATAAAAGTATTATTGAACAGTCTTCTTTCTCATGCAAAAGAAATAAGCTGCTACAATCGTAATACTGGCTGTAAAGTATAATGCGTACAGCAAGAAGAGTATTATGAAATAATACTGTAAAAGCATGGTATGGTTTCTAACCCATAAAATACATAAATAAATAACAAAGATTAAAAGTACTCAACTGGTGCTTCCAAAATACGCCTACTCCGATGTACCTAATCTAAGTCTAAAACGAGGGAAGAAGTAAGTATGGGTTTAGTTTCTTTGCCAAGAATCTATCCAAGATTTGTCTTAGAGTCTAATCAGCTCAGTACCTTGGTTTAGAATGAAGGAGGTCTGGTATCTCTGTCTCGGGACTCAATTTGGAAACACTGGAGCTGGATACTCGGCAATAGAAAGGCAGCCTCTCTGTCAGTGCTTCAGCTGAAGGATCGGCTTCTCTTCGGCACTTGTTGTGGCGAGATGCGTCGGCCCACCGTGTCTTTGCTAGGGCAAGTGTAGGCATATTTATACCTTGAAGGTGCCTGGTGTGACGTAAAGTTGGACATAATAACATTACCAAAGAACCCCAAGGGAATGGTAGTTCTTTGAAAACGCCATGATTTCTAGGATAAATCAATATTCAAGAAATGGGATGTCCCTGACTGCTGAAGCCGAGTTTTCCAAGAAATCGTTGTGGCTTTTTGCAACTAGTGGAAGTAGCCATGCCTGTATTTGGACTGGATAGGTTATGTCTAAATAAGGTTATGATCGCTATGCCTATATATATATAAGGGTAATGTGAATTATACCTATATAAGGGCATGAATCGGGAAAATTACACTAGGGTCCTAAAACGCTATACAACAAGTCTGCCTCGAACAGAATCAGGTGGTGGGACCTGAGTTTATTTGCATATTGTTTGTAAAATTCCTCAGGGATCGCATTGAACCCTGGGGTTTTTCCAGTTCTCAATTTGGAGAAGGTGGCCAGGATAGCAGTAAGCGTGAGCTTCTCTTCTAGTGAGTCACGGGCCTCCACGCCCAGCACTGGAGTTGGGATGGCAGCCAAATATTGTGCAATAGTATCTGAGCCAGGAAGCGGTCTAGCCCTATAAAACTCCTTATGACAGCAAGCAAATGTGTTAATAACGAGGGCATCAGTGTCCTGAGCTGCCCCAGGATGGCTGAGAATTGTCTGTACCCACCGAACTTCCTGTTTCCTCCTTCTCAGCCACACCAGGACCATGCCGGCCTTATCACCCATCTGGTAGACATGGTGCAGCATGGGCATCATCTGTTGTTGGCTCCTTCTTGTGCTAAGTTCCTATACTCGGCCCGTGGAGTCTCACTCTGCCAGAGAACCAGAGGATCAGCCTCAGTCCCCAGGGGACTCTACAGGACATGATTAATATTTAAAGTGATTTAGTTGACTTTTGCAAGCCTGAGCTAATATATATCTATTGCCCCTAGAGAGGTCCCACATATTATGTTTCATTTTGAAGACTTTTTTATATTTCTTGACAAGGGTATTAGGCCTGCTGAGCCATGGTTATTATTTTTAAATAAAGAAGGCCATTTTTGTCGGACCTCCCTTCATTCTCCAATGGCCTGTAAGGACACTAAATATTGCTAATTTGATAGAATTGGCTTTAACATTTTTGCCATGGTTATTGATCCTGGTTCACCATGACTTGTATTTTTAATTATATTACTCAATGTTTCTCATCCTCCCCAATGATCTTAAGTAGGGCCCATAGACCCTTCAAGTACATTACATAGTATTGCTCATTTTAACATTTCTGGAATGGAGATTAGGGCTTCTTTGTCATAGCTATTAGCTGTAATTACTTAAGTGATTTGTCTTTTGATTTTTCCATAAACTTCAGTGCATGTTATAGGAGTATGCCATCGCACTCACTGTAGCAACTTGCAAGTAAACACAATAAATAGTATTGAAAAAAACATTGTTTATATTTCAGTAATAGCAGTTGTTTATGGCCCAGTCAGTCAATTATTTTACACTAGTAAAGCTCTGTGCTACTTGTTTTGCATTGAGTAGAAAAGCCACATCTGGCATTCTTCCTTTTTAATTTTCTATTGCCTGCAAGTTAGCAAGAGGGTAACAAGTATGTTATTTGGTGACGCTGGAGTCTAGAGACCTTTCGGGAAACTGCTGATTGAAAAGTGAAGAAGATTCTTCTCAACAACCTACAGCAGTCTGTGAAGAGAAGACTGGCACCCTTGGAAAGAGCACTGGCATTGAACCCTCTTCCTTTTTCTGTAAAGATACACAACACAGTGTACCTGCTGCATCTACTTAAAGACCGGAAATTTGAGGATCATTTCTGGAGCTACAGTACCACCACAAACACTTGTGTCTCTCAATGCTCCAGAAAAGACTGAGACCTTAAAGTCACAATTGAAATTGTCCACCAAAGAAACAGAAAACCCCAGCAAAGATAACTTGTACAAGAATACCCTACAAAGCGTCCACTGAGTTATGAACAGAGCAGAAAGCTTAGCTTGCCACACAGACAGATTTGTAATTTTTCTTCCATTTCATTATGTTATGTTGATTTGTATAGTGTACGAAATAACCCAAGAGGGTGTCCAAGCTCTTGAGAAAGGTGTGTAGGTATGTGGTTCGATGATGATTGTATTAGGAACCAGATCTTCAGCTCCTTGTGAAACTCTAGAATGTGATGTGATGTGATGAGAGAGGTTTAGTGCCATTTAGAAGAATGAGCGACTTCTATTTTTGCTTTTGCAGATGCAGGGAGTGCGAGTGAGAAGGGGCATAGGTGTCTGGTGGGTGGTGCAGCTGTTCAGGTATTCTGATCCTGTGTTGGGTAGGGATTTATATGTGTGCATAAGAAGTTTGAATTCACTGCGCTTGTGAATTGGGAGCCAGTGTAGCTTCTTGTGGTTTGGTGTGATGTAGTGCGATGTGATATCAGAGGATGAGTATGAGTCTTGCAGCTGTGTTCTGGATGTTCTGGAGTCTATGTAGACGTTGTTTGCAGATTCCAGCATAGAGAGTATTGCTGTAGTTCAGCATGCTGGTGATGAGTGCTGGGATGATGGTCAGTCTGGTGTTCTGAGGGAAACATTTGAAGATCTTTTACAGCATGATGTGGAAGCAGGAGGAGCACACTGTGTTGACTTGAGTCGTCATGTTGAGCTTGTTGTCTAGGATCATCCCTAGATGTCTTGCATGGTCTATGAATGTGGGTGTTATTCCTAGCGCTGACGCACACCAACTGAAATTCCATGGAGAAGTGTAATTGCTGAGGACCAGTACTTCCATTTTGTCAGGTTTGAGCTTCAGGCTGCATTCAATCTGCTACTATGGTCATAGAGTTGGTGAAGCTGGTTCTGAAGGATTTTGTATTGTCCATCAGCGAGAGGATGAACGGAGAGTCGGCGTGGGAGATGATGGTGATGTCTTGTGATCAGATGATGTGGATGAGCGGTTTCATGTATATGTTGAAAAGGATGAGGTTGAGAGACTGATCTTACACATCACCTTTGATATCTTCCACTGACCCATACTCTCCAAGCCCCGCTACAGAAGAAGGTGACATAGAGGGAATACTTGATCGTCGCCATGAGATCTAAGTCAAAAGGAAGGTTTCAGAAGACAGTTTCCTGACAGGATGTTGAACCAGTTATTGTTCATGTTGACAAAGGCCCTGAGGAAGTGCAAATCCCTTATATTCAGCCAGCTCCTGTCTAACCACTATCTGACACTATGGTTTCTTAAATGTTGATACATACTCTGAATAACTCTCACTGTAGTACCATCCAATCATAAGCAAAAATAGATCTAGTCTAGTTTTGAAACACGTCCTGGGTTTGGCACTGTGAAAATTCTCAGTGGTTATGGACTTCCTGCAGATTGTATAAACCTCTGATTTGTGAGCAGCTAGACAGACCTACTGATACTAGGAGCTTATTGGTCATATGAAAAACAAGCATGAAATCATTTATGAACAGCAGGTAAGAAACATTGGTGTTGCTGACACATAGGAGCCCAAACTAATAGAGACCATGATTGTGATAATGTGGTTTTCAGAACATGCAGGCTTGTCACTCATAGTATATATTCAGCACAAGCAGTTACATCTGCTTGGCACAAGGAAAAGGAATTATCACAGTCACCCCAAAGTGTCCGGGGAAGACACTTGAATTTGTATAATCATGCAAAATATTACCTACTATCAAGACCATGTTCAGTAAGGATTCAGTGTACCTCCACAACCATCATAAGGTCCACTTATACAATGGGAACTATCCAAATTGTTAACAAGTAATCTGGGCTATCGATCCCCTTCCCTTTTCTTTGTTGGATGAAGATGGGATTCTGGAGTTTCTGGATGTCCTTTTCTTAAAGAAATAGGATTTATTTCTCAACTGCTGCTGTGTTACAACTCCATAATCATGTGCTGGTATTGGTTATTGACTGTATCTGCATCACAGCACACTGGGTTGTCTTCACAGGACATTTAATAGGATGCCATTAAGCACCTGCAGAACGGCTACTATTTATGCTTTAATCGTCATGCAATAATTGCACTAGTGTCCATGGTGAAAATGCTAAAGGCTGGAAGGAATTAATGCCAAATCCTCAGGCTTCTCAGAATTGTATTCCTTGCCTCTGACAAAGGCAGCAACTTTGTCAAAACCATGGCACATGGAGGAGTCTTCTTAGTGCTCTGTTTAGATCATTGCAAGATGCCCTCCAATATGAAAAGACAGTCAAAACATGCTTTTTATTTGTCACATGATTTGCACACATTTAGGTGCTTATGAGTTCAAGGTCCTGTGGAACGGCACATCGGCAGTCTGTGCCTGGTGAGCTGTCAATTTACCCGCTGAATTACGAGTTGGGTGTATTGACTCTCCAAAGACCGCTCCCGAACCGCTGATACAGCAATTGAGGTTGTGAGAGGCTCGGACCACCATTGAAACTACCCGCCCAATTATGAGTCGCTTTACAGCCTGAATGACCGTGGCAGTTCAACCACCACATCAGAAACAGCAGAAAGGATGGGTTATAAGGATTAAACTCACCTATAAATGTATTCTAGTGTCTTGGAGCCCATCGTTCATATCCTGCTGCTGTTCTAACTTCCCGACCACCTTTAAAACCCAGTCTTCCATGGAGGAATTCAGCAGTAAGTCATACAACTATCTGTTGCCATAGACTCCTGCAAAACGATGCACCACCATCGACCAGGCAAGGGAGGTGGGATCTTCAAGTAATTTATAGATATACAGAGATCCTGTCAGGGATTGTTTCATTCCAATCATCTAAAATACATCTGTAGGATGTCCTCCAAGGCCAAAACACTGGTATGGCACAGGCACATTGTACACAAATTGACAAGTGTTTGCAAATTAGATAGGGATATTGATGTGTGCATTATTTTGTGTTCCACAATACCATCACATCACCAATATCACACCTATTATTCTCTGTTGCACATAACCTTTGCCCCTTCATACTTGTCTCCCACATCACTATTGAAGTTCCCAAGTCATGCAGCTTACCATAACTCAAGTGTTGCTAAAGTGACATTGGACTGACTCCAAATACCATGAGGCCTTGTAACTGGAGCTCTAACCAAGATGTTATAGCGAATGGGACGCACTCCAATGACTGTGCACATACCAGGTTCTGTTTTGATGTCAAAGAAACATCTATATGGATGTATCAGTAAGGTCAAACACTCCTTCTCTGCTTCAACTCTGTATTGGACTCTAACATATTATCCACAAGGAAAGGCAATGTCAGTCAATGGGAGTACATAGAATCGGCGTGAGAAGCATTTTAAGGGTACAATAGAACCACTGTCTGCAGGATAGTTATGCCTCTATTGGGGGGAATCTGAAATGCTGGGGCCCTCGGTCACAGTACATTTTGCACATGCCTTACAAACTCTATGTGCACTGGACCTGAGAAATCAAGTGTATCAGGGACAACCAATAGCATAGGCAAATCCCATGCATTTGCAGGTTATGGATAAGTGCACCTTATGAAAGCAAACACAGTTCTAGCAGAATGTGGCCCACATCTAGATGAAGTAGCTGTAAGGAACACACAACAAAATTTCTGTCTATGCAAATCCACATAAAGGTATGACAAGCTGACACCCTCGATGTGTGGACACACCACAAATATCTAACTTCAACATACTTAATACATATCCAACCTACACCATAGGTAGAGGTACAACCTTAACAATGATGACAGTGTCCAGGCCAAGCTGAAATACTTGACACATAACATGTCACCAAATGCAGTGTTTGCCCCATTTGGATGTAATCCCACATAGCTATCCATCCAGCATTTCCCCTTGTTCTGTTTTACTCCTGCCCTGCTCCAAGGGCAAATCATAGTAACCACTTCAACTGGTGCAGCAATCAGGGGTCAAACAAACACAACAGTACTCACACATAACTAACTATACAATAACATCAAATAAAAATGTGATGGCAGGACCAATGTATTCCAAAAGAATATGACTTGTATTCAAACTCAAATAATTCAACAAAGGAAACAAACGCCAATAGCCAGTCCATATTACGAAACTGTGCCACAGCACAAGACTATGAGATGTAACTTGCCCTTACTGACACTACCAGGGAACCTCCTCACAAAGGTGCATCCATTGGGTTAAGCAGGTACCTCAAACATGGTACTTGGGAAAGGGGTGAATAGGTTTAGGGAGGGGTGGGTTTCTCCTTGGGAGCGGGCATCTTGGGTTTGGTTTTTTTTGGGGTGGTTTCAGTTTAAGGAGGTTTTTTTTTTCCTTTTTTACATTTTTGGGCTGAGTTCAGGGGGAAGAGAAGGCTATTTTTCAGTGGTGAAATTGGAAGGGGAAGGGATACGTTTGGCTGTGGGAGGGATGATTATTACTTTGGGGGTCTGGTTTCACAGGGGCAATGGAAAGTGTAAACAGGTTAGGTACACAGGCAAAATGGGTGGGTGTTTGGAAGGGAGTTTGGTTTGGAAGGAAGAGGGATTGGAAGTCATAAATATGTCTGCTGTCTGGAGTGTGTGTTGTGTTGGTGGCTGTTGTGTGGGTAACTATGAGCATTTACATTTGTTTGATGGAAGTGTTATGTATGGTTGTGCCTGTACAGGGGGCAGTGTGTGTTGGCATGGTGTCTGTATATATGCTAATGCCTGGATTCGTATTGATCTATAGCCAGGAACTGTGTGGCTTGTTTTGTCCTAGAGACAATGTAATAAAATTGCTCTTGGTCCTACTTTGATGCTGGTGCCTTTGCACTCTTATGTTTTTTCATGAATATGTGCATACACTGGATAGAGCTGATTTTTGTGGACATGCTCCTAAATTTATATAATTAATGAATGTGTACTGATTAATTTAGTTTCATAAAAGATAGAGGTCTTGGACCATTGTTGATTAATACTGTATGATACCCGGATTCTAACCTTTCTGGGTTACCCCATTTCTTTAACGAATGCCTGTGAAGTGGGCAGTGTAAGTTGGTGTGGTGTCTATGAGTATGGTTGTGTCTGTGTAGGGGCAATGTGTGCTGTTGTGATGTCTGCATATACGGTTGTATCTGTTGAGGGACAGTGTGTGTTGGTGTGGTGTCTGCAGGTGTGTGTGTGTCTGGGGAAGGGACAGTGAGTGTTGCTGGGAGTCTGCGGTTATGGGTGTGTCTGTGAAGGGCTCTGTAACAGTTGCTGTGATGCCTTAGGGTATGCTAGGTGTGATGAGGGTGAGAGGAAGGTGAGTGTCTGCATTCTCGGAGTTTGTTTGAGTTTTCTTGGATAACTTGGGTTTGTGTCTAGTGTTGGTATCGGTTGAAGTGTCTACATGCTAAGGTGTGTGCATGCTTGTAATATGATAGGGAATAGGGCATTTGAAGGGGCAAGAGGGGGTTATGAAAGGTTGGGATGGGAGGAGATCTGCCATGAGGGAGGAGGCCAGAGCCTGAAAAGATCTCTATAGAGCAGACATGGCAATGTGCATGCCTTCCAGGTAGGCAACCACCTGGGTCAGCTTGGTGCCTTGCTCCTGAATGGCATTCAGAACGGCAGTCTGACCCACAGACATGCTCCTCAGTAGGCCAATAGCCTCCTCACTCATGGCAATAGGGCCAGCAGAGTCAAAGACATAGGTGCCTGGAACAAAGGAAGTTGCTTCCTTCTTAGGGGAGTGAGGAAGGCCAACTTGTGGAGAGACAACAGGGAGGTGGCGATGGAACAGGGGTGGGAGAAAAGGATGACGGTGAAAGTAATCCTGTTGGGTCCTTCACCAGAGGATACATCAAATGATGATGAGCTTGAGCTGATCTCCTGCTGGGGAACTCCTCATACCCTCCTGGTCACTGGGCCCCTTTGAGTCTGATGTATCACATCCAGAATTGCTGTAACCAGCTGTTTCCCCTCTGACGTTGGCCCCTTCTCCTTTACTTGCCCTGGATGTATCTGAAATTATATGCTACATAGGTTTATTGTAATTGCTTTTTCACACATGACCATCACAAATGCATAGAAAACATTAAAGCAGTCTACCTATCATACCACCTTCATGGTTAACTCCATGGGCTTCTAACTGAGCATGAGCACATGCACATGCAAGCATGCTACATGAGCTACAAGCAGTTGGGTCCACTCATGTCATAACCCCAAGACAAGTCCAAATGCATTGATGGAATACTCTACACTCCATCCTCGTGTACATACTAGGTTGGTTTATCCCCTTGCATACTTTGGCACATGTAGTATAGCATTGTAAAAAAGATGTACCCAAATTTGATGGATCCAATTGTGAGATTTACATAATGTGCACACAAGGCCCATAATGAAACAAATCTGACTATCATTCATGACACATCAGGATGTCATGAAGCTCCATTGGTACACCAATGTACCAACAGTTGTGGCAGGCATCATGTCAATATGCAAATCTTTATTGCAGACGTATGACACTTTGTACTCCAAATAACATCATATGTCAATACCTGAAAATTCAAATGAAAGCTGTACACGTGTAGTTTATCCATGTATCACATTTAGCTGATAAAGATCCCTGAATACATTGAGGTCCTAACATTTGGGAGATAAATACTCTGAATTCGCACAGCACAGCACTCCATACAAACATCCTCACTCCTGCTTGGCACAGGTGATGACACCAGTCATGGATTGTATAACCACAAGCCAATACGCCTTTGAAAGTTTTGGTGGCCCTGAACATCTATGACATGAAGGTTTGGTATCAGTAGATTCCCAATGGGAAGGCAAATGACACCACTCTTTGGTATTAGATACTCAGATTGCTTGGAAGGATCAGTGTAGACACTTGCATACAATCCCCATAGTTCCATATTTCACTCCCTCATACTTGTCACAAGTCAGTAAATGGGTGTATTGAAATCTTTTGCACATTAAACATCAACTGCCAAATGCACACTGGCCAACATGTAGGCACTAATGCTGAAAGCACCAGTGATGTTTGCAATCTCATTTCACTGTACAACTAGTACTTACCAAGGGGAACAGTAGTGCAGTCACTGCATGTACTGTGAACTCTGTCAAGTCCCATGCAATAGTGGCAGCAACACATGAGAGGCAGTAGTGAGGGTCCATCACTCCTCACAAAAGCAAGACCAGTTGAGAACATAAGATGATAACTCACTTCATTCAGCCAGGCATCTGCTCAAAAGGAGACAGTTGGATGTGGACAAGACTCTGCTGTCTTCCTGGTCAGAAAGACAAGAAGCATGGTATACACAACATCTTAAGACTAAGGTCACAATGTGAGGACTGGTATATGAGACACCAAGGGCTACGTCTCTTGGGGATGTGTGGACATGTGGACTACTTTTTTGATTATCACAGGACCTCCTTTTGGTACATGAGGGACTGTAAAAGTGATGGAAGTCTACAGATCATTGGATATGTTGTATGATAGGGAATATTGTAGCCAAGTAATTGATTCACATTTCTAAATCTTTTCAAAAAACCGTATAGAAACCCGCTTTCTATACTGTACATGTGTCAGAGGTGCTATAGGCCTAGACAGTGGAAGCAACACAATTATAAAAGTATTAATCAACCTGTGCTAGTAAAGGGACAGTCAATATTGACATACACATATTGACACTGCGGTTCAATGTAAATAAGTATTAGGTCAGGGTATCACCTCAGCCACCATGACTCATATTCTCCATATAACGCTATGAGGGCTACTAGTGTGACAGATAACTCTTTCTGAGAACATCCATGGATCTGCAGGTCTACAGTGAAATTACTCTGTGCATTGTTTCTCCTGTCACAGCAATTATGACCCAGCCTGGGCTATGGTCCAGACTGCCCACATATCAATGCCAGGCCTTGCTCTCTTCAGGCTGAGACTACTTATTCCAGACACACCTCATTTATCCACCATGTCAATACAGAAAGGTCAACCTTCTGGCAGTTCCATATGTAAACATATGGTTGTTTGGCACTCTGAAAGGGTTTGTGAGGAATAGCAACCCCCAGACAACTGTTTTGCAAAGTCTGATATGGCCTGAGTGATACGTTGGAAGGTACACTTAGCTAACATCACCCTTACATGCTTCTGACTGTATACAGCATGGCGTATGGTGTGAACTCTAAGGTAACAATTCACATATGCCATGATGTTACTTGAGCACTCATTGTAGCTACTGTACTCAGAGCTACATTGTAGCCTAGGGGAACAGAAAGGAAGAGATTGCACAGAGTGAATAACTGTTCCTCTGCTGAACCATAGAGCTGAGAAAACAGGGGAAGGACCTCCTCTACCAGGGTCCCCAGGTACTCTGGAGTGAATGGACAGGCTCTCTCCCGTACATCGTGCTATGTTGTTCCCAGTGGTGAAAACAGCAGCTAAAATGGAGGAGGTGTTATAGAAGCAGTGTCTGGGGCAAGTGAGCTACTTTTCAAACCACAGCGTACATGTATGTGACGTACACGGTCATCAGTGTCACTGCTCACAGACAATGGACTGCAACCGTCACTATACCCATGTACATACCCATATAGCCATGGCTATGGCTGTGACCATCATGCATTCGACTACCCACCGCATGGTGGACTTCCGCCAGCGGCCAAAGTTCGACATGTATTTTTAGTGTGGTCAGGCAGTCCCCATGTTTGGGTAAACTGTACATAGGTGAAATGTGTGTATCTCCCTGTACACCTCAGTTTGCAGTGTTTTCACTTTACATTTTCTGCTACCCTCACTATAGTGGAAATTTACAATTTCCATATGTAAATGATGTGCACAGATATGTTACATAGCTGTGAAGGCCACCTTGGGGATGACAGGTGGATGGTCACGATTTTACAGTGATAATGTAAAAGGTGTACTGCTTCATGAAGCATTGATGTTCTGACACATGACAATTGCCTTACTCGCCATATATGTTACTCTGCACATTGTGACCAAAATACATTTTTGCCTTACTCCTTACATAGGTACACTGGTAGAGTGAGCAAATGTCAACATCCTCTATACCGCCCATTTTCAGATCTATACACCATGGTTCAATTTAAATAGGCAAACAATCATGTAAATATGTCATCAGTTGGAGCCCGACCTCCTACCTCACCTTTATAAACCTACATCAGTACCAACACTAGTGAAACTTATGTCAGTTTTGCATTTTTTGGCCACAGGCTCATTTCAAGTTACAGCTGCTAATTCTGGTGGAATGTCACAACCTATGTTCAGTTGGGTCCTCACAGAGGTGCTTACAACAATGTTGAGACATGTGGGCAGCTACATCCAATTCTCCGGACGTGAGGATTTAGTCAATGTGAAGGTGGATTTCTCCATATTTTGACACATCCCACATGTGATTGGATCTATTGATGGCACCTATATTGACTTCAATCAATCATATATATAGCATTGCTACTCATCGATGAGGGTCTCAATTTGCTGAGGGGGGGAGCTGCTGATCCTGTGTGGAGGTTCAGGCGAAGAGAAATCCCTGGGGTATGCTCGTTTGCTAAATACTTATCAACCACGGTATTTACACTCGAGTATTGGTCCAGCAGGTTGCTGTACTCTATTATACTATAGTGTCACAATAGTAATAATTTCCACAGAGAAATAAAGTTTGTTCACACTCTATTAAAATAAAAAGCGATATTTATTTTTCCATACAACAATACATAAAAAATAATGTTTAAAATTTCAAAGCAATGTTCTTTGAAAGACTAAAAAACATACAATCAATATTTCACGTGTTCAGTAATAAAAAATGCATAACAGACTGGTACATATATCCCACATTAGTAATTCATCAACAGTACAAAAAGATATCACAAAAATACATTATAAAATCAAATCAAAACCCCTGTTGTAACTGTGGCTCATGGATATTTTTGCCACTCTAGATTACTGGATCCAAAGCCTCAAATTACTTCCACTTTTGTACACCACTGTGGCCAAACAATTCGTATATATACATCCAGTGTGTACTAGGCTTCCCTTGGATTCACTAATTTACAGAATGCGTCGACGCGTTTCGGTGCAATACATCTGATATTGTGGCACCTTCCTCAGGACTTCTTGTTAGGGGTTTCCTGTGTCAAGAAGATTTCGAGTTTTTAGTTGCTCAATCTGGGGGATAAAGCAATATGTCAGTATCCGTTTTCTATGAGATTATATACTATTCTGCATTCATCGGTTATCTCTATTATTTGAGTTTAACATCTACAGGGAGTATTCATATACCTCTGTATCGTACAGTGCGGGGTTTCTTCCCATTAACTCTAAACTTGTCATGGCAAAAACAATGTCCCATGTTCTGATACAGTAACAATGATATATTGCGGCAATTGCTGCATTTGCGACCTATGCATAGTAACAAAAAGAGTGGTGCACAATGAAGTGACACATGATATCACCACCCTGAATAACTGCAGAACAAAAAACGTAATATATATGATCCTATGCCCATGTGAGCAGGCGTATATAGGAGAAACTGGCCGTGAAGTACGGCTAAGGATCACCGAACATAGGTCTGCCATTAAAAATAATAAAGAAAATGCCCCTCTGGTAGCCCACTGGAAAGAACAAGGCCACAGCGAGAGAGATATTAGATGGATCATACTGGAAAGGATAAAAGAGCAGACCAGATTAGGCAACAGTACCACCAGACGCAAACAACAAGAACAGTGGTATATGATTAAATTTAATACAATCAAGAAAGGTCTTAACTCTAGAGAGGAATGGGAGACTCTTATTTAACGGAAAAAACCACCCCAACTTCCGCCTTAATGATTCAGGTATAGGTAGATTTAGATATGGGTAGATTCCCAGGAAATAGAGTTAGTTAACCAATGTAATGTTTGTAAATAGAAAGAGATCCAGAGGCAGATATAAGTGGACCGTCCACTATTTAAGACATCCGCCCATAGGGCCCATACTTTTTATTAAAATTAAAATATTTCTCCTTTGACAGCAAAAATTAAAAAGAACTCAACCAGAATATACTGAAACCTAGACTACCCCGATTAAAGTAAATACAACGAAGAACAAATATCGACATGATTTGCATATTACTGTGACAGCGTAATACCGTTCCAAAATGGCGCTGAAAGATATAGCCAAGTATAAACACTGCGAGTACATAACTGCTAGATCCCTATGTCGAATAAAAAGAGAGGGTATTTCCTATATCAAAGGATGCCCGCTAGATAACAGTTGCATATATACTACAACTCCGACAACACGATTAAAAAAGAAAGTGACTAGACAGTTATATATATAAAAAGCTATATAAAATAGTAGACAGGAACACCACTCCAAGATGGCGACGTGTTGCACACGTCGAGCTGCACCTCGTGAGGTACTTGACTAACCACCTGCCGGCACTTAATTGATGCAATCCGCACATAAATAGAGGCGTTCTCAACAGAGACGCCAGCAAGCGATTCGAACGAGGCAGAGACGCGATACCGGATTCACGAAGGTAAGGACTAGAGAGCCTCAACATAGCTCACAGTTAGAAAAAGAAGGGGGTTATGTCTGCTCTTTCTGTCTTCAAGAGAGAATTAAAAATAGCGGGGGCCTAGATAGCCTTAATCAAGTTGGTGTCCAAACTAAGGGGGTCTATTCTCTCACAACGAGAGAACTGATAAGAACAAACGTGTTATATACGGTAATTAACCGCCCGATATGTGCTTTGATTCTAACAGAACATATCCAGTCCCCGTGAGGTCCTTAGATACCATATGCTCGTTCGAAGAGAGTTTTATAATACTCTAAGGTAAGCTGACTTCAGGGGGGATAAAGGGATTTTAAAAAGAATCGCTATAATTATAAGACTTTAGGCAGAAATGTAAGATTGATCTGAAATAAACTCCCTTGTTTAAATAGATACATCCACTCAAATGATAAAAAGATGGAATAAAACTACAAAAAGAAATCCCCACATAAGGAGTCTTGCAAAAGAAAATAAGGTAACCAAAATTAAACTAAAACGTTGCTCCTAAGGGCTCATGCCACCTTTTTATTTATCAGCCTTAGACTAAAACATACATGTCTCCTACCAGACTACAGCAACAAGAGACTGCAGAGACTAGAAGGCAGACCTTGATTGTATCCTTGACCACACCTAGCGAAGGGGAGAATCACTCCTAGTTAAAGGTGAGAATACTAGAATCCTTGGCGGGTTACTCTATAACATAGAAGCATTTGGGTCATCAGTCGTACAAATCAGTCCCTGATCAGGTAATAACAGTTAGAGACTGGGGACGGGACACAGCACGCCATAGGGGCTGGGATTAGATACACCACCACCATATCGTGGGGTGGGGGCAGCGCCCTGTTGACAAAGGTTTGAGCACTGTGGTTTCGCTGGGGTTTTCTCAACCATCCTTCATGTCCCTGGATCACTCATAGTAATGGTTCCCACAGTGAAATGAATTTGGAGGGGATACTGCCCATTTCAGACAATGGTGTAAATGCTTAAGCACCATAGCAGGAAATAGAATGTGATACAATCTGTGAGAGACAATATATCATTGTTACTGTATCAGAACATGGGACATTGTTTTTGCCATGACAAGTTTAGAGTTAATGGGAAGAAACCCCGCACTGTACGATACAGAGGTATATGAATACTCCCTGTAGATGTTAAACTCAAATAATAGAGATAACCGATGAATGCAGAATAGTATATAATCTCATAGAAAACGGATACTGACATATTGCTTTATCCCCCAGATTGAGCAACTAAAAACTCGAAATCTTCTTGACACAGGAAACCCCTAACAAGAAGTCCTGAGGAAGGTGCCACAATATCAGATGTATTGCACCGAAACGCGTCGACGCATTCTGTAAATTAGTGAATCCAAGGGAAGCCTAGTACACACTGGATGTATATATACGAATTGTTTGGCCACAGTGGTGTACAAAAGTGGAAGTAATTTGAGGCTTTGGATCCAGTAATCTAGAGTGGCAAAAATATCCATGAGCCACAGTTACAACAGGGGTTTTGATTTGATTTTATAATGTATTTTTGTGATATCTTTTTGTACTGTTGATGAATTACTAATGTGGGATATATGTACCAGTCTGTTATGCATTTTTTATTACTGAACACGTGAAATATTGATTGTATGTTTTTTAGTCTTTCAAAGAACATTGCTTTGAAATTTTAAACATTATTTTTTATGTATTGTTGTATGGAAAAATAAATATCGCTTTTTATTTTAATAGAGTGTGAACAAACTTTATTTCTCTGTGGAAATTATTACTATTGTGACACTATAGTATAATAGAGTACAGCAACCTGCTGGACCAATACTCGAGTGTAAATACCGTGGTTGATAAGTATTTAGCAAACGAGCATACCCCAGGGATTTCCCTTTGACTTGGTGTCATTTGTGCTCTGTTCCCTGGTGATAGTGATAGAGCGCGCGAGGCCACCCGACCAATAGTGTTCGCCGTTTCCGGCTTCAGGGCCCATATACTTTTCAAATCACCATATACATCGATCAGGTGACTTCACGAGCTCTACCAAGTTGGTGTGTGTGTGTTCCCTGCTACCAATTTTCGGTGCACCCGACTTACCATCCACCGATGCGGGTGCCTAATGACCACAATGAATCAGGGAGCTAGCTGTAAAGAAAAGGCAGCAAATACAAACCCAACCAATAACATTCAAATACTGTTTAAATGACCACGGACAACTGGAAGTTTTAAAATGTTTATCTAAAGTTCATTATTTTCTTGCATGAGGTACAATAAAACAAGGCAATCAATAACCAAGATAACGTAAATTATATATGCATAAAGAAATAATGACAGAGTAATCATCAAAGTACTAATAAAATGTAACGAGAAAAGATACTATGCAAGTCAGTATTATCTAAACAGGGATAGCCTAAGTGTGAGTGACTATAGGAGAGCTTATAATGAATAACACGCTTCACTTAAGGTGAAGGGGCCTTTGAACAATCTAGGCAACGAAGTTCTAGACCATATCAGGAAATGACACACTGCTATGCAAAATATAATTTCTAACAAATGAGAAGACATAGGAATAAACTTAGGGAAAATATAAATGACTTTCAATAGTTGCAGAAAGGCATGGAAAATATCACATATGCAATGTTGAACTTTATTAAAGCAAAAGTTAGAAATTCAGAAGGTGCAAGAATTTCAAGAGGTTCAGAGCAATATTTACCTAGAAAGGTGTGGAAACCAAACCCTGGCCACGGGTCAGTTAAGGACAGGAAACCCTCAAGGAAGGATACCCCTCAAGGACAGCAGGTGCAGAATGGACACCCAGGACAGGACAGGATACCCTCGGAATAGGAATCAGGACAGGACCCTCAGGACAGGACCGGAACCCACAGCTCGGAAGCAACGCCTGCGCTCCACCCGTTCTGCAGCTATCGATCAAGACCCCGATTGGGTCAGCGAACTCCCAGCTAAGTGCCTTGCCAGCACTTTAAGGTTCAGTAGAACCTCAGTCTATGGTCAAATTCGGACAGAGTGCTTCGCAGCGCTCTGTATCTTCAGTCACCTATTGAGTGCGTTGGGTCAGTGACAGGTCAGCTAAACCAGACAAGTCGGACGGTTCACTAGGTGAACCCAGGGTAGATATACCGTTTGGGGACAGTGTACCACCCCCCAATGTTGCAAAGTGTCAAAATCCCTCAATTTGGATTGGTCCTAAGGTAGGATTTGGGTAACACACCAATCAAAACAGTCTATTTGTATGCCACATTAACATTTTCTGGTACCGCCTATTGAGCTAGGGGTTCCCATGAGAGACTACACGACAAGCAGCAATACATTTACATTGTATCATATAATAAGCCACATTCGCTGTTCTCGCAGGGCAGAGGTGACTTTCTCAGGAGCATCTTGCCCATCACTGCCAACTGGCGGTGTTCCATCTGTCAAGGTCCCTCGTGCTGCCGAATGTCGCACAGGCGCAGAAGGGACCTCCAATATGGCTCTCCTCTCACTCAGACCCCCATTTCCCGCGGTACAGGAAAAGTAAGCGAAAACAAATTAATACATAATAATGTCATTATGAAAACACATCACAGGGTTTGTACTTTTAACTCATCATCAAGAAATAAACTTATTGCATCTAAATGTTAGCTACATTGATACGGGCACAAGAGCAGTGGCACGAGCAGTACCACATGATAAGCACAGCTATGAATTACGCATGCGCATAACTTTCCCTCCACTTCTGCAGACGCGTCAGGACACGTGAGTGTGGCTGACGCATGCGCAGTAACTAAAATACAAGCGGCGGCCATATTAGAGGACACGGATTAAATTCATTAGAAATACACATAGGCAAGCTTCGGGAACTTTGCCTAAACAGAATAAATGTTAGTAAAACATACATTTTGTTACCTTATTACACATAAACGAGGTTCTTGACTTCGGCAAGCCGCAAAATATGCGAAACTTTGCTTCATCAATCCCCTCTTTGATGATATTTACTATCATCACAAATTATAATGGAACCAGATGCCAACTTTCTTTCATACCTTATAAAGTTCTATTTCTTCCAGCAGCCGTTCTAACTTTTCTCTCTCAGTTTTAGCAGGGTGAGAAGTCTTCACCTTTTTGTATATCTGATCATTCACCTCCTCTAATTCAATCTCATCCACACTTCGTTTCACTCCTCTTGCATTTACCTCGTGCTTTTTGGTACGCTTGCGGTATTTACAGCATAAGAAAATGGAAAGTATAATAAGACCTATAATACCAATTGGCATCAGAATTTTGAATAATAAGCTTTTACCTATGCTAGCAAGCCAATGACCTACATTTGAGAGACCATCTACCAGTCTCTTCCAGGCACTATCAACCTCGAGTGGTTTGAGTTCCTTTGCCAAATTAGTAATGTTTTTCACATATCTTTTGATCTGTACACTTTTATCCGGAATATAAGTGCAACAATGTTGCGCCTTCAACATCCGGCAGACTCCGCCCTCTTTCGCTAATAAGGTGTCAAGAGCAAGTCGATTTTGTAAAACCATTGATCTGATCGCAACCATTTCGGTATTGACCAGCAGAAATCCATGAGCCGTTTCAGTAGACAGCACATCTACTATAGTAGACAATTTGCAAATTCTGTGAGTGTTCAGAACCACTCCCACTCCAGGTATCAGTGCACTGAAAATACTACCCATAATTTCACCTATACTTTCTCTTTTACTACGCACTAAGCCATTAGTATCTTCATTGCTTCCAGCTTTTCCATTCACATGGTATATTTTCGGGAAGACAATGCCAAAGTAGCAGCTTCCATACCAGTGATCCGGCAATTTGAAATAAGCCTTGTCCCCACAAATATAATAAATTCCAGGAAACACAGGCTCTGACCCATTTTTGAAACCCCAACCTCCAATTACCTTGTAATTATGTTCGCATTCACTGGAACCAATGAAAACATTATTATAATAGCTAGTCTTCTCGCGGTGAAGACATAGCTTGCCTTTCTTTTCAAAATCCAGCAACAGAGCAGGACCCGCTCCACCAGATGAGGTGCCTTCCATGTTCTCTGCCCACTTTGGCTTTTTCTGACTTTCGTCATTAGCCTTCTTTTGAATTTTAATTCTCCTTTTCTCTGCCATGTTCAGGAACATCTTTTCCTGCTCACGCAAAGAACAAGTCAAGTTATCTCTGTGTGCGTCTGCTATGTCAATGTTACCTATAGTCAGAAAGTAGTCTCCCATATATCTTATGGTGTCAGTTTTGGTATGTACAGGATTCAAGTTCCCACGTATAGGAAGTTCAGAAAAGATCACGTCATTGTTAGAGTAATAGTACTGTAACGGTCCTCTTTTATAGAATAAACTAGCTAAAATGCTACAGGAGATTCCATATGTCAATGGCAGATGATGGTATGTCACGCCCTCAGCCACCGAAGTAGGTAGCTTCATGCAGACATAGCAATCTTCAATTTCCATAGTCTCTACATAGTGTATTAACAAGTTTGCGAAAACATTTAAGTGTGTCCTGTTCTTCATTCCATGATAATGTAGTCCTCCCTCATCTGATGCTTCTAAGTTCTGTTTTGTTTGTCTCAAAGCTCTCTCATGTCGTGCTACACTCTGTGTTGTTAGCTCCTCATTGTCGGTATTTACAACTTCAGTAGGGACAATGTTAGTATCTTTACTTACAGCAAAGGGAATGAAAATTGTTAATCCTATCCAGATAACTATCAGTACTACTACACTACATATACACACCTTGCAACACGTCTTAAAACGGCTGCAACTAGGTCTACCATTCACTGTTGAATCAGACATTTTGGCTCAGAAGGAGTCTCTCGAACCCCTCTTTTTGGCTTCACACAATTAGCTTACTTTGTGCAAATTCACGGTGGTTCGTCTTCCTCTTCAGCTGAGTACTCTGGGACGGGTTCTCCGTCGCTCACGTCGGTTATATCAAGATCTTCAAGTTCCTCCAAAACCAGTGTCCATTCAGGAGATTTGTACTTTTTGTTTTGTCTTTTTATTCGCTCACTCCTTCTTTTGGAAGAGTCTTCTTCTTGCTCTGCTATCCGAGCACTTCTTCTTGCTTCTGCACGTTTTTCTTCCACTGTCTTTATCCTTAGTCTCAATCTTTTTACAAACCTAGGCTCAAGGTTGTTTCTTTTCTTTAGTCTCTTAGTTGGTACTTGGACTTCACTTTCTTTTCTTATTCTCTTGTTCTCTTTATCTTGTGGTAATTCTTCTCCACTTTCTTCTCCTACTTCCCTTATCTGACTAGTTCCAGGGCTAGCATCAAATTCTTCTGCCTGGTTGCTAATCTGGCCTTGTTCAGGAATATTTTGTTTTTGGCTTTCGATTGTCTCTGTTTCTGTTTCTGTTTCCTGAACCCGTTCTTTTAACCCTCTCTGATCCTGTTCAAGCACTTCGATCTCTTGATTTTCTTCTGCTCGAACTATCACTCTATTTCTAGTCTCTCCCTTATCTGCATCAGGTGTTAGCGGTGGTGTATCGAATACCTGCTCTGTCCCTGTCTGACCTTCTCCTTCCTCAGTTTTGATGTGAATCTCAAGCGGCTGAGGTTCTTCGCCTGTGCCTTGCTTTTCCTGACTAGTCCACTCTCTACCTTCACTAAGTCGTTCTCTTGTTCTGATAGGATCTTCGGTCAGATCAATCATCGGTATCCATTCTTCTGGCCATATGCTTGGCAGCTCGTCTTCAGCTACTCCTGGCTCAGTTTCCTGGACCTCTTCCACAGGCTGGTTTCTTGGCAGTTCGTAGTCAACTACTCCTGGGCCAACGTCTGCTGTTCCTGCAACCTGACTGGTGCTGGGCTGCTCGTTGTCAGTTGTTTCTGGTCTGGCTCCTTCAGGGTCCTCTGCTGGTTGCCCTTCTTCTTCAAATCCTCTGTCTGGTAATACCTTCTGGGTGTGTCCAGCGTGGATCCACTGGGGAACACCTGCGACTTTCACTGCAGTGGTTGTTACCAGGATTACTTGGCGTTTCTTTCCCCACCTTGGTGCCAGACAGCTTGATCGAGTGTGCTTCTTTATTTTGACCCAGTCTCCTGGAACCAAGCTGTGGAGAGGAGTCGTTGGATTGAGGATGCCGTCGTCTCCAATCTGGCGAGAGATAGAACGCACTTGGTCACCCAATCTTCTGCAGTATTCAAGCACTAAATCATCAGTAATACTCAACAGTTTGCTTCCTGGCACCCATGCTTGTCTCATCACTCTTCCCATAATGATTTCATGGGGACTTAGGCCTGTCTTGCGGTCGGGAACACTTCTCAGTCCCATCAGGACCAGGGGCAGGGCCTTCACCCAGGTCATGCCAGTTGCATCAGTCAGCTTTGCTAGTCTGTTTTTGATAGTTCCATTTACTTGTTCCACTATTCCAGAAGCCTCTGGGTGGTATGCACAATGGAGTTTCTGCCTTATTCCAAAGGCCTTACACAGTTCAGCCAGTATTTCATTCTGGAAATGTCCACCCTTATCTGATTCAATAATGTATGGTATTCCGAATCTAGGTATCAGTTCTTTTAGTAAACACTTCGCTACTGTCAGTGCGTCACTTTGAGGAGTAGGGTAAGCTTCTACCCATTTTGAAAATACGCAAACAATGACAAGGACATATCGTTTCCCTTCACAACGGGGCATGGTGATGAAATCAATCTGTATCCTTATAAAGGGACCCCCTGATCTCCCAATCCTGCTCAGTTCAACCATTGTCCTCTTGCCTGGGTTCATCTGTTGACATGACAGGCACCTCTGGCAGAGGGACTCTGCTACCTTCCTGAACTTTTTACTGTACCAAGTCTGTTGAAATACCAGAATCATGGCATCCCTACCAATGTGTGATCCTTCATGTATTAATCTTGCCATTGTGCCAAGCAAGTGTCGGGGTAACACAGGCATACCAGTTGGGCCCAAAATCACACCATCCACACGTCTCGGTCTACACCCATCCTCCTTCCATTTCTCTCTTTCTTGCCAAGGAGCCGATTCCTGCCACTCTCTCACTTCATCCCACGTAGGCACTTCTTCAAACACCTGAAGCTGGCAGCTGGTTCCTGGCCCCCCTCGTTTTGGATTTACAATATACCGATCTTTGGCACACCATTGGGCCACTCGATCAGCATAATCGTTTCCCAGTGATACTCTGTCCATGCTCCTTTGATGAGCAGCACATTTTACCACTGCCAGTTCTTTGGGCAACTGGATGGCCTCTAAAAGGTCATGAACAACCTTTGCATTCCGAATGGGAGTACCTGAGGAAGTCATGAATTCCCTTTGTAGCCATAATTGGCCAAAGTCATGCACAACTCCATAACAGTACTGACTGTCAGTATACACTGTTATGCGTAAGTCCTTCCCAATTTTGCAAGCCTTTATCATGGCTATCAATTCGGCTACTTGTGCAGACTTGATGTTATATAGGTAACCTGCTTCTTCAATTTTGGTGAAAGACACTACTGCATAAGCAGCACTCAAGCCTCCTAGTTCATGTCTTAGACAGGAACCATCCACAAATAGTTCTTTATCATGCTCAGGCAATGGTACTTCTTTTATGTCTGGGCGTGGCTTAGTACTGAACTCTGTCAGGTCAATACAATCATGTTCATCATCATCCCCACCTTCTATTTCCAAGGGGTCGGGGAGTAAGGTGGCAGGGTTCAGAATACCGCACCTAACAATGCTTACATTTGCTGCACCCACAAGAATCCTCTCGTATTTAGTCAGCCGACTAGGGGTGAGATACTGTGTTTTAGTTCTGGTCAATAGAATTACCACTCCATGTGAAACATACACGGTCACAGGATGTCCCATGACAATGGACTCACTCTGTTCCAAACTTGCACAGGTAGCAGCTACTGCTTACAGACAGCCTGGTAACCCAGCAGCTACTGGGTCCAATGTGGCAGAGAAATAAGCCACAGGCCTTCTGGTCGTGCCATGTTCTTGAGTCAGGACTGACAATGCGCAATTATCGCGAGTGTCACAGAAAAGGGCAAACTCTTTGGAATAATCTGGCATTCCCAACGCAGGGGCTGTACACAGACAGTTTTTCAGTCTTGTGAAAGCCATTAGACTTTCATCGTCCCACTCTACAACATCTGGCATTCCTCTCGTGGTCATTTTTATCAAGGGCCTGGCTAAAGCTGCAAATCCCAGAATCCACTGTCTGCAGTACCCTAATACCCCCAGGAACATTCTGACATCTTTTTGAGTACGGGGCAACTGCATCTTTTGAATTATTCTCACTCTTTCTGATGTGACTTTTCTGACACCCTTTTCTATCTGGTGTCCTAGATATTTTACTGATTTCGCACAGAACTGTAGTTTGTCAGGGGCCACTTTATGCCCTTTCTCACACAGATGATTTAGGAGGGCAATGGTGTCAACTACACAGTCCCTGTGACTTTTAGACGCCAGTAGAAGGTCGTCTATGTACTGTACTAACACAGAGTTCCCAGGTAAGATCAAAGTCTCTAGACATTTTTTCAAGATCTGATTAAAGATAGAGGGGCTCTCTGTATACCCTTGAGGGACCCGGTTCCAACAATACACGTGACCCTCGAAGGCAAATGAGAAAAGAAATTTGCTGTCGGGGTGCAGGGGTATCGAAAAGAATGCATGACATAAATCAATCACAGTGAACCATTCAGCATCCCAAGGGATCTGGTACAATATCACTGCAGGGTTTGGGACAATAGGGCAGCAAGGAACTACAATTTTGTTAACCTTTCTCAGGTCCTGCACTACCCTATACTTGCCACTAGGCTTTTTGATGCCCATAATCGGTGAGTTGCATGGGCTGCTCATCACTTCCTGTATGATGTTTCCTTCTAATAATTTTTGTATTTCCAGAGTGACACCTGCTTTCACTTCAGCATTCATTCGGTAAGGCCTAGTGTTAGGATATACTGCGTTGTCCTTGATGGCTATTTGTATGGGGTCCACGTCTTTCATCAACCCCACATCTTTTCCAGTAAAATCCCACACCTCTGGCTTTACGGCTTCCTGGAGTTCTTGGGGCAAGTCCTGCATGGTCAATCTTTTAATTTCTGAGTCAGGTCTAAGTAACAATAATTTATAAATGCCATCTTCATCTGGGGTCTGTATTTCAACACCTTTTGGTGTGCAAAAGATGGTACAGTTCATTTTGCACAGCAAATCACGACCCAGTAGATTCACTGGACTGGTGTCACAGACGACAAATCTATGCATCTGTTTAAAATTTCCAATTAAAATCTCCATTGGTTCGGTAACAGGAGTACTAATCAATTGATTAGATACACCCACTACTTGGATATTTTCTCCCGAGAGGGGTAGGTTTGGAACGTCCACTGTTCTTACAGTAGAACGGGTAGCGCCAGTGTCCAACAGAAAGGTGACATCATTTCCGTCAACCTTTCCTTCAATATATGGTCCAGACTGGTCTACCGGCAAGGAAGCGCCAAGTACGCACTCCTCGTCCTCCCCTCTCAGGCCCCGTCAGTCCTGATCATTACAAAGGAAGGTATCATTCAGCAGATACTGCGAAGTTGCTGTATTTCTGTTCTCCCCGCTTTCCCAAACCTCTATCTCTTCATCTTCTGCCTGTCTTCCCCTGTATACCTGCTTGGGTGCTCGAGGCACCTGAACTGTTTTTACCTGGGGTTGAGTCTTTCTTGGTCTTTCTTTCTGCGTCTGTGGAGTTAAATCAGGAGTTTTTTCATTAACATCGACTAATTGAGGACACTCGTTTCGCCAGTGTCCAATTTCGCCGCACTGATGGCAGGGAAATTTTTTCATAGCCTCTTCCCTGCTAAATTTGGGCCGGGGCTTTCCTCCACCCCCTCCCCCAAGACCTTTGTTCTCAGCATTTTTAACCATGTTACTCAATTGTTTTTCCTGCTGTTCTGCGAGCTTCACCTGAGCCCACATCACCTTTTCCTTGAGGGCCTTTTTCTTTTCTGCCATCTCATCCTCGCAGTACTTAGCGTACCGCAGGACCTCATCCATTTTTTTTGTATGCCAACAGATTTTATTATCTTTTATCCACTGACAAATTTCAGGTCTTAAACCATTTACAAACCTGTAAATAAAGTGCGTCATATCCTTCAGGTCGATGTTATCAATACCGCTGTATGTTTTAAATACCTGCAATAACCTCTCATAGAAGGAGTGCACTGTCTCGTCCCTTTCCTGTGTTGTCCTATCTATTTTTGTCCAATCAGTTTCCTTTGCGGGCACCTTTTCTTTCAAATGCTGAATTACCTGCTCATATTTTCGCATAACATCCTTTGATGGCTCTCCAGTTTCCTTGTTTCTGGGGTACTCCTCACTCGGCCAGTCTATGTTTATTTTACACTGGGTCCATAAATCTACTGGAACCACAATGTCGAAAAACCCATCCAGGTCTTTCCACAGACATTTTTGTACCTTCACGAACCTTTCCACCTGCCTGTACCAGTCAACTGGTTTCTCTCGTAATTTTGGAAAATCGTTCGTGAAGGACACAATATCCTGCCTAGACCAGGGGACATGCACATATTTCCCTCCTGGAACTTCGCGCATGGGGCATAACTGCTCAGGTTTTTCTACCTCTCTTAAAGCAAACTCGGGAGTCACTTGTCGGGAGCGAACCTCTTCTCTCTTTTTCGCCCACCTGCTTCTCCATCTTTCCACATCTCCCCATTTCTGCAGTACCCCCATTAATTCTTTAATCTGCAACTTCTTCCCTGCTACATTCAGGTGTTCTATATCTTTGTCTGAGAAGTCTGCTCTGTACGGTTTCTGTAAGGGCTTGGATTTTGAGATATCTACCCCCATACTAACTGCTGTTTCGGTCAGTTTTTCGTGGAGCACTCTGGTATTCCTTGTAAAGCTTTTACATATGAACGACAATTCTTCTTCAGAGTAGGTATTCAATCGATCCAACCCCACATTTCCTGCCATTAATTCTTCTATTTCGACCCTCAGTTTGTAGAGGTCTAAAGGTTTTGTTTGCGGAGTCTGCTTCTCTAATTCACGACTCCAACTCTCAATTTCATCCGGAGTTACCAGAGAGACATTCCTAGTACCTGTTGCTGTCTCTAATTTAATTTCTTTTGTATTAAAAGGGTTATGCCTCTGCTGTATTCCCTTTCCAGTCTGTTTGTTTGGTAATTCCAAAAACGCAACTTCAGACTCGCACTCACTGGACTGATCATCTATGATGATCGGTTCCTGTCTCGGGGTTGCCATGACTGGGGTCATAACTGGAGTAATCGGATTTCCCTGACCATTTCCGTATAACGGGACCACCGGTCCAATAGTTACTGGAATAGTCAATGCCTCAGGACTGGTATTTAACTGGGAGATTTTCTGAATTATTTCTGTCCTTTGTCTAGCTAGAGCCTCTTGCTCCTTTTCCACTAGTACCCTTCTTAAAGTCGTGTCATGTAATATCTGTGGGGTCAATGGAGGAGTAAAACTCGGGGCAGTAGGATGCGTTTCACTTGGTCCTCCCCCATAATTAGGTTTCGGGAATAAAGTTCCAGTATTAAAGGACCTGCGCTCTTCCCCATATGGAGGTTGAACAAAAGGCAGTCCTGAATTTGATGGTTTCTCTTCGCTTTCATACAAGGGTCTGGGAAAAAAGATTTTCGTACGTGAATATTTTTCTTCCTGGCTCGCGGGCACTTTGGGATATATATCCCTTGTTTCCGCCGGTTCGGGTTTTTCAGGATAGGGCAATACTTGACCACCCCCTCCCAGTCCCAGGGACCTGTCTTCTTCCTTTAGGAAGTGGCGTCGGGGAACATCTCCTACACTGGAAGGTCGGGTTCCCTCATTGTAAGGTGGCGGACTTCTGGTACAGATGTCATCTATTAGTTCATCATCTGAATCCCCCAGGGCCCCCCAATGCTTACATTTTTCAGTACTTTTCTCACCCGCTCCAATGTTATGACATGCCGGCATCATGGGAAACAGACCCTCAACAATCATGCTCTGCCTCCACTGTTTCATCCTTTTATCCCTGGATTCCTCTTTCTGCCTAGGGTACCACTTGGTCAAACCCTTGTCCATTCGGGGTCTTTCTCTTTCAAAAGCCTCAATCTCCCATTCCTCTAATGCCTCATACTGCGTTAGTCTCGGTCTGGGATGCAGTTCATTCATTCGGGTTCTTAAATTAAATAAGATCCTACCATTGAAAGTACCATCTAACGGAAAAGCCAATACTCCGTCATCTTTTGTGTACTTCACCCAATTCTCCAGCCACACACAGGTATTGTACCCTCGGTCAAACATCATGAATGAGGCGGGAGTATTGGGTGCTGGGACAAGAACACCTTCTCTAGATTTTATCGGTTTGTCCGTTTTGAAATAATTTTTCACCTTACTTACAAGGGACAATTTTCTCTTGGTTCCGTACATAATATCGTATCTATTAGTCTTCCACTGATCCCTTTCAAACCCTAGGTGCCTTGGATCAGGTCGAGTTCCTGTAGTCTGCGAGTGCCACATACGACTTTTGCGCTAAACTTTGTTTACAAACTACCTCCAATCAGAACGCGCTTCAGAAATTCGTGCAACCAATGGGTGCGCGACACTAAATAAGCTCCGCCAATGGGTGCGCGGCCCCTTCGTGAGACAGTTCCCACGCTCCGGCGCTCACCCCTCCTTTACAATTCCAGCTCCGCTACCCGCCCGCTGCTTCTACCAATCCTAGCGCGGCACAGAGTGACGTCAGAGGCGCTTCGCGACTGACTCCCTCCCTTCACAAGGTAACGGAAACTTTCTTTCTTTTAAAGTGCTCAGTGCTTGGTTATTTTACAACAAATACACATTCGCCACAGTGCTCAAGTGTCTAGACAGAGAAAGAATTGTTTTACTGCAAGTAAACTACTTCCATTTACTTTTCACGCGCTGCGGGCAGATCTCTTCCGCCTACCCTTCACTCTAGCATCGGTGAACCTGTTATTCCCCTAAACTCATCCACTTCTTTCCGGGATATATTCCGAGTTTAAGGTTTCTCAGCGGACCCCTCTGCTTTCACGCTAGCTCCGAGGAACCTGCTACTCTTCCGATGTGACCCTTACTAGGTTACGCCACTATGGGAATTTTGCCAATGAACCCCGTTACTGTCATTTATTCACACATGTATTCAGAAAACCCTAGTTAGTGCTTCCCGGTTATCCTAACCTGCACCTAACTTTCCTCGAACCTGTGACCTCAGGACAATGGATTCTATTCACCACTTGCCCTTTCAATTCCCCGGGGAGTTCGGACAACATACAACTAAACGATTGACAATTGCATGGATTAGTACATATAACAATATAAGAACAAGAATAATGGCAATACAGTAATTCATGAATTTCAGCAGCGTACTCACAAGAGAGTGATCAGTTCCCTCAGAACAGCCGCTCTTATAGCAGCATTAATATAATAGCAGCTTCCGACTTAACTAGTCCAACTAATCCCTGCCTTACTCTCAACTAGTCCCTAACCATCCTCTAGCTACCAGAAAACTGATAGAGCGCGCGAGGCCACCCGACCAATAGTTTTCGCCGTTTCCGGCTTCAGGGCCCATATACTTTTCAAATCACCATATACATCGATCAGGTGACTTCACGAGCTCTACCAAGTTGGTGTGTGTGTGTTCCCTGCTACCAATTTTCGGTGCACCCGACTTACCATCCACCGATGCGGGTGCCTAATGACCACAATGAATCAGGGAGCTAGCTGTAAAGAAAAGGCAGCAAATACAAACCCAACCAATAACATTCAAATACTGTTTAAATGACCACGGACAACTGGAAGTTTTAAAATGTTTATCTAAAGTTCATTATTTTCTTGCATGAGGTACAATAAAACAAGGCAATCAATAACCAAGATAACGTAAATTATATATGCATAAAGAAATAATGACAGAGTAATCATCAAAGTACTAATAAAATGTAACGAGAAAAGATACTATGCAAGTCAGTATTATCTAAACAGGGATAGCCTAAGTGTGAGTGACTATAGGAGAGCTTATAATGAATAACACGCTTCACTTAAGGTGAAGGGGCCTTTGAACAATCTAGGCAACGAAGTTCTAGACCATATCAGGAAATGACACACTGCTATGCAAAATATAATTTCTAACAAATGAGAAGACATAGGAATAAACTTAGGGAAAATATAAATGACTTTCAATAGTTGCAGAAAGGCATGGAAAATATCACATATGCAATGTTGAACTTTATTAAAGCAAAAGTTAGAAATTCAGAAGGTGCAAGAATTTCAAGAGGTTCAGAGCAATATTTACCTAGAAAGGTGTGGAAACCAAACCCTGGCCACGGGTCAGTTAAGGACAGGAAACCCTCAAGGAAGGATACCCCTCAAGGACAGCAGGTGCAGAATGGACACCCAGGACAGGACAGGATACCCTCGGAATAGGAATCAGGACAGGACCCTCAGGACAGGACCGGAACCCACAGCTCGGAAGCAACGCCTGCGCTCCACCCGTTCTGCAGCTATCGATCAAGACCCCGATTGGGTCAGCGAACTCCCAGCTAAGTGCCTTGCCAGCACTTTAAGGTTCAGTAGAACCTCAGTCTATGGTCAAATTCGGACAGAGTGCTTCGCAGCGCTCTGTATCTTCAGTCACCTATTGAGTGCGTTGGGTCAGTGACAGGTCAGCTAAACCAGACAAGTCGGACGGTTCACTAGGTGAACCCAGGGTAGATATACCGTTTGGGGACAGTGTACCACCCCCCAATGTTGCAAAGTGTCAAAATCCCTCAATTTGGATTGGTCCTAAGGTAGGATTTGGGTAACACACCAATCAAAACAGTCTATTTGTATGCCACATTAACATTTTCTGGTACCGCCTATTGAGCTAGGGGTTCCCATGAGAGACTACACGACAAGCAGCAATACATTTACATTGTATCATATAATAAGCCACATTCGCTGTTCTCGCAGGGCAGAGGTGACTTTCTCAGGAGCATCTTGCCCATCACTGCCAACTGGCGGTGTTCCATCTGTCAAGGTCCCTCGTGCTGCCGAATGTCGCACAGGCGCAGAAGGGACCTCCAATATGGCTCTCCTCTCACTCAGACCCCCATTTCCCGCGGTACATGAAAAGTAAGCGAAAACAAATTAATACATAATAATGTCATTATGAAAACACATCACAGGGTTTGTACTTTTAACTCATCATCAAGAAATAAACTTATTGCATCTAAATGTTAGCTACATTGATACGGGCACAAGAGCAGTGGCACGAGCAGTACCACATGATAAGCACAGCTATGAATTACGCATGCGCATAACTTTCCCTCCACTTCTGCAGACGCGTCAGGACACGTGAGTGTGGCTGACGCATGCGCAGTAACTAAAATACAAGCGGCGGCCATATTAGAGGACACGGATTAAATTCATTAGAAATACACATAGGCAAGCTTCGGGAACTTTGCCTAAACAGAATAAATGTTAGTAAAACATACATTTTGTTACCTTATTACACATAAACGAGGTTCTTGACTTCGGCAAGCCGCAAAATATGCGAAACTTTGCTTCATCAATCCCCTCTTTGATGATATTTACTATCATCACAAATTATAATGGAACCAGATGCCAACTTTCTTTCATACCTTATAAAGTTCTATTTCTTCCAGCAGCCGTTCTAACTTTTCTCTCTCAGTTTTAGCAGGGTGAGAAGTCTTCACCTTTTTGTATATCTGATCATTCACCTCCTCTAATTCAATCTCATCCACACTTCGTTTCACTCCTCTTGCATTTACCTCGTGCTTTTTGGTACGCTTGCGGTATTTACAGCATAAGAAAATGGAAAGTATAATAAGACCTATAATACCAATTGGCATCAGAATTTTGAATAATAAGCTTTTACCTATGCTAGCAAGCCAATGACCTACATTTGAGAGACCATCTACCAGTCTCTTCCAGGCACTATCAACCTCGAGTGGTTTGAGTTCCTTTGCCAAATTAGTAATGTTTTTCACATATCTTTTGATCTGTACACTTTTATCCGGAATATAAGTGCAACAATGTTGCGCCTTCAACATCCGGCAGACTCCGCCCTCTTTCGCTAATAAGGTGTCAAGAGCAAGTCGATTTTGTAAAACCATTGATCTGATCGCAACCATTTCGGTATTGACCAGCAGAAATCCATGAGCCGTTTCAGTAGACAGCACATCTACTATAGTAGACAATTTGCAAATTCTGTGAGTGTTCAGAACCACTCCCACTCCAGGTATCAGTGCACTGAAAATACTACCCATAATTTCACCTATACTTTCTCTTTTACTACGCACTAAGCCATTAGTATCTTCATTGCTTCCAGCTTTTCCATTCACATGGTATATTTTCGGGAAGACAATGCCAAAGTAGCAGCTTCCATACCAGTGATCCGGCAATTTGAAATAAGCCTTGTCCCCACAAATATAATAAATTCCAGGAAACACAGGCTCTGACCCATTTTTGAAACCCCAACCTCCAATTACCTTGTAATTATGTTCGCATTCACTGGAACCAATGAAAACATTATTATAATAGCTAGTCTTCTCGCGGTGAAGACATAGCTTGCCTTTCTTTTCAAAATCCAGCAACAGAGCAGGACCCGCTCCACCAGATGAGGTGCCTTCCATGTTCTCTGCCCACTTTGGCTTTTTCTGACTTTCGTCATTAGCCTTCTTTTGAATTTTAATTCTCCTTTTCTCTGCCATGTTCAGGAACATCTTTTCCTGCTCACGCAAAGAACAAGTCAAGTTATCTCTGTGTGCGTCTGCTATGTCAATGTTACCTATAGTCAGAAAGTAGTCTCCCATATATCTTATGGTGTCAGTTTTGGTATGTACAGGATTCAAGTTCCCACGTATAGGAAGTTCAGAAAAGATCACGTCATTGTTGGGGCACCCTCTCTCGTGTAATCGGTTCAGGCGAAGAGCCAGGTCTTGAAGTTCTTCCTGAACTGGGTCAACCTACCTCGAAAGGGAGCAGGTGTACCGGATTAGGATTTTATCAATGTGCAAGTTGTCTGCGTAGCGGATTTGTATATTTCAAACATCTGTTCCCGGTTCCCAGCATCTGCTTACGATGCCTATGTACTACAGAACAGACCGATACCCCTGCTGATGTCACAACTACTACTGGAAAGGGCCTGGCTTGTAGGGACATGTGATCTGCCCTACCTTTGTGTGTGAAATGTCAGGTAGTATGATCTGAAAGTGCCTAACTAAATGTTGCCTTTCTGTCTGTCTCCATCTAAGAGACTCCGTGTATCCCAACCAGCCATGGTTGTTAACAACTTTGAGGAACCCTATAATGCCAGGGGAAGTCCACTTCCATGAGGCCCAAGGAAGTGCACAGCAGCCAGTCTAGTGGGCTGTTGGGCTCCTGAAAGCCAGTTTCAGATGTTTGGCCCAGATTGTGGGAGCCCTCCTCTACTTACCCAAGAAAATGTGTAAGATCACAATAGCCTGCATAACATTGCCCTGCGATCGAACATACCATACATGGCAGAGGAAGCAGGCCATGAAGACCCACTGGGTGGGATCCTAGAATGACAAATGAAGATGATGATGGTGGTGATGAAGAAGGAGCTGACTTACATCATGATGTCATCCAGAACTACTACTCCAGAGTGTAAGCATGGTGTGAGATGTGATGACTTTGACTAATATTGCAACTCTTGAAGTGATGTTGTGAGTAGGATGTTAATGCTACATACTAGGAATCTATGGGTGTGGCAATATCTGGGGAAAGGTATTTGTTTTGTAAATGTAGCATTATACAGCTGTAAATGTTGTTTTCGACTGTGTTTTTTAGAAGTTGACAATGGGATGTGTTATATGTGCGGTTCCTTGGCTAATCTCTTTGCGTTGGTCTTTTTTAGGCGCCTTCACCATGGCTTCTTCATTTAGACCTTTCAGAGTTGTGACATTAGCAGGTATATGATGCTGTTCAGACACATGAAGTGGACATGGATTGGTCCTGGGAATGGCTGTCACAGAGTTTGGGGGTACGCAGTTGGTACCAAGGCAGCTTGCACAGCGATAGGATGGAAGTTTCCTGGCTTCCATTGGACTCTTTCCCTTTGATGAGTTGATCCTAATGCAATATGTATGCTATCATGTGAGCCAACACAATGTTGTTTTGTGCCCAATTCATGCTATGCAGCCTTTAGATTGGTTAATTCCTCATTGCTTATGAACTGGATGTGTTTCCACATTGTAGATCAAAGTACTTCTAGCAAATCACTGACATTTGTTTATGTCATTCCACCAGATTAAAGCAACACTAGATTAAATGTACCCTGTGGTCAGAAACTGTTGTACCTACAAGTGTCTGTTTATCTATTTAGTTGATGTAGGACTTTACCCTCCACTGGGTCCTGGTTCCTTCGTGACTGGTGTTGTGTTAGCTTTTGAAGAATCCAGGGCTGGGGTACACAGAATGGTACTGACAGTGCTATGTCCACAGGTTGGGGGCAGTGGTTGGCTGTGATGTTTCAGAAGTGATGGGTTTGTATTGTAGTGTGCACAGTGAGCCCCACTGTTGGCATCTGACCAGGCTGACCAGATGTCCACAGATGTCATCCACGTCCACCTCTTCAGGAGAGTTGTCATCACTGGAGGCTTCATCTAGAGGGGGAGAGGAACTCTGTTTGATATCTAGCCTCTGTACAGGTGCTGCAGTGGTGGATTAATCTGTTAAGAGATAGAGACCATTGTTAATGTTCGAAGTGAGGTATCTGCATCCACATTGTTTGTGTCATGGTAAATGGGGAACTAGAATGGATCAAAATAGATAGAGATTAGTAATGTCATCTACTTGTGTGGAGTTGAAGTTGGTTAATTGATATTTGTTGACATTCAATAGTTGTAGAAGATGTCATTCAACACAAAAAGATGATGGATGGTATGTTCAACATTGTCAAACATTCACCCCCAGCCACAGATCTGAAGCTTCTTTTTTCCCAGACATTGTGAAAAATCAAAAATGTGAGTGAGTATATGAATGAAGAACAAACAAGTGATAGTGCTAAGAATGTGCCAAAAAGAAAATCAGAGGTGGTGAGGAGTGCTAAATGGGAAGATGAAAAAGTGGTGCCTTATCTAAAAATGCAGAAAATGGCTGTCTGCCTTGCTGTGTTGCAGTTTGGAAGCAAAGGATGCTGGTCAGGGATGGGGTGTATTTTATAATGTGATTTGCAGGCATGTCGACTTGCCAAAGCACATCAGGTGTGTAGTACCGTGGCAGTAACCACTGGTTGTTGAGTACTGCTGTGAGACCGTGAGCAAAACTGTGTAGTTGTAATATGCCCGGCGGTTGGACCCTGGAACTGGTGTTCCATTGGATGCACAGACCACTGCGGTCCCACCAGGTAGATTGCCTTGGCTGTAGTCCGCGTTTCAGAAAGCATAACTCATAATAAAGAGGGTGGGAGATCGCCGATTCAGTGGTTGCTTGCACATTGCGGATGCGGTGCTCGGGCTGTCATATCGTCAAACTCGTAATAAGGCCCTTTGTCACTACTTTAAATCCCAGAAGAGCTTCAATATCATTCAGAGAGCTAATACATTTAATTAAATGCCTTCTTAGAGGAGGATCCAACCTTTTGGTGCACATCCTCATATATGTTACAGCACATGTATCATTTAAGAAGTACACGTCTAGAAAATATTGATGTGCTACAAAGCTTACGGGATGCAACTGCCGAATCCAGGTCAAAAGTGAGAGCAATTTGGAGCAAATAGTCTGTCTGATCCAAATACCTCAACAGTGTACAAATTGAATGCAGAGAATAAGCAAAGAAGAGTCTATTATCAGCCGAGTCATCGCCTTGTTACAGTTACCAAAGATCCATTCCTTTTAAGGCAGCACAGAGATTAATTTGTAAAAAACAAAAGTGCAGGGGCCCTCATCGTAAGGCCACTGCAGCTTGCACCACCCATTGCCCCAGTAAAGCTCTGCCAATGGCATGCCCACCACAACACAACTACTAACTACCACACTCAATGGTGCTAACAATGACTGTCTACCGTTTATTCTTTTTTCAGTTATGTACATTTCTATTGATTAGAATTGGATCCTCTGGAAAGTGTCTGAATTTGAAGATAAAGGAGTGATACTTCAAGGAAAGGGGAACTCAAGCATTGTCCTTACCAAGCTTTGCAACTCACAGTGATGGCGCAAGCAGCATATCAGCAGCATAACAGACACACAGGTCAATGTTCTAGGTCACTTGTTGCTAGAAATCTATTTCAGCATCATCGTTCAAAACATCCTCTGCTCTAGCTTGTTTTTTAGGATTCCTATGACTTACATAAAGGTTACGGATGTGGGAAACTCAGAAGGAACAAATGTCAACTATGACAATAGAATATATGCCACAATAGTAATTGGTTGACAAAATAACATTCCCAGTAGATCAAGAGTGTTTGATCTTTTAGTATGAGAAAAAGAAATGATGGTATGAACTCAGCAGCCTAGCGAAACATAGCCAGTGTATCTTTTGAGTGGTTTTCAGTGCAGCTTGGATGAATATCACAGTCAGAAAGAAGTGCAAGTCTACTGAAAATGTGAAAAGAGTTGATATTATCAAAATGAACATCTGTTCACTCCCCAAAGAATTAAGAGGCATCAAATGATACAATGTGTTGCAAGGATGAATGATATGTAGGCCATGTGATGTTGAACAGTATTGTAGATGTATTCATCAAGTTACTTCCTTGTTAGTTGGTTACAGGAAACAAGTTAGATTCATAGTAGGCCCCACCAGGAACAGCCTCCTTGCTGCTTAGCTCATCCATTCCAACTGACTCTCTCTCCAACTAAAACACTCCAAACATTTAGATGACATCACTGATGGCTGAGCAGCAAGGCAGAGGACACCAATAGGGAGGATGCACTAATTAAGTAATAAATCACAACACCCCCCCCCTATTAAAATAGCATTAAGGTATGCAAGTTCATAGCACACAATTACGACATGTAGCAGATGTTGATTGCATGCAAGATGAAACACAAACACTACATATGTCCTACAAATTCCTAAAAATCACATGCCCAAACCCAACCTAGGAACGATAGGGAAAAGACAAGAAAAGCATTCCATTTTATGAATCAGTGAGTACACATCCACGTTAACTCACACTAGGGTAATAGATAATCACAACCACAAAATAGTGGTAAACCGGAGAAGCGTAGCAAAAAGGACTGTTCTCACATATGAACCCACAAAACAAAGTCCAAGCACCTCACACGAGGTAACAACCATTATGAGAGTATCACCAAAACAGGTACATCAGAGAAGCTTCATAACAAGGAGTCTACTCACCCACGCACCCCAAAAATGAGCGATTCACATACTCTCACAACACAATGAAGGGTCACTCAAATAACAGCCAACAAAGTGTCAACTTATGTCATTCACAAAACAGTGGAAAGCTAGAGAAGCTTCATAAGAAGGTGTCTTTGCATACACACACCCCAAAACAGTGAGATTCACGTACTCTAAATGACAAGGGGTTAACCCAACACGTAGCCCAGAAGTGACAAAATAAGTCAACCCAACAACCATAAACTAGTTATAAACTAAAGGCTAAAAACAAACTACATTAGTGGTGGCTACACTACCCCAAAACACAGAGTAATAACCACAGAATAGTGGTAAGTGAGAAAAGCTTCAAAAGAAGGAGTCTTCTCACGTGCGCACCCCAGACAGACAGTGAGAGAGAGACACTCTCACAAAGCGCACAGACTAAACACCTCATACTTAGTCAAAGGTGTACACTAGCATGACCAGGGACACTACACTCTCTCTCCCTCTATTCATACGGATACAAGACAAGAGCACTATACTCTTTCACCCCCTCTCACCCTCAAATACATACAAATACAGGATTAGGTATATAAAGAAAAGGAGCAAACGTGTAATACAACCATAAGAACATGCCCAAACAACATTAAGAAAGATGCACTGTCCCGAGAAAACAAAAAGATAAAATAAATGAAGTAGTCACTGTGGTCTAAAACAATACATCATTGAAGGTTTTCCTTATTGGAACTTGCCAAATTGCTGCAATGACCAAGGATTGAATGAAAAGTATGCTGGCAAAGAAAGGATCCCATGAAGAGTCGGCTTCCCCCAAAAGAATCATAAATAGAAGGGTATTTAAACTTAGGATAGTCTGAATTGCCTGTGCTTCACTCATTTCCGTGTTTATCCGACAGGAATGACCAGCAGAAAAGTTCCTTAATTTAAAACGAACATCGTGGTTGCCAAAACATCCCCAAATTCCTTCGTTATCCAGCTGGTTCACCATATGTCCACAAGGTTAGGAGGCGGCCAGCAGACAACAGAAACCACCTCACAGTGGTTGAGCAAACTACAATACCTCTACACTACAACACTTAGTATCTCAAGTATAGTAAAATTTACAATCAAATATCTTATGTAACAATTACAACAGATGAAGACTCTTTGAGAAAGGTAAAAAACACGTTGTATACATATGTAGAACAAAAGTCTTTTACGCCGTTTTCCAAGGAGGCGTACAGTTGATCTCCGCCTAAGCTGCACAGTAAAGTTCCCCCTCTTAAGTTTCCCGGTCGCCGTTTACCGCAACACGGACCGTATCTGCCCATTTTCCAGACGTTTTCACCTCCCGGTAAAATACTTAGCATAGGAATAAGAAGATTGCCTTACATCCTGTTTTTTGTTTGGATAACTCGCATAGAGCTTCGATTACACACGAACCCGGATGGGTCGTGTTCCACACATATACTTCTCTTGCACTTACTGTGCGGATTTTAGGCCCTGAAGATTCGCAGTATATGTGTTCCCTGCGATGAAACACGTGTCGGCTGTCATTTGGAACGAATAAACGAATGTGAAAACACAAACAAAAAGACTTTTGTTCTACATATGTATACAACGTGTTTTTTACCTTTCTCAAAGAGTCTTCATCTGTTGTAATTGTTACATAAGATATTTGATTGTAAATTTGACTATATTTGAGATACTAAGTGTTGTAGTGCAGAGGCATTGTAGTTTGCTCTTGTACAATAGGCTAGTTTACTAGTCGACATTGAGCGGTTAGGAGGTAATTTCCGCTCGCCTCTTTGCCCAACCTATTGACTTTCATCTCTCAAACAAAGCGGAGAATGGGATAGTGCGCCCAGTAATTCTGGATTAGCCTAAAAAAACCTCAAAGTTGTATTCCCCACCTCACAGTGGTTGGCAGAAATGTGGTTGGCAAGGAATGGGGAAATACATAAAAAACAAATAATTTCATGCAACCACAAGGCACGCTCCAGACATTGAGCCAGGTGGCTCATAGCGCGCTGGAGAACGTGTAGAAGCAGCAATGCGGGGCGAGCTAGAAGCTAGGTCAGTGAGCCCATGGAGTCCAGCAACGAGCATCACAAGAAATGCGTGAAACCATCAGCAATTATGCAAAAGCAGGCAAGAGCGCACAGAAAGGCGTGTGCAGTTTATTTTCAAATGCCAGGGCTGCGGTTAAACCACCAATTGTGTTAAGCTGGCCAAGTTCTAACAAATAAAATAAATAAAAATGTCAAGAAAAAGTCCCTACTAGGAATTGGAATAAAGATCCAATAAGCAGCACCACCCAACAGAGAGTGCAACAAGCTCAAATAAACCCTGAGCTCCATGAGGTCTAGAAATGAAGGGTCTTCACGTTCACTCTTGTGCAGTGAGAGGTCTAACAGGTACGATGGCAGGCAGAAACATTTAAATTAGAAAGCAGAGCAGGGGGGTAACAGAGAAGCAGGAAGGAACTGGCAATCACGAGGGAGGCAGCAAACAAGTAGGCAGGATCAGGTCGCTACTCTGGAAACTGCACTTTATGCGCAAATTCCCCTAACAGGACAGGGAAGACTGTCCCAAGGAGCAGGAGGGCACACTTCCTCCAAGACAGGCAGGCAGTTGACAGCAGGCAGACAGGTAGGAACTGGCACCTTAGGGTAGTGGGCGACCGGTGGAGTGGTCACTGGTGGGGGTCTGGTGCCTGTTAGCTTCAGATACACAATTTTCTCTCTGAAAGAAATTATTTTACCTTAGAGTCCTCAATGTCTTTAGTTCCTTTGTTCTTGATTACTCCACGTGTAAGGTTCTCCCATCCTCATCACCATTGTGTCAAGGATGAATGATACATATGCCGTGTGATATAGAACAGTATTGTAGATTTATTCATCAAGTTACTTTCTTGTTCGTTGGTTACAGGAAACAAGTTAGATTCATATTAGGCCCCACCAGGAGCAGCCTCCTTGCTGGTCAGCCCATCCATTCCAACTGACTCTCTCTCCAACTCAAACACTCCAAACATTTTGATGACATCCCTGATGGCTGAGCAGCAAGGCAGAGGACATCAATAGGGAGGATTCATAAGTAATAAATCACAACACAATGTTTGGAAGAGAAGGAGGAGTAGTGTACCGCAGGCATCCTGAGTGTGTCACATGATAATTCAGTGGCAGCCGCTGAGCATGAACATACATTGTATATGCCTGACTGAATGCAAAATCAGGTGTAAAGCATATATAAGTTACAGGAAATCTGTTATAACTGAACAGAACTATTTGTATTATATTCAGTCTTCTAAGAGAAATAAATAAAACAAACAGACTTGTGCTCTGTAAGCTGGGCAATGACAGATATTCAAAATATAATATTTATGTAAACAATATTGATTTTACTAAAATACCAAAAAATAAATATAATTTACAAACTTATTGTCTTTCTATACAAACACAAATATTTAAAACTAAAATATCACTCTCATAAATATCAGTTTTCACTTGCATCGATAACACAATTATCGGACACAAAAATATTGTGACCGATAATTGATTAAGGTATAAAACACACAAATATCAGAACATCATATATCTACTAAATCAATATAGTTTAACCCCTTCCATGCTGGTGACGAACCCCACACATCACGATCCGCGGCGCTCGTGTGCGGATGACGGCTGGGGTTCGTCACGGCCCCGCCCTGTTCGTTTGTTTACCGCACAGCGGCGGAAACGGGTCAGCATCGAAGGGTTTAAATTCAATAGTTTTGAGGAAAAAACAAACAAGTGAAATGTTACATAAAAAATTTACATACAAAATCAGATCAGTATTTTAACATTATTAATATCATACATTACAAAAACAAACATAAATTACCCCAACCAAAAAAAACAAATCAAATCATATCATTTAATTAATAAGTAATTTATTTTTATATATTAAAATAAATCATACATCTACATGAAATTAAATATTACACTATATACATGAAATTAGAAACACTAATTAACTTTCACCATGAAAGGCAATGACTGACAAAAAAAACAAACTGAAGGACACTAACCCATAAAAACACAATATAAAAAAATATTAACAAATACAAAAGCACACAAAATATAACCAATTACTACTCTAAAAATGGCAAAAGCAGCAGGAAGATGAGACTTTGCAAAATTTTCCAAAGAAAATTGACAAACAGAATAGCAAAACTGCCTTCAAATGTAAATATTGTATGAATTTATACAAACTTATAGGCTAATTAAGTTCCTTATTATGGTGCCGGTAGAACCGCCTGTCCGAACGCTGCGGCTGAAGTCCGATTCCAACTGGTGAGGCCGGAAAAGCTCTGCCGATCCTATTACAATTCAGCCACTGCTACCATGGAGGTCTCAGCATCAGCAGTTACCCGCTTCCCATACATTTGACTGTAAGTGGGTATAAATGCACAGGAAATATGTGCTGTTGTACACCCATGCATGGCAAATATGGGGATATGCTTTGTGCACCATGTACTCCATTGCTGGAGTATGGCAATATGTGCACATTCCAGTCAATGAGGATACATGCCACATGAGGATGTACCTGAATCCCGCCACCTCAGGACCATCCACTTCAGGGCGCAGCTGCTGAAGTGTAGAAAAACCTGGAGAAAGGGATCCATGCCTGAGTCCGCAGTGGATAATGAGAATCAGGTGAGTATTCACACCGTTTCCTTTATTTCTGACGACTCGAGGCAGATGGTCAGACGGCCACGGTGGCGTCGGCTGAAACCCACATCGTAATCCTGATGATAATCAGATGTCCCTGTACAGCCCTGTGGCTGCTGTTCCTATCCGACAGACAACTTGGCAGTCGGAGGAAGGTTGTCAGAGTTGGCAGTCTGTCAGTGGTTGGTCGGAGTACAGGCTGGGTGCAACGTAATTCAGCCATCGAACAACTGCCTCTGAAGATTTCTTTGGGGGTCCGACCGGATCCAACATGGCCATAGAATGCGGTACATCTGGCATTGTAATCAGGCTCTAAATTCTTTGTAATACTGAAATAAACATTAAATAAACACTATACAAATGTTATGTCTCTGAATATGAATGCTACAAACCCATTAATGCAAAAAACCAAACTGCACATAAATGTCATATTTGCATACCTAAAAAACATTTAAAACATTTATTAAGGAAAAACTCACCCTAAAACAGTTAAAATTCCCTCTGCCCCCAATAACTAGTAAGAAACAAATATTTAAAATAAAAGTAAACTTTTTTCACAACATATAAGCACACCTTCAAATCACATTACCCCAACAGAAAAGCAGAAAGTATGAAGTGTTGTTTCCAGCAAAAAGTATAAATGAACAAATGAAAGATATCATTGTGCTTGTTGATGTTAAACATATTTGTTAGACCTGTCAGCCTTGGGATTGTCTTCCCCAAACCTTTCACCTTTTTTCCTTCATTTTTGCTGAAATTCATTTTTGTTAGCTTAGCACTTAGCACTTTACCACTGCCAATCACTGCTGAAGTGGGTACCAAAGATTTCCAAATTCCTGAACACTTACCAACCATACAGAATGAGGAACCCTTCCTTTTATTTGATAAATTAAGCAAAGAAAAACATATCATAATATTTTATCCCACAGATAATTTACTAAAACTAACCCAATGTCGAACATGGATGATGGATGGCGCATTCAAAATGTGCCATAAAACATTCACTCATATCTACACCATACGCAATGAGTACCAAAGTAATACAGCATTTGTATAGGCCCTACTACCTTTGCATGCATTTGTTTTTGTTTAGACACTATGTGAATGCGTGTGAGAGAACAATTTTGTGCCTAATCATAATTGTTGTCAACAGGCATACTTTGAATCAGAGAGGTCGTTGCTCATCCAGAACGTGTGACCTCTCCTGTGATTGTTAGCAAACTATGGTCACACATTCATTAGTTAAAAATCCTAGTTAGGCAAAGAAACATAAGAGGTTTGTTGGGTTTAAAGGCTGTCCCTTACAGTGAATGAAATTGTCAAACTATGTAAAGTGATATGTACATCCCACAGCAGCGAGACTGCTTTATCCCAAAAAGGTGACTATGAGTAGCTGACAAAGTAAGTAACTTACTGTTTTTGCAAAAATCTTATGCGACATGGATCCCAGTGGGAGGCGTTGCCTAGAGCCACACTCTGAGGGGAAAGAAAATGTAGGGGTGAACACAGCCCTTAATATATCAGTGTTAATTTCCTTTCCCTTTTTTTAAAAGATCGAGAGGTCATTAGCAATACCTCCCCCTTGACTCCCCAAGGTTAGCCACCTACGTAGAAACCTATTGTGACTCTTCCCCAAGATCCTGTTGATGTGCCGGTCTCGGCTGTCTCGGCTAAATACTTGGAAGCCTGCATTACTGTGATTCAGCATCTCTGTGTGTGGTAACTCTATGATTCAGGAGGTCTGGTTCTATTTGATGGAATAGATGGTCCTCCCGTGGTTTACCTCTTCGTTTGCCCTGCAGGTGAAGCACACCATGATGGCAAATGGAGCCATCATGGAGTACTTGAGTAAAAAAAATGTTTAGGCAAACTATGTGTTTTTGGGATATTTAAACATTTTCATTGGGGAAAGGCATTGGCAAATCCAATCATCATTCTGTGTCTCTTACAAATAATGGGCCCGATTCACAGAACTAACTTAAGACAAGATCCTAAACTTACTACCATTTTGGTATCCTCAGAAGGCACTTACTCATGTTGGTACTCACAGAAGGCACTTACTCATTAATGAGTAAGTGCCTTCTGTGAATACCAAAATGAGTAAGTTACTCAAAATGAGTAAGTTACTCAAAATAAGTAAGTTACTCAAGTTCAAGTTCAAATAACTTTATTCGATTGTAAAGATTACAATCATAAAAGTACATATCATCGACAAACAATTAAAAACGATCCGGATAATTCATTTTGACAAGTAAGAAGTCCAATACACAGTAAAAGGTAAAAAAGAGAAAGCAGCGGGCAACATGAGCATTAACATTATTAAAAGTACATTAAAAACATAAATAGATTCGTTATAAAAATTAAAAGTACCTAAAACATTAGCAGCATAATTATCCATCCATACTTTTCCTAAAGGTAATGGCTGATTTTAAAAAGTTACAGACAAATAAAGTGCAATCACAATTCAGCAATTGAAGATAGTAAAGTGCGGGTTTGACTTGAGTAAAATTCAATTTTTTAAGACATGGTTTAAGATATAATTTCCGTGGTAAAGTGTAATAAGGGCAAGTAAATAAAAAGTGTGCCAAGTCTTGCGGAGACTTCCCGTCGCAGCCGCAAGCTGGCAACTTCTCCCCCCGATGAGCCCCGCTTGGGACCGCCAGTAAGAGATGAAATAGGTCAAAGCAAAACCTTGTTAACAAAAAACGTTCGTAGCCAGTCATATGCCATGACAAGTAGGGTTCCATTTGTGGACAGGTTTTGAGTAGTAAGTGTTTCCTAACACTGTCCTTCTGTAGCTCAACCTCTTCCCTGTCTGAACATCTTAGTATTAACATAGCATTTTTTACAAATATAACATCGGGTTTCGTAATCAAATTGGGGGCAAAAAACAAATCAGACCGGCCAATTGCCGTCAAACAGTCCTTTATATACTTCAGCCACGGAACTTGAAACCTCCCATCAAGTGTCAGGGCTTCTTTTAACAAAGCTTGGGTGAGAGGTATATCTTTATTAAGCCAACAATTCAACCAGCACAGTACCGGGTTCAATGCAATTCTGTCACTTAAATAGGGGACACCCAGCTCCTCATGTATCGAGAAATTCCCTGTGCCCCTTGGTAGCCTCAGTATCTTTTTCAAAACATTATTTTCTGTAACCTCTAGGTCCTTTATCTTACAGTAGCCCCAAAGCTCACTTCCATAGCTGGTGACAGCAACACTTTTTGCCTGGTATAATTTAAGCAGGGCGGCCGTTGGACAATTTCCGATTTTTTTCGCAAAGCCAAGAATGGCCGCATTTACACGTGTTGCCTCACCCTTCTTTTTGATGACTGCGGGACCCCAGGATAATTTGTGATCTAAGAGGACTCCAAGGTATAAAAAGGTGTTGGTGGTAGGGATTTTCTCCCCATTTATACAAAAAGAATTAGTTTTCCGTATACCCTGACCTATTTTCATAACGTAGGACTTAGAGTTATTTATACTTAATCCACGGGACTCCATGAACTTAAAGAAGGAATTTAGTAGTTTCTGAAGGCCATTTGCTGTTCTGGAAATGAGTACAGCATCATCTGCATAAAGCAGCACAGGAACCCCTTTGCGGTCTACAAAGGGGTAGTCTGCTTCAATTTTTAGAAGAAATTCCTCCAATTCGTTGATATACATATTGAAGAGGAATGGAGCCAGGATGCACCCCTGTCGTACACCCCGATTTATTCTAAATTCGCCCGTTACTTTTAAGTCTTGGGTGTAACGGACATTGGCTCTTGTGTCCGAATGCAGATCGGCCAAAAAGTTAACAAGATTCCTCTCTACGCCCATTTTTATCAGGGTAGCCCATAGTGTGCCTCTGTCCACGCAGTCAAAGGCGGACGATAAGTCCATAAATGCCATATAGACTGTTCCTTCTTTGGCCAGGGTATACTTACTTAAAATCAAATACAGGTTCAGACACTGTGTAATTGTCGAATGGCCAGGTCTGAATCCGTATTGTATGGATGATAAAATATAATTTTCTTTAGCCCATGTAGATAACCTGTTCAGGATTATTCCTCCTACCACTTTGGCTACTGAATTTATTAGGGATATCGGCCTGTAACATAGTGGGCTACTACGGTCGCCCTTTTTAAAAACAGGGACTATGGTCGATAACCCCCACACATTTGGGCACCCCGAGATCACTGCTGCATTTACTACAGCAGTGAGGACGGGAGCCCAGAAGGAAATACTTGAGGTCCGGGGGTAAACCATCCGGGCCCGGGGCCTTATTGCTAGTTAGTCCCTGGATACCCCTTTCAATCTCGTTAACTGAGAAGCTCAAAAAATTATCGGATGGAGTTACAAAGACATTTTCTTCCCGTTGCTCATGACTTTTAAAAATTGTGCTAAAGTGGGACACCCACTCCTCCTCAGAGATGTTAGTACCAAGGGCTGTATCATTAGGATTATCAAACAAAGGTTTGTTGATAATTTGCCAGAACTTACTGCTATTCCCCAACACTGAGGGGTCAAGGAGAGACTCTATGGTGTTGGCCTTAATTTCTTTTTTCCTAGCGACTAATGCCTTCTTGTGTATCGATCGGAGATTTCTTATTTGATCATAGTCTCTGGGTTTGATTTTTAGAGCATTCTTCAAATCTCTGCTTGCCTTTGAACAATTATGGTCAAACCATTTGGAGTTATTATCACATTGTCCTTTTGTTGGTGCTGTTAGCATAGGGCCAATTTTTAAAACTAACGCCTCAAACCCAGACAAGATGTTCTCAGGAGGTGAGTATGAAGATGTACATGTTAACAATTCCTCCTCACAAACGTTATTTATTTTAGAGTAAAAAATTTCTTGGTTTACCATTGTCCATTTTATACGACGTCTGCCATTTATACAGCTCATCGTTCCCCGATCATTGCGGGGCATGCGTTGTTTGAATAAAGTCCCACCCAGTTCGATAGTCAGGGGATTGTGATCACTAAGAGCGCTCGAAAGAATGGTAAAATTCGAGACCCAAGTTACGAGATCTGGGGAAACCAGTATATAGTCTATAAAAGATCCCTGGCCAGGTCCTTTAAAAGTTGTAACATCATAGACCTTTGTTTCAGGAACCATAGACATGGCTACAATTAAATTGTTTTCGTTCACTAGATCGTTTAAGTTCTTGCCTCCCCTGGTATGGGCAAAATGGAAGCCTTCTATATTGTTACATCCCAGAGAACCCATTGGGGTAAGGCCTGGATTACCACATGGGTGTACATTGAAATCACCTGCAATCAACAACTTCCGTGACACAATGCATGCAGTTTCTCTCAATATCTCTGTTAAGGACACAATATTACAATCACCATTACCGTTAGCATTGTAAAAATTAATCAGGGTCAAAACACTTCTGCCGCTCTTTAGTTCAAGAATCTGAATGTTCCGATTGGCATTATAACAGTTACTTATTTTGCAACACAGACCTAGATTGATGAAGATGGCCAAACCCCCCTTTGCTCTGTCCCTGATTGATGCAGCTGCTGGTATAACAGAGCTTTGGAAGCCCTCAATGTGTACATTTTTATCCTCCATCCATGTCTCTTGAAGGCATATAATTGTGTATTTTTTAATAGATATTAACCAAGCAGGATCACATAATTTATCGGCCAAGCCGGCTATGTTCCAGGAAACTAGGCTTAAACTACAGTCACCAGATACTGTTTCTATGACGGTTTTCCTATTAACTGGAGTTATCATTGGATTGGCTGTATCTATGTTCATCGCCCCCAAGTTCACAGTGCTGGCCAGGTCTGGTTCTAAGTTGACCAAGGGGGGGTTATGAGCCTCAGGCAAGACAGGAAATTTATTGTTATTGGGAGGATTGACCATGGCTGGCAATAGCTTACTGGGGTTGTCTAGCTTTGACATCAAAGGGGGGGCTACTATGGCTTGTTTGTATGCCACTCCTTGTTCATGGTTAGGTTCTGTGTAATCAGTTTCTGCGAATTCGCCTGGCAATAATATAGATGGACCAGCCTGTAGTCAGTCAACCCCCTCCAGATCATTTTGGTTATAAAAAACATCATACCTGTTAGTGACGGGTACATTATAATAGATTTTTGGATCTATGAATTGGGGGTGTTCTTGATGATAATACGTCCCCTGGGCAACCTCCCAGTTCTCTGGATAAGTACCTTCGTATGTAACCTCTCTGGGTTCCCAGGATGTATTCCTTCTTTGCTGACGCTGCTCCTTTGCGATAAAGTGGCCTTGATTTCTAGGTGTTAACCCACTGTAATGTTGGTGAAAGTTATCTGGGGCTCTTACATGTTCAGCAGTAGAGAAAGAATGCACCGATGTTGGAGGATGGTTATTCGGGGGGTAGAAGTAACTCAGATCCATAGTGCGGATCAGGCTGCTAATGGAACTGTCCTTCCAGTCCGTTATAAACTTTGCCGTACGGCCATCCTTGAAGTTGACTATAACACAATCACCCTCGGTGGATTTAAATCTATTTCCCACCCAATCCACTCTTCTGACATTTGTTATTTTACCACTGACATATGGGGGGATTGGTCTATGAGCAGTTAGCCAATGGCTCACTTTGTTTTTCAGTTCACCATAGCTTTCTGTTTTACCTGTCTCGAGTTGTGGTACCCCAATCATTATTATGGTGTACCGATGAGAATCAGGTGGGAGGTGAATATGAGTAGTTTTTTTTAGTTTTATTGTTGTGAGTATTTGATTAGGACGTGTATCAGAAGCAGTGTTTTGTATGGTTGTTGGCCTTTGTGGCTCAGTTTGACCACCGCTAGGCTCAGAGGATATATCTTCCGCAGCCCATTCACTCTCATCGGTGTCAGGAGTGTAGCTCTCGGGTGAGGAATCCAGGGGTTGTGCTGTATCTATGTTATTATTGGCTTGTGGTGGTGTTAAAGTGTTTTGCACTGAAGTATTTACAGGTAAAAAAGGTGTCAAAACAGAACTACTACTTTGGGCAATAGAATTGGTTTGTGTCCTCTGAATCTTTGTTTGTTTAAGATTACTTTTAGGAGGTGTGGAGCTTTCCTTTAGTTTAGGCACGGAAAGGATCTTCAAAATACTAGAGGTGTCCTTTCTTTGTTGTTTTTCAAATTTCGCTAAGGTTTGCTCTATGCAGGTGATTTTATCACACAAAGGTTGTAGTAAGGATTTAAACAGTTCTTCCAGGTCAGTTGGTATTTTGTTGTCCACTACACTATATTTTTCAGTCTGGCTTGATTGCACTGAGTAAGTCTTAATGTGATCTACCTGTATGTCATTTAATGTACTTGTATTCTTAGTGGCAAGTATAGAAGTGAGATTTTGTGTGGCATTAGGTGCTTTGGCCAACCTGAAATTTAACCAGACATCCTTAGCCGATGGCTTGTGGAGACCTAATGGTCTATAAATTTTCCTTACTATAGATTTAGTTTTTGCATGTTTCTTTTGTTGGCGCTTTCTCTTATTTAGGGATAGTGTTTTGTCGACAGATATTACATTGACATTTGGTGAGCCTTCAACACAAATGCCCCCTTGTAAGCTTGAAGTGGATATTTTGGTATCCTCAGAAGGCACTTACTCATGTTGGTACTCACAGAAGGCACTTACTCATTAATGAGTAAGTGCCTTCTGTGAATACCAAAAATGAGTAAGTTACTCAAAATGAGTAAGTTACTCAAAATAAGTAAGTTACTCATTTGGTTACACAAAAATGACACCAACTCCACCACCCTCGACAACATCGGACTCAGACAGCTCGTCACAACACCCACCCACTCTGCCGGCCACACGCTTGACCCCATCTTCTTCGCAAGCTCCCATTTCTCCTTCAGCCACACCAACGAACTCCACTGGACCGACCACTGCTTCATTAACTTCACCTTCCGGAAACCCACCACCGCAATCAACAGATTCTCCGCCGCTGCTGGAGCAAAGTCACAGAAGACCAGCTAAACACCACCCTCGCCCGAATCCCATCCATCGACCCCACCGACGCCGGAACCGCCTCCCGCAACCTAAGAAAGTGGATCGACGTCTGCGCCAACACTCTCGCCCCATTCAAGAAACCCTCCAACAGACACACTAAAAAGAAAGCCAGCTGGTTCACCGCAGACCTCCAGGCCTCCATGCAAACCTGCCGGCAACTAGAGAAGAAATGGCACTGCGGACAGACACCGGACAGCTACGCAGCCCACAAGAACGCCATTCGCAGACACCATCACCAGATCTGCCAAAAGGGTCTCCTCCAAAGACTGCCAAGACAACAATGCACACAACAGGAAAGGGCTCTTCAACATCGTGACGGAACTCTCCAACACCTTCGACATCCCACCATCGCAAGACCTGTGCGATGCCCTTGCCACCTTCTTCAGTCTCAAGATCACAGACATCCAAGACAGCTTCTACAACCTGACCGCCCCGACAGCCACCGAGTCCTCCGACCTCACGGCCACCACCCACATCTGTTCCCTGCTCACCTGGTCCAACATAAATGACGACAACACCATCTAAATCATGAACACCAGCCACTCCGGCTCACCGAAAAACCCATGCCCACACCACATTTTCAACACAGCCAGTGCCACCATCGTACCCCATCTCTGCAAAGCCATCAACATTTCCTTCAAGACCTCGACCTTCCCGGAGAGCTGGAAGCACGCCGAGATCAACGCCTTACTCAAAAAAAACAAGCTGACCCAAAGGACCTCAAGAACTTCCGACCCATCTCCATGCTCCCGATCCCAGTGAAGGTCATCGAGAAGACTGTCAACAGACAACTGACCCGCTACCTCAAAGGGAACAGCATCCGCAGCAACCACAGCAGCAACCACAGCACCGAAACTGCCCTCATCGCCGCCAGGTATGGCATCAGAACCCTGCTGGACAACAGCAAAACCCTCATCCTCCTGGACCTATCAGCCGCTTTCGACACTGTCTGCCACCGCACCCTGCGCACTCACTTCCATGATGCAGGGTTCTGAGACATGGATCTGGAATGGACCACCTCCTTCCTCACCGGCAGAACCCATAGCATCTGACTCCCCCTTTCCAATCCGAAGCCACCGAGATCATCTGCGGTGTGCCCTAGGATCATCCAACAGCTCAACATTGTTCAACTTCTGCATGGCACAGCTCGCTCACGTCGCCTGACTGCATGACCTCAACATCATTTCCTATGCCGACAACACCCAGCTGATCCTCTCCTTCACCAAGGACCCCCTCACCACCAAATCCAACCTCCACAAAGGAAGTAAAGCCGTCATCGAGTGGATGAAGAACAGCCATCTGCAGCTAAACTCAGACAAGATGGAAGTCCTCATCATCCGCTCCACCCCCTCGGCCTGGGATGACTCCTGGTGGCTGACCGCATTGGGAGCAGCACCGACACCCACCGACCACGCACGCAACCTGGGGTTCATCCTCGACTCCACACTCTCCATGACCAAGCAAGTCAATGCTGTCTCGTCTTCCCGCTTCAACACCCTCCGCATGCTCCGCAAGATCTACAGGTGGATCCCCACTGAAACCAGAAGAAAGGTCACCCAGGCCCTCATCAGCAGCAGGCTGGACTACGGAAACACCCTCTATGCAGGAGCCTCAGCCAAGCTCCTGAAATGACTACAACGCATACTGAATGCCTCTGCACACCTGATCCTCGACATCCCTCACCACATTACACCCCACTTTGGTGACCTGCACTGGCTTCCCATCAAGAAGAGGATCACCTTGCAGCTCCTCACCCACGCACACACGGCACTCCACAACACCGGACCGGCATACCTCAACAGACAACTCACCTTCTAAACCCTGAACCGCCAGCTCCACTCTGCCAACCCCGACCTCGCCACCCGCCCCGCATCCAAATATGACCACCAGCAGCAGATCGTTCTCCCACCTCGCTGCCAAAATCTGGAACACACTCCCCAACCTCCTACGGCAGACCCATGATCTACTAAGCTTCAGGAGGCTACTCAAGAGCTGGCTATTCAAGCAGTAGGAGCACCCCTCCCTCAGCGCCTTTAGACCCTCCCGGGTGAGTAGTGTGCTTTACAAATGCTCTGATTGATTGATTGATTGATTGATTGGTTGATTGATGGTTTTGGGCAGTTTCCTGTCACAGGCACTAGGCCTACTCACACAAGTGAGGTATAATTTTCATCGGAAGACTTTGGGGAATGCGGGGTGGGTTGAATTTTGTGCATCCACGTAGATTCCAGAACTTTCCATCACAGAAATATGTGGAAAATGTGTTTTTTTGTGCAAAGTTTGAGGTGTGCAAGGGATTCTGAGTAACAGGACCTAGTGAGAGCCACACAAGCCAACCCATCCCGGATTCCCGAGGGTGTCTAGATTAAAAAATGTACTGGTTTCACAGGTTTCCTTAGGTCCCATCAGAGCTTGGGTTCAAAATCTACAGGTAGGCACTTTGCAAAAAAATGGTCAGTTTTCACTGTAAAAATGTGGTGTGTCAATGACTTCGACCGTGTTCTCCTCTGAAACACCACAGGCTTATCAAGGCTTTGTTACATGAATTTCAGCCAGCGGGAGCGGCTATTTACTGATCCCTAGGTCTAAAGGTTTTTATCATATGTACAATTGTGATTGTTTTTCGACAAAATTGATTCTGAAAATCTACATGCGTTTTTAGTGTTTCTAGCCTTGAGAAAGTCCTTTTGGATAAAACACCTGTCGGCTGCCTGTTTCTCCTATATTTGATTTGTTGATATTGTATAAAGCATATACAGAAGGAAATTGGAATCAACTTATGGACTTCCTTGTTTCAATTATGGTGGGGAATGCCTATGATACAGATTTGGACTAAGTTTTGGTTGCGCTTTGGCATTTGTGCAAGACGTGTATATACCTCAGATGGGATTTTTATTCCCAAGAGAGTTCGTTTGGACTCCCAAGGGCAGAGGGTGGCTATGTGCCTGGAGAGCACTACAACATACTTGAACTTTGAAAAGTATTTTCCAACAAACTGAAAGCTGTGGATGTGCATTCGCAAGATGGTAGTTCCACCGTTGTTCTTGGTGCAATAAAGAGGCTATTGCCCCACATGCCTCCCAGTGGGGGGCAGAGAGACTAGCGTTTTATTTTGGGTGTGAGGGCATTGGCATGGCCATTCTGGTCAGCCACCACCCCTACGTATATAAAAAGAAAATCCCTGTTGCTTAGCGGACTTTCTGCCTCCCCCAATTGGGCAGCCCTCAACCCTACATTCATCGGGGAAAAACACCCTGGCATCTAGTGGGCTTTCTGCCCTCCCAGGGAGGCAGATTGGGGTTACTCAATGTAAGACATAATTCTGACACATTGTTTATGTTACACAATATTTTCTATACATTATTTCGTTCAAACACATTCAAGGACACAGCATTTTGGGTTGGGTGACAGACTTAATGTAATCTTCCAGTTAACCACTGACTTTGAAATGAACACGGGTCTCTGCCGTGGATGCTCACATTTACTGAGAAGCCATCCATTCTTAACCTACAACTCCTTATAGTTAAAGAAATGGAGGCCTTCATTGTGAATCTAACATCCATGGAAAGTAAGAGGTATTGATATCAACCTAAATTGAAAATAGATCATTTGAGATAACTAATGATTGTTAAAAGATTGAGGTGCAGCATGTGAAGTGCTTAGTCAAACTTCCTTTTGAAAAAAATCTTTTGTCATCTGTCTGGTCGCATGCTTATATATGTTTGCTATTGGCCTTTCATTAATTGCACACCAGCAAATATTCCTTAATTTGTGATCTCTTGATTAATTTGAGACCCCTCTGTTTATTTTTTCCTTCACTCTCATATAGTGTCCTTTTTTTTGTAAGTATTGAATTTCCTGGAGAAAATGAAATCTGCAGCTTATATTGCAACAAACACGAGGAAAGTTCATCTCTGGGTACCTGCTTCCATAAGAAAATGGAGAGAGAAGCACACCCATATGTATTGGAAACGTGATTTATATGGAATAATGGTGACTGGTGAACTCAATTGGCTTACACCTCATTGGTATATTTTTTTTATAGGTCTCTACTAGAGTGGTATATCATAAACCCAGGGCATGTATATTATATGCTAGTGGTGGGCCTACAGCTTGTATTGTACCAATAACTTAAGTAGCCCCTTAAAACATATTGCAGGCCTGCCATTGCAAGCTGATTGAAATGCTAAGAGATTATTGAGGCACATTTGTGCGGCTTCGCTAAGTTTGATTTTAAAAGTGTTGATCAATCCTTTCACATACATACTTTTACATGTCTGGGAGTTAAACTAACTTAGTCTTTAATTAACAGCACTTACACTGTACGCTTCTCAGTTTGTCTGAGAACTCATGAAACACTTTCATGTTGACTCTCAAATATTTTCAGTTTCTCATTCAGCAAGTGTTCACTAAAGAAAACCCCATAGCCCTTATTCTTTGAAGTTCAGCCCTGCTCCCAAGACGGACAGACGTAGAATGACGTTCATACATTTTTTATGCAGTAACCCTTTTCCTTATTATAAACAGGTTTGAACAGTCTGATCTTATATTGCACTTTACCACTACTAAATAGTGCCAAAGTGCTTGGGCTAACTCCCGAAAACATGGCAAAATTGGCTTACACCTCATTGGCATATTTTATTATAAGTCCCTACTAGAGTGGTATATCCTAAACCCAGGGCATGTACAATATATGCCAGTAGTGGGCCTACAGCTTGTATAGTACCAATAACTTAAGTAGCCCCTTAAAGCATATTGCAGGCCTGCCATTGCAAGCTGATTGCAGTTTTAAAATGCCAGTTCAAAGTTTCAATATAACCCCATTGCCAAGCATTAAACTCCCCTTTATTGCATATAAGTTACCCCTAAGATGGGCCCTAGATGGGCCATGGAGCAGGGTACATTGTATTTAACAGATTAGACATGTACTTTTAAGTTTACATGACCTGGTAGTGAAATATTTCTAAATTCATTTTTCAAACTACTGTGAGGTCTACCTGTCCAACAAGATAACATTTGGTTGCCTTATTGCATTTAATAAATGCTAACTTTTGATTGGCAACAGGTAGGCAGGCAATTCTATGAAATTGTAATTAATAATCTCCTTCATGATAAAGCCGGATTTTAAATTACAATTTTGAAATTGACACTTTTAGAAAGTTGACATTTTCCCACCCTTTGCTATTTGGTACCTACAGCCTGGTCTCTGTCACATCATTGGGTTTAGTTTACATTTGGACTTTGTTAATTCCTCCTAGTCAGTCACACAAGAGACGGATTAGGTGTTCCTGAAAGGGCCATCTGCTGACAGAATAGTGGCCGGAGCTGGGCACCAGTTCACTTGTACCTGAATAGGCAGTGCACTGCCTTCACACACAGGACTTGTCACAGCTGCTTTGTCCTTGCACCCAGCATGGATCCAGGGCAGGGGAGTCAGGAAATCCTAAGTACATCTAAGGAAAACTTCTGGTAACTTCTTTTAATTCAAAGAAGGTACCGGGTATATAAATAGGCCACTTAGACCCACTCTGCAGTTCACCTTCTTAACCTGTGGAAGGACTCTCCGAGGATTACCTGCTGCTGTGGTCTGCTGTTTACTCCACAGTACTGCTTTTCTACACCTCGAAGAAGTGCTTTCCTGCTGGTTGCATATAACCCTCAGAGGCCTGCCCTGATGCTTGATACCCGCTTCATCACTTGAATCCAGGAATACCAGAATGACTCCAAGGGCTAGTTTACTGCACACCTGTTCAGAGCCTTAGGGACAGAAAGAGCTCCATCCATCGTGAACATACAGCTGGACCCAACTTGTGTGAGCCCTGATCCCCAAGTGGTGCCCCTCCAGTCCTGGACCCTTGGTTGTGATGATAAAGATGTCCAGATAGCAAGAATCCAAAACTTGGGACTGAAAAACTTTTATGCTAAAAACTGCTCTGAATACCAAGAGAAGACCAGGACGAACTTCCTCATAGATCTGCCCAAGATATATCACTGTTTAACTTGACTTCATGGTAGGTCCTGCTAAGTTCTTTTGCACAGCACCAAATCTTATGCAGCAGTTTTTCGCCAATGCGGAATATGGCCTCATGGAGCTCTTGTCGGCTAAAACTTTCAGCTTCATCCAACTGGAAATGTTCAACTTTCAAAAAAGAGACTATGTTCAAAGAAATCTTCATCCTGACTTCTTCCAGAGGCTGCCCAACAGCAATACCTCCTCCTGGGACACCGCTTTTAGTCTTGCCCTGCTGAACTTCTATCATCTCAGAGACGTTTTGTCAAAATGTTCCTCTAAGTCTGAAGGTAAGCACCAACCGTGCCCAATCCACTCTTTGTATTCAACTCACGCTCCATCGTGGTTGGTTATGCATTTTAACTTTGACCCGGATGTGGGTGACTAAATGTTAACGATTGGAGCTTTGATCTTTTAGGCACTAGATTTAGCTTTAAATAACTCCGGTTCTACTGACTGGATTTGTGTCCCTTTGGTGTCAAATAATTTCATTACAATTTACTCTATTTTTCTAAATTGGTGTAGGAGTGTTTTCACTTTACTACTATTTGTGTGCTTCATAAATACTTTTCACATTTCCTACAAGAATACCTTGACTGCTTTTGTGCCAAGCTAATAAGGGTTAAGCAAAAGGTTAATTTAGTGGCAGAGTTTTCACTGGTACAGAAGTCAACTGAAGAGTTGATGTGGGAGGTCCCATGTTTATACCCTTATGCACCCCTTCTGAATCATGTGAAGAGCCTCTAGGGAGTAATTTTGAAGTGCAGGAAATTTCCTGTCTCCCCTGCCCTGGCTTTAAGTTGGATGAAGTGAAAATGTGGAGGTGATGGATCCATTGTGTGAATGCAGAGTACTTCATATTTAGTTGCAATTCCAAAACCAACTAACTTCAGGTAAAGTGCCAGATAATAAACCAAAAAAATTACTATTTCAACACCAAAACCAACTAAACTCAGGGAAAGTGCTGGATAATAAACCAAAACAAAATTACTATTCCAACCCCAAAACCGACTAAAGTCAGGAAGAGTACTGGATAATAAACCCCCAAAAACGTACTATTCCTAAACAAGAAAACTAAGACAACTGCTAAATAATTAAAAGATTATGAATAAATAAGAATAAAATACATTTCAAAACTATGAAAAAAACAATCATTTATATATTTTTTTATCAAAAGTCAAAATCTAACACACACATTTAAAAAATTTCTCCAAAAATGTTTATAAATAAAAAAGTAAGGCAACTTTTATTATAAAATATAATATTTAAAAAAATATATTATTATACATTTGAGATACCCCTTCTCACAAAAATAAAATATAAATACTAAATTCTGAATTGCAATTTCCATTATTCACTTTTAAAAATTCTATATTATCCAAATGACAAAAAAATAATAATACTAAAGAAAATTTGACGTAAATTTCAACATTATCTAAAAATTTAAACAAATATTTTTAAATTACTCCCCACCCTTATCCCCTATAAACCCAACATCCCGCTCATAAACATGAAAACATAAATTAACATATAAAATACCAACTACCTAATTAATAAAAAAATGTAAACAAAATAAGAAAATACAAACAATCGATATTAGTTACAACAATATATTTGCCATCGATATTTACAAAATCAATATTTCTAGATTACACAAAAATCAATATTTTCAACAACGAAAAAACTTACCTCGATATTTTCCACCATCGATATTCTTGACTCGATAATAATGCAATCCGATATTTCAACGTCAATACTCAGTCTCTGCACCCACTACTATAGTGGTAGATGGTTATATGAAAAAAAATATTTTCCCTTTTATTCATGTCTAAGACAGGTGGTGCCTAGGTGTGGCTCATTTTACCTCCTCATGAGAATTTACTTTTCTAGGAGATGGATACCATAGGCATTATTTGATTGATTTTAGGGAGTATGTATCCCCTTATCCTTTCAGTTACGAAAGGGTCTCCCCTCCCTTCCAGTTTCAGGAAGCCCTTGTGACCTCCTGTACCAGAGTCTAGAGAGGGTATTGACTCTAACCTGTGGTCAGAGTAGTGGGGTGTAACTGAGAGGTGTTGGAGGGATTGTGCCACGGGGTCCGCCTTCATATTATCAACAGACTTGCTGAATATCATTTCCACCCCGTTACAGAGCAGAATGCGTGTGTGAGAGTGTGTTTCATATGGACTTGCCAATATCCTTTGCACCATGTTACGTTGCTGTGTGAGTGTCTGAGAGTGTGCTGCAGGAGAACATCCTGCTAATAGTTGCACCACGCAGTGGTGTTGTTTTACCAGTTTTTTCATTACCTAATGAATGCTCTGTTTTGACATTGGTTTACCCGTACGGCTTTGGCCCACAGTGCTGCTGAAAAGTATTCTAAATTCCTGTGTGTACATATTTCTGATATCTCATATCGTTGTGACCTGGGGTGTTTCTTAGCACCGTGTGGATTTCATCTGTGTTATTTGCCAGGGTGGGCCCAGTTCTGACAACAAGTCTTCATATCACTGATGTCATTTTAACACTGTTGGGCCTAGTACTTCTAGTAATATTTCCAAGTGTGATTTGTGACTAGACGTACATGATGTTCATGTTGTGTTCATTAATGTGTGTGTTGAATACAATCTCTATTTATATACACTACTTGTGAAGTCTCTTTTGTGACTCTCAGTGCCTTTCTTATGTGAAAGTGCTGTGCCAATATTTTACAAATTGTCTCTGTGATAAGCCTAACTGCTCAGTGCCAATCTACACAAGTGTGAGCGCAGGTTATAGAGTGAGTGTAATAAACTAACCCTGAGAGGAGTGGCTGGTTCTTCCTGGCTGGGCACCGCCTCATTCAACCACAAAGTTTTAGTTCCAAAACACAGCCTTTGCAGCTCAGGCTAGTGAGGCTGTAAACATTGATCAGCTCCACCTCCATGGCAAAAAAGAGGAAGGTAGTATACCTAAATTCAGAGAAAAAAGGAAACGCAGCCAATGAAAGTTTAAGGAGAATTTCAAAAGGCTCAAAATGGTATCACATTTTTTAACTGGGGTTTTGTGTTACACGACTCACTGTATGGCACTGCACAAACACAAGTCCATATTCATACCACTAAACACCAATGTGATACATCTTACTCTATTTCACCCTTTTTTTTGCATGAAGGCTCATTTTGCCTGAAAAAGTCTTGCAAGGTATCAGAGGGAAGATTGGTTGAGTAAAAAGTGTATTGGAGCAATGAGGTGTGAGATTTACTATACAATCTATTCTGGCTTCACACTAGTGCTCCAAGATTTAGAAATATTTCTTGATCTCTTTGAACATGGACAGGGAAGTTATCACCTGAGAATGAGGAATATGTTTTTATTCTCCTCAAAGGCAGCATCAGACAGAACGTGGGAACCTCTCTTGACATGGTTCTCCTCCTGTGACAAGAAGCACAAGGCCCAGCAGACTGAGATACGTGTGATTGAAGATTTAAAGAAATATACTCTACAAAGCATCGAGAACTTCAGGCCAGTTGTCTAGGACAGCCCTACAACAATGATAATCATCAGCCCCTTTAAAAGCTTATGGCTTCGTAGATCTGATGAAGTTTGATCGGTTTGTTGAGAAAATTAATTCCTAAACGGAGGGCCTACACCTTCTTCTGTAATAAATTTCTCCAAGCTTGCTGGACGGTGAAAGTTAATCTAAAGCATGCCTATTTGCCCTTCTATTTTTCAGATCCACTTGTCTCCTCTGCATATTAGGCTATATTCAGATTGCCTCAAATCTATGGTGCCAGCTAAATGATAAGTACAGGGTTCGCTAGGATCAGACAAGGTGTGCATAGGACTAAAGTGGTCACAAGTTAGTATCCCATTAATTCCTCTTGAAAAGTCCACCTACGTTCTCTGTGCTGTAGAGGGTCAGGATATTATATTCATGACAGGTGATATTTTTGGAAAGTTTTAGTGGGTGTCGCCGTAAGAACTGTCCATTTACCACCATACAGAGGTACAGTATTTCCAGTATGGGAATGATCCACTAAACCAGTGAAAGGCAGATTAAATTCTACATCTTTAGTTGCTAGTAAGGTATAGTTTGTGAGTGTCATTTTTCTGGCCCAACTGAGGATGCCCCATTGCCAGACGGCCTGAAAGGCCGGTCCAACACTGGCTGTCAAGTGATAACATTCACCTTCATGTAAACCCTCACTGTTGTTAGTGAGAGAGATTACACCTCAAAAGGCAGTAAAGACCTTGAAAACTAGCTGCTGGTTGCTACATTTTACCTCCTTGGAAGGCTCACGGCACATCATAAACCCTCATAATAGAGATGCCAATAAAGTCCAGTTCTAAAGAGCAGCGGTTAGTGGTTTCACACTGAAACACTTTTTTCGGTATCTTTAAAGGTTTAACAAAAAAAATAAACAGAAATTTTCTTAGATTTTTCCTCGACTATTTGACACTGATACAATGCTTGAAAGAATGACTTCTTAAATGGAGCCTCTCTTAGTATCGGAGCACTTAGTGGCATATTATCAACAACTAGCATCGACAGATTTTATAGCAGAGATAACGTGATATTAGTAACGTTTATCTCCAAAGCGATAAAATATCCGGCGATAGCGGCGAAATGCGTGAATATCGCTGGCAATTCAACGATATTCAGGCATTATCGCTAATAGGGACTTAACCTGAATATCCACCTCCCAATGGATATACAGGCTAAGAAGTGGTCTGAGCAGGCGTTAGGATGTGGCGAAATTTGCGCTTAGCGCGAATATTTTAATCGCTAAGCCTGCGTTGATAATAGGCAATAACAATGTTAGCGACTGTTTTCAGTCGCTAACTGGTTGGGTACATCCACTTTGCATGTCATTAGCGATTAATATTGCTGACATGCGAAGTGGGCCCCAAACCACTCGCTATCACCTAAAAGCTGTCGCTAACGGATGTTAGCGACAGCTTGCTAATAGGGCGATGAAATTATAGCCGCTTTGCGGCTGAAAACAGCTGCAAAAGTGGCGATAATTTCATTTTGCCTGCCTTGGTAATATGACCCTAAGTTTTCAAGTGACTCTGGGGCATATTATCAAGAAAGGTGATACAATTATAGCTGCTTTAGTGGCAGGAAAAGGCCGTTAAAGTGGTGACAATGACCTTCATAATATGTGCTTGTGACATCCCATAGCATCCCAGGTTCTGTTGTTAACCTGGGCTGCCATGGGAATTCACAAGGGCATAATATCAAGGCCATTATCGCCGCTTTAGCGGCAGTTTCCTCCTGCTAAAGTGGCAATAATTTTATCGCCTTTCTTGATAATATGCCCCTCTATTTTACCACAGAAATCATGCCATCTCGAAATATTCATATAGTCTCTGTTCACATACTGCAAGAAGTGGAGCATTTGTAGAACAATTAATTGAATAGTTGGGAGAATCTCATTGTGATGAGCCATCAATGCAGAAGGATTAGAACGAATGAAGCCCATCTGTCCTGAAAAGGATGCCATATCGAATGGGGGATTATATGATGTATTTACATAAGGCTGCTATAAATATACGAATCACAGTTTTGGAAAATCGAGGTCGCAATGAATTGAATGCCATACTATGACATTTATGTCGTGTTTTACTGCATCCGTCAATGTGTTTTGCATAATACTGCTCAAACATACAAATCATATATAGCTGGGGATGACTCAGTACACATACAATGAAACCATCAAACACAATTAATGAAATGAGCTCAAGGTACGTGCATGTGAAATGTATTATAAAATGGTATTAACGTAGAGGACATAGACAGACCGCAGACCAACACGTGAGAATATGAAAATAGTACAGTTTCCTCAATAAAAGGATACAGATAAAGGAACATCACCACACTTTCTGGATACCTGAGGCTGGATCACACATTTTTTGGGCTGGCGGCATTTCCTTTCCTTCGTGGTAAGTTAAGTTAGTGCTTTGTACAAGCATCTATTACCACTATTATGAAAACAGGATTCTGGAGATGGTAATGCATGACATGAATCCTTGTGTACATTCATTGAAGGGTATATGGTCTTGGTGATGGTTTCTATTGTGGGATTTTTTTGACTGCCATGTTTTTGTCTTTAATTATTCCAATGTTACATTGTTTTGTACTGTGGCTATTGTGTTCTCTTTTTACTGTTTCATTAATGTGTTCCCTGTTGTTTTAATTGTGTTGTTATGATGTGTTGTGTAGTTAATCGTGTTATATTCTGTTATTCACTTAATATATAATATAAGGCACAATGGCCCCTGTCTAAGTTGAAACAGAAAACAAAAAATGAAATACTCTATGTTCAAATAGTCGAAAAAGATAATACTGAGTAAGATGGTATATCCTAAAAGAGCAAATGTTAATCTATACAAAGAATTAGCAAGTTTAAAAAGGAATTATTATTTTTAAATAGTGAAAGCACTTGGTGCTCCTACGTGGTACACACTGAAGGTCAATATTTCTAGTGTAGATCACAAAATAGCTTACGACATGGCCACTAAGATATCAATAGAACAAATCAAAATATAGCGTATTGAAGGTAGTCGAAGATGTCTAGAAACTTATGCGATGAGATATCATCATCAGGATTAAACAGACGTGAAACAGCTCCAGCAGGATATTTCAGGATCCAAAGACATGTCACTGAGATTAGTGAAATCAACAAAAACAGGGGGGTATCCAAGAACAGGGTAGCATATGCTCAGCTGAAGAATAACACAGAGGTATCCTGGATCAGGAATTGATACTCTCTTAAATGAGATGCAGACCTCCTAGTGGCATGTGGGTAGAGATGGATGCAAGACCTCAAGTAAGCCTGGTGCTAGTGACCCAACAAATTATGTCACATATCTAATTGCAATAAAAAAATAGAGTCAGGCCAGACCGTACAGTGCTCTCTTTGAATGAGTGGCCTACTGCGTAAGTTGGGGTGAAAGAACCGTGGTAGAGTATCCTGCTGCAGCACGTAGCAGGGCCTGCCAGAAGAGAAAGCCAAGAAGCGCAATGGGGATCATCAGTAGGTACTTAGGAGCATATTCATCAAGGGTTTGCATTGCCCTTGAGCCATGCAATGAGACGCAATGGTGACACAAGAAATAAATCATTTTTGAGAAATGATGCAAGAGCCCAAATGCATCATTTAAAAAAAACTACTGGTGCAAAAGCTGCACAGGATCAAGCTGTGTCACGCAGGAATAAATATATGTAATGGAAGCGTTCTTGTGCATGATCCAACGTGAACCTAGCGCAGTCGTATTTAACAGTACATCACTGTGCCATGCATCGTAGAGTAGAGCAACACATCAATAGAAAGGCATCAGAATTGCTCTGCATCAGCAAACCAGGGGTAGGAAGTGATGCAATGGCTGTAATAGAAATTCCTCACCATCACAGTACACTTTGGCAAGCTCAACTACGCCATGGAAGTCATTATACTTCAATACTGCAGCTGGGAGTAGCTAGGAGACAACCACATAGGCAGCAAACAAGGCATGTTTCCCATCAGCGCATATCGCTTATTGTCTTCAGGGAGGAGGAAGTCGTACAGCTGTACAAGCTGAAGAGGAAGTGCACCATGGAATTGTTGCAGAAGATATAATTATTGTCTGTGCTACACATGTTGGCCTCAGGATCCTTCCATATCACATTGGCCACTTTGGCAGGCATTTCACAGGGAGCATTCTCTGTCTTTATCCTAACTGTGTTGAATGCCATCATAAAACACACACCCCAGTACCTTCACTTCCTACAAACTACCCAACACCAAGCAAGACTTCTACAACATTGCTGGATTCCCTCATGTGATTGGTACCATTGATTGCACACATGTGCAATTTGTGGCCCTTGCAGCCACATCACAGCTGTATAGAAACCGTAGGCACAATTAGTCCAGAAATGTCTTTGAAATAGTGGACCATCATGGAATGTTCATCGATGTCCTTGCAAAAGTTTCAGGAACTGCACATGATGCATACATCTTCTGTCACAGTACCATCAATGAGCAGTTTTAGAAAGGTCAGATATGCAAATGGCCTACTCATTGGTAAGGAAAGCAGAATTATTCAATATTCCAACAAATAAATTGTAAGGTGTGACATAATAGCCTTCTCTCTGTTTGTGTCTGGCACTTGTGTCATCCGTAGATAGTCATATCTTACATGTAGGCAGTGATGTCACAGTGTGTGATGCCTTCACTGATTCTGCAATGGAAGTAGGAAAAATTCCACAGTGAGAAGTATTGTGCCATTTCACCCGGGGGGGAGGGAAAACCCACTAGGCACCAGGGATTTTGTTTTGTGTGTAATGGGAGCTACATGGTTGCCTACGAGGGGGTTAAATTTCGTTAATGTTTTTTCTGCGCCTCCTGGGGAATGATCTGCCACTTTTTTTGGCCTTTCTGCCCTAGGCGGGCGGGGGGAGGCAGAAAACCCTACTAAGCACCAGGAAATTATTTCTTTTGCAAGGGGGGCTCATTTCTGTCTGCGGTTTTCTGCCCCACCTAGGGGACAGATCGGCCTGGCAGACAACCTCACCCGATTCCTTGGGCAAGATCACCCCTCATTTTTCTCAGCCCTATTTGAAGGCCAATCTGGCAGATTGACCATTTGGGTAGTGACATAGCGTGTTATAATGTTAATTGTTTTATTTCTTGGGAATTGCAATTGTAATGCTTTATTTCTCCCTTTTTGTTCTAGATCAAGGCTTTTGCTCTTTAGACTTTTCCAGGTTGCGGTTTCGTTACTGGTGGTTCTGCTCTTTGTGTAGTTGCATGTGTTTGGTAAAATATTTTTTTGTACAATGTAAATGAGTTTAATTTCTCTGCATGAATGTGTTTTTTGCAAATGGTGTAATAATAGTAGTATGTTTGGCTTCTGTTTTTTTAGTGTCAAAAATGTTTTGCATTTGTGCTTGATGTGTATTTTGCTGTCTTGTGAGGAATTATTTTTTTCTTTCTAGTGGGACAGTGTTTGTGCTGTCTCTGCAGAGTAGGTGCTGGTGAGTGTAGCTGTCCGTGCAAGTTAATCATATCGTTTTTGAGTATACAGATCTTTGTGATGAAGACACATTTTTTTACTTACTTATTTTGTACAGTGTTGGTTGTTGTTGACTTGTTTGTGCAGTCTTATAACAACAAATATATTGGAGGGTCTGCAATACAATTTACGCACGGGATACCTCAAAGAAATACCCTAAGACACCCTCACACTAAGTGTATCTAACTAGGGTCATCCCAACAGTGATCGTGGAAGGATGCCCATCAGTCACCACACGGAACCGCCCTTCATCATCTAGGATTCCATCAAAGACCACCACTGGGATAGCCCTTCAACTCCCACGGTCGGGGGTCCAGATGTTAAGAAGGAGCACCACCGCCGGTCAGTTGGATCTATCTGTGGTCTTGTTAACCATATTATGGAAATTTTGATCTCAAAAAAAGGGGAGGGGGACTGGTGTTGCAGTGCTCAAATAAGTGTAAAGAAACTAGAAAAAGTAAGTGATAATAAAATAGGATGGAGGGGTTAACTTTATTCTGGTGTTCCCCGACCTCCTGATTTTAAAAAGTAGTCAGTGACAGTCACAAATTTATAGACTGTCTGAATGTTCTATCTGGTCGACATGTTTCAGCAATTTGGCGACAGATTTGTCATTGCTTTCTTCAGGACCATTCAGCTGATAGCTACTGCAATTCGTGATGTGAGAAAACAAATATGTGCTCAAATCAAAAATTAGATACAGAGATCACCTGATACCACTAGGTGTTCATCTCCCTCTTCTCGTACTCTGGTGAGAAAAGGAAAGAGAAAATATGAAGATCAAACTCAGGACCTCTCCTGGGATAGACCGGCGTATGAACATATAATCATACTTATGATTAATAAACAGTATCGTTTACATCAGGCTGTGCTCATAAATACCAATGAATAAAAGGGGGGAATATTGCCCATCTTACCATACGTGTAAGAGGTATGGAACTCACCCCACCTGGCCACGGCTCAGGGAAAGGGGAAGCACCGCTCTGTGACCGAGAGAAATAAACATATACCACTCGGTTACTTTTATTCAATCTATCACTTGCCTGTGCAACTAGATGTGGCAGACATACTGAGACAACACTCGCAGCCACTTAGTGTGCAACATCAGACCCAGACCATGATTACAAAGGTCATGCGATTTCGTGATATGATGACTGACACTTATTACTGCCTCCAATCTTGTTAGAAGGCCAGATCATCATTCCTACAAAGACTGCTAAAAAAGCTCGCTAAAAAGACTCTCTCGCTGACCCACTATGCGTAGCTATGTGGCCATAACGGATTTCACTAGAAACGGTTATGATTGACAAACCGCTGGCTGTCCTGCAAACACTCGCTTATGCCCACATGTCATAACGTCATAGGAGACTTCACACAAGTGTCACCCTCCACACATTAACATACGACTACAGACCCGATGTGTCCGCAGGCACTCATTCCCTACCTATCCGTTGGTACTCCAAATCAGGCGTCCGAGCCGATCGGGGAGGTGCCGACGGATGGCAAGGCTGTTGGCTATATCGTATAACGTGAATGGCTCGGAGGCTGTCACGTGGGACAGTGATGCCGCTCCGATGCTATCTTGCTTCTGATTGACTCAAAGTAGAACACCCCAACCAATCAGAACGGTGTATTTGTATGACGATACAGCGTCCTCTGTGTTTGTTTAGGAAGCATCGTCCCAAAAACTTTATTTAGAGAATGTTTGAAAACGCACTATATTAAAGGGGGAGTGTGTACTATCCACCCAGTCAAACACAGGTATCCACTACATAATTGTGTACCAAATTGCATTAGAGGGGGAGTGTATCCTATCCACCCTGTCGAACAAAGGTATTTATTAAAAGAATGTGTACCAGTTTGTGGGAATTTTCAAAATAGGGCCAACGGATAACCATCATATATTTGTTCAGTGTATGATGACCAGTATTAACATCATGGGTAGAATTATAATTAACTCGCAAAAAGCGAGATGACACTTAGAGGAGGTATAATAGTATAATAAAAGGCCCATTGAAACAAGGAGATTACAAACTTGATTTGATCCTTACCATCCTGGGACTGATCAAACACATCAACATAGATATTCAAAGGGTCGACAAAGGTATTTCATCATTCAATCCCACTCGATTAGTGCCCAATTTGAACACCCATTTTTGTTCTTTTAACAGTAGATATTTGGACACGTCAGTAATATGTGACAGAATGTGGGGCTTTTCAATCACAGTCCACTGAAATGCGGTAGAAGGATGGCGTGCTTCCAAAAAATGGTTAGTGAGCTTAGTTGCTTGTCTCTTACATCTGTCCGTGCTCTTATGTTCAGAGATTCTGACTCTGATTTTCCGCGTTGTCATCCCTATATTCTTCAAACCACAGGGACAGGTTATCAAATAAATAAGATTCTCACTATTGCAATTTGTGAATTTTGACTGAATCCACGGTCTAGAAGTGCCAATGTCAATTTCAGTTGACTGTTTTGTTTGTGGACAGGATTGACAGGTGCCGCAGGGATGGTGACCAATCACAGTGGAAGGTCCCACAGCAAACCTAGAGCCCTAGGTGTGTCTCCAGATGGTCGTGTATGGACCAAGCGGTCCCTCAAATTTGGACCTCTCTTGAATGAGAACAAAGGCCTCTGAATTGAGACACTGTCTGAGTTGAGAATAGACCAGTGCCTTTTCACCACTTTTTGTATGTTGTTAGACAAGGTTCTAAAAGTGGTCACGAAAGTAATCCTTTCAAGTGGAGGTTTCTGCACAGAGGGTTCCAAGAGAGCTAGCCGGTTGTTATTGCGGGCCCGTTTTAGAGAGCGTTGTACCAGTCTAGGAGGATACTTCCTCACGTTAATTGCTCCTTGAGAGCCAGAGAATGTGTTCTAAAGGCCTCCGCATTAGAACAATTCCTCTGAACCCTCAAGAACTGCCCGAAGGGCAAACTTTCCTTTAATGATTTGGGATGATGACTGTCGAAGCAAAGAAGAGAATTCTTTACTAAGGGTTTCCTATACAATTCGGACTGTAAACCATCTGAAGTGGCAGAGATTAACAGATCTAAGAATGCTAGTCGATCCCTCCCAATCTCAATTGTGAAACGAAGAAAGTCATTCCGGGTGTTTAACCAAGATAAAAATTCATTGCACCTTTCCTCAGTGCCCCACCATACCACTAGGACATCATCGATGTACCTTCTCCAAGTTCTAATACACTCAATGAAGGGGTTCGTGGGTACCAGTACGTGCTCCTGTTCAAATGAGTGAACATATAGATTTGCTAAGCTGGGAGCGTAAACGCTCCCCATACTGGTACCTGACACCTGAAGGTACATCGATTCCTCAAATTGAAAAAAGTTCTTCTTCATGGCCAAGGTGGCACAGGCCATGATAAAGCTCACAGGAGTGATGCTTTCCAGATTTCTTGATTGTAGTAGGAGCTGAATCACTTCAAGAGTTTCATCTTGAGGAATTGATGTATATAATGCCTCTACAACGAAAGACACCAAAAGATCAGTACTCATATTGAATTCAATTTCAGACAAGAGACATAATACGTCAGTGGTGTCCTTTAAATAGGTCGGCATTTCTCGAACCATAGGACATAAAAAATAATCAACAAAAGTTGATAACGGTTTGAGAACCGAGCCAATGCCCGAAATTATGGGGCGACCTGGAGGTGGTCTCTGCTTTTTATGCACCTTGGGTAGGGCATAAAAATAAGGGGTAACAGGATGGGTGGTGCAAAGAAAAGTGGCTTCCTGTGGTGTTATCCAACCCTCGGACACAGCTTCTTCAGTCATAGTCTCGATGGTAGCTTTCAATTCAGGAGTAGGGTCAACATCCAAACGGCGATAAGATTTTATATCACTCAATTGGCGCAGACACTCAGCCCGGTACGTGTTAGTGTCCAAAAGGACAATTGCACCCCCTTTGTCTGCTGGCTTGATGGTCAGTTGAGTATTCATAGATAATGTCTTCAGGGCTAGTTGTTCTTCTTTCGAAAAGTTGTTGTAATACTCTTTCTCATGTTGGGTAAAGAGATGCTCAATGCTCTTCTCAATGGCGTTCTCAAAGGCCAAAACCTTGGGAGGCATCGAGTGAGACGGTGGATAACACGTGTATTTTTTCTTTAATACAGTATTGATTTCTTGCGTGACACTCTCTTGTTTATTCGCAAAAAAGAAATGCAGTCGGATTTTGCGTAGGAATTTGGACACCTCAAGTCGTGTCTCAAAGTGGTCATTCCTATGGGTGGGTACAAAGCCCAAACCTCGATTGAGAGCCTTCTCTTCAACTGATGTTAAAACATGTTGGCTTAAGTTAATCACAAGCCCGGTTCCAGGTTGGTTGCTGCCTGCTCCTTGCTCTTCGTGGTATTGCTCCTCAGACTCCTCGCTGATGTAGTTGGTGGACTGTAATGTACCTGTGGTTGTGGTTGTTGACCTCTCCTTCTGCCACAGGAGCGTCCTCGGCCTCCGCCTAAAAAGGCTGGCCTCCAAAATTAGTAGGGTACTGAGTTGGAAAAGGTCCCATATGTGGTTGAACAGGACCCATCTGGTGTGGTCCCATTTGTGGAGGAAAAGGCGAACCACCAAACTGCCATGGGTTGGGATGCCACCACATAGGAGTTTGGTATTGTTGATTCCCTCTCCAGTTGCTACGGGGATTGCTTCTCCCACGGCCTCTGCTTCGGGAGCCTTGATTGGTAGAGCTAGTATTGCTTCCTGATGAATTATCATCAGAGCTAGATGTACCATAACTGGACCCTGTTTTGTGACCCTTCACAGAGAAGTCTGGTGGAGTATAGGTGTCACTTGTATAGGGGTATACCTTGTCGAACTTGAACTTATCAAGGTCTTTCCTAAATTTTTCAATTTTAACTGACAAGGTGAATTCTCTGAACTCCCAATTGCTTTTATTAGTTTCATCCACATTCTTCTGAAATGCTTTGCTGGAAAGGGTGGCCTTGATATGGGACTCAAGAACCTGGATTTCGATAAGTATTGCATCTGCAATCCTCTTGGAAGTCTGTATAATCAAAATGAGCCAGTCCCTAGTGCATCGCCATGCGATAAGCGACCAGCTCTTTAAAAATTCCTTATCAGTTAGGAAAGTCTGGGGTTGTTTGTAACAATCAACTCAGTAGGTGCACAGTTATTTCTTAAGTATTGTGCCATCACAGTACCTTGCAGAGTTGTCCGGGTGTGTGATTTTTTGAGGACCAGTTCTTTGGCCCACTCGTCCTCATTGTGGATAACAGGAGTGGAGATTGTATCTAAAAGGTCAGAATGGTCACCAAGGACTAGTTGTACATCATCCTCATCGAAAGATAGTCCTTGATTTTCGGCCATGATGTTACCAAAAAGGGGGTGTAGGTGAACCCAGCAGCACTGAGCCACAGCCAAGAAAGAACAAGCAAAAAGAGCTAAAAAGACGCTCAACACCGTAAATGACGATGGCGTCAAACAACAATCATAAGTACTGTTGTGTAAACAGGGGTCTGCAGTCACGGCGACTGCTCAAAGACAAACAACAAAAGGTAATGAGGACCCAGGGGAATTTAAAGACCAAGCTCCAATATGTTCCCTATAGACTTATAACAACAAATATATTGGAGAGTCTGAAATACAATTTACGCACAGTATACCTCAAATAAATACCCTAAGACACCCTCACACTTAGTGTATCTAACTAGAGTCATCCCAACAGTGATCGTGGAAGGATGCCCATCAGTCACCACACGGAACCGCCCTTCATCATCTGGGATTCCATCAAAGACCACCACTGGGATAGCCCTTCAACTCCCACGGTCGGGGGTCCAGATGTTAAGAAGGAGCACCACCGCCGGTCAGTTGGATCTATCTGTGGTCTTGTTAACCATATTATGGAAATTTTGATGTCAAAAAAGGGGAGGGGGACTGATGTTGCAGTGCTCAAATAAGTGTAAAGAAACTAGAAAAAGTAAGTGATAATAAAATAGGATGGGGGGGTTACTTATAACTTTATTCTGGTGTTCCCCGACGTCCTGATTTTAAAAAGTAGTCAGTGACAGTCACAAATTTATAGACTGTCTGAATGTTCTATCTGGTCGACATGCTACAGCAATTTGGCAACAGATTTGTCATTGCTTTCTTCAGGACAATTCAGCTGATAGCTACTGCAACGTGATGTGAGAAAACAAATATGTGCTCAAATCAAAAATTAGATACAGAGATCACCTGATACCACTAGGTGTTCATCTCCCTCATCTCGTACTCTGGTGAGAAAAGGAAAGAGAAAATATGAAGATCAAACTCAGGACCTCTCCTGGGATAGACCGGCGTATGAACATATAATCATACTTATGATTAATAAACAGTATCGTTTAATGTATACATATATCACTACATATTCAGTGCACTGGGGTTTTCATCAGGCTGTGCTCATAAATACCAATGAATAAAAGGGGGGAATATCGCCCATCTTACCATACTTGTAAGAGGTATGGACCTCACCCCACCTGGCCACGGCTCAGGGAAAGGGGAAGCACCGCTCTGTGACAGAGAGAAATAAACATATACAACTCGGTTACTTTTATTCAATCTATCACTTGCCTGTGCAACTAGATGTGGCAGACATACCGAGACAACACTCGCAGCCACTTAGTGTGCAACATCAGACCCAGACCATGATTACAAAGGTCATGCGATTTTGTGATATGATGACTGACACTTATTACTGCCTCCAATCTTGTTAGAAGGCCAGATCATCATTCCTACAAAGACCGCTAAAAAAAGCTCGCTAAAAAGACTCTTTCGCTGACCCACTATGCGTAGCTATGTGGCCATAACGGATTTCACTAGAAATGGTTATGATTGACGAACCGCTGGCTGTCCTGCAAACACCCGCTTATGCCCACATGTCATAACGTCATAGGAGACTTCACACAAGTGTCACCCTCCACACATTAACATACGACTACAGACCCGATGTGTCCGCAGGCACTCATTCCCTACCTATCCGTCGGTACTCCAAATCAGGCGTCCGAGCCGATCGGGGAGGTGCCGACGGATGGCAAGGCTGTTGGTTATATCGTATAACGTGAATGGCTCGGAGGCAATCACGTGGGACAGTGATGCCGCTCCGATGCTATCTTGCTTCTGATTGGCTCAAAGTAGAACACCCCAACCAATCAGAACGGTGTATTTGTATGACGATACAGCGTCCTCTGTGTTTGTTTAGGAAGCATCGTCCCAAAAACTTTATTTAGAGAATGTTCGAAAACACACTATATTAAAGGGGGAGTGTGTACTATCCACCCAGTCAAACACAGGTATCCACTACATAATTGTGTACCAAATTGCATTAGAGGGGGAGTGTGTCCTATCCACCCTGTCGAACAAAGGTATTTATTAAAAGAATGTGTACCAGTTTGTGGGAATTGACCCTAGTTAGATACACTTAGTGTGAGGGTGTCTTAGGGTATTTCTTTGAGGTATACCGTGCGTAAATTGTATTGCAGACCCTCCAATATATTTGTTGTTATAAGTCTATAGGGAACATATTGGAGCTTGGTCTTTAAATTCCCCTGGGTCCTCATTACCTGTTTGTTGTTTGTCTTTGAGCAGTCGCCGTGACTGCGGACCCCTGTTTACACAACAGTACTTATGATTGTTGTTTGACGCCATCGTCATTTACGGTGTTGAGCGTCTTTTTAGCTATTTTTGCTTGTTCTTTCTTGGCTGTGGCTCAGTGCTGCTGGGTTCACCTACACCCCCTTTTTGGTAACATCATGGCCGAAAATCAAGGACTATCTTTCGATGAGGATGATGTACAACTAGTCCTTGGTGACCATTCTGACCTTTTAGATACAATCTCCACTCCTGTTATCCACAATGAGGACGAGTGGGCCAAAGTACTGGTTCTCAAAAAGTCACACACCCGGACAACTCTGCATGGTACTGTGATGGCACAATACTTAAGAAATAACTGTGCACCTAATGGGTTGATTGTTACAAACAACCCCAGACTTTTCCTAACTGATAAGGAATTTTTAAAGAGCTGGTCGCTTATCGCATGGTGATGCACTAGGGACTGGCTCATTTTGATTATACAGACTTCCAAGAGGATTGCAGATGCAATACTTATCGAAATCCAGGTTCTTGAGTCCCATATCAAGGCCACCCTTTCCAGCAAAGCATTTCAGAAGAATGTGGATGAAACTAATAAAAGCAATATGGAGTTCAGAGAATTTACCTTGTCAGTTAAAATTGAAAAATTTAGGAAAGACCTTGATAAGTTCAAGTTCGACAAGGTATACCCCTATACAAGTGACACCTGTACTCCACCAGACTTCTCTGTGAAGGATCGCAAAACAGGGTCCAGTTATGGTACATCTAGCTCTGATGATAATTCATCAGGAAGCGATACTAGCTTTACCAATCAAGGCTCCCGAAGCAGAGGCCGTGGGAGAAGCAATCCCCGTAGCAACTGGAGAGGGAATCAACAATACCAAACTCCTATGTGGTGGCAACCCAACCCATGGCAGTTTGGTGGTCCGCCTTTTCCTCCACAAATGGGACCACACCAGATGGGTCCTGTTCAACCACATATGGGACCTTTTTCACCTCAGTACCCTACTAATTTTGGAGGCCAGCCTTTTTTAGGCGGAGGCCGAGGACGCTCCCATGGCAGAAGGAGAGGTCAACAACCACAACCACAACCACAGGTACATTACAGTCCACCAACTACATCAGCGAGGAGTCTGAGGAGCAATACCACGAAGAGCAAGGAGCAGGCAGCAACCAACCTGGAACCGGGCTCGTGATTAACTTAAGCCAACATGTTTTAACATCAGTTGAAGAGAAGGCTCTCAATCGAGGTTTGGGCTTTGTACCCACCCATAGGAATGACCACTTTGAGACACGACTTGAGGTGTCCAAATTCCTACGCAAAATCCGACTGCATTTCTTTTTTTTGAATAAACAAGAGAGTGTCATGCAAGAAATCAATACTGGATTAAAGAAAAAATCCACGTTTTATCCACCGTCTCACTCGATGCCTCCCAAGGTTTTGGCCTTTGAGAACGCCATCGAGAAGAGCATTTAGCATCTCTTTACCCAACATGAGAAAGAGTATTACAACAACTTTTCGAAAGAAGAACAACTAGCCCTGAAGACATTATCTATGAATACTCAACTGACCATCAAGCCAGCAGACAAAGGGGGTGCAATTGTCCTTTTGGACACTAACACGTACCGGGCTGAGTGTCTGCGCCCATTGAGTGATATAAAATCTTATCGCCGTTTGGATGTTGACCCTACTCCTGAATTGAAAGCTAACATCGAGACTATGACTGAAGAAGCTGTGTCCGAGGGTTGGATAACACCACAGGAAGCCACTTTTCTTTGCACCACCCATCCTGTTACCCCTTATTTTTATGCCCTACGCAAGGTGCATAAAAAGCAGAGACCACCTCCAGGTCGCCCCATAATTTCGGGCATTGGCTCGTTTCTCGAACCGTTATCAACTTTTGTTGATTATTTTTTATGTCCTATGGTTCGAGAAATGCCGACCTGTTTAAAGGACACCACTGACGTATTACGTCTCTTGCCCGAAATTGAATTCAATATGAGTACTGATCTTTTGGTGTCTTTCGATGTAGAGGCATTATATACATCAATTCCTCAAGATGAAACTCTTGAAGTGATTCAGCTCCTACTACAAAATTTAGAAATCTGGAAAGCATCACTCCTGTGAGCTTTATCATGGCCTGTGCCACCTTGGACATGAAAAAGAACTTTTTTCAATTTGAGGAATCGATGTACCTTCAGGTGTCAGGTACCAGTATGGGGATCGTTTACGCTCCCAGCTTAGCAAATCTATATGTTCACTCATTTGAACAGGAGCACGTACTGGTACCCACGAACCCCTTCATTGAGTGTATTAGAACTTGGAGAAGGTACATCGATGATGTCCTAGTGGTATGGTGGGGCACTGAGGAAAGGTGCAATGAATTTTTATCTTGGTTAAACACCCGGAATGACTTTCTTCGTCTCACAATTGAGATTGGGAGGGATCGACTAGCATTCTTAGATCTGTTAATCTCTGCCACTTCAGAAGGTTTACATTCCGAATTGTATAGGAAACCCTTAGCGAAGAATTCTCTTCTTTGCTTCGACAGTCATCATCCCAAATCATTAAAGGAAAATTTACCCTTCGGGCAGTTCTTGAGGGTTCAGAGGAATTGTTCTAATGCGGAGGCCTTTAGAAAACATTCTCTGGCTCTCAAGGAACAATTAATCGTGAGGAAGTATCCTCCTAGACTGGTACAACGCTCTCTAAAACGAGCCCGCAATAGCAACCGGCTAGCTCTCTTGGAACCCTCTGTGCAGAAACCTCCACTTGAAAGGATTACTTTCGTGACCACTTTTGGAACCTTGTCTAACAACATACAAAAAGTGGTGAAAAGGCACTGGTCTATTCTCAACTCTGACAGTGTCTCAATTCAGAGGCCTTTGTTCTCATTCAAGAGAGGTCCAAATTTGAGGGACCGCTTGGTCCATACACGACCATCTGGAGACACACCTAGTGCTCTAGGTTCGCTGTGGGACCTTCCACCTGTCATTGGTCACCATCCCTGCGGCACCTGTCAATCCTGTCCACAAACGAAAAAGTCAACTGAAATTGACATTGGCACTTCTAGACCGTGGATTCAGTCAAAATTCACAAATTGCAATAGTGAGAATCTTATTTATTTGATCACCTGTCCCTGCGGTTTGAAGTATATAGGGATGACAACCCGGAAAATCAGAGTCAGAATCTCTGAACATAAGAGCACGGTCAGATGTAAGAGACAAGCAACTAAGCTCACTAACCATTTTTTGGAAGCACGACATCCTTCTACCGCGTTTCAGTGGACTGTGATTGAAAAGCCCCACATTCCGTCACATATTACTGACGTGTCCAAATATCTACTGTTAAAAGAACAAAAATGGGTGTTCAAATTGGGCACTAATCGAGTGGGATTGAATGCTGAAATACCTTGGTCGACCCTTTGAATATCTAAGTTGATGTGATTGATCAGTCCCAGGATGGCAAGGATCAAATCAAATTTGTAATCTCCTTGTTTCAATGGGCCTTTTATTATACTATTATACCACCTCTAAGTGTCATCTCGCTTTTTGCGAGTTAATTATAATTCTACCCATGATGTTAATACTGGTCATCATACACTGAACAAATATATGATGGTTATCCTTTGGCCCTATTTTGAAAATTCCCACAAACTGGTACACATTCTTTTAATAAATACCTTTGTTCGACAGGGTGGATAGGACACACTCCCCCTCTAATGCAATTTGGTACACAATTATGTAGTGGATACCTGTGTTTGACTGGGTGGATAGTACACACTCCCCCTTTAATATAGTGTGTTTTCGAACATTCTCTAAATAAAGTTTTTGGGACGATGCTTCCTAAACAAACACAGAGGACGCTGTATCGTCATACAAATACACCGTTCTGATTGGTTGGGGTGTTCTACTTTGAGCCAATCAGAAGCAAGATAGAATCGGAGCGGCATCACTATCCCACGTGACTGCCTCTGAGCCATTCACGTTATACGATATAACCAACAGCCTTGCCATCCGTCGGCACCTCCCCGATCGGCTCGGACGCCTGATTTGGAGTACCGACGGATAGGTAGGGAATGAGTGCCTGCTGACACATCGGGTCTGTAGTCGTATGTTAATGTGTGGAGGGTGACACTTGTGTGAAGTCTCCTATGACGTTATGACATGTGGGCATAAGCGGGTGTTTGCAGGACAGCCAGCGGTTTGTCAATCATAACCGTTTCTAGTGAAATCCGTTATGCTCACATGGCTACGCATAGTGGGTCAGCAAGGGAGTCTTTTTAGCAAGCTTTTTTAGCGGTCTTTGTAGGAATGATGATCTGGCCTTCTAACAAGATTGGAGGCAGTAATAAGTGTCAGTCATCATATCACGAAATCGTATGACCTTTGTAATCATGGTCTGGGTCTGATGTTGCACACTAAGTGGCTGCGAGTGTTGTCTCGGTATGTCTGCCACATCTAGTTGCACAGGCAAGTGATAGATTGAATAAAAGTAACCGAGTGGTATATGTTTATTTCTCTCTGTCACAGAGCGGTGCTTCCCCTTTCCCTGAGCCGCGGCCAGGTGGGGTGAGGTCCATACCTCTTACAAGTATGGTGGGATGGGCGATATTCCCCCCTTTTCTTCATTGGTATTTATGAGCACAGCCTGATGAAAACACCAGTGCACTGAATATGTAGTGATATATGTATACATTAAACGATACTGTTTATTAATCATAAGTATGATTATATGTTCATACGCCGGTCTATCCCAGGAGAGGTCCTGAGTTTGATCTTCATATTTTCTCTTTCCTTTTCTCACCAGAGTACGAGAAGAGGGAGATGAACACCTAGTGGTATCAGGTGATCTCTGTATCTAATTTTTGATTTGAGCACATATTTGTTTTCTCACATCACGAGTTGCAGTAGCTATCAGCTGAATGGTCCTGAAGAAAGCAATGACAAATCTGTCGCCAAATTGCTGAAACATGTCGACCAAATAGAACATTCAGACAGTCTATAAATTTGTGACTGTCACTGACTACTTTTTAAAATCAGGAGGTCGGGGAACACCAGAATAAAGTTATAAGTAACCCCCCCATCCTATTTTATTATCACTTACTTTTTCTAGTTTCTTTACACTTATTTGAGCACTGCAACATCAGTCCCCCTCCCCTTTTTTTGACATCAAAATTTCCATAATATGGTTAACAAGACCACAGATAGATCCAACTGACCGGCGGTGGTGCTCCTTCTTAACATCTGGACCCCGACCGTGGGAGTTGAAGGGCTATCCCAGTGGTGGTCTTTGATGGAATCCCAGATGATGAAGGGCGGTTCTGTGTGGTGACTGATGGGCATCCTTCCACGATCACTGTTGGGATGACCCTAGTTAGATACACTTAGTGTGAGGGTGTCTTAGGGTATTTCTTTGAGGTATCCCGTGCGTAAATTGTATTGCAGACCCTCCAATATATTTGTTGTTATAAGTCTATAGGGAACATATTGGAGCTTGGTCTTTAAATTCCCCTGGGTCCTCATTACCTGTTTGTTGTTTGTTTGTGCAGTCTCCTTTCTTAGTAAGGATAATGGCTAGCCACAGGATTACTGCTCCGCAGGTTGTTGGTATGCTTTTTGAGTCTTCCTCTGACCATGGTTCAGAGACTTACTCTGCATCTGAGGGAGAGGAGGGAGTGGAAGATTCAGGCAGTGAGCGTTCTCTCTAAATGAAATCATATGATATTGTGTGGACTAAGCTACTCTTAGTGCGGATGAATTGCCTGTTTTAGAGCATGACGCTGATGTGCCAATAGTGCAGCAAGAGGCATCTGGGCTGCAGACTGGGGCTGCAAGGCTTCCCGTTGGAAGTGCTCTCCTCTGGGTTGCCCCAGGCCTGGTGCAGCCAGCATTGCCAGACTTTACTGGTGTTCCAGGGTGTAGAGTGAATACTGAAAACTTTTTGCTGATGCATTTTTTTAAGTTGTTTATGGATGATGTATTTTGGGCAGAGATTGTTGAGCAGACCGATTTGTATGCAAAACAGTTTTTGAGAGACAACAGTGCCAGCCTTAAGAGCCACTCTAGAGTTACCCGTGGACTCCCACATAACTGGAAGAGATGACGTTCTTGGGTTTAACTTTTTTGATGGGCTTGATGGGCTTGCTAAGGAAGCCATCAATTTCTTCATATTGGTCTACTAGTCCCTTGATGACAACAGCTATATTTCTGGCAGTCATGAGTTGTGATAGGTATTTGCTTCTGCTTCGGATACTCCATTTTGTTGATAATGGTTTAGCGTTGCCATAAGATCACCTTGATTGTGACTTTCATTTTAAGATGTGGCCTGTCATTGATCACTTTGTAGATCGATTTTCTGAGATCTATTCTCCAGGGAAAGAAATAGCAGTGGATGAGTCTTTGGTCTTGTTCAAGGGCCGCTTAGTTTTTAGGCAATACATTCCTAGTAAGAGGGCACATTAAGGAATTAAGCTGTATATGCTGTGTGACAGTAGGACTGGATATGTCTCTAATTCCATGGTGTACACCAGTAAGGTGTCCAGGATTAACCCCCCTGGTTGTCCTTCCACTTTTGGAGTGACTGAGAAAATTGTGTGGGAATTTAGTAGAGGACTTTTTAACGAAGGTCACCATTTTTATATGGATAACTTCTACACTGGTGTGTAGTTGTTGAGGGAATTGGCCAAAGTGGACACTCTTGCTTGTGGCACAATCCGCTGTAACCATAAAGGATTCCCAAAAGAACTTGCTTGTCTAAAGTTTGTGCCGGGACAGTGCAGTGTGTTGTGAGGAACTTCTAGCTGTGAAGTTTTCAGACAGGAGAGATGTCTACATGCTGACTACCATCCATGATGAAAACACTTCACCTGTGACACTTTTTCGGGTCAGGTTGCTGAAGCACACAAATCTGTGCGCATTTCATACTGTAATAGGCATGTGGGTGGTGTTGATAGAGTATATCAGAGTTTGCTTTTGTTGTATTCACGGATTCTTGTCCTGAGTCAAAGATGACTTGTTCTAAGTTTCAGGAGTCTGTAATAGGCAGCCTTGTTGTAGTGGAACAGGCAAGTGTTCCTAGAATTGGAGTGGTGGAGGATGTGGCTAGATTGAAAGACCACACCCTACAAAGACTTTGCCAGTAGGAAATGTAGAGTCTGTTGGCAAAGAGGTACGCGGAAGGAAACTCGTATGTACTGCCTGACTGTCCTTCCTACCCTGTGCTCTGTGTGCCTGCTTGATTAAGAATGTACCACACGTAAAAGAATTTTGGGGAGCATCCATGAGTGGTAAAGTGAACTGCCTGGCCTCTATTGTTTTATATTTTTTGTTCAGTTTCAAGGTTGGCTTTTGTGCAATGTATTTAGTTTCAGATTTTGTGTTAGTAGATTTGTATCTATTTGCAATTTGTTTTTGTTTTCTGTTTTGTATAAAAAAATCCTGTGTGTAGGCTGACGCTTGGCTGGTGGTGTGCGTGGCCTGGGGCTTGGCTGGCAGTGTGTGAGGACTGGCGATTGGCTGCCGGTGTGCATTGACTGGCGCTTTGCTGGCGGTGTGCTTGGACTGGCGCTTGGCTGGCGGTGTGCATGGACTGGCACTTAGCTGGCGGTGTACGTGGACTGGCGCATGGCTGACAGTGTGCGTGGACTGGCGCTTGGATGGCAGTATGGGTGGACTGGTCTTTGGCTGGCAGGGTAAGTGGGCTAATGCTTGGCTGGCGGTGAGTGAGTAGTGACTTGCTGCTGGTCACTACATACAATGCTAGCCAAACACCGCTCCATGCAGTCCGTGAGCTGGTGTGGTTACTGTTTCAGGAATGCGGGCATGTGAAAGTGATGGGCCCTTGAGTGGCGCTGTGTGCTGGTGTGAGTGTTATAATGTGCTGGGCCTGTGGCTGGCAGTGTGAATGGTTTTGTATGTGTCACACGTATGAAAGGTGTATGAATGGCCTGTGAGTCACGGGTTCAGTTTCTCGTCCTTTCAATTATTATCAGTGCATTTAATTTTTGTGAAATCTCTGGTTAATACAACTGTATATACTAAACCATCACTCACCCTCATGCCAAATACAACAAGTTTGTATGTGTGCTTGAGGAATAGGTGGTTGTGCAGAAATATTTGTATTTTCTGTCTTTCTTAAGCATGGTGTACCTTGTCCCTTTTTGTGAACGTTGTAATGTGTTGGTGTTGTGCCTAGTGGTGTGAATGGTCATGTGTGTTTCACGTATGAAAGGTATGTGAATGGCTTGTAAAGCGGTAGTCACTGGTTCAGTTTTTTAACGTTTCAAATATTGACAGTACATATCATTTTTGTGAAATCTCTCATTAATAAAATGTTATATAAAATGTTATATACTGAACCATTACTCGCCCTCGTACCAAATCCAACAAGTATGTGTGTGTGCTTGAGGAATAGATGGCTGTGCAGTAATCTTTGTCTTTTTTGTCTCTCTGCCAAGGTGTACATTTCACCTAAGAAAAACCTGCCAACTGTAGATATTTTCCTAAACTAAACACCCATGGGAGTACATTTCTCTTTTTTGGATCCCAAAAAGTTATCTTACCCACAATTCACACTTTCCTTTCATTATTGTGCCAAACGTTTCACGCAGCAGAAAGAAACAACAAATGTCCTACCCCCCAGCATTTCTACAAGTATCCCAATAGAAATGTACCTCACTCGTGTGGGTGGGCCAAGAACCCGCGGCAGGGAAGGGCCCAAAACCTATTGAGGCAACATCAAAATTACCTATCACAAACCAACCTGGCTTTGCAAGGGGGTCCCATGAGATTTTGGCTCCCGGGCTCGGCGGCCATCTAGGGAAACCTACCAAACCCACACATTTCTGAAAACTAGAAACTGAGAGGAATCCAGCAAGGTATGGCTTGTGTGGGTCCCCCAACATTCTTCTACCTAGAATTTCCTGGAAACCTCAAATTTAGCTGACAAAATCACCTTTTTCCTCAAATTTCTGAGTGGGCAAATTCTGTAATATGCGTGGATTCACAAATATCCTCCCACCCAGCATTCCCCCAGGTCTCTTGATAAAAATGGTACCTCACTCGCATGGGTGGGTCAAGGACCCGCAACAGGCAAGGGCTCAAAACCTAGTGAGGCGACATCAAAATTACCTATGATAAACCAACCTGGCTTTGCAAGGGGGGTCTCATGAGTTTTTGGCCCTGGGCTCGTTGGCCATCTAGGGAAACCTGCCAAGCCCACACATTTCTGAAAAGGTTTCCCTAGATGGTAGCCGAGCCCGAGCCTAAAAACTCATGGGACCCCCCCTTGCAAAACCAGGTTTGTTTGTGATAGGTAATATTGATGTCACCTCACTAGGTTTTTGGCCCCTGCCTGGCGCAGGTCCACTGGGTGGGTGGAATTTTGTATATACACTCAGAAATGTGAGGAAAAAGTGTTTTTTTATACATTTTGAGGTTTGCAAGGGATGCTGGGTAACAGAACCCGATGAGAGCCAGTCAAGTCACCCCATCCTGGATTCCCCTGGGCGTATAGTTTTAAAAAATGTATAGGTTGTCTAGGTTTCCCTAGATGCCGGCAGAGCTAGGATTCAAAATCTTTAGCTAGGCATTTTGCAAAAAAAAAGTGTCCGTTTTCACTGTGAAAATGTGGTGTGTCCATGTTGCATTTTGGGGCGTTTCCTGTTGCGGGCACTAGGCCTAACCACACAAGTAAGGTACCATTTTTCTCGTAAGACTTTGGGGAAGGCAGAATTTGGGGTGGGTAAAATTTTGTGAATACACGCAAAATCCAGAACTTTTCACCACAAAATGTGAGGATAATGTGTTTTTTTGGACAATTTTTTAGGTTTGCAAGGAATTCTTGGTAGCAGAACCTGGTGAGAGCCAGTCAAGTCTCCCCATCCTGGATTCCCCTGGGTGTCTAAGTTAAAAAAAAGTATAGGTTTTCTAGGTTTCCCTAAGTGCTGGCAGAGCTAGGGTACAAAATCTACAGCAAGGCACTCTGCAAAAAAAGGGTGCGTTTTCACTGTGAAAATGTGGTGTGTCCACGTTGTGATTTGGGCCGTTTCCTGTTGCGGGCACTCGGTCTACACTCACAAATGAGGTACCATTCTTTCTCTGAAGACTTTGGGGAATGCAGGGTGGGAATAATTTTGTGGATCCATGCAGATTCCAGAACTTTCCACCACAGAAATGTGAGGGAAAATTGTTTTTTTGGACAATTTTTTAGGTTTGCAAGTGATTCTGGGTACCAGAACTTGCTGAGAGCGAGTCAATTCCCCCTATCCTGGATTCCCCAGGGTGTCTAGTTTTCAAAAATGCATACATTTGCTAGGTTCCCTAAGTGCCAGCAGAGCTAGAGTTCAAAACACACAGCTAGACACTTTGCAAAAAAAGGGTCAGTTTTTACTGTGACAATGTGGTGTGTTTTGGGCCTATTTCTGTCATGGGCAGGAGGCCTACTCACACAAGTAAGGTTCCATTTTTCTTGGAAGACTTTGGGGAACGCGAGGTGGGTGGATCTTTGTGGATCCACGCAGATTCAAGAACATTCCAACACAGAAATGAGAGGAAAATTTGTTTTTTTTTATACTTCTTTAGGTTTGCAAGGGATTCTGGGTAACAGTACCTGGAGAGAGCCAGTCAAGTCACCCCATCCTTGATTTCCCTGTGTGTCTAGTTTTCAAAAATGTATTGGTTTGCTAGGTTTCCCTGAGTGCCGACAGAGCTAGGGTACGAAAACTACAGCTAGGCACTTTGCAAAAAAAGGGTCAGTTTTCACTGTGAAAATGTGGTGTCTCCATATCCTGTTTTGGTCCTTTTCCTGTCGCGGGCACTAGGTACCATTTTTTCTCTGAATAGTTTGAGGAATGCAGGGTGGGTATAATTGTGTGGATCCACGTAGATTCCAGAACTTTCCACCACGGAAATGTGAGGGAAATTTGCTTTTTTGGACAATTTTTTAGAATTTGCAAGGGATTCTGGGTCCCATAACCTGGCGAGACGAGTAAACTCACCCCATCCTGGATTCCCTTGGGTGTCTAGTTTTCAATAAGTATGGGCGAATTTTGCGAATTCGTAGTCAGCGAATTCACGCGAAAGCGTACTCGCGGTTCGCAAAATACGCGAATTTTCGTGACATTGTGGATTTCTTATTTTTGCGAGTTCGTGAGATTTGTTTCACCGCGGCTACCGCGAAGTTACCTATGCGGTCGTATATGGGCGTGGCCATCTTGTTTTTCACTGTTCGCGTTGTGTATTTCCGTTTCCGGTCGCTAGTTGCATGCTCGCTTTGCGCATTTCCTGTTCTGGGTCGCAGTTGCGTGTTTGCGTCTGTTTTTGCGTGCTCGCGAGGAAAATATTGTGTGAACTTACCCACGCTGTTGCAATGGGCGCGGACATCTTGTTTTTCATTCATTGCTATGGTTCTGGGCATGCCTTTTCTATCCTGCTTCAATCTCTGTAATCCTTTGTTTGTTTGAACTTTTTTTTAAGCTTTTTTGCTCATTATCTATCTCTCTATTTTTGTACATCTATATTTTGTGTTTTTTTCTACTTTTCGTTGCTTTAATAACTACTTTTTTTAACTCTCTCTTTTCTTTTATTTACTTTTCCCCTATTCTTTCCTATTTTTCCTTTAACCCAGGACCATGGCAAAGGGAGGCGGCAAGAACTCCAAGGGGAAGAGTCCCGCACCTCGCAGCCGGCTCCCTTGCGGGCGTTTAAGGGGGGTGTCTGTAAGTTCCAGGGAGATATTTAGCGAGGTGGCCGCACTTGTCTTCTTTGTGCAGCGCCACCTCCCCAAGACCATCGCAGCAGGTGGCAGGCCCGGTACCGGGTACGGCCTCCCGGAGCGCCACCAGCTATGGGGTAAGGTGTGCCGGGCCATGTAACAGGAGTCAGGGGGCCGACACAGCTACAACCAGGTGACGCTCCGGTGGTCCGACATACTGGACCGGGAGCAAGACCTGCTCAACCTGCTTAGCGTCGAGATCCCTGGGCTTGGTGAGTACTAGTAGCTATTTAATAACTACTTTGTTTTCTTCTGCTCTGTGTTATAAAGCAAATATATGAACTGTGTAATGCTAGAGACTGGAGACTCAAGTCCAGTCCTACCTTTGTACTCCTGCCACTAAGAAGAGATAGTGGTGGTGGATTGATAGGTTGAGTATATTATGACTTGTTATTTAGTAGGACATTTTTTAGTGGTCTGCAATCATGACGGACTGTGTCTGTCACTTCGCGTGCTGTTGAGTGCTGCCAGTCTTAGTAGAAACTTTTTGTAGTTTGTTTAGTGAGTTACATAATTTTCCAAGTAGACAGTCTGTGAATCCAGCAATACTAATATCCTAGTACACCAAATCAGATAGGTCAATACATTTAGTGCAATTGTTGTTTATTTCCCCTAAATCTTTTTTTATTGTTTTTTTGAAATGTTGGATTTCGTTGACAACAACCATCCATGTTTGTGTCTTTCCTTCATGTGCATCTGCACCTCCCAGGGGCAAGAGGACAGAGGTAGTGGGGCCGGCAGAGCAGGACGGCCAGGATCGGTCCACCGAGGGCTCTTCTGCTGGCCCCAGTAAGTTTTCCTGTTAATATTAATAATTATACTTCCTTAACTTTTACAGCACCTATTTATTCCAAACGTTCATCATAATTCAATTTTTTCCTAAATCGTCTTTGATCTTCTTGTAGACTGTTTCTAAATTCTTATCCTGCCTCTACTATGACTCTCTGTGCTACTACTATTTATTATTATTAGTCTGTCTGTGTAGCTAGCAAAGCTTGCACAGTTGGCAAAAGGTGTTAAACAAAACTCCTATTCAGCAATAGCTCTAGGCACTGAGCGCAGTCCTCCAACAATAAAATGTCAATGGCCACCAAGAATAAGATACTAGTTTACTTTTTGATTGGATAGGAGGACATACTACTACTGTTGCAGGGACTATTCTGCACATACAGAACTATAGACAAGAAATAGGGTATTTGTGATAATAGGCGCAGTTAGACTTTCCACATACCTCAGTCATAAAAGAAGTTGAACCCTCAATCTCCTTACTGACTAGCTAGTGTGTCAGAGTCATTATTTAGCTCCCGAATGCAGCGATGATCCCCTATGATTATACAACCCAGAACATAAGACTACGGATTCAGAGTCCCGACCTCTCAGAGTCACGGAATCATGCTTGCAAATTGCAAACCCTTTCACTTACTCACTCATGACCAAAAACCACAGAGTCTATGTAAGTTTTAAAGCTTTATTAAAAGTAAAACAACTAGCTCTGTGTGTACTCTGTATATTAATTTTCAATTGTGCATTATATAAAAACATTTATTAAAATCAACTTCATACAAGAGAAACAGTGAACTCATGAAAACTGAACAGTGGCTGATTTACACATTAATTGTGGGAGACCCCTTACCTTGTTCGAACTTAAAGTTCTGGTGTTGATGATTATGAGTAACATATTGCTCTTGTTCGTAGAAGGGAATCTTCTGTCTGTTATGAGAAAAATGGTGCAAGTTAAAAAGCAGGCATTCATCAGTTGTGCCAAAAAGTGTAGCATGTTATGGATAAGCATAAATAAAAACACCCTCTCCTTCCGAAAGGGCAGTTTTTAGTTCAGACTAGAGAGTCACATATAATTAAATTTGTTTTTGTAGTAACATTTTTTTTCATTCCTAGACAAAATAGGGAGTGGTGTATATGGCATCTTTAAATATGAAATGTTTTTACTAGGCAACCACCAGTCCCGGGGCCAGCGCGGAGGTGGTCACTCCAGGGCGGATACGATGCCAGCAGTGCCAGCAGGAACTGCTGTGGGGGATGCATCAGTAGTGGCGGGCAGTGGTAAGCTATTATTGGCCATATGTATCAAGCTAATTTTTGGTTGCAAATGCTTCAAATCGCAAAAAACAGCGTTTGCGACAAACAATTTGCTATTCCCAATGTATGATGCACAATCGCATCGCAAAATAAGAAATCGCTAAAATAGCGATTCCTTACGTTGCGAGACTTCTGCGATTTTCCAAGCAATTCCTTATTTTGCGATTAGCACGGTTAGCGAAATTCGCAAATGGGGTAATCGCAAAATATGGAATCGCAATGGAATGTATGAAAAAATCGCAATTTGCGATTACACGAAATTCGCAATTTAGAGAATCGCAATTAACACCAAGTAGGAGCAGGTGGTAACCAGGTGCAAACTATATAAGGAGTCCCACAATGCAACAGACTTTTTTCCACAATGGCTGGGCTTTACGTGATAGCCAGGAGGCTGCGACTCATAGCTGCTGCACAGATGAGGAGATGCCAGGAGAGGATATTCCGTGTGCTCATTACCATCTTCCAGCACACTGATGAGGACATCCACACGCACTACAGGCTGGATGAAGAGAGCATCCTTGATTTAATTGAGGAATTCAAACCCTTTCTTGAACACCCCACACGAAGGACACACCCACATCCAGGTCATGTGCTCACTCCACCTCTTGGCATCTGGTAGTTTCCAGGGGGTGATTGCCGCTGCAGGATGGGTGTCATAGAATGCACTTTTGCGTTTTTTCCACACGTTCCTTGATGCCATGGTACAGAGGCTGCATCAACACATTTACTTCCCAAGCACCCCACAGGCACTAGAACAGACCAAACAGGACTTTTATCAAATAGCCCAGTTTCCCTACGTCATTGGATGCATAGATGGGGCACACATTGCAATATCCCCTCCCAGAATGAGTACGTGTTCAGGAATCGGAAATCCTACCATTCCTACCATTCCCTGAACATACAGGTGGTGTGTGATGTCAAACACATCATCACGGACATTGTTGCCAAATACCCTGGCAGCACTCACGACTCTTTCATCTTCCGCCACAGTGGGATACACCGTAGACTCACAAGTGCGGAGTTTGGCGAGGGCTATCTACTAGGTAAATGCATTCATACTGACGCCCTACCTGAATCCAGGCAATGCAGCGGAGCGGCGGTACAACAGCGCCCACTTAGCAACAAGAGCCACCATTGAGAGGACATTTGGTATACTCAAAAGCCGATTCAGATGCCTTCACAAGAGCGGATGGGCACTACAATACAGCCCACAGACCTGTTGCAAGATAGTGGTAGCATGTGCCATGCTGCACAACATCACCACCAGGAAAGGCACACCGGTGGAGCTCAGTGAATCTGACACATAACATGTGGAGGGGCCAGCTCCAGGACGCACGGCAGCTGGTGTACTTAGTGCAGCTGCTGGGCACCAGAGGTGGGATGAGATCACACACAACTATTTCTAGGTAAGAAAAAGTGACACAATGCTATATATCAGTTGTCAGACTGTGTTTTTTATTCCTTAACATCAGGATTATAAACATCACACAGGCTGAGTGACACACAATGTCCTTCGAAATGTCCTGCACATGTTCCTGCACAGTGCAAATATCCCATCAGGGGCAAGTGTCCATGTGCAGTGGGTAGCTGCACCCACCCTGTGGTCCCATGTACACCTCCTCACTAACAGCGGTGGCAGGAGGAAGCCCCTGTTTACTGTATGGCCACTACAGCGCCTCTCCATGGTGGGTGGGGGGTGGTGGTGCTGCTCCGTCCAGATAGGGCGTCCTCATCAATGGGAGTCAGGACTCCTGGCCCAGTAGTGCGGACTGCGTGCAGCTCATCCACAGCCATAGTGATCTGGAGTAGGGCCCCTCCACGTCCTGGCTATTGTGCACCACCTCCCGCTGCATGCAGATGCTGCACCTAGCTAATACAGTGGTGGCCCGGGTGTACAAGTCCAGGCGCCGCATCTCCCTATGCTGAGCTGCTTGGTCGGTCCTGAGTTCGGCACACAGTGCCTCCATGGCACATGTCATGTTCCTGAAGCCTGCCCTGACTTCCCTTTGGTGTGACTTTATGTATTTTGCTTGCAGGTGCTGTACCTGCAACATGTTGAGCTCCAGGCCAGCAAACACGGACCCATCCCCTGGATCTGCACCACTGCCGGAAGCATGGGACCTGCGCCTGGTTGGGACTGCTGCAATCGGTTCTCCACGTGGTAGCTGTTGTGGTTCAGGCTGTGTGGGATCACTATGGCCATCCCCATCAGTGTCCTGGCCCTCGTCTTCCAAAGGCGGTAGTGGCCACACAACATTCCGCCTGCGGCGCTTGGGTGGGTTCACTGGGCTTGCCTCGTCCTCAGTTTCATCCTCCTGCGCAGCCACTGGTCTTGTAGGGGAATTGCCCTGTCTCTCAATGCCTGTTGCCAGTGTTGCAGTTGATGCTGTGGACGTAGAAGCACACATTTATTTTCTGTTCAGACTTGCACTTGTAAAATATTAAATATCACTTTTTGGGATTACATCTATCTTGTTTTTTCCTTTCATTATCTGCACATGCATTTGGGGATTAGCTTGGTGTAAATGCACCACTGTTATGTGCATGTGACTACATCTCCCATAATGCATTGCAGTGGTTGCTTGTGTCCCTGCACTGCCCTTCTAGTTTTGTCATGCCCCTGGGTCGCTGCTGGGTGTGTGGGGGTAGTTGGGGGGGGGCGGGATGTGATGGCATGCCTCTTTCCTTGTCCTGGTCCCGGGGGGTCGGAGCTGTCCAGGTCGGCCACGCCCATGGCACTTTCAGGATGTAGGGTTCCCTCCACCAGTTCCTCCAATAGTGTTGAGTCAGTGGCAGTGGAGGTCCCTCCACCAGTCTTCCTGGCTTCACCCAACCTGGCAGCCACCTTCTCCTTGGAGCGCTGCGCATGTCGTACCAGCGCTTCCTTAAGTCTTCCACACTCCTGTGTGTTACCCCAACAGCATTCACCTTTTGTTGGATGTCTGCCCAAATGTGCCTCTTCCGTGTCTCAGGAACCCTGAGGAATTGTTTGCCAAACAGCAGTTCATGGCTTGTGACCATCTCTTGGATGAGCACTTCCAGCTCAGCTTCAGAGAATTTCTGCTTTCTCTTCCTCTGGTTGTCTGCCTGCTGCTGCTGGTGGGTGTCCTGGCTTGGCATGTCTCCTGTGCCCTGCATTTTTTCCTCCACTGCAGAGCTCCCTCTCCAACACTCCTTCTCTCTCTGCTTCAGAAACTCAGGTGCAGCATGGGTAGTCACACTTCCTGGTTGTTGTGTCATCAAGCTGCACCTGAGTTTCCGATTCTCAGATTTGCGAATTTTGCAATTTTGTGAATTTTTACGTTAAGGAATCGCAATTTCTAAAATCGCAGTTAAAATAGCAATATTTTTGCAATAGCTATTTTTTGTGATTTATTTCATACATACCTTTTTGCTATTTTGATTTTGTGATTCGCGAAAAATCAAAAGTGCAGCATGATACATATGGCTCTATGGGCCCGATGTAGGTAAAAGTCATTTACCGATTTTAAAATACCGAATACCGATTCATACCGAATCGGTATTCTGAAATCGGTAAATGATATGTAGAGAAAAAAAATCGTAAAAATACCGATTCGGTAACAATCGGTATCGTGTTTCTACACTTACCGATTCGGTTACACTCGAATCGGTATTTCCCGATTCGGTATGTCCCGAATCGGTATTTCCCGAATCGGTAGATACCGAATCGGTAGATACCGAATCGGTAATGGCAATACAACCGTATGGGCCAAAGGCCCATAGGAAAGCATTGTCAAAACCGAATCGGTATTTCCCGATTCGGTATTTCCCAAATCGGTAAATACCGAATCGGTAAATACCGAATCGGCAAACACGTGATCGGCAAACAAGGAAGTGAAACTAATGAAAGCAGCCAATGAGGTGGAAGCACCCTCCCCCACCCTAGCAGGGAGTGGCTACCCATGCAGGTGCAACTCAGCAGAACTTTCTGGAAAGGAAGCCAGAGCTGAACAGGGAGAGTGAGCAGCAGAGAGAGTTTTGGGAGTACTGTGTACACAGTCAAAATGGAAAGCAGCTCTGAGAGCCAGAAGGCTGACAGGAAGAGAAAGGTCAAGTTCAGCAGCTTGGAGCTGAAAGTATTGGTGGAGGAGGTGGTGATGGTACACAGGCAGCTGTATGGGAGGCTGTCCCTTACAGTCCCAGAGTCAACGAAGAGGAACCTGTGGAGTGCCATCAGCGAGAGGGTGAATGCAGTTGGTGTGACCCCCAGGTCCATGGATGACCTCAAGAAGCGGTTCTATGACATCAGGAGCCTCACCAAGAGGAAACTGGCGGAGATCAGCAAGCAGGCAGGACTGACCGGTGGTGGCAGGAACCCCACGCCCCCCCTCACTGAACTGGAGGAACTGGTATCGACAACTATCGAGAGGGAGAGTGTGGTCGGAGAGGGGGACCTGGACAGCTCAGCCAGAGCCAAAGCTAAAGGTAAGAAGCATGCACAGCATGACACACCCTACCAGACACCTCCCCATTGGCCCCCATGTACAGCCAAACCCCAGTCCAGTACTGCTAGCAATATAAATGTGCAATCCATGATGGGAAATGTAGCCAGCTAATGTAGGAACATTTTACAGTGCACATGACACTGCAATGCACCTTAAGAAATAATCTGAGTGATGAACTTGACATGTGCAATGCATTTATTGTAGTGACAGGAAGACATTTCCACTCAGTTGACAAATGCTACTTTATTCCTAGGGCCACCATCAGGTAGTGGAGCAGCAGCTGCACAAGCCTCAGCACCAGCAACAGCAGACAGTGCGGTGGCACGGCCAAGCAGCATGGCTGAGTCGCAGGAGGTGGAGGACAGCAGCGAGACTGCTATTGAGGATGACTCAGGACATTCCTTCTTGTTTCCCCACTCCCCCCAATTGTCGCAATCCCCAACACTCCAGTTCTCCCCAGAGGACACACCCACACAGTACCAGCCAGCACCTGCCACAGCTACAGCCAGGAGGGTTAATGTGGCCCCATTGTCCACCATGGAGGGAGATGCGGGTCAGGCACCAGATCCCACACCTGTCACACCTGTGGCACAGCAGCCCATACAGCAGACCAGCACCGAACGCCGCCGTCCACGCACTTCCAGCAGTGGCAGTGCTATTCCATCACGGGAGGGCAGCGTCTTCCAAGGGCTAGAGGGGAGCATGGTCCGGATATAGCGGATGCAGGCCAAATCCATCCTTGCTTGTCACCGCCAATTGCGACAGCACAACCTGCAGATGGGGGAGTTGACAAAGGGGATTGTTGACTTAGTTGCAACCAACCGGGAAATAGCCACAGGTATGGGCAGAATGACAACTGCCATGACACAGCTGTGTGCAAAGTTGGACCAACATGAGCACATACGGCGCAGGGATGCCCGAGTACAAAACCGGGCAATTAACAGGCTTGCGGCATCAACAGCCCTGCTATGCCGCCGAGGGGAAAATATGGAGGAGTGCCTCACTAATAACACTGCTGAGATGACCAGGGGCATGGCCCGCATCACCAGTGCCATGGAGGCACTAATTATTTCTAACACTATTGTGAATCCTGCCCTGGACGTGGCAGAGGCTGGGGACAGCAGCAGCCGCAGCAGTCCTGCCAGCGCAGTGTCCGAGCCGCGCCGGAGCACCAGGAGCTCGGCAGAGGCAGCCGGACATGCAGAAGGGGGGGAGGCGCATCCCAGTGGGTCCGCAAAGCGCAGCAAGAAATGAGACTGCCAGTGTGGGTGAGGCAACCCGGCCTATTTCCTGACCACATATTGTTTTTTTTTTCATTTGTTGCACATCAGTGCTGTGACGTTATACCGAAAATTAAAAATGGCATTTCTTCACATTCACAACGTGTCTGTGCATCTGTACTGAAATAGTTGTCTGTTATCTCCTCACGTCTGTACCTCCCATCACTTGGTGTAGACACTCCAGCAGGTTGTGTTAGTGGCACAGCTATGTCATCGTCAGGGTCCTCGTAGTCAGACAACTCTACCTCTGTGCCCTTCTTGACCGCAAGGTTGTGCAACATTGCACATACAGCAATCATCTTGCAGCCGGTGATGGGGGTATATGGTCTTGCACCTCCGCTCTTGTGCAGGCATCTGAACCTGCTTTTCCAGATGCCGAAGGTCCGTTCTACTACATTCCTTGTGCTTTTGTGCGCACGGTTATACCTCCTTTGGCTGGGTGTTGAGGGGTTGAGGTAGGGGGTGAGAATGAATGAGCTGAGGGCATATGCCTAGAAGAAAAAGGGGTAACATTACTCACATGCATACATGTACTTCACACTGCTATTTAGGTTATGGGGGTCTGACACTGTGTCTTACCTAGGAGGTATCCTTCACCGAATTCCCCTGCCGTCAGCCTTGCATAAATTCCGCTATTTTGAAAGATGTAGGAGTCATGGGTACTCCCTGGAAATTTTGCTACCACGTCAGTGATTACACACTTGGCATTACAAATCACCTGCACATTTATGGTGTGCGTTGACTTCCGATTACGGTATATGTATTCCGTGTCAGCAGGGGGACAAATCTGAATGTGTGTGCCATCTATGCAGCCAATGATGTGGGGGAATCTTGCCATCTGGTAGAAGTCTGCTTTTGTCTGTACCAGTTCTGCATGGGTTGCAGGGAAGGAAATGTATTGGTCCATCCTTTGTATCATGGCGTCTAGGAACTTGTGGAAGAACCGGGACAGGCAGCTCTGGCTCACCCCCTCCTACCACAGCTACTGCACTTTGATAGCTGCCAGACGCAAGCAGGTGTAGGCTGCATAGCACCTGCACGTGCACTGGGATTGCGTGTGCCCTTGGGGTGGGGTGCTGCAACAGGGGTTTGAGGTCCCTAATGAGCTCTAAGATGGTCTCTGGCTCCAGCCTGTACCTCTGTAGGATCTCTGCTTCTGTCAGCATGAACAGGGTGATACGCTCTCTATACACCTGCTCCTCTCTCTGCCTTTCCCTCTCTCCATCCTGCTGTAGCCGTAGCCGTCTTGCTATGACATAAAAAGCTGCCATGGTGCAAGCAGAAATGCATTTTGGGTCCTTTTTTATAGGTTGCACCTGGTTACCACCTGATTCCAATCTATGGTAAATACCGATTCTTAAATACCGAATTTGACGCTAAATCGGTATTTCAGAGCTTTCCTAGATCTCAATCTTCAGTTTTGCACACAGAATCGGTTTTATACCGATTCGGTAATTTTACCGAATCGATAAATTTACCGAATCGGTATTTTTTTTCCGATTCTGTGTTTTTCCGATTCGGTATTCTACCGAATCGGTGAATTTTCCAATTTCATATTTTTTACCAAATCGGTATATTTGCCGATTCGGGGTAATTTCCGATTCGGTATTCTAACGAATCGGTAACTTTTCCGATTCGGTATATTCAACGATTCGGCCGGTTTTGGGACTGCTACATCCCGAGGGCTCGATACCGGTCGGCAACGGCCGAAAATACAGATTTTCGGCCGTTACCGACCGACCTACATCGGGCCCTAAATTCCTTACTTATTGAGATTGCAGAGTAGGCTCGCTGCAGGGGTGTATGTTGTACAGTACAAGGTCACTTTACTGTTAAGAAGACTAAAAAATTTAGAACTAAGTTTTTGTCAACCAGGTAGAAGACAGTCACCCTTGATTTCGCATTAGCAATAGCATTAGCAGCGGGTTTTGACGAGTAACCAATGGCCTCCTCTAAATTTGACTTCAACTCAGCTGTGAAAGTTTTATCGAGAAGCCAAGTCAGATCAGAGATGAACTTGATGGATGGGATGAACAGAAAGGGAAAGAAGGGTGTAAGGAAGGAGAAAGGAAGAGCAAGTTAAATTAATGACTGGAAAAGAATGATAAGTTTTTTTGAATGCAGGCAGAGGTGGCTGCTAGGAATCTGATGCATGGCCGGTTGAAGCAAGGATGGGTGGAAGGAGAAAGAAAAGAGGACTGCCTGGGTGGGTGAAACAGAAACTGTATGTGTGCGCAATATATCCTTTGGGTCAAATTCAAATGCAAGTCAAGCATGGATGCATGGGTGGTGGTTTACAAAATAAAATAAAAAGGGTATTTGTCGATGAGAAAAAGTAAGGTTTATCCAGTTGAGACATTAAGAAGAATGATTGACATTTACTTTGAATGGATGGATGCCTGGATGGTATCTTCCTCATAGATAGCATAGGTGTATGTAGAGTAGACAGAGTAGACGGTCACTGAGTGTTAGTTTGAAGAGCATGTAACACCACACGTCCGTGCCAGAGTAGAAAAGTCGAGGAAAGTAGAAGTTGTAATTTTGAAGAATACTCCCTTGACTAACAGTAGTTTGCAAGAACAGCATATATTGTGTATCTATATTGTATAGCTCACATTATCAAGTCAAGTCACAAGTGCCTTCCTTGGGCGATTATGGGGACCACTCACTACTTATGTTAATAATTTTTTTTCAACTCTGTCATTCTTTGTGTGGCCTATCGGTGTTCACTCAATCAATAAAAACAAAGCACCTAAAGTCATCCCTTATATAAGCAAATATCATGTGAAGGGATATATGATCATATTATCTTCTTCATTTTCCTTTTGTAGTAGTCAGGGGCAGGGCAGGGTGAAAGTTAAATTAATTGAGCAGTAGCCCTTGTTGTAACAGAGTATGGCCAGTGCCACCCATAATAGAAAAGTAAGAGCTTCCCCACCTGCATGTACTGGTAACAGTAACGCGAGTCTGCGTCATCATGGCTTGCGTCTGTTTTTCTTGGGTGCAAGCTGACCGCGCTGGCATTATGTCAGCTTCCACAAGTTTACGTACACTAATTTTGCTAAACAGAGAGAAGAAGAAGACTGGTGTACTGTCTGAGTCTAATGTAGTGAGTCCATAGTGCTAGTAGAATTCCTGAAACTCCCACTAATGTTAGAGCAGAGGCCGACGAAGTGGGAGGTTAGATAGATACATGCCACAAATGTTATGTACTGTGCTTGCAAGTTGCTAGTGCTACTGTGACACAACTTTCTGTTGAATTATTTTGTGTTAATCTGAAAGAGTATTGGTTACAGTATTTTTTTCTTTCTTCATATAGATACTCCTTCTAAACCATCGAGGAAGGAGTTGGCTATCCGGGCCAGGCGCCAGCAGCTGGAGGCAATTGTCGCCGAATATCGGCAGCTGGTGGTTTAGCAGGAGGAGAAGTCAACAACAACAGCTGCATCATCCTCCACTGTCCCTGGGTCATCCAGCCAGCGCAATCCTCCAGCGGTATGGCACCGTGGTCCGGCAGCCACCTGCCGCCCCGAGCAGCGCAACCAACAGCTGCCCCCCACAGTACATGCAAGGCGCATGTGCACCGCCTAACCCTGCGAGTGGCCTACCTTGAGCAAGAGGAGGAGAGGCAGAAAGTCCTGCTCAAGGCCTGCCAGAAAGAGCTGTGGGACTACCCTGGCCACAGGACACCGCCGGCCAAAGTAGAGACTGTCCCTCGCCCCTTTTTTTAAAGACTTTTGGGGGAGGGAATTGGGCGTTGGGGTTTTTGAACTCTTGGGGACATTTATTTCATGGACTTTGATTTGGGTTAGGGAGTGAGGTGGGTCAGGTCTTGTGGGATAGTTTATTTTTGTTAGGGTCTAAATAATTATTTATTTTCCACTTAAGAATAACATATGCATTTTTACTGTTTTGTGGGGAGGCAGGGAGGGTTAAATGTACATTTGTTTTCCTGAAACTTAACTGGCTGGTTGATTCAAATTGTCTAAGTAATCGCCCAAATTTGTACAAAAGTGCCACTGACAGAGTTAGTGAATTCAATTGTCCTACTACTTTACTAGTACTGCCTTCAGTCTCTCCTCTCCTCCTACTCCATTATTCTTCCTCCCCAAAATGCTTATCTTACCTGTGATTCGTGTTTGAGAATAGGGCTAGGCACAGGGCTGGCTGCATGGCAAATGGCGATTAAGGTCGGCTATGGAATCCCGGACGGACAAAATGGCATTGTTGTGGTGGTGGTAGTAGTGGTACACACTGGCAGTAGCAGCATATGAAAAAAAAGGAAATGAGACATTGAGTAGCCTGAGAGGAGCATTAGAACAGTATGATAGTACAGTACACAAGAACAGTACCATAAATTGTAGCCTATGCAATGCTAAAGTATTCAATCAACAGTTAACTACTAGTTGTGTGGATTATGGCTACTACAAGGACTAGTACTGAAGGACACAGCAGCATAAGCTTTAGTCACGTGTAGCAGGATGTTGTTGATGATGAATCCAGTCGATGGCGGACATGAAATTCTGAATTGATTTGCAAATACTCATGGGTGGGAGAGTAAGAATATACCCTCGGATTCCTTGACCTGCCTTGAAATTGATTTTCTGTTGCTTTTGACCTTATCCTCCCCAGCAAGCGTGTGGAATTATTGGTGTCATTTAGTCACACCTCAATGAAAACTACACAGCCTGGGGAAAGAGGGTTAGGGTTTGAAAAATGGATGGGAATGGGGGTTTTTGGGAACGTTTTTTGGAGAGAGAAAAAAAAACACACTACGTATGGACAAACAACAAATGAAGAAAAACAAATCTTTGGATACGAAGATATCCTTAAATCTTTTAAGGGACACAAATGAAGTGCATGCATGAAGTTGTTTGCTAAATGGATGGCTAGGTTACTGAAAAGTAGTACTTAATACAATTTATTAACTAGTACTAAACAATTAGACAGTACAGGGCTGCAGTAATTACGCAATTTCACTTGCCTATCTGCCCTCAGAGAGAATAAACACTTAGTAGTAGATTACATTAGTTTTAAAAATAGCAAAGAAACGTATTATTTAATTATTTAAAATATGAGGACAAGTGAAGTGGATATTGTAACTGTATGTTGTAGTTGTCCTGGTCAAATTGGGAAGTTGCATGCATCCAGCCATTCCTCTTATTCGCGGTACTCCTCCATTCCATCGGGCGCTCGGTCGATCCGTCGATCAATCTTGGTGACCACACTGTCCACCGCCTGCCTGGAGGATACGGAATTGCGGATTGCTATGGTAAGCCTGAGTTAATGATTTTCCCATCGCACAGGGTAAGTGCCGGCCTGTAATTGTCGATGGAAAAACAGAAAGGGATATTAAAACACCCCGGAGGAAAAATATAAGGTATGGTGTGTAGTGCAAGAATAACACTCACTTTCAGAGGCGACAGTATTACATACAAGCATTATATCTAAAGTGCCTACTCTGAGTCTCTGTTTCCAGGATAATAATTAGAACACAGCACGCAAGGGCCTTGCAGACGGTCAAGGCAGGCACCTCTGAGTGAACCAACCTCAATGTAGCATACCTCTTTGACACAGACAGACAAAGCAGATCTAATTTTATACAGCAAGCCACATACCAAGCCACATAGCAAGCCATGAACCGCTAGACAGACTTGTAGTTCTGCTGTGGTTGTTGTTGACTTGTTTTCCTGTTTGCCACTCACGAAATGGCCATAGGTCTTCCGTAAATTGACGAAGATGATCCATCCATCCCAGTGAGTGACTGTGAAGATATTATGTAACTTTGGTCATCATGACTCATCATCATCATGGTGTTGGCAAACTCAATGTTGTTCATGCAGTCACAGTCTACGCACAGTGAGTCCAAGGGCATTTTCCATATTAACAATTGCAACGTAGTGGCCCCTGAACTAGAAGTACAATTTTTATTAAACAAGGTAAAGAGAGTAGACTTGAGTTACATTTAGTGTGTAAAAGATTAAATAATAAGAGAACACATAGGATTCATTTCATGCACAACAAACAGCAATTGCTTTCATCTGAGCCAGACAGCCAGTGTTGTCCACTGCATGCCATCTCATCATTCATTACCTGTTCCACTTTTTGACAGCATTTTATACTTAAGTGAAGGGCCACAGGGCAGCCTCTCGTGTCAATTTTAGAAGTAACAGTCAGCATAGTCAGTCATTCCAGTCCCACTTGTTTTGAGGGGACTCGTCTACGAAGCAACAGTTTCTTCATTCTGCGTAATCCGGCCATCTGCCTTGAGGGAAATGGATAGGGGGAGTCTGGAGGAGGGGGATAGAGGAGCATGACTGAGTTGTGAACTTGCGAACATCAGGAATACAGACAGCAGCACCTTCAATATGGAAATAAGATGAAGACTGTGCTGCTGATGGATTTGTTGTGATTAACGGTTTGTTGTGCTAAATGTTGCAAAACAAAAAAAGACACACAGAAATAAGAGTGAATAAGGACAAAAAAAAAGTAAGTGTTTCAAGCCTAGGTGTCAGGGAAGTAGAGCTCGTCCTCAAACTCTGTGAATTGAACCAGGAGTAGGTCAGCTAACAGTGAAGAACTTCTGTCACCTAAGTCGGTGTCCTCTTCTTCCTGCGTGGATTCCCGTATTTTGTAATCTGGTGGTATGAAGTGCTGATTCATCTTGATCATTGGTAACCTCTCCACATTTTTGGGTGAGAGGCGGGTCCTTTTTGAAGTTACAATGGCACCAGCAGCACTGAAAACACGTTCCAAAGACACGCTTTGCGAGTGGGCAAGCCAAATAATTTATAGCCAGCTTGGTGATCAGTGGCCATTGAGGCCTTTTCCCATACCAAAACACCAATGGATTCTGATCAAAGAAGACCTCTGTTGGGTCATCCAGATAGGCCTATACCACCCACTCAAGGTCCTCCAGGGGTGCTCCAATTTGTGAACCATCTGTTGTCTCTGCATCAACACTGGAACTAGCAAACCCTTGGTGAGTTATCCAATCCGCTTCCGACAATATTATGGCTGGGCCTGGTGCAGGAGATGATACGGTTGCTGGTGTCGGTAACGGCTCTGAGGGAGAGTGACTGCCTTCGGCCACAGAAGTGGACCTTGACGCCGGATGGCCTGCTGCTTCAGTAGTACTTGTGTTGGTGCCTTCAATTTCCTGCTGCTCTTTTTCGAACCGAGTGGCTGACAGAGCTAGCCAATATTTGTACTTGGAAACATCTGCATTAGAAAAATGAATGAATGTATTGCCTATTTGTACTGCAGATGTTGTTCAGAATGTATTGCTTTAAGCCTTGCTTTGTCAAGTAGGTGGCTTAATAAGCTCTCCGCCAACTGATATGCGTCTTGTTTTTCAGCATCAACTCAGAATGTTGAAGATACCGCCTTTAGTTGGTGCTCTAGCATGCGCAACAATGGAATACCTTTGCCCAAAGTACAGTCCTCCCTGCTGACTTCACACGTGAAGACCACAAAAGGGCAAAGCATGTCTGTCAGGCTTTTAACTAGGTCCCATTCCTCCACCTCTAGCCTCATGTCTTTCCGAGTAGCTTGGAAAATTGTGACACTGTCAACACCTGCAGCTATCTTCTCTCTAACCCCCACAAAAGAGATCCAGTGTGAAGTGATGCACATGTAATCAACGGCTTGGCAACTGGTCCACATGTCTGTTGTCAGGTGGATAGTGTGAACAGCACTCTTCTGCAATGCTGCCCCAATCATGTCCAGCACATCTTGATGTAGTGCTGGAACTGCAACTCTGGCAAAATAGAATTGGCTAAGAACCTTCCATTTAGGGCCGACTGTTGCCACGAATTCTAGAAAACCTACCACTTCCACGAAAGAAAAAGGGAGAAGGTCCAGCGCTAAACTTTTAGCCAGCATTGCATTATACAGACGTGCCGTTGGGTGGTTGCGTTCCAATGGCGCCTCTGATCAAAACATGCTTTTAATGGTGGTCTGGACCTTTTTCATATGTGATAGTGATCCAGACTTCTTCAACCCAGTTAGGCTCATTGGTGTACTTTTTCGCGTTGGTGCCTCTACCAGACTCTTACTGTGCCACCTAGATGTTGCTGGGGTAGAGGGTGTGGGCGCTACCACTGCAGTGCTGCTGCCAGGGGTACTGTGTGTACCAGAAAAAATGTTTTTGGAGATGACCTCTCTGGCCTCCGGTACCATAGTTGGTACCAAGCTTACCCCGACTAACTACTTTACAAATCGAACAAATAACTTGGTTTTCTGCCTTTTTGTCAATACTAAAGAAGTCCCAAACTGGGGAGTTGAGATTTCTGGTGGTGGTGGAGGTGCCACTTTCAATGCCAGATGAAGTGGAGGATGGGCGTGGTGGAATTTGACTCTGTTGTGCACTAACAGCACCACTACTTGAGGTAATGGAGGTCAAGCTGGATGGAGGTCCCTGACGGTCCTTCTGAAGAGAAAATATGGAAGCTGTAGGTTGTGTTGGTGTAGTAGTTACCTGTGTTGGTGTAGTAGTTACCTGTGTTGGTGGTGGTACCAGTGCCACGCTGCCCACATCCCACGCAGCATTTCGGGATAGGGTAAAAATGTCTGTCTGCTGCATCCCCGCTGGGGCTGGAGTGACGACTGTGGTGACTGAGTCGTCATCGTCAAACTCTTCATCAGCACCAGAATACACCACTTCTACTTCTTCTTCATCATCACCCATAACTCAAAGCCTTCCTTTTCCCTAGCTTTGTCGGCTCATGGCGTGCCTCCCTCTCAGACTGAATTGGTGGATGCCAATGAATATCTAGATCATCAGAAGGAAGGGGGCTTGAAAAAGAAGTTGTACTAGCCCTCCTTTTCCTTGCTGTGAATCTGGAAGACAATGGATCATCAGGAGTTGCTTGTTCGGCTGATACCACCGCATGATTCTCGATTTCCAGATGTGCCGCTACTTCTGGAGGAACAAGTATTGTGGGCAGTTGTGGCTCTCCTTGTGGCTCTCAGTGTGCCTCTCCTTGTGCCTCTCCTTGCACCTCTCCCTGCGCCTTTTCTTGCGCCTCTCCTTGTGCCTCTCCTTGCGCCTCCCTTTGTGCCTCTCCTTGCACCTCTCCTTGTTGCACCTGTGGTTGTCGTTGCGGCTGTGGTTGAACACTCGTCAGATAAGTTACACCCTGCGTTGATTGGATGCTACTTTGCAATGAGTCAACGCCAACATCACTTGTGGATGGTGAAAGAGCAATTAAAGTGGCTGCCTCTGCGGCACTCATGGGCTTGGGCCTAACTTGGCGTGGTGGCACTGAGACCAATGAAGCGGAGGTGCTGCTCCCAGTTTGGTCCCCGGCGGACACCACTGCTGCAGGCGTAGTTTTTTTTTACCAAAAAAGTGGCGGTCGGCACACCAGTCTCCTTGGTAAGTGGCGCCACTTGCTTCTTCTGCTCCTTCTTACTGGCAGTGGCACTGGCAACTTTCTTGGTAGAGGAGCTACAGCTAGCTTTCTTTGGGCCCATCTTCTTTGGATGTCAGAACAGCAGGACGCAGTTGCACGAGTTGCAGAGTTGTCTGTGGCCACACGTGACGTCATGTGACGTTGTGCACACACCTGCAGCAGGACTTCTTCCTTGTACTACAACAAGTGATGAGGAGGATGATTCCTGATTCTCAGTCTGTGTGCACCTAAAAGCAAAGAAGCCAGAGGAACATCAGTTAAATAAATGTTGCATATGTCGTGCTTCAATTATTATTATTGCAACTAGGCATTTATTATTATTAACACAACACACCCAAAAACTGAAAGACCCAAAATATCAATTGCAATTCTAATCAAAAATGAATGTTTAAATTAATAGAAGAGAGACCACATAGAGAGAGTTGTTTCATGCACCCATTCAAAACCCTAGGCCTACTGGCCCTCATGCTTGCCGGTCTTTGGCAAAAACTGCCTGGCCTCAATATGCCCCCCCACCCACATGGCTAGGCCAACAACAACTACAAGAAGGGTAGGCCTAAAGGAACACTGAAACATCGAAATACATACAAAAATCACCTCAATCCAATGCCATCCATTCCCTAAATGATGTTTAAATTCAAAAGACCCCACAGAAAGACTTGGTCCATGCACCACTGAGTACCCCTGGGCATAATGGATGAAAGCAAGGCAGACTGGGTGCAGGCCTATGGCACAAAGCACACTGCCTGGCTTTAAAATAGCCCCTAGACCCCCACCCACATGGCCAGGCCCTGGACCAGGCATCACAATGGCCCCCACCCACATGGCCAGGCCCTGGACCAGTCCGAACAACATCCAACAAAAATCACATCAATCCAATGCCATCCATGCCCTAAATGATGTTTAAATTCACGAGACCCCACAGAAAGACTTGGTCCATGCACCACTGTCTACCCCTGGGCATAATGGATGAAAGCAAGGTAGACTGTATGGCACAAATCACACTGCCTGGCTTCAAAATGGCCTAGACCCCACCCACATGTCCAGGCCCTTGACCAGGCCTCAAAATGTCCCCCACCCACATGGCCAGGCCCTGGACCAGGCCTCAACAACACCCAAAAAATCGAAATACACACACAAATCCCCTCAATCCAATGCCATCCATGCCCTTAATGATTTTTAAATTCAAGAGACCCCACAGAAAGACTTGGTCCATGCACTACTAAGTACCCCTGGGCATAATGGATGAAAGCAAGGCAGACTGGGTGCAGACCTATGGCACAAAGCACACTGCCTGGATTCAAAATGGTCCCTAGACCCCCACCCACATGGCAGGCCCTGGACCAGGCCTCAAAATGGCCCCCACCCACATTGCCAGGCCCTGGACCAGGCCCCAACAACACCCAAAAAATACTGTGGCTACCCACAATATATTTTTTTTTAAAGTTGTGAAAAAGTTTATCAATTGCAGCAACTGCAATGCCTCAAACAAACAACACCAACTTACTTGTAAAATCTCAAATCCAAAAGTGATCCAAACAAAAAGTCCTCAAATACAAATATCCAGCAGCAGCCACAAAGAGTAATCCTTCCAGCTCCAGATCCAAATGAAAAGTGACCAGGACATGAACATGGAGCCTGCTGGACAGGAACAGGAAGTTGGAGACTCTGGGGCACCTCCTTCCTCCCACCCCCCCAAAAATGGACTCCTTGCACAAAAAAGTGCAGCCAAATGTCAATCTGAGGAGTTATTTGATCCAAAACATCATTTTCAGAAGGTTTATGCTGCCTGCGATAGATTTCTTGTGCAGAATTGCAATTTTTGCGACTTCAGGAATGCAAGCTGTTAAAATCTCCCGCCGGATGTCAGCTGCGCGTCACATCTACGTATTCGCTATTGTTTACTCTCACGATATGTGATTGCGGGCCCTTATGACGTATTCACATTCTCAAAGTCTCGCAGTGCAAGATGGCGGGACTCCATGACATACTCGCGGTCGAAAAGTCTTGCGCGATCACGCAGCCAGATCCAAAATGTCGCAGCGCACGCAAACCGGGAGGAAAACAACTCGGCGAACTCAGAATCACGGTAAGTCAACTTAGCGCGGGCGAGATTGTATTTTTGAAGTGCGAACAAGCAAAACAAAATCGCAGACTCGCAAATTGCGAATTGTTTGGCAATTTCGCGTGATTCGCAGATCGCGAAATTGCCAAAATTTCGCTAATTCCGCAAGCGGAACACATTTTCAGCCCATGCTTAGTTTTCAAGAATGCATAGGTTTGCTAGGTTCCCCTAGGTAATGGCAGAGCTAGGGTTAAAAATCTACAGCTAGGCACTTTGCAAAAAAAGAGTCTGTTTTCACTGTGAAAATGTGATGTGTCCACATTGCGTTTTGGGCAGTTTTATGTCGCAGGCACTAGGTCTACCCACACAAGTGAGGTGTAATTTTTCTCGGAAGACTTTAGGGAACGCGGGGGGTGAAATATTTGGGATCCATGCAGATTCCAGAACTTTCCACCACAGAAATGTGTTTTTTTTACAATTCTTTAGGTTTGCAAGGGATTCTGGGTAACACCTGGTGAGAGCCAGTCACGTCACCCCATCCTGGATTCCCCTGTGTGTCTAGTTTAAAAAATGTATAGGTTTGATATTTTTCTCTGAGTGTCTGCAGATCTAGGGTTCAAAAACTACAGCTAGGCACTTTGCAAAAAAAAGGGTCAGTTTTCATAGTGAAAATGTGACGTGTCCACGTTGCGCTTTGGGCCATTTTCTGTTGCGGGCACTAGGCCTCACCACACAAGTGAGGTACCATGTTTCTCGGAAGACATTGGGAAATGCGGGGTTGGTGAGTTTTTGTGGATCCACTCAGATTCCAGAATTTTCCACCATAGAACTGTGAGGAAAATGTGTTTTTTTGGACAATTATTTAGGTTTGCAAGGGATTCTGGGTACCACAACCTGGTGATAGCCAGTCAAGTCACCTCTTCCTGGATTACCCTGGGTGTCTAGTCTTTAAACATGCATGTTTGCTAGGTTCCCCTATGTGCCGGCAGAGCTAGGGTTCAAAATCTAAAGCCAGGCACGTTGCAAAAAAGGGTCAGTTTTCACTGTGAAAATGTGATGTGTCCATGTTGCGTTTTGGGCCGTTTCCTGTCGCAGGCTCTAGGCCTACCGACAGTGAGGTATAATTTTTTTCAGAAGACTTGGGGAATGCGGGGTGGGTGGAATTTTATGGATCCATGCAGATTCCAGAACATTCCACCACAGAAATGTGAGGAAAATGTGTATTTTTTGACAAATGTTTAGGTTTGCAAGGGATTCTGGGTAGCAGAACCTGGTGAGAGCCAGTCAAGTCAACCCATCCTATATTCCCCCACATGTCTAGTTTTACAAAATGTATAGGTTTGCTAGGTTTCCCTAGATGCTGGCAAGGCTACGGTTCTAAAACTACAGCTAGGCACTTTGCAAAAAAAGGGTCAGTTTTAACTGTAAAAAATAAAGTGTGTCCATGTTCGGTTTTGAGCCGTTTCCTGTTGTGGGCACTAGTCCTATTCACACAAGTGAGGTTCTATTTTTCTAGGGAGACTTAACATAACACAGAATTGTAGAGCAACTGTTATTACCTATTGACTTTTGATGTATTTCTCCCTTTCAAATGAAAGACAATGTGTAAAAAATAAGTCATTTTGAAAAATGACCTATGATTCTCATGCTAGTATGGGTACTCCCAATTTCCGACATGTGCAAATATCTACTGTTTCTAAACTTTATTTTTTGTTCTAATTTCATACCGATTTTTCCATGAATATATTTTCCCAAATTAATTGCTATATACGCAGTACATATTTAAAAACAATTGCAAGATGCTGCTCAGTTATTGGCTCTGGGTTCATCGGGATCTTAGTGTGCCTACAAGTCCTATATATCCCCACAACCAGAAAGGCCCAGCAGATGTAACGGTATATTGCTTTCAAACAGCTGTCATTATTAGAAGAAGTTACAGGTGAAAATGTTGACACAAATGGCTATTTTTTCAACTAATTTTCAATTTTACCTATATTCATCTGTTAGTTTCTAAAGAGAAGCATTAAAGGATCTACACAAATAACCCCTTGCTGAATTTAGAATTGTGTCTACTTTTAAAAAATGTATAGCTGTTCTGGATCCATTATTGCTTTCTGTTAGACCTGGATTTTTTGCGCAGTCCCTCCTCATTATTATTTATTTTGTCCCCTTTTTGCCCCTCATACCCTTAATATTTTTCTGTCTACTATTTTTTTTAGGTGTTGGTCAAGGGGATAGGTGTTCTTTCTTCCCCCCATAATCTTTTACCTCAGGCCCAGAGGCCTGTTCTGACAGGAAAGTTGGAACCACACAAAATGGTGGCTTCCAACTGCCCCAACTGTCGCACTCAGGACTTGGCCATAGCCTAACATAGGGCATTCCAGAACCTTCTGGTCCATGCTGGACCATTGAAGGGCAGCCTATAAAAGGCGGAATGCGGGGCAGCCATTTTGTCTACCTGTGGAAGTCAGCAGGAGGACAGGCTGTAGCTAAGGGTGGGAAGAGGTTAGACTGAGAGGTGATCTCCTGGACTGGAAAGCTGCCTTATTGGTCCACCTCACTACTCCCCTTTTGGGTACTTGTCCTGGCCCCGCTGTGGGAAGTTACTGGAGACCCTGGGCGCCTAGCTGGCCCCCCTGTCTAAAATTATACAGGGACAGCTTTAGGAGAAGGAGACTGCCGCGCTGCGGAGCGCAGTCCTCTGCCCAGTTTATGAGACTTATTAAGGAGTGCGTCTTCTTTAACTCCCAGCCCCTGTCCAGGGACTGGCAACTGCCCCAGGACTGCTAGCCGCCCCCCCTGGGGTTGGTGTGTGCCAGTGGGTTTTGATTAGCCCAGCTTTTCATCTGCCTTTCCCTTTCACCATCTGCCCCTCACCTGCCCTTGCTGTCGAGTGCTCGTTATCCTGGTGAGGCGTGTGAGGAAGGAGACGCGATCGCCTTGAGGAAGCTGCTGGCCTTGCAGCCCTCCTCCTGGTAGCGCAGACAGGGGGTGTTTGATTCACCGACTGAAGAGGGAAGAGAGCGCCTGCACGGGATACCGACTGAAGAGGGAAGAGAGCGCCTGGAAGGGATAGCGGCCCGGAGTCTGCAGCGGTAGTGTTGTGGAGCCGCTAGCTTCCCGCGCATGCTCCGTGAGTAGGCCAGCGAGTGAGAGCGAGGCGGCGCTTCCTCAGAGCCGCTAATCCCCTGCGCTTGCCCCGTGAGCAGGGGATCGTTCTGGAGAGAGGCGGCGCTTGCGTAGAGATTCTATCTCCTGCGTTTGCCTCGTGGTGCGAGCGACTGAAACCCCCAGCGGCCCCCCCCCCTTACTGAAGAGCCTGAAACCCCCAGCGGGCCCCCCCCTTACTGAAGAACATCAGCGGGAGCGGATCAGCGCATATGTGAAATCCTGTGTGGCCAGGCTGGTGAGGAGGCGACGCTGACAGAGAGAATATCAGCGGTGAGCTCCAGCTTCCCACACTGTGCCAGATGTAAGGTGGGGATCTGGGGTAGTAGAGACTGGACCACGATAAAGGAAGGTCCCACAGCTAAAGTACTACAAACAAGTCCATAGTGTGAAATCAGGGACAGGTTTGACTAGACTGTGATATTGAGACTGGGGGAACTCTCCCAAAGTACTTAAGCATAATACCAGAAAGCCTCATTGGTTATTGAGGCAAGATAAAGTTGCCAGATTAATTAACTGGGTAATATTGTTGGATATGCTGTCTGTTTCCTTTACAGAGGGGGACAGGTGAAGAAGCTAGTCAACAGTGGTTATAAGTAGCCAGAGTTAATTAATGCTGGAGTCTCATTATACCTTTCAGGAATATTTATATAATTGAATGCAGAGTACTAATGTTGGTGTCTGATGCCATGTTCTTTTAATAATAGCTCCTGAAGCAGGTTCACATTTCTGGAGGTGGCACTACTGATGTACATGACATCCAACTGTGATGAGAGTTACTGTTAATGTGGATTTTTAATGCCAGTTAGCACTGCTAATTAGGTTGCTATTAATTCCATAACATCTGCTTGTGCTTATATTGTGTAATAGTTTTCTCTCCCAAAACTTTAGCGGATTGTTTTCACTGGATTGATTGTAAAGTACCGAACGGTAAATTCTAAAGTATAAAAGAACAGAGTATATTATTTTTATAAAGCAGTACTTATTTTCCTATATTTTGGTGTAGCGTTATTTTTGTGTGATATTGCTTGGATTTACTTTTGGGTGGTCTGCAACCTTAACACTGTGCCTCTGAAATGTATGACTTGCCCTAGGCCAGGCTACCCCAGGTTCTAACATTTGGTGCCTAGCGGTGGGATTACTGACTTGGTTGCAGCTACTCACTAGTAATTCAACGCAATACACTAACCTACACCAGGAGTTTTCTCCTTGCGGCCCTCCTAATTTGAATTTTGTTTTTTCTAAATTTATTTCTGGTGGTGGGTGGAGGTTAACCTCAGGTCACTTCGTGGTTTTCTCCTGTGAGTGATTTTAGTCCATGGCAAAGATGGAGTTGAATTTTAAAGAGCTGGAAGCCAATACTGTGGCCCAACTCAGAGATTGGTGTCAGCATCAAGGGGTATTTTTTAATAAAGGTGCCAAGAAAGGAGAGTTGCTGACAAGCATAAGGGCATGGGTGGAAGCTCATTTAAGGGAGGAACCAGAAACTGAAGAGGGTGACGGGGACACTGTCACTGAGGCTGCATTGTTAAACCAAGTGGGAGGTGGGAATCTGCTGACAGGTCCCAGGATACCTTCAAGGGCAAGCAGCAGCGTCTCAGACAGGGGTTTAACTGAAGCCGAGCTGGAAGATAGGAGGGAGGAGAGGAGAATGAAGCTGGAATTAGCTAGGATGGATATGGAAAGGGAGGAAAGGAGGTTAGCTCATGAGCGAACCATCAAGGAGATGGACCTACAAGCCGTCCTAAGAAGGTCTCCCAATCCTGATAATGGTGGCAGCGAAAATAAAGTGAACACCAGGGAATCCAGACCCTATTTACCCAAAGATGTCATTGCTAGCTACATCCCAGGTGATGACATTGCCAAATGGTTGGCCGCCTACGAGGTTTCTTTAAGGGCTCACGGGATCCTAGAAACTCACTGGGGAGGTGGGCTGTATAAATACATGCCACCTGCTGGCAGAGACACCTTGTTGGCTCTGGAGCAGGATGAGCAAACCCACTACCCTGCCATGAAGGTGGCACTGGTGAAAAAGTTTGGACTTACCCCTGAAAGGTACAGACAGAAATTCAGGGGAAGTCACAAAATGAGTACCCAGAATTGGGTAGACTTTTTAGACTACGCCAAGAAAGCTTTGGAGGGTTGGGTCAAGGGCAGCGAGGTAAAAGACTATGAGGGGCTGTACAATCTATTTTTGAAAGAACACCTCCTCGAGAAATGTTTTCCCGAGTTGCGCCAACACCTGGTGGACAGCAAGCTGACCGATCCCCGGAAGCTTGCAGAGGAGGCGGACACTTGGGCAAGTACCCGGGTGTCCTCCAAGGGGACTGGAGGGGATTCTCAAAAAGCCGGACAGGGCGCCCCCCAGAAGAAAGAGGGAGGAGATAAAAAGAAGGAGTTCTCCAAAGGTCCCCAAAATAATTTCCAAGGTAAGGGAGCAGGTTTCACCCCTAGGGCAAACCCGCCCAGAAACCCTAATCCTGGCCAAAGCCAGCAGCCAAGGGTTCTCCACTGTTTTGAATGCGGTGGTGTTGGACATTATAAGGGAGATGTCAAATGCCCAAAGAGACCACCCCCTCCCACCGGAGGAAAGTCACCGGGAGTAGCTAGTGTAGCGCTCGGGGAGGAGTTGCCCTTAGATAAGGGGGGTGAGTGGGCGGGTGTCACCTTAGTGTCCCTGGGAGAGCGGGAGATGGTACCAAAGATCCAGGTGCCCCCAAATACTACAAAGTATGGGCAATGGGTTACCATCAATGGCCAAAGAGGGGAGGCTCTGAGAGATACAGGAGCCAGTATGACTACGGTGAGAAGTCAACTGGTGTCTCCAGAGCAGGTTGTTCCTAATGTACTCCACCCCGCCGCGATGGCTGACGGCAGAATGGGCCACTATCCAGTGGCTGAGGTTCCCTTTGAGTGGGAAGGGGTTGCAGGTTCACTTCTAGTTGCCGTAAGCCCTGCCGTGCCAGTTGATTGTCTGTTGGGGAATGACATGGAGCACAACACTTGGAGAGAGGTGGAATACCGGACGCATTCTGCGATGCTGGGTACACCTGACTGGGCCTGTGTAAGCACACGGTCTGCGACTGCCCGGAGAGGGAGTTCGCCTGGGTTGGAGCCTGGAACAATGGCCCAACCCGCTGCCAAAAAGGGACAGAAACGGAGACAGGGACAGCCTGCTTCGGCTTCCACGCCCCATGGGACAGATCGGCCACCTGCGGTGGTAGGCCAGGAGTCCATGGAGGGGGGAGTAGACTCTCTGGAGGATTTACCCATCCCTGCTGAATGGCATGTTGAGGGAGGTCCTACCAGAGAGGAATTCTGTAAGGGGCAGAGGGAGTGCCCTACCCTTGAGGGACTGAGGCGTCAGGCTGAAGCCCAGGCAGCAGGTGATGCTACGGGACACCACCATATTTACTGGGAGGATGGCCTCCTCTACAGTGAACCCAAGGTACCTCTACCTGGCTCATCAAGGGCCTTGGTGGTCCCGCAGCAATACCGAGCCTTTCTGCTGGAATTGGCTCATGCGATACCACTGGCAGGACACTTAGGCCAGGACAAGACCTTTGCACGGCTTGTCCTCCACTTTTACTGGCCTCGGATGAAAGTGGCGTCCAACACATACTGTAGGACATGTGTATCCTGCCAGACCAGTGGGAAAACAGGGGTGAAGCTAAAGGCTCCCCTGGAACCACTTCCTGTCGTTAGCACCCCCTTTGAAAGGGTGGGCATCGACATTGTAGGGCCAGAGGTCATCCTGATGTTGGTGACTGATGGTGCTGAGGAAGCAGAAAGCGAGCCTCTCCCAGATCTCTTTTCATGTCAAGAGAAGGATGGGTCGGTGGAGGGAGTGATTCTCTCCCCGTCTCTCACTCCTGAGCAACGAGAGGATTGCCGCCAGGTATTGGGGCAGTACTCTTCGCTGTTTTCCCTTGTCCCGGGAAGAACCCACCTGTGTACCCATGATGTGGACACAGGAGACAGCCCCCCAGTGAAATCCAAGACCTACAGGCTGTCGGACAAGGTGAAGGCTAGCATCCATGGCGAAGTTGCCAAGATGTTGGAGCTAGGAGTGATAGAACCGTCTAGCAGCCCTTGGTCCAGTCCGGTGGTGCTAGTCCCAAAAGCCGCCCCACCGGGCACCACACCAGAACTGAGGTTCTGTGTGGATTACCGAGGACTGAACTCAGTTACCAAGACTGATGCTCATCCAATCCCCAGGGCGGATGAGTTAATTCACCGGCTAGGAGCTGCCCAATACCTAAGTACCTTTGACCTCACTTCAGGGTACTGGCAGATCTCCTTGACAGAGGGAGCAAGGGAAAGGTCAGCCTTCTCCACGCCTGAGGGACACTTCCAGTTCTGTGTGATGCCCTTTGGGCTCAAGAATGCCCCTGCCACATTTCAGCAACTGGTGAACCAGGATCTCTCTGGAATGGAGGGTTTCTCGGCTGCTTACCTGGATGACATTGCTGTCTTCAGTAGCAGTTGGGAGGACCACTTGCAACATTTGCAAGCAGTTCTCCAGGCGCTGAAACAAGCTGGATTGACCATCAAAGCCAGCAAATGCCAGATTGGGCAGGGGTCGGTTGTGTACCTTGGACACTTGGTGGGTAGGGGGTCAGTGCAGCCCCTGCAGGCGAAGATTGAGGCAATCATGGCCTGGGAACCCCCAAGACACAGACTGAGGTCCGAGCTTTCCTAGGCCTCACAGGTTACTACCGTCGCTTTGTGAAGGGGTATGGCACTATTGTAGCGCCCCTCACAGAGCTCACCTCTAGGAAACAACCTCGACGGGTAGTTTGGACAAAGGCTTGTCAGCAAGCCTTTGAAAAGTTGAAGCAGGCTATGTGTGAAGCACCGGTCCTGAAGGCTCCCGATTTCTCCAAGGAGTTCATTGTTCAAACAGATGCATCCGAACATGGCATTGGGGCAGTGTTATCGCAACTAAATGAAGAGGGCCTGGATCAGCCTGTAGTCTTCCTATCCAGGAGACTGCTTCCCCGGGAACAGAAGTGGAGTGCAATTGAGAGGGAAGCTTTTGCGGTGGTGTGGGCTCTGAAGAAGCTGCGGCCATACCTCTTTGGCTCACACTTCCTGATTCAGACTGACCACCGCCCCCTTCGTTGGCTGATGCAAATGAAGGGGGAAAATCCCAAGCTGTTGAGGTGGTCCATCTCCCTACAGGGAATGGACTTCCGGGTGGAACATCGGCCTGGAGTGGACCACGCCAATGCAGACGGTCTCTCCAGGTATTTCCGCCTTAGTGAAGAGGACTCCCAAGGGGTTGGGTAGTTCTCCCCACTTTCAGCTGGGGGGGACGCGTGTTAGACCTGTCTGGATTTTTTGCGCAGTCCCTCCTCATTATTATTTATTTTGTCCCCTTTTTGCCCCTCATACCCTTAATATTTTTCTGTCTACTATTTTTTTTAGGTGTTGGTCAAGGGGATAGGTGTTCTTTCTTCCCCCCATAATCTTTTACCTCAGGCCCAGAGGCCTGTTCTGACAGGAAAGTTGGAACCACACAAAATGGTGGCTTCCAACTGCCCCAACTGTCGCACTCAGGACTTGGCCATAGCCTAACATAGGGCATTCCAGAACCTTCTGGTCCATGCTGGACCATTGAAGGGCAGCCTATAAAAGGCGGAATGCGGGGCAGCCATTTTGTCTACCTGTGGAAGTCAGCAGGAGGACAGGCTGTAGCTAAGGGTGGGAAGAGGTTAGACTGAGAGGTGATCTCCTGGACTGGAAAGCTGCCTTATTGGTCCACCTCACTACTCCCCTTTTGGGTACTTGTCCTGGCCCCGCTGTGGGAAGTTACTGGAGACCCTGGGCGCCTAGCTGGCCCCCCTGTCTAAAATTATACAGGGACAGCTTTAGGAGAAGGAGACTGCCGCGCTGCGGAGCGCAGTCCTCTGCCCAGTTTATGAGACTTATTAAGGAGTGCGTCTTCTTTTACCCCCAGCCCCTGTCCAGGGACTGGCAACTGCCCCAGGACTGCTAGCCGCCCCCCTGGGGTTGGTGTGTGCCAGTGGGTTTTGATTAGCCCAGCTTTTCATCTGCCTTTCCCTTTCACCATCTGCCCCTCACCTGCCCTTGCTGTCGAGTGCTCGTTATCCTGGTGAGGCGTGTGAGGAAGGAGACGCGATCGCCTTGAGGAAGCTGCTGGCCTTGCAGCCCTCCTCCTGGTAGCGCAGACAGGGGGTGTTTGATTCACCGACTGAAGAGGGAAGAGAGCGCCTGCACGGGATACCGACTGAAGAGGGAAGAGAGCGCCTGGAAGGGATAGCGGCCCGGAGTCTGCAGCGGTAGTGTTGTGGAGCCGCTAGCTTCCCGCGCATGCTCCGTGAGTAGGCCAGCGAGTGAGAGCGAGGCGGCGCTTCCTCAGAGCCGCTAATCCCCTGCGCTTGCCCCGTGAGCAGGGGATCGGTCTGGAGAGAGGCGGCGCTTGCGTAGAGATTCTATCTCCCGCGTTTGCCTCATGGTGCGAGCGACGGAAAACCCCAGCGGCCCCCCCCCTTACTGAAGAGCCTGAAACCCCCAGCGGGCCCCCCCCTTACTGAAGAACATCAGCGGGAGCGGATCAGCGCATATGTGAAATCCTGTGTGGCCAGGCTGGTGAGGAGGCGACGCTGACAGAGAGAATATCAGCGGTGAGCTCCAGCTTCCCACACTGTGCCACAAGTAAGGTGGGGATCTGGGGTAGTAGAGACTGGACCACGATAAAGGAAGGTCCCACAGCTAAAGTACTACAAACAAGTCCATAGTGTGAAATCAGGGACAGGTTTGACTAGACTGTGATATTGAGACTGGGGGAACTCTCCCAAAGTACTTAAGCATAATACCAGAAAGCCTCATTGGTTATTGAGGCAAGATAAAGTTGCCAGATTAATTAACTGGGTAATATTGTTGGATATGCTGTCTGTTTCCTTTACAGAGGGGGACAGGTGAAGAAGCTAGTCAACAGTGGTTATAAGTAGCCAGAGTTAATTAATGCTGGAGTCTCATTATACCTTTCAGGAATATTTATATAATTGAATGCAGAGTACTAATGTAGGTGTCTGATGCCATGTTCTTTTAATAATAGCTCCTGAAGCAGGTTCACATTTCTGGAGGTGGCACTACTGATGTACATGACATCCAACTGTGATGAGAGTTACTGTTAATGTGGATTTTTAATGCCAGTTAGCACTGCTAATTAGGTTGCTATTAATTCCATAACATCTGCTTGTGCTTATATTGTGTAATAGTTTTCTCTCCCAAAACTTTAGCGGATTGTTTTCACTGGATTGATTGTAAAGTACTGAACGGTAAATTCTAAAGTATAAAAGAACAGAGTATATTATTTTTATAAAGCAGTACTTATTTTCCTATATTTTGGTGTAGCGTTATTTTTGTGTGATATTGCGTGGATTTAGTTTTGGGTGGTCTGCAACCTTAACACTGTGCCTCTGAAATGTATGACTTGCCCTAGGCCAGGCTACCCCAGGTTCTAACACTTTCATACCCATTTCTACCATTAACTGGAAGGAGGATGAAAGCACAAAAAATAGCAAATATAGGCTATGTCCCAGAAAAATGCCAAAACTGTGTAAAAAAATGTGGTTTTCTGACATAAGTCTGCTTGTCCCTGAAAGCTCAGCACCACAACCCTTTGTTGATACCATTTGCAGGGAAAACAACAGACGCTTTCAACTGTAGCCTTTTTAAAAAAAAAAAACTAGGATTTAGCTGTATTTTTTGCTATTTTCTGGGTCCCCTCCAGGGTAATCCACAAACCCTGGTAATCTTTAGAATTTCCGTGATGTTGGAAGAAAATGACGCAAATTTGGTGTGGATACCTTATGTGGTCAAAAAGTTACAGGGGCATAAGCGCAAACTACTCCAAATAGCCAAAAAAAAAGCTTCGCACAGAGGGCGGACTGGCCTAGCAGCAAAGGGGTTAAGATTGTTATAATACCATCACAGATCATGGGAGATATCTATCATGGCCAAAGGCCTAGCCTCAGATGTTGATGTCAAAATTTCATTCATTAAATTTGCATTCATTCATGTGTGGGGATCCACACAAAGCACCTTTCCAGAGCTGATTGATGTAAGGTCTACATTTGCCCACACTTGATACATTACACATTACCACGCTTTGGAGAGCATTGCCAGGAGGCTCAAAGGCTCGTACCAAAACTGTTGAAGTAGCAATGTGTAGCATTTATCTGAAAAGTAGGACAAAGGGGCGTGTGGGGGCAAGATGGCGGCCGCGTGAGGTAGTGCGGATGATTGCTCCCTCACCTACTAGCCTAATGCCTTAGCTAACTTGCCTGTAACTCTCAACAACCAGTGACCGGATCCAGTGGCTCTTCCGCGGCTCTACCCGCTGGTCTCCCGCAGCTCTATCGCGGCTCTACCCGCTTTCACGCGGCTCCTCCGCGCTCTCCCGTGGCTCCAGCGGCTCTTTTGTGGCTCTCCCGCGGCTTCTACGACTCTCCCGCGGCTCTCTACATGGCTCTCCCGGGAATGCTGCACCCTAGGAGTGGCGGCTGGTGTGGAGCGGATTGTCCCCGGATTGGATTTCCAGATTTGCTGTCTGATGGCTGCTGCCTCCCTTACTCGACAGCTTTGCGGTTCCACAGTGGGTGAGGCTCCAAGAGAGTGTTGTGGCTGTGTAGGGTGGATGGTGGCATTGTGGATTGCCCAGATTGCAAGGACAGAGCTGGCGGATTTCCGCTTACGGACTTTGCAGAGTGGAGTTGGGTGGAGGCAGTGTGGTACAGCTCTCTACTTGTGTTTCTCTAGTCGCCAACAAATGGCCCCCCGTGTGATTAAGGATGGGGTTAAGGATGCTGCAAAGGAAGGGGCTAAGGAAGGGGTTAAAGAAGGGGCCAAGGATGTGACTCCCAGCAGCAAGGATGGCAGCAAAGTGGATGCTGGAAAACCCGACACGGATCACACTCCAGATCCAGGAACCAAGATGAAAACTCTGACGGTCCCTGGCATGTTTGCGGGAAAACCGGTAAGCCGCCAACCCCTACCACAGCCCAAGCGTGCCACCGAACGTACGCCTATTCTATTAAGGAGTAAGAAAACTACTACAAATGCGCCTGTCTCTATGCAAAGGTGGGCTGGGGTGTAGAAGCCACAAGTGTGACGGAAACTCCTGGCTCTGTATCTGTCTCTATGCAAATACCAAGCATCTTGTTAAACCCTGCCAGTGCTATTTCTTTATGTGACAGTGCTCAATCTATGTAGTCAGTGCCCCCTGCCACTGCATTAATAGGGGTAACCGGTATACTAGGGTTGGAAAACAACAGTCCTGCGGAGTCTATTCTCTCTACTCAAGCTTTAAGTCTGACAGGGGAAAATGCTGGCCCTGACTCAAGACGCCTAGAACTAGAGCTGAATTCTCTCTGAGAGGCGCAGGATGGAGGGGGCGTAATACCCGGTATCCCGGACGGAGATAATTTTTTCTCCATGGCAGAGGAATCAGATTCTGCCGCGGGAAGTGAGCTGGATATAGAATCATTGGAGGGGGAAGGGTCAGCAGAGACCAGTGATACGGACAGTGCACCCAACACCGTGGAAACACTCAGACAGGCTGGTACCCATGCTAGGCGGGGGAGTGAGCGCCAAAAAACCAACCGTGCCCAGTCTGAATCGGATCAACATCTACAGTGGGACTATTCTAATATTAATCTTGACCATGAAGGGGAAGAAGATGGGTGTGGTTCTCAAGAGAACCCCCAGTCATCTGGGTCTAAGGCTGGGCAGGGACCTTCAACGGCTCTTGTATATGCAACTCTCAAAGCGATGCAATTGGACGCCCGTCAAGAACATAAAAGGGTAAATGGCGACAAAAACAATTCAGGGGCAAGTAGAAAGACTACAAAAGCCTGCACTGAAGTCATGGCCCGTACAACGGTGCTGGAGGAACGGGTGGTGAGCCTTGAAGCTGGGTTTGAGAGCTCCGAGCAGAAGACCTCAGCTAATGATGCCAGAATGATGGATGTTTTGTGGAAACTTGAGAAGTCGGAGAATAGACAGCGGCGAAACAATCTGCGCCTGTTGGGTATTGAAGAGAATGCTGAGGGGGTGATATACACAGCTTTGTAATCAAACTTTTCAAGTCTGCTTTTCCAGAGTTATCATCCTAGAACTGGGAAGCTGAGATCCAGTGTGTACATCACTTCACCCTAATGCTCAAGAAAAATGCAGGGCAAGATCAGAGGCCGCGAGCCATCCTTATTTTTTGGGGGAATTTTCTTCTGCGACAGGCAGTGTTTGAAAAGGCTAGACCAGATGCCAAGAAATCCGCTGAAGGACAGACTTTTTTTGTGAGGTCGGACTTCTGCCATACCACAGTGGAGAGACGGTGGGGTCTGAGGCAGATGATCCCATCATTCCAGAAACTTGGTTGTGAGATTTATGTGATGAATCCTGCTCGCTTGAAAGTGATCTTTCAGGGTCGGACAAGGGTGTTCCCGTCTGAGATCCAAGCGGGGGATTATTTGAAAGAGTTATCGGGAGAATAGGACTGGGTGTTTGTGGAAGGGTTAAGTGTTCTTCTTTCTATTTGATCTTGTTGAAGCTATCTATTTATTTCTTGTCTATTCATCTTCTTTACTTGGATCTTTTGTACTCTACTGGTATTTTTGATGTATTTGATGTATTTTGTCGGATGGAGACTTCTGTGTTAATGGAGTAGGGATCTGGGTGCTGGATTTTTTCTTGATATAGGCTAAGCCATGGCATCTGCCTGATTTTTTTTTTATTATTCTCTTTTTTTCTTGGGTCAGGGAGCAACGGGGGCGCACAACGTGGGAGGCATCACAAGGGTCTGGCGACCTATTTTGCCGATGTGACGGGGGTGGGGAGCGGGGTGGGGGTGGGCGGATCCTTATTAAGGGGGGCAAGGTAATGGGCATGTGGGAAGTAGCTATCACAACTTATGTGCTTTTTCTTGGTCTTTGCTGTGTTTATTGCTGGTACAGTATATATAAGCAATGGGGGGTGTCCGGATAGCCACGATTACCACTTGTGGGTTGAATGACCCAGTCAAGCGGGGTAGGATTAAAGAGGATATTCGAATTCTCAGGGCCGATATTATTTGTCTCCAGGAGACTCATTTTCAAGCTAGTAAAAGCTAAATTTTGAAATTTGATGGGTTTCAGATGGTGATATGTACAAAACAGGAAACCAAGACATGGGGGGTTGCTATAGTTGCCCGTAGGGGTTTGGCGAACTTTCCACGGTCGATCTCTGATAAATATGGTAGATGGGCCATTACTCAATGTGTGATAGATAATAATGCTTTCACCCTTTTCTCTGTTTATGGCCCGGTATTGGATGCTACTGAGGTGTAAGACTGGCTGAATACAGAATTGGTGGGCTGGCCACTCCCACTGATTATTTGTGGCGATTTTAATATAAATCTGGGCTGGGCTGTACAGAATCCTACCGAAGTTGATTACCAGGGGTGGAAACCCAAGGTTTTTATGTCTTTGTGTCAAATGAGAGAGCTCCATGGGCTAGTAGATGTGTGGGCTGCAATAAGAAACGGGGAAGATGGGTTTACATATTATTCCGCCCCGCATCAATCACATTCCAGGTTAGACTATTTTTTTATTTCTCATAATTTGGTGGCGGGTTGTAACATTCAGAAATATCCCATGGTTTTGTCTGATCATAATCCATTGGTTCTGGAACTCTCACTTAAGTGTGTGAAGAACAGATCCAGCTGGACTTTTAATCGGACTCTATTGAGTGATAACCAATATGTGTAACAGATAGGCATCTGGATCACTAGGTTCTTTGCGGAAAATCAAGGGAGCACTAGTCCTCAATTTGTTTGGGATGCACTATAAGCCGGGGTGAGAGGGGAGATGACACAGTTCGGCTGGCAGATTCAAAAACAAGAGAAGGATAAGATTAAGAATCTATATGCGGAATTGAGCAGAGCCGAATTAAACCTGGGTCAGGTGATTCTGGATGAAGGGGATATTGAGGCGGCACAAACGCAGATTGCAACTTCTAGAGCTGCTATAACCGAGATCTCAGCTAGTAAGGCAGCTGCCAGGTATGTTGCCTGACGCTCGCAAATGTACGAAAGCAATTAAAGAACCGGACATACCCTTGCTCTACGTATTAGGGAAAAGGATGCTCAAGCCCAAATTATGGGAATTAATGATCCAGATATTGGTTTTGTAAGAGACTCTGATGCTATTCTTCTAGCTTTTGAAAAATGTTACCAGAGATTATACTCAGAGGAAAGGATTCATACTATGCAGGATGAGATAGTGTGATTCCTTGATCAAGTTCCAATTGAACCTTTGTCCCCTATAGATCTTGGTATGCTGGAAGCACCAATCACCTTAGCTGAAGTTGGCAAGGCCCTAAAATCAATTCCATCTGGTAAAGCTGTTTGGCTTGATTTTTTGCAAGGAGAATTTTGTAAAAAATTCGCCATGCACCTCGCCTCACTCTTGTTGGAACTTTTCAGTCTGATTCAGGTGGGGGAATCTCCACCTATTCATGGAGATTTGCCAAAATTGTAGTTTTTTTAAAGAAAGGCAAGCCAGCTACCGATCTATGTGTTTACCAGCCAACTACTTTGATAAGAATGACGTTAACATTTATTCCAAGATTTCTGCGAACAGACTTGCCTCAGTCATTAAAAAAGTAGTATCACATAATCAACATGGTTTTGTTCCGGGTCGAGAAACTATAGATCATACCCATAGAGTCATAATTTTTTTGGACTACACCAAGGTGACAGGAGACCCTATGGTGTTACTTCTACTCGACGCTGAAAAAGCTTTAGGGTGTCCTGGCCTTTTTATGGGCTGTTATGAAGCACTACGGAATTAAGGAAGGTTATATTTGGGCTATAAAAGGCATGTATTTAGATCCTGTCGCCAAGATAGCACTAAAGGGAATCTATTCTGGAGAGATTAGCATAGAGTGGGGTACCAGGCAAGGCTGTCCCTGCTCTCCTTTGCTATTTGCAATCTACATTAACCCCCTAATCAGATTAATACAAGAGAGTCAGGCAATTCAACCTGTATGTGCTCCAGGAGGGGGGGTAAAAATCTTAGGATATGCTGATGACCTAGCAATAGTTACTCCAGCTCCACATGAGACTTTAGCTGCGCTAGGGTCCATCACATCTCGATTTGGGGAAATCTCAGGCTATCATATTAATGAAAGCAAAACGCAAATAGTGATAAATGAGAAGGTAGATATGTCTGATCCACGAATTGTACCTAGCGCAAGATATTTCGGGGTCGAGATTAGTTCCGACCCAGCCACAATTGTTGATCTAAATCTCGTGCCATTCTTAGGAAAAATGAAAACTGACACTAAGAGAATGAGTAATCTACATTTGACACTTAAGGGGCGAAGTAATGTCATTAAAATGTTTTTTTGCCAAAAATTATTTATTATTTTAGGGCTATCCCTCTGGAATTTAGTAGTTTGGATCCGGAAATTTGATCAATTTATTTCTTGGTTTTTATGGGTGGGGCAGCGCCCAAGACCGGCCTTACGATATATGTCTTTGCCAAGAGACCGGGGGGGATGGTCCGTTCCTAATTTCCAGATCTATTATTGGGCCACCACTCTGAAGTACTCTGTTGAACTGATAAATGGTGCTAATTCAGATGACTTTGGATGCTCGATTTTTCAACTTCTTTGTGGGGCAGAGGCCAGGGGTTTGTTACTGCGACAGATTGATTTTGCGTATTTTAAGAGGGTTAAGTTTAAGGTGCTGCTTAGTGTATATAAAGTCTGGACTGCAGTCAGGAAAAAGATTGGAATCCCCCGGGTGCATAGGTATTCCCATTTTGGCAGCAATGCCACTCTTTGTTCGGATATTTTTAATGATGGCTAATTTCGCAGGTGGAGGGAGAAAGGGATTTATTTTATTGTGGATCTTTTGTCCGGGGATTGTATACTTTCTTTTGATGTTCTTAAAGACGGGTTCGGGATTGGGAACAAGGATTTCTTTAAATTTCTACAAGTTAGGAATTTTCTAGATAAGAAATATCACAATCAGGGACAAATCCCCTTGCTAGAAATATTTAGAAAAAATATGGCACCACAAACAGCAGCTATTCATAAAGTCATAACGGAAATAATGGGGGATGACTTAGCTAAACACATTGAACGATGGCAAGTGCAGGTACAGGCTGGGCAGGGGGACTGTGAGGACTCTCTGTACTATAGCCAAACAACATGTATATCTGCCAATCTACAAGTACAGTGTTTCAAAACTTGGTGTAATTTGTATGTCACCCCGGCTCGAATATATAGGTGGGGGGTACTGCTGGTATTAGCTGCTCGCGCTGTGGAGAGGTGGCCGCGGATAGCACTCATATGTTCGTGACCTGCTCGAAACGTTCTCAATTACTATCTAAAATCAAACTTAGCCTGAGGGCAATCTTGGGTTTTTCTCTGATACTTACCCCATTGACTGTCATGTTGGGTATTTCCGATCAAGCGATGGATGAAAATCATAAGAAACTTGTATTTGTTGCAATGGCTGTCTATCGTCTATGTATAGCCACAGTATGGCTAGATGTAACCCCCCCGACTGAAAATGCTTGGCTTAATAAACTCATGTCTGTATATAATTGGGAAATGGCGGTGGTGAAGAGGAGAGGAAGGCGGGCTAGAGAGAAAGGAGAGAAGCTCTGGTTGCCTATGTCTAATTGGCTCAATCGCTAGGCAAAGACATATTTATATTTTCTTCTTTTCCATGTACCCATTTATTGTATTATTGTATCATGCCATTATCTAATTCTTATTCGGTTTTTCTTTTCTATTTGTTTTCTCCTCATTCTTGTTGAATTGGTTTGCTGGGGGAAGGATGGATCCGCTGGGGTGGGGGGATGAAAAATTATGAAAAATATTTGGGGAATTAACCACAGTTTCTGATTTTTCTGTTGACAGCCATTGAATATGTTTATTTTCTGTGCTTGGTACCCCAATAAAAAATTTTAAAAAATTAAAACAAAAACAATGAAAAGTAGGACAAAGGAGATGTTTACCAAACATTTTCCCACTTCAGAAATTCTGAGATGTGTAATGTGTTAAGCATGTATGTCTTTATGCAAGCAGGAATGGTTGTCTACATACACAAATAATTGAAATATGGTGTAATAGTGCGGTTTAGTTGGAAAGTTTTCCTGCATGGTAGGAGTTGTGCACCCCTGCACTGTATTGTTGTCTGGATCCCTAATGCTGGTTTGTTTCCATAGTTGAACATGGAATATGCGTGTGTGTCATCACATAGGCCTGCGTCCTACATTGCAGCCTTGTTGGCTAGGAGGGGGGCACCCAAAGAGCTACCCTCATAGTTGTAGAATGCTACTGCCTTCGCCAGGAGAAAAGCAGTGTAAGCATGGTGGTGGTAGCATACACTATAGTGATCAGTAGTAGTGAACATGGCCATTCGACCCTGGGTCACTGGAGTGAGGGCTACAGGCTCACTCACCTCTTATAAAGCTCTAATGCCGTGTGCTTAGCATAGCTTAGGTTGACAGGTAGATATAGATGTGTGTGTATGAAAAAATGCTTGTGCCAGTGCAAGACATACACTGCACATTCTGTGAAATGTAGGACAGTGTGCCCATGGTAAATGTTTGTCTGCTGCTAGTGTCTGTTCAAAGTGTCACACGCTTGGACACATCTTAGGAAGCGAGGGATTGGGCTCAAAATGCTCCTTCCTCCCCATTGGGCTTTCCTGACTCTTGGGACTACCACCAGCTCCTGCTCTGCTGACCGTAGTGTTCTTACAGGCTTGTACCACATGAAGAGCTGCATCATGCATTGGGGGCCTAGACCATGCAAAGCCTTAAAAATTACTCAGAGCGTTTTAAAAATTATTATTTTACGCACTGGTAGCCAGTGTAGCTTCACCAAGTCATGAGTTACCGAAGCAAACTTGGGTGTGCCCGTAATCAGACGAGCTGGCTGCTGCGTTCTGCAGGATTTTGAAGTTTATTTAACAGCCCCTGTTGGGCGTTCAGCAGCAAGCTGTTACAATAATCTAGTCGGGACATCACCAATCCAGTGACCACTGTCTTCCTATGTTCATCCGCCAGGAACGGTAGGACTTTCTGAATAGTTTTCAACACATAGTGGGTAGCTGAGGACAAGGCATTGATGTGTGGTCTGAAGGACAGTAAATCATCCATCACAACACCCAGGTTTTTGACCTTTGAAACCGGGGAGTGTGGAGCCCCCATTTCCTCTGGCCACCAGCGAGGGGACCAGAAGTTATCTCTGGACCCAAACAGCAACACTTCCGTTTTTGCTGAATTAAGCTTAAGGCAGTTTGCTGCCATCCAGATGCTGATCTCCTGCATGCAGCCTCTGAACCTGTCTGCCGTGCTCTCCATTTCACCCTGAAGTAGCGACACCACAATCTGCGTGTCGTCAGCGTAAGATGTAAGGTTAAAACCAAAGGATCTGATGATTGGGGCCAGGGTGGAGACATACACGTTAAAAAGAGTCGGACTCAAGGAGGACCCCTGCGGGACTCCACAGGGGAGCACAAATGGGTCCGATTCAAAATCCCCCAAGGTCACCGTCTGAGTCCTGCTGGATAAAAAGGCTTGCAAGATTTTAAGTGCCTTTCCTTGGATCCCACAGGCCCCCAATCGGTCCACCAATAATTTGTGGTAGACCGTATCGAAGGTCGCGGACAAGTCCAATAGGATCAGAGCCGCTCTACCACCTGCGTCCATCACAGTTCTTATGTCCTTGGCTGATTTGATCAGGGCCGATTCTGTGCTGTGCCCAGCTCGAAATCCATGCTGTGATGGATGTAGGCACTCACCTGTCCCCAGGAAGGTGCTCAGCTGTGTGTTTAGTATGCACTCCATGATTTTGGCTGGGAGGGGTAACCTGGCGATCGGCCGATAGTTATTCAGGTCAGTTATGTCTAGGTTTTTGTTTTTTAAAAGGGGCAAGATGGACGCATGTTTCCATAATGACGAAAACTCCCCGCTATCTAGCATGACATTGAACAGTGGAGTAAGTGTAGAGACGATGGTAGAAGATGCTAATTTGGCAATGGTGGCTGGACAAGGGTCACGGGGGGAGCCTGAGTTTATCCTCTGTAGCCGGATTACAACCTCCTCTTCCTTGATTGGGGCGAAGTTAAGTAGTCTTTCCATATTTCAATCAATCTCAGGGTTTGTTTTAGAGGCAGTTGTTTCAGAGGCGTTTGTCTTGACTTGGTTATCCAGGGGGTGGAAGATCTTTTCTACTTTACCCAGAAAGAATTTGTCCAAGTCTTCACACAATTGGCGACTTGGAGGTATCTCCATTGGTTTGGGGATTGCCAAGGAGGACACTGTATAAAATAATTCCTATGGGGAGTTGCTTGCTTCTTTAATGCGTTTAGTAAAAAACGCACATTTGGCCAGGCAGATCATCTCCTTGTAAACTCTCAGTTCTACATTGAATCATTTTTTGTCCTCCTTCCTGTAGTTCTTCCGCCAGGTTCTTTCCAGTTTTTTACAGAGAACTTTGTGGTCCCTGATTTGTTCTGAGTACCAGGGTGCTGAAGGATTTGTGAGCGTAGAATTATAGATTGTGGGGGGCGCTAGTTGTCTACATGCAGCGTCCAGCCAGCTTGTATAGGCTGTGGCCGCATCCTCAACATTTTCTGTGGGGGGTGCCATTGAGGTTCTCAGTAAGCCTTCAAGTGCCTCGCCTTCTAAGCTTTTCCATTTTCTGATCAATCTCGGTGGCATTTTCACCTTACTATGTCTAGAAGGGGGGCAAGAAGAATTGTAAACTGGATTGCGGCATGATCCGACCAGGAAACCGGCTGTACAGCCGTAATTTCTAGGTTGGGGTGATTAGAAAATATGCCATCTAGGGTGTGACCTACCCTATGAGTGCGGCCGCAAATCCTTTGTGTTAACTCTACCCCTTGCAACAGTTCTACAAGATCCAGGGTATCTGCGTCTGACACGTTTTCAAGATGGAAATTAAAATCCCCTAATACTGTGAAGGTGTTAGCGCATACCGCTTCCTCTAGCAGACTGCTCAGCGCCGTAAGAAATTGAGCTTTTGCTCCGGGTGGCCTATAGTTAGACAGCCTCTAAAGGAGTGATGATCAGAGAGAGTAAAGTTAAAAACTAATGCTTCATCTAGGTCGGTTACGCCCGGCTGGAAAGTCCCTCTGATAGATTTGTGGTGAATAATGGCCAGCCCTCCCCTCTTTTCCTTTCTCTGTTCAGCGTAAAACACACATAATCCGGGGGAGTAGCTTTAACAATATCTGGGCCAGAGGCTGCGTCTGTCCAGGATTCTGTTATGAAAGCTATCCCAACATTAGAGTCCTGTACAAGTTCAGCCAGTTCAATACTGTGCTTCACCAGGGATCTAGCGTTGAGTAGTAAACATTTTACAGTGGCGTCCTCTTTCCTTACGGTGTTTCCGTGTGAGACTAAGACAGATGTAGAGGCTTGCCATAGTAGGTTGGGAAGAGCCTGCTTACAGTGGACAAACTGATAAGGATGGGTCGGCGGGTCTCCTCCCAAATCCAGAGTGACACAGTCTGTGTTATTAAAGTTGCCCCTTAGTGCCCGCAGCAAATTACGGTTGTAGGAATAGGGCGTAATAGGATTTAGAGGCATCCCACCAGGGGTCCTGGCTCTGGGCGCTGGTCTGGCGCGGACGGGCGCGGACGGGCTTGCCCTTGGCGCGCCTTTGGTGCGCCGCCGGCGTGCCCACTGCGCTCGTCCACTGCACTTCCTGGCCAAGGTGTCATTTTATACAAGCAGGGGCGTGAGGGGCGGAGCACTAGACTGCTCGCCAGCACTGCTCCTCACCAAAGATGGCGGGGCCAAATGGGGCGATGTGGCTTAGGTTCGAGCCCTTGAAGTGCAAATGAGCAATTTTAAAATGACCAAATATAAAATTACACTATTAAAACCAACTAGCAGCAAGATTCAAAAATCACTTTCAGGTCCTGGCTTCCGCCTCAGGACAGATCGAGCAGACCACACACACACTAGCATTTGACTGTGGCTGACATCCAGGTTTGTACCCAGGTAACTCATATGAATCTTGTTGTGGGATTAATTTGCTTTGGAGTCCTGCCTTGTTGTGCTGCCCTGCTGCCTTCTGTTCGTGGTTAATAAGAATTGGGTATGTATCACTGTATCCCAGAGTGACTGCAAGGGCTAGCTGACTGGCCTCCCAATATGTAGTCTCAGGAACATAAAAAATTCCAACCACCCTGCTTCTGCACCTGGACTCTGCAATATGTCAGTCTGCCATGCCAAGTGGTGCTACCCCAGTCCTCGACCCTTGGAAGTGGCCCTACGTTTGCTGCAGCAGAATGCATGCATCATGTTGAACTGATGCTTTGGCACTGATGCCCAGATCAGAACCAGTGCATCGCCTCTGTTGTATGGATCGCATTGGTGCGTCACCTCTGTTGCATGAATCAGCATTGACGCTTCACCGCCATTGCAAAGCCCTTAACATTGCTGCATCAGTGCAACTGTGTGGCTATGTGTGTTGCGCTATATGGGCCACTGTGTAGGAAACATATGTGCTGCATGGGTATTTGCGATGCACTAAATAGGCTGCTGCCTAGATACATTGATATAGAGTCGGAAAATGTTTTGTTTGATAGATAGTACTGCATTATGCAATGTACATTTGTTTAGTAATGTGTCATAAAATGTTCTACAAATGTTGAAAAGCTGCCTGGCACACCCATGTGGCTGCATACCAGTAAGTGTAAATGCTACTTTCACTTTCTATTAGTGTGTGTTGGTTGGTATTGGAGGATTGTGGAGTGTTGTGGGAGATTGGTGGTTATTTGGCTGTTTTTGTTGGCGTCCGTGTCTGTTCTGTCCTTGTGAATAATATTTTGGTTAGTCTTTGTGCCTACGTGTTGTTTTTTGTATTTGTATTCTTGGTTGTTTGTCCAATTTGTGATAATAGTAAATTAGGTATAGTTAAAGGTTTAAGGAGTGTATTTTTGCCAGTGGGTAAGGATAGGTTGGGCCTGTTGCTGGGAAGGGGAGAAGGAAGAATTTGACAAATGGAGATGTTGAATCTTTGAATCTGGATGGTCATGCCCTTTCTGCCACAGCTGCTGGCTGCAGGAGCCAGAGTCAGGAAAGGCTGCAGACCCAAAGATTGTAAGGAACGATGGGAGTGGGTGTGGTGGTAGATGGGCAAGGTGACCCATGAGGAGTGCTTTGTCTCCCAACTGAAACATCATTGGGCGGAAGTAATTGCCCAAGAAGCTGATGTGCTAGACTGGCTGGATTTGGAGATTGGAGGCCCCAAAGGTATGTATAAATGTATACCATTAGCATGAAGTAAGGTAAATAACTTAGTTGATGGTATATATCAATATCAAAATGTATATGCAATTTGTAGATGCCTTGCGACACACAAGGCAAAACAGAGTGACACCAGGTGGCAGATGTATCAATCTAAATGAAGGTTTTTGCATGTGCACATCGTCAATGTTGCAATGGAATTTAGAAAGAATTTGTGCTGTTTGATGTGCTCCCGGGGCATCGCTCTCCGATCGTAAGCATAAGTTAATACTGAAAATTAGTTCAACCCAAAGCGAATGGGGTGAACCCCCCTGGGCACAATCAATGTCCATTTGAAGGGGTGTAGAACTGTTTTCTGGTATCTGGTAATGAAACCATATAATCAACATTTTGGTTCCAAAAAGTTGTATTTTGAAATGAAGATGGACTTAAATTCAATCCATGATACTTCAATATCAATGAAATTCACAATTCAATGTACCATATGTAATTTCCATATATTCAAAAAGCTATCCAATGCATTTCAGGCATCGCGCCCTTCATTAGTGAAAAGTTCTAGTCGTCAGGCAGTAAAAGTCTGTCAGAGATGCTCGAGTGTCTGACTTGCCCGCGTTGTGTCTAAACATTCCCTCAGCATTACCACTTGCCTGAGGTATAGCTGTTGTAATCTTGTCTCAGGGGTGACTGACTCTCCATCAGAGGTGTCCCTGTCAGACCTATGTAGAATGGAGTGACAGTGAACCAATTACTTTGATGTGTTGGAGGCTGCGTGAGTGTGGGGCAATTATTGCATAGATCCAAGGTGTGTTTCAAAACAAAAGCTCCCAGTCTGTCTAATGCACATTGGGCCTTATTACAAGTTTGGTGGAGCTGGGCAGTACACCACCGCCCCACTACTGCACCACCAAACCTGCCCGTCAGATTACAATATAAATCATTGTCTAGTGGGCAGGTAGCATGGCAGTCCTGCGGTGGTGCAGTCAAAAGGCTCAATAAACCGTTAATACTTCCCCACAATGGGACACGCCACATGTGAAAAGTCCATGCAATGCTGGTACTGGGGAGGAGGCTGCACAAAGGGGGGCACATCATGAGCCCCCTTGCATGCACCTACCTGCATGGGTCAAGGGGGGCCATGTAGGGAACCATTTGTTTCCCCACTGCCAGCTTTTACATGGCAGATCACCATATAGTTATGGTATTGGTGTGTCGATGGTTTCGAGAATGGTAGTCTGTATTTTACAGTGGGTGTACCAAAGGTTATATTAGAGTGTGATGAGGTGCATCACTTTATCAGTGATATAATCAGTGATGTCACTGACCATGTCATGAATGATGTAATATGTGATGTCATCAGCAGTGCATTGCGGGGGCGCGAGTTATAGTTAGCTGAACTAACTATACCAGGGGAATTTCTCTGGTTTTGTATGAGTGAAATGTCCAACTAACTATAACGTCCCTAAAACCTATGTTTTTTGCCAGTGAATTTTAAGGTTTTTTAAATGCTAATTTATAACTATAACGGGCCTGAAACCTGTTTTTTTCAGTGAAATTGAATGGTTTTTTAAATGCTAATTTCTAACTATAACGTCAGTAAAAACTATGTTTTTTTCAGCGAATATATATGTCGGCTCACAGAGAGAGAGCTAAGGGCTGTCAGGCATGCTAGCAGAGACACACCAACGAGCTAACCGGATGGCTCACAGAGGTAGAGCTGCCGGCCCAACGGCGTGCTGGTGCACAGGTGCGAGCCGATGCACTGTATTCTAAAGGCATAGCCATGAGCCGCAATGTATTCTGATCATAACACACATACATCATCCTCTACAATATCAACAACACACAAAACAATGTTGTGTAATGGCACTTATTTACTCTGGAATAATGAAAAATGCTACTGCATCTTAAAAGGTATTCCATATCAATCAATCAATCAGAGTACTTGTAAAGCGCGCTACTTCCCCGTGAGGGCCTCAAGGCGCTGAGGGGAGGGGGTGCCGCTACTGCTCGAAAAGCCAGGACTTGAGGAGTCTTCTGAAGGCGAGTAGGTCTGCCATAGGTGGGTAGGGAGGGTGTTCCAGGTCTTGGCGGCGAGGTAGGAGAAGGATCTGCCGCTGGAGGTTGTTTGATGGATGCAGGGGACAGCGGCGAGGGCGAGGCTGGCGGAGCGGAGCTGGCGGGTGGGGGTGTAGAAGTTGAGCCTTCTGTTCAGATAGGCTGGTCCGGCGTTGTGGAGTGCTTTATGTGCGTAGGTGAGGAGCTTCAAGGTGATCCTCTTGTCAATGGGGAGCCAGTGTAGGACTGTCAGGTGGGGGGTGAGGTGGCTGCGGCGGGGGACGTTCATACCATCACAAGACCTGAGCGACTCACTGGCCTCCTTCTTCCACCGCAAGATCACCGACATCCACGACAGCTTCAACACCAACACCCCCACATCCACCGCCGAGACCACCACCCCTTCGACCTCCACCCGCATCAGTCACCTGACCGCCTGGTCCAATGTCAGCGACAAAGACACCGTCAACACCTTGAACTCCATCCACTCCAGATCCCCATCTGACCCATGCCCTCACCACGTTTTCAACAAAACCAGCACAGCCATCGCACCCCATCTCCGGAAAACAATCAACGTCTCCTTCGAGACAGAAACCATTCCGAAGAGCTGGAAGCACGCCCAGATCATCGCTCTACTGAAGAAACCCAAGGCAGACCCCAAGGACCTCAAGAACTTCCGGCCCATCTCCTTGCTCCCTTTCCTGGTGAAAGTCACAGAGAAGATCGTCAACAGACAGCTGACCCTCTACCTCGAAGACAACAACATCGTGGACCCATCCCAGTCTGGCTTCCACAACAACCACAGCACCGAGACCACCCTCATCGCCGCCACAGACGACCTCAGGATTCTTATGGACAAAGGAGAGACAGCCGCCCTCATCCTCCTGGACCTATCAGCAGCCTTCGACAGGGTCTGCCACCGCACCCTAACAGCACGCCTCCATGATGCTGGAATCCAAGAGAAGGCCCTGGCCTGGACCACATCCTTCCTCTCCGGCAGAACCCAGAGCGTCCGCCTCCCACCTTTCCGCTCCAAGACCACCAAGATCATCTGCGGCGTTCCACAGGGATCTTCCCTCAGTCCGACACTGTTCAATATCTACATGGCACCACTCGCCCACGTCGCACGACTACATAACCTCAACATCATCTCCTACGCCGACAACACCCAGCTGATCATCTCCCTCACCGAAGACCCCCACACCGCCAAAGGCAACCTCCACAGAGGAATGAAGGCCGTCGCTGAATGGATGAAGGACAGCAGGCTGAAGCTGAACTCAAACAAGACGGAGGTCGTCATCCTCAGCCGCACCCCATCAGCCTGGGACGACTCCTGGTGGCCAATATCGCTAGGAAAAGCCCCAGAACCCACCGACCACACATGCAACCTGGGGGTCATCCTGGACTCCGCCCTCTCCATGACCAAGCTAGTCAACGCCGTCTCCGCGTCCTGCTTCATCACCCTCCGTATGCTCCGCAGGATCTTCAAATGGATCCCTTCCGACATGAGAAAAACTGTCACCCAGGCCCTCGTCACCAGCAGACTGGACTACGGGAACGCCCTCTATGCAGGAATAACAACCAAGCTACTAAGACGGCTGCAACGCATCCAGAACGCCTCGGCACAACTGATCCTCAAAATCCCCTGACGCAGCCACATCACACCCCACCTGAGAAGCCTGCATTGACTTCCCGTCAACAAGAGGATCACCTTCAAACTCCTCATCCATGCACACAAAGCCCTACACAACACCGGACCAGCATGCTTCAACGACCGTCTCAGCTCCTACACCCCCACCCGCAGCCTCCGCTCTGTCAACCTCGTCCTCGCCAATGTACCATGCATCCGGAAAACCACCGCTGGCGGCAGATCATTCTCCTACCTCGCCGACATGACCTGGAACACTCTCCCCACCGACCTACGACAGACCCAGGACCTACTGGCCTTCAGAAAACTTCTCAAGACCTGGCTCTTTGATCAGTAGCAGCCCCCCTTTCCCCCTCAGCGCCTTGAGACCCTCACGGGTATATAGCACGCTTTACAAATATAATAATTGATTGATTGATTGACGTTGATGATCAGTCGGGCGGAGGGGTTTTGGATGCATTGTAGTCGTCGTAGGTGTAGTTCTGGGATTCCTGGGTAGAGTGCGTTGCCATACATTATGACTGTGTCACAACATATAGTTTGCTGTAAAAACATACTATTTCCTCCCTCACAGGGCAGTTTCGATACCTAGATTTGGCTTTCCATTCGACCTTAAAGGCAGACTTTCACAAGCCGACCCGAATAAGAGCCTTATTGTCCCAGAAAAAACTTTCTTTCACTTCTGACCTTGAGACTTCCGTCCTGCAGGTGGCCTACACGACAACAGAAGTTCATAATCTTTTAAACACTCCTCTCCCACAACATTTTGCTGAACTAATTCATTCTATTTTCAATGCTTCGCATACAACAAGGATAGTGCATTTTTTTAGCTTCTGAGATCTGGTCTTGTAACGTATTTTCAAACTATTTTTGGTGTGATCCCTGCTTTCATTCAGTCTATTTTCTCGAGTGTTTTTGGCCGGTTGCCACTTCGACTATCTTTGGCTGCCAGAGTTTTCCTCTTGATCTGCATGCTCAGAAGTGGCTGCTCCACTTGTGCTCGTTCACAACCCAGCCCTACTACAGCTAATTTGCAACCGCATACTTGATTATGCGTGGCTTACAATTTCTCTTTCTTTGGTATACTTGCATCCAGCCAGTGTTCTCATGCATGTGCTGTCCCTTCCAATGGGAGTTGGATCTATGCCTCACAAACACAGCGTCGCCTGAACCAGATTTTCTTTTACTGATGAACCCTTTGATGAATCATGAGCGTTAATGTTCCAGTATTGGTTTAATGGCATATGATGCTGCACTTGGTGTACTAGCTCAGTGGGACGTATGTACGGCTGCACAAGATTTTCTCCAGAGGAGTAACATCGAGTACCATGCAATTTAACCTGCAATGGTGCTAGAAGCAACGATATTCAATGAGCACATTTGCTCCTTCGAATTGCTGAATTGGATGGAGTCTACTTTTGCAGACGGAAATAATAATTTCCTGTTGGAATTTGTTGCAGCTTACTGCTCTTACACACTGATGGATTAATTTTGTAGTGCCACATAAGTTTGTCGTGGGAGTTACAAGGTGCCAACAAACATTCTTAAGTTAGCATGAGTTTGTACCTTGCATTACAGCCATTTTAGCCCCTTTTTCCACACGACTATAAATGCATTGCTACTCCTAATCATTATTTGTTTATGCTGCTTCGCATGGTAACTGTCTGGCTTTCACTATTTCTGCTGTGCACTGAGTTCTCGTCTGTACACCGTATTCAAGAGCAGAAAACAGCATTGCTGGTTATTCAGCTTTGTCCCGTCCCGCGCACATATAAACATAACATGGAACAAACCTCCGCTTCTGAAATTTGGAGTGCTTTTAATATTGCACAGGATACAAATGACACACACTTAGAGAACAATCTTTCCTGAGAAAGAGCTGTGCTGGTCCGGAGATTTAAATCCTATCATATAAGACTTGAGGTAGGGGGTTCCGCTGTCCAAGCCTAGAGGTCTTCCATTGATATATTAAACAACATGGCTTGTAGCACGGGGAGATTAGTAAGCGCTATGTGGCTTCATTCACTGACATTATAATATACTTTCCCCATTCGTACTTTATGCAATTTTAACTATTCTGATTATATTGTTTACACGCATTTCTTTGCTAATCCTAGCACGTGTACTACTATTTTACAGAGCTCGTTAGTTGAAATAAATCTTTTAAACTATACAAAGTCTCTAGTTACTCACATTGTGAACACTTTTCATTGTCTAAGCGAAAGACTGTCTTGTTCCCACAAATTCTGAGAGCACATCAGTCGCATTGTTCTAGGATATCTAATCATTGGTAGCTCTGCTGTAGTACAGAGAAAGAATCAGCCAGAGGCCTTCCACTAATATAATAAGCATAGTTCGTAGCATGCGGAGGGTTTTAAGCGCTATTTGCCTTATTCCACTGACATTATAATATCCTTTCCCCATTCGTACATTATGCAATTGTTACTATGCTGATTGTATTGTTTACATGCATTTCTTTGCTCACCTTAGGACGTGTACTACATTACAGAGCTCGTTAGTTGAAATTAACATTTTAAACTATACAAAGTCTCTGGTTACTCACATTCTGAACAGGTAGGGGTCTAACCGAAAGAGTGTCTTGTTTCCACGAATTCTGAGAGGACCTGATTTGCATTGTTCTAGGATATCCAATCATTGGTAGCTCCGCTGTAGTACGGAAAACAAATGACATACTATAGCTAGCTGGATAGGGGTTTCTGTGCAATGAGGGGTGTTTTTGGTAAACTACAACATACCGAGGTCCTGGTTTCCTGTGACGTGGGGAGCCAGCTGCGAGTCGGTGATGTATTTAAATTTACACACATCATAACCCAGGTAGTCTCCTTATTGTAGAGCCCTCTGTGAAAGGGTACTTGTTAGATTTGACATTATACTGCAGATTGCTGCTCCCTGCCTGCACAGGGACACAAATTGCTGCCTAGCACATGCCAGGACAAAATCAATCATCATTGCCATTTGCCATTTGCTTCTTGCTAAGTGTGTCACACCATGGAGCTCACTTAGAAAGATGACAGTACAAGATGTGATGGCCATATATCTCCTAATTCTACCTCCCATGGGGATGTGTCACATTGTTACAGGTTCCATGGTCTGCCACTTATGCCAAATTGTATGTGCAAATGATTGAATGTGTTGATAAGTGTATGTACTCAGATTTAACACGTGTAATACCTCCCTGGGGCAGAGTAACATTAGTCAGCTATTTTAACCTATGTTGCGTTACTCCACATTTATTAGAATAGGTAGGGCAATGCAGTCACTTATGTTTATCTGTAAGTTCTTCTTCAGAAACTGGGGAACTATACTTCTTCCTCCTCTGATGAGTTTTATGCCTCCCCTGGAAGTTGTGATGTTGGAATGGTAGGCAGCTAAATGGAGTGACTAGACTCATGCACCAAAACATCAGAGGCAGAAGATGTAAATTCCATGTTCCTAATAACATTTGTGTGTGCCAGTAAAGCAGCATGGTAGTTCCTTGCAAGGGTGTGCTGGTTGTCCAACAAAGCAAAAATGTTGCTGTGGTGGCACTCTATTCTAGGAAGGAGTTTATCTTATTCTGCAGGGGCTGTATGGATGTATTGTTGGCTCCCAACTGCTTGACAACTTCACTGGTGTCAGACGTAGAAGACTAGTGTTGTTCTCATACTGCATAATGATACCAGCAATGTCAGCTAGGAAGTTATCTATCCCGGAGAGCCAAGAGAAGGTGTCTGTGGTTGCAATTGGAACCCACCTTTTAGGCCTAAGACACCTACAAACCCCTTCAATAGTGCCGGCTATGATCTCCATCCCCAACCAGACTTCATCAGCCATTCACTACAGGACTCCTATGACACACCATTGAAAAGTAACGTGGGGGTCCTCAGAGTCCTAAACTGTTACATGAAAGGTTCATGATACATGTCTAGTCTGTGTTGGTTCATCTGGAGACACAACAGCACCAATACCTAATACTGGAGGTGAAGCATCAGAATTGTCCAGGAGCTGTTGGAATGCGTCTTCATCCCTTCTGGGCGGGGGGGCAGGATGGTATTATCAACAGGTTGGGAATCAGAGACAGGCTTATCTCCAGGAGATATATTGTGAAATATAAATAAGTTACAAAGATTCAATGACTGACCGTATTTTTCTTCACTTTCAAGTACAAAGGGATATATGGAACATATGTTTCTACATTTGAATATGTTTATGTTGTCCTATTGTTGCTTTTCACATGGCAATACATGCACATTGATCACACAACCTTAGTATTCACTAGGAGACCGATATTTGCACATTTCACATAATGCAACAAAGCTATGCAGCTTGCTTCCCTGCCCTGCCTGAAACAGTGAGTGCAGAAATGGGCCACATTTAACATATTGTGGAGCATTTCTACTGCCTGTCTGCACTGATGCAAAATGTGCTGGACAGCACCACTGCAGGGACCGTTGCACCATGTGGCATGGGTGTCTACATTTGTTCTAGCCATCAGTTTGTGCCCTAGCACCCAGAAAACCATAGGGGGATGATGGACGGAGTGTTGAACATTGCAAGCATTCACCCCCAGTCAACTGATCTGGGTTTGATCCATCATCATTCTTTAGCTCACTCTGCCACCCCAGTTCAGACATGGGCATATACAAATCAGCCTGACCCTGTACCTCATGGGAACAGTCCAGCCCGAACTGCCAAGCCATGTCTTCCCTGGACCGGAAACAAGCATCCTGGGACCTGTTTCTGGCTAATCAGCCGTCATAAGCCAGGTTAGCTTGAATCCAGTGGCAAAGTGAGCAAGGGACCCACGTCTGGGCATACCCTGCCAACTTAGGGTGAACAAAGCAAAACCTAAGGGGATGATGGATGGAGTGTTGAACATTGCAAGCACTCACCCCCTAGTCAACTGATCTGGGTTTAATCCATCATCATTCTTTAGCTCACTCCACCACCCCAGTTCAGACATGGTCATATGCAAATCAGTCTGACTCTGTGCCTCATGAGAACAGTCCAGCCTGAACTGCCAAGCCCTGTCTTCCCTGGACCGAAAAGAAGCATCCTGGGAGGACCTATTCTGGCAGTTCGGTCTGGACTGTTCCCATGAGGCACAGGGTCAAGACTGATTTGCATATGGCTGGATCCAAACTGGGGTGGCGTAGTGGGCAAAAGAACAATGGATTTAATCCAGATCTTCTGACTGGGGGAGAATGTTTGCATTGTCAACATTCCGTCTATCATTTATTTGCTGTTACACTTTTTTCCCTAAGTGGGATGGGTATGCCCAGACGGGGGTCACTTGCTCACTGTCTGACTGGATTCATGCTAGCCTGGCTGAAGAAGGGTGACTTACCATGAAACCGGTCCCAGGATGCATGTTTCCGGTCCAGGAAGGACCTATTCTGGCAGTTCGGTCTGGACTGTTCACATGAGGCACAGGGTCAAGACTGATTTGCATATGGCTGGGTCTAAACTGGGGTGGCGTAGTGGGCAAAAGAACGATGGATTTAACCCAGATCATTTGACTGCGGGAGAATGTTTGCATTGTCAGCATTCCGTCTATCAATTGTTTGCTGTTACACTTTTTGCCCTAAGTGGGATGGGTATGCCTAGACGGGGGTCCCTTGCTCACTGTGTCACAGGATTCATGCTAGCCTGGCTGAAGAAGGGTGACATACCCTGAAACCGGTCCCAGGATGCTTGTTTCCGGTCCAGGAAGGACCTAGTCTGGCAGTTCGGGCTGGACTGTTCCCAAGAGGCACAGGGGCAAGACTGATTTGCATATGGAGGGTCCAAACTGGGGTGGCATAGTGGGCAAAAGAACCATGGATGTTACCCAGATCTTTTGACTGGGGGAAAATGTTTGCATTGTCAGCATTCCATCCATCATTTATTTGCTGTTACACTTTTTGCCCTAAGTGGGATGGGTATGCCCAGACGTGGGCCCCTTGCTCACTGTGCCACTGGATTCAAGCTGGCCTGGCTGAAGAAGGGGGACATACCCTGATTCCGGTCCCAGGATGCGTGTTTCCGGTCCAGGGAGGACCTAGCCTGGCAGTTCAGTTAGGACTGTTCCCTTAAGGCACAGGGTCAAGACTAATTTGCATATGGCTGGGTCCAAACTGGGGTGGCGTAGTGGGCAAAAAAACGATGGATTTAACCCAGATAATTTGACTGGGGGAGAATGTTTGCATCGTCAACATTCCGTCCATCATTTGTTTGCTGTTACACTAGCAATAGGAAAGAGATGTGAAATATAGTTAGACCTCTTGAATTCCAGCCCTGGACCTTTTACACAGCACAACACACCAAGCTACCTGCTGTATTGTCGTGCATGCACTTTTTGCATTATTGCACCTAGGGGTCATATTTCACAAAAATGCACACAACAATACACAGCAAGTCACATTGCTGGACTACATGAAAGAGGAAGGGCATGCATATTCTATAATTGAAAGTTTTGAGGTGAATCCTGCAGATTCCTAGCACACACACAGTCATCTCCACACTCCACCGTGCAGGAAACTAAGGTTCATCTCTGAAGTGGATATCCTCCTTTATATTTGTGATTGGAAGTCTGCATCGACTCAAGCTCATCTATTTCCTCGGAACTCAAGAAGCTCATCTGCAGAGTCCCACAAATTCCTGTGCTCAGTCCCACTCTCTTAAACTTATACATGACTCCTCTAGCAAGCATCATTCAGACCCAGGGACTCTATATCTGTCATGTGTCCCAGTTAGGCCATTTCTATACATACAGGGATCTTTCCGAAAGTTGCCTTCACTTTTCGCATCGACTTCTTACACACATTTGCTTTCATGACACTTTGGGTTAGTTTCCTGGAAATACTGACCTTGCTTAGGCAAATCACTATCGGGTTGTCTTGACCGTGTGTACAAGGCCTACTCGTATGCTGTGCAAATGTGTTTGTTATTTACGTTCATGTGGCGACACAACTATTTGTAGATTGCAAACAATGGCAGCCAGAACACAATCTCGGCCTATAATAAACACCTGTTTCCGGGTAAAGTCAGAGGAGGCACTTTTGCCGACTTTGAGAGGTCCCGGCCTGCTAAATATTTTGCCCGATTCAGAAAAGGGGGTGGTGATGAACAGAGTGTCTGAATTAAGCAGACCACTCTTACCCAGTCCAAAGATCAAGGCTTGATCCATCACCGTTATTTAGCTCACTGCCCCATCCCAGCTCAGAACCTGGCTATATGCAAATTAGTCTGTCCCTGGCCCAGTGCATCATGGGAACAGGGCAGACCAAACTACCAAGCCAATTCTTCACCAGAAAGGATACAAGCTACTGGGGACCGGTTTCTGGCATTTCAGCCTCGTCGGCCCGGCTTGCTTGAATCCTGATGGAGCAGTGAGCAAGGGACTCATGTCTGAGTATACCCTGCCACACCTATAGTGGCCAAAAACGATTCAGAAAAGGGGGTGGTGATGAACAGAGTGTCTGAATTAAGCAGACCACTCTTACCCAGTCCAAAGATCAGGGCTTGATCCATCACCGTTATTTAGCTCACTGCCCCATCCCAGCTCAGAACCTGGCTATATGCAAATTAGTCTGTCCCTGGCCCAGTGCATCATGGGAACAGGGCAGACCAAACTACCAAGCCAATTCTTCACCAGAAAGGATACAAGCTACCGGGGACCGGTTTCTGGCATTTCAGCCTCGTCGGCCCGGCTTGCTTGAATCCTGATGGAGCAGTGAGCAAGGGATCTTGACTGAGTATACCCTGCCACACCTATAGTGGCCAAAAACGATTCAGAAAAGGGGGTGGTGATGAACAGAGTGTCTGAATTAAGCAGACCACTCTTACCCAGTCCAAAGATCAGGGCTTGATCCATCACCGTTATTTAGCTCACTGCCCCATCCCAGCTCAGAACCTGGCTATATGCAAATTAGTCTGTCCCTGGCCCAGTGCATCATGGGAACAGGGCAGACTAAACTACCAAGCCAATTCTTCACCAGAAAGGATACAAGCTACCGGGGACCGGTTTCTGGCATTTCAGCCTCGTCGGCCCGGCTTGCTTGAATCCTGATGGAGCAGTGAGCAAGGGACTCATGTCTGAGTATACCCTGCCACACCTATAGTGGCCAAAAACGATTCAGAAAAGGGGGTGGTGATGAACAGAGTGTCTGAATTAAGCAGACCACTCTTACCCAGTCCAAAGATCAGGGCTTGATCCATCACCGTTATTTAGCTCACTGCCCCATCCCAGCTCAGAACCTGGCTATATGCAAATTAGTCTGTCCCTGGCCCAGTGCATCATGGGAACAGGGCAGTCCAAACTACCAAGCCAATTCTTCACCAGAAAGGATACAAGCTACCGGGGACCGGTTTCTGGCATTTCAGCCTCGTCGGCCCGGCTTGCTTGAATCCTGATGGAGCAGTGAGCAAGGGATCTTGACTGAGTATACCCTGCCACACCTATAGTGGGCAAAAATGATTCAGAAAAGGGGGTGGTAATGAACAGAGTGTCTGAATTAAGCAGACCACTCTTACCCAGTCCAAAGATCAGGGCTTGATCCATCACCGTTATTTAGCTCACTGCCCCATCCCAGCTCAGAACCTGGCTATATGCAAATTAGTCTGTCCCTGGCCCAGTGCATCATGGGAACAGGGCAGACCAAACTACCAAGCCAATTCTTCACCAGAAAGGATACAAGCTACCGGGGACCGGTTTCTGGCATTTCAGCCTCGTCGGCCCGGCTTGCTTGAATCCTGATGGAGCAGTGAGCAAGGGACTCATGTCTGAGTATACCCTGCCACATCTATAGTGGCCAAAAACGATTCAGAAAAGGGGGTGGTGATGAACAGAGTGTCTGAATTAAGCAGACCACTCTTACCCAGTCCAAAGATCAGGGCTTGATCCATCACCGTTATTTAGCTCACTGCCCCATCCCAGCTCAGAACCTGGCTATATGCAAATTAGTCTGTCCCTGGCCCAGTGCATCATGGGAACAGGGCAGACCAAACTACCAAGCCAATTCTTCACCAGAAAGGATACAAGCTACCGGGGACCGGTTTCTGGCATTTCAGCCTCGTCGGCCCGGCTTGCTTGAATCCTGATGGAGCAGTGAGCAAGGGACTCATGTCTGAGTATACCCTGCCACACCTATAGTGGCCAAAAACGATTCATAAAAGGGGGTGGTGATGAACAGAGTGTCTGAATTAAGCAGACCACTCTTACCCAGCCCAAAGATCAGGGCTTGATCCATCACCGTTATTTAGCTCACTGCCCCATCCCAGCTCAGAACCTGGCTATATGCAAATTAGTCTGTCCCTGGCCCAGTGCATCATGGGAACAGGGCAGACCAAACTACCAAGCCAATTCTTCACCAGAAAGGATACAAGATATCGGGGACCGGTTTCTGGCATTTCAGCCTCGTCGGCCCGGCTTGCTTGAATCCTGATGGAGCAGTGAGCAAGGGACTCATGTCTGAGTATACCCTGCCACACCTATAGTGGCCAAAAACGATTCAGAAAAGGGGGTGGTGATGAACAGAGTGTCTGAATTAAGCAGACCATTCTTACCCAGTCCAAAGATCAGGGCTTGATCCATCACCGATATTTAGCTCACTGCCCCATCCCAGCTCAGAACCTGGCTATATGCAAACTAGTCTGTCCCTGGCCCAGTGCATCATGGGAACAGGGCAGACCAAACTACCAAGCCAATTCTTCACCAGAAAGGATACAAGCTACCGGGGACCGGTTTCTGGCATTTCAGCCTCGTCGGCCCGGCTTGCTTGAATCCTGATGGAGCAGTGAGCAAGGGACTCATGTTTGAGTATACCCTGCCACACCTATAGTGGCCAAAAACGATTCAGAAAAGGGGGTGGTGATGAACAGAGTGTCTGAATTAAGCAGACCACTCTTACCCAGTCCAAAGATCAGGGCTTGATCCATCACCGTTATTTAGCTCACTGCCCCATCCCAGCTCAGAACCTGGCTATATGCAAATTAGTCTGTCCCTGGCCCAGTGCATCATGGGAACAGGGCAGACCAAACTACCAAGCCAATTCTTCACCAGAAAGGATACAAGCTACCGGGGACCTGTTCATCACCACCCCCTTTTCTGAATCATTTTGTCCACCATAAGCGTGGAAGGGTATACTCAGATGTGAGTCCCTTGCTCATTGCACCATCAGGATTCAAGCAAGCCGGGCCGACGCCGGAAGCTTGTTTCCTTGCCAGTACAAGAATTGGCTTGGTAGTTTGGTTTGCCCTGTTCCCATCAGGCACTGGGACAGGAACAGACTAATTTGCATATAGCCAAGTTCTGAGCTGGGATGGTGCAGTGAGCTAAAAAACGGTGATGGATCAAGCCCTGATCTTTGGACTGGGTAAGAGTGGTCTGCTTAATGCAGGCACTCTGTTCATCACCACCCCCTTTTCTGAATCATTTTGTCCACCATAAGCGTGGAAGGGTATACTCAGATGTGAGTCCCTTGCTCATTGCACCATCAGGATTCAAGCAAGCCGGGCCGACGCCCGGAAGCTTGTTTCCTTCCCAGTACAAGAATTGGCTTGGTAGTTTGGTTTGCCCTGTTCCCATCATGCACTGGGACAGGAACAGACTAATTTGCATATAGCCAAGTTCTGAGCTGGGATGGTGCAGTGAGCTAAAAAATGGTGATGGATCAAGCCCTGATCTTTGGACTGGGTAAGAGTGGTCTGCTTCATTCAGGCACTCTGTTCATCACCACCCCCTTTTCTGGATCATTTTGTCCACCATAAGCGTGGAAGGGTATACTCAGATGTGAGTCCCTTGCTCATTGCACCATCAGGATTCAAGCAAGCTGGGCCGACGCCCGGAAGCTTGTTTCCTTCCCAGTACAAGAATTGGCTTGGTAGTTTGGTTTGCCCTGTTCCCATCATGCACTGGGACAGGAACAGACTAATTTGCATATAGCCAAGTTCTGAGCTGGGATGGTGCAGTGAGCTAAAAAACGGTGATGGATCAAGCCCTGATCTTTGGACTGGGTAAGAGTGGTCTGCTTAATTCAGGCACTCTGTTCATCACCACCCCCTGTTCTGAATCATTTTGTCCACCATAAGCGTGGAAGGGTATACTCAGATGTGAGTCCCTTGCTCATTGCACCATCAGGATTCAAGCAAGCCGGGCCGACGCCCGGAAGCTTGTTTCCTTCCCAGTACAAGAATTGGCTTGGTAGTTTGGTTTGCCCTGTTCCCATCATGCACTGGGACAGGAACAGACTAATTTGCATATAGCCAAGTTCTGAGCTGGGATGGTGCAGTGAGCTAAAAAACGGTGATGGATCAAGCCCTGATCTTTGGACTGGGTAAGAGTGGTCTGCTTAATTCAGGCACTCTGTTCATCACCACCCCCTTTTCTGAATCATTTTGTCCACCATAAGCGTGGAAGGGTATACTCAGATGTGAGTCCCTTGCTCATTGCACCATCAGGATTCAAGCAAGCCGGGCCGACGCCCGGAAGCTTGTTTCCTTCCCAGTACAAGAATTGGCTTGGTAGTTTGGTTTGCCCTGTTCCCATCATGCACTGGGACAGGAACAGACTAATTTGCATATAGCCAAGTTCTGAGCTGGGATGGTGCAGTGAGCTAAAAAACGGTGATGGATCAAGCCCTGATCTTTGGACTGGGTAAGAGTGGTCTGCTTAATTCAGGCACTCTGTTCATCACCACCCCCTTTTCTGAATCATTTTGTCCACCATAAGCGTGGAAGGGTATACTCAGATGTGAGTCCCTTGCTCATTGCACCATCAGGATTCAAGCAAGCCGGGCCGACGCCCGGAAGCTTGTTTCCTTCCCAGTACAAGAATTGGCTTGGTAGTTTGGTTTGCCCAGTTCCCATCATGCACTGGGACAGGAACAGACTAATTTGCATATAGCCAAGTTTTGAGCTGGGATGGTGCAGTGAGCTAAAAAACGGTGATGGATCAAGCCCTGATCTTTGGACTGGGTAAGAGTGGTCTGCTTAATTCAGGCACTCTGTTCATCACCACCCCCTTTTCTGAATCATTTTGTCCACCATAAGCGTGGAAGGGTATACTCAGATGTGAGTCCCTTGCTCATTGCACCATCAGGATTCAAGCAAGCCGGGCCGACGCCCGGAGGCTTGTTTCCTTCCCAGTACAAGAATTGGCTTGGTAGTTTGGTTTGCCCTGTTCCCATCATGCACTGGGACAGGAACAGACTAATTTGCATATAGCCAAGTTCTGAGCTGGGATGGTGCAGTGAGCTAAAAAACGGTGATGGATTAAGCCCTGATCTTTGGACTGGGTAAGAGTGGTCTGCTTAATTCAGGCACTCTGTTCATCACCACCCCCTTTTCTGATTCATTTTGTCCACCATAAGCGTGGAAGGGTATACTCAGATGTGAGTCCCTTGCTCATTGCACCATCAGGATTCAAGCAAGCCGGGCCGACGCCCGGAAGCTTGTTTCCTTCCCAGTACAAGAATTGGCTTGGTAGTTTGGTTTGCCCTGTTCCCATCATGCACTGGGACAGGAACAGACTAATTTGCATATAGCCAAGTTCTGAGCTGGGATGGTGCAGTGAGCTAAAAAACGATGATGGATCAAGCCCTGATCTTTGGACTGGGTAAGAGTGGTCTGCTTAATTCAGGCACTCTGTTCATCAACACCCCCTTTTCTGAATCATTTTGTCCACCATAAGCGTGGAAGGGTATACTCAGATGTGAGTCCCTTGCTCATTGCACCATCAGTATTCAAGCAAGCCGGGCCGACGCCCGGAAGCTTGTTTCCTTCCCAGTACAAGAATTGGCTTGGTAGTTTGGTTTGCCCTGTTCCCATCATGCACTGGGACAGGAACAGACTAATTTGCATATAGCCAAGGTCTGAGCTGGGATGGTGCAGTGAGCTAAAAAACGGTGATGGATCAAGCCCTGATCTTTGGACTGGGTAAGAGTGGTCTGCTTAATTCAGGCACTCTGTTCATCACCATCCCCTTTTCTGAATCATTTTGTCCACCATAAGCATGGAAGGGTATACTCAGATGTGAGTCCCTTGCTCATTGCAACATCAGGATTCAAGCAAGCTGGGCCGACGCCCGGAAGCTTGTTTCCTTCCCAGTACAAGAATTGGCTTGGTAGTTTGGTTTGCCCTGTTCCCATCATGCACTGGGACAGGAACAGACTAATTTGCATATAGCCAAGTTCTGAGCTGGGATGGTGCAGTGAGCTAAAAAACGGTGATGGATCAAGCCCTGATCTTTGGACTGGGTAAGAGTGGTCTGCTTAATTCAGGCACTCTGTTCATCACCACCCCCTTTTCTGAATCATTTTGTCCACCATGAGCGTGGAAGGGTATACTCAGATGTGAGTCCCTTGCTCATTGCACCATCAGGATTCAAGCAAGCCGGGCCGACGCCCGGAAGCTTGTTTCCTTCCCAGTACAAGAATTGGCTTGGTAGTTTGGTTTGCCCTGTTCCTATCATGCACTGGGACAGGAACAGACTAATTTGCATATAGCCAAGTTCTGAGCTGGGATGGTGCAGTGAGCTAAAAAACGGTGATGGATCAAGCCCTGATCTTTGGACTCGGAACGAGTGGTCTGCTTAATTCAGGCACTCTGTTCATCACCACCCCCTTTTCTGAATCATTTTGTCCACCATAAGCGTGGAAGGGTATACTCAGATGTGAGTCCCTTGCTCATTGCACCATCAGGATTCAAGCAAGCCGGGCCGACGCCCGGAAGCTTGTTTCCTTCCCAGTACAAGAATTGGCTTGGTAGTTTGGTTTGCCCTGTTCCCATCATGCACTGGGACAGGAACAGACTAATTTGCATATAGCCAAGTTCTGAGCTGGGATGGTGCAGTGAGCTAAAAAACGTTGAAGAATCAAGCCCTGATCTTTGGACTGGGTAAGAGTGGTCTGCTTAATTCAGGCACTCTGTTCATCACCACCCCCTTTTCTGAATCATTTTGTCCACCATAAGCGTGGAAGGGTATACTCAGATGTGAGTCCCTTGCTCATTGCACCATCAGGATTCAAGCAAGCCGGGCCGACGCCCGGAAGCTTGTTTCCTTCCCAGTACAAGAATTGGCTTGGTAGTTTGGTTTGCCCTGTTCCCATCATGCACTGGGACAGGAACAGACTAATTTGCATATAGCCAAGTTCTGAGCTGGGATGGTGCAGTGAGCTAAAAAACGGTGATGGATCAAGCCCTGATCTTTGGACTGGGTAAGAGTGGTCTGCTTAATTCAGGCACTCTGTTCATCACCACCCCCTGTTCTGAATCATTTTGTCCACCATAAGCGTGGAAGGGTATACTCAGATGTGAGTCCCTTGCTCATTGCACCATCAGGATTCAAGCAAGCCGGGCCGACGCCCGGAAGCTTGTTTCCTTCCCAGTACAAGAATTGGCTTGGTAGTTTGGTTTGCCCTGTTCCCATCATGCACTGGGACAGGAACAGACTAATTTGCATATAGCCAAGTTCTGAGCTGGGATGGTGCAGTGAGCTAAAAAACGGTGATGGATCAAGCCCTGATCTTTGGACTGGGTAAGAGTGGTCTGCTTAATTCAGGCACTCTGTTCATCACCACCCCCTTTTCTGAATCATTTTGTCCACCATAAGCGTGGAAGGGTATACTCAGATGTGAGTCCCTTGCTCATTGCACCATCAGGATTCAAGCAAGCCGGGCCGACGCCCGGAAGCTTGTTTCCTTCCCAGTACAAGAATTGGCTTGGTAGTTTGGTTTGCCCTGTTCCCATCATGCACTGGGACAGGAACAGACTAATTTGCATATAGCCAAGTTCTGAGCTGGGATGGTGCAGTGAGCTAAAAAACGGTGATGGATCAAGCCCTGATCTTTGGACTGGGTAAGAGTGGTCTGCTTAATTCAGGCACTCTGTTCATCACCACCCCCTTTTCTGAATCATTTTGTCCACCATAAGCGTGGAAGGGTATACTCAGATGTGAGTCCCTTGCTCATTGCACCATCAGGATTCAAGCAAGCCGGGCCGACGCCCGGAAGCTTGTTTCCTTCCCAGTACAAGAATTGGCTTGGTAGTTTGGTTTGCCCAGTTCCCATCATGCACTGGGACAGGAACAGACTAATTTGCATATAGCCAAGTTTTGAGCTGGGATGGTGCAGTGAGCTAAAAAACGGTGATGGATCAAGCCCTGATCTTTGGACTGGGTAAGAGTGGTCTGCTTAATTCAGGCACTCTGTTCATCACCACCCCCTTTTCTGAATCATTTTGTCCACCATAAGCGTGGAAGGGTATACTCAGATGTGAGTCCCTTGCTCATTGCACCATCAGGATTCAAGCAAGCCGGGCCGACGCCCGGAAGCTTGTTTCCTTCCCAGTACAAGAATTGGCTTGGTAGTTTGGTTTGCCCTGTTCCCATCATGCACTGGGACAGGAACAGACTAATTTGCATATAGCCAAGTTCTGAGCTGGGATGGTGCAGTGAGCTAAAAAACGGTGATGGATTAAGCCCTGATCTTTGGACTGGGTAAGAGTGTTCTGCTTAATTCAGGCACTCTGTTCGTCACCACCCCCTTTTCTGATTCATTTTGTCCACCATAAGCGTGGAAGGGTATACTCAGATGTGAGTCCCTTGCTCATTGCACCATCAGGATTCAAGCAAGCCGGGCCGACGCCCGGAAGCTTGTTTCCTTCCCAGTACAAGAATTGGCTTGGTAGTTTGGTTTGCCCTGTTCCCATCATGCACTGGGACAGGAACAGACTAATTTGCATATAGCCAAGTTCTGAGCTGGGATGGTGCAGTGAGCTAAAAAACGATGATGGATCAAGCCCTGATCTTTGGACTGGGTAAGAGTGGTCTGCTTAATTCAGGCACTCTGTTCATCACCACCCCCTTTTCTGAATCATTTTGTCCACCATAAGCGTGGAAGGGTATACTCAGATGTGAGTCCCTTGCTCATTGCACCATCAGGATTCAAGCAAGCCGGGCCGACGCCCGGAAGCTTGTTTCCTTCCCAGTACAAGAATTGGCTTGGTAGTTTGGTTTGCCCTGTTCCCATCATGCACTGGGACAGGAACAGACTAATTTGCATATAGCCAAGTTCTGAGCTGGGATGGTGCAGTGAGCTAAAAAACGGTGATGGATCAAGCCCTGATCTTTGGACTGGGTAAGAGTGGTCTGCTTAATTCAGGCACTCTGTTCATCACCACCCCCTTTTCTGAATCATTTTGTCCACCATAAGCGTGGAAGGGTATACTCAGATGTGAGTCCCTTGCTCATTGCACCATCAGGATTCAAGCAAGCCGGGCCGACGCCCGGAAGCTTGTTTCCTTCCCAGTACAAGAATTGGCTTGGTAGTTTGGTTTGCCCAGTTCCCATCATGCACTGGGACAGGAACAGACTAATTTGCATATAGCCAAGTTTTGAGCTGGGATGGTGCAGTGAGCTAAAAAACGGTGATGGATCAAGCCCTGATCTTTGGACTGGGTAAGAGTGGTCTGCTTAATTCAGGCACTCTGTTCATCACCACCCCCTTTTCTGAATCATTTTGTCCACCATAAGCGTGGAAGGGTATACTCAGATGTGAGTCCCTTGCTCATTGCACCATCAGGATTCAAGCAAGCCGGGCCGACGCCCGGAAGCTTGTTTCCTTCCCAGTACAAGAATTGGCTTGGTAGTTTGGTTTGCCCTGTTCCCATCATGCACTGGGACAGGAACAGACTAATTTGCATATAGCCAAGTTCTGAGCTGGGATGGTGCAGTGAGCTAAAAAACGGTGATGGATTAAGCCCTGATCTTTGGACTGGGTAAGAGTGTTCTGCTTAATTCAGGCACTCTGTTCGTCACCACCCCCTTTTCTGATTCATTTTGTCCACCATAAGCGTGGAAGGGTATACTCAGATGTGAGTCCCTTGCTCATTGCACCATCAGGATTCAAGCAAGCCGGGCCGACGCCCGGAAGCTTGTTTCCTTCCCAGTACAAGAATTGGCTTGGTAGTTTGGTTTGCCCTGTTCCCATCATGCACTGGGACAGGAACAGACTAATTTGCATATAGCCAAGTTCTGAGCTGGGATGGTGCAGTGAGCTAAAAAACGATGATGGATCAAGCCCTGATCTTTGGACTGGGAAAGAGTGGTCTGCTTAATTCAGGCACTCTGTTCATCTACACCCCCTTTTCTGAATCATTTTGTCCACCATAAGCGTGGAAGGGTATACTCAGATGTGAGTCCCTTGCTCATTGCACCATCAGGATTCAAGCAAGCCGGGCCGACGCCCGGAAGCTTGTTTCCTTCCCAGTACAAGAATTGGCTTGGTAGTTTGGTTTGCCCTGTTCCCATCATGCACTGGGACAGGAACAGACTAATTTGCATATAGCCAAGTTCTGAGCTGGGATGGTGCAGTGAGCTAAAAAACGGTGATGGATCAAGCCCTGATCTTTGGACTGGGTAAGAGTGGTCTGCTTAATTCAGGCACTCTGTTCATCACCATCCCCTTTTCTGAATCATTTTGTCCACCATAAGCGTGGAAGGGTATACTCAGATGTGAGTCCCTTGCTCATTGCACCATCAGGATTCAAGCAAGCCGGGCCGACGCCCGGAAGCTTGTTTCCTTCCCAGTACAAGAATTGGCTTGGTAGTTTGGTTTGCCCTGTTCCCATCATGCACTGGGACAGGAACAGACTAATTTGCATATAGCCAAGTTCTGAGCTGGGATGGTGCAGTGAGCTAAAAAACGGTGATGGATCAAGCCCTGATCTTTGGACTGGGTAAGAGTGGTCTGCTTAATTCAGGCACTCTGTTCATCACCACCCCCTTTTCTGAATCATTTTGTCCACCATAAGCGTGGAAGGGTATACTCAGATGTGAGTCCCTTGCTCATTGCACCATCAGGATTCAAGCAAGCCGGGCCGACGCCCGGAAGCTTGTTTCCTTCCCAGTACAAGAATTGGCTTGGTAGTTTGGTTTGCCCTGTTCCCATCATGCACTGGGACAGGAACAGACTAATTTGCATATAGCCAAGTTCTGAGCTGGGATGGTGCAGTGAGCTAAAAAACGGTGATGGATTAAGCCCTGATCTTTGGACTGGGTAAGAGTGGTCTGCTTAATTCAGGCACTCTGTTCATCACCACCCCCTTTTCTGATTCATTTTGTCCACCATAAGCGTGGAAGGGTATACTCAGATGTGAGTCCCTTGCTCATTGCACCATCAGGATTCAAGCAAGCCGGGCCGACGCCCGGAAGCTTGTTTCCTTCCCAGTACAAGAATTGGCTTGGTAGTTTGGTTTGCCCTGTTCCCATCATGCACTGGGACAGGAACAGACTAATTTGCATATAGCCAAGTTCTGAGCTGGGATGGTGCAGTGAGCTAAAAAACGATGATGGATCAAGCCCTGATCTTTGGACTGGGTAAGAGTGGTCTGCTTAATTCAGGCACTCTGTTCATCAACACCCCCTTTTCTGAATCATTTTGTCCACCATAAGCGTGGAAGGGTATACTCAGATGTGAGTCCCTTGCTCATTGCACCATCAGGATTCAAGCAAGCCGGGCCGACGCCCGGAAGCTTGTTTCCTTCCCAGTACAAGAATTGGCTTGGTAGTTTGGTTTGCCCTGTTCCCATCATGCACTGGGACAGGAACAGACTAATTTGCATATAGCCAAGTTCTGAGCTGGGATGGTGCAGTGAGCTAAAAAACGGTGATGGATCAAGCCCTGATCTTTGGACTGGGTAAGAGTGGTCTGCTTAATTCAGGCACTCTGTTCATCACCATCCCCTTTTCTGAATCATTTTGTCCACCATAAGCGTGGAAGGGTATACTCAGATGTGAGTCCCTTGCTCATTGCACCATCAGGATTCAAGCAAGCCGGGCCGACCCCCGGAAGCTTGTTTCCTTCCCAGTACAAGAATTGGCTTGGTAGTTTGGTTTGCCCTGTTCCCATCATGCACTGGGACAGGAACAGACTAATTTGCATATAGCCAAGTTCTGAGCTGGGATGGTGCAGTGAGCTAAAAAACGGTGATGGATCAAGCCCTGATCTTTGGACTGGGTAAGAGTGGTCTGCTTAATTCAGGCACTCTGTTCATCACCACCCCCTTTTCTGAATCATTTTGTCCACCATAAGCGTGGAAGGGTATACTCAGATGTGAGTCCCTTGCTCATTGCACCATCAGGATTCAAGCAAGCCGGGCCGACGCCCGGAAGCTTGTTTCCTTCCCAGTACAAGAATTGGCTTGGTAGTTTGGTTTGCCCAGTTCTCATCATGCACTGGAACAGGAACAGACTAATTTGCATATAGCCAAGTTTTGAGCTGGGATGGTGCAGTGAGCTAAAAAACGGTGATGGATCAAGCCCTGATCTTTGGACTGGGTAAGAGTGGTCTGCTTAATTCAGGCACTCTGTTCATCACCACCCCCTTTTCTGAATCATTTTGTCCACCATAAGCGTGGAAGGGTATACTCAGATGTGAGTCCCTTGCTCATTGCACCATCAGGATTCAAGCAAGCCGGGCTGACGCCCGGAAGCTTGTTTCCTTCCCAGTACAAGAATTGGCTTGGTAGTTTGGTTTGCCCTGTTCCCATCATGCACTGGGACAGGAACAGACTAATTTGCATATAGCCAAGTTCTGAGCTGGGATGGTGCAGTGAGCTAAAAAATGATGATGGATCAAGCCCTGATCTTTGGACTGGGTAAGAGTGGTCTGCTTAATTCAGGCACTCTGTTCATCTACACCCCCTTTTCTGAATCATTTTGTCCACCATAAGCGTGGAAGGGTATACTCAGATGTGAGTCCCTTGCTCATTGCACCATCAGGATTCAAGCAAGCCGGGCCGACGCCCGGAAGCTTGTTTCCTTCCCAGTACAAGAATTGGCTTGGTAGTTTGGCTTGCCCGGTTCCCATCATGCACTGGGACAGGAACAGACTAATTTGCATATAGCCAAGTTCTGAGCTGGGATGGTGCAGTGAGCTAAAAAACGGTGATGGATCAAGCCCTGATCTTTGGACTGGGTAAGAGTGGTCTGCTTAATTCAGGCACTCTGTTCATCACCATCCCCTTTTCTGAATCATTTTGTCCACCATAAGCGTGGAAGGGTATACTCAGATGTGAGTCCCTTGCTCATTGCACCATCAGGATTCAAGCAAGCCGGGCCGACGCCCGGAAGCTTGTTTCCTTCCCAGTACAAGAATTGGCTTGGTAGTTTGGTTTGCCCTGTTCCCATCATGCACTGGGACAGGAACAGACTAATTTGCATATAGCCAAGTTCTGAGCTGGGATGGTGCAGTGAGCTAAAAAACGGTGATGGATCAAGCCCTGATCTTTGGACTGGGTAAGAGTGGTCTGCTTAATTCAGGCACTCTGTTCATCACCACCCCCTTTTCTGAATCATTTTGTCCACCATAAGCGTGGAAGGGTATACTCAGATGTGAGTCCCTTGCGCATTGCACCATCAGGATTCAAGCAAGCCGGGCCGACGCCCGGAAGCTTGTTTCCTTCCAAGTACAAGAATTGGCTTGGTAGTTTGGTTTGCCCTGTTCCCATCATGCACTGGGACAGGAACAGACTAATTTGCATATAGCCAAGTTCTGAGCTGGGATGGTGCAGTGAGCTAAAAAACGGTGATGGATTAAGCCCTGATCTGTGGACTGGGTAAGAGTGGTCTGCTTAATTCAGGCACTCTGTTCATCACCACCCCCTTTTCTGATTCATTTTGTCCACCATAAGCGTGGAAGGGTATACTCAGATGTGAGTCCCTTGCTCATTGCACCATCAGGATTCAAGCAAGCCGGGCCGACGCCCGGAAGCTTGTTTCCTTCCCAGTACAAGAATTGGCTTGGTAGTTTGGTTTGCCCTGTTCCCATCATGCACTGGGACAGGAACAGACTAATTTGCATATAGCCAAGTTCTGAGCTGGGATGGTGCAGTGAGCTAAAAAACGATGATGGATCAAGCCCTGATCTTTGGACTGGGTAAGAGTGGTCTGCTTAATTCAGGCACTCTGTTCATCAACACCCCCTTTTCTGAATCATTTTGTCCACCATAAGCGTGGAAGGGTATACTCAGATGTGAGTCCCTTGCTCATTGCACCATCAGGATTCAAGCAAGCCGGGCCGACCCCCGGAAGCTTGTTTCCTTCCCAGTACAAGAATTGGCTTGGTAGTTTGGTTTGCCCTGTTCCCATCATGCACTGGGACAGGAACAGACTAATTTGCATATAGCCAAGTTCTGAGCTGGGATGGTGCAGTGAGCTAAAAAACGGTGATGGATCAAGCCCTGATCTTTGGACTGGGTAAGAGTGGTCTGCTTAATTCAGGCACTCTGTTCATCACCATCCCCTTTTCTGAATCATTTTGTCCACCATAAGCGTGGAAGGGTATACTCAGATGTGAGTCCCTTGCTCATTGCACCATCAGGATTCAAGCAAGCCGGGCCGACGCCCGGAAGCTTGTTTCCTTCCCAGTACAAGAATTGGCTTGGTAGTTTGGTTTGCCCTGTTCCCATCATGCACTGGGACAGGAACAGACTAATTTGCATATAGCCAAGTTCTGAGCTGGGATGGTGCAGTGAGCTAAAAAACGGTGATGGATCAAGCCCTGATCTTTGGACTGGGTAAGAGTGGTCTGCTTAATTCAGGCACTCTGTTCATCACCACCCCCTTTTCTGAATCATTTTGTCCACCATAAGCGTGGAAGGGTATACTCAGATGTGAGTCCCTTGCTCATTGCACCATCAGGATTCAAGCAAGCCGGGCCGACGCCCGGAAGCTTGTTTCCTTCCCAGTACAAGAATTGGCTTGGTAGTTTGGTTTGCCCTGTTCCTATCATGCACTGGGACAGGAACAGACTAATTTGCATATAGCCAAGTTCTGAGCTGGGATGGTGCAGTGAGCTAAAAAACGGTGATGGATCAAGCCCTGATCTTTGGACTCGGAACGAGTGGTCTGCTTAATTCAGGCACTCTGTTCATCACCACCCCCTTTTCTGAATCATTTTGTCCACCATAAGCGTGGAAGGGTATACTCAGATGTGAGTCCCTTGCTCATTGCACCATCAGGATTCAAGCAAGCCGGGCTGACGCCCGGAAGCTTGTTTCCTTCCCAGTACAAGAATTGGCTTGGTAGTTTGGTTTGCCCTGTTCCCATCATGCACTGGGACAGGAACAGACTAATTTGCATATAGCCAAGTTCTGAGCTGGGATGGTGCAGTGAGCTAAAAAACGGTGATGGATCAAGCCCTGATCTTTGGACTGGGTAAGAGTGGTCTGCTTAATTCAGGCACTCTGTTCATCACCACCCCCTTTTCTGAATCATTTTGTCCACCATAAGCGTGGAAGGGTATACTCAGATTTGAGTCCCTTGCTCATTGCACCATCAGGATTCAAGCAAGCCGGGCCGACGCCCGGAAGCTTGTTTCCTTCCCAGTACAAGAATTGGCTTGGTAGTTTGGTTTGCCCTGTTCCCATCATGCACTGGGACAGGAACAGACTAATTTGCATATAGCCAAGTTCTGAGCTGGGATGGTGCAGTGAGCTAAAAAACGGTGATTGATCAAGCCCTGATCTTTGGACTGGGTAAGAGTGGTCTGCTTAATTCAGGCACTCTGTTCATCACCACCCCCTTTTCTGAATCATTTTGTCCACCATAAGCGTGGAAGGGTATACTCAGATGTGAGTCCCTTGCTCATTGCACCATCAGGATTCAAGCAAGCCGGGCCGACGCCCGGAAGCTTGTTTCCTTCCCAGTACAAGAATTGGCTTGGTAGTTTGGTTTGCCCTGTTCCCATCATGCACTGGGACAGGAACAGACTAATTTGCATATAGCCAAGTTCTGAGCTGGGATGGTGCAGTGAGCTAAAAAACGGTGATGGATCAAGCCCTGATCTTTGGACTGGGTAAGAGTGGTCTGCTTAATTCAGGCACTCTGTTCATCACCACCCCCTTTTCTGAATCATTTTGTCCACCATAAGCGTGGAAGGGTATACTCAGATGTGAGTCCCTTGCTCATTGCACCATCAGGATTCAAGCAAGCCGGGCCGACGCCCGGAAGCTTGTTTCCTTCCCAGTACAAGAATTGGCTTGGTAGTTTGGTTTGCCCTGTTCCCATCATGCACTGGGACAGGAACAGACTAATTTGCATATAGCCAAGTTCTGAGCTCGGATGGTGCAGTGAGCTAAAAAACGGTGATGGATCAAGCCCTGATCTTTGGACTGGGTAAGAGTGGTCTGCTTAATTCAGGCACTCTGTTCATCACCACCCCCTTTTCTGAATCATTTTGTCCACCATAAGCGTGGAAGGGTATACTCAGATGTGAGTCCCTTGCTCATTGCACCATCAGGATTCAAGCAAGCCGGGCCGACGCCCGGAAGCTTGTTTCCTTCCCAGCACAAGAATTGGCTTGGTAGTTTGGTTTGCCCTGTTCCTATCATGCACTGGGACAGGAACAGACTAATTTGCATATAGCCAAGTTCTGAGCTGGGATGGTGCAGTGAGCTAAAAAACGGTGATGGATCAAGCCCTGATCTTTGGACTCGGTAAGAGTGGTCTGCTTAATTCAGGTACTCTGTTCATCACCACCCCCTTTTCTGAATCATTTTGTCCACCATAAGCGTGGAAGGGTATACTCAGATGTGAGTCCCTTGCTCATTGCACCATCAGGATTCAAGCAAGCCGGGCCGACGCCCGGAAGCTTGTTTCCTTCCCAGTACAAGAATTGGCTTGGTAGTTTGGTTTGCCCTGTTCCCATCATGCACTGGGACAGGAACAGACTAATTTGCATATAGCCAAGTTCTGAGCTGGGATGGTGCAGTGAGCTAAAAAACGGTGATGAATCAAGCCCTGATCTTTGGACTGGGTAAGAGTGGTCTGCTTAATTCAGGCACTCTGTTCATCACCACCCCCTTTTCTGAATCATTTTGTCCACCATAAGCGTGGAAGGGTATACTCAGATGTGAGTCCCTTGCTCATTGCACCATCAGGATTCAAGCAAGCCGGGCCGACGCCCGGAAGCTTGTTTCCTTCCCAGTACAAGAATTGGCTTGGTAGTTTGGTTTGCCCTGTTCCCATCATGCACTGGGACAGGAACAGACTAATTTGCATATAGCCAAGTTCTGAGCTGGGATGATGCAGTGAGCTAAAAAACGGTGATGGATCAAGCCCTGATCTTTGGACTGGGTAAGAGTGGTCTGCTTAATTCAGGCACTCTGTTCATCACCACCCCCTTTTCTGAATCATTTTGTCCACCATAAGCGTGGAAGGGTATACTCAGATGTGAGTCCCTTGCTCATTGCACCATCAGGATTCAAGCAAGCCGGGCCGACGCCCGGAAGCTTGTTTCCTTCCCAGTACAAGAATTGGCTTGGTAGTTTGGTTTGCCCTGTTCCCATCATGCACTGGGACAGGAACAGACTAATTTGCATATAGCCAAGTTCTGAGCTGGGATGGTGCAGTGAGCTAAAAAACGGTGATGGATCAAGCCCTGATCTTTGGACTGGGTAAGAGTGGTCTGCTTAATACAGGCACTCTGTTCATCACCACCCCCTTTTCTGAATCATGTTGTCCACCATAAGCGTGGAAGGGTATACTCAGATGTGAGTCCCTTGCTCATTGCACCATCAGGATTCAAGCAAGCCGGGCCGACGCCCGGAAGCTTGTTTCCTTCCCAGTACAAGAATTGGCTTGGTAGTTTGGTTTGCCCTGTTCCCATCATGCACTGGGACAGGAACAGACTAATTTGCATATAGCCAAGTTCTGAGCTGGGATGGTGCAGTGAGCTAAAAAACGGTGATGGATCAAGCCCTGATCTTTGGACTGGGTAAGAGTGGTCTGCTTAATTCAGGCACTCTGTTCATCACCACCCCCTTTTCTGAATCATTTTGTCCACCATAAGCGTGGAAGGGTATACTCAGATGTGAGTCCCTTGCTCATTGCACCATCAGGATTCAAGCAAGCCGGGCCGACGCCCGGAAGCTTGTTTCCTTCCCAGTACAAGAATTGGCTTGGTAGTTTGGTTTGCCCTGTTCCCATCATGCACTGGGACAGGAACAGACTAATTTGCATATAGCCAAGTTCTGAGCTGGGATGGTGCAGTGAGCTAAAAAACGGTGATGGATCAAGCCCTGATCTTTGGACTGGGTAAGAGTGGTCTGCTTAATTCAGGCACTCTGTTCATCACCACCCCCTTTTCTGAATCATTTTGTCCACCATAAGCGTGGAAGGGTATACTCAGATGTGAGTCCCTTGCTCATTGCACCATCAGGATTCAAGCAAGCCGGGCCGACGCCCGGAAGCTTGTTTCCTTCCCAGTACAAGAATTGGCTTGGTAGTTTGGTTTGCCCTGTTCCCATCATGCACTGGGACAGGAACAGACTAATTTGCATATAGCCAAGTTCTGAGCTGGGATGGTGCAGTGAGCTAAAAAACGGTGATGGATCAAGCCCTGATCTTTGGACTGGGTAAGAGTGGTCTGCTTAATTCAGGCACTCTGTTCATCACCACCCCCTTTTCTGAATCATTTTGTCCACCATAAGCGTGGAAGGGTATACTCAGATGTGAGTCCCTTGCTCATTGCACCATCAGGATTCAAGCAAGCCGGGCCGACGCCCGGAAGCTTGTTTCCTTCCCAGTACAAGAATTGGCTTGGTAGTTTGGTTTGCCCTGTTCCCATCATGCACTGGGACAGGAACAGACTAATTTGCATATAGCCAAGTTCTGAGCTGGGATGGTGCAGTGAGCTAAAAAACGGTGATGGATCAAGCCCTGATCTTTGGACTGGGTAAGAGTGGTCTGCTTAATTCAGGCACTCTGTTCATCACCACCCCCTTTTCTGAATCATTTTGTCCACCATAAGCGTGGAAGGGTTTACTCAGATGTGAGTCCCTTGCTCATTGCACCATCAGGATTCAAGCAAGCCGGGCCGACGCCCGGAAGCTTGTTTCCTTCCCAGTACAAGAATTGGCTTGGTAGTTTGGTTTGCCCTGTTCCCATCATGCACTGGGACAGGAACAGACTAATTTGCATATAGCCAAGTTCTGAGCTGGGATGGTGCAGTGAGCTAAAAAACGGTGATGGATCAAGCCCTGATCTTTGGACTGGGTAAGAGTGGTCTGCTTAATTCAGGCACTCTGTTCATCACCACCCCCTTTTCTGAATCTTTTTGTCCACCATAAGCGTGGAAGGGTATACTCAGATGTGAGTCCCTTGCTCATTGCACCATCAGGATTCAAGCAAGCCGGGCTGACGCCCGGAAGCTTGTTTCCTTCCCAGTACAAGAATTGGCTTGGTAGTTTGGTTTGCCCTGTTCCCATCATGCACTGGGACAGGAACAGACTAATTTGCATATAGCCAAGTTCTGAGCTGGGATGGTGCATTGAGCTAAAAAACGGTGATGGATCAAGCCCTGATCTTTGGACTGGGTAAGAGTGGTCTGCTTAATTCAGGCACTCTGTTCATCACCACCCCCTTTTCTGAATCATTTTGTCCACCATAAGCGTGGAAGGGTATACTCAGATGTGAGTCCCTTGCTCATTGCACCATCAGGATTCAAGCAAGCCGGGCCGACGCCCGGAAGCTTGTTTCCTTCCCAGTACAAGAATTGGCTTGGTAGTTTGGTTTGCCTGTTCCCATCATGCACTGGGACAGGAACAGACTAATTTGCATATAGCCAAGTTCTGAGCTGGGATGGTGCAGTGAGCTAAAAAATGGTGATGGATCAAGCCCTGATCTTTGGACTGGGTAAGAGTGGTCTGCTTAATTCAGGCACTCTGTTCATCACCACCCCCTTTTCTGAATAATTTTGTCCACCATAAGCGTGGAAGGGTATACTCAGATGTGAGTCCCTTGCTCATTGCACCATCAGGATTCAAGCAAGCCGGGCCGACGCCCGGAAGCTTGTTTCCTTCCCAGTACAAGAATTGGCTTGGTAGTTTGGTTTGCCCTGTTCCCATCATGCACTGGGACAGGAACAGACTAATTTGCATATAGCCAAGTTCTGAGCTGGGATGGTGCAGTGAGCTAAAAAACGGTGATGGATCAAGCCCTGATCTTTGGACTGGGTAAGAGTGGTCTGCTTAATTCGGGCACTCTGTTCATCACCACCCCCTTTTCTGAATCATTTTGTCCAGCATAAGCGTGGAAGGGTATACTCAGATGTGAGTCCCTTGCTCATTGCACCATCAGGATTCGAGCAAGCCGGGCCGATGCCCGGAAGCTTGTTTCCTTCCCAGTACAAGAATTGGCTTGGTAGTTTGGTTTGCCCTGTTCCCATCATGCACTGGGACAGGAACAGACTAATTTGCATATAGCCAAGTTCTGAGCTGGGATGGTGCAGTGAGCTAAAAAACGGTGATGGATCAAGCCCTGATCTTTGGACTGGGTAAGAGTGGTCTGCTTAATTCAGGCACTCTGTTCATCACCACCCCCTTTTCTGAATCATTTTGTCCACCATAAGCATGGAAGGGTATACTCAGATGTGAGTCCCTTGCTCATTGCACCATCAGGATTCAAGCAAGCCGGGCCGACGCCCGGAAGCTTGTTTCCTTCCCAGTACAAGAATTGGCTTGGTAGTTTGGTTTGCCCTGTTCCCATCATGCACTGGGACAGGAACAGACTAATTTGCATATAGCCAAGTTCTGAGCTGGGATGGTGCAGTGAGCTAAAAAACGGTGATGGATCAAGCCCTGATCTTTGGACTGGGTAAGAGTGGTCTGCTTAATTAAGGCACTCTGTTCATCACCACCCCCTTTTCTGAATCATTTTGTCCACCATAAGCGTGAAAGGGTATACTCAGATGTGAGTCCCTTGCTCATTGCACCATCAGGATTCAAGCAAGCCGGGCCGACGCCCGGAAGCTTGTTTCCTTCCCAGTACAAGAATTGGCTTGGTAGTTTGGTTTGCCCTGTTCCCATCATGCACTGGGACAGGAACAGACTAATTTGCATATAGCCAAGTTCTGAGCTGGGATGGTGCAGTGAGCTGAAAAACGGTGATGGATCAAGCCCTGATCTTTGGACTGGGTAAGAGTGGTCTGCTTAATTCAGGCACTCTGTTCATCACCACCCCCTTTTCTGAATCATTTTGTCCACCATAAGCGTGGAAGGGTATACTCAGATGTGAGTCCCTTGCTCATTGCACCATCAGGATTCAAGCAAGCCGGGCCGACGCCCGGAAGCTTGTTTCCTTCCCAGTACAAGAATTGGCTTGGTAGTTTGGTTTGCCCTGTTCCCATCATGCACTGGGACAGGAACAGACTAATTTGCATATAGCCAAGTTCTGAGCTGGGATGGTGCAGTGAGCTAAAAAACGGTGATGGATCAAGCCCTGATCTTTGGACTGGGTAAGAGTGGTCTGCTTAATTCAGGCACTCTGTTCATCAACACCCCCTTTTCTGAATCATTTTGTCCAACATAAGCGTGGAAGGGTATACTCAGATGTGAGTCCCTTGCTCATTGCACCATCAGGATTCAAGCAAGCCGGGCCGATGCCCGGAAGCTTGTTTCCTTCCCAGTACAAGAATTGGCTTGGTAGTTTGGTTTGCCCTGTTCCCATCATGCACTGGGACAGGAACAGACTAATTTGCATATAGCCAAGTTCTGAGCTGGGATGGTGCAGTGAGCTAAAAAACGGTGATGGATCAAGCCCTGATCTTTGGACTGGGTAAGAGTGGTCTGCTTAATTCAGGCACTCTGTTCATCACCACCCCCTTTTCTGAATCATTTTGTCCACCATAAGCGTGGAAGGGTATACTCAGATGTGAGTCCCTTGCTCATTGCACCATCAGGATTCAAGCAAGCCGGGCCGACGCCCGGAAGCTTGTTTCCTTCCCAGTACAAGAATTGGCTTGGTAGTTTGGTTTGCCCTGTTCCTATCATGCACTGGGACAGGAACAGACTAATTTGCATATAGCCAAGTTCTGAGCTGGGATGGTGCAGTGAGCTAAAAAACGGTGATGGATCAAGCCCTGATCTTTGGACTCGGTAAGAGTGGTCTGCTTAATTCAGGCACTCTGTTCATCACCACCCCCTTTTCTGAATCATTTTTTCCACCATAAGCGTGGAAGGGTATACTCAGATGTGAGTCCCTTGCTCATTGCACCATCAGGATTCAAGCAAGCCGGGCCGACGCCCGGAAGCTTGTTTCCTTCCCAGTACAAGAATTGGCTTGGTAGTTTGGTTTGCCCTGTTCCCATCATGCACTGGGACAGGAACAGACTAATTTGCATATAGCCAAGTTCTGAGCTGCGATGGTGCAGTGAGCTAAAAAACGGTGATGGATCAAGCCCTGATCTTTGGACTGGGTAAGAGTGGTCTGCTTAATTCAGGCACTCTGTTCATCACCACCCCCTTTTCTGAATCATTTTGTCCATCATAAGCGTGGAAGGGTATACTCAGATGTGAGTCCCTTGCTCATTGCACCATCAGGATTCAAGCAAGCCGGGCCGACGCCCGGAAGCTTGTTTCCTTCCCAGTACAAGAATTGGCTTGGTAGTTTGGTTTGCCCTGTTCCCATCATGCACTGGGACAGGAACAGACTAATTTGCATATAGCCAAGTTCTGAGCTGGGATGGTGCAGTGAGCTAAAAAACGGTGATGGATCAAGCCCTTATCTTTGGACTGGGTAAGAGTGGTCTGCTTAATTCAGGCACTCTGTTCATCACCACCCCCTTTTCTGAATCATTTTGTCCACCATAAGCGTGGAAGGGTATACTCAGATGTGAGTCCCTTGCTCATTGTACCATCAGGATTCAAGCAAGCCGGGCCGACGCCCGGAAGCTTGTTTCCTTCCCAGTACAAGAATTGGCTTGGTAGTTTGGTTTGCCCTGTTCCCATCATGCACTGGGACAGGAACAGACTAATTTGCATATAGCCAAGTTCTGAGCTGGGATGGTGCAGTGAGCTAAAAAACGGTGATGGATCAAGCCCTGATCTTTGGACTGGGTAAGAGTGGTCTGCTTAATTCAGGCACTCTGTTCATCACCACCCCCTTTTCTGAATCATTTTGTCCACCATAAGCGTGGAAGGGTATACTCAGATGTGAGTCCCTTGCTCATTGCACCATCAGGATTCAAGCAAGCCGGGCCGACGCCCGGAAGCTTGTTTCCTTCCCAGTACAAGAATTGGCTTGGTAGTTTGGTTTGCCCTGTTCCCATCATGCACGGGGACAGGAACAGACTAATTTGCATATAGCCAAGTTCTGAGCTGGGATGGTGCAGTGAGCTAAAAAACGGTGATGGATCAAGCCCTGATCTTTGGACTGGGTAAGAGTGGTCTGCTTAATTCAGGCACTCTGTTCATCACCACCCCCTTTTCTGAATCATTTTGTCCACCATAAGCGTGGAAGGGTATACTCAGATGTGAGTCCCTTGCTCATTGCACCATCAGGATTCAAGCAAGCCGGGCCGACGCCCGGAAGCTTGTTTCCTTCCCAGTACAAGAATTGGCTTGGTAGTTTGGTTTGCCCTGTTCCCATCATGCACTGGGACAGGAACAGACTAATTTGCATATAGCCAAGTTCTGAGCTGGGATGGTGCAGTGAGCTAAAAAACGGTGATGGATCAAGCCCTGATCTTTGGACTGGGTAAGAGTGGTCTGCTTAATTCAGGCACTCTGTTCATCACCACCCCCTTTTCTGAATCTTTTTGTCCACCATAAGCGTGGAAGGGTATACTCAGATGTGAGTCCCTTGCTTATTGCACCATCAGGATTCAAGCAAGCCGGGCCGACGCCCGGAAGCTTGTTTCCTTCCCAGTACAAGAATTGGCTTGGTAGTTTGGTTTGCCCTGTTCCCATCATGCACTAGGACAGGAACAGACTAATTTGCATATAGCCAAGTTCTGAGCTGGGATGGTGCAGTGAGCTAAAAAACGGTGATGAATCAAGCCCTGATCTTTGGACTGGGAAAGAGTGGTCTGCTTAATTCAGGCACTCTGTTCATCACCACCCCCTTTTCTGAATCATTTTGTCCACCATAAGCGTGAAAGGGTATACTCAGATGTGAGTCCCTTGCTCATTGCACCATCAGGATTCAAGCAAGCCGGGCCGACGCCCGGAAGCTTGTTTCCTTCCCAGTACAAGAATTGGCTTGGTAGTTTGGTTTGCCCTGTTCCCATCATGCACTGGGACAGGAACAGACTAATTTGCATATAGCCAAGTTCTGAGCTGGGATGGTGCAGTGAGCTAAAAAACGGTGATGGATCAAGCCCTGATCTTTGGACTGGGTAAGAGTGGTCTGCTTAATTCAGGCACTCTGTTCATCACCACCCCCTTTTCTGAATCATTTTGTCCACCATAAGCGTGGAAGGGTATACTCAGATGTGAGTCCCTTGCTCATTGCACCATCAGGATTCAAGCAAGCCGGGCCGACGCCCGGAAGCTTGTTTCCTTCCCAGTACAAGAATTGGCTTGGTAGTTTGGTTTGCCCTGTTCCCATCATGCACTGGGACAGGAACAGACTAATTTGCATATAGCCAAGTTCTGAGCTGGGATGGTGCAGTGAGCTAAAAAACGGTGATGGATCAAGCCCTGATCTTTGGACTGGGTAAGAGTGGTCTGCTTAATTCAGGCACTCTGTTCATCAACACCCCCTTTTCTGAATCATTTTGTCCAACATAAGCGTGGAAGGGTATACTCAGATGTGAGTCCCTTGCTCATTGCACCATCAGGATTCAAGCAAGCCGGGCCGACGCCCGGAAGCTTGTTTCCTTCCCAGTACAAGAATTGGCTTGGTAGTTTGGTTTGCCCTGTTCCCATCATGCACTGGGACAGGAACAGACTAATTTGCATATAGCCAAGTTCTGAGCTGGGATGGTGCAGTGAGCTAAAAAACGGTGATGAATAAAGCCCTGATCTTTGGACTGGGTAAGAGTGGTCTGCTTAATTCAGGCACTCTGTTCATCACCACCCCCTTTTCTGAATCATTTTGTCCACCATAAGCGTGGAAGGGTATACTCAGATGTGAGTCCCTTGCTCATTGCACCATCAGGATTCAAGCAAGCCGGGCCGACGCCTGGAAGCTTGTTTCCTTCCCAGTACAAGAATTGGCTTGGTAGTTTGGTTTGCCCTGTTCCCATCATGCACTGGGACAGGAACAGACTAATTTGCATATAGCCAAGTTCTGAGCTGGGATGGTGCAGTGAGCTAAAAAACGGTGATGGATCAAGCCCTGATCTTTGGACTGGGTAAGAGTGGTCTGCTTAATTCAGGCACTCTGTTCATCACCACCCCCTTTTCTGAATCATTTTGTCCACCATAAGCGTGGAAGGGTATACTCAGATGTGAGTCCCTTGCTCATTGCACCATCAGGATTCAAGCAAGCCGGGCCGACGCCCGGAAGCTTGTTTCCTTCCCAGTACAAGAATTGGCTTGGTAGTTTGGTTTGCCCTGTTCCCATCATGCACTGGGACAGGAACAGACTAATTTGCATATAGCCAAGTTCTGAGCTGGGATGGTGCAGTGAGCTAAAAAACGGTGATGGATCAAGCCCTGATCTTTGGACTGGGTAAGAGTGGTCTGCTTAATTCAGGCACTCTGTTCATCACCACCCCCTTTTCTGAATCATTTTGTCCACCATAAGCGTGGAAGGGTATACTCAGATGTGAGTCCCTTGCTCATTGCACCATCAGGATTCAAGCAAGCCGGGCCGACGCCCGGAAGCTTGTTTCCTTCCCAGTACAAGAATTGGCTTGGTAGTTTGGTTTGCCCTGTTCCCATCATGCACTGGGACAGGAACAGACTAATTTGCATATAGCCAAGTTCTGAGCTGGGATGGTGCAGTGAGCTAAAAAACGGTGATGAATAAAGCCCTGATCTTTGGACTGGGTAAGAGTGGTCTGCTTAATTCAGGCACTCTGTTCATCACCACCCCCTTTTCTGAATCATTTTGTCCACCATAAGCGTGGAAGGGTATACTCAGATGTGAGTCCCTTGCTCATTGCACCATCAGGATTCAAGCAAGCCGGGCCGACGCCCGGAAGCTTGTTTCCTTCCCAGTACAAGAATTGGCTTGGTAGTTTGGTTTGCCCTGTTCCCATCATGCACTGGGACAGGAACAGACTAATTTGCATATAGCCAAGTTCTGAGCTGGGATGGTGCAGTGAGCTAAAAAACGGTGATGGATCAAGCCCTGATCTTTGGACTGGGTAAGAGTGGTCTGCTTAATTCAGGCACTCTGTTCATCACCACCCCCTTTTCTGAATCATTTTGTCCACCATAAGCGTGGAAGGGTATACTCAGATGTGAGTCCCTTGCTCATTGCACCATCAGGATTCAAGCAAGCCGGGCCGACGCCCGGAAGCTTGTTTCCTTCCCAGTACAAGAATTGGCTTGGTAGTTTGGTTTGCCCTGTTCCCATCATGCACTGGGACAGGAACAGACTAATTTGCATATAGCCAAGTTCTGAGCTGGGATGGTGCAGTGAGCTAAAAAACGGTGATGGATCAAGCCCTTATCTTTGGACTGGGTAAGAGTGGTCTGCTTAATTCAGGCACTCTGTTCATCACCACCCCCTTTTCTGAATCATTTTGTCCACCATAAGCGTGGAAGGGTATACTCAGATGTGAGTCCCTTGCTCATTGCACCATCAGGATTCAAGCAAGCCGGGCCGACGCCCGGAAGCTTGTTTCCTTCCCAGTACAAGAATTAGCTTGGTAGTTTGGTTTGCCCTGTTCCCATCATGCACTGGGACAGGAACAGACTAATTTGCATATAGCCAAGTTCTGAGCTGGGATGGTGCAGTGAGCTAAAAAACGGTGATGAATAAAGCCCTGATCTTTGGACTGGGTAAGAGTGGTCTGCTTAATTCAGGCACTCTGTTCATCACCACCCCCTTTTCTGAATCATTTTGTCCACCATAAGCGTGGAAGGGTATACTCAGATGTGAGTCCCTTGCTCATTGCACCATCAGGATTCAAGCAAGCCGGTGCCGACGCCCGGAAGCTTGTTTCCTTCCCAGTACAAGAATTGGCTTGGTAGTTTGGTTTGCCCTGTTCCCATCATGCACTGGGACAGGAACAGACTAATTTGCATATAGCCAAGTTCTGAGCTGGGATGGTGCAGTGAGCTAAAAAACGGTGATGAATAAAGCCCTGATCTTTGGACTGGGTAAGAGTGGTCTGCTTAATTCAGGCACTCTGTTCATCACCACCCCCTTTTCTGAATCATTTTGTCCACCATAAGCGTGGAAGGGTATACTCAGATGTGAGTCCCTTGCTCATTGCACCATCAGGATTCAAGCAAGCCGGGCCGACGCCCGGAAGCTTGTTTCCTTCCCAGTACAAGAATTGGCTTGGTAGTTTGGTTTGCCCTGTTCCCATCATGCACTGGGACAGGAACAGACTAATTTGCATATAGCCAAGTTCTGAGCTGGGATGGTGCAGTGAGCTAAAAAACGGTGATGGATCAAGCCCTTATCTTTGGACTGGGTAAGAGTGGTCTGCTTAATTCAGGCACTCTGTTCATCACCACCCCCTTTTCTGAATCATTTTGTCCACCATAAGCGTGGAAGGGTATACTCAGATGTGAGTCCCTTGCTCATTGCACCATCAGGATTCAAGCAAGCCGGGCCGACGCCCGGAAGCTTGTTTCCTTCCCAGTACAAGAATTGGCTTGGTAGTTTGGTTTGCCCTGTTCCCATCATGCACTGGGACAGGAACAGACTAATTTGCATATAGCCAAGTTCTGAGCTGGGATGGTGCAGTGAGCTAAAAAACGGTGATGGATCAAGCCCTGATCTTTGGACTGGGTAAGAGTGGTCTGCTTAATTCAGGCACTCTGTTCATCACCACCCCCTTTTCTGAATCATTTTGTCCACCATAAGCGTGGAAGGGTATACTCAGATGTGAGTCCCTTGCTCATTGCACCATCAGGATTCAAGCAAGCCGGGCCGACGCCCGGAAGCTTGTTTCCTTCCCAGTACAAGAATTGGCTTGGTAGTTTGGTTTGCCCTGTTCCCATCATGCACTGGGACAGGAACAGACTAATTTGCATATAGCCAAGTTCTGAGCTGGGATGGTGCAGTGAGCTAAAAAACGGTGATGGATCAAGCCCTGATCTTTGGACTGGGTAAGAGTGGTCTGCTTAATTCAGGCACTCTGTTCATCACCACCCCCTTTTCTGAATCATTTTGTCCACCATAAGCGTGGAAGGGTATACTCAGATGTGAGTCCCTTGCTCATTGCACCATCAGGATTCAAGCAAGCCGGGCCGACGCCCGGAAGCTTGTTTCCTTCCCAGTACAAGAATTGGCTTGGTAGTTTGGTTTGCCCTGTTCCCATCATGCACTGGGACAGGAACAGACTAATTTGCATATAGCCAAGTTCTGAGCTGGGATGGTGCAGTGAGCTAAAAAACGGTGATGGATCAAGCCCTTATCTTTGGACTGGGTAAGAGTGGTCTGCTTAATTCAGGCACTCTGTTCATCACCACCCCCTTTTCTGAATCATTTTGTCCACCATAAGCGTGGAAGGGTATACTCAGATGTGAGTCCCTTGCTCATTGCACCATCAGGATTCAAGCAAGCCGGGCCGACGCCCGGAAGCTTGTTTCCTTCCCAGTACAAGAATTGGCTTGGTAGTTTGGTTTGCCCTGTTCCCATCATGCACTGGGACAGGAACAGACTAATTTGCATATAGCCAAGTTCTGAGCTGGGATGGTGCAGTGAGCTAAAAAACGGTGATGGATCAAGCCCTGATCTTTGGACTGGGTAAGAGTGGTCTGCTTAATTCAGGCACTCTGTTCATCACCACCCCCTTTTCTGAATCATTTTGTCCACCATAAGCGTGGAAGGGTATACTCAGATGTGAGTCCCTTGCTCATTGCACCATCAGGATTCAAGCAAGCCGGGCCGACGCCCGGAAGCTTGTTTCCTTCCCAGTACAAGAATTGGCTTGGTAGTTTGGTTTGCTCTGTTCCCATCATGCACTGGGACAGGAACAGACTAATTTGCATATAGCCAAGTTCTGAGCTGGGATGGTGCAGTGAGCTAAAAAACGGTGATGGATCAAGCCCTGATCTTTGGACTGGGTAAGAGTGGTCTGCTTAATTCAGGCACTCTGTTCATCACCACCCCCTTTTCTGAATCTTTTTGTCCACCATAAGCGTGGAAGGGTATACTCAGATGTGAGTCCCTTGCTCATTGCACCATCAGGATTCAAGCAAGCCGGGCCGACGCCCGGAAGCTTGTTTCCTTCCCAGTACAAGAATTGGCTTGGTAGTTTGGTTTGCCCTGTTCCCATCATGCACTAGGACAGGAACAGACTAATTTGCATATAGCCAAGTTCTGAGCTGGGATGGTGCAGTGAGCTAAAAAACGGTGATGAATCAAGCCCTGATCTTTGGACTGGGTAAGAGTGGTCTGCTTAATTCAGGCACTCTGTTCATCACCACCCCCTTTTCTGAATCATTTTGTCCACCATAAGCGTGAAAGGGTATACTCAGATGTGAGTCCCTTGCTCATTGCACCATCAGGATTCAAGCAAGCCGGGCCGACGCCCGGAAGCTTGTTTCCTTCCCAGTACAAGAATTGGCTTGGTAGTTTGGTTTGCCCTGTTCCCATCATGCACTGGGACAGGAACAGACTAATTTGCATATAGCCAAGTTCTGAGCTGGGATGGTGCAGTGAGCTAAAAAACGGTGATGGATCAAGCCCTGATCTTTGGACTGGGTAAGAGTGGTCTGCTTAATTCAGGCACTCTGTTCATCACCACCCCCTTTTCTGAATCATTTTGTCCACCATAAGCGTGGAAGGGTATACTCAGATGTGAGTCCCTTGCTCATTGCACCATCAGGATTCAAGCAAGCCGGGCCGACGCCCGGAAGCTTGTTTCCTTCCCAGTACAAGAATTGGCTTGGTAGTTTGGTTTGCCCTGTTCCCATCATGCACTGGGACAGGAACAGACTAATTTGCATATAGCCAAGTTCTGAGCTGGGATGGTGCAGTGAGCTAAAAAACGGTGATGGATCAAGCCCTGATCTTTGGACTGGGTAAGAGTGGTCTGCTTAATTCAGGCACTCTGTTCATCAACACCCCCTTTTCTGAATCATTTTGTCCAACATAAGCGTGGAAGGGTATACTCAGACGTGAGTCCCTTGCTCATTGCACCATCAGGATTCAAGCAAGCCGGGCCGACGCCCGGAAGCTTGTTTCCTTCCCAGTACAAGAATTGGCTTGGTAGTTTGGTTTGCCCTGTTCCCATCATGCACTGGGACAGGAACAGACTAATTTGCATATAGCCAAGTTCTGAGCTGGGATGGTGCAGTGAGCTAAAAAACGGTGATGGATCAAGCCCTGATCTTTGGACTGGGTAAGAGTGGTCTGCTTAATTCAGGCACTCTGTTCATCACCACCCCCTTTTCTGAATCATTTTGTCCACCATAAGCGTGGAAGGGTATACTCAGATGTGAGTCCCTTGCTCATTGCACCATCAGGATTCAAGCAAGCCGGGCCGACGCCCAGAAGCTTGTTTCCTTCCCAGTACAAGAATTGGCTTGGTAGTTTGGTTTGCCCTGTTCCTATCATGCACTGGGACAGGAACAGACTAATTTGCATATAGCCAAGTTCTGAGCTGGGATGGTGCAGTGAGCTAAAAAACGGTGATGGATCAAGCCCTGATCTTTGGACTCGGTAAGAGTGGTCTGCTTAATTCAGGCACTCTGTTCATCACCACCCCCTTTTCTGAATCATTTTGTCCACCATAAGCGTGGAAGGGTATACTCAGATGTGAGTCCCTTGCTCATTGCATCATCAGGATTCAAGCAAGCCGGGCCGACGCCCAGAAGCTTGTTTCCTTCCCAGTACAAGAATTGGCTTGGTAGTTTGGTTTGCCCTGTTCCCATCATGCACTGGGACAGGAACAGACTAATTTGCATATAGCCAAGTTCTGAGCTGGGATGGTGCAGTGAGCTAAAAAACGGTGATGAATAAAGCCCTGATCTTTGGACTGGGTAAGAGTGGTCTGCTTAATTCAGGCACTCTGTTCATCACCACCCCCTTTTCTGAATCATTTTGTCCACCATAAGCGTGGAAGGGTATACTCAGATGTGAGTCCCTTGCTCATTGCACCATCAGGATTCAAGCAAGCCGGGCCGACGCCCGGAAGCTTGTTTCCTTCCCAGTACAAGAATTGGCTTGGTAGTTTGGTTTGCCCTGTTCCCATCATGCACTGGGACAGGAACAGACTAATTTGCATATAGCCAAGTTCTGAGCTGGGATGGTGCAGTGAGCTAAAAAATGGTGATGGATCAAGCCCTGATCTTTGGACTGGGTAAGAGTGGTCTGCTTAATTCAGGCACTCTGTTCATCACCACCCCCTTTTCTGAATCATTTTGTCCACCATAAGCGTGGAAGGGTATACTCAGATGTGAGTCCCTTGCTCATTGCACCATCAGGATTCAAGCAAGCCGGGCCGACGCCCGGAAGCTTGTTTCCTTCCCAGTACAAGAATTGGCTTGGTAGTTTGGTTTGCCCTGTTCCCATCATGCACTGGGACAGGAACAGACTAATTTGCATATAGCCAAGTTCTGAGCTGGGATGGTGCAGTGAGCTAAAAAACGGTGATGGATCAAGCCCTTATCTTTGGACTGGGTAAGAGTGGTCTGCTTAATTCAGGCACTCTGTTCATCACCACCCCCTTTTCTGAATCATTTTGTCCACCATAAGCGTGGAAGGGTATACTCAGATGTGAGTCCCTTGCTCATTGCACCATCAGGATTCAAGCAAGCCGGGCCGACGCCCGGAAGCTTGTTTCCTTCCCAGTACAAGAATTGGCTTGGTAGTTTGGTTTGCCCTGTTCCCATCATGCACTGGGACAGGAACAGACTAATTTGCATATAGCCAAGTTCTGAGCTGGGATGGTGCAGTGAGCTAAAAAACGGTGATGGATCAAGCCCTGATCTTTGGACTGGGTAAGAGTGGTCTGCTTAATTCAGGCACTCTGTTCATCACCACCCCCTTTTCTGAATCATTTTGTCCACCATAAGCGTGGAAGGGTATACTCAGATGTGAGTCCCTTGCTCATTGCACCATCAGGATTCAAGCAAGCCGGGCCGACGCCCGGAAGCTTGTTTCCTTCCCAGTACAAGAATTGGCTTGGTAGTTTGGTTTGCCCTGTTCCCATCATGCACTGGGACAGGAACAGACTAATTTGCATATAGCCAAGTTCTGAGCTGGGATGGTGCAGTGAGCTAAAAAACGGTGATGAATAAAGCCCTGATCTTTGGACTGGGTAAGAGTGGTCTGCTTAATTCAGGCACTCTGTTCATCACCACCCCCTTTTCTGAATCATTTTGTCCACCATAAGCGTGGAAGGGTATACTCAGATGTGAGTCCCTTGCTCATTGCACCATCAGGATTCAAGCAAGCCGGGCCGACGCCCGGAAGCTTGTTTCCTTCCCAGTACAAGAATTGGCTTGGTAGTTTGGTTTGCCCTGTTCCCATCATGCACTGGGACAGGAACAGACTAATTTGCATATAGCCAAGTTCTGAGCTGGGATGGTGCAGTGAGCTAAAAAACGGTGATGGATCAAGCCCTGATCTTTGGACTGGGTAAGAGTGGTCTGCTTAATTCAGGCACTCTGTTCATCACCACCCCCTTTTCTGAATCATTTTGTCCACCATAAGCGTGGAAGGGTATACTCAGATGTGAGTCCCTTGCTCATTGCACCATCAGGATTCAAGCAAGCCGGGCCGACGCCCGGAAGCTTGTTTCCTTCCCAGTACAAGAATTGGCTTGGTAGTTTGGTTTGCCCTGTTCCCATCATGCACTGGGACAGGAACAGACTAATTTGCATATAGCCAAGTTCTGAGCTGGGATGGTGCCGTGAGCTAAAAAACGGTGATGGATCAAGCCCTTATCTTTGGACTGGGTAAGAGTCGTCTGCTTAATTCAGGCACTCTGTTCATCACCACCCCCTTTTCTGAATCATTTTGTCCACCATAAGCGTGGAAGGGTATACTCAGATGTGAGTCCCTTGCTCATTGCACCATCAGGATTCAAGCAAGCCGGGCCGACGCCCGGAAGCTTGTTTCCTTCCCAGTACAAGAATTGGCTTGGTAGTTTGGTTTGCCCTGTTCCCATCATGCACTGGGACAGGAACAGACTAATTTGCATATAGCCAAGTTCTGAGCTGGGATGGTGCAGTGAGCTAAAAAACGGTGATGGATCAAGCCCTGATCTTTGGACTGGGTAAGAGTGGTCTGCTTAATTCAGGCACTCTGTTCATCACCACCCCCTTTTCTGAATCATTTTGTCCACCATAAGCGTGGAAGGGTATACTCAGATGTGAGTCCCTTGCTCATTGCACCATCAGGATTCAAGCAAGCCGGGCCGACGCCCGGAAGCTTGTTTCCTTCCCAGTACAAGAATTGGCTTGGTAGTTTGGTTTGCCCTGTTCCCATCATGCACTGGGACAGGAACAGACTAATTTGCATATAGCCAAGTTCTGAGCTGGGATGGTGCAGTGAGCTAAAAAACGGTGATGAATAAAGCCCTGATCTTTGGACTGGGTAAGAGTGGTCTGCTTAATTCAGGCACTCTGTTCATCACCACCCCCTTTTCTGAATCATTTTGTCCACCATAAGCGTGGAAGGGTATACTCAGATGTGAGTCCCTTGCTCATTGCACCATCAGGATTCAAGCAAGCCGGGCCGACGCCCGGAAGCTTGTTTCCTTCCCAGTACAAGAATTGGCTTGGTAGTTTGGTTTGCCCTGTTCCCATCATGCACTGGGACAGGAACAGACTAATTTGCATATAGCCAAGTTCTGAGCTGGGATGGTGCAGTGAGCTAAAAAACGGTGATGAATAAAGCCCTGATCTTTGGACTGGGTAAGAGTGGTCTGCTTAATTCAGGCACTCTGTTCATCACCACCCCCTTTTCTGAATCATTTTGTCCACCATAAGCGTGGAAGGGTATACTCAGATGTGAGTCCCTTGCTCATTGCACCATCAGGATTCAAGCAAGCCGGGCCGACGCCCGGAAGCTTGTTTCCTTCCCAGTACAAGAATTGGCTTGGTAGTTTGGTTTGGTTTTGCCCTGTTCCCATCATGCACTGGGACAGGAACAGACTAATTTGCATATAGCCAAGTTCTGAGCTGGGATGGTGCAGTGAGCTAAAAAACGGTGATGGATCAAGCCCTGATCTTTGGACTGGGTAAGAGTGGTCTGCTTAATTCAGGCACTCTGTTCATCACCACCCCCTTTTCTGAATCATTTTGTCCACCATAAGCGTGGAAGGGTATACTCAGATGTGAGTCCCTTGCTCATTGCACCATCAGGATTCAAGCAAGCCGGGCCGACGCCCGGAAGCTTGTTTCCTTCCCAGTACAAGAATTGGCTTGGTAGTTTGGTTTGCCCTGTTCCCATCATGCACTGGGACAGGAACAGACTAATTTGCATATAGCCAAGTTCTGAGCTGGGATGGTGCAGTGAGCTAAAAAACGGTGATGGATCAAGCCCTTATCTTTGGACTGGGTAAGAGTGGTCTGCTTAATTCAGGCACTCTGTTCATCACCACCCCCTTTTCTGAATCATTTTGTCCACCATAAGCGTGGAAGGGTATACTCAGATGTGAGTCCCTTGCTCATTGCACCATCAAAGCAAGCCGGGCCGACGCCCGGAAGCTTGTTTCCTTCCCAGTACAAGAATTGGCTTGGTAGTTTGGTTTGCCCTGTTCCCATCATGCACTGGGACAGGAACAGACTAATTTGCATATAGCCAAGTTCTGAGCTGGGATGGTGCAGTGAGCTAAAAAACGGTGATGGATCAAGCCCTGATCTTTGGACTGGGTAAGAGTGGTCTGCTTAATTCAGGCACTCTGTTCATCACCACCCCCTTTTCTGAATCATTTTGTCCACCATAAGCGTGGAAGGGTATACTCAGATGTGAGTCCCTTGCTCATTGCACCATCAGGATTCAAGCAAGCCGGGCCGACGCCCGGAAGCTTGTTTCCTTCCCAGTACAAGAATTGGCTTGGTAGTTTGGTTTGCCCTGTTCCCATCATGCACTGGGACAGGAACAGACTAATTTGCATATAGCCAAGTTCTGAGCTGGGATGGTGCAGTGAGCTAAAAAACGGTGATGAATAAAGCCCTGATCTTTGGACTGGGTAAGAGTGGTCTGCTTAATTCAGGCACTCTGTTCATCACCACCCCCTTTTCTGAATCATTTTGTCCACCATAAGCGTGGAAGGGTATACTCAGATGTGAGTCCCTTGCTCATTGCACCATCAGGATTCAAGCAAGCCGGGCCGACGCCCGGAAGCTTGTTTCCTTCCCAGTACAAGAATTGGCTTGGTAGTTTGGTTTGCCCTGTTCCCATCATGCACTGGGACAGGAACAGACTAATTTGCATATAGCCAAGTTCTGAGCTGGGATGGTGCAGTGAGCTAAAAAACGGTGATGGATCAAGCCCTGATCTTTGGACTGGGTAAGAGTGGTCTGCTTAATTCAGGCACTCTGTTCATCACCACCCCCTTTTCTGAATCATTTTGTCCACCATAAGCGTGGAAGGGTATACTCAGATGTGAGTCCCTTGCTCATTGCACCATCAGGATTCAAGCAAGCCGGGCCGACGCCCGGAAGCTTGTTTCCTTCCCAGTACAAGAATTGGCTTGGTAGTTTGGTTTGCCCTGTTCCCATCATGCACTGGGACAGGAACAGACTAATTTGCATATAGCCAAGTTCTGAGCTGGGATGGTGCAGTGAGCTAAAAAACGGTGATGGATCAAGCCCTTATCTTTGGACTGGGTAAGAGTGGTCTGCTTAATTCAGGCACTCTGTTCATCACCACCCCCTTTTCTGAATCATTTTGTCCACCATAAGCGTGGAAGGGTATACTCAGATGTGAGTCCCTTGCTCATTGCACCATCAGGATTCAAGCAAGCCGGGCCGACGCCCGGAAGCTTGTTTCCTTCCCAGTACAAGAATTGGCTTGGTAGTTTGGTTTGCCCTGTTCCCATCATGCACTGGGACAGGAACAGACTAATTTGCATATAGCCAAGTTCTGAGCTGGGATGGTGCAGTGAGCTAAAAAACGGTGATGGATCAAGCCCTGATCTTTGGACTGGGTAAGAGTGGTCTGCTTAATTCAGGCACTCTGTTCATCACCACCCCCTTTTCTGAATCATTTTGTCCACCATAAGCGTGGAAGGGTATACTCAGATGTGAGTCCCTTGCTCATTGCACCATCAGGATTCAAGCAAGCCGGGCCGACGCCCGGAAGCTTGTTTCCTTCCCAGTACAAGAATTGGCTTGGTAGTTTGGTTTGCCCTGTTCCCATCATGCACTGGGACAGGAACAGACTAATTTGCATATAGCCAAGTTCTGAGCTGGGATGGTGCAGTGAGCTAAAAAACGGTGATGGATCAAGCCCTGATCTTTGGACTGGGTAAGAGTGGTCTGCTTAATTCAGGCACTCTGTTCATCACCACCCCCTTTTCTGAATCATTTTGTCCACCATAAGCGTGGAAGGGTATACTCAGATGTGAGTCCCTTGCTCATTGCACCATCAGGATTCAAGCAAGCCGGGCCGACGCCCGGAAGCTTGTTTCCTTCCCAGTACAAGAATTGGCTTGGTAGTTTGGTTTGCCCTGTTCCCATCATGCACTGGGACAGGAACAGACTAATTTGCATATAGCCAAGTTCTGAGCTGGGATGGTGCAGTGAGCTAAAAAACGGTGATGGATCAAGCCCTGATCTTTGGACTGGGTAAGAGTGGTCTGCTTAATTCAGGCACTCTGTTCATCACCACCCCCTTTTCTGAATCTTTTTGTCCACCATAAGCGTGGAAAGGTATACTCAGATGTGAGTCCCTTGCTCATTGCACCATCAGGATTCAAGCAAGCCGGGCCGACGCCCGGAAGCTTGTTTCCTTCCCAGTACAAGAATTGGCTTGGTAGTTTGGTTTGCCCTGTTCCCATCATGCACTGGGACAGGAACAGACTAATTTGCATATAGCCAAGTTCTGAGCTGGGATGGTGCAGTGAGCTAAAAAACGGTGATGGATCAAGCCCTGATCTTTGGACTGGGTAAGAGTGGTCTGCTTAATTCAGGCACTCTGTTCATCACCACCCCCTTTTCTGAATCATTTTGTCCACCATAAGCGTGGAAGGGTATACTCAGATGTGAGTCCCTTGCTCATTGCACCATCAGGATTCAAGCAAGCCGGGCCGACGCCCAGAAGCTTGTTTCCTTCCCAGTACAAGAATTGGCTTGGTAGTTTGGTTTGCCCTGTTCCCATCATGCACTGGGACAGGAACAGACTAATTTGCATATAGCCAAGTTCTGAGCTGGGATGGTGCAGTGAGCTAAAAAACGGTGATGGATCAAGCCCTGATCTTTGGACTGGGTAAGAGCGGTCTGCCTAATTCAGGCACTCTGTTCATCACCACCCCCTTTTCTGAATCATTTTGTCCACCATAAGCGTGGAAGGGTATACTCAGATGTGAGTCCCTTGCTCATTGCACCATCAGGATTCAAGCAAGCTGGGCCGACGCCCGGAAGCTTGTTTCCTTCCCAGTACAAGAATTGGCTTGGTAGTTTGGTTTGCCCTGTTCCCATCATGCACTGGGACAGGAACAGACTAATTTGCATATAGCCAAGTTCTGAGCTGGGATGGTGCAGTGAGCTAAAAAACGGTGATGGATCAAGCCCTGATCTTTGGACTGGGTAAGAGTGGTCTGCTTAATTCAGGCACTCTGTTCATCACCACCCCCTTTTCTGAATCATTTTGTCCACCATAAGCGTGGAAGGGTATCCTCAGATGTGAGTCCCTTGCTCATTGCACCATCAGGATTCAAGCAAGCCGGGCCGACGCCCGGAAGCTTGTTTCCTTCCCAGTACAAGAATTGGCTTGGTAGTTTGGTTTGCCCTGTTCCCATCATGCACTGGGACAGGAACAGACTAATTTGCATATAGCCAAGTTCTGAGCTGGGATGGTGCAGTGAGCTAAAAAACGGTGATGGATCAAGCCCTGATCTTTGGACTGGGTAAGAGTGGTCTGCTTAATTCAGGCACTCTGTTCATCACCACCCCCTTTTCTGAATCATTTTGTCCACCATAAGCGTGGAAGGGTATACTCAGATGTGAGTCCCTTGCTCATTGCACCATCAGGATTCAAGCAAGCCGGGCCGACGCCCGGAAGCTTGTTTCCTTCCCAGTACAAGAATTGGCTTGGTAGTTTGGTTTGCCCTGTTCCCATCATGCACTGGGACAGGAACAGACTAATTTGCATATAGCCAAGTTCTGAGCTGGGATGGTGCAGTGAGCTAAAAAACGGTGATGGATCAAGCCCTGATCTTTGGACTGGGTAAGAGTGGTCTGCTTAATTCAGGCACTCTGTTCATCACCACCCCCTTTTCTGAATCATTTTGTCCACCATAAGCGTGAAAGGGTATACTCAGATGTGAGTCCCTTGCTCATTGCACCATCAGGATTCAAGCAAGCCGGGCCGACCCCCGGAAGCTTGTTTCCTTCCCAGTACAAGAATTGGCTTGGTAGTCTTTCCTGCGTTGAGAGGGAGGTACGAAAGGATCTTTTTGATTATTCTGAGTTTGTGAAAGGACGCTGAGATGATACGTAGCTCCTACTCAACCTGACAATATAGAAGTGACGATGTTCTCCAACATGAATTCAACCTGGTTGCCCATATAACTAGCCCATACCCTTCACTCTCCAACGACCACTGAAACCTGTCCATCATCTTGAACACCAAACTCACAACTAGACTTTAAATTGTTACTATCACCTCCACCTGCTTTCACATGTATTGCATGCTCAGAAATGTCTTCATATGACTCCCTCCTGACACCCGTAAAACCATCACCCAGGCCCTTGTCACAAGTAGACTGAACTATACTAAAACCATCTACTACAACATCTCTCACACTTACTGCACCATAAGCAAATGAACCAACTCACCACTGACAGACTATTACTCTACCTACCTTGCGGCACACACATCACACCTCACCTCAGAAAATACACCTTGTCCCCATTCAGACACACTGCCAGTACACAATGCATACCCACACCTGCAAGGTACTACACTGTTGGTGGCCCTCCTAGCTACCACAACATCTACACTCCTACCAACCAACAATGAACCTCCAGTCTGCATCACAGGCACTCACTCACACCCCCATATCCATTTGTGCAGTAGGTAGGATGTTTAATTAAAAAGTAGGCTACACAGGGAAGAACATTTCCCAGAACATCAGACAGCTGCGTCAAATATGGATTTGTGCTAGAAACTGTATACCTGGCTCTTTATTTGATTCTAGTTGCAGAGCATTCACCTCCTCAGCACCTGCATATACCTTGGGTGATCCGTTGACCCTCTACAGAGCCACATTCAATACATTTACTATCCAGTTCACTTTTGGCTACCAAGCCCAACACAAGCACACTGTGTCAAGGGGTAAGAGGGGGCTGCATTGGATCTGGTTTATATGCTAAGTTTTCATGGTCCATGAATGATGTGCTGCTCTAGTCCAGGAATTTGATTTATATTCTAGAACTTGTAGTCCTGTTCTATGATGGAATAAATTGCACTTAAAGTCCCAGTATTCAAAGGAAATACCTGGACTGGGGCAGCACATTATGCATGGACCTTGGAAACTTGACAGGGCTGGACTGGGCTTGAAAATGTGGTGCTGCCAAAGGAAAGGACAGTTATGTGAAGGATAAGCTAATGTGTGATGCATTCCTGCCCTAGCCCTTTCATGCAACACAGAATAGAACAGAGCAGTGCAGCAAAGTGTCTTGCTGCATTACGCTACATGACAGTTTGATAATATTTGGTCCCTTGTTTTCCATCTATTTATTTTTATTTATTTATTTATTTATAGAGTTTTGTATAGCGCGAACAAGACCCGTGGGTATCAGAGCGCTTAACAGGGAAAGGATAACATGTAGGCATTATAGTAACAGTAAATAACAAAAAACATAGTAATGAGGTAGAAGGTAATGTACTGTATAGACATATTAGATATATATTTCCTCATGTCTGTGCAATTGGCATTCGGTGGCGAACTGGACTTAGCTTGTGACATGATAGTAGTCCGAGCATGGAGAGGTAGAGTTATAAGGAATTTCAGTGCATATCAAGGATAATATGGGTAAATAAATATGGTGAGGTAGTGGTTATATAGATTATGATTGTGAGATAGAGTTATAAGATCTCAGGTATATGAGGTAGCAGAAACGTGACAAGTCTCGGCGCGACCCTGAACAAATGGTCAGTTGTCAGCAATCAATTTTCCAGTTTTATGAAGAGGATCGCCCTCTAGTAGCGTAAATGATCATCTCCGTAATCTGCCGGATTCTCTATGTCGGGTATTTACTCATCAAATGCGACTTCAGTTCTCGTTTGAATGATCCTGTGTTTTGAATTTTCCTGATGTTTGGAGGTAGTGAGTTCCAGATTCTGGGGGCAGCTCCGGAGAAAGCTCTGTTGTAGGTCTTTATCTTGTGGAAAAAGGCAGGTCGTAATAGGAAGTCTTTTGCACTTCTAGTTGGTCTGTTACCTCCTGATAGCTTAAGTTTCTTCGCTAGGTATCTAGGCATGTTGTAATGAACCGCTTTATGTGTAATACAGGCTATCTTCATTTGAATTCTGGCCTCATAAGGTAGCCAGTTTAGTGCTTTCAGGTGGGGAGTTATGTGGTCGAATTTCTTTGTTCCGGAGATGAGTCTCGCCGCAGCGTTGAGGCAGGCTTTTAATGGTGCTGTGGAAGTTTTCGGAAGGCCAGCTAATGTGGTGCATCCGTATTCGATCCTCGAGATAACTAGAGATTGGATAGCCAGTTTTAGATCAGTTGCTGAGATAAAGGGTTTCATTTTTCTTAGGTAATTTAAGTGGAAGCGGGCGCTCTTAGCCATTGAGTTAATGTGTTCTTTCATGTTGAGGTTTTCATCAAGTGTGATTCCTAGTGATTTGGCTGAATTAACTAGGGTCGGGGTGCAATTTAGCGCTGTCACCAGTTTAGTCCATTCCTTAACTTCGGATTGGCTCCTTGTCGGTGAGATTAGCAGGAATTCTGTTTTCTGGGCGTTTAGTTTCAGATGGTTGATTGTTAACCATCGCAAGGATTCCTTTAGTGTCTGGTTTATTCGGTCAATGTCCTCAAGGGAGGCGATCTTCATGTAAATCTGCGTGTCATCTGCATACATATGATAGGATATCTGTGATTTATGGAGGATCTCTGTGAGAGGTTCCACATACAAGTTGAATAGATCAGGGGATAACGTTGAGCCTTGAGGAACCCCGATTGTATTGGGGCTTGGGGAAGAGATTGCTTGGTTAACCTGGAATCGTTGGGTCCTGTTCTTTAGAAAAGAACAGAACCATTTCAGTACGTTTCCGGATACGCCCATTCTGTCTTGTAGCCTGGTCAATAGTACTTCGTGCTTTACCGTGTCAAATGCTGCTGACAGGTCGAGAAGAATCAGTAGGCATGTTTGATTTCGGTCTAGGGCCTGTAGGGCGTCATCGACAATATGCAGAATCGCCGTTTCAGTACTGTGCCCTGTTCTGAAGCCAGATTGGCAATCATCAAGAAGCGAGAACTTAGCGATGTGTTGGCTTAATTGGCCCTGCACACATTTCTCAATGAGTTTGGCCAGTAGAGGGATGTTAGTCACAGGTCGATAATTATTTGGATCTGTTGCATCGGCTGTCGGTTTTTTGATGATGGGCACTACCTGACCTGTTTTTAGGCAGTCAGGGAGGCTCCCTTGTGCCAGAGAGGCATTTATTATCTCCGTCCAGATTGGAATTAGAGTGTGGGTGATTTCTTTTACACACTTTCCCGGTAGAGGGTCTTGATAGTGGTTGTTTGGTCTAACTTCCATCAGCGTTTTGGCGATCATTTCTTGGTCATATAATTCAAATGTGTCCCATTTAGCATTGTTTTTTGTTTGGAGACCCTCCGTTGACATGTTGGCCTCATTTTTCAGTGGGGGAGGGGTCGTAAGGTTCGCTGCAGCATTTGTGAGTTCGATGTTTAGCATGTTTGATTTTTTGGCGAAAAATGCGGAGAATTCTTCGCAGCTTATGGGAGTATTTGTGTTCTCTTGAACCGTTTTGGCTAGTTTGTTTGACTGTTGTTTTAAGATCTGGAAGAGTTTACGAGGTCTGTTTCTGGCATTGTCCAGTTCAGCTCTGAAAAATTCTTTTTTAGAGTCGATAATCTTTTTGTTGTATTCTTTTCTTGTTATTCTGAGAGCTTTCAGCTCAGGGGATGAGGGATGTTGTCTCCATTTTCTTTCTGCCATTCTCAGTTTGCGCCTGTCCTCGTTCAGGGACTCATTAAACCAAGGATTTTTTGGCTTCTCTGAGACTTTTTTCAGTTTTTGGGGCATGATGTCGTTGACGATGTTTCCGATTGAGGTTATGTAGTGATCCGTCAGCTCATTGACATTTTGCTTATTGTTGGGTGGCTTCAGGTCTTTCTCACATCTTTCAACCAGTAGATCCATATTGGCTTCTTTTGTGTCTCTGACCAATTTCTTGAGCTTGCGTGGTTGCATGGTCTTTCCCTTTTTCATTGATGGTATCGCGAATGTTATGATGTGATGGTCCGACCAATCACAAGGGTCTATGGCGAGGACTGCTGTCTCTGAATTTCTTGAAATGATCCAGTCTAAGGTTGCTCCTTGTTTGTGCGTGGGTTGATTGCATGCTTGTGTAAGTTTTAGGTCATTGAGGAAGTCTTTAAGCGAGTTAACCAGTTTGTCATTGCCGTCATCCCAGTGGAGGTTAAAGTCGCCTAAAAATATGTTAATAGCATCGGAGTTAGAGTTGGTTGTTATGATCTCTATCAGTTGCTCTGTGAATTTTGCGTTCTCTCCTGGTGGGTGGTAGAATGCATGCAAGTTGCAGCTTTGATTGTTTGGCGTTCTCACATTGACACCAAGGTATTCACAGGATTCTAAGGGGTCAGATTGGAATTGGCAGATCTCAATCTCTGAGCGGTGAATGCAAGCTATACCTCCTCCTACATTCCTTGGTCTGTCTAACCTGACGATGTTATATTGTGGTGGTATTAATAGATCCATGGTAGGCGACGATGATTCATTGAGCCATGTTTCGGTGAGGATGGCCAGGTCAATTTCCTTGTTAATGATGAGGGCGGCTATGTCTGATGCATGTTTGGTTGCAGATCGACAGTTAAGTAGTAGGCACTTCAGGGGATTCTGTGATTTAACAAGTTCTCCATTATTAGATTCGGCTGACGATAGCTGAATGTGTTGTAGGTTTTGGTGAATTGCTTTCCTGTCATTCTTTCTAGACGTTCTGTTAGGGTCAATAGGTACTGTTTTGATATTCTCCTCTCTGTCGGGGGCAGTTTGTTCATAAGATTGGAGTAAGGCCAGAGCTTCTTCATTTGACAAGGGCTTGGTCCTGTTAGGTCTGTTGGATCTGAGTACCAGATTCTGGATGTGTGAAACCTTGGTGTGTGTACTTATCGCCATCTCCCAGATTTTTCCAATTGTCTGTGATATTTTCTTCGAGTTTTGTGCCAGGTTTCCTACAAGTTTCTGGAGCTCCTTGACTTCTTTCTGTGTTCGGGTTGGTTTCTTGTGTAAGAGAGATCTGGCTGGAAGTGTATTGCAATTTACTCTACTCCGTGATAGACCTGATCTCGTTGCCAAACCTCTTTTCTTGTTATCATTAGTTTGGTTGAGCTTTCTGGCCCTATTGGAAGTATCCCCATTACTTCCTATGTTATGGTATGTAAGGGGCCTTTTTGAGGGTCGGGCTCTATGGACCTCAAGTCTCGCATTCGAGGGAGGGTGAGGAAGGTCGATATGGTTCACCTTGTTTATTCCGTTAACTTCGTGGAGGGACTCTATTAGAGCTGGGGTGCACTCTTCAGCCACGGTGGAGTTGAGCGATGGCGGCAACTGCACTTTCCTTGGTGCTTGGTTGTTCTCTTTGATTCCAAGGATATTAGATATCTCTATCCTATCTATCTCATATTCTGGTGTTACCATCCCGTTTCCAGTTGAATCTCCAATGTTAGATGTTTGGTTGCTCTGGCTGTCCGTTTGATAGGAGTCTCTAGTGTTGGTGTCGTTGTTTTCAAGAGTAACATCTAGTGGAGTCATGTTTCGTTGGGAGCTTGTTCCTTCAATGTATTTCTTTAAGTTTTGGAAAGTTGTCTCAAATTTCTCAAGTTCGCTGTTGGTCGCTTGTATCAGTACTATTCCCGTTCTATACATGGTAATGCATAATTCTGACTTACTTCTTTTAGTTAAAGACGTCGTTATTTTTGTCCCACAAGGTATGTTTTTTATAGTTTTAGTGAACAGCATTTTCGATAGGGCGTTGCGCCATTTAGCTGTTTTGACTGTGTAGAATATAAGGTCATTTATCATGATGCCTTTAAATCTATCAAAGTATGGATCAGAGAACAGCATGTCCGGGTTTTTTCTCAGAGTATTGTGTTTGAATTTCTTGGCAGCATTCTTGGATAAGAATGAAGGATATTCTATGCTTTTTGCATTGAGCCCTGTCGATCCTAGATTTCTTCCGTCCATTTCCGCTTCACGTTGAGGGTCAGTATTATGGTTTCGTGGTGGTAGGTGTAGATTCCTTTGTGCTTATTTGGATTGCTCTTATTAATAATAGCACTGTAGACGTAGAGTATATAGCTGTTGTCGGTGACTCCCGACTACTGTTTCAAGTAGGATCCTCTAATTAAATGTTCCACAATAATTAAATTATCTTATTTTCATAAGTCCTTAGTAAATATGGTGGCCTCAATAGTATTTAGAATAAATGCATTGATTAACCCTAAATGTGAACGCGAGTTGCCTGTAGATAGGTAACCAGTGTAATGTCAGTGCAGATATAGACAGTTCAAAAAGTCAGCCAGTTTTAGCCAAGGCGAGTTCCTACACAGCCTTTATCTCATTCCCTTTCTAAATTGGCTGTTTGGTCCCTTTTCGCTGTTCATCAAATTAATCTTGCTTTCCAACCAGGTTTGGTAGTCCCTTTTCACTTATGCTCATCAGTTAGGAAGGGGGGGGAGGGGAGGGTGTCTGGTGTGTCTCCTTCCTCTTCCGGGTCGCAAGTCCTCCTCCGCTGTCTATGCCCCCGTGTTAGAGAGCAGCCTCCTGAGTTCGAGTAAGTCTGACGCGGCCGCCATTTTAAGGTCAGGCGCGCCGCATTTCCATTGCCTCCGTCTCTGCTGCTGCTCTGTTTTCTCCCAATTCAAGCTGGTGTGGCCGCGATGGGGGAGAGGATGGGCATACCTCTCTCGCCGGTCGCCGAAGGTCCCTCTGCTCCGCCTCTCCAAGAGGTCCCGTCTGTGTCAGCCTCCGCCGCGTTTCCCGCCACCAAGCCCTCCGAGTCTCCAGGTCCGCCGGCCCGTCATTGGCAGAGAGCGTCGGCTGTGGGTCCTTCACCGGTGGTCCACGTCAAGTTGACAGCACCACTGGGGTCCGTCGTCCAAGGGGTCCGTGGAGCACAATCAGCCCCGTCTGCCGATCAAGACCAGGTACGGCTTCTCCTTCAGCGTCATGTATCTCTATAGGCGTCTCTATAGGCTTTTTAAGTGCCTAAATAACTAGAGTTTGTTCTGCTTCGTCTTGGGTTGCCTTTGGGGGGTTGATCAGGGATTTAGTCCACTTTGGAGATCCCTAGCCCCGGAGCTCCTCACTAGGGCTCCCTACTAGCGGCCATCTTGCGGCCATCACCTTGTAGTTCTTGCTGGTCCTCTACTTCAGCACTGTCCTGACATCCCACTGAAGGTTCAACTATAGCTACCAACTCTGTTGGAATGAGGGAAGCCAGCTGATCTTCCAAAGAACCCATCTCCTTCTGCACATCAGGTCCTCCTCCAGTCTTCTTGACTGTCTTAAGGTCCCTGGCCCATTTTTCGTTGTTCCTGTGTTTGTAGTCCTGACACTTCTTCTTTCTATCCAGTACTGTCATTTTTGCTCGTGCAACATGGTTTGTCTTGTCTGATATAGATTGACAAATGAGAACCACCCTTGCTAATGGCAATTTTGAAGGTGACAAATGAGCGATGTTAATTCTTTGTCACCTCACTGATTACCACTTTGTTCTCTTCAACATTAAAGTTGCACTTCCTCTTCCTTTTCCCTTGGGATGATGTCAGATCTTCAAGGTTGGGGTTGTTACCCTTCTTGCTCCCTGAGGCTTCTCCAATGCGTCCCTGTTTTGATGAGCATTGGTTGTGTAGATTTCATTGCTTTTTCAAACGTTCCCAAAATTCACAGCACTCATGAGTGACGCAATGCTGATGAATATAGGTAGTACTTGCGTTGTTTCACTTTGCGCCATTCTAGAAACTGTTATGTTGAAAATCATGAGGCATCCTATAAATATGGCATATCCATGGCATTGGAAAATTCTGCCACACAGCGTTGAGATTTCTGGTGCAACGCAGCATTGTGTCAGGAATTATAAAAAAGCCTCTGATATCTTAGTGGCCATTTTAGTAGCTATTGTTTGATGTCTCTTGTAATTATTCTCTCACAACGTGTACCATAGGTGAGCACCAATCGCTTTTACAATTTCAAATAACGTTCCTTATGAAACTTACTTTTTGAGGGCATAGATAAAGAACCAGCTCTTTAGAACATGAATTCACACTCAGTATATTTTGTATTGCCTATTTGTACATTGGATGATTGTTTTCTATGTCAGGTTTGACAGGTACTATTTGTTTAGATATCACACTATTTGATCCTTACGTCCTGTTTTTCTGAGGTTACACCCCTATTTTTTATGATTACCTTAGATATGTCAAAAAATTCTACTACATTTCTTCTGAAAAGTACCACATACCTCTCAGTTTCCTGTGATAAGCAATGACCTACCACTGTCTATGGTGGTAGAGTAGCAATACTCCTCCAATATTTAAGACATGAGGGACTGTGTTACTTAAAATGCTCTAAATGCAACAGTCATGTGCCTACTTTGTGCACCCCCAGGGCACTGTGGAATTACAGAATTGGCCACAGACTCTTGTGCGGTCCCTTCTGTAATACTTACAGCACCAGCGCACATGCAGTGCCAACGCTATCTCAAGAGGGCATTTTCTAATTTTCATGGGGCAAAGTCCCATGAAAAGGAAGGAGTCTGTTTTCCTCTGCACCCATGATGCATTATGGATGTGAAAGGAACAAACGATGGGCAGAATGCTGAACAATTCAAACAATGACTCCCAATACAGAGATCTTGGCATAAACCCATCGTTTTTTTGCATACCAGGCCATTCCAGTTTAGATCCAACCATATACAAATCAGTCATGACCCTAACCCCATGGGAACAATCCCGCCAAAAATGCCATGCCAGTTCCTCCCTGGACCAGAACCAGGCATCCAGAAACCGGTTTCAGGGTATCACCCTTCATCAGCCAGGACACATGGATCTCCAAGGCATCCCCCTGCAGACAAGTGCAACCTCTTACGGCACCCACATGCAAGATGATTTCTTTTGCCTCTTGAAAGTGCAGGCGGTTGCCGCTTGCACTGTGAAACAGTGAGCATCTTTTAAATAGCTTCACATATTTTACTTGAATGTGCTGCCCTCAGGGCAGGTGTGTGTTCACGACTGCCTTGAGAGCAGTGCATTCAGCATAATAGTGTGAATGTAGACTGTTTACACCCGAGGATCTTCCTGAAAGGTGAGCCATGGAATATACAGGGAAAGTGCGCCCTATGAGTAATACAGCCCCAGTTAGCCAAAACTGTAGCAAGGATGTGCCTTGTATTAGCACTTGTACGCACTTTATGTGACTTGGCCCCTAGATAAATGGGTAAGGTAGTAGGTTAAAAATGGAACTCACTGCAGAAGCTACTCCCTAGATCTGGTAATCTGTCATGATCCAATTCTGCACCTGAAGAAGAAGTGAAAAATGTTTCACAACAATGGACTATGTTTTGACCTTAAAGCAAAATAATAATAAAATACACTCAAGTGAAATAGTTCCACATCTATAATTGTACACCCGCAGAAATATCTTTGTATGTTAGTCAATAATTCACAAAGGTTTCTAAGTGCACTTATGAGAACCCTGTGAATAATAAAGCTTTCCAGTTCTTTGTGACTCCCTGAAAAAACTTATGATTCAGTCCAAGAGTACGAGTAAACAGAATGGAGTATATTTCTGATGTTTTGTATGAAACACCCTTAAGATTTCTTTATAAAGTGCAAACAATTCTAAATAACCTGATTCGCAAAAAGTGTCAAACTATATTGGAGGATTCCCCCCCTCATGTTTTATGTAGTTTTATGTGTTTTGGGAATTTGCAAAACTTTTCAAGGATCCTCTTCTAAGCTTCAACTAGCTAAAGGTTTCCTTGTGTACTCTAGGCAAAAGTTGCATGACTTTTCCTACAGTACTATTTCCCCAGTGAAAAAATAGTATGCACAGTAAAATTCTGTAATTTAGAAAGACTGTACTGCTATGTCATTGCATATTTTATCTTTTATTTTTTTCACCCTGTGGATAGATTTTTCTCCACTGAGATAACCCTTCTCTTACCAGCTAAGTTAGTTCACAACCTGGAAAATGACTTATACTAGCAAATAGCTGGTGTCAAATTCAATATTCAGAGTGGGGAAAGGTCAGAGAGAAATGTATGAATCCCCACACACTAACATATTTGTAGGTATTCACAAACTTTCAAGACAAGCCACACCTTGATGCGTAAGCTCTAGTCCCTTCCATGAGATTTACGCCTGCAAAAAATTATGCAAATGAGATGTAAAATTAGGCATGAGTATCTGGATCTAGACCTGCAAAATCCCATTTAGTGAATGCCTTGCAGGATATATCTAGTCATTTATGCAACTGACATATTTCTTCCTTTGTAATTTGTCAGTTATGCCTAGTCATTTACCCCTGTTATCAGAAAGGGTCTTTGCCCGCTGTTGTCAGCAAAACGGCCTTTGGCATAGACTCATTGCAAGCACATTATGGGCCAGATGTAGGTCGGTCGGTAACGGCCGAAATTCGGTATTTTCGGCCGTTACCGACCGGTATTTCAGAAATGGTATGTAGGGGCATTATTTTACAGAATCGGTAAATTTACCGATTCGGTAAATTTACTGATTCTGTAAAATACCGAATCGGTATTTTTACCGATTCGGTAAATCTGAAATGTAGGTGGGACTCTTCTGAGTCCCACAAGCCTTACCGAATCGGTATTTTACCATCAAATCCAATTTGATGGTAAAATACCGATTCCGGTGTGCATGCACATGTGTGCATGCACACCTATGCCATATGACAGGCAGACCTGCCCTTAGGGCATGTATGCCTTCCACATGGCACCCGAGCCTGTTTTGGGGGGGCCAGAGGGTGTCAAAGTGACACCCCCTGCACCCTTGTGAAAGTCGGTATTTACCGATTCGGTAAATACCGAATCGGTAATGCCCGTTCATTCCTATGGGCCTCAAAGCCCATAGGAATGAATGGGCATTACCGATTCGGTATTTACCGAATCGGTAAATACCGAATTGTTCCGATTCGGTATTCCAGCACATCTGGAATACCTACATCTCCACCCCTCTGATTTACCGATTCTTAATTACCGAATCGGTAAAATTCGGTAATTAAGAATCGGTAAATCAATTCTACCTACATCTGGCCCTATGTTCGGAGGTGCAGCCTTTGGGATAACCGGCGCAGGGTGTAGTTGTGCGTTTGTCCAGCCAATGTATGATTCAGGGTAAAACAGAGGGGCTCATTTATGAGGCCTCAGCGCCTCCGAAGTACTACTTTTTGTGACACACCAGTGGTGCAAATGACTAAATCATATCTATTAGGCCACGTAAAACCACTGTGCATGGCTTTGGATGGCCTTATAGATGTGGAGTAAAGCAAGGCAGGGCAAAGCAATCCATTGCCTTAATCTGAGCTTGGGAGGTGTTCCATGGGCATTGTGGTGGGTTTTCCTACCAACACCCCAAGATCTATAAGGTGATATAAACATGGTAAAGCGCCCAGATCCTTACGCCTCCTGAGGTGAGAAGTAATAAGGAGAAGTGCCTTTATTTCTCCTAGTTTTCACCTCTTTTTACGCGTACTGCATTTGGTAGCACACGTAGAAAGATGAAAACATTTCTTAGAATTGTTTTTGTGCAGGAAAGTCCTGCTGACAACACAGGCACCCTTGGTACAAGGGTGCCTGCATTGGCGTTAGGCAGCCAAACCGGCACCAGCGCAGGCAAAAAGGACATGAATCCACTATATTGCATAAAGGGGGTGCATTACTGCCTTTTTAGGCGTATGACAGCACAGCAAGATGCCTTGCTGCGCTGCCCTATGCAAAACCCCCGTAAATAAGGGCCAGACTATCTTTCTTTGATCGGAGCACCATGACACCGAGCATTAAATCAATGATATAATAGATACTGTAGTGCAATTTACTCGATTTCCTTTCATTAGGTAACTGATTAGCATAATTTTGAATCCATTAAGTTGTTGTTCCATCTCCTTCTATTTCTTGCACATCGAGAACCGCATAAAAAAGAAAATCCAGAGCATTATAAATTCAGCAAATAAGTAAATAGACTCTCACAGCAGCAGATAATCCAACAAAGCTGTAAGCTGCAGTTTCAGCAGCGGGTCCCTGACAGCCACTTGAGGATGCCATTTCTCTGCAACATGAAATAGGAAAAGCAGTTTTGATTGACTTACTATTGATTCTTAGGCATTTGCATAATGTTATCCCCTGAAAAGAAGAACACCATTGTAAATTAAACAGTAAAAATATTTGTCTGCAACACTCTTGCACTGCTTTCATTCTGTCTGAACCCTAAAGGACACTGCCCTTTGTCAGCTATTTACAATGCAGTACAAGAGTAGACATATTCAAATAAAGAACTGAAAATCAAAGGTAAAAGATGAAATCAAGCACGAAACAACACATTGTTATTTTTGTGAAAGTTTACCAACTGTATCCTAGAGCAGTCAATTTAGCAAGGAATTATAGCTTTCATTCCTAATGGATCTGCATTTCTATTGCATTAATTTCTCACAAATGTTATGGAATTGACTACTTTCGGGATGCAAAATAATCTAGGCATTGCAGTCTGTAAACAAACAGACATTTACTACAGGAATTTTCGTTTGCATCTGTTTCCTGTCCAATACCTCACTTTTAGGCTGAATTCCACCTGCACATTCTGACTGCTTTTTGCTGGTAAAATTTTGCGGTTTTGTGGGGACATCTGTAGGGTCGTTTTCACACTGACCATGTAGTTTTTATATGTGTGAAAATTACACCTGAATGCGCGCCTGTGTTCTAACTGGATCTTAGTTGTACGCGATTGAGAAAAACATAATTTTCATGTGAAGAAATGTAACTTACATTTTGAAACAACATTGTGTTTGTGCATTTCCAGTTTGTAGCAAGTTGGTTCCTGTCCCTCGTGAAGCTAGCACGGATAATGGGCAAAGGTAAGCTTTCATGTAATTTTAATTTGTGTGATCTAATCTCAGCACTTGACACTATAGCCTTTGAGGTTCCTCTTGGCATATTGGCCAATATTTGGATATGTGGTAAGGCCCTGGCATGGCTCACCTAATTTCTGAAAGATGATTCTTTCCAGGTGATAGTGCCACCATTCTCCTCTATAGTGCTTCAGCTGGACTGGCGGTTCTCCAGGGCTCAGCTCTCAGCTTTTCAGAGTCTGTATTAGTGCCCCAAAAGCACACAGAAAACAGTCACGCAAGCCCTCATCACCAACTGACTCGACTATAACAGCGCACTCTATGCAGGCACTTTGACCAAACTCATGCAAAGTCTCCAAACTATTCAATGTAGTTTAGGATTCTGGGGCTAAACTTGGAGTGCTTAGTGACACCCAACCAAGTGGTTAATATTTATCATTAGGTTGTAATACGGAGCCCATTTTAAAACAGGTCCTGATGATGCCATGTACCCCTATGGGACACCAGGCAGAAACATGTTGACCCTATACATCATGGTGATGGGATAATTGATTCCCTAGGTCACCGTACACCTTTTTAATACCATACAGTTGCACACCTTATTAAAATTGATTTCACAACTGTAATGATTTTTAAATCACACTCACTGTTCATGGGCTCCCAGTTAGTTTAGAAGTGCATCCCTGTCGTCAGGTGTATGCCCGCCCTCTATCAAACCAAGTTTTTAGAGGGTGAGGACGGCCAATGATGAAGCATGACACCAGGTAGTGTGTGAGGCCAGTCCTTCACTCAGCTTTAAGCACCTGTAGGTCACTCTGTTTTCAACTGCTACACAGGGGCATAAGAGAAATAAGGACCCCACATATAACGTGAACTCTCCTCCCTGCTTTTGGGGTCTTTGCTAGACTTCAGAGCGTTGTGATGTAATGTGTATTTAATCTGAGCAGTTGGAATGTGATGTTTTAAAGAGTGGGAGGCAGTTGCTGATTCTAACTACAGCCGCTGGTTTTGTACATAGATGCTGAATAAATATATTAAGCATTACAATGGTGTCTCACATCTTTACATTGATGATGAGATAGTGGGACCAGCGCGGATACCAGCATGCAGTCAAAGTCAATTGCTTAGGGGCATATTCCAGGTCATCAATGATGTAATATGTGACATCATCAGCTGTGGATTGCGGGCGCGCTAGTTATAGTGAGTACAACTAACTATAACGGAGGAATCTTAATCGTTTTGTACGAGTGAAATGTCCAGCTAACTATAACAGCCCTGAAACCTATGGTTTTTTCAGTGAATTTCTAAGGTTTTTTAAATGCTAATTCCTAACTATTATATGTCTGAAATCTATGTTTTTTTCAGTGAATTTCGAAGGTTTGTTAAATGATAATTTTTAAATGTAATATTTGTTATATGTATTTTTTTATACTGATTTTCTACAGTGTTTTTAACAGTTTATTAAAAACATATTTTATTTTTTAAATTACATTATATATTTTTAATATCAATGGAAATGAAAATGTTTTTTAAAATATTGAAACTGAAGTAGTGTTTTTTTGTTGAATGTATAAGTGCAGAACTATTAGTGTGTTGGTTAGTTTGGATACTGCAAGCATAGTGGATAGTGGTTTGAGGCAGTCCATGTGCTAATGCCTGGCTTACTGCATGAGTGCTTGGATACTGACTGAATGATGAGAGTACTGCAAGGAGAGTGCCTGGGTGACTTTATAAGTGTTAGAATTACTTTTCAGGATCAGTACTGGGCTTAAAGATGCAGCACTGAGGTTTCTCCTGATACCAGGTGAGTAAATCGGAATTCGTAGTACGGCTGATTTTAGAGGAATATTTTAAAGTTCCTAAACTCCACACTTAGAAGAAATTCCAAGTGAAACCAGTCAATGTTAGCCTAGGAAGGAAATTCAAGTTACTGGTAAGTACGGTTAGAATTACTTTTCAGGATCAGTACTGGGCTCAATGATGCAGCACTGAGATCTCTCCATGTTCACGGGAATACTATTAAACAGGAACAGGGTTAGGAGCACACCTCTCCACCTGATAGCAAGGTTCGCCCTGGCATTGTGGTGAATGCAGTTTCATTTACTTGCTTGCTTCAAGAGTGTGTGTGTTTCGCTACAGTTGGCGCAGATAGTGCTGATCTCTAGACATGTGTTTCTGGTTCTTCAACCGTCACCAGTAGAGATTACAGTCTTTCAAATTTTGTGATTGCTGAGTAGGCTGCCAACATCTTTCTCAGGTCAGGTACCTCTCACAGGCATGAGGGTGATTCATCCAGGAGCTCGTCAGCTCAATGACTCACAGGAGTACTATTAAACAGGAACAGGGTTAGGAGCACACCGCTTCACCTCCCAGCAAGGGTCGCCCCTGGCTTTGTGGTAAATATAGTTTTGGGTACTTGCTTGCTTCAAGAGTGTTCAAGTGTTTCGCCACAGTTGGCGAAGATTGTGCTGATCTCTAGACACGTGTTTCTGGTTCTTTTATCGTCATCAGTAGAGATTACAGTCTACGAAATATGGGATTTGCTGAGTAGGCTGCCAACATCTTTCTCAGGTCAGGTACCTCTCACAGGCATCCGGGTGCTTCATCCACGAGCTCGTCAGCTTCTTGACTCACGGGAGTACTATTAAACAGGAACAGGGGTGGGAGCACACCACTTCACCTCCCAGATAGGTTTTCTCCTGGCATTGTGGTAAATGCAGTTTCAGTTACTTGCTTAATTCAAGAGTGTTCGAGTGTTTCGCTTCAACCATGAGCTTGTCAGCTCAATGATTCACACGAGTACTATTAAACAGGAACAGGGGGGGAAGCATACCGCTTCATCTCATAGCAAGGTTCGCCCCTGGCATTCTGGTAAATGCAGTTTTGGTTACTTGCTTGATTCAAGAGTGCTGGAGTGTTTGCCACAGTTGGTGCAGACAGTGCTGATCTCTAGACATGTGTGTCTGGTTCCTTAACTGTTATCAGTAGAGAAAACAGTCTTTGAAATTTGGGGTTTGCTGAGTAGGCTGCCAACATTTTTCACAGGTCAGGTACCTCTCACAATCATGCGGGTGCTTCATCCACCAGCTCGTCAGCTCAATGACTCACAGGAGTATTATTAAACAGGAACAGGGGTGGGAGCACACCGCTTCACCTTCCAGCAAGGTTAACCCCTGGCATTGTGGTAAATGCAGTTTCAGTTACTTGCTTGTTTCAAGAGTGTTTGAATGTTTCGCCACAGTTGGCGCATATTGCTGATCTTTAGACACGTGTTTCTGGTTCTTTAACCGTCATCAGTAGAGATTAAAGTCTTTCAAATTTGGGTTTTCCTGAGTAGGCTGCCAACATCTTTCTCAGGTCAGGTACCTCTAACAGGCATGTGAGTGCTTCATCCACGAGCGCGTCAGCTCAATGACTCACAAGAGTACTATTAAACAGGAACAGGGTTAGGACCACACCGCTTCACCTCTCAGCAACGTTCGCCCCTGGCATTGTGGTAAATATAGTTTTGGGTACTTGCTTGCTTCAAGAGTGTTCACGTGTTTTGCCACAGTTGGCGAAGATTGTGCTGATCTCTAGACACGTGTTTCTGGTTCTTTTATCGTCATCAATAGAGATTACAGTCTACGAAATTTGGGGTTTGCTGAGTAGGCTGCCAACATCTTTCTCAGGTCAGGTACCTCTCACAGGCATCCGGGTGCTTCATCCATGAGCTCGTCAGCTTCTTGACTCACGGGAATACTATTAGGAACAGGGGTGCGAGCACACCACTTCACCTCCCAGATAGGTTTGCCCCTGGCATTGTGGTAAATGCAGTTTCAGTTACTTGCTTAATTCAAGAGTGTTCTAGTGTTTCGCCACAGTTGTCACAGATAGTGCTGATCTCTAGACACGTGTTTCTGGTTTTCTAACCATCATCAGTACAGATTACAGTCTTTGAAATTTGGGGTTTACTGGGTAGGCTACCAACATCTTTCTCAGGTCAGGTACCTCTCACAGGCATGCAGTTGCTTCAACCATGAGCTTGTCAGCTCAATGATTCACACGAGTACTATTAAACAGGAACAGGGGTGGAAGCATACCGCTTCACCTCATAGCAAGGTTCGCCCCTGGCATTCTGGTAAATGCAGTTTCATTTACTTGCTTGCTTCAAGAATGTTCGTGTGTTTTGCTACAGTTGGCACAGGTAGTGTTGATCTCTAGACACATGTTTCTGGTTCTTTAACCGTCATCAGTAGAGATTACAGTCTTTCAAATTTGGGGTTTGCTGAGTAGGCTGCCAAAATCTTTCTGAGGTCAGGTACCCCTCAAAGGCATGCAGGTGCTTCATCCATGAGCTCGTCAGCTCAATGACTCACTAGAGTACTATTAAACAGGAATAGGGGTGGGATCAAACTGCTTCACCTCCCAGCAAGGTTCGCCCCTGAAATTGTGGTAAATGCTGTTTCAATTACTTGCTTACTTCAAGAGTGTTTGAGTGTTTCATCACACGGTTGGCACAGAAAGTGCTGATCTCTACACATATGTTTCTGGTTCTTTAACCAACATCAGTAGAGATTACAGTTTTTCAAATGTGGGTTTGCTGAGTAGGCTGCCAACAACTTTCTCAGGTCAGGTACCTCTTACAGGCATGCGGGTGCTTCATCCACAAGCTCGTCAGCTCAATGACTCACGGAAGTATTTTTAAACAAGAACAAGGGTGGGAGCACACCGCTTCACCTCCCAGCAATGTTCGCTCCTGGCATTGTGGTAAATGCAGTTTCAGTTAGTTGCTTGCTTCAAGATTGTTTGACTGTTTTGCCACAGTTGTCACAGATGGTGCTGATCTCTAGACAAATGTATCTGGTTCTTTAACAGTCATCAGTAGAGATTACAGTCTTTCAAAGTTTGTGTTTGCTGAGTAGGCTGCCAACATCTTTCTCAGGTCAGGTACCTCTCACAGGCATGCAGGTGATTTATTCACGAGCTTGTCAGCTCAATGACTCACAGGAGTACTATTAAACAGGAACAGGGGTGGTAGCACATTGCTTTACATTCCAGCAAGGTTTGCCCCTGGCATTGTGTTAAATGCAGTTTCGGTTACTTGCTTTCTTCAAGAGTGTTTGAGTATTTCGCCACAGTTGGCACAGACGGTGCTGATCTCTAGACATGTGTTTCTGGTTCTTTAACCGTTATCAGTAGAGAAAACAGTCTTTGAAATTTGGGATATGCTGAGTAGGCTGCCAACAACTTTCTCAGGTCAGGTTTCTCTCACAGGCATGCGGGTGCTTAATCCACCAGGTCGTCAGCTCAATGACTCACAGGAGTACTATTAATCAGGAACAGGGGTGGGAGCACACCGCTTAATCTCCCAGCAAGGTTTGCCCCTGTGATTGTGGTAAATGCTGTTTCAGTTACTTGCTTGCTTCAAGAGTGTACAAGTGTTTTGCCACAGTTGGCGCAGATATTGCTGATCAATAGACACGTGTTTATGGTTCTTTAACCGTCATCAGTAGAGATTACAGTCTTTCAAATTTGGCGTTTGCTGAGTAGGCTGCCAACATCTTTCTCAGGTCACGTACCTCTCACAGGCATGCGGGTGCTTCATCCACCAGCTCGTCAGCTCAATGACTCACAGGAGTACTATTAATCAGGAACAGGGGTGGGAGCACACTGCTTTACATTCCAGCAAGGTTCGCCCCTGGCATTGTGTCAAATGCAGTTTCGGTTACTTGCTTTCTTCAAGAGTGTTTGAGTGTTTCGCCACAGTTGGAGCAGACGGTGCTGATCTCTAGACATGTGTTTCTGGTTCTTTAACCGTTATCAGTAGAGAAAACAGTCTTTGACATTTGGGGTATGCTGAGTAGGCTGCCAACGTCTTTCTCAGGTCACGTACCTCTCACAGGCATGCGGGTGCTTCATCCACCAGCTCGTCAGCTCAATGACTCACAGGAGTACTATTAATCAGGAACAGGGGTGGGAGCACACTGCTTTACATTCCAGCAAAGTTCGCCCCTGGCATTGTGTTAAATGCAGTTTTGGTTACTTGCTTTCTTCAAGAGTGATTGAGTGCTTCGCCACAGTTGGCGCAGACGGTGCTGATCTCTAGACATTTGTTTCTGGTTCTTTAACCGTCATCAGTAGAGATTACAATCTTTCAAATTTGGGGTTTCCTGAGTAGGCTGCCAACATCTTTCTCTGGTCAGGTACCTCTCACAGGCATGTGGATGCTTCTTCCACGAGCTCATCAGCTCATGACTCACAAGAGTACTATTAAACAGGAACAGGGTTGGGTGCACACCGCTTCACCCCCAGCAATGTTCGCTCCTTGCACTGTAGTAAATGTAGTTTCATTTACTTGCTTGCTTCAAGAGTGTTTGACTGTTTTGCTACAGCTGGCAGAGATAGAGCTGATCTCCAGACACGTGTTTCTGGTTCTTTAACCATCACCAGTAGAGATTACAGTCTTTCAAATTTTGTGTTTCCTGCGTAAGCTGCCAACATCTTTCTCAGGCCAGGTCCCTCTCACAAGCATGCGGGTGCTTCATCCACGAGTTCGTCAGCTCAAAGACTCACTGGAGTCCTAATGAACAGGAAAAGTGGTGAAAGCACACCGCTTCACCTCCCAGACAGGTTTGCCTCTTGCATTGTGGTAAATGCAGTTTCAGTTACTTTCTTGCTTTAAGAATGTTCAAATGTTTCGCCACAGTTGGTGCAGATAGTGCTGATCTCTAGACACATGTTTCTGGTTCTTTAACCATCACCAGTAGAGATTACAGTCTTTCAAATGTTGTGTTTCCTGAGTAAGCTGCCAACATCTTTCTCAGGCCAGGTACCTCTCACAGGAATGTGGGTGCTTCATCCACGAGCTTGTCAGCTCAATGACTCACGAGAGTACTATTAAACAGGAACAGTGTTGGGAGCACACCGCTTCACCTCCCAGCAAGGTTTGCCCCTGACATTGTGGTAAATGCAGTTTTGGTTACTTGCTTGCTTCAAGAGTGTTGGAGTGTTTGCCACAGTTGGTGCATACAGTGCTGATCTCTAGACATGTTTTTCTGGTTCTTTAACTGTTATCAGTAGAGAAAACATTCTTTGAAATTTGGGTTTTGCTGAGTAGGCTGCCAACATCTTCCCCAGGTCAGGTACCTCTCACACTCATGCGAGTGCTTCATCCACCATCTCGTCAGCTCAATGACTCACAGGAGTACTATTAAACAGGAACAGGGGTGGGAGCACATCGCTTCACCTCCCAGCAAGGTTCACCGCTGGCATTGTGGTAAATGCAGTTTCAGTTACTTGCTTGCTTCAAGAGTGTTTGAATGTTTCGCCACAGTTGGTGCAGATAGTGCTGATCTCTAGACACGTGTTTCTGGTTCTTAAATTGTCATCAGTATAGATTACAGTCTTTGAAATTTGGGGTATGCTGAGTAGGCTGCCAACATTTTTCACAGGTCAGGTACCTCTTACAGGCATGCGGGTGCTTCATCCACAAGCTCGTCAGCTCAATGACTCACGGAAGTACTTTTAAACAGGAACAAGGGTGGGAGCACACCGCTTCACCTCCCAGCAATGTTCGCTCCTGGCATTGTGGTAAATGCAGTTTCAGTTAGTTGCTTGCTTCAAGATTGTTTGACTGTTTTGCTATAGCTGGCACAGATAGAGCTGATCTCTAGACAAGTGTTTCTGGTTCTTTAACAGTCATCCGTAGAGATTACAGTCTTTCAAATTTGGGGTTTGCTGAGTAGGCTGCCAACATCTTTCTCACGTCAGGTACCTCTCAAAGGCATGCGGGTGCTTCATCCACGAGCTCGTCAGCTCAATGACTCACTGGAGTCCTAATAAACAGGAAAAGTGGTGAAAGCACACCCCTTCACCTCCCAGACAGGTTTGCCTCTGGCATTGTGGTAAATGCAGTTTCAGTTACTTTTTTGCTTCAAGAATGTTCAAATGTTTCGCCACAGTTGGTGCAGATAGTGCTGTTCTCTAGACACATGTTTCTGGTTCTTTAACCATCACCAGTAGAGATTACAGTCTTTCAAATTTTGTGTTTCCTGAATTGGCTGCCAACATCTTTCTCAGGCCAGGTACCACTCACAGGAATGTGGGTGCTTCATCCACGAGCTTGTCAGCTCAATGACTCACGAGAGTACTATTAAACAGGAACAGTGTTGGGAGCACACCGCTTCACCCCCCAACAAGGTTTGCCCCTGGCATTGTGGTAAATGCAGTTTCCGTTACTTGCTTGCTTCAAGAGTGTTTGACTGTTTTGCCACAGTTGGCACAGATAGTTCTGATCTCTAGACAAATATTTCTGGTTCTTTAACAGTCATCAGTAGAGACTACAGTCTTTCAAATTTTGTTTTTGCTGAGTAGGCTGCCAACATCTTTCTCAGGTCAGGTACCTCTCACAGGCATGCGGGTGATTTATTCACGAGTCAGCTCAATGACTCATGGGAGTACTATTAAACAGGAACAGGGGTGTGAGCGCACCACTTCACCTCCCAGCAAGATTTGCCCCTGGCATTGTGGTAAATGCAGATTTGGTTACTTGCTTGCTTCAAGAGTGTTAATGTGTTTCGCCACAGTTGGCGCAGATAGTGTTGATTTCTAGACATGTGTTTCTGGTTCTTTAACCATTATCAGTAGAGAAAACAGTCATTGAGATTTGGGGTTTGCTGAGTAGGCTGCCAACATCTTTCTCAGGTCAGGTACCTCTCACAGGCATGCCAGTGCTTCATCCACCAGCTCGGCAGCTCAATGACTCACAGGAGTACTATTAAACAGGAACAGGGATGGGAGCCTACTGCTTCAACTCCCAGCAAGGTTCTCCCCTGTGATTGTGGTAAATGCTGTTTCAGTTACTTGCTTGCTTCAAGAGTGTACAAGTGTTTTGCCACAGTTGGCGCAGATATTGCTGATCACTAGACACGTGTTTCTGGTTCTTTAACCGTCATCAGTAGAGTTTACAGTCTTTCAAATTTGGCGTTTGCTGAGTAGGCTGCCAACATCTTTCTCAGGTCACGTACCTCTCACAGGCATGCGGGGGCTTCATCCACCAGCTCGTCAGCTCAATGACTCACAGGAGCACTATTAATCAGGAACAGGGGTGGGAGCACACTGCTTTACATTCCAGCAAGGTTCGCCCCTGGCATTGTGTTAAATGCAATTTCGGTTACTTGATTTCTTCAAGAGTGTTTGAGTGTTTTGCCACAGTTGGCGCAGACGGTGCTGATCTCTAGACATGTGTTTCTGGTTCTTTAACCTTTTTTCAGTAGAGAAAATAGTCTTTGAAATTTGGGGTATGCTGAGTAGGCTGCCAACAACTTTCGCAGGTAAGGTATGTCTCGCAGGCATGCGGGTGCTTCATCCACCAGCTCGTCAGCTCAATGACTCATAGGAGTACTATTAATCAGGAACTGGGGTGGGAGCACACCGCTTAATTTCCCAGCAAGGTTTGCCCCTGGTATTGTAGTAAATGCAGTTTCGGTTACTTGCTTGCTTCAAGAGTGTCCGAGTGTTTCCCTACACTTGGCGCAGATAGTACTGATCTCTAGACACATATTTCTGGTTCTTTAACCGTCATCAGTAAAGAATGATTACAGTCTTTCAAATTTGGCATTTGCTGAGTAGGCTGCCAACATCTTTTTCAGGTCAGGTACCTCTCACAGGCATACGGGTGCTTCACCCACAAGCTCATCAGCTCAATGACTCACGGGAGTACTATTAAACAGGAACAGGGGTGGGAGCACACCGCTTCACCTCCCAGCAAGGTTCACCCCTGGCATTGTGATAAATGCAGTTTCAGTTACTTGCTTGCTTCAAGAGTTTTTGAGTGTTTCGCCACAGTTGGCGCATATTACTGATCTTTAGACACATGTTTCTGGTTCTTTAACCGTCATCAGTAGAGATTACAGTCTTTAAAATTTGGGGTTTGCTGAGTAGGCTGCCAACATCTTTCTCAGGCCAGGTACCTCTCACAGGCATGTGGGTGCTTCATCCACAAGCTCATCAGCTCAATGACTCACTGGAGTCCTAATAAACAGGAAAAGTAGTGAAAGCACACCGCTTCACCTCCCAGACAGGTTTGCCTCTGGCATTGTGGTAAATGCAGTTTATTTACTTTCTTGCTTCAAGAATGTTCAAATGTTTCGCCACAGTTGGTGCAGATGTTATGTTATTGAATTCTTTTATAGCGCATATCTCACCCAGGGGCCTCTCAGCGCTGTACCAATAGAAATCCGGCAGACAAGAGCAGAACGTGTTATACCACGACCTGGTTAGAATAAGAAGGTTTTTAATTGTTTCCTGAAGATCAAGTAGGTGCTGGATTGCCGCAAAGCAATCGGTAAAGAATTCCAAAATGTAGGGGCTATGTAGGGAAAGGCTCTGCCGCGTGTGCGGGTTAGCCTAATCCGTGGAATCTTCAGGATAGCTAGATCATTAGATCTTATGTTTCGTTCATGAACTTGTTTAAAACGTTTATTATGGAGGTATGCTGGTCCCTCTCCTCTGAATGCTTTAAAGGCAAGACAGCATACCTTAAAGACAGATCTCTTTTGGACAGGAAGCCAATGTAACTGTGTGAGCAGGGGGAGGGAAGGGGATCCAGACGGCGCATTCAAAACCATTCTGGCAGCGGTATTCTGTATAACCTGCAGTTTAGCTAGAGTGGTAGTACCTATTTCTGCCAGCAATGCATTGCCGTAATGTAACCTGCTCCCTACCATGGCCTGTACCACGGTACGGCGATGATCTAGAGGGAGATAGGGAATAATTCTACGTAACAGGCGTAGGTTATGATAGCATGTCCCTGCTATATGCTCAACATTATTTTTCATGTTTAGTGAATTATCCAGCTGGATTCCCAGACTTTTCACTGAAGTGGCGGGTGTAGGCGCTTTTCCTAACTCTGGGGGCCACCATTCCGACATTCAGGATCGAGCATCCTTTCCTAAGAGCATGAGCTCTGTCTTCCCAGGATTCAGTTGTAGGCACCGTTCATTCATTCAATTAGCAACCGTTAGCATACCAGCCGAGAAACGCAGTTTCTCGCCCAAGATATTTTTTCCTATGGGAAATAGTAGCTGCGTGTCATCGGCATACGAGATTATCTCGAAGCCGAAAGATTGGACAATTTTTGTCAATGGGGCTACATACATGTTAAAGAGGGTAGGGCTCAAGCAAGAGCCCTGTGGTACCCCCTTGTCCAATAAGAATTTGCCTTTCAAAACATATGCTCCAAGTGAGGTGGTCTGCCATCTGTCTACTAAGAAGTTGGTCAGCCACTGAAAAGCTTTACCCTCAGCCAGTCTCTCCGCTAAGCGTTGATGAGATATCGTATCAAACGCAGCGGAGAGATCTAAAAGAATCAGGACCGCGGAACCCCCAGCATCGAGGGTGCACCTCAATGAGTCAGTAACCGCCAGGATAGCTGTTTCTGTACTGAAGCCAGTACGAAATCCTGATTGGGAGTGATCCAGTATGTTATTGGTCTCCAAATATTGACTAAGCTGGGTGTTGATTGAGGATTCCAATACTTTTCCTAAAAGAGGCAGCAGAGATATTGGTCTGTAATTGTTCAACTCATTAGGGTCTGCTGATTGTTTTTTCAGAATGGGGCGGATAGTGACCTCCTTCCAGGCAGTTGGAATAAGGCCTGTAGAAATGGAGGAATTAAAGATCTTTTGGATGATGGGGGCACAGATTGGAGCTAAAAGAGCCATAACTCTCGGAGGACAAATATCCCTTGGTGAGCCCGATTTTGCAGTTAGCAGTAGATTGTCTATTTCTGCAAGGGAAATGGGCTTGAACTGGTTTAAAGTAACCTTGGTAGAAATTGGGGGATTTACCCCGATCAGGTTTAAACAGGAAAAGTTAGAGTGGCTAGTGGGGAAATTATCATATATTTTGGCAATTTTATCGTGGAAAAAAGAAGCTATAGAATCACATAATAATTGGGATTCAAGTGGCGCTTGTTTACATGCTAGAGGGGAGGAGAAATCCTTAGCAATGTCGAACAAAGCCTTGGTGGAGTTCCTGGATTGTTCGATTTGTAAGTGAAGATAGGCACAACGAGCTGTTTTTATTGCTTTATGATAATGGGCTAATGAAGCCTTATAGGTTTCCCTATCTTCAGATCGCTTGTCCTTCCTCCACCTTCTTTCCTGTACTTTACACTTTGGTTTCAGGGTTTTTAATTCACCCGAATACCAAGGTGCTGTAAGTCGTCTATATGGAAGCTGTCCACTTTTTAATGGAATCACTATGTCAAATGTTCCTGTTAATGCCGCATTGAAGCTGAATAGCATGGCTGCAGGATCTTGATCATCCAGCTTGATATTAGATGGGAAGGTTTCCTTGAACCTGTCTAAAGGGAGATTATGCCATGGCCGTATGTTTTTGCCTATGCTCGGATTCTAATTGCATTAGGATGGAAAATTGGATCATATAGTGATCCGACTAGACAAGAGGAAGTGGCTGTAAAACTTCCAGCTGTTCTGCACTAGTAAAAATAAGATCAAGAGTGTGGCCAGCCCTATATGTCGGTCCAGAGACCCTCTGTTTGAGCCCAATATCACTCAAGTTGGAAAGAAGCCTCATTACATCAGGATTTTCCACTTCCTCTCCGTGAAAATTAAAATCCCCATGGAGAATAAAGTTATTGGAGGCTACTGCCTGCATGGCGATAAACTCTGTGAGAACGGTAACAAAGTTAAGTTTAGAGTTAGGCCCAGGTGGTCTGTAAAGCAGGGCCCCATCCCAGGAAGTTGTTGGGGACACAGATGCTTTAAAGATACCCAGCTCCATTACGTCATTGCTGATAGAGGAAGTCCAGGGTACAGTAATATGAGCTTTGAAGGCAATTCCAATACCTCCTCCCAGCTTCCCCTTCCTGTCGAGTTGTATAAACTTATACTCTGAGGGTATAGCAAGGTTATTGGCTGGAATATTAGTGGAGTTAAGCCAAGTCTCGGTTAAAAAGCCTATATCTGGGGAGAGGGTAGAAATCCTATCCCAGATTTTAATGAAATGCTTCACCAAGGAGCGTACATTACATAGAATGAGTTTAAGTGTCAGATGATTTTGAATGGACTTGGTAGGTGCATTACCTGTAACAGGCTCCTCCTGAAGGCTTTGGAGTTTACAAATAATACAAGATACCGGCCCATCCAAAATGTCCGGAAAAGAGTGTTTGCACTGACCTCCTGTTTTGGGTCTGCTAGATGTACTAAGTTCTATATCCCGCAGTTCCAGACCAGAATAGGTGTAAGGCTTGGCGGGTAGAGCATTGGTAATAATTTGAGCAGTATTTCCTGCCTCCTGTCGCGATCTGGCGCGGACGGGCACTGACGGGCTCACCTTCGGCGCGCCACTGGCGCGTCCGCTGCGCGACCGCATGGGTAGGCTCATCATATAGGGAAGTGAAAGGTCAGGTGGTGTTCCCACAACTAGCCCGCCTACCCAGCACCCACCCAAGATGGCGGCTCCAAAAGTACCTGGTCCTTCCTCACGTTCCAGCAGCCCAAATCGGCTGTATGGAGGATCGAGAGGGTCGGTGTGGAGGCAAACACAGTAGGGCTTCTAGCGGTGCAACAGCTATTTAAAAACAAATAAAACAGATTACGGGCAATAATCAGATAGAGCTGATCTCGAGTGTTTCTGGTTCTTTAACCATCACCAGTAGAGATTACAGTCTTTCAAATTTTGTGTTTCCTGAGTAGGCTGCCAACATCTTTCTCAGGTCAGGTACCTCTCACAGGCATGCAGGTGCATCATCCACCAGCACGTCATTCAATGACTCTCAGGAGTACTATTAAATAGGAACAGGGTTAGGAGCACACCGCTTCACCTCCCAGCAAGGTGCGCCCCTGGCATTGTGGTAATTGTAGTTTTGGGTACTTGCTTGCTTCAAGAGTGTTCGAGTGTTTCGACACAGTTGGCGCAGATAGTGCTGATCTCTAGACAAGTGTTTCTGGTTCTTTAATTGTCATCAGTAGAGATTACAGTCTTTCAAATTTTGTGTTTCCTGAGTAGGCTGCCAACATCTTTTTCAGGCCAGGTACCTCTCACAGGAATGTGGGTGCTTCAACCACGAGCTCGTCAGCTCAATGACTCACAAGAGTACTATTAAATAGGAAAAGGGTTAGGAGCACACCGCTTCACCTCCCAGCAAGGATCGCCCCTGGCATTGTGGTAATTGTAGTTTTGGGTACTTGCTTGCTTCAAGAGTGTTCGAGTGTTTCGCCACAGTTGGCGCAGATAGTGCTGATCTCTAGACACATGTTTCTGGTTCTTTATTTGTCATCAGTAGAGATTACAGCATTTGAAATTTGGGGTTTGCTGAGCAGGCTGCCAACATCTTTCACAGGTCAGGTACCTCTCACAGGCATGCGGGAGCTTCATCCACGAGCTCGACAGCTCAATGACTCCCAGGAGTGCTATTAAACAGGAAGAGGGGTGGGAGTACACTGCTTCACCTCCCAGCAAGGTTCGCCCCTGGCTTTGTGGTAAATGCATTTTCAGTTACTTGCTTGCTTCAAGAGTGTTTGAGTATTTCCCCACAGTTGGTGCAGATAGTGCTGATCTCTAGACACGTGTTTCTGGTTCTTTAATCGTCAACAGTAGAGATTACACTCTTTCAAATTTGGGGTTTGCTGAGTAGGCTGCCAACATCTTTCTCAGGTCAGGTACCTCTCACAGGAATGTGTGTGCTTCATCCACGAGCTCTTCAGCTCAATGACTCACAAGAGTACTATTAAATAGGAACAGCATTAGGAGCACACCGCTTCACCTCCCAGCAAGGTTCACCCCTGGCATTGTGGTAAATGCAGTTTCAGTTACATACTTATTTCAAGAGTGTTCGAATGTTTCGTCACAGTTGTCACAGATAGTGCTGATCTCTAGACACGTGTTTCTGGTTCTTTAACCATCAACAGTAGAGATTACACTCTATCAAATTTGGCCTATGCTGAGTAGGCTGCCAACATCTTTCTCAGGTTAGGTACCTCTCACAGGCATGCGGGTGCTTCATTCATAAGCTCGTCAGCTCAATGACTCATGGGAGTGCTATGCAACAGGAACAAGGGTGGGAGCACACCGCTTCACCTCCCAGCAAGGTTTGCCCCTAGCATTGTGGTAAATGCAGTTTTGGTTACTTGCTTGCTTCGAGAGTGTTGGAGTGTTTGCCACCGTTGGTGCAGACAGTGTTGATTTCTAGACAAGTGTTTCTGGTTCTTTAACTGTTATCAGTAGAGAAAACAGTCTTTGAAATTTGGGGTTTGCTGAGTAGGCTGCCAACATCTTCCCCAGGTCAGGTACCTCTCACAGTCATGCGGGTGCTTCATCCACCAGCTCGTCAGCTCAATGACTCACAGGAGTACTATTAAACAGGAACAGGAGTGGGAGCACACCGCTTCACCTCCCAGCAAGGTTCACCCCTGGCATTGTGGTAAATGCAGTTTCAGTTACTTGCTTACTTCAAGAGTGTTTGAATGTTTCGCCACATTTGTCACAGATAGTGCTGATCTCTAGACACGTGTTTCTGGTTTTTTAACCATCATCAGTACAGATTACAGTCTTTGAAATTTGGGGTTTACTGGGTAGGCTGCCAACATCTTTCTCAGGTCAGGTACCTCTCACAGGCATGCAGGTGCTTTAACCATGAGCTTTTCAGGACAATGATTCACACAAGAACTATTAAACTGGAACAGGGGTGGAAGCATACCGCTTCACCTCATAGCAAGGTTCGCCCCTGGCATTCTGGTAAATGCAGTTTCATTTAGTTGCTTGCTTCAAGAGTGTTTGTGTGTTTTGCTACAGTTGGCGCAGATAGTGTTGATCTCTAGACACGTTTTTCTGGTTCTTTAACCATCACCAGTAGGGATTACAGTCTTTCAAATTTTGTGTTTCCTGAGTAGGCTGCCAACATCTTTCTCAGGTCAGGTACCTCTCACAGGCATGCAGGTGCATCATCCACCAGCACGTCATTCAATGACTCTCAGGAGTACTATTAAATAGGAACAGGGTTAGGAGCACACCGCTTCACCTCCCAGCAAGGTGCGCCCCTGGCATTGTGGTAATTGTAGTTTTGGGTACTTGCTTGCTTCAAGAGTGTTCGAGTGTTTCGACACAGTTGGCGCAGATAGTGCTGATCTCTAGACAAGTGTTTCTGGTTCTTTAATTGTCATCAGTAGAGATTACAGTCTTTCAAATTTTGTGTTTCCTGAGTAGGCTGCCAACATCTTTTTCAGGCCAGGTACCTCTCACAGGAATGTGGGTGCTTCAACCACGAGCTCGTCAGCTCAATGACTCACAAGAGTACTATTAAATAGGAAAAGGGTTAGGAGCACACCGCTTCACCTCCCAGCAAGGATCGCCCCTGGCATTGTGGTAATTGTAGTTTTGGGTACTTGCTTGCTTCAAGAGTGTTCGAGTGTTTCGCCACAGTTGGCGCAGATAGTGCTGATCTCTAGACACATGTTTCTGGTTCTTTATTTGTCATCAGTAGAGATTACAGCATTTGAAATTTGGGGTTTGCTGAGCAGGCTGCCAACATCTTTCACAGGTCAGGTACCTCTCACAGGCATGCGGGAGCTTCATCCAGGAGCTCGACAGCTCAATGACTCCCAGGAGTGCTATTAAACAGGAAGAGGGGTGGGAGTACACTGCTTCACCTCCCAGCAAGGTTCGCCCCTGGCTTTGTGGTAAATGCATTTTCAGTTACTTGCTTGCTTCAAGAGTGTTTGAGTATTTCCCCACAGTTGGTGCAGATAGTGCTGATCTCTAGACACGTGTTTCTGGTTCTTTAATCGTCAACAGTAGAGATTACACTCTTTCAAATTTGGGGTTTGCTGAGTAGGCTGCCAACATCTTTCTCAGGTCAGGTACCTCTCACAGGAATGTGTGTGCTTCATCCACGAGCTCTTCAGCTCAATGACTCACAAGAGTACTATTAAATAGGAACAGCATTAGGAGCACACCGCTTCACCTCCCAGCAAGGTTCACCCCTGGCATTGTGGTAAATGCAGTTTCAGTTACATACTTATTTCAAGAGTGTTCGAATGTTTCGCCACAGTTGTCACAGATAGTGCTGATCTCTAGACACGTGTTTCTGGTTCTTTAACCATCAACAGTAGAGATTACACTCTATCAAATTTGGCCTATGCTGAGTAGGCTGCCAACATCTTTCTCAGGTTAGGTACCTCTCACAGGCATGCGGGTGCTTCATTCATAAGCTCGTCAGCTCAATGACTCATGGGAGTGCTATGCAACAGGAACAAGGGTGGGAGCACACCGCTTCACCTCCCAGCAAGGTTTGCCCCTAGCATTGTGGTAAATGCAGTTTTGGTTACTTGCTTGCTTCGAGAGTGTTGGAGTGTTTGCCACCGTTGGTGCAGACAGTGTTGATTTCTAGACAAGTGTTTCTGGTTCTTTAACTGTTATCAGTAGAGAAAACAGTCTTTGAAATTTGGGGTTTGCTGAGTAGGCTGCCAACATCTTCCCCAGGTCAGGTACCTCTCACAGTCATGCGGGTGCTTCATCCACCAGCTCGTCAGCTCAATGACTCACAGGAGTACTATTAAACAGGAACAGGAGTGGGAGCACACCGCTTCACCTCCCAGCAAGGTTCACCCCTGGCATTGTGGTAAATGCAGTTTCAGTTACTTGCTTACTTCAAGAGTGTTTGAATGTTTCGCCACATTTGTCACAGATAGTGCTGATCTCTAGACACGTGTTTCTGGTTTTTTAACCATCATCAGTACAGATTACAGTCTTTGAAATTTGGGGTTTACTGGGTAGGCTGCCAACATCTTTCTCAGGTCAGGTACCTCTCACAGGCATGCAGGTGCTTTAACCATGAGCTTTTCAGGTCAATGATTCACACAAGAACTATTAAACTGGAACAGGGGTGGAAGCATACCGCTTCACCTCATAGCAAGGTTCGCCCCTGGCATTCTGGTAAATGCAGTTTCATTTAGTTGCTTGCTTCAAGAGTGTTTGTGTGTTTTGCTACAGTTGGCGCAGATAGTGTTGATCTCTAGACACGTTTTTCTGGTTCTTTAACCGTCATCAGCAGAGATTACAGTCTTTCAAATTTAGGGTTTCCTGAGTAGGCTGCCAACATCTTTCACAGGTCAGGTACCTCTCACAGGCATGTGGATGCTTCTTCCAGGAGCTCATCAGCTCAATGACTTACGAGAGTACTATTAAACAGAAACAGGGTTGGGTGCACACCGCTTCACCTCCCAGCAATGTTCGCTCCTTGCACTGTGGTAAATGTAGTTTCAGTTACTTGCTTGCTTCAAGAGTGTTTGACTGTTTTGCTACAGCTGGCACAGATAGAGCTGATCTCTAGACAAGTTTTTCTGGTTCTTTAACAGTCATCCGTAGAGATTACAGTCTTTCAAATTTGGGGTTTGCTGAGTAGGCTGCCAACATCTTTCTCAGGTCAGATACTTCTCACAGGCATGCGGGTGCTTCATCCAAGAGCTTGTCAGCTCAATGACTCACTGGAGTCCTAATAAACAGGAAAAGTGGTGAAAGCACACAGCTTCACCTCCCAGACAGGTTTGCCTCTGGCATTGTGGTAAATGCAGTTTCATTTACGTTCTTGCATCAAGAATATTCAAATGTTTCGCCACAGCTGGTGCAGATAGTGCTGATCTCTAGACACATGTTTCTGGTTCTTTAACCATCACCAGTAGAGATTACAGTCTTTCAAATTTTGTGTTTCCTGAGTAGGCTGCCATTATCTTTTTTTCAGGGCGGATACCTCTCATAGGCATGCGGGTGCATCATCCACCAGCACGTCATTCAATGACTCTCAGGAGTACTAATAAATAGGAACAGGGTTAGGAGCACACCGCTTCACCTCCCAGCAAGGTTCGCCCCTGGCATTGTGGTAAATGTAGTTTTGGGTACTTGCTTGCTTCAAGAGTGTTCGAGTGTTTCGCCACAGTTGGCGCAGATAGTGCTGATCTCTAGACACATGTTTCTGGCTCTTTAACCATCACCAGTTGAGATTACAGTCTTTCAAATTTTGTGTTTCCTGAGTAGGCTGCCATTATCTTTCTCAGGTTGGATACCTCTCACAGGCATGCGGGTGCATCATCCACCAGCACGTCATTCAATGACTCTCAGGAGTACTAATAAATAGGAACAGGGTTAGGAGCACACCGCTTCACCTCCCAGCAAGGTTCGCCCCTGGCATTGTGGTAAATGTAGTTTTGGGTACTTGCTTGCTTCAAGAGTGTTCGAGTGTTTCGCCACAGTTGGCGCAGATAGTGCTGATCTCTAGACAAGTGTTTCTGGTTCTTTAATTGTCATCAGTAGAGATTACAGTCTTTCAAATTTTGTGTTTCCTGAGTAGGCTGCCAACATCTTTCTCAGGCCAGGTACCTCTCACAGGAATGTGGGTGCTTCATCCACCAGTTTGTCAGCTCAATGACTCACAGGAGTACTATTAAATAGGATCAGGGTTAGGAGCACACCGCTTCACCTCCCAGCAAGGTTCTCCCCTGGCATTGTGGTAAATGTAGTTTTGGGTACTTGCTTGCTTCAAGAGTGTTTGAGTCTTTCGCCACAGTTGGCGCAGATAGTGCTGATCTCTAGACACGTGTTTGTGGTTCTTTATTTGTCATCAGTAGAGATTACAGTGTTTGAAATTTGGGGTTTGCTGAGCAGGTTTGCCAACATCTTTCTCAGGTCAGGTACCTCTCACAGGCATGCGGGTGCTTCATCCACGAGCTCGACAGCTCAATGACTCACAGGAGCATTATTAAACAGGAAGAGGGGTGGGAGTACACTGCTTCACCTCCCAGCAAGGTTCACCCCCGGCTTTGTTGTAAATGCAGTTTCAGTTACTTGTTTGCTTCAAGAGTGTTTGAGTGTTTCCCCACAGTTGGTGCAGATAGTGCTGATCTCTAGACACGTGTTTCTGGTTCTTTAACCGTCAACAGTAGAGATTACACTCTTTCAAATTTGGCCTTTGCTGAGTAGGCTGCCAACATCTTTCTCAGATAAGGTACCTCTCACAGGCATGCGGGTGCTTCATCGATGAGCTCGTCAGCTCAATGACTCACGGGAGTGCTATCAAACAGGAACAAGGGTGGGAGCACACCGCTTCACCTCCCAGCAAGGTTTGCTCCTGGCATTGTGGTAAATGCAGTTTTGGTTACTTGCTTGCTTCAAGAGTGTTGGAGTGTTTGCCACAGTTGGTGCAGACAGTGCTGATCTCTAGACATGTGTTTCTGGTTCTTTAACGGTTATCCGTAGAGAAAACAGTAATTGAAATTCGGGGTTTGCTGAGTAGGCTGCCGACATCTTCCCCAGGTCAGCTACCTCTCACAGGCATGCAGGTGCTTCATCCACGAGCTCGACAACTCAATGTCTCACGGGAGTACTATTAAACAGGAAAAGGGGTGTGAGTACACCGCTTCACCTCCCAGCAAGGTTCGCCCACGGCATTGTGGTAAATGCAGTTTCAGTTACTTGCTTGCTTCAAGAGTGTTCGAGTGTTTCATCTCAGTTGGCGCAGATACTGCTCATCTCTAGACACGTGTTTCTGGTTCTTTAACCATCATCAGTAGAGATTGCAGTCTTTCAAATTTGGCGTTTCCTGAGTAGGCTGCCAACATCTTTCTCAGGTCAGGTACATCTCACAGGCATGTGGATGCTTCTTCCACGAGCTCGTCATCTCAATGACTCACGAGAGTACTATTAAACAGGAACAAGGTTGGGTGCGCACCGCTTCACCTCCCAGCAATGTTAGCTCCTTGCACTGTGGTAAATGTAGTTTCAGTTACTTGCTTACTTCAAGAGTGTTTGACTGTTCTGCTACAGCTGGCACAGATAGAGCTGATCTCTAGACAAGTGTTTCTGGTTCTTTAACAGTCATCCGTAGAGATTACGGTCTTTCAAATTTGGGGTTTGCTGAGTAGGCTGCCAACATCTTTCTCAGGTCAGGTACCTCTCACAGGCATGCGGGTGCTTCATCCACGAGCTCATCAGCTCAATGACTCACTGGAGTCCTAATAAACAGGAAGAGTGATGAAAGCACACAGCTTCACCTCCCAGACAGGTTTGCCTCTGGCATTGAGGTAAATGCAGTTTCATCTACTTTCTTGCTTCAAGAATGTTCAAATGTTTCGCCACAGTTGGTGCAGTTAGAGCTGATCTCTAGACACGTGTTTCTGCTTCTTTAACCATCACCAGTGGAGATTACAGTCTTTCAAATTTTGTGTTTCCTGAGTAGGCTGCCAACATCTTTCTCAGGTCAGGTACCTCTCACAGGCATGCTGGTGCATCATCCACCAGCTCGTCATTCAATGCCTCTCAGGAGTACTATCAAATAGGAACAGGGTTAGGAGCACACCGCTTCACCTCCCAGCAAGGTTCGCCCCTGGCATTGTGGTAAATGTAGTTTTGGGTACTTGCTTGCTTCAAGAGTGTTTGAGTCTTTCGCCACAGTTGGAGCAGATAGTGCTGATCTTTAGACACATGTTTCTATTTCTTTAATTGTTATCAGTAGAGATTACAGTCTTTGAAATTTGGGGTTTGCTGAGTAGGCTGCCTACTTTTTTCTCAGGTTAGTTGCTGCTCACAGGCATGTTGGTTCTTCATCCACGAGCTCGTCAGCTCAATGACTCATGAGAGTACTATAAAACAGGATCAGGGTTAGGAGCACACACTTCACCTCCCAGCCAGGTTCGCCTGTGGCATTGTGGTAAATGTAGTTTTGGGTACTTGCTTGCTTCAAAAGTGTTCGAGTGTTTCGCCACAGTTGTCACAGATAGTGCTGATCTCTAAACATGTGTTTCTGGTTCTTTAACAGTCATCAGTAGAGATTACAGTCTTTCAAATGTGGGGTTTGCTGAGTAGGCTGCCAACATCTTTCTCAGGTCAGGTACCTCTCACAGGCATGCGGGTGATTCATCCACGAGCTAGTCAGCTCAATGACTCACGGGAGTACAATTAAACAGGAACAGCAGTGGGAGCACACCACTTCACCTCCCAGCAAGGTTTGCCCCTGGCATTGTGGTAAATGCAGTTTTGGTTACATGCTTGCTTCAAGAGTGTTCATGTGTTTCGCACAGTTGGCGCAGATAGTGCTAATCTCTACACATGTGTTTCTGGTTTGTTAACCGATATCAGTAGTGAAAACAGGCTGTGAAATGTGGGGTTTGCTGAGTGGCCTGCCACATCTTCCTCAAGTCAGGTACCTCTCACAGGCATCCGGGTGCTTCATCCACGAGCTTGTCAGCTTCTTGACTCACGGGAGTACTATTAAACAGGAACATGGGTGGGAGCACATCACTTCACCTCCCAGATAGGTTTGCCCCTGGCATTGTGGTAAAAGCAGTTTCAGTTACTTGCTTGATTAAAGAGTGTTCGAGTGTTTCGCCACAGTTTTCACAGCTAGTGCTGATCGCTAGACACATGTTTCTGTTTTTTTTAACCATCATCAGTACAGATTACAGTCTTTGAAATTTGGGGTTTACTGGGTAGGCTGCCAACATCTTTCTCAGGTCAGGTACCTCTCACAGGCATGCATGTGCTTCAACCATGAGCTTGTCACCTCAATGACTCACACGAGTACTATTAAACAGGAACAGGGGTGGAAGCATACAGCTTCACCTCATAGCATTGCTGAGTAGGCTGCCAACATCTTTCTCAGGTCAGGTACCCCTCAAAGGCATGCAGGTGCTTCATCCATGAACTCGTCAGCTCAATGACTCACTGGAGTACTATTAAACAGGAATAGGGGTTGGATCACACTGCTTCACCTCCCAGCAAGGTTAGCCCCTGGCATTGTGGTAAATGCAGTTTCAGTTACTTGCTTGCTTCAAGAGTGTTTGAGTGTTTCATCACAGAGTTGGCGCAGATAGCGCTGATCTCTAGACATGTGTTTCTGGTTCTTTAACCGACATCAGTAGAGATTACAGTTTTTCAAATATGGGTTTGCTGAGTAGGATGCCAACAACTTTCTCAGGTCAGGTACCTCTTACAGGCATGCGGGTGCTTCATCCACAAGCTCATCAGCTCAATGTCTCACGGAAATACTTTTAAACAGGAACCAGGCTGAGAGCACACCACTTCATCTCCCAGAAATGTTCGCTCCTGGCATTGTGGTAAATGCACTTTCAGTTACTTGCTTGCTTCAAGAGTGTTTGACTGTTTTGCCACAGTTGGCAAAGATGATGCTGATCTCTAGACCGATCTTTCCGGTTCTTTAACAGTCATCAGTAGAGATTACAGTCTTTCAAATTTTGTGTTTGCTGAGTAGGCTGCCAACATCTTTCTCAGGTCAGGTACCTCTTACAGGCATGAGGGTGATTTATTCAAAAGCTTGTCAGCTCAATGACTCACAGGAGTACTATTAAACAGGAACAGGGGTGGGAGCACACCACTTCACCTCCCAGCAAGATTTGCCCCTGGCATTGTGGTAAATGCAGTTTTGGTTACTTGCTTGCTTCAAGAGTGTTCATGTGTTTCGCCTCAGTTGGTGCAGCTAGTGCTGATTTGTAGACATGTGTTTCTGGTTCTTTAACCATTATCCGTAGAGGAAACAGTCTTTGAAATTTGGGGTTTGCTGAGTAAGGTGCCATCATCTTTCTCAGGTCAGGTACCTCTCACAAGCATGCCAGTGCTTCATCCACTAGCTCGTCAGCTCAATGACTCCCAGGAGTACTATTAAACAGGAACAGGGATGGGAGCCTACCGCTTCAACTCCCAGCAAGGTTCGGCCCTGTGATTGTGGTAAATGCTGTTTCAGTCACTTGCTTGCTTCAAGAGTGTACAGGTGTTTTGCCACAGCTGACGCAGATATTGCTGATCACTAGACACGTGTTTCTGGTTCTTTAAACGTCATCAGTAGAGATTACAGTCTTTCAAATTTCGCGTTTGCTGAGTAGTCTGCCAACATCTTTCTCAGGTCATGTACCTCTCACACGCATGCGGGGGCTTCATCCAAGAGCTCATCAGCTCAATGACTCACGGGAGTACTATTAAACAGAAACAGGGGTGGGAGCACACCGCTTTACATTCCAGCAAGGTTCACCCCCGGCATTGTGTTAAATGCAGTTTCGGTTACTTACTTTCTTCAAGAGTGTTTGAGAGTTACACCACAGATGGAGCAGACGGTGCTGATACAAAAGGGGGTGGTGATGGACGGAGCATCTGAATCAATCAAACACTCACACCCAGTTAAAAGATCTGGGTTTAATCCAACACCGTTCTTTAGCCCACTCTGCCAACCCAGTTCAGACATGGCTATATGCAAATCAGTCTGACCCTGTGCCTCATGGGAACAGTCCAGCCCGAACTGCCAAGCCATGTCTTCCCTGGACCGGAAACAAGCTTCCGAGGACCGGTTTCTGGCATTCCAGCCGTCTTCAGCCCGGCTTGCTTGAATCCAGTGGCAAAGTGAGCAAGGGACTCACGTCTGAGCATACCCTGCCACACTTATGGCGGCCAAAAGCGGTACAAAAGGGGGTGGTGACGGACGGAGCATCTGAATCAATTAAACACTCACACCGAGTCAAAAGATCTGGGTTTAATCCAACACCGTTCTTTAGCCCACTCTGCCACCCCAGTTCAGACATGGCTATATGCAAATCAGACTGACCCTGTGCCTCATGGGAACAGTCCAGCCCGAACTGCCAAGCCATGTCTTCCCTGGACCGGAAACAAGCTTCCGAGGACCGGTTTCGGGCATTCCAGCCGTCTTCAGCCCGGCTTGCTTGAATCCAGTGGCAAAGTGAGCAAGGGACTCACGTCTGAGCATACCCTGCCACACTTATGGCGGCCAAAAGCGGTACAAACGGGGGTGGCGATGGACGGAGCATCTGAATCAATCAAACACTCACATCCAGTCAAAAGATCTGGGTTTAATCCAACACGGTTCTTTAGCCCACTCTGCCACCCCAGTTCAGACATGGCTATATGCAAATCAGTCTGACCCTGTGCCTCATGGGAACAGTCCAGCCCGAACTGCCAAGCCATGTCTTCCCTGGACCGGAAACAAGCTTCTGAGGACCGTTTTCTGGCATTCCAGCCGTCTTGAGCCAGCCGTCTTGTGCCAGGCTTGCTTGAATCCAGTGGCAAAGTGAGCAAGGGACTCACGTCTGAGCATACCCTGCCACACTTATGGCGGCCAAAAGCGGTACAAAAGGGGGTGGTGACGGACGGAGCATCTGAATCAATCAAACACTCACACCCAGTCAAAAGTTCTGGGTTTAATCCAACACCGATCTTTAGCCCACTCTGCCACCTCAGTTCAGACATGGCTATATGCAAATCAGTCTGACCCTGTGCCTCATGGGAACAGTCCAGCCCGAACTGCCAAGCCATGTCTTCCCTGGACCGGAAACAAGCTTCTGAGGACCGGTTTCTGGCATTCCAGCCGTCATGAGCCAGCTGTCTTGCGCCCGGCTTGCTTGAATCCAGTGGCAAAGTTAGCAAGGGACTCACGTCTGAGCATACCCTGCCACACTTATGGCGGCCAAAAGCGGTACAAAAGGGGGTGGTGATGGACGGAGCATCTGAATCAATCAAACACTCACACCCAGTCAAAAGATCTGGGTTTAATCCAACACCGTTCTTTAGCCCACTCTGCCTCCCCAGTTCAGACATGGCTATATGCAAATCAGTCTGACCCTGTGCCTCATGGGAACAGTCCAGCCCGAACTGCCAAGCCATGTCTTCCCTGGACCGGAAACAAGCTTCCGAGGACCGGATTCTGGCATTCCAGCCGTCTTCAGCCCGGCTTGGTTGAATCCAGTGGCAAAGTGAGCAAGGGACTCACGTCTGAGCATACCCTGCCACACTTATGGCGGCCAAAAGCGGTACAAAAGGGGGTGCTGATGGACGGAGCATCTGAATCAATCAAACACTCACACCGAGTCAAAAGATCTGGGTTTAATCCAACACCGTTCTTTAGCCCACTCTGCCACCCCAGTTCAGACATGGCTATATGCAAATCAGTCTGACCCTGTGCCTCATGGGAACAGTCCAGCCCGAACTGCCAAGCCATGTCTTCCCTGGACCGGAAACAAGCTTCCGAGGACCGGTTTCTGGCATTCCAGTCGTCTTCAGCCCGGCTTGCTTAAATCCAGTGGCAAAGTGAGCAAGGGACTCACGTCTGAGCATACCCTGCCACACTTATGGCGGCCAAAAGCGGTACAAAAGGGGGTGCTGATCGACGGAGCATCTGAATCAATCAAAGACTCACACCCAGTCAAAAGATCTGGGTTTAATCCAACACCGTTCTTTAGCCCACTCTGCCACCCCAGTTCAGACATGGCTATATGCAAATCAGTCTGACCCTGTGCCTCATGGGAACAGTCCAGCCCGAACTGCCAAGCCATGTCTTCCCTGGACCGGAAACAAGCTTCCGAGGAACGGGTTCTGGCATTCCAGCCGTCTTCAGCCCGGCTTGCTTGAATCCAGTGGCAAAGTGAGCAAGGGACTCACGTCTGAGCATACCCTGCCACACTTATGGCGGCCAAAATCGGTACAAAAGGGGGTGGTGATGGACGGAGCATCTGAATCAATCAAACACTCACACCCAGTCAAAAGATCTGGGTTTAATCAAGTGGCAAAGTGAGCAAGGGACTCACGTCTGAGCATACCCTGCCGCACCTATGGCGGCCAAAAGCGGTACAAAAGGGGGTGGTGATGGACAGAGCATCTGAATCAATCAAACACTCACACCCAGTCAAAAGATCTGGGTTTATTCCAACACCGTTCTTTAGCCCACTCTGCCACCCCAGTTCAGCCATGGCTATATGCAAATCAGTCTGACCCTGTGCCTCATGGGAACAGTCCAGCCCGAACTGCCAAGCCATGTCTTACCTGGACGGGAAACAAGCTTCCGAGGACCGGTTTCTGGCATTCCAGCCGTCTTCAGCCCGGCTTGCTTGAATCCAGTGGCAAAGTGAGCAAGGGACTCACGTCTGAGCATACCCTGCCACACTTATGGTGGCCAAAAGCGGCACAAAAGGGGGTGGTGATGGACGGAGCATCTGAATCAATCAAACACTCACACCCAGTCAAAAGATCTGGGTTTAATCCAACAGCGTTCTTTAGCCCACTCTGCCACCCCAGTTCAGACTTGGCTATATGCAAATCAGTCTGACCCTGTGCCTCATGGGAACAGTCCAGCCCGAACTGCCAAGCCATGTCTTCCCTGGAACGGAAACAAGCTTCCGAGGACCGGTTTCTGGCATTCCAGCCGTCTTCAGCCCGGCTTGCTTTAATCCAGTGGCAAAGTGAGCACGGGACTCACGTCTGAGCATACCCTGCCACACGTATGGCGGCCAAAAGCGGTACAAAAGGGGGTGGTGATGGACGGAGCATCTGAATCAATCAAACACTCACACCCAGTCAAAAGATCTGGGTTTAATCCAACACCGTTCTTTAGCCCACTCTGCCACCCCAGTTCAGACATGGCTATATGCAAATCAGTCTGACCCTGTGCCTCATGGGAACAGTCCAGCCCGAACTGCCAAGCCATGTCTTCCCTGGACCGGAAACAAGCTTCTGAGGACCGGTTTCTGGCATTCCAGCCGTCTTCAGCCCGGCTTGCTTGAATCCAGTGGCAAAGTGAGCAAGGGACTCACGTCTGAGCATACCCTGCCACACTTATGGCGGCCAAAAGCGGTACAAAAGGGGGTGGTGATGGACAGAGCATCTGAATCAATCAAACACTCATACCCAGTCAAAAGATCTGGATTTAATCCAACACCGTTCTTTAGCCCACTCTGCCACCCCAGTTCAGACATGGCTATATGCAAATCAGTCTGACCCTGTGCCTCAAGGGAACAGTCCAGCCCGAACTGCCAAGCCATGTCTTCCCTGGACCGGAAACAAGCTTCTGAGGACCGGTTTCTGGCATTCCAGGCGTCTTCAGCCCGGCTTGCTTGAATCCAGTGGCAAAGTGAGCAAGGGACTCACGTCTGAGCATACCCTGCCACACTTATGGTGATGGACGGAGCATCTGAATCAATCAAACACTCACACCCAGTCAAAAGATCTGGGTTTAATCCAACACCGTTCTTTAGCCCACTCTGCCACCCCAGTTCAGACATGGCTATATGCAAATCAGTCTGACCCTGTGCCTCATGGGAACAGTCCAGCCCGAACTGCCAAGCCATGTCTTCCCTGGAACGGAAACAAGCTTCCGAGGACCGGTTTCTGGCATTCCAGCCGTCTTCAGCCCGGCTTGCTTGAATCCAGTGGCAAAGTGAGCAAGGGACTCACGTCTGAGCATACCCTGCCACACTTATGGCGGCCAAAAGCGGTACAAAAGGGGGTGGTGATGGACGGAGCATCTGAATCAATCGAACACTCACACCCGGTCAAGAGATCTGGGTTTAATCCAACACCGTTCTTAAGCCCACTCTGCCACCCCAGTTCAGACATGGCTATATGCAAATCAGTCTGACCCTGTGCCTCATGGGAACAGTCCAGCCCGAACTGCCAAGCCATGTCTTCCCTGGACCGGAAACAAGCTTCCGAGGACCGGTTTCTGGCATTCCAGCCGTCTTCAGCCCGGCTTGCTTGAATCCAGTGGCAAAGTGAGCAAGGGACTCACGTCTGAGCATACCGTGCCACACTTATGGCTGCCAAAAGCGGTACAAAAGGGGGTGGTGATGGACGGAGCATCTGAATCAATCAAACACTCACACCCAGTCAAAAGATCTGGGTTTAATCCAACACCGTTCTTTAGCCCACTCTGCCACCCCAGTTCAGACATGGCTATATGCAAATCAGTCTGACCCTGTGCCTCATGGGAACAGTCCAGCCCGAACTGCCAAGCCATGTCTTCCCTGGACCGGAAACAAGCTTCCGAGGACCGGTTTCTGGCATTCCAGCCGTCTTCAGCCTGGCTTGCTTGAATCCAGTGGCAAAGTGAGCAAGGGACTCGCGTCTGAGCATACCCTGCCACATTTATTGCGGCCAAAAGCGGTACAAAAGGGGGTGGTGATGGACGGAGCATCTGAATCAATCAAACACTCTCACCCAGTCAAAAGATCTGGGTTTAATCCAACACCGTTCTTTAGCCCATTCTGCCACCCCAGTTCAGACATGGCTATTTGCAAATCAGTCTCACCCTGTGCCTCATGGGAACAGTCCAGCCCGAACTGCCAAGCCATGTCTTCCCTGGACCGGAAACAAGCTTCTGAGGACCTGTTTCTGGCATTCCAGCTGTCTTCAGCCCGGCTTGCTTGAATCCAGTGGCAAAGTTAGCAAGGGACTCACGTCTGAGCATACCCTGCCACACTTATGGCGGCCAAAAGCGGTACAAAAGGGGGTTGGTGATGGACGGAGCATCTGAATCAATCAAACACTCACACCCAGTCAAAAGATCTGGGTTTAATCCAACACCGTTCTTTAGCCCACTCTGCCACCCCAGTTCAGACATGGCTATATGCAAATCAGTCGGACCATGTGCCTCATGGGAACATTCCAGCCCGAACTGCCAAGCCATGTCTTCCCTGGACCGGAAACAAGCTTCCGAGGACCGGTTTCTGGCATTCCAGCCGTCTTCAGCCCGGCTTGCTTGAATCCAGTGGCAAAGCGAGCAAGGGACTCACGTCTGAGCATACCGTGCCACACTTATGGCGGCCAAAAGCGGTACAAATGGGGGTGGTGATGGACGGAGCATCTGAATCAATCAAACACTCAAACCCAGTCAAAAGATCTGGGTTTAATCCAACACCGTTCTTTAGCCCACTCTGCCTCCCCAGTTCAGACATGGCTATATGCAAATCAGTCTGACCCTGTGCCTCATGGGAACAGTCCAGCCCGAACTGCCAAACCATGTCTTCCCTGGACCGGAAACAAGCTTCCGAGGACCGGTTTCTGGCATTCCAGTCGTCTTCAGCCCGGCTTGCTTAAATCCAGTGGCAAAGTGAGCAAGGGACTCACGTATGAGCATACCCTGCCACACTTATGGCTGCCAAAAGCGTTACAAAAGGGGGTGATGATGGACGGAGCATCTGAATCAATCAAAGACTCACACCCAGTCAAAAGATCTGGGTTTAATCCAACACCGTTCTTTAGCCCACTCTGCCACCCCAGTTCAGACATGGCTATATGCAAATCAGTCTGACCCTGTGCCTCATGGGAACAGTCCAGCCCAAACTGCCAAGCCATGTCTTCCCTGGACCGGAAACAAGCTTCCGAGGAGCAGTTTCTGGCATTCCAGCCATCTTCAGCCCGGCTTGCTTGAATCCAGTGGCAAAGTGAGCAAGGGACTCACGTCTGAGCATACCCTGCCACACTTATGGCGGCCAAAAGCAGTACAAAAGGGGATGGTGATGGACGGAGCATCTGAATCAATCAAACACTCACACCCAGACAAAAGATCTGGGTTTAATCCAACACCGTTCTTTAGCCCTCTCTGCCACCCCAGTTCAGACATGGCTATATGCAAATCAGTCTGACCCTGTGCCTCATGGGAACAGTCCAGCCCGAACTGCCAAGCCATGTCTTCCCTGGACCGGAAACAAGCTTCTGAGGACCGGTTTCTGGCATTCCAGCTGTCTTCAGCCCGGCTTGCATGAATCCAGTGGCAAAGTGAGCAAGGGACTCACATCTGAGCATACCCTGCGACACTTATGGCGGCCAAAAGCGGTACAAAAGGGGGTGGTGATGGACGGAGCATCTGAATCAATCAAACACTCACACCCAGTCAAAAGATCTGGGTTTAATCCAACACCGTTCTTTAGCCCACTCTGCCACCCCAGTTCAGACATGGCGATATGCAAATCAGTCTGACCCTCTGCCTCATGGGAACATTCCAGCCCGAACTGCCAGCCATGTCTTCCCTGGACTGGAATCAAGCTTCCGAGGACCGGTTTCTGGCATTCAAGCCGTCTTCAGCCCGGCTTGCTTGAATCCAGTGGCAAAGTGAGCAAGGGACTCACGTCTGAGCATACCCTGCCACACTTATGGCGGCCAAAAGCGGTACAAAAGGGGGTGGTGATGGACGGAGCATCTGAATCAATCAAACACTCACACCCAGTCAAAAGATCTGGGTTTAATCCAACACCGTTCTTTAGCCCACTCTGCCACCCCAGTTCAGTCATGGCTATATGCAAATCAGTCTGACCCTGTGCCTCATGGGAACAGTCCAACCCGAACTGCCAAGTCATGTCTTCCCTGGACCGGAAACAAGCTTCCGAGGAGCAGTTTCTGGCATTCCAGCCGTCTTCAGCCCGGCTTGCTTGAATCCAGTGGCAAAGTGAGCAAGGGACTCACGTCTGAGCATAACCTGCCACACTTATGGCGGCCAAAAGCAGTACAAAAGGGGGTGGTGATGGACGGAGCATCTGAATCAATCAAACACTCACACCCAGTCAAAATATCTGGGTTTAATCCAACACGGTGCTGATCTGTAGACACGTGTTTCTGGTTCTTTAAACGTCATCAGTTGAGATTACAGTCTTTCAAATTTGGCTTTTGCTGAGTAGTCTGCCAACATCTTTCTCAGGTCATGTACCTCTCACAGGCATGCGGGTGCTTCAACTACAAGCTCGTCAGCTCAATGACTCACGGGAGTACTTTTAAACAGGAACAAGAGTGGGAGCACACCGCTTCACCTCCCAGCAATGTTCGCTCCTGGCATTGTGGTAAATGCAGTTTCCGTTACTTGATTGCTTCAAGAGTGTTTGACTGTTTTGCCACAGTTGGCACAGATAGTTCTGATCTCTAGACAAATATTTCTGGTTCATTAACAGACATCGGTAGAGATTACAGTCTTTCATATTTTGTGTTTGCTGAGTAGGCTGCCAACATCTTTCTCAGGTCAGGTACCTCTCACAGGCATGCGGGTGCTTCATCCACCAGATCGTCAGCTCAATGACTCACAGGAGTACGATTAATCAGGAACATTGGTGGGAGCACACCGCTTAATCTCCCAGCATTGTTTGCCCCTGGCATTGTAGTAAATGCAGTTTCGGTTACTTGCTTGCTTCAAGAGTGTTCACGTGTTTCCCCACAGTTGGCGCAGATAGTACTGATCTCTAGACACATGTTTCTGGTTCTTTAACCGTCATCAGTAGAGAATGATTACAGTCTTTCAAATTTGGCGTTTGCTGAGTAGGCTGCCAACATCTTTTTCAGGTCAGGTACCTCTCACAGGCATACGGGTGCTTCACCCACAAGCTCATCAGCTCAATGACTCACGGGAGTACTATTAAACAGGAACAGGGGTGGGAGCACACCTCTTCACCTTCCTGCAAGGTTCGCCCCTGGCATTGTGGTAAATCCAGTTTCAGTCACTTGCTTGTTTCAAGAGTGTTCGAGTGTTTCGTCACAGTTGTCATAGATAGTGCTGATCTCTCTACACGTGTTTCTGGTTTTTTAACCATCATCAGTACAGATTACAGTCTTTGAAATTTGGGGTTTGCTTGGTGGGCTGCCAACATCTTTCTCAGGTCAGGTACCTCTCACAGGCATGCAGGTGCTTCAACCATGAGCTTGTCAGCTCAATGACTCACACGAGTACTATTAAACAGGAACAGGGGTGGAAGCATACCGCTTCACCTCATAGCAAGGTTCGCCCCTGGCATTCTGGTAAATGCAGTTTCATTTACTTGCTTGCTTCAAGAGTGTTTGTGTGTTTTGCTACAGTTGGCGCAGATAGTGTTGATCTCTAGACACATGTTTCTGGTTCTTTAACCGTCATCAGTAGAGATTACAGTCTTTCAAATTTGGGGTTTGCTGAGTAGGCTGTCAACATCTATCTGAGGTCAGGTTCCCCTTCAAAGGCATGCGGGTGCTTCATCCATGAGCTCGTCAGCTCAATGACTCACTGGAGTACTATTAAACAGGAATAGAGGTGGGATCACACTGCTTCACCTGCCAGCAATGTTCGCTACTGGCATTGTGGTATATGCAGTTTCAGTTACTTGCTTGATTCAAGAGTGTTTAACTGTTTTGCCACAGTTGGCACAGATAGTGCTGATCTCTAGACACGTGTTTCTGGTTTTTTTTTAAATCATCAGTACAGATTACAGTCTTTGAAATTTGGGGTTTGCTTGGTAGGCTGCCAACAACTTTCTCAGGTCAGGTACCTCTCACAGGCATGCGGGTGCTTCATCCACAAGCTCGTCAGCTCAATGACTCATGGAAGTACTTTTAAACAGGAACAAGGGTGGGAGGTCACCGCTTCACCTCCCAGCAATAATCGCTCCTGGCATTGTGGAAAATGCAGTTTCAGTTACTTGCTTGCTTCAAGAGTGTTTGACTGTTTTGCCACAGTTGGCACAGATAGTTCTGATCTCTAGACAAATATTTCTGGTTCTTTAACAGTCATCAGTAGAGATTACAGTCTTTCAAATTTTGTGTTTGCTGAGTAGGCTGCCAACAACTTTCTCAGGTCAGGTATCTCTCACAGGCACACGTGTGCTTCATCCACCAGCTCGTCAGCTCAATGACTCACAGGAGTACTATTAATCAGGAACAGGGGTGGGAGCACACCGCTTATTCTCCCAGCAAGGTTTGCCCCTGGCATTGTATTAAATGCAGTTTTGGTTACTTGCTTGCTTCAAGAGTGTTCGAGTGTGTCCCCACAGTTGGCGCAGATAGTACTGATCTCTAGACACATGTTTCTGGTTCTTTAACCGTCATCAGTAGAGAATGATTGCAATCTTCAAATTTGGCGTATGCTGAGTAGGCTGCCAACATCTTTTTCAGGTCAGATACCTCTCACAGGCATACGGGTGCTTCACCCACAAGCTCATCAGCTCAATGACTCACAGGAGTACTATTAAACAGGAACAGGTGTGGGAGCACACCGCTTCACCTCCCAGCAAGGTTCACCCCTGGCATTGTGATAAATGCAGTTTCAGTTACTTGCTTGCTTCAAGAGTTTTTGAGTGTTTCGCCACAGTTGGCGCATATTACTGATCTTTAGACACATGTTTCTGGTTCTTTAACCGTCATCAGTAGAGATTACAGTCTTTGAAATTTGGGTTTTGCTGAGTAGGCTGCCAACATCTTTCTCAGGTCAGGTACCTCTCACAGGCATGCGGGTGCTTCATCCACCAGTTCGTCAGCTCAATGACTCACAGGAGTACTATTAAACAGGAACAGGGGTGGGAGCACACCGCTTCACCTGCCAGCAAGGTTCACCCCTGGCATTGTGGTAAATGCAGTTTCAGTTACTTGCTTGCTTCAAGAGTTTTCGAGTGTTTCGCCACAGTTGGTGCAGATAGTGCTGATCTCTAGACACGTGTTTCTGGTTCTTTAATTGTTATCAGTATAGATTACAGTCTTTGAAATTTGGGTTTTGCTGAGTAGGCTGCCAACATCTTTCTCAGGTCAGGTACCTCTCACAGGCATGCTTCATCCACGAGCTCGACAACTCAATGTCTCATGGGAGTACTATTAAACAGGAAAAGGGGTGGGTGTACACCACTTCACCTCCCAGCAAGGTTCGCCCACGGCATTGTGGTAAATGCAGTTTCAGTTACTTGCTTGCTTCAAGAGTGTTCGAGTGTTTCACCTCAGTTGGCGCAGATATTGCTGATCTTTAGACACTTGTTTCTAGTTCTTTAACCATCATCAGTAGACATTGCAGTCTTTCAAATTTGGGGTTTCCTGAGTAGGCTGCCAACATCTTTCTCAGGTCAGGTACCTCTCACAGGCATGTGGATGCTTCTTCCACGAGCTCGTAAGCTCAATGACTCACGAGAGTACTATTAAACAGGAACAGGGTTGGGTGCACAACGCTTCACCTCCCAGCAATGTTCGCTCCTTGCACTGTGGTAAATGTAGTTTCAGTTACTTGCTTGCTTCAAGAGTGTTTGACTGTTTTGCTACAGCTGGCACAGTTAGAGCTGATCTCTAGACAAGTGTTTCTGATTCTTTAACAGTCATCCGTAGAGATTACAGTCTTTCAAATTTGGCGTTTGCTGAGTAGGCTGCCAACATCTTTCTCAGGTCAGATACCTCTCACAGGCATGCGGGTGCTTCATCCACGAGCTTGTCAGCCCAATGACTCACTGGAGTCCTAATAAACAGGTAAAGTGGTGAAAGCACACCGCTTCACCTCCCAGACATGCCTCTGGCATTGTGGTAAATACAGTTTCATTTACTTTCTTGCTTCAAGAATGTTCAAATGTTTCGCCACATTTGGCGCAGATAATGCTGATCTTTAGACATGTGTTTCTGGTTCTTTAACCGTCATCAGTAGAGATTACATTCTTTCAAATTTGTGGTTTGCTGAGTAGGCAGCCAACTTCTTTCTCAGGTCAGGTACCTCTCACAGGCATTCGGGTGCTTCATCTACGAGCTTGTCAGCTCAATGACTCACTGGAGTACTATTAAACAGGAACAGGGGTGGGAGCACACCGCTTTACATCCCAGCAAGGTTTTCCCCTGGCATTATGGTAAATGCAGTTTCGCTTAGTTGCTTTCTTCAAGAGTGTTCAAGTGTTTCGCCACAGTTGGTGCGGATAGTGTTGATCTCTAGACATGTGTTTCTGGTTCTTTAACCGTTATCTGTAGAGAAAACAGTCTTTGAAATTTGGGGTTTGCTGAGTAGGCTGCCAACATCTTTCTCAGGTCAGGTGCCTCTCACAGGCATGCGGATGCTTCATCCACCAGCTCGTCCTCTTAATGACTAACATGAGTACTATTAAACAGGAACAGGGGTGGGAGCACACCTCTTCATCTCCCAGCAAGGTTCGACCCTGGCATTGATTTAAATGCCGTTTCAGTTACTTGCTTGCTTCACGAGTGTTTGAGTGTTTCGCCACAGTTGGCGCAGATAGTGCTGATCTCCAAACATCTGTTTCTCGTTCTTTAACCGTCATCAGCAGAGAATACAGTCTTTCAAATGTGGGGTTTGCTGAGTAGGCTGCCAACATCTTTCTAAGGTCAGGTACCTCTCACAGGCATGTGGGTGCTACATCCACAAGGTCGTCAGCTCAATGACTCACAGGAGTACTATTAAACAGGAACATGTGTTGGAGCACACCGCTTCACCTCCCAGCAAGGTTCTCCCCTAGAATTGTGGTAATTGTGGTTTCAGTTACTTACTTACTTGCTTCAAGAGAGTTCAAGTGTTTTGCCACAGTTTGCGCAGATAGTGCTGATCTCTAGACAAGTGTTTCTGGTTCTTTAACAGTCATCAGTAGAGATTACAGTCTTTCAAATTTGGGGTTTGCTGAGTAGGCTGCCAAAATCTTTCTCTGGTCAGATACCTCTCACAGGCATGAGGGTGCTTCATCCACGAGCTCTTCAGCTCAATGACTCACACTAGTACTATTAAACAGGAACAGAGGCGGGAGCACACCGCTTCACCTCTCAGCAAGGTTCGCCCCTGGTATTGTGGCAAATGCAGTTTCAGTTACTTACTTGCTTCAAGAGTGTTTGAGTGTTTTGCCACATTTGGCGCAGATAGTGTTGATCTCTAGACACGTGTTTCTGGTTCTTTAACCATCATCACTAGAGATTACAGTCTTTGAAATTTGATGTTTGCTGAGTAGGCTGCCAACATCTTTCTCAGGTCAGGTACCTCTTTCAGGCATGCGGGTGGTTCATCTACGAGCTTGTCAGCTCAATGACTCACTGCAATGTTCGCCCCTGGTATTGTGGCAAATGCAGTTTCAGTTACTTGCTTGCTTCAAGAGTGTTTGAGTGTTTCGCCACAGTTGGCGCAGATAGTGCTGATCTCTAAACATCTGTTTCTCGTTCTTTAACCGTCATCAGCAGAGAATACAGTCTTTCAAATGTGGGGTTTGCTGAGTAGGCTGCCAACATCTTTCTAAGGTCAGGTACCTCTCACAGGCATGCGGGTGGTTCATCCACGAGCTCGTCAGTTTAATGACTCATGGGAGTACTATTAAACAGGAACAGGGGTGGGAGCACACCGCTTCACCTCCCAGCAATGTTCGCCCCTGGCATTGTGGTAAATGCCGTTTCAGTTACTTGCTTGCTTCAAGAGTGATCAACTGTTTCACCACTGTTTTCACAGAAAGTGATGATCTCTAGATGCGTGTTTCTGATTCGTTAACTGTCATCAGTAGAGATTACAGTCTTTGAAATTTGGGGTTTGCTGAATAGGCTGCCAACATCTTTCTCAGGTCAGGTACCACTCACAGGCATGCGGGTGCTTCATCCACAAGCTCGTCAGCTCAATAACTCACGGGAGTACTATTAATCAGGAACAGGGGTGGGACCACACAGCTTCACCTCCCAGCTAGGTTTGCTCCTTGCATTGTTGTAAATGCAGTTTCGGATACTTGTTTGCTTGAAGAGTGTTCGAGTGTTTCGCCACAGTTGGCGCAGATAGTGCTGATCTCTAGAAATGTGTTTCTGGTTCTTTAACCGTTATCAGTAGAGAAAACAGTCTTTGAAATTTGGGGTTTGCTGAGTAGGCTGCCAACATCTTTCTCTGGTCAGGTACCTCTCACAGGCATGCGGGTGCTTCATCCACCAGCTCGTCAGCTCAATGACTCACAGGTGCACTATTAAACAGGGTTGGGAGCAAACTGCTTCACCTTCCAGCAAGGTTCGCCCCTGGCATTGGGGTAAATGTAGTTTCAGTTACTTGCTTGCTTCAACAGTGTTCAAGTGTTTTGCCACAGATGGCACAGATATTGCTGATCTTTAGACAAGTGTTTCTGGTTCTTTAACCGTCATCAGTAGAGATTACAGTCTTTCAAATTTGGGGTTTGCTGAGTAGGCTGACAACAACTTTCTCAGGTCAGGTATCTCTCACAGGCATGCGAGTGCTTCATCCACCAGCTCGTCAGCTCGTTGACTCACGGGAATACTATTAAACAGGAACAGGGGTGGGAGAACACCACTTCACCTCCTAACAAGGTTCGTCCGTGGCATTGTGGTAAATGCAGTTTCAGTTACTTGCTTGCTTCAAGAGTGTTCGAGTGTTTCGCCACAGTTGTCACAGATAGTGCTGATCTCTAGACATGTGTTTCTGGTACTTTAACCATCATCAGTAGAGATTACAGTCTTCGAAATTTGGGGTTTGCTGAGTAGGCTGCCAACATCTTTCTCAGGTCAGGTATCTCTCACAGGCATGCGAGTGCTTCATCCACGAACTCGTCAGCTCAATGACTCAAGGGAGTACTATTAAACAGGAACAGGGGTGGGAGCACACCGCTTCACCTCACAGCAAGGTTCACCCCTGGCATTCTGGTAAATGCAGTTTCAGTTACTTGCTTGCTTCAAGAGTTTTCGGATGTTTCGCCACAGTTGGCGCAGATAGTGCTGATCTCTAGACACGTGTTTCTGGTTCTTTAACCATCATCAGTAGAGATTACAGTCTTTCAAATTTGGAGTTTGCTGAGTAGGCTGCCAACATCTTTCTCAGGTCAGGTACCTCTCACAGGCATGCGGGTGCTTCATCCACGAGCTTGTCAGCTCAATGACTCACGGGAGAACTATTAAACAGAAACAGGGGTGGGAGCACACCGCTACACGGAGTCTCAGCAAGGTTCACCCCTGGTATTGTGGTAAATGCAGTTTCAGTTACTTGCTTTCTACAAGAGTGTTCAAGTGTTTTGCCACAGTTGGCGCAGATAGTGCTGATCTCTAGACACATGTTTCTGGCTCTTTAACCGTCATCAGTAGAGATTACAGTCTTTCAAATTTGGAGTTTGCGGAGTAGGCTGCCAACAACTTTCTCAGGTCAGGTACCTCTCACAGGCAGGCGGGTGCTTCATCCATGAGCTCGTCAGCTCCTTGACTCATGGGATTACTATTAAACAGGAACAGGGGTGGGAGCACACCACTTCACCTCCCAGCAATGTTTACCCATGACATTGTGGTAAATACAGTTTCAGTTACTTGCTTGCTTCAAGAGTGTTCGTGTGTTTCGCCACAGTTGTCATAGATAGTTGTCATAGATAGTGCTGATCCCTAGACATGTGTTTCTGGTACTTTAACCGTCATCAGTAGAGATTACAGTCTTCGAAGTTTGGGATTTGCTGAGTAGGCTGCAAACATTTTTCTCAGGTCAGGTACCTCTCACAGGCATGAGGGTACTTCATCCACGATCTCGTCAGCTCAAACACTCACGGGAGTACTATTAAACAGGAACAGGGGTGGGAGCACACCGCTTCACCTCCCAGCAAGGAACACCCCTGGCATTGTGGTAAATGCAATTTCAGTTACTTGCTTGTTTCAATAGTATTCGAGTATTTCGCCACAGTTGGCACAGATAGTGCTGATCTCTAGACACGTGTTTCTGGTTCTTTAACCTACATCAGTAGAGATTACAGTGTTTAAAATTTGGGGTTTGCTGAGTAGGCTGCCATTATCTTTCTCAGGTCAGGTACCTCTCACAGGCATGCGGGTGCTTCATCCACAAGCTCGTCAGCTCAATGACTCACTGGAGTAGTATTAAACAGGAACATGGGTGGGAGCACACCGCTTCACCTCCCACCAAGGTTCGCTGCTGGCGTTGTGGTAAATGCAGTTTCGTTTACTTGCTTGATTCAAGAGTGTTCGAGTGTTTAGCCACAGTTGGCGCAGATAGTGCTGATCTCTAGACACATGTTTCTGGTTCTTTAAACGACATCAATAGAGATGTCAGTCTTTGAAATTTGGGCTTTGCTGAATAGGCTGCCAACATCTTTCTCAGGTCAGGTACTTCTCACAGGCATGTGGGTACTTCATCCACAAGCTCGTCAGCTCATTGACTAACGGGAGTACTATTAAACTATTAAACAGGAACAGGGGTGGAAGGCAATGATATCCTATGGAAGGAAATTCAAGTTACTGGTAAGTGCGTTTAGAATTACTTTTCAGGATCATTACTGGGCTCAAAGATGCAGCACTGAGGTCTGACCTGATGACATGTGAGTAAATTGGAATTCGTATTTCGGCTGATTTTAGAGGAATATTTGTAAGTTTCAAAACTCCACAATTAGAAGAATTGCCAAGGGAAACCACTCAATGTTGGCCTCTAGAAGGAAATTCAAGTTACTGTTAAGTACGGTTAGAATTACTTTTCAGGATCAGTACTGGGCTCAAAGATACAACACTGAGGTCTCTCCTGATAACAGATGAGTAAATCAGAATTCGTTGTTTAGCTGATTTTAGAGGAATATTTGTAAGTTCCAAAACTCCACACTTAGAAGAATTTCCAAGTGAAACCAGTCAATGTTAGCCTAAGAAGGAAATTCAAGTTACTGGTAAGTACGGTTAGAATTAGTTTTCAGGGTCAGCACTCGGCTTAAAGATGCAGCACTGAGGTCCGTCCAGGTAACAGGTGAGTAAATCGGAATTCGTAGTTCGGCTGATTTTAGAGGAATATTGGTAAGTTCCAAAACTCTACACTTAGAAGAATTTCCGTATGAAACCAGTTAATGTAAACCTATGGAAGGACGTCAAGGTACTGGTAAGTACAGTTAGAATTACTTTTCAGGATCAGTACTGGGCTCAAAGATGCAGCACTGAGTTCTCTCCTGATAACTGGTGAGTAAATTGGAATTCCTAGTTCGGCTGATTTTAGAGGAATATTTGTAAGTTCCAAAACTGCACACTTAGAAGAATTTCCAAGTGAAACCAGTCAATATGAGCCTATGGAAGGAAATTCAAGTTACTGGTAGGTACGGTTAGAATTACTTTTAAGGATCAGTACTGGCCTTAAAGATGCAGCACTGAAGTCTCTCCTGATAACAGGTGAGTAAATCGGAATTTGTAGTTTTGCTGATATTAGAGGAATATTTGTAAGTTTAAAAAATCGACACAAACATTTTTCAGCAAAAAGCAAGCAATGATATCCTATAGAAGAAAATTCAAGTTATTTGTAAGTACAGTTAGAATTACTTTTCAGGATCTGTACTGTGCTCAAAGATACAGCACTGAGGTCTCGCCTGATAACAGGTGGGTAAATCGGAATTCGTATTGTGGCTGAATTTAGTGAATATTTTAAAGTTCCAAAACTCCACACTTAGAAGGATTTCCAAGTGAAACCAGTCAATGTTAGCCTACGGAAGTGTTGGATTTGGCCCTTCTGGCAGGTTCACCCCTGAACTTTTTGCCTTTTTAATGTTACATTATTATAGTGATTTCTGGTCTTTGCGCACTTTGACACTGTGTCCCAGTGTAAAGTGCGTGCGCTCTCTGAGTGCATGTGGTGAGATTGGCCTGCCCTCCCATAGGAATGCATGGGGAATATGAGTGTCCATGTTAGTTCCTGATGTGGGGGGGTGCAGGATCGAGTTTGGTATGTGCAGACTCGTAAGATTGAATGCTGTGCGATGATATGTGCAGATTTAATGTGTCTAGTTAGTGTGGAAGTGCCACTTCTAGAAGTTGGCATGTCTGTGCAGTGAATGTGAATTGACTGTCTGGCTTGTGATTGGCTGGAGCTGGCTGGTGTGCCTGGCTCTAGGAGTCAGGATGGGTCTACCCCTGTGGTGAATGGAGAGATCTGCATGTTGATGGGAGGGAGGAGTGCACCTGGGACCTGAATAGGGCTGGTCCTTCCTTCCACAATGCTGGCTCCACCCCCTGTGGTGTGTCTGATGTCACTGACCCATCCTGTGAAGAGGCAGAGGGGCTGAGCAAAACAAAGTGCTCAAGAACCAGTTGCATCTGGTTCGCCCCTTGCCTGCACCTTTGACAACAAAGGATTGCTGTGTATAAAAGAGGGGCTGTGACCAAATAAATGTTCTGATTTTCTAACTTAAAACTGCCAGGGGCGTGCTGCTGCTGGGGCCCAGGGGAAGGCTTGCCTCCCTGGGCCCTGCCCAGCTTCTGGATGCCCTAGAGGACTTCTTTAGACCCTCCTGCCCTCTTCACCTAGGAGGACCTTGTTCTGGGACCCTTCTTGGTTTAGGGGTCATTCCTGGGCCTTTGTGGTTTTTTATGCCCCCCAGCGCCTTGAGTGCTTTATTTTTGTACCTTCTGGCAGAGCGCTGTCTTTATCCCAGGGGAAAGTGCTCCTGCCTTAGATTTGCAGCGACGGGCTGCAGTCTCCTCCGTATGAACTCCTCTGCACTTTTTGATGAACCGAGGGAGCCACCACGCTTATTTAACTATTTATATTTCGGGTGCCCACCCCGATTATGGCTGCTTCTGCAAGGGAGCCCAAAGCGGGTGCCCTCCCCACTATTTATCTTTACAGAGGGAGCCTACCCCTCGTTGTGCCCGGGGAAAGTCTCTCCGACGGCAGCCGATGCCTTGAACGTGGCGGGACTTCTGCTGGAAAACAGAAAGTCCCGCCCGCCGCCGAGATCAGCCGTGAAGTTGACGCACCGCCCATCAATGAAGGGACCCGGGATTGGAACTGTTCTGGACCGACGAAGGCAATGCAGGTATTTGAATATGATGAAAGTGGGTCTTTCAGTCCTAAAGCCCACTGGAGGGCTGCTCTTGTTTTTAAAATAATGAAGTCTGCACACAAACCCACTGGAGGGGAATAAATATTTAAAAGACCACAAATACCAGAATGCCTTGCACAAACACACCAGGGCTATATTAACTAAGGAAGTGAAAGCTGTGCATGAGCACACAGGAGGCTTGAAAATCAATTAGAGTGAAGACGGATTTGTGGAAGAAAGAAGTTGTGACTTCACATCGCCTTGCAAAAATGGGATTGTTATCTCTGAAATGCTTTAGGCAGATTAAAAGGGAGAATCCTGGACTAAAATGCTCGCTTTATCCAAATAAAAGTTGTAGTGCAACCTACCTGTGTTGGAGTGCGGACTTGTTTGCAGGGCAAAGTTTGGATAACATTTCACACGGCAGGTCCAGCCCTGAAGTCGACGCACCGCCCATCAATGAAGGGACCTGGGTTTGGAACTGTTCTGGATCGATGAAGGCAATGCAGGTATTTGAATATGACGAAAGCGGGACTTTCAGTCCTAAAGCCCTCTGGAGGGTTTCTCTTGTTTTTAAAATAATGAAGTCTGCACACAAACCCACTGGAGTGGAATAAATATTTTAAAGACCACAAATACCGGAATGCCTTGCACGAACACACCAGGGCTTAATAAACTAAGGAAGTGAAAGCTGTGCATGAGCACACAGGAGGCTTGAAAATGAATTAGAGTGACGACGGATTCGCGGAAGAAAGAAGTTGTGACTCAAGGATGTATTAAACGCTGATACTGAAGTTAAAAGGTTAAAAACTACTGGAGAAAAGGGAAATGAACATTTAGGCTTAGGACCACTCGAACGTGGTAGAGAAGAATTGATGGTAACCCGACATGAAGAGACTTTTAATGAGCCAGGGTGGTACCCCGTTCAAGGGGAGGGGGGATGTGTGTGTGCTACATTTGAGGGTTATGACACAAACCAAGAATGAACACATTTACTAAAGAGGTGGATCTTACTTTGTTGTTAGTACTTCATGGGCGCTTATATTCAGCTTCCCCTCCGGTATCGGCTGTCTTCGGGGTCCAGTTCCAGAGGGTTTGAGATAGGTGCCGTGCGGGTGCCTGGCGACGGGGGCACGAGTGGCTTCCTTCAACAAGCATCTAAGTACCTTGTGTGAGTCGCCTGATTTCCGTATTTATGCAAAGGCATTTCCTCTGTGTTTCCCTCCGTAGGGTGTGCCAATTTTGCCACCACCCCCCTCCCGTGATCCATGGTGTGATACTGTCTCACCTTACAAGTGAGAATTACAAATTATACGAATGTGCACGTGGTGTTGAGTTTTATATTGTCACAGCGTTTGGCTCACTGGCCATTTTCCGGTCCATTGATCGATAGACCACCACCAAGTGTACCGCTAAACGCCCTAGTAGGCATGCAGGTGTTTTTAGACTTTACATTCCATGGAATTATAATCATGCACATGCCATGGTATGACCACCCAGGCCAGGCAGTACCACAATGTATCTACTAAGGAGTACAGTTAAACGACTGGTAATTGATCTTCACAGCCTGAGCACAAAATCATTTGAGAGCATGTATTACTGTTAACATGGTCATGATAGAGGATAGATACTAATTGTTTGTCTTCTCTTCATGTGTGTTATTGTCCATTTCCTTTGCAGGTGCAACTGGTTCCTCATAATTCGAGGCTACCTTGACCTTGAACCCTTTTTTCCTTGCACTTTTTACACCTTTTTCACTTACACGCCCTCTGGTTAGGGTGTGCCTTAGCGCGCCCATACCGCCGAGGTTTAGTTCATTTTGGTCCTGACGAATGCCAGGTAAGTTTACACTATAATTGGCAGAAACATGTTGACCTGACCTCACCTAAGAGGAAGTAGCCAAACAATTTATTTGGCCCCCTTCTGACACCCTGTTTTTAATATGCCTCATTATTCACCTAATTAAATTCTTTTAGTGATATAATGTAGACATTTTTAATTTAAAAAAACACTTTCACAGCTTCACGTGTCACTTCCCATACAACCATGTCCGCAGTAAATCTGGTGTCGAAGCACATCGGTGAGACATTTGGCCTCTCCCGGTGGGGCCCAATGATGAAGCATGTCACCGACCCGGTCGGTGAGTGAGGGCCTTCAATATAAATCTAAAAGATTTATATCCCTATTCATATCCTCTCTTTGTTGTAATTACAGTAATTACACTCTTCTGTTGTTTAAACTATATTTCAGGGACTAAGAGTTTTCCCTTCCTCTCCATTTGCTGATTGAAACTGTTTACTGCCTCATCAAGTGGCCCTTGATAAAGACGCACATCATTTAATTTCATGTGTAATTCATGAGGGCGCATTTCCCTTTAAGTGAATACCTATGGACTTGCACCTGCAGCTGATGGGTTCCAGTGATTGATAGAAACTTAATGTGTTGGATTGGGCAGAGTCAAATGTTTTCTGGATAATTTGTTAACTCATGCAGAGAATATGGCGGATCATGACCAGAGACTTGCACAAGTTCTTCCTGCCTTGGAAGAGAGAGGAATTACACTCAAAGCTGAGAAATTCAAATTTTAGACATTAAGGGGCTCATTATGATGGTGGGCAAAGGCACCTCCGCGGTGCTGGCGGAAAATGTCATTTTCCGCACACAAGCAGCAGTCCTCACGCCCGCCATATTACAATAGGCAAACATAGCCCATTTCCCGTCTGTCCCGGTGTGACGTGCACCGACAGGAATATGCCCCAGCCACCGCGGCGGCGGCAGCCAATAGAGACCCACCGCTGTGCCAAATGACATCCCAACTGCCGTACAAATCGGGATGCCCCAAACAGTCAGTCACACCGCAGCGGAGAAACAAGCCAACCAGAGACCGCGGAAGCACCACAGCAGAGCGCTAAGCCATACTCCTGGTCCCCACCACCTGGACACGACTGCAATGGATCCAGCTCTACTCGTCCTCCCGGTGCTGTACCAGATACTCTACCAGCAAGTTATGCACCGTCGCAGACAACGCTGCAGGTACGCAATGATACAATTCTGCACACGGCCACAACCCACAACTCCTGGCCTGATATATGGTTCCTGTCCACACCAGACACTCTTGTGGGGACAGGAACACTTCCACAAGTGTACCCACACACATCCTACCTGGCACTAAATCACCCCTCCGAATCCAGGTCACCCGTTAACCTTGAAATCACAGCTATCTCCAGGTCACATCACCGCAGTGGTGAAGACGCAGAAAAACATGCACACAATGTAGTAGGCAGGGCCAGAGCCAGGCATGGCCAGTCCACAAAGACTCACAGGGTCACAACCACACCCTTCACGCACTAGGCCCCCACACCTATTAGAAGGCTTGCTGTGTGCCCCTCCTGTACTCTCCCCTGCACAACTAATCAGCCAGGAGAACCCAGACCCTGCACCACACACACCAAACAGCCAGGGAGCCAGTCTCAGTAGGTGTGGCTAAAGATGAACACACAACTCAGAATTTCAGGGCCATGGCAACCCTCCTCCCTACACCCACACTCCACTCATGTCAAGCAAACTGAGTCCAATCACAAAATGAAAAGTCACACTGAATATGAACAATCACCTAACTGTACACACTGCCTGTCAAGTCACCCAATCAATCAATCAAGCAATCATAGCATTTGTAAAGCGCACTACATACCCGTGAGAGTCTCAAGGCGCTAGGGGAGGAACGCTGCTACTGTTAGAAGAGCCAGGTCTTGAGGACTCCCCTGAAGGTTAGGAAGGTTAGGAGGTCTTTGGTCTGCCGTGGGCAGATAGGGAGGGTGTTCCACGTCTTGGCGGTGAGGTGGGAGAATGATCTGCTTCCGGCTGTCACTCTTCAGATGCGGGGGACAGTGGCGAGGGCATGGTCTGCAGAGCGGAGCTGGCGTGATGGGGTGTAGAAGCTGAGTCTGCTGTTGAGGTGCATTGGTCCTTTGTCGTGGAGTGCATTGTGTGCGTGGGTGAGGAGCTTGAAGGTTATCCTCTTGTTGATGGGGAGCCAGTGCAGGTCTCTCAGGTCGGGTGTGATTTGGCTGCGGTGTGGGATGTCGAGGATCAGGCGTGTGGAGGCATTCTGGATGCCTTGGAGCTGTTTCAGGAGTTTGGCCGGGGCTCCTGCGTTGAGTGCGTTGTTGTAGTCCAGTCTACTGCTGACGAGAGCCTGGGTGACTGTGACTATCCTTCTAGTTTCGGTGGGGATCCACTTGAAGATCCTGCGAAGCATGCGGAGGGGGTTGAAGCAGGAGGAGGAGACGGCGTTGAACTGCATTGTCATGGAGAGTGTGAAGTCGAGGATGATCCCCAGGTTTTGTGCTTGGTCAGTGGGTGTAGGGGGTGCTCCTAGTGCCGTCAGCCTCCAGGAGTCGTCCCAGGCTGAGGAGGTGGAACCGAGGATGAGGCCCTCCGTCTTGTCCGAGTTCAGCTTCATGGCTGTTCCTCATCCAGTCGGCGACGGCCTTCATTCCTTCGTGGAGGTTGGTTTTGGCAGTGTGGGGGTCCTTGGTGAGTGGGAGGATCAGCTGGGTGTCATCAGAGTAAGAGATGATGTTTAAGTTGTGTCGTTGGGCGACGTGGGCGAGCGGTGCCATGTATACATTGAACAACGTTGGGTGGAGGGATGATCCTTGGTGTACGCCGCAGAGTATCTCAGTGGATTTGGAGCAGAAGGGGGGTAGGCGGATGCTCTGGGTTCTCCCGGTAAGGAATGAGGTGGTCCAGTCCAGGGCCTTTTCTTGGATTCTGGTGTCGTGGAGGCGTTATTTTAGCTTGCAGTGGAGGACTGTGTCGAAAGCTGCTGACATGTCCAGGAGGATGAGGGCCGCGGTTCCTCCGTTGTCGAGCAGGATCCTGATGTCATCGGTAGCTGCGATGAGGGCAGTTTTGGTTCTGTGGTTGCTACTGAATCCGGATTGGGACGGGTTCAGGATGCTGCTCTCTTCGAGGAAGCTGGTCAGTTGTTTGTTGACGGCCTTTTCAATGACCTTCGCCGGGAATGGGAGCAGGGAGATGGGTCGGAAGTTATTTAGGTCCTTGGGATCCACCTTGGGTTTCTTGAGTAAGGTGTTGATCTCTGCGTGTTGCCAGCCATCTGGGAAGGTTGCCTATCTCGAAGGAGATGTTGATGGTTTTCTGGCTATGGGGTGCGATGGTGCTGCTGGCTTTGTTGATGGTTGTCCATGCGAGCAGGCGGTTGGTGCAGGTGGTGGCTGTGGGGGCAGGGTTGCCGGTGGTTGCCGGGGTGATGACGGCGTCGAAGCTGTCGTGGATGTCTGCGATCTTGCAATAGAAGGTGGACAGTGAGTAGCACAGGTCTTGTGACGTTGGGATGTCGTTGTGTTGGAGCTGGTGTTGGAGAGTTCCTTCACGATACTGAAGAGCTCTTTGCTGTTGTGTGCGTTGTTGTCTATGCAGTCTCTGAAGGTGGTCCTTTTGGTGGATCTGATTAGTTGGTGGGGTCGGCTGGTGGCATTCCTGTGGGCTGTGTAGCTTTCCAGTGTTCTTTCAAAGGTCCAGTTTTTTCCAGTTTTTGGCAGGTTCCCTTGGAGGCCTGGAGGTCTTTAGTGAACCAGCTGGCTCTCTTGCTGGTCTGGGCGTTAGGGGGGTTTCTTGAGCGGGGCAAGGGTGTTGGCGCAGTCGTTGATCCACTGTCTGAGTTTGTAGGCGGCAGTGTCGTGGTCAATGGGGTCTGCGGGTGGGCTCTGGGTGAGGGCAGTGGTTAGCTAGTCCTCGGTGATCTTGCCCCAGCTGCGGCGAGGTATTGGCTGGGTGTCGGTTTCCGGAAGGTGAAGTGGATGCAGTGGTGGTCGGTATAGTGGAGTTCGGTGGTGCGGTCGAAAAAGATGTGGGAGCTTGCTGAGAAGATGGGGTCAAGCGTGTGGCCGGCAGAGTGAGTGGGGGTTGTGACATGTTGTCTGAGTCCGAGGTTGCCGAGGTTGTTGATCAGGGTGGAGGTGTTGGAGTAGTTGTTGTTCTCGAGGTAGAAGTTCAGGTCCCCGTGGAGGCGAGGGCCTGTGTGCTGATGAAGCAGGTGATGGAGTTGCTGAACTGAAGTCGGGGTCCGGGGGTCTGTAGGCGAGACACATCCCACACTGACACACAGCCACATACACATACCAGATGCCAGCAGCAATGGAGAACAACAAATGGGATAGCCAAAAGTGAGGTTGACAGTGATTGGAAGACAAGGAGCCAGCCACAAAGCATGTGTACATCACAAGCAAGAGTAGGAACATATCACAACACCCTTAGGCCAACAAATCACACATGGCTGGATCAGTTGGTGAAATTAAACCACAGGGCCATGCATAGGCACAGGGATGATAGGAAGTGTCTGAAGTCAAACATTGATCAGCCACACATCTGTATCTACTTACTTGACATGTATATCGCATTAGCACAACACACAGGGCCCATTGATACTCAAAACATAAAACACCCCAGTTTCAGATGTTGTCCAGCACAATTTTAAGTGTACAAGTATGTCCTTCCCTATACTAAAACTCACATTTAATCAGTCTTACCGCCAATTGAATCTGGACACAACGTGGGGATTTAAAGCAGCAAAACCAAGAGATGTGGAGCAGCCTGGCCTTTTCTGGGCTTTGACGGGCGCGGATGGGCTCGCCCGCGCACTTCCCGCGCTGCGGGAGCCCTGCTCCTAATTTAAGCTCCTCCTGGCGCACAATGATGACGCTTCCTTCTCGGGCCTCAGGGAACTCTGGGAAGTGGAGTCCTTGCGCTGGGAGTTCCGCTGCAGCCCCGACGGGCTGTTACCAGGATGCAGGGAGGGCGGCAAAGAGTATTGGATAAAGTGCTGGAACCCGCGCTGCGGGAGGTCTGCTCCTAATTAAAGCGCTTCCTGGCGCACGACGATGGTGCTTCCTTCTCGCGCCTCAGGGGACTCTGGGAAGTGGAGTCCCTGGCGCTGGGAGTTCCTTTGCAGCCCCCACGGGCTGTTAACAGGTGGCAGGCAGGGCGGCAAAGTGTCTTGGGTGCAGTGCTGGAACCCCAATTGATACACCCCATGACTGTCAAACACAAGTTGGAGCCTTCACACATACCCCTCCTCCACCCACATCTTCCCTGCACCACTCAACACTAGTGTAAAACACACAGAATGGTGCAAATAATGTTCTGTGAATACACTGACAAAGAATAACACTCCCTGGGGTGCATCCACAAACATCATACACATACTCAGGGATGCCTGAACCAATGCTGGCACAAATACAATAGCAAAACACAAACCTCACAAACAACATACACAGAAGTACAACTACCCACATATGGCCAGTGAATCAGAACAGGAGAACACAACATCATCACTTTGGACCAATACACAGACACCGTACCCCAACACAGACAAGAAGTGCATCATCTCAAAGCAATCATGTACACAAACTGGGAGCAATGGGCCAATAAGAAAACACATGCAGACATACCACACCACCCACAAAGTCAACATGGTGTAATTGTGTACCAGATGCATGCACATGCACAATCCTGACAAGTGAGAGGTCAAATATTAGAGGAGAAACCACCAAGGTGCACTGAAAACAAGCTCAGGAACAATAATACTCATAAGGGCATGTGACAGACACACAAGTAATGCACACTAAACTAGCAACATACATCTGAATATATCACAATGCACAAACAACTCACACTCAATGACATGCATATAGAACATCACACACAGAGCATCTGTCAGCTGAAAGAGACAACACAGGACAAACACTGCACACATCCACAGAAAACACGCAACAGATGCATATGCCAATCCTTCACATTGCAAACACAGGTGTACATCAGAGGATGCACACCAGGCAATTACAAGGCAAAATACAACAAGCAGTGTGTGTACACAAACCAAACCAGTAGCACACATATCTGAGTGCCACAACATGAACTCCAACAGCACAAATCACTACAGCACACAGAATATATCACACTCAAGAAGGGTAGCAGTACCACAGGAAACTCATATACACCTTACCCACTACCTACAGATGCACATGTCTGGGACATCTAGGTGCAAACAACATGACCAGAGGACTGTGCAGCACAAACAGTTGCAATGCACATGATCAACAATAACTTCAACCCAGTACAAGAAAATCACACATAACCAATTAGGAAACTGTCCTGAGTGGCACATTGGTCCTGTGCACAGGTCAGCAACACAAAGCACTGTATAAAAAAATGAGGGGTGGGGAGGGACACACACTGGCAACCCAAGGGGATAGCTAACATGAGAGTGAAGTGGTTTGTATGTCAGTAGTGGACATGGCAGGAGTGCACCATACCCAAATAGATGGAGTGTCCACTCGCTATGGGTAGTTAACATAAGCACAGATAGGGGATGGTACAATTTAACATCCCACATGCCACACAGCATCAAACAATTTCTCAAGTGACAAAAATGCATGAGAAAAAACACCCTCAATGTCAGTGTGGCTAAGCATGTCTGCACAGTGAGCACAAACAGTATCAACACACATGACAGATCAACATAACACAACACTGACTTGCTAGTCACACACTCTGCATACTCACGATTGCCACCAATAACAAGTAGGTGTCCCCCAGAAGTGCAAGCACACACCAACACACTGCACAGTGCACAACCTACAACTCCCCCATGTGCACACATTCTGATGGATACATCTGCCAGTGGATTCCTCACCTTGTGATTCCTCACCTTGTGAATTCCTCACCTTGTGAATATCCCCTGCGTCAGCAACATTTGGAAATGATTTTTTAGCTTTGCGCCGACGTGGACGACGACGTCACAGAAGCACGGCATCGCGCGCAGCTCCGCCTGACATCACCGACTCCATAATAGGCCCACGTCGGCGTGATGACATCAGTTCCCTTTTTTCCACGTCATCGACGCTAACGGTTGTTCCTATTAGTGTCTTCTTGCTTCTTTGTCTCCTGTCGAGATGTCCGCGAAGAAGACCGGATTCAAGCCGTGCGGAGAATGCGGGAAGATGATGTCGATCACGGACCCGCATGAGGATTGCATCTGGTGCCTGAGCTCGGACCATGATGTTCAAGGGTGTTCTTCCTGTAAGAAGATGAACCCAACGGCTCTTCGTGAAAGAGTGGCGAAGCTTCTGGTTGCCAATGTTAAAGGTAAAAAAGATAAGAAGTCTTCGAGGTCGCGATCGAGGCAGTCGAGGTTGAGATCGAGGTCGAGGTCTCGCACGGAGTCCCCGTCAAAGTCATCGTCGGGACATGCTTCTAGATCAAAAAAAAAAAAGCACAAGAAGAGGAAGCACAGATCTCGACTTCACTCTGGGAAGGAGTCGGATTCGAGATATCTCCTTCTCCTGTTGTGGATCCGGTAGGTGAGGTTTCACCTGTGGAGTCGCCGGAGCATTCACCGGCTCCGGTGTCGAATCCCTCTCCGGCGCTGTCTCGATCTCCAGTTCGAGAGGAGGAAGAGACTCCCTTGCCTGAGGGTTCGACGACTCCGGCTCACCGATCCGAAGAAGAGGAGACTAATCCGGTGCCTCCTCGAGAGCAACCTGTGGGTCCATACCCACCTTTTCTGGCCCCAGGCCAAGACCATACACAGTTTTTAAACGCGATGTATGGAGTCTATTCGAGAGCTATGTACCCCTCCTGGAGCACCGGCAGGTCCCATGGGTACATTGGCATACAACTTGGGAGAAGCGTGGCTCAGTGGTTAGAGGCGGCAGACCCGGAAGCTGAGATCGACCGTGGACCAGGGTTTGATTCCCCGCCTCGGCGGGTCTCGGGCTCAAAAATTCGACAATTCTCGCTCCGGTGCCTACTCGAATCACGGGGTCACACTCTGCAACTCTGGGCAATAGCTTGCTTAATCTCCACTACGGCCCCTCGCGGCGGGATGCCTGGCTTTCACCTTGTGGACACCCTGCCGGGGTTTCTCACAGGGGAATACCAGGACGGGTTGCCTAAGCAAGCGCCAGGATGCCCTTTGGGTGACAGGTTTGCGCTATATAAGTACACCTACATTTACATTTACATTTACTTATGCTCCAGCTCCGTTTATGCCATTTATGCCCGCGCAGACTCTGCCTTGGCATTTCTCACCGCCGCCGAGGTCTTCGACGTCGATACCTTCGTCACCGGCGCCGGTCCGACCTCGAGAGCATCGGCCTGTGCCTCTGGATTCGAGCTCGACGCCGGCTCCGTCAGAGTCGATTGCGGATCCACCAACGCCGCTATTGAAGGAGAGGTCGAGGCGTGAAGCTCAGCGTCTTATCGAAGAACAGAGGTTCAGAGAGGCTGAGGTCGAAGAAGGCGAGCTGCAGGAGGAGGATTATTTAGATGACCTGAGGGAGGCTAGCGGTTTGGAACTATCTCCAGACTAGGAGCTATCCTCTGTTTCAGATGCCCCTTCAAAGGATGTTGCACCATACCATGTGGTCATCAAGAAGGCTGCAGAACTTTTGAATATAACTCTGCCTACTGCTGAGTTCAAGCCCAATTTGTTGACAGAAGTCCTCCACTGCCCATCTTCTGTGGTGGAGCCTATGCTTCCTTTGACTGAACCTATTTTGGGGGTATGGAGTAAGCCTCTTACAGATCCTGCTGTTGCTAAAGCTGTTGCAAGGAGATACAGGGTGGCGCCTGGTGATCCAGAATTTTTATCCTCGCACCCTTTACCGGAGAGCTTGGTAATACAGGCAGCCTGTTCAAAGAAGTCTGTGGGGACTTTCCCTCAGGTGCCTGGGGACAATGAGTAGAAAAATCAGGACCAAACTGCGAATCAAGTGTTTTCATCGGTGAGTATGGCCCTTAAGTCAACAAATGCCACATGTCTCTTGGGGAGGTACATACACGCCTTGATGGATTCTGTAAAACAGTTGGCACCTAAGATTCCGGAAGAGGACAGGAAAAACTTTAATGAGGCGCTGGCTGACACTCAAGCTACTGCACGTCAAGTCATACAAAGTGGACTAGACACTGCTGACTCGGTGGCGAGGGTTATGGGTACTTCAAGTGCCACAAGAAGAGCAGCCTAGTTGAAATCTTCTGAGTTTTCTGCAGACGTCCAAGCTGCTTTGTTAGATCTGCCCTTTGATGGCTCGGGTCTTTTTGGAAAAAAGGCCGATGCAGCTTTGGAGAGATTTAAGGACAGCAGGGCTACAGCCGGGTCATTGGGGCTACGGTTCAGAGGAACTGTGAACAAAAGATATAGGGGTCTTGGGAGGTCCTCCTTTTGTCACCATAAACAGCCTCAACAGCAGCAGCAACAGCAAAATCCGCTGTACAGATCGTACAGGGGCAAGCAAAGAGCCCGTCCTCTGGGACGTCAAGCTTCCTCCTCCTCCTCCTCTTCCTCTTCCTCTCCCCACCCCCCTCCAACATCAGCAAAGCATCCCTAGATCCGCCATTCCAGATCATGCGGGTCCTGTGGGGGGTCGGCTTACCTACTTTCTACGGGATTGGGAATCGGTCACTACCGACCTTTGGGTTCTCAATCTTGTAGAGAATGTGTATGCACTTCCCTTTTGGAAATTCCCTCTGAATTACCCTCCTTGTCAAGGGTTTTGCTCAGAGGACCACCTGCTGCTCCTGCAGGAGGAAGTCATGGCGTTGTTAAGAAAAGGTGCGATAGAGGTGGTTCCGGAGCAGGAAAGGGGTCAGGGATGCTACTCCCGGTATTTCCTGATAATCAAGAAGGATGGCAGACTTCGTCCAATCCTGGATCTCAGGATCTTGAACCCTTTTCTGAAGCAGGAGAAGTTCAAGATGCTCACCCTTGCGCAGGTTCTTCAGGCGCTACTGGAAGAAGACTGGATGGTGTTGATCGACTTACAGGATGCATATTTTCACCTCCCTATCCTGCAGTCGCACAGGAAGTATCTCCGTTTCACGGTGGGTTCACAATATTACCAGTTTGCGGTCCTTCCGTTTGGTCTTACTACTGCGCCTCGAGTCTTCACCAAGGTGATGGCTGTGGTGGCTGCACATCTCAGAAGGTCAGCGATTCCAGTATTCCCTTATCTGGACGATTGGCTGATCAAAGCGGATTCTCCAGGGAAAGTGCTCCATCATCTGCAAGTCACAACTCAGTTGTTGTACAGGTTGGGTTTTTCGATAAATGTACCCAAATCTCACCTGGTGCCCGCCCAGCACAACCTGTTCATAGGTGGGGTACTGGACACTACTGTATGTCGTGCATTCCCTCCTCCTCAAAGGATTCTCGACATACAGGAAATGATTCCTTTATTTTACAATGGAGCGGTCGTTCCAGTCCTGAAGGTCCTTTGTCTGCTCGGTCTATTGGTTTCCTGCATTCTGCTAGCCAACCATGCACGCTGGCACATGAGGGCACTCCAGTGGTGCCTCCGCAGGCAGTGGTATCAACACAACGGATCTCAGGGAGTTGATCAGGATCTCCAGAGAAACTGCAGAGGATCTGTCTTGGAGGAGCGTGGAGAGCAATCTGTCTCAAGGAAAGCCCTTCCTCCTACCTCCATCGGTGGCCACAGTGATAATTGATGCATCCACTCTAGGGTGGGGTGCTCATATGGGGGATCTGGAGATCAAGGGCCTTTGGTCTCCAGAGGAAAGGTTGCTTCAAATCAACCTTCTAGAGTTGCGGGCGATACGTCTGACGCTCAAGGCCTTCCTCCCTTCCCTTCGCGGTCAGTCGGTTCAAGTACTGACGGACAACACTACCGCGATGTGGTATGTCAACAAGCAGGGAGGAGTGGGGTCACAGTGTCTCAGCAGAGAGGCTCTGCGTCTCTGATCCTGAGTTCAGGACTATCGGATTTGTTTGATGGCAAATCATCTGGCCAGAGTTCTGAACATACGTGCAGACAGTCTCAGTCGGCAGTTCTCAGCCAACCATGAGTGGAGGCTTCATCCAGAGGTAGTTCGTCACGTTTTTCTGACGTGGGGGACTCCTCAGGTGGACCTGTTCGCCACTCACGAGAACTCTCACTGCCCGTTATTCTGCAGCCTCCAGTTTCCGATGTAGGGGGTGTTGGGGGATGCGTTTCAGATGAGTTGGGACTCACGACTCCTTTACGCATTTCCTCCCATACCCTTGATTTCTCGGGTTCTGAGGAAGATATGCCAAGACCGGGCCCAATTCATATTGATCGCCCCGGATTGGCCAAGAAGGGTGTGGTACACAGATCTTCTCCACCTCTCCTCGTGCCTGCCGCTCCGTTTCCCTCTTAGGGCAGACCTCCTCTCTCAGATGCAGGGGCATGTTCTACACCCCCACCTCCAGACCTTACACCTTCATGCCTGGAGATTGAACGGGGCAACTTGAATTCCTTTTCTCTCCCACTTGATGTGGTGGATGTCATTTTATCAGCCAGGCGTGACTCCACCAAGTCTATCTACTCTTATAGGTGGTCTACATTTGTTTCTTGATGTGGTTATGTTATGTTATGTTATAAAGAGATTTATACCGCGCACTGATACTCAGGAGTGTCCTGGTGCATAGGAGAACAGTGACAGAGGTGGGCAAAAGAACTAGATCAGCTGTTTGAACCGGAAAGTTTAAAGAAGTTTTTTTAAAATAGGAAGTTCCTTGGTATGCCGGAGGTCAGCTGGAAGAGCATTCCACAGTGTGGTTGCTTTTACCACAAAGGACTGCCCCCCAATCCGCGAGCGACGGAACCTAGGGACCACCAGCCGACGTTGGAGGGCGGAGCGAAGAGGTCGCCTGGGTAGATAGAAGGTGAACCGCGAACTGATGTAGGCAGGGCTAGGGCCGTGAAGTGCCTTATGAGTCATGGTCAAAACTTTGAAGCAAACTCGCTTGGCGACGGGAAGCCAATGCAAATCGCTTAGCTGCTGACGTACGCTCATTCTCCTCGGGATATTAAACTGGAGCCTGGCAACTGTGTTTTGAATAACCTGCAGTTTTCCTAAGAGATACCCCAGGATGCCAATGTAGAGGGCATTAGCATAGTCGAGGCGCGATAGAATGAGCGCCCGAGCGACCGTCTCCCTGGCTGTGCGGGAGAGCAGAGGAAAAAACCTCCTCAAGGCTTTTAGCAAGCCAAAGCAAACCCCTGAGAGTTTTTTGATTTTCTCATGGAAGCCCAAGTCTTTCCCGAACCATATTCCCAGGTTCTTGGCAGCACCGCCATCCGCCTTAGGGCACGGATAATCAGGCGGCCAGAGAGATTTTCTAAAAGTGGGGGGAAACTGGCCATAGAGGAGCACCTCAGACTTGTCCTCATTGCACTTAAGGCTGGCCTGCGCCAGCCAGAAAAATACTGAAGACAGGCACTGATTGGCCGTGTCAGTTTGGAGATCAGAGCCCTTCCAAGTGAAAAGGAGCTGAGTGTCATCGGCGTAAGCCATTATTTTGGCACCCAGCTCCTCTGCAAAATAAATCAGGGGTGTCAGGTAAATATTGAAAAGTAAAGGTCTCAGCCCCCCTGAGGGACCCCCGTGGACAATTTGCTGATAGGTGATGAGAAAGGCGGCATCCATACCTGTTGGGTGCGGTTATCCAAAAAGGATTTGTCCCAGGCCACGCCCGTGATGCCAATGGCAGACAGACGGGAGAGAAGCTGGTGATGGGGTACTGTGTCGAAGGCGGCAGAGAGGTCCAATAAAATCAGAGCCACCCTGCCGCCCGCGTCCAGGCACTCCCTAATTGCCTCCGTAATCTCCACCAGTGCTGTCTCGGTGCTGAAAGATGTCCTAAACTCAGATTGGGATGGGTAGAGAGCACCGGGAGATTCCACGAATCCCTCCAGTCGCCTTATAGTTAGAAATTAGCCTTTAAAAAACCTTTGAAATTCACTGAAAAACCATAGGTTTCAGGCATGTTATAGTTAGAAATTAGCATTCAAAAAACCTTGGAAATTCACTGAAAAAAACATAGGTTTCAGGAGTGTTAAAGTTAGTTGGACATTTCACTAGTACCAAACCATAGAAATTCCCCCGTTAAGTTAGTTCAGCTAACTATAACTCGCGCACCCGCAATGCACTGCTGATGACGTCACATACTACATCACTCATGACATGGTCAGTGACATCACTCATGACATCACTGATGACATCCCAAATGACATCACTGATGACATCACTGATGACATCATCCTTGTGATAGAGTGGCAAACCTCCTTCACCCTAATATAACCTTTGATACACACACTCAAAAATACAAACTAACATTTTCAAAACCATGGACATACCAATGCCATTTCAGTAATTCTAAGATCTATATACACATCCACTCATTCACCAACAGTCCTATACAGTCACTCATACATGTGCTCACTTATCCATCCATTTACTTGCATATACAGTTATATATACACCACCACACTTACTTCTACAGAAACTTACACATACTTACTCTCTTAAACCATCACTTATAAAACACATACTTATTCATACAGGAACTCTTCCAATCTCTCACTCTCTTTTTTTTTTGTCCTCATCTCACCTTGTCAAGTCATTGTGTATCTTGTACAGCCTTATACTCTAGCTGGGGACCACAAGGCTTACCACATTCACTTGGGTTGCCTGACCTTTCCCCTTTTAGTACGGGGACCTGGTGTAATCATTGGACCAACTGGATGAGTCTTAGATTTTGTCCCCAACTCATTAGAGGATGCCAGATGTTAGATAGCTTATCCTCTACACCCTCATACTCCAACCGGGCCATGGCGAAAGCTGCTTTGAGCCAGTCCTCTCTTTTCGGGGGAAGGGGGTCTTTCCAGCTCCTGCAGATTTCTCTCCTTGCCAGTAGGATCATATATAACAACAGACCTTTATCCTGCCATGAAGCAGTCTGACAAAAAAGACCGTCATCCCCAAATAAGATCAGGGGGAGATTTACCTCCACTCTGGTCTTAAAAACTCCTGACAGGGTGTCCCCAACCCCTTCCCAAAAGAGTTCCAACTCTGTACATTCATAAAAAATATGGATGTCATTAGCTAAGTATGACATCTTAGACATTTGGGTGGAGGTGTTGGAGCAAATTTTGCTATTTTATAAGGCGTATAATAAAGTCTATTGATGACAAAAAAGTGGTTCTTTTTCAAGCAGGCAGGTTTTATAAACTTATATAGTATCTTCAAAGAAGGTTCAAAGAGGGTCTCTACCTGCAGTGCCATGGGGGATTGGCTCCATGTCACTTCTGAGGCTGGGATCCCAAGATCTTCAGTCTTTAATAAATGATTATACCAAATGGATATTTCCTTCGTAACTGGTAGGATGGATTGACACAGCCTCTCAATTTCTCTGTTTCCTTTTATCTCACCCCGCTCTGCAGCAAACCAGGAAACTAACTGGAGGTATTTAAATCTTGATAATCCGGTCCCTACCTTTGCCCTCAGATACTCCCATGGACGTACCCCTTCATCATCAGTCAATTCCGTCCAAGTAGTAATTCCAGACTCTTTATTGGTGCCGCCAGGGTATCTCTCAGACATTCCGGGGTTCCGGGCGAGTCCCAAACAGGAGCAAGATCTGATTAGTAGCCGATTCCCCAGCTGATCCTTACCCTATACCACACCTCCAGGGCTGCCCTTAGAACCTTCAGGCGAACCAGCTTGAAAAATCTCGGGGATCTAAACTTGTACAAGAAGGCCTCTCCTCCACCACCTCCTTCTGCTCTCACCATCTCACCCAACACACTGCCCCAAGTTGACCCATCTGGTTTAATAAGTAGCATCGGAATGCTCTTAAACTGAAAAGCTACTGCATACAGGTTAATGTCGGGAAGAGCCAACTCTCCTTTAAGCAGTCTTCGTCTAAGCTTTTTCCAGGTCAAACGAACCCCTTTGTCCCCCCATACAAAGCTTCCTATCTTGCTCTGCACCTTACTAATGTTCTTTTTTGGGAAGGGTAAAGGTATAGTAGAAAATAGATAGGTAAGCTTGGGGAGAATGACCATTTTCACAAGGTTAATTTTACCATAGATGGATAATGGAAGATTCCTCCACCTGCTAAATCGACGGTCAATTTCTCTAGTCACCCTGTTTAGGTTTAGCTGTGGAATTTTCTCCAGTTCCTTCACGATATATACCCCCAAGTATCTGAACTCAGAACTCACTATGCCCCTCCATTGATCCAAGTTCCAGCACATGACGTCCGTTTTTGATCCATTAACTTCATAGCCTGACATAGACCCGAATTCTACCAGCAACTCCTCAATCTGAGGTATCGCCTTAACCGGGTCACTTGTATATAGGATCAGGTCGTCTGCATATAAGGCCAATTTAGAGCTATAGGTCCCAGACTGGAATGGGGCAATTGATTCTTTTAACCTTATAGCTTGAGCTAAGGGTTCGATATATAGGTTAAATAGTAACGGGGAAATAGGGCACCCCTGTCTGGTTCCACGCTGTATGCTGAAGCTAGATATTAATAGGCCATTGAGGAGGATCCGCGCAGAAGCACCCCTGTAGCAATTCTGTAAAGTCTGAATGAATACAGGGTCGAACCCCATTATCTCCAAAACTGCCAAGAGGTACACCCAGCAGACTCTATCGAACGCATTAGCCGCGTCCAGTGTGACTACGGCCAAGGGATCCGATCTTTGTATGGCTAGATCTATATTCCCAATCAAGAGGTGAGTCTGATCTTCAATATGCCTTCTGGCCACAAGCCCCTTCTGGTCTGTGTGGATCAACCTGGGAGCCAGTTTGGCCAATCTCCCAGCTAGAATGCCCATAAAGATCTTATAGTCGGCATTCAGCAAGGAGATTGGCTGATACGAGTCCGCCCGTAAGGGGTCTTGCCTGGCTTCAAAATCAAAACAATTATTGCCTCTTTCCATGTGTTGGGCATTCTTCCTGCAGGAGCATAAACTGAATTGAAGATTGTTCCCAACATAAGGGACAGTTCTTCTACTAGATGTTTATACACTTCACTTGGAAGCGAATACGAGCCTGCAGCTTTTTTGTTTTTTGATTTCTTAATCTGCTCAGTTATCTCATCCAGGGTGATGGGGGCATCTAAACTGTTCCTGCCCTCCTCAGACAATGTTGCCAGTTCTTTATTGCTCAGCCATATGTGTATATTTTCGAGGGATGGGGCAGTATTTTCTTTATATAAATCTGTAAAGAGTGAGAGAAGACAGGTTTGCATATCCTCATCTTTACTCGATGTGTCTCCATTGCTATTTATGATTAGAACTTTAATATCGTTCTTTGCTCGATCTACTCTGGCTTTCCATGCCAATAATGCTCCTGCCTTCTCCCCGTACTCAAAATTTTCCATATTCCTGGAATCCCATTGAGCTTTACATCTTGCTTCTAATTTTCCTGTATACTGCTGTCTTGCTTAGTCCGGTTCCTGCAGATTTTGCGAAAATGATTCAGAGTCTTCTCTATTCAGGCTGATTCTGTCCAATTCTAACTGACTGATTTTCCCCTCAATGTCCTTCAATATCTTAGCCTCTGCCCTATTCTTAGAACAAAAGATGCTGTGTTATCTCCTCCTTAAACAGGCATTATAGGCGTCCCAGATAAAATCCAAGGTTGAAGACCCAATATTTTGTGGAAAGAATTCTAGAGAAAAGGACTAGATGGATTCAATTACATCCGTGTTAAGAAGCATAGCTCTTTTCAACGTCCATCTGGACTGTACCTGCAAACTTCTGCTCAGGAGGGCGAACTGCAGGGGAGCGTGATCCAAGAGATGACGAGGCTTGACAACTATCTCCTTGATATTAATAAGAGATTGTCTATCTGTAAAGACATAATCGATCCTAGAAGAATGCCCGAATTTCTTAATGTAAAATGTAAAGCCCTGTCGGGGACCTTCCTTAGCTCTCCAAACATCCACTAAGTCTAAATCGTGAATCAGATTTAATAGTGTTCGACGTATCTTAGGACCCCCTATATAGTGGCTCAAGTTAGACCTATCATTTACGGGATTCAATAATACATTGAAATCTCCCCCGAGAATGTAAGGCGATGACTCCAACGTCAATATAGATTGTAATTTGAGCAGATATGAGGGGTCGTCGATATTGGGGCCATAAAATGAAGCACATGTTATGTCTACTATATTTAATGTCATTTTGACCACTAACCATCTCCCAGATGTATCTGTTTGAATCCCCTTAATGGAGCATGAAATACCTTGTTTCACCAGTATTGCTACACCTCTACAGTGTGAAGTCTGATGGGACACAGTAAAGTATTGTATCCAATGGGCTTTGGAGAAAATTAGCCGACTTTCTATTAGGAGTCAGATGGGTCTCCTGCAATAGACAGATTTCAGCACTTGACAGTTCTAAATATTTAAGGATTAATCTCTGTCTACGGGGACACCTCATACCATTGACATTCCAGGTGATAAAGGTGGTCTGTCTGCCCCTTAATCCTTGGTCCCCTGACATCTCTTCTGTTGCCTGCTCAGCTTATATTCCTGACTATGATGAGGTGAGGATATTTTTTCTTCTTTTTCCCTATGCTCCTCATCCAAGTGACCCCCCACCCCCTCCCCAAGATCCCAGGGCCTCATTTATGAAAAGTGACCCACCGCTGCGTGAAAACAGCGATGCGTCACTTTTCACTGCGCTCTCCCTGCGACATGATTGATGCGTCATATTTATAATATGACGCATCTTGTTGCAAGGAGTTACAGATACGTCAGTATTTCTGACGTATCTGTAAGCGCAAAAGTCACGCATTGCTGGGGTGTGTCACAAAAGTCACGCAACTCCAGCAATGCGTCCTTTCACATGGGGAAAGCCCCATGTGAAAGGGCTTGCGTCAGTCTTACGCCTGCTGTGAGGCAGGCGCAAGATTTTGACGCAACAGCGTCCTAAAAGTGACGCAGTGAAATCTCATAGACTGCGTCACTATTACTATCACTATTACAAGGCTTTTTGCGGGTGAACGCCCCCTCTGCATACATTATACCTGACGCAAGTATAATGTAGCGCAGGGGTTTACAAAGTGACGCATCTGCTTAGATGCGTCACTTTGTAAATAGTGCGCATCAGGAGTCATGTTTTACGCCACCGATGCTTCACAAAAAGTGACGCATCGGAAGCGCAAAACTCACGCAAGGCCTCATAAATGAGGCCCCCAGTGCCTATACCCCTTTACCCCATGAGGAACCCTCCCTTCCAATAGGCTAAGCCTATTTAGCTCTACCTCCCCTCCTGGGATGCAGTTTTTTTATAAAATTATGTTCATGCGGATATAACACTCTAAAGTACCATATAATCTACAGATGCGAAATTCTTATCCTCTTTATTTCAATCGCTGTTTAGGTAAGGTGTACCAATCTACTACCTCTTCACTCCCTGTTCCTCCCTGATTTTTGCAATCAAATCGTCAGCCTCCTCTCCGGATTTAATCAGATGCATACGGTTATTCCACATCACCCGAAGGTGTGCAGGGAATTTTAGCTGTGACTTTGCTCCCAGTCCATTCAGCTCTTCCATCCTTTTCCCTAACTCCCACTGTCTAGTTGCTGTTACATGAGAGATGTCAGACCTGATTTGGAAGGTGAAAGGGTTAGAACTATTGAATACGATTGACTTTTCCTTCAGGGCCAAAGACAAGATCTGTTCCTTTACTGAGTAGGTCAGGAAGTTGAGCAAAATTTTTCTTGGTTTCTGCCTAGCTGGATTCCTTCTGAAGGGGTCCCGATGTACCCTTTGAATTTCTCGGGCTAAATCCACATCATTGACTCCTTTTAGGACAGTTCCCATCAACAGCGAGATCACATATCCCTTCAGGTCTGCTCCTTAAAGAGATTCGGGGACATTTAACAGTTTTAGGTTGTTCCGCCGAGAATGGTTTTCCAGGCGCTCGATATCTTCTTTTAGCTCTTTATTCTGTACACACAGTTTTGCTACTTCGACTTCTGTAGTTCAAATGGAATCCCGCATCTTCGGAATTTCCTTTTCCATAGCTTCTGTTCTTAAAGTGACATCGTCCAATCTCTTAGCTAGCACTACGCAAGAAGCCTGAATTGCAGCCTGGTTTGCTTCGCAAGTTAAGAATCTACTTGCTATCTCGGCTTGATTGGATTCTGAGACAGTGAATCTGCTGGTTATTTCCTCCTTCATAGCCAGGAGGATGTCCGCTAATGTGGATGACGTCACGTCTAATTTACAGACATTTGATTTGCTGGAACTTGCCAGAGTTGTTGATGGGGGCTCACCCTTGGTGTTCCTTGCTCTTCCTGCTCTTCTGTGGATAATCGGGCTATAAGGCAAGCTTCAGTGTTGCTAATTGCCAGAGCTGAATATTTATTTGACAGACTTACATCTGAATGTATCGTCATGGGAACATCTGCTGCTTCCGTTTCAAATGATGCTTTGATTACTGCTCCGCTCACTGATTTTATTTTGTTACCAGGACTACTAGTGTCAAAGATGGTGAATTTCCCCCTCTCTGCTTTGAGCTGTGTGGGCGTTATTAAAGGTATTGGAGCTGTAGGCGCTATTAGAGGTGTTGAAACGCTGCTGGTGGTGTATTCTTCTTGGCCTACCCTTCCTTCTACTGACACCAGCGTCACTCTTTTTTGCACTAACCTCAACACCCTCGTTAGATTTGCAGGATTTTGATTTGCCCTTCCTGTTGCTGACTCTAACCTCAGAGATGGGGGGAGATACACAAGGTGGGTACCCTGATTCTAAGACCAACCTAGCTCGAAGGGTATATCGATTAAATGTAATATTCTGTGCCTGAGCTGGAACTTTTTTTTTTGTGTCACTTCTGCTGATTTTGCGACCTCCAATCCAGCTGTATCAGCAAGCTTAGGGATAGCACCATCCATCCATCTGGCTGTACCCCCGGGGTCACTTTCTTCACTTTTTAAATCTATGGAACTCTCTATGTATAAAGAGCTTTGATGTGTGCTTTTCAAAATATATTTTCTTGTATGTCTACTGCCTACCTTTCCAGCAGCGTTCGCCTCGATATCTCCTTTTGAGCCCACAGCTCTCTCTCCCTCGTTCCCCACAGTACTCACGCCACCTCTTTCTCTGCCGTTGCCGTCTCCCCCACTCACGACCCGGAACACGAACAGGAGCACAGCCGAGGTGCGCCCACCGCGCACACCGGCCGCGTCCTCCAAAGTCGTCGCTGCCGTGACTGCCCGCGCCGATCTCCCCAGACCTCCCAATCTGCTCGGCGCACAGTGAGTTTACTGAGTTCATAGCTTAATTTGTGATAATTAAGGAAAGGAATCTCCGTAGTCTGCTGTCCGCAGTCCGATGGCTATCCGCAGGCTATCATACATTTAACCCTTCACATTACTGCATCCCCAGGGGAGCCAAGCCGCGGCCGTTCAGCTGGCGGCCGCCATGTTCCTCCACCAACAGTTTTTCCCAATCTCTTACTCTCACATATACTCATTTATCTACACAAATACTGACATATACTAGTTTAAAACATATGTAGTTACTCATAAACACACTATTGAGACAGTCATTCGCTCACTAACACACCCATACACACACACATCCATCCATACAGTCCTGCACACATACTGTCTTCAACACATACAAACAGTGATTCACTCATTCATACATCTATGCACTAAGTAATACCCCCAGCAAACCACACAGACACTCACACACTCATACTGATACTCAAAAAAACAACTAATAACCCATATAGACAGACATGTAGCTACTCACCAACCCACGCAGTCATTTATACACAAAGTGAGAGACTGATACAGATATTTACATATTTAAACATTAGTCGCTAACCCATGTATTCACTAAGATATACTTAATCAGTCAGTTAAACAATCAATTTTACAAACAAATGATTGATTTAGACACGTATATACCCATTTATTCTTCCATCAACCTTAAGATATACATATATAAAACATATTTAATTTTCTGAAAAACACACATTCACTGGATGATGTCCTCAGTGACATCATCAGTGATGTAATTTGATAAGCCATCAGTGATGTCATGGGTGATGTAACTGATCATGTCAGGAGTGATGTAATATATGACATCATCAGCAGTGCATTGCGGGCGCATGAGTTATAGTTAGCTGAACTAACTATAACAGGGGAATTTCTTTGGTTTTGTACGAGTGAAATGTCCAACTAACTATAACGACCCTGAACCCAATGGTCTTTTCAGTGAATATATATACATTTAAGTAAGGATGAATTTGCTTTTCTTAACGTCCAGCCACCGCTTCAACCAGTTCTATATTTTTTGCCTTAAGTGCACAAGAACACGACTCCCATCCCAGGAAGGCCAATCATCTTGGCCAGGATAAGCATATGCATGTGTGAAAACATATCCAAATATTTTGACTATTTCTTGCAAGATTTGGTGTCTAGTCAACAATCTTAACTTAGAGACACCAGTGATTTCTTATGTAAGGTGAAAGATATCCCCTGGTGCAATGATTATTTACTTATCTCCATGGACATCACTTCGCTGTACACCAGCATCAAGCACACAGATGGATTGGCAGCATGTAAATATTTCCTCAACAAAAGACCATTCAATCAACACAGACACAACTAACTCATTCTATTTCTCATTGATTGGTGCCTGTCACACAATTTCTTTATGTTCAACAAAAAGACATACCAACAACTCAAAGGTGTGGCCATGGGAGCCTGATTCTCACCTAGCTACACATGTTTACATGTTGGCTGGTGGGAGGAGCGGGTTCTCATGGTCAAACACCAGGCAGCCTACCGTAAGAACATTGTGTCATGGTTACGGTACATAGATGATGTCTTTTTAATTTGGAGAGGAGATGTAAGTAGTGCTGAACGTTTCATTGTTGAGAGCAACAACAACGATCTCAACCTGGGATTCAACGCATGTATTAGTGCATCATCCATTGAACTTATAGACGTTAACCTGTACATTACCAACTGAACTTTGCACACTAAGCTACACCGCAAGATCACCGCAGGGAACTCTACATTACATGCCTCCAGTTTCCAACCTAGGCACCTCATCACAAGTATCCCATTTGGAGAGATGTTGAGAAGAGCCAGAATCTGTAGCACAAAAGAAGATCGTCTGATTTGTCAAAAAGAAGTTGCGGATAGATTCAAGGCACGTGGTTATTCCCCATCCATCATACGCAAGGCCATTGAGAGAGCTAACACTACACCGAGAGATGAACTCCTTGAGGGCCCAACTACTGTTGAGGTTCCTAGTGTAGCTGCCATCCTCTCTGAACCCACGAACATGGTCACTCTCAGATTGATCATCACACACAATACAGAGGAAAGAGCCTTAAGAACTGCTATCTACAAGCACTGGGGGATCATCCAATCTGACCCTATAGTGGGAACCCTCATAGCACACAAACCAGACATCACATATAGGAGAGCATTCTCCATGAGGGATGCTTTGGTTAGGAACAGCCCAGAAGTCTCCACCAAGTCCAAATGGTTATCAGAGGTGAAAGGGTTTATTAAATGCTCGAGCAGCAGAGCTTGTAAATTCGGTAAGAACCTAACCAAAGTTGAGTCTGACTTTAGGCACACTGCTCTCAAAATCAAACACAGACTCACTTGAAGGACTGAATTCACAGTCTACATGCTCGAATGAAAGTGCGGGCTTTGCTACATTGGAAGTACGAAGCTCCAAGTTCACCTCCGTATACTACAACACCTAAGAGCCATAGTCAACAACGACCCAGCCTACCCTGTAGAGGGGAGGCTTAAAGATGTGCACAACAACAATCTTGAGGACCTACAGTACTCTGTAATTGACTGCGTTCCGCCACTTAAACGGGGTGGTAAAAGGGATAAACTACTTAGGCAGTTGGAAAGCAAATACATATTGCAATTCAACACCAAGGCTCCGTCTGGCCTCAACACCACGGAGGACCTTCATCACTTCCTGTAATAGGCACATTCCTCCATGTCATACACAATGTCTGTATCTACACACTGACATGTCATGCATTTCTGCCTGTCATTTGACGTGATCTCCTATGTGATTATACAAACATCTTTTCTCCGTTGGATTATGTTCTATCTAACAGGTTGTCATATGATGATTTATCCTTATTGTTTACGCAGGGTGGCTGTTTAACTGTGATCCTGTTACTTAGTTTTTCTTCAATTTGTTGCATTCACCTAAAATATTTTATCGTCATTTTTAGCACCGCACGCACTCAGCCTCAGCGCCTCAGCTACACTATGGTATTTATACCATTATTTGCGCTCTCTGGTTAGGTCTAGTTCCAGATAGGTTGGCCTTTCTGATCCAGCGAACAGTAGCGTTAGTCCAGGGAATTTATAAATATTTTTTTCCCCTCAAGCTGATTAACTACCTTTGATTCGAAAGTCTCTATTAATAAGATTGAGGCTCTCTTTCTTTCCTGAGTTTGCGATGCACGACATAGATTTTTCTATAGAATGGATGCCTTACACCAGATGGTAGTCATCCTAGCACTAAGACAGTTCTTTTGTTCTCTAACTTTTTATTAATTCACACTTTAGGTAGGTTGGATCCACTCCACTACCTGTGAGGCTGGCTTCACTTTCACAAACCCCAGTGTATATTATCGCATTAAGCACTTACACGCCAGCCTCATCTTGTATATACACTTCCATTGCACCCCTTAACTTCCCCTCAATTTCAATTCCCACGTAAAGGTTGGCAGGCGAATCACTTTTTGCTTGCATACGCGAGTTTTGTGCAACTACACCTTTTACATGCCTCACATTTTTTAGACCTGTACATATGTAGAGATTTATCCATGTACAATCGAGCTGTCGAGGGACTATTAATTTAACACAGCATTATGCTGCAACACTGCGGTAACAATCGCTTGACACACAGTTCGGATGCCTCTTTCGGTGGGTGGGAACTGCCTCTGCCGCGCGTTTCATAGAAGCAACCTTTCAACACGGATTGACCAACATACAAGCACTATGCTGATATATCGGTTGCCACGCTCACGCTACACATATGCCGCAGCGTTTTGGCCCCGTATTATACAATTAACTAGTTTCTCACAACGTGAATGGTTGTATTCGATTGTGAATACACACGAGCATCATCCCACTTACCTGTCCAACAGACTCATCCTGTTTATGGCGATCACCGGTTTAAGTCTACATGCTCATGTTTTATAGTCCTATTGCGATGTCTAAATTACTTTACAACATATCTGATGTAGTAAAATCCTGATGCCACAAATGTTGCCTTACAACACGTAGTAAACCTGCATGATCATTACGATGAACATAGTAAAAATACTGCCTCTCCTTCACATTGTATATTAATTCACCTTTTCACCTTTGCAAGCGCTATGTGATCAAGGCCGCATGTCTGGCGGCCGAAACGCGTCATTTTGACAATTGATGCTGTGATTCAACATCTCTGAGCACTAAGTCTTGCCTGTGAAGTCTGTTTCCTGGTTCTGCGCCACTGTTCTGGATGGTCGCACTGCTGGGATTTTGGTGTGATATATATATAGCAGGGTTGTCATCTGGTGCTCATTGGGTGGATGCAGATATACAATCCCACTGTGGCCGACGTCCAACCCCTCCGTTGTTAAATACACAATGTCCCTCTTAAGTGATGCTGCACTGCTGTTGTTTTTCAGAGATGATATGCCTATCGGTATCACAGTGCAGCTCAGTAACTGACCTTCAAGCACATAATAATGCCCCAAATTTAGTTTGCTGCGGGCTGGCGTATCACGGCTGTAACACTTAAAAATCTAGAAGACTTATCTTTCCAGCAGGATACTACTGCCTCCTCTCCTCCCTTTTCTGGGGGGGCTACATGTTGTATTACTAATACACAGATCATTGATGGTGGCCACACACATTGCTCCAGATCAAGAGGGCGTGTTAGAATGTCAGCACCATCAAGGTGACTAACACACAAAGTCCAACACCCATGTTTGAAATAAAACGGGCTCTGACACAGCTCAGACCACTTTCTGAGGATTTTAATCACCACAATGATGTAACACGGCATGTTCAGTTTTTAGTCCTGTAACGTGCATCGGCAGATGCGTTTCAGCTTGTAGCTTTCTTCAGTGCCGGGAACTTAGCACGGTTGCCAGCTGGTGCTCGTTGTGTGGACGCACATATACAATCCCACTGTGGCCAGCGTCCAACCCCTTCCGTTGTTAAAGAATGTGCTGCACTGATGTTTTCTTTTTCAGCCTGATATGCCTATCCCTATCGCGAAGGCAGCTCAGTAACTGACCTTAGAGCACATGATAATGTCCCAACCTTAATTGGCTGTGGACTGGCGTCTCAGAGCTGTAACACTTCAAAATCCAGAATGCTGATCCTTCCTGTGTATATATATACAGGAAGGTTCATATATATATCCTCATTTGTCCATGGAACAGGATTAAAAAGAGCGAGAATTCTTCATATATATATATATATATCACACTCCACACCTTCCCCGAAGAAAAAGTGAAGAGGCCACAGCAGGGGAGTATTTGGAAAACGGCTTTTATTCCATCACACGGGTAAGTGTCTGCTCTCCTCCACCCATATCAGGCGAATGCATTTCGGCGTATTGTTGCCTTCCTCAGCGCCATGGGTGTAAATGAATCAGGAAGGTTGGTTTTCCTCGGATATAGTATCTCGCCCCTCCTGATTGTTTGCACACAGTCCCGCTCCTTAAAGGTGTATACCTAACATATACAGCTCTGGTAGTCCATTGATATTGCTACGCCTACCAGTCCCAGAATGCATTGTCCATTGTTCGTGTCTGGGGGCTGTCGCGTGGGGCGGGTACATGTAGTTGCTGGGGGAACTGTCCTTAGTCCCATGCTTGTGGAACACGCCATCTTCCTCATCTCCCCAACCGCTTTACCCTGCTGTCATCAAGCGCATATTGGGCGGGGACAAGGCTGAAATCAAGCCGAGCCCAGCGTGAGGCTGAATAACCTCAACACCGCCATCTCACGTCCCGAATTAGCAGGGGGGCTCTGGTGATTCCGGTACCCCGGATAATATCCTCCACAAAAGCAGAAAACCAGCTGCCCAGAGCCATCTTAATAAAGCGGGGACCTCTTGGCGCGTAACTGGAAACCGCGCTGAAAATATCACACTCCACACCTTCCCCGTAGAAAAAGTGAAGAGGCCACAGCAGGGGAGTATTTGGAAAACGGCTTTTATTCCATCACACGGGTAAGTGTCTGCTCTCCTCCACCCATATCAGGCGAATGCATTTCGGCGTATTGTTGCCTTCCTCAGCGCCATGGGTGTAAATGAATCAGGAAGGTTGGTTTTCCTCGGATATAGTATCTCGCCCCTCCTGATTGTTTGCACACAGTCCCGCTCCTTAAAGGTGTATACCTAACATATACAGCTCTGGTAGTCCGTTGATATTCCTACGCCTACCAGTCCCAGAATGCATTGTCCATTGTTCGTGTCTGGGGGCTGTCGTGTGGGGCGGGTACATGGAGTTGCTGGGGGAACTGTCCTTAGTCCCATGCTTGTGGAACACGCCATCTTCCTCATCTCCCCAACCACTTTACCCTGCTGTCATCAAGCGCATATTGGGCGGGGACAAGGCTGAAATCAAGCCGAGCCCAGCATGAGGCTGAATAACCTCAACACCGCCATATATATATATACATATTCACTGAAAAAAACATAGGTTTTACACATGTTATAGTTAGCTGGACATTTCACTCATACAAAACCATTGAAATTACCCCCTTATAGTTAGTTCAGCTATCTATGACTCGCGCACCCGCATTGCACTGCTGATGACGTCACATATTACATTACTCATGACATGGTCAGTGACATCACTCATGACATCACTGATGACATCTCAAATGACATCACTGATGACATCACTGATGACATCATCCCTGTGAAAGAGTGGCAAACCTCCTCTAAGCGTAATATAACCTTTGATAAACACATTGGCGCATTTGCAGAGGTGGAACTAATTCCCCTTGAATACTGGGGTTCCCCGGGGGCCAACTAGCCCACCAGGAACCTCCAGTATGCGCCAGGGAGCTGCTTTGCAGAGAGGTGTAAAAAGGGGCGTGGCATCTTTAGACGTCTCTGCAAGGCAGTTCCCTGGCACGTTTGCAGAGGGGGAACTACTTCCCCTTGAATTCTGGAGGTCCCTGGGGGCCAACTAGCCCACCAGGAATCTCCAGAATGCGCCCGGGGGCTGCGTTGCTGAGAGGTGTAAAAAGGGGCATGGCCTCTTTACACATCTCTGCAAGGCAGCCCCCTGCACATACTGGAGGTTCCTGGTGTTTCCACCCTGCCCCCTTTTTGCGTTTTTCGCTTTTCTTTTTCTGTTTTCTTGTGCCTCGGTTCTACTGAGGCACAAGATGGATGCCAACACTTCCTGGTTTGGAGTGTTGACAGACAGTTGACAACCAATCAGCATGCAGCTCGTGATTGTACGGATTTCTGTACACGTACAGTACTTTGTCTCTAGATATCACTATGTTTTTACGTTTGATTTTCTCAGGAACTACTGAACGGATTTACACCATTTAACAAAAAGCACAATCTGCAAAGCGAACTCTACCTCTCTACCAAATTTGGTGTAATTCCGTTCAGCCGTTCGGGCTGTAGCCCTGGCTAAAAGTCCCTATGGAAAATTGCATGGGGAAAACACGTTTTGAGACCCCCTTTTTTCTCGGCCCCCACTTGATGAATCACCCCTAAAATTTCACGGAAGGAGCGGAGCCAAGCAGGCCATTTTCTTGGAGAAATTCACAAATATTCGTCCACCAGCGCCAAAGTTATTCCAAATAGAATGTTGAGGATTTCCCCTAGCTACCATAGGAAATCCGCAACATTCTATTGGGAATAACTCTGGCGCCGGTTGAGGAATTTGTGTGTAATTTTCCAAAATTTTGGCCAGCTTTGCTCCGCTCCTTCCTTAAAAGTTTCGGGGGGATTCGTGAAGTGGGGGCTGAGAAAAAAGGGGGTCCCAAAACGTGTTTTCCCTATGTTAATTTCCATAGGACGGTCTGACAAGTCTACAGCCCGAACCGCTGAATGGAATTACGCCATACTTGGCAAAATTGTAGGGACTTGTACGCAGATGTGTCTTTGCTATATTTGGTGGAAATTGCTCCAGCGTTTTTTTTTTAAATTAACTTCAAAAACACATATATATCTATAGGAGCGCTCCGAGCGCTCACCGGTACGCGTACCGGGGAGCGTACCCGGCGCGCTACGGGAGTGCGCGAGCGGAAAGCTGATTGGCTGTCGGGTGTCTGTCAACATTCTAAACAGTCCAGAGAGTCCGCCATCTTGTGTCTCGGTAGAATCGAGACACAAGCGGTGAAAAAGAAAGGGGGAAGTAATTAAAAGGGGGCAGAGTAGACACCCCCTGACCCCCTAGGTTTTCTGAGGGGGGCCTAGAAGGACCCTGAAGGGCAAAAAGACTTTTTTTTTTTTTAAATCGCGGGGTAAGCGCTGGGTGCGTTCCCAGGTGCGCTCTCCGGTACGCGCACCCTGAGCGCACCAAGAGGAAAACAGTGAAAGAAAATAGTTTTAAAAAAGAATTGGGGTGAGGGGCTCTCTACCCTGCTCTCTTTTCAAGTTTTGAAGTATTGCGTTTCACTCTTTTCTGAAACTACACAAAATGGCGGCGATAGGGTGTATCAGAGACAGATAGTGAGAGAAAGGAGGCAGGAGATGAAGAAGAGATATCAAATATACATTGGTAAAAATACAGTGGGAGAAGGGCAGTAAATATGAGTAAACTTACTATGTAACATAAAAATTGTGCACTCTATAGTATAAGTATTTCATTACTTCGCTTTTACCTCATAAATTAGAACTAATTTTGAATTTGTAATTAATAATTTATTGTTCAGATTTCTCATAATTTAACAGAACTTGTAGCATGTCCTCATCTGGTATTTCATATTCATTCATATATTTAATCTCCTCAAGAAAATTGTTCATTGATGTTTGTTGGCATTCTATTTCATCCAAACATTCAGTTAGTTCTTCATCTAGAGATTGATTCAAAAAATCTTTTAAGTCATCTTCTGTTTGTGATGAAATGGTTTTCTCAATATCCATGTCATTTTCATTTTCAAGATGTGTTGTTGTAATTTCAAAAGAAATTTCGTTGCTGTCCTCCATTTTAATTTCAAATTTCTTGCTGTAAATTGCAGAAAAAAGTAACCACTTTCAATTATCGTTTTTAGTAATACATAACATAAAAGTAGCTTAATCAAGTATTTAGTTCTTTAAAATTAATTGGGCAGTGTATAGTATCAGACAGGAACTAGAAATATAAAGCACTGCATGTGATGAAGCCAATCTTAAACAATAATTATAACAGAAGGACTGTAAATAACTAATGGAAAACACAAAATGATAGGTACATTGCGCAAGGGGCTTGTAAATATGCCAATGAAACCATTACACTATCTCTATACCAGCATTATGGTCAAACATTGCACAAGGGGCTTGTAAATATGCCAATAAAACCATTACACTATCTCTATACCAGCATTAATGTCAAACATTGCGCAAGGGGCTTGTAAATATGACAATGAAACCATTACACTATCTCTGTACCAGCATTAATGTCAAACATTGCGCAAGGGGCTTGTAAATATGCCAATGAAACCGTTACACTATCTCTATAGCAGCATTAATGTCAAACATTGCGCAACGGGCTTGTAAATAAGCCAATTAAACCATTACACTATCTATATAGCAGCATTAATGTCAAACATTGCGCAAGGGGTTTGTAAATATGCCAATGAAACCTTTACACTATCTCTATACCAGCATTAATGTCAAACATTGCACAATAGGCTTGTAAATATGCCAATGAAACCATTACACTATCTCTCTCCCATCCTTTGCTCCTTCACTCTTTTCCCTTCCCTTACTCCCCTTACTCCACTTCAGTAATTCCTTCTCTCAATACCTCTTTCCTCTAACTTACTCACTCCCCTTTTCTCACTCTCTCTCTGTTACCCACATTCTCTCCGTCCTCTTAGTCTCTCACTCCTTTTCTATCACGCTCACTCCCTATAACTGAGCCATACTCCCACACTCACCTTCTTTCAGACCTTCTCCTTCACTTTCCTTCCTCTCACTTCCCTTTCTTTACTCCTTCACTGTTTTCCCTTCCCTTACTCTCCTTACTCCACTTCACTAATTCCTTCTTTTACTCCCTCTGTCCTCTTACTTCTACACTCCCCTTCCCTCATTTTCTCTCTGTTAGCCTCATTCTCTCCGTCCCTTTAGTCTCTCACTCCTCTTCTGTCACCCTCACTCCCTATAACTCAGCCATACTCCCACACTCACCTTCTTTCAGACCTTAACCTTTCCTTTCCTTCCTGTCTCTTTCCTTCTTTTGCTCCTTCACTCTTTTCTCTTCCCTTACTCTCCTTACTCCACTTCACTAACTCCTTCTTTTACTCCCTCTGTCCTCTTAGTTCTACACTCCCCTTCCCTCTTTCTCTCTCTGTTAGCCTCATTCTCTCTGACCCCTTAGTCTGTCACTCCTCTTCTATCACGCTCACTCCCTATAACACAGCCACACTCCCTCACTTATGTTTCTTTCCTCCCTCACTCAGTCTTCTACTCTCACTTTTTCTTTCACTTTCTCTGTCTCTTCACTCCCTTACTCACCTTGTCTCACACTCACTTGCCTTTATCCAGTCTGTATCTCCACTCTTTCCTAAACATCACTGCTCTTTTCTTACCCTTCCACACCCCCGTTCCTTTACTACATTTTCTTCACTTATCCTCATTCCTCATGTTCACTCTCCTTCTCCTCACTCACCTCCCACACTCACCTTCTTTCAGTCCCCCTACTTCACTTCCCTTCCCCTCTCGTCCCTTTCTTTGCTTTCTCACTCATTTTCCTCTCCTCTCTCACTGCACTCCACTTCAGTTACTCTTTTCGATTTTTTTAAGAATACAGCTCTTTTTTGAGAATTGGAGGTAGTTCTAAAAATAACTTTTTTTTCTTCTTTTTTTGTTTTTTTCTCAACAAAAACAAAAACAGGGAATGCAAAACTGCTCAACAGGAGCAAAAAAAAAGAATCAAAATTAGGGCTGGGCACGGCAGTGGTGATTTTCTCTGGTTTGGACAATGTTCATAATACTCTGTTCACCATAACAAAGTAATTCATCACAATCTTTACATTTGATTGTAATTCCGTCAAAACAGGCTGAATATTTGGAATCAGCTGTTCTGGTCGCCCCCTCACCGATGATGCAGTTGCTTCTCCAGTCGAAGTAGAAGCACCATCCCTTGGAGCAACTCGTGTCAGAGCCTTGACACTCTCCCGGGCATAGTTCTGGGGGTGCCTCCTCTGAACGTGCCGAATCATGTTCCAATTTCCAAAAGAGTATTTCCTGGTAGGGTCACCCCGTGAAAGGATAGTATGACAAATTCGGCACTCCACCTTTGAAGCATTTACTTTTTTTTTATCTGCTGATATTGAGAAAAACTTCCATATGAAGTGCTCCTTGACTCTAGGCTGAGGAGCCTCTTCCTCTATGAACCCATCTGAGTCCTCACTGCTCCTGGTGGGTCTAGCAGCCATTATAATTTCAAAAAGGTTGAGCAGCAAAAAACAGGTCTTTCAGTCACAAAAGTGAAAGAAGAAGTGAAGGAAATGGGTGAGGTTTTCTTTCTTTGTAAAAAAACAGTTAGCAACCAATAAAAAGTGGTAATTTAAGGACGCATGACTTGACGCGCTTACGCTGCGCGCACCGGAGCGTTTCCAGGGGCGCTTACGCAGCGCGAACGTAGGCGCTTCTTAGGCCCTTACGCGGCGCCCCTTAATGACGTTTTGGTAGCTTTATGGAAATGCAAAATCATTTTCATTCGGAAAATCAAAAATACTACTTTTATAAGCATGGTACTGAATGTCTTGCGTTATTATGTAGTTTTAGCTTACCGGTGCGCGCACCCTGAGCGCTCCAAGACATAATGATACGGGTGAACTTACCGGTGTGCGCAACCTGAGCGCACCAGGAAAAAATGATTAAAAAAAAGAAATATACATTGAAAAAATAATTTATAAAATTAAATTAATAATAATTAATACGTAGGTTACAAACTCGATATACAAAGGAATTAGCTTTTAAAAAACCTTTCAAATTCACTGAAAAAAACAGAGGTTTAACACTCGTTATAGTTAGGAATTAGCATTTAAAAAAACCTTTGAATTTCACTGAAAAAACCATAGGTTTCACATTTATTTTAGTTAGGAATTAGCATTTAAAAAACCTTTTAAATTCACTGAAAAAACCATAGGTTTCACACCAGTTATAGTTAGCTGAACATTTTACTCATACAAAACCATTGAAATTCCCACGTTATAGTTAGTTGGACTCACTATAACTCGCGCGCCCACAATCCACTGCTTATGATGTCACATATTACATCATTCATGACATGGTCAGTGACATCACTGATGACATCTCTGGCCTCCTTCTTACCTCCAATCAATTTCTCTCAACCCAGCTCCTCCTGCAATGCCTTCGTTTTCCCGTCTGAGTCCATTTACAACTGGACATTATTTGATGACTCTTCCTTCCTGTCCTGTCTGAAAAGTATCAGGTCAGGTTCTCCGAGGGACCCTGTCCCTATGAAGATACTGAAACAACTTGACCTTGAACCTCGGAGATTTCTAATGAGGTTACTTAACATCTCTCTCATTGAATCTCGGGTAGAACAGGACTGGAAACATGCCATGGTCGTCCCCCTGCTTAAAAAATCAGGTGCTGACATCACAAACCTTGCCCACTTCAGGCCTATATCCCTGCTGCCAGCCTGCTCCAAAATATTGGAGCGTCATGTTAACACTCAGCTCAATGAGTTTGTTGAAAACGTGGGATATCTCCATCCATCCCAATCAGGCTTTCGCGCTAATTATTCCACCGAATCCGCACTCCTTGGGGTGACTGAGCGACTCCGACACGGTATCGATAGCGGTGAGACCTTTGCGCTTATTCTTCTTGATTTAAGCGCTGCTTTCGATACCGTGTCTCATTCCATCTTACTGGAGTCTCTCTGCTCCCTCGGTGTTGCTGGACCAGCGCTTGCCTGGGTGGCCTCATTTCTTAATGAGCGCACTTTTCAGGTTTTCTCGAACAAAGCTGAATCTGCGATTTATTCCTCTGCCTACGGCGTCCCTCAAGGGTCTATATTGAGCCCTTTGTTGTTCAATATTTACATCAGACCACTTGCTTCCATCGTAGAGGACGCCGGTCTGTCTATATACTCATATGCAGACGATACGCAGATTGTGTTCTCTTTGTCTAGCAGCAGGACTCAGGAAATTTCTGCCCTCAAAATTGGCCTTTCTCGTGTTGCAGCTTGGATGCAAGCGCATCTGCTAAAGCTCAACGGAGACAAGACCGAGGTGATTATACTGGGTAAACACAAAGATCTGTGGGGCCCTAGACACTGGCCCAGTGACATGGGTCCGTTGCCTATCCCCGTGTCTGTCGCCCGTAACCTCGGCGTCCTGATTGACGACAAACTTTCAATGAGGCAGCAGGCAACAAAGGTCGCTGCAATCTGTTTTAATACCCTACGCTGGTTGCAGAAGATCATATGGATGTTGCCTGAGTCCACTCGAAGAACTGTCGTACAGGCCCTTGTGATGTCTCGTATCGACTATGGCAATGTGCTCTATTTAGGAGCAGATAAAGCCACAATCAATAAACTCCAGGTTGTACAGAACTCAGCTGTGCGTTTGTTGCGCAATGTTCCTCGGAGAACGTCCGCAATGCAAGCTTTGCGCGACCTTCAAGGGTTAAAAATTTCTGATCGTGTGGTCTTTAAAACTCTGTGCTTCCTATTTAAGATTCGTCAGGGTTCTGCTCCCAGTTACCTGCTCAATCTTGCCCAGCCATATCTGCCTGGCCGCTCTCTTAGGTCATCTAACAACAACAATCTTGTGATTCCTAGGATCCGATTGACAAAAATGGGAGGCCGTTCATTCGCATATCTGGGACCCAAGATGTGGAATGCTCTCCCGTTGGCGCTAAAAACAGAAACTAGTCTTTTTGTTTTCCGTAAAAAATTAAAGACTTTTCTGTTCTAAATTCTTCAGTTCTGTTTTTTTCTCTCAGCCATTGCTTGTTTTTTTTTCTTTCTTCTCTAGTCTGTCCCTGGCACCGGGAAACCCATCGCGGGTAGCTGTGCGCAATATAAGTTCAATAAAATAAATAAAATAAATAATATTTACAAGCCCCTTGCGCAATGTTTGACATGGGTGCAAGCAGAAAATGCATGCAGAGTAATACAATTGGCACACAGACAAGAATATGAAATGCCGTGAGAGATGCTTAAAGGGTTTTACTAATGGCATAAATTGAGATAGAATATACAAAAAATAGAGGCATATCTACAAGCCCCTTGCGCAATGTTTAACATTAATTCTGGTATAGAGATAGTGTAATGGTTTCATTGGCATATTTACAAGCCCCTTGCGCAATGTTTAACATTAATGCTGGTATAGAGATAGTGTAATGCCAATTTTATTACTCTGTATGCATTTTCTGCTTGCATCCATGTTAAACATTGCGCAAGGGGCTTTTACATATGTCCCTCTTTTTGTATATTGTATCTCAATTGATGCCATTAGTAAAATCTCTCACAGCATTTCATATTGTTTTCTATCTGCTATTCCTATCCCTCTGCATACATTTACTGCTTGCATCCATGTTAAAGGTAGCGCAAAGCTCTTGTAAAAAAGGAACATATTTACAAGCACAATGAAACCATTAGCACTATCTCTATACCAGCATTGAATTCAAGCATGAGAAACACTTTAAAAAGAAGTCTACCCTATAAGTTAAAAGATACAAACTGTAAGCACACACAGCTAACATTAAAGAAAAAGATGAAAATATAATTCCTTAATTCACATATACACTAAGTGTGATGCTTGTCAAAAATCTTAAAGCCAGTCATTTCAGCAAAAAACATTTAGCATGGTAAATCGTTTTAGGCACAGAGAGTGAGATGACACATACACACAAACAGACAGATGGTGTAGGCAGAGATTGAGATGACACACACATACAAACAGAGAGATGGTGGAAGGAGAGAGTGAGATGAGGCATGCGAAGAGGGAGATGGTGCAGGCAGAGAGTGATATGAGACACACAAAGAGAGATGTGAACTGGTGTTTATAATGTTTAGTTAATGTAATTGCTATGTGCTATGTTAGTAGTGGTCTATAATATGTCACATTTTTCTTTTCAAAAGATTGTAAATATCTACAGAGTCATAATAGATTATGCCTACGAAAGACCGCCAAAAAAGAGTTTATAAGAAAGCTTTATCGACCAAGAGGACTCAATTAGAAGATTCATGCAAAGGACAATCTTCAGAGAAAAGAAAAAATGCTCCTGGTAAGCAAACCAAAGATTTTTTAAGGAAATTGTTAAAATGCAGAAAAAGTCAAGAAAGTGTTTCTACGAAAAAAAAACAAAGTGTTACTAGAAAGAAAAAGCAGAGGTCACCAAAAAATTGTATAATGGTACGAGGAGATCATAGTGTGTCTGGTAATCGTAGGACAAATCAGTTTATTGACATTCGTAGACGAATGTTTCGTAACAGAGTAGTTTTGAATTTATTAAAAAATCTTAAGAAAAATAATAGGAAAACGGCTTTTTACAAGAAAAAGAAAAGAATAGAAAAGTTTGTTGATCAGGCTTTTGAAGTGAAGAGAAAGCTGTATATTTTAGTAATCAATAGAGTTCGTACACTAGCTAAGGCAATCAAAGATTTGAAATCAAAATGTAAGTGGAAAAGAGTAATTAAGCGGACTAAATTTTGTGATGTTTTTTCGGGAGAATGGAAGCATAGTTCAAGTTGTGAGCCATTTTTTAATGAAGAGAGTTACTTTTAAGATAATGTTTTGGTGCATGCAGTTGACACCAGTGGTCGAGCATATGAGGTGAAGGATGGTTGTCAAGTTGAAAAAGAAAAAATTGTGCCTAGAAATGCAGATGAGGTGTTAGCTGATGAAGTTTTAGGGAGACGTCCTAAGGCTTCGGTGTATACTTGGAATTGTAGTAGTATTTGTAGTGAGCGACAGGATTCTATTAATTTGTTTTGCAATTTTTTACGTACATATAGTTAGAAAAGTCTAAAGCAAAAGTTTAAGATGTTGCAAGACTTAGATCCTTGCAGAGTGAGGGAATAAACAGGTTTGCATGGTCATTCACTGGCTTGTCTTTCTAGAATAGTATGTCAGAGTACTTTTCACCATTTTAGGATGTTAGCAGTGCATCAAACTAAAGTGAGGAAAATAGTGAGGAGGTTGTATTATGCAAAAAGTCCAGCACTTAAGCTAAAACAGTTAAACAGTGCTCTTTTGCATGGATCTGAATTAGATGTGAAGAAGATTTGTGAAGAAATAGAGTTTTGTCACTTTGGTGAAAAAGAGGACACTGCCGAAAATGATACAGTAATAGAAAGTAATGTGGAAGAGGATGTACAGATTGTAAGCACTCAAAATTTTGATCATGAAATTACAAAGTTTAAGGTCATTTCAAGTGAAAGGCCAAATCAGACTCGGTTAGTTGATTTATATGTTAAAAGTGAAATGGAAAATAATAATGAATGGAAGGATTTTGCAACTTATTTTTTGGTTGAGAATTGTTTTGATTTGGGTTCTGATCTACGTATTTGTAAATATTGTTATAATAAATTAAATGAAAACAGAGTGCCTGCTAGAGCTGTACACAATAATCTTGAGTTGGTAAAGATTCCGTCTGAATTGATGGGTTTAAATACCTATGAGTGTATTCTGATTCAATGTGTGCATCCTTTTCAGGCTATTGTTTGCATGGATCCTAAGACAGGGAAATTGCCTCCTTCAGATTTACAGAGAGGATTAAACGGAAGAGTTGTTTATTTGCCTTTAGATTTAAAGAAAAATATTGACACCATTGGCGTAGAAAAAGTGGAAGAAGAACCTCTAGTTATTCTAGTTAATGGCGTTCCTACAAAGAGTAAGAAAATCTGGCAAGAATTAGTGGGTGTTGATAAAGTCAAAAAGGCAACGTTGTATTTAGTAAAAAACAATCAGTACTACAAAAATGTATATGTACGAGAAGAGGAAACAACTGTAGGAAAGCACAGTGATTCATCAGCTGGACAGATTGAAAAAGTAGATGTTTCAAGAAGTGAACAGATTTATGAGCATTATAGTGTTCATCCTCTGCATTCCAAAGAAGTAAGGGGGAATGCTATTGAGTTGTTCCAAATGAAACAAGCCAAAGGAAGTCCCATAAGTGTATGGGAAGAAAGCTTGGAAGCTCGTTGTTTTCCTCAATTGTTTCCAACAGGTCAAGGTGGAAGATATGATGAGCGACCTGTTCAAATTCCTGCGTCAGAATACCAGACTTTAAGATCATATGCAGAAGACCCAATATTTCGTCAATGCATTCCATATTTGTTTCATCTTCTGTTTGAGAGTGACTTCTCTGGACTATCTTATGCTGTGAACCATATACTGAAATCTGGAGTACATGTTCAAAATGTTTCGGCAAGGGACTATATGGATAAAGTCCAAGTGGAAGACAGTATTTTGGAATCTCACCTAATCAATCTCATGGCATGTCAGCGTGGTACGAATGGGTATTGGTACCCTTGTCATGGGGAATTGAAATGTATGCTAAGAAACTTAGGAACTCCTACATGGTTCCTCACTCTTAGCTATGCTGAGTATGCCTGGGAAGACTTACTTGAATTTCTTCGAGAGGCAAACATAGAAAATATAGACTTCAAGACACCTGGAGAACTGTGCTCTTTGGATCCAGTTAATGTTTGTAGGTATTTTAATCATCGATTTGAAGCTATGATGTCTTTCATCACAAACAAAAAAAATTCTCCACTTGGAGAGGTTTTGGATTTCTTTTGGAGAAAGGAGTATCAATCAAGAGGTGCTCCTCACATACATATGCTGCTATGGATCAAAGATGCTCCCAAATTTGGAACAGATTCGGATGACACAGTGATGAGTTTCATTGAACAATATTCCACATGTGTTGTTCCGAAAAGTACAGAAGAAGACAATTTACGACATCAAGTCTTACGCTTTCAATCCCATCGCTGTGGAAAGTACTGTCGTCGAAAGTTCAAATCCAAGGAGAAGTTCTACACAAAATGTCGTTTTGGATTTCCAAGACCAGTAATATCTAAAGGAAAAGTGAACAATTTTATGTCTTCACTGCGACATACTGTGACAAGAAAATCACCGAAAAATACGTACAACTTGAAAAGAAATGAAGAGTCCAAATACATAAATGACTACAACCCAGTCATTTTGTCCATGTGGAATGCTAACATGGATATTCAATATGTTGCTGACAACTCTATTGCTGTGGCTTGATATGTAACGTCTTACATCACAAAATCAGAAAAGACGGAACTGGAGGAAATGTGGGAGGATATTTCGCATGAAAAGAGCCCAAGTAAGAAATTATACAGTTACAGTCTGAAGATGTTGTCGCATCGAGAAATTGGAGCATATGAATGTTCAGATCGGTTATCATCAGCAAGTCTGTATGCCAAATCGAGATCCATCATTTGGGTGAGTCTAGGTCTTGCTGCAACACGAAACCGAGTTTTGAAGTCTGGACAAGAAATTGAGTATTTGGTGGAGTTTCAACCAAACAGTACAGATATTTTGAAGACAAACATGTTGGATACATATTATCCAAATAGAAGTAGTCATCTTGAGATCGTTTGTCTCTATGAAGTACTGCAAAGCTATACTTTTAAGAGGCATATGACAGAAGATATCAATAAAGGAGTATATGCTATATTTGGATGTGAAGGATGTCTGGTGAAACAAAGAAAAGGACATTTGATTAATCATTGTAAATTGAGTTGCGAATCTCCTGATAAAAGGGAATTTTACTATTTAGCTCCTTTGCAACTCTTTAAGCCATGGCGTTCAGAAGAGGAACTACTTGGAGATTTTCTCAGTTTTGAAGATTCTTTCAATGCAACTAAGGATACCATAGAATGTCCTGTTTTTTCAAGTTATCTGCAAATGTTGAATGATGAAATACAGCAAGAAGCTATCATTGCAGCAGAGATTGCTAGAGACAGTTCTCAAGACAGTCAGAGTTCTGCTTCGTTGAGTCAGGATCCACTAGGAGGTCCACTTATCCAAAATGAAGCTGCCACTGCCATGGAAGAGGTGGAAAGAGCCTTGGAACAAGCTCAGGAGGATGTAGTTAATTTAGAAGATTTGGAAAATCAACTAAACGTGGAGCAGAAAAAAATATATGATGAAGTCACAGAACACATTGAGCATGGTTTTCGTCATGATAAAAAAGAGTGCTCATGTACGTCATTTGAACCTGTCCGACTGTATGTGAGTGGAGATGCCGGAACTGGGAAAAGTTTTCTGATTAAATCAATTGCAACTTATCTGCAGAAAAGAACAGAGTCATCACTGTCTTGTGTTGTTACTGCTCCAACTGGGTTGGCAGCACATAACATTAAAGGGATTACTTTACATCGTGTATTGATGCTGCCCGTAGAGCATGATAATAAATCACAATACCACAAGCTATCTGGAGAAGCTTGGTGTGAAGTTGGTAGAGTCCTGAAGAAAATGAAACTTCCTATCATTGATGAGGTAAGCATGGTTTCAAATGTGATGCTTGCTTTTGTGCATTTAAGAATTCTTAAAACAGAGTATGATGTGTTATTTGGAGGCAAACACATCATTGTCTTTGGAGATCTACTGCAGCTAACTCCAGTGAAAGTACAACCAATATTTAAGATGCTTACGCATGAAGATACAAGAAAATGCCTAGGAAGCATTGGAAATGTGAATATCTGGTTATATTTTAAATATGCAGAACTGCTTCAAAACATGCGACAGGCAAAGGATGAAGATTATAAAAATATTCTACAAGATGTAAGATGGAAAAGTAACTGAACATGGCAAAGAAGCTTTACAGTCACGATTAATTTCAAATTTGTTTCCAAAGGAAAATATTCTCCCAGACAGAGATTATTTATCAGAAAGTTGCTGAAAACAAAACTGTAATATGCTTGATGCCAACTCCTCGAGAATGTTCAGTCTTCAACAACAAAATGTTAGAGTTAGAACATCAAGAGATTGTGAAACTGGAAGCTCTTGATAAATTAGAGCACAAAGGAGTTACAATTGTTTTGTCAGAAAAGTTGAAATCAAAGTTGGATTCTTTAGAGAAGACAATTTCTAAAACTGCTGGTTTTGAAAAGACTCCATATGTATGTTTACATTGTCGTACAATTTTACGACGGAATTTAAATGTGGAAAGAGGTTTAGTAAATGAAGCAATGGGTCATGTTGTTAATTTTGCGAATTACCGAAATAGAGATGGAATTGAATTTTTGAAAATTAAATTTGATGGAATTGAAGTACAACAGTTTAGTTGTTGTTCAGTTTGATTTTTGCTTGTGAAAGATTTATATGTCCGCCAAAAACAGTTTCCTGTTTCTTTGTCATATGCAGTAACTATTCATAAATCTCAAGGTTTAAGTGTAGATAGTGCTTTGATGAATATTGGAAGTTCTCTCTTCAAGGAGGGTATGGCATATGTTGCTTTATCTCGAGTCAGAACTTTATCTGGAATGTACTTGATTGATTTTGATGAGACAAAGATTAGTGCAGATCTAAATTGTGTAAAGGAATATAATAGGTTAAGAAGAGAGTATGCTCCAAATTTACCTCAATATCCTCTATTTGAAAAGCATGTATTAGGCCGAAAAAGAAGAAATGAGAAAAATTGTAGCAAGGTTGTAGCAAAAAAAAGAAAACTAGATGAACCAGTAATTGTAAGCAGAAAAAAAGAGGATTCTGTTGAAGATATTGTTGGATTTCAGTTTGAGAACAGTTCTGGTGTCAACTGCTAAGCTAAAGTAGTGGTTAATGTTGTTCTTTTTCTCCAAAGTTTGCAAAAACAGATTGTTGAAAATCGGGATCAAAGTTTTTGTTGTTTGTTGAATACTGTGTTTGAGAAATGTAGCACTGATAGAACAAATATAGAAAGTGTTTCTGATATTCGAAATGATTTAGACATATGTTCTGGTATAACTCAATTTTCTCAGGATATTCAGCAAGATTGTCAGGAATTTCTAATGTACATGGTTGTTGGATAGCAAGAGGAAGGTATAGATGTTGAAAATCTTTTTAGCCTTTCTTATAAATGGCAACATGTCTGATATAATTGTTCCTTTTCAAGTAGTACAACAGTAGATACCAAAAGATTTATATATTTGACTTTACCAGACTGCAAATCAGTGTCTTTTAATAATCTAGTTAGAGCAGCTGATCAAAACATGGTTTGTACCCAATGTAACTGTGCAATGCTATCAACATTATTTATACAAAGTTATGGACAGTACGTAATTTTAATGTTCAAACAATGTAGACCTGATGGAACTAAATTAACAACTTTAATCAAAAATGTTGTGGCTTCTCAATTATCAATTTCAGGAAGAACCTTTGTAACAGTAGCAATTATTTTCCATGATGGCCCTTCAACAACATCTGGACATTATACAGCTTATTTAAAATGTCAAAACGGTTGGACTTATTGTAATGATACTGTTTTGACTTTCAAAAAACGTTTGCCTTAAAAAATTCTTACCTAGTGTTTTTACAACCTAAATTTTAGGAAAAGTAATTGGCCTAGAAAGATTGGAGCAATTAATAAAAGTTAGTCATCAGGATACTATATGATGTTCAGATTCTGATAGTTTACTGGTTGTTTAAGGTTTTATGGACATGATACACATCCGTATCATTGGGTGGAGATATAAATATTGTAAGGTGTTACGAAAGACGTTGCAGCTTTTCATGCAGAAGGTCGGGAAATGGAAGGTCGAGAGTATTATTAAGTATTTTCCAAAACAAGGAATTTTTACGTACTATTTGGCCATGTGGGAAAGTACATCAATGAAATGTTTCTCGGGTAAATGTTGATAATATTTGTTTTTACATAAGTTTGTATTGATACTCAATTGATTTTCAAACAACGTTTGCCTTTTGAGTTAACAAATTCTTACATAGTGTTTTTTAGAACCCAAATTTTAGTGAATGTAATTGGACAATGAAGATTGGAGCAGTTAATAAAAGTAAGTGTGTTGTTCAAAATAAGTTTGTGAGTGAAAGTGATCAAGATAATTAGTAAACTGGTAGTTGTCACAGAGGTAGTATAAGTGTATCACATAGTGAGTGATATCAGTATTATAGGAAATGTTTATCAAGAGTAAGTCAGAGGTGTAAATATAATTATTGTTAGATGATGAAATAGATGTTGGACTTTTCATTCCGAAAGTCGGGTAAATGGAAGTTTAAAACTACTATTAAGTAATTTCTGTATACCATTTGGCCATGTGGAAAGGTATGTAAATGAAGAATACGTATTTCGGGTAAATGTGATTAATATCTGTTTCTATATCACTTTAGTTTGAGAGTATAATAATGAGATACTGTATCTTAGAAATTGCTGTTTGGAAGAAAACATGTAAGATATGTTTTTTTAAGTTTTATGGGTTTTTTAAACACAAATATTTTGATTGTGTTTTTTTTGCCCGCTGTGATATGATGAATAGTATTGAACTCACTGTTTTTAGTGAAAATCAATATATTCTGAGAACAGCAAAAATAAACCATATAACATGTTGTACAAGTTAATTTGCATTTTGTATTGTGAAATATATATTATAACTGATTTCTTTACTCTCTGTTACAGATATTACATTTATAAGGTAAGTACGACTAATAAAAAATATATTTTCATTACTTTTTTATTTCTGTTTCTCTCTATCCTTCCCTTACTGCCTCTCTCTTAACCTCACTGCTTTCAACCCTTCAGTTTCTCACTCACTTTCTCTTATGTTAACTCCCTTTAACTCATCCACATTTTGTCACTGACTTTTTTTGCTCCTTCACTCAGTCCCCTTCTCTCACTCTTTCCTTCACTCCCTCTATTTCCTCACTCTTTTACTCTTCTTGTCTCATGCTCACTCACCTTTATTCATCCTCTATCACCTCTGTTTCATCAAACTTACTGTCATTCTTTGACCCTACGTCACCCCGTTCCCTTTATTGTGCTTCCCTTACTTATCCTCATTCGCTATACTACACTCCCCTTCTTCTTAGTCTTCTCACCCACTCATGTTAAGTCAGTCCCTCTGTTTCACTCCCATTTACCTCTCTTTCCTTCCTTTGCTCACTCACTAATTCCCCTTCTGTCACTCACCTAACTGCACTTCAAACACACCTTCATATAACTCCCTGTGTCCTCTTACTTTCTCTGTACTCTTCTATCACTCCCTCTCTCTTAGACTCACTGTTGTTAACGCACCTGCACTAATTCCCCCTTCCCTCTCCCTCATTTTCCTTCCCTAACTCCCCTTCTCCTTTCTTGTTTCCCTCACTTACCTTTTCTCAGTTCCTCTGATTTACTCCCCTTCACCTCTCTTTCCTTCTTTTGCTCCCTTACTCATTAGCCTTCCCTCACTCACCTTAGTCCACTTCACTTACTCCTTCTGTCACTCCCTTTGCACTCTGATATCCTCACTTCTCTTTCTTCACTGTCTCTCTGTTAGCCTTGCTTCCTCTGTCCCTTCACTGTCTCACTGCCCTTCCCTTACACTCACTCTCTTTAACTCACCCACACTCCATCACTTGTTTTTCTTTGCTCCCTCACTCAGTCCCCTTATCTCACTCTTTCCTTCACTCCCTCTGTGTCCTTACTCCCCTTGTCTCACGCTCATTCGCCATCTCTCTTTTGACTGTGCTATGTCTTCATTTGCTTGTTCCATGTTTCTCTGAGTGTGTTCCATCTTACCCTCTGTTTGCACAATATATGCATGTGCGTGTGTCATCTTACCCTTTGCTTGCACCATATCACCCTCTACTTGTTCTATCTCACTCTCTGCCTGCACCATCTTACTCTCTACCTGTGGCATGTGTCCCTCTGCATGTGCCATCTATCTTTCTTGACTCTTAATCTCCTTCCTTCTCTCTTGTATTGTGAAATATATATTGTATGCATTATAATTTATTTGTTTCTTGTGTTTTACAGATATTATATTTTTAAAAATAATTTCTTTAAGTTTTTTATATCTTAGAAGGTAAGTATAAGAAATAAAAAACTTTTGTCGCATCAGTGTCTAAGTTTTCATTATTTATAAGGTAAGTATGAGAATCAAAAATAAGTTTGTTATCACTCTCTTATTGTGGCAGAATAACTGCCTCACTCTTTCTCAGTCCCTTGCTCCCTCTCTCTCTACATGTGTCTCCCTTACAGTTAATCTTCTTTGCTCTCTCTTTCTACCACTCGTCCTATTTAACTCAGTCAGTTTCCCTCTTTCTTTATTTTGTTAGGTTTGATATTATTCTCCTTCCTTCACTCTGTTATCCATTTCTTACCTGTTAGTAAACCTTCATTTATTGGCACTGCACTTCCTCCAGTGCACTTCCTTCTCTCTGTTTCTCACACCTCTTCCCTTTTATGTTCACTTTTGTTTACACTTCTTTGTTTTGAAAACAGTGCCACAGGCCCTTAAATATTTGTTAGTTACCACTGAATACTATACAGCCTCAAGGCCCATTGGAATCAATGGCAATTACTGAATCAGTAAATACTGATTCGGTAAAATGACTGAATTATACAGATTTGGTCATTTGAAAAGACAAATTACATACATCCCATTTACCTACTCTTAAATATTGAAGTGGTATGATTTGGGTCGCGATGTAGGTAGGCATTTACCGGTCGGTAACGGCTGAATTTGGCCGTTACCGACCGGTAAATGCCTTTTCCTATGTAGGAGAAATGTATTCACAGATTTGGTATTTTTACCGATTCTGTATTTACTGAATCGGTAAAATTACCGAATAAGTAAATACAGACTCGGTAAAAATACCAAATCTGTAAATTCTAATGTAGGTAGCACTGTTGATAGTGCTTGAGGCATCTAAGAATTCGTTATTTACCACTCAATACAATTGGGTGGTTAATAAGGAATTACTGTGTACATGCACATCTGTGCATGTACACCTGTGCCATGTGGCACACACACATTCCCTAAGGGCATGTATGTGTGTCACATTGTACACAAGCCAAAAACAGGGGTGCTACAGGGTGTCAAAGTGACACCCTGTTCCCCCTGGCAGGATTCGGTATTTACCGATTCGGTAATTACCAAATCGGTATTTTCCATGGATTCCTATGGGCTTCAAGGCCCATATGAATCAATGGCAAATACAGATTCGGTAATTATCGAATCGGTAATTAACAAATTTTACGGAATCGGTAATTAATTCTGTAAAAATACCTACATCCCCATTGCCAGTTCCTAAATACCGAATCGGTATGATTCGGTATTTAAGAAGTGGTAATCTGGGATTACCTACATCGGGCCCTCGGTATTTATGAGTAGGTAAATCGAGATTACGTACATCTGGCCCATTGAGTTGTAACATATTTATATACATATGTTACATTTCAGTGCATTGGAAGTAGTACAGTATACTATAGGTAAACACCTTATAGGTTTATGCTGGACCACATTCTTATAGTTTTGCACTTCTACTAGCAATCAGTGTGTGCGTATGTAGTAACTGGTATTGGTGTGTCAATGGTTTCAAGAATGGTAGTCTGTGTGTAACACCGGGTGTATCAAAGGTTATATTAGAGTGTGAAGAAGTGCATCGTATTATCACATGAATTATATCATCAGTGATCTGATCAGTGATGTCAATTGAGATGTCATCAGTGATGTCATTTGAGATGTCATCAGTGATGTCACTGACCGTGTCATGAATGATGTAATATGTGACATCATCAGCAGTGGATTGCAGGTGCGCGAAATATAGTTAGTACAACTAACTATATAGGAGCAATTTCAATGGTTTTTTAAATGCTAATTCCTAACTATATATGACCTGAAACCTATGGTTTTTTCAGTGAATATATATATTACCTACTGGCGGTCGCCATTAGGTATATATAGTTAGGATTTTTTCTCTATGGGATTTTTGAAAATTCTATGTCTAATAACTTTGGTGTTTGTGGACGGAATTGGCTGAAAGTTTCAGGAAAATTGAACATTTTGTTTCTGAGCAGCCCCTGAAAATTTGGGGGGGGTTCGTCAAGGGGGGGCCGAGAAAAAAGGGGGGTCCCAAAACGTGTTTTTAACATTGAGTTTTCCATAGGGCAGTTGGCCTCACTTTTAGCCCGAACGGCTGAATGGATTTGCACGAAACTTGGCAAAATTGTAGGGACTGGTAGCCCGATGTGCCTTTGCTAGGTCTCAATATATGTGTTCCAGTGGATTTTGAGAAATTAACGTTCAAAAAAAGATATATATCTGTAACAGCGGACCAGGCAGCGCTCCGGTTCGCGAACTTTACGCGTTACGGAGCTTTGTGAAGCGAAGCTGATTGGTTCTCCGGCGTCTGTAAACATTCCAAACAGTCCGTAGCGGCCGCCATCTTGTCTCTCGGTAGGATCGAGAGACAAGAGGAGGCCAAAGCGAAGGGGCAAATGACCATAAGGGGGCATAGTAGATCCTCCCTGACCCTCTAGGTTTGATGTGGAGGTTTTAAAAGGGCCCCGCGGGGCAAAATAAAAAATAATAATAATAATCGAACGGCTGAATGGATTTGCACGAAACTTGGCAAAATTGTAGGGACTGGTAGCCCGATGTGCCTTTGCTAGGTCTCAATATATGTGCTCCAGTGGATTTTGAGAAATTAACGTTAAAAAAAAGATATATATCTGTTACAGCGCTCCGCTTCGCGTACTTTTCGCGTTACGGAGCTTTGCGAAGCTGATTGGTTCTCCGGCGTCTGTAAACATTCCAAACAGTCCGTAGCGGCCGCCATCTTGTCTCTCGGTAGGATCGAGAGACAAGAGGAGGCCAAAGCGAAGGGGCAAATGACCATAAGGGGGCATAGTAGATCCTCCCTGACCTCTTAGGTTTGATGTACCATTTTGCCAAGTTTGGTGTAATTCCGTTCAGCCATTCAGGCTGTAGACGTATGTAAATGTCCTATGGAAAATTGCATGGGGAAAACACATTTGAAAGTGTTGAAATTTAGAACCAATTAAAATGTTACTTTGGTTTTGTATTTGTGTGTGATGAAAGTTAATTGGTTATGTATATATCTAAAATGAGAGGAAACCACAGCCATTTTGTGATACTACTGTCTGAGGTACATTTGTGAGGAATTTTTGGTGGTCAATTGCTGGTGTTTGATTTACACAGTACTAACACTTCTCCTACTTTTAAAAAGGTGAGTTGTTAATTTGTAAGGGGAACTATGTTGTACACTTGAAGATAATTTGAAAAATGTTTTCTGTTATTTATTTACAGTCCTTCTGTTATACTAAATACTTGATAAAGTTAGTTTTATATTATGTATTACTAAAAACGATAAATGAAAGTGATTATTTTTTTCTGCAATTTACAACAAGCAATTTCAAAATAAAATGGCTCACAATGAAGAGACCGTGGCAATTTCTTTTGAATTATCCACTACATGTATTGAAATTGAGAGCACCAATAATGAAATATTGTCACAAGGAGGAGATGACTTGAATGATTTTTTGGATCAATCTGTTGATGGCGAATTTATCGAATGTTTGGAGACCATAGAGTTAGAAGAATCATCATTGCAGACTTTTCATGAGGAGATTCCAGATGAGATGATTGAAGAGGAAATTCCTGATGAGGACATGTTACTAGTTCTTTCAAATTTTGAAAATTCAGAAGAATAAATTTATATTTAGAAATCAAAAATTGTTTGAGACATTATTCATTTTTATTTTTAATTTATGAGGTTGTAGCGAAGTGATTGTAGTATAAAATGAGACTTATAGTATAGAGTGCAACATTTTTATGTTACATGGTAAGTTTACTCATATTTACTTTCCTTCTCCCACTATATTATCTCCAATGTGTATTTGACATCTCTTCTTCATCTCCGGCCTCCTTTCTCTCACTGTCTGTCTCTGATGCATCTTATCGCTGCCATTTTGTGTAATTACAGAAGAGAGTAAAAAAAAATAGTTCGGAACGTGAAAAGGGGGCAAAGTAGAGTACCCCTCACCTCCTAGGCCTTCTCAGGCGGTCCCAAAAGGATCAGTTTCTGCTTTCCTGAGAGATTATGGTATGAGTTCCATATACCACAATAACTTGCATTACAATATGCAAGATATCTATCTCCTATTACCAACTTTTGGAGATATTCACGCTAAGCGCGAATATTTCCAAAAACTAACACCTGCCCTGAGCAGTTCTTAGCCATGTTATCCAATGGGAGGTGGATAACATGGCTAAGAGCATTAGCTCGGTAATGCATGAATATCGCTGACTTTTTAGCGATATTCATGCATTGCGGCCGTTTTTTATCGCATTTGCGATAAACCTTGATAATAGCAAGGTTTATCTTCGATAATTTCTGACGATGCTTAGCGGTAAAAAATTCGTTGCTAAGCATCGTTAGCGATAAATATCGCTTAACTTTGGTAATATGCACCAACGTCTGTTAACGTTCGATTCGAAGGAAATGAGGAAGTGTTGAAAAACATTGTCTGCGCCATCTTGCCTTTTTTGAAATGCCACACTTTTGTCATGCACGGCAGCCATTTTAGATGCCTTGACCAGACCCACTCTCTGCACGCTGTCGATCCTTAGCATGGCTCCCCACCTTCGCAAGCATCTTCCCCAGGCACTCGTCACCCCCGTTCTCTGTGTTATGCATGGGCAATAAACCTCCCCCCATCTGCGCTGCTCTTCCTTGAGAATCACACTCTGTGCCCGCCCGACACCTCCCTTTCGCCCTATTCACTACTGCACCCTCTGACACTCCTCTTCCTCTGTGTCCGATTGTCCAGGCTATCAGCTAGCCCTGCAGATGTAGTTTATGGCCCCAGCTGTAAAGAATCACCCCTCTTCAAAGGAGTTATAGTAGATCAAGGCCCACACCCGATGAGATCCGTCACACCACACGTGTTCCTACTATCTGAAAACCATCCTGTATTGTGATTGGGGAGGGGACCGAGCCTGAAGCGGAAGATTCCAGGGATGACTCTTTGTACATCAAAGTTTTTACAATTATGTGTCATATTAAAAATATATAGCACTCCAACAAAGTAGTAGGGTTATAAAACTTTAATAACTTATAAATATATACAACAAAACAAAAACAGTAAAAACATTTAAACAACGAAGAGACCGTGGCAATTTCTTTTGAATTATCCAATACATTTATTGAAATTGACAGCACCAATAATGAAATATTCTCACAAGGAGGAGATGACTTGAATGATTTTTTTGATCAATCTCTTGATGGCGAATTTATCGAATGTTTGGAGACCATAGAGTTACAAGAATCATCATTGCAGACTTTTCATGAGGAAATTCCTGATGAGGACATGTTACTAGTTCTTTCAAATTATGAAAATTCAGAAGATGTTGCCTGGGTGCCGCACTGATTTGGGTATCCGGCGTGGGGCGTCCCGGGGGGTGGATTGTCAGTAGCGGTCTGTTGTGCGAATAGTTCCAAGGCAGCAGAAAGCGCTGAAATCTGGATGTCACGAAGGTGATGTCTAGTAAGTTGCCGCCCAGCAAATAACGGCGTGGGGCGCCGCGGGGGTGAGTGAGTCCAGTAGGCACCACAGCTATACTTATCGGCATTGCAGAATTACTGCTGGGGACAATGCCTGTGCTGTAGCAGGGTCACAGCAGAAACAAAAAGGATTCTGTTGAAGATGTTGTTGGTTTTCAATTTGAAAACAGTTCTGGTGTCAACTGCTATGCTAATGTAGTGGTTAATGATTTGTTTTCTCTAGAAAATGTAAAAGAGGGGGAGGCAGTCCATAGTTCCGGTAAAAGGGCAAAGGAAAGGATCGGTGGTTTGAACTATCAGTCAAAAAGGGGAGGGGGTGCAACAATTTTTCCTACCGGGTCACACTGTGCTTTCACCGGAACTGAGGTCTGCAGGATTCTAGTCATTCAAACTGAGGCTGGTGGCAGCATGGGAGCGCCGACGTCCCGCGGATACAGTTTCGTCACTCCACGGGCGATCATGGCAGTCATTCCCCATCGGGGGTGTCTGCGGGGGTCGGAGACTCCCGCGGCTCCTCTAGAATCTTCAAGGTCGTGGAGGACTACGGTGGTGGAGTCAACCAGTGACCGGGCCATTTCTTTATGCTGGGCCCGCTCTTGCCAGGTCGACCGCCATTTTGAGAGTTCGGTAGCTACTGGCGATCGCGGGGTCAAATGAGCGGACGGGCTCCACCCTGCCGGGCGAGACGTTGCAGCATCGCCACAGTGGAAGAACCCTTTTCCGGGCGCCTGGAGCGCTGAGGGTGCAGCTGGGAAGCCTTCACCTGGGGAGGCGGGAGAGGCCTGTTCGCATCGTCTCTCCCTCCCAGTGCACCCCACGGCGTCTCGCTTGACATTTGTTATGGCCGGACCAGGCGATGAGGATGAGGGGGGGGGTCGGAGGCATGTGCAAGACATCCCCCCCCCAGTGTTGTCGCAGCCATTATAAAAGAAAGAAGAAATGTCCCGTCCGTCTTTGGGCCGCACCTCCGGTGGATGGCGGCCGGACGCCCTTTGCTCTGGCCCCATGAACGGGTTCCTTGGCTCATCGGCTGCAGCCGGATCCCGTCGGCCCCAGCCCCCGGCCGTTGGTGGCCGGACCGGGAGAGAGTGTGGAGGGACAACCTGCAACTCTCAAGGGCCACCGCGGCCGGACTGGGAGAGAGAGGGGAGGGTCGAGGACACGGACATTCCCCCCCCTGAAACTCTCCAGTGTTGTCAATCCCCCTGGCCGGGTCCCGCTGGCCTCGGCCTCTCCTCCGGCTACACCCTACGTGATGATCTCCTGGCCGAGGCGTGGCAGCAGGACCCGCCTTATATGTGTTGCTTCCGGCTGGGCGTAGCCGAAAACCTGTTGCCCTTTGGAAGTTTCTAGAATGGGGCGGATGTCTGCTGACTTCTATCTTTCCCAGTTTGCCGTTATTTGGCCGTGGCAGGCGGTGGGACAGACACGTTTTGGGGCAGTGAGGGGCGATGTTTTCAGGTTTCTTATTACGGGCTTACTTCTAACGTTTCTTGTTTCTAGGACAATAATAGGTTTTATCATTACGTATTGTTATCGTTTCTTTGTTTGTTATTTAATAAAAAGTTCATCAGTGGCCTACTGATTTTCGTTTTCCTATTCTTTTCTTTCCAGGTTGTTTCATGCTAAAGTTTCTGTTAACAGGATACAGTGATCACTTCGTTATTATTGCATATGTCCTTTTCACTAGGGGTGCTCCCTGGTCGGGCCAGATGACCTATCTCTAGTAAATGGTCCGGGTGAAACAGGTGCATCAATCAGTGGGGAGTAGATAGGCATGACAGATTACAACGGGGGAGAAAGGTCCGCATTACGTACCCTTTCACTACTTGCAAAGATTTTCCTACGTTTATTTGCAAACAGGGAATACCTCCAAAAAGAACTAATTCCCAAACAGTCAATGTTCGGACAATCAATCAATCAGTGAGGAAAGAAATAGGTACGACGTGTTAAAGGCTTGCGTTACCTACCCTTCACTATCTGCAAAGGGAGAGAGAATATTCCTATTCTTCCTCGTTTGCAGGCAGAGAAGATCCTTAAGAGAACCAACTTCGAACAATTCAATGCTCGATTCAAACAATCAACAAGGGGTACTGTGAACAGAAATGAACGCCGCTTATGTACATACACATTGCTATTTTCAACAGGTTGTTCCTAATGTTTCTATTTTAGCGAGGTCAAAAAGAGATCCCATTAGTGGCCTACTGATTTTGCTCGATTCCTTTTGTTTTTTTACACAATTTTTCGCTATCTGCAAAGACTAAACAGAGTATTGCGACTCTGTGCTTGTTTGTAAATAGAGAATGAACCAAAGAGAACAATCAATCAAATGGAGAGAGAAGCAGGCACGACGGATTACAACGGGGGCAAAGGCCTGCGTTAACTACCCTTCACTATCTGCAAAGAGAGAGTACTCCTAATAGAAATGAGGGGTGGGGGGCAGCATTCAAAGCAGATCAGTGTGCATAAACACGAAAATGTTTTTACTTACCACGTACTTGACATTCGACAGTGTATGATATTTGCTATTAAAAAACCATTGAAATTCACTGAAAAAAACATAGGTTATAGACCATATATAGTTAGGAATTAGCATTTACAAAACCTTGAAAATTCACTGAGAAAACCATAGGTTATAGACCATATATAGTTAGGAATTAGCATTTACAAAACCTTGAAAATTCACTGAAAAAACCATAGGTTATAGACCATATATAGTTAGGAATTAGCATTTAAAAAACCTTATTTTACTCACACAAAACCATTGAAATTCCATATATAGTTAGTTGCACTAACTATATATCGCGCACCCGCAATCCACTGCTGATCATGTCACATATTACATCATTCATGACATGGTCAGTGACATCACTGATGACATCACTGATGACATCTCAAATGACATCACTGATGACATCAATGATGACATCTCATTTGACATCATTCTTGTGCTAATACGATAAACCTCTTCAGAGTCTAATATAACCTTAGATACACTCAGTGTATACAGACACTCACACACTGTCACTCATCCATGGAGTTACTCACACACCTAGTCAGTCATGCAAATAAACAATCTCACCTCCATTTCTTCAACTATACAGTTATACACACCTTACTTATTCAAACATATACTAACACATATTTACTCTCTTATACAATCCCTGATACAAGTTCACAATGATCCATACAACCACTCACACATTCAGTGGCTCTCATGCACAGTTATTTATATATGCCAACTCTCACATGTACTGTGTTTTACATATGTACTTACTATGACATGTAGCATTGAGATATCCATTCACTCATTAATACACTCATGCACACAGTCAACTGCCCATGTAGCTGTTTCCACATGCACTCTTGAACTCATACACCTAGTGAATCAACTGCTCACACATCTATGCACAGAGTCACACACCTCCCAGCCACCCCTACACAAACTCAATCTCCCATACAAATATTTGGGCAACCAATCAATAACACATATAGCCTCTCGTATAGCTAATGATCAACACATGCAGCAGTTTACATCACAACAGACATTATGATGCACAAATTAAGACAGTTTAGTCACTAACCCATGCATTCAGTGAGACACATTTAATCACTCACTCATACAGTCAGTCACGCACCTACTAAATCCTTCATCCAGACACTTATACATCCACTCATTCTTCAATATGTAAGACATATTTTAACTTTACAGAAACATACAGTCACTGGATGTTGTCATCAGTGATGTCATCAGTGATGTCATTTGAGATGTCATCAGTGATGTCATCAGTGATGTCACTGACCATGTCATGAATGATGTAATATGTGACATGATCAGCAGTGGATTGCGGGTGCGCGATATATAGTTAGTGCAACTAACTATATATGGAATTTCAATGGTTTTGTGTGAGTAAAATAAGGTTTTTTAAATGCTAATTCCTAACTATATATGGTCTATAACCTATGGTTTTTTCAGTGAATTTTCAAAGTTTTGTAAATGCTAATTCCTAACTATATATGGTCTATAACCTATGGTTTTTTCAGTGAATATATATATATATCTATATATATATATATATATATATATATATATAGATATATATATATATTAAAGCTCGTCAGTCCTCCCTCACAGCTTGTAAAAGAAGACTTAAGCACTCCGGGTACGGCAACAGGGTTTATTCAAAGTCTACGGCAGAGATGACAGACGCGTTTCAGACAAAAGTCCTTCCTCAGTGTCAGCAAGATGCTGCTCACGGCTCATTTTTGTAAACGCCCTCGTTGAAACTGAGAGCGGACAGGATTTCAGTACTTGCACATTTCATACGAAACGCTGGTAAAACGTGGCAGCCATTTTACATATTTTTAGATGCAATCGTATAAATAACATTTTTCATTTGGCAAATGCCTTAGATCTATGTCTGCATATTATGTACTTTTTATAGAGGCTAATGACCACTGCCAGAAATCAATAAAATATCGCCGTGTATTGGCATTGCACTGGCTGAATTTACCAAAAGTATTTTTTTTTCTCAAACATCAAATACGTAACCCTTTGCACCGTAAACTTAAACCGGGGGCAAATTGCAATCCAGCCGTGTATCGGCATAGCTCTGGCATCACAAAACATAATGTGTTCCGGAGATAAAGTTACAAGAAATTCATTCAATCGAGCTTCTAAAAAGCTCAAAATTAAGAAAGACATACTTTGCATTATCTATTAGTATAAAGCATAATACCAGTTTTCATCGTTCTTATTTGCGGTATTCAGTACTCACACTGTGAGTAAACATATAAACATTTGAGAATGATAATGTAATAAGAAAAAAAGATTGAAAAGCTAAGAAGGAAGATGAAAATGCCTTGTCTAATGAACACAGATTCAGAATCACATTAAGACATTTCATTACATCAGGAACATTTCGGACATGATCTATCACAAAAGAAAGACATAATCAAGGTGAGATTCAAGGATCATCTCCCCAGATGTACTGTTAGTTCTTCCCCTGTATTGAGCCCAGATGGATTCCTAGTTTGTAAATCTATTATAAATCTGGACTCCAGTCTACGAAGACTCAACAATCTATCTCCCCCTCTAGGATGCAGGGGTACATGATCAATGCCATAGTAACGCAGCAATTCTCTGTTGCTGCCATGTACTTTGGCGAAGTGTCGAGCAACCAGGTAGGTTGCGTCCTTGTTGGTGATTTCCCTTTGGTGTTCCAATATACGGAGTTTTACGTTGTTAATTGTACCACCGATATATTGTAATCCGTAGGGGCAGACCAGACAGTACACTACATATGGAGTCGTGCAGGTGATGAATTTATTGATCATTCTGGGTTTGCTAAGACCCGGAACATTGTATATTAATGTCCGCCTACTGTTCTCACAGGCACGGCATTTTCCACAAGGAAAGAACCCCCTCATATCTTTCAGAGTACCAACAGGTTTAGGATGAAGCGGCATGAGATGACTTTGTACAAGATTATCCCTTATTGACTTAGATTTCCTAAACGTCAGCAAAGGTTTTTCTGGAACATCACCCCCTATTATGGGATCCGTACGGAGTATGTGCCAGTTCTTTGTGAGAATTTGTCTTAATTTGTTTGCTTCATCAGAGTAGGTGGTAATCATACGAAATTTGGTATTCAAATCTGACTCATCGCTGATCTTGGACGTTTGTGCTAGTAGATGTTTCCTAGGAATTCTCAATACTCTCTTGAAGGTATCATCCAACAGAGATTGGTCATATCCTCTAACCAAAAATCTAGCTACACATTCCTTGGCTGCTAAGATGAAATCAGCTTCCAAGGAGCAATTTCGTCTTAATCTTAGCAGTTCCCCGTAGGGGATGCTACGAATCAGACTGGGGGGGGGTGGCTACTTCCAGCATGTAATATGCTGTTGCCGGCTGTCGGCTTTCTATATAGGGTCGTCTCCATCCTGCCTTTGTGGACAAAAACCCTTAGATCAAGGTAGTGCACCTCCATCTCACTTATGTCAAATGTAAACCTTCGGTTCAATTCATTATGGTTGAGATCCTCAATGAATTCCTCTGCCTGTGTGGTGGAGCCCCTCCACACTAGGAAGAGGTCGTCGATATATCGACGCCATACAACGATGTGCTTGGCCCACTGCTGATTTTCACGAGCTAGGGCAACCTGCTCCTCCCACCAGCCTACGAAAAGGTTCGCATAGCTGGGGGCGAAGCAGGTTCCCATCGCCGTGCCACTGGTTTGCCTAAATAGATCATTCTGGAAGAGAAAGATATTATTTCTTAAACAGAAATTCAAACATTCTATTAGCATCTTTCCATGAACTACATATTTGGCTGATCTTTTATCCAAAAAGTATTTTATGGCGTCTATACCGTGATCATGTTGTATACTAGTATAGAGGTTGGCTATATCCAGAGTGATCAAAACATATGATGGATCCCAAACAATTTGATCGATTTGTCCGATAAAGTCCTTAGTGTCTTTAACATAAGATTTTAAATCAAAAACAAAATCAGAGAGAAAACAATCAATGTATATAGATAGATTTTCCGTCAGACTTCCCTTCGAAGAAACGATGGGTCGTCCCGGTGGATACTGAGGGTCTTTGTGGACCTTTGGTAATTGATAAAAGGTCGGAATCACAGGTTCTGGATTTCTTAGGAAAAGAAATTCATCCATATCTAACATCGATTTATTACGCCATTTAGTCAGGAGATCGTGATAAGCCTTCATACTGTCTTTATATTCTTCTTTTATTATCTTCTGATAATTTCTTGGGTCTTGAAGCTGTCTCAATGATTCCTGACAATATTGGTCACGAGTTAGTAAAACCACATTGCCCCCTTTATCTGAGGGTTTCACAATTATCTCCTTGTTGTTGTTTAGATTGGAGAGGGCATCAGTTTGTGCAATGGTTGAGTTATTCCTTTTCTGCGTTCTTTTATTGTTTGAAAGTCTGTGATTTATGAGATCTTGCGTCACAGCCTCTGCAAAAGTATCTATTGCGTCATACGGCATCTGTGGATTGAACTGAGATGGAGCCTTAAAATTTGTTAATGGTGATTGTTGCTCGATGTTTTCCACATTTGGTGTTATAATATCTCCAACAGTCTCTACCAGTTGTTCGGTTCTCAGGTCCTCCAGTACTTGTGCCGTATGAAGATCCTTGATGGTTAGAATGTCTGTAGGACATGCTGTGATTTTTTTTCTAGTTTTCTTCATGCCTTCAGATTGAGGTTTCATTTTATGAAACTTATGTAGTTTGATCTTACGGGTCAATTTGAACAGATCAATACGAGTTTGAGTGTACTCTAGTCCTTTATTGGGGCAAAAGCTCAGCCCTAATTGCAAAGTGTCCTCCTCCTCCCGTGTTAACACCTGATCAGTCAGGTTGACAACCGTCGGACTAGAGTCTACCATTTCTTCCCTCTCTTCTTGCGGATAGTTTGAGCTGCCGCTCTGCCCCTTCCTCTTCCTCTGCCAGCCACCTCGTCGGGTTCTCCGTCGTTTTCTGGTGGCTTCAGTTTGCCCCCTCTGAGCCACGTACTGCGGGTGAGGTCGAATTCCAAATGAAAAGGTGTCTTTCTCACTTCCTTGCTTGATGTTGGCCTCTCATCTCCTGATAACTCTTCTTACGTCGCTGAAGATTCGGAAGTAGGGGGTGGTTCTATCGGTACGGTACTTTTCGTCTTATTGAGGGCTTTGCGAGGACCGTCGAATTTCTTTGAAAAGGTAAGAATTCTTCCTTGAGTGTAATCACGCTCATCTCTCTCGAACTTTTCTTGCTTTCGCTGTCGTATCTTAAGTTCATATTTGACCAAACGTTTCTTCATATCCTCTCGTAGTTGTGTTAATGTTACTGAATCAGTTTCTTTGGCAATCTCAAGTTCCAGGGAGGCTATCTCATCAATGGCTTTCACTCTATCGCTCCAAGCAAATTTTACGAGCAACTCGAGCATGGCTTTACAGGATGCTGCTGTGAGTCCAGCCCATTGTTCCAGAAGCATGGGATCAGGACTCTCATATGCAGGCACCGTGTATATGCGAAGCCCCCTAGGCACTCGATCCACATCGATATAATTTTGTAGAGAGGTGGCCTCCCACCATTTGCGTATCTCTCTCTCACTTATTATATATATATATACTATTCTCACTCCAGTCTTTGCAACACTAGATAAAGTGATGAACATCTGAGGGGTTATATTTACTACTCCCACACCAGTCTACACAACAGTAAGGAAAATGGTTGGACTTACTACTCCCAAATCAGTCTACACAACAGTGGAGAAAATTTTGGAATTTACCTACTCCAGTCTAAGGAACAGCAGATAAAGTTGAATACTATATAGGGGTTAGACTTACTAATCCCACTTCTATAGGGAAAATATTGGACTTAAATGGAGTTAGCTTTACTATTCCTATAAACATCACAAGAGGGCGGATTTGCTATAACAGATCTGCACATCAAAATATGTCTCTTTCCTTTGCAAAAAAAGATTTGCCTACTTACACAATTCAAATGTTAAATATTGAGTGCAACCTTGGTGTAGAATGCTTATCCACCTCAAGCATTAAAGAGTGACCATCTGCCCACCAACAGCGTAGCAGAGTGCCACATCAACAAAGAACAAATACACCCATGCACATCACTTAGAGTCAATTTTCTCCAATTCGTATTCTTGTAAGCACACTTCTTTTCAATCCAAGGGAGTCGCGTTGTGCAGAAACATTTGGTTTCTATTTCTTTTTAAAACAAAGTGCTTCACAGCCGACGCGCGTTTCGCCCTTTGCGGGCTTCCTCAAGGCTGTAAATCATACATAAAGGACAAATTGTAACCTTCTTTTCCTAAACATTGTTCATTAAGCATTACTACTCATCCATTTGTGTATTAAAATATCACAACATCCAATCGTGTGATAATCAAACTACAAGCCGGCCACCAGAACTTATTACAAAGTATCATGCTGGTACCAATATTTTATTTACAACAACCAACATATAGGTTGCAGTTTATAATGCATAAGCATAACGAAAGGACAGCCACCATGTGATTCTGCTAATATCCATGAAACTAGGTTAAACACCCAAGCTTCTAGGCCCCAAGTGTCGGAGTAGAAGAATAACCTTATTTCCAAACCAACCACACCTGCAATCGTGCAGAAAGCAGGCATCATGGATGTAAGCAGAGAACAGAAACTACCAGTGACATACCAGTATTTATTACGCTCACCCAGTTTCCAATGTATTCAGCACTACAAGAGTTAGAGTATGGGCTTGTTACTCTGAGTAACACTGTGGAGGGAATTTTAAAAACTTTGCTTAAATAACATTCTCTTTTTGGAGCTTAGTTACTCATTCTACTATATAACTGTAGTCACATACACATGCCCCATTTTCCAAAGTCTTACCTTGGTAAACATTTCACCAAGAGTATATTCCAATCGTTCTTAGCACAGGCAATATAAGCAGTAATCTTCGTATTTTACAATCCAGGAGCCATGATAAGTTCCATCTATTATGTAAGAAATTTGTTTTGTATCAAAACTAGACCCCATATTAGCTTCTCTGCCTGCATATTACCCAAATAGTAATTGCGCTTATATGCCCTTACTATGGTATCCCCATCTTGGCTGACAAATTTACTATTCCTCATCAAGTCTAAGTAGCAGTAGGAAGAGTGCTTGACTTTTGAAGGATTACATAAAATAACCTAAATCCTAAACATTGGGTAAACACATTTAAATAACTAATATATTTATTGAAGCATTTTAAATAAAGTAAATATATACTATATAGTTTTATTAAAAAATCAAAACATTATAAAATAAAAAAAACAACTATGTAACTCTAGGGGGTCGATTCGATTCGGGAAAGGAATCCGTACGACAATACGTATTTGTAGCCGTTTCCGTATGAATCTTACAAATCCGTCCGAATCGCGTAATACGATCCGTAGGTAAAACATACGTCCGAATCATTGCGAACCGTACAAAAAAGAGGTTAAATCCATACAACATAGAGCCGCACAGTTAACCGTACGATTCGTAAATATGCCGTACGACCCTCCAAGTACGATCCGGACCAGGGACCGAGAACGCGATTCGTACGGAAAGTGGCGAATGAGCAATTTGTACTGAGAAGTACACATTCACATATGCACCGTACTCCTGCGATCATGGGGGCACGCACCATACCCCTATGTTCTACACCCCTACGCACCATACCCCTACGCACCGTACACCTACACCCCGAACACCTACGCTCCGTACCCCGACACACTGTACCAGTTTGCACCATACCCCTGGAATCATGGGGTGCACTCGCATACCCGGGGGGTCCGTTTTGCACGCGGTTCGAGTCGAAATATGCTTTTACAGACATTTTAAAGTCCGTAGAAAAAGTGTCGTCCTGATGAATCGTGCTTCCTGGTTCGTAAAAAGCTGCTTCGATCCGTACGGATGTCGCCTACTGTGTGTTCCGAATGCAATTTGTACGGATTCTTAAGTCGTATGGTCTTTTGGACGATTCGTATGGAGATCTGCGTTGGGTTCGGATTGTACTTGCTCATACGTACGGGGACGTTGAAGGTGTACGATTCGTACGGGAAAAACGCTCTGTATGGCGATTCGTAGGGGATTTTATCGAATCGGAATCGGCCCCTAAATGCATGTAAGTAAAATGTTCTCCCTTACATACCAAGGGAAAAAAATAATAATAATAAATTCAAGAATATTCAATTCACAATATTATGTACCAAAAACCAGTACAGTTAAAAATAAACACCTGAAAAATCTATTTCAAATTAATTAATCTTAAAAACACTTTCTACTAAATTAGTACATAATTAAAATAGAAGACATAATTTACATAAGTCCACCATTTAAAGATACTTAATTATGAGTTGATCAATGAAATAAAATAAACAAATAATGAAACATATTATAACTTCAGTAACTTCCTACTATATTTCACTACAAAAACAAAGTACTAAAATATAAATTAACAACAGAAATATAAACATTGAAATATAGACTACATTTTTTAAAGAAGATACAGTAAACAACGATATAAAAAAATAAGCTGTGTACAAAATGAATAATCAATTAAATAATCTACAATTAAAAACAAATGAAAATGAACATAAAATTGATTGCATTTCATTAGGTTCTCACCCTAGTCCGTTATAAACCCACTACTAAAATATAAATTACTGAGGTAAATTCAAAAATTTAAATATGTGTAAAAGTTAACAAATGAAATGTACATGTCTAATAATAATTAAACAAATACATTATGTAATTGCAATGTATATAAATGATAATAAATGTAATATTTAATTTCCAAGAAAAACTTAATTGATATTAAAATTAAATAAAATAAAATTACATTCCCACCCTATTTTCCTGAAAAACACAACACCTCTCTTAAATTACAAGTTACTGATTAAAATGAAAAAATTATCACACATTTTAAATTGCTAATTATATTTAAAAAAATTAATGACATTCATTAACAAATGACCTTCTAGAATGAATATTCTAATATATGACATTAAAAAAGAATATTTATCGCTGCTATATTTACATACACAATATTAAATACAAAGCTATTAAAAACAATTATACAATTAAAAAATATATAAAGCTCATCAATGTCAAAACTTATCCACTAACCTGAAGTCCATGACTCTATTTCAGCAAAGATTATCTTCTCATTCATCCAAAAGCTGGTTGCTTCCCTCAGAAGTAAACAACTGTGTGAAAGTGATTACACCTAGGGGAAGAGAATTAAGAGTGAGAGGCAGAGAACGAACAAGACTGGTGACTCTCCCTGGGTTTGCTTATTGGAGATTCCATTGCTCTGGACTTGGGCCAACTGTATGATGTCTCTCTATCCTTCTATAGGACGGTGTCACTCCATTTGAAGGAGATTCTGAATCATTGTCAAGAAAATAGATAGGAGTTAGCTGCAAACTCAAGTGTGCAACAATTACTATTGATTTCAAGCACAGTGATTTAAACTTTCCAAAGCATTTCATTACCTGAATTCTTTCCATCTTGAGTTGAGCAAACCCATATGCGAGGGAGAGACTTTCATGATTCACAGCGAGACGTGCCTGGTAGCTTAATTAAAAACACAAATGAAAGTTACTGATTAAACATTTAGCTTTCTCACCAGACTAATGAATAAAAACCTCTTTACCCACCTAAATCTAGAATTTTTAGCCTTATCGCCAGGGTTCTTTTCCTTGACTCGCAACAATCTTTTGGAGTCGCTACTTTGAGCCTCCTACAACTTAATGCAAAGTCGCTGTTTAAAGTTCCAAAATGTGGTTAAACATAACAATTACTTGTAAAGCCTGATTTGTGGAGTAACCTTTTAATACTGAGTTTTTTATTTCTGCCATGTGATAAAGTGTCTTATCATGCTGGGATGAAACTGTCTCCTATTTTCTTCTTCCTTTCAGAAGCTGCTAATGCTCACAATGTTTTGGAGCCAGAACCACAAAGGGCCTGATTCTGATGCAGTTTGGAAAACTTCCGAACCAAATGGGTTTGGGAATGGTTTCCAAACGAATCGGGTCGGGTGAGTCCATCCGACCAAGTACGATGCATCTGGATGCTTCGAGATAGGATTTGGTTGAACTCCCATTGACTTCAATGGGAGCCTTTGTTCCGACCGGATGCATAGGCTTCTATTGAAGAAAGGGGTGGCTGGGGAAAATCGGGCACCCTGTGGTGGGCACCCTGTGGTGGGCACACCTTGGTGCCTTCCACACTGTGCGTGGCTGGTAAGGGTACCCATGGGCCCAATTAGGAAGGCTGTAGGTGCAGGGGGGCCACTACGGGCCCCCAAAGTCTGATACCATCTGTTGAATCGATTTTGACTACACGATTTGGAAAGGCTGTCCAAATCCAGCATCGTACTGGTCATTTGGAAACACAGCCCGTAGAGATGTACAATTCTGCTCCGTAGGGCTGGGTCGGTTGGAAACCTTTCCGAGTCGGTTGGAAAGACACATTCTGATTTGGCCAGAGCAAATGCTGTTAGGAGGCCTTTCTAACCACATCTGAATCAGGCCCAAAGATGGGAACCAAGAAGCTGCAGCCAGGAAATGGAATTCGCAAGAGCAGGTAAGGATGATGAGCTAATACTTCTTCTCTCTATTGAATACTCAAAGCCAAACAAAATGATGTATTTTTAGGACCACACACCCAACATACCAATCCTAAAGGGCTAGATTTACCATAATAGCCTTTTTGATTAGATGCAGGAAGTAGAAAGGAGCAAGGAAGCAGACCAATGGCTCCAAAATAAGCTCTACAAATGTGCTTCCTGCTTAAACAAGGTGGGTCCTAAACAAGGGGTACTGTAAAACCGAAGGGGCCAAGACAGGCCTAAATGATAATGGGTGGTAACAGTGCATTAGGCCAACCTGACTGCTTTGTAACAACAACAATAAATAAGTAACAATATTCTTGATAATAATATTTAGGTAACGCAACATTTTCATATTGATATTTGTGTTACCCCCCCCTTCAGCCTCATGGAGACCTTCCCAGCCCTGGCCTGCAGCCTTGTCCCACTGAGGATTTTTGACTTAATTTTCAGCGACTAAGAAAGAAGTTAAAACTTCTGACTCGGTCCAACCTGGTTTCTGTGCATGAACTGCACTCTATAGTGTTTGACCTTAAAATACACTCAGGTCCAGATCAAGCACAACCAAATGAGCAAAATTCATTCTGAATGCTTTTTGAAACGATTTTTCATTAAGAGCTTAAAAATTCATATATATGATAGGGGTGAGCGGAATTTGAGTAGTTGCGTTATGCAAATCTCCGCAAAATTGAAAAACAATCTCAGCGAGCACGCAAAAACTCAACGAAGACGCAGAGTTGCTTGTCCTGCCCGTTCGCAATGTGTTTTTGCATGCTCGTGGAAAAATATATCGCTAACTTGCCCATGCAGTCGCTAATGGGCGCGGCCATCTTGTTTTTCACTTGACCCGCCTGCTCGCGATGGTTATTTCCTGTTCCAGGTCACGTATTGCATGCTTGCGCCTGCCTGCGATGCTTATTGCCTGTTCCGGGTCACGTATTTCACGTTCCCACCCATTCACAATAAGTATTTCCTTTTCGGGAACACGTATTATGTGTTTGCGTCGCTTTTTGCCTGCTCGGGGGTAAATATTGGGCAAACCTGCCCATGCAGTCGCAATGGGCACGGCCATCTTGTTTTTCACTATATTGCTATGGTTCTGGGCCTGCTTTTCAATCCTCCCTCTATCTTTTCAATCCTTTGTTTCTGGAACCTTTTTTTAATCTTTTTACTTTATTATCTATTTCTCTATTTTCCTGATTCTATATTTTGAGGTTTTTTCTATTTTTGTGTATTTTTCACTACTTTCTCACTCTTTTTCTATTACCTGTTTTTCTCATTTCTTTTACTTACTTTTTCATTCCTACATTATCTTTTTTGCCCCCTCGCCTACCCAGAACCTTGGCAAAAGGCCGCAGGGCTCATAGCCGTAGCCAGAGCTGCGACTGCCTTCCTTGCGGAAGGCTGCGCCAACACGGGGTGCAGCCACAGGCCTTATTTGGTGAGGCGGAGGTGGCCGCACTGTTTTTTTTTGTGCAGCGCCATTTCCCCTTAACCATGGCATCAGGCGGCAGACCTGGGTCCGGGGACAGACTCCGGGAGCATCAGCAGCAGTGGGGAAAGGTGCGCCAGACAGTGTGTTCGGTGCTCCAATAACCACCTGATGCACCGGTGGTCCGATATTCTGAACGGGAGCAGGACCTGCTGGACCTGCTAGGAGTGGAGGTCCCGGGGCTTGGTGAGTATCTATTTAATATTACTACTTTGTGTTTTTCTGCTCTGTGTTATATATTGCAAATATATTTTTTTCTGACCAGCAAGAATGCTGGTGCTTGTATGGCAGATAAATTATGTTTAAAAATCTTCTGTGATTGTATTGACACAGGTGCTCAGCTCTACTAATCTTACTTGTTTGCAACTTTGCGCTCGCTTGGCCTGATTATGTAAGAGTCTACTTTAGAGAACTTAAGTTAGGTAATGCTAGAGAGACTTTAGTACTTCCTTTGTCCTCCTGCCACTAAGAAGAGATAGTGGTGAATTGATAGGTTTAGTTAATTATTAGTATAAGTTGGTAATTTTTAAGTGGTCTGTGTGAAGCATCCTCTGTCACGTCATGTGCTGCTGAGTGCTGCTTACCCTAGTCCTTAGTAGAACCTTTTGTAGTTTGTTTAGTGAGTGTTAATAGCCTTATCATCACTAGCAGAACATCAACAGAAACCAATCAACAATTTGGTGTATCCAAAAATGTATACATGTGTCCTCCATGCATGCATTTTTGAGGACTAAAATAATTGGAAGTGCAGACTTAGGGGCCCATTAGGATGGCGTGCGGATTGCCCATGCCAGGCTGGCGGTAGCCACCGCTGGCCTGGCGGGGGCAATCCGCCCGCCATCCACACCTAAATTACCACCCGCCATATTAGTAAGGCGGGGGGACCGCGGCGGCCAGAAAGACCGTCCGCCGCTTTTCCACCCCGGTCGCCTTCCGACCGGGGCAGATAAGGTCTAATATGGTGACGGTGTCTAATAGACACCGGCAGCCAAATTAGTATGGGCTTTCTTCGATGCATTTCCGTGACGGTGATACTGCCACGGAAAGGCATGCAGTCTTCATTCTGGGGGCCCCTGCGGGCCCCCAGAGTGAAGGAGAGGCGGGGGCTGCACACAGGGGGGTACCTGTGGTACCCCCCTGCATTTGGATGAACAAAGCGGCAGGCACCGCGCGGTGCCTGCCGCTTTGTTTATGCAAATGCATACAGACATTTTTAGCATTGTTGCGGGAGGTGCTCAGAGCACCGCCTGCCACAATACTAAAAATGCAGAATGCGCCCGCCACAGTGGCAGGCGCATCCTAATACCCCCCATGGGACCCCCGCCCTCATGGCGGGCAGTACCGATAACTGATAGGATGGCGGGCGGACTAAGTCCGCCCGCCATCCTAATACCCCCCTTAGTGAACACTTGGCCCGTCTGGAAAAGGTGGGCTAGGTTAGGTGGTACTTAGGCTTACTAGTCGGTCCGTGAATCTCGCAATACTAGTAGTCGATCAGATTAGATAGGTCAATTTTATTGCAATTGTTGTTCCCAAAAATGTGTTTGGATCGTATTATAAAATATTTTATGTGTTTCACACCAAACATTAATGCTTGTCTCTTTCTTTATTAAATCTTACATGATCAGCACCCAGGGTCAAGAAGACGGGGTCTGAGGCAGCGGAACCAGACCAACATGCCTCCCAGGGCAAGGACCATTCCTCTATCGAGGGCTCTGCTGCTGGCCCCAGTATGCCATCTAGTGGGTAATATTAATAATTATATTTCCCTAACTTTTCGTGCACCTTATTTTTTCTGAACTTATATTTCGGTTTCCTAAATCTATTTTTTACAAATTCTTCTTCGATCTAGTCTATCTGTTTCTAAATTCTTGTAATCCCTGCATCTAAATGCCTCTACTATGACTCTTTGTACTACTACTATTAGTCTGCCTGTAGCTAAGCTTGCCCAGTTTGCAACTCTTTATTTAAAAGGTTTTAAATAAAACTCAGATTCACCCACAGCTCTAGCCATTGAGTCCAGTCCTTTGGGTTGTCCTCTTCTACTACTTCTAGTCTTCTTAATCTTGAGGCTTTTTGACAATTCCCACCAACAAAATGCCCAACCAGAATTTACTATTATCGATAGGATAGAACATTTAGCATATTAAGAACTTTGCACAAGAAAATAGGACGTTGGTAATGTGAGGTTGGAACTTCCTAACACCTCAATCAGAACCCACCACAATCCCCTGACTGACTAGTTATAGTGTCTCATTACTATTAGCTCTCTGAACCCCCCAAGATACCCAATAAGTAGACAACCCAGAACATAACACTCCTGATCTCTCAATCGCGGAAGCAATGCACACCCTTTCGCTCACTCACTCGTGTAAGTCCACACCAAATGCAACCGAGTCTATGTAGGTTCAAAAGGTTTATTTTCAACTGACAAGCTCTGTACGTTGTTCTATAATGCAGCACCAACAGCGAAATGCATAGGATTAAAACAGTAACCATTGTTAGACTTACAACTACAAGTCCATAGAAGACAAAAGGGGAAATTATGACAAATGAACAGTGGTGGAAGAACCACCATCCCCTAGGTAGGAATATAGTTTATATAAAATTATAAATGAAGATCTCTGAGCAATTTCTGGGTACCCCTCACCTTAGAAGAACCTAGTACTGGTTACATGATATGCTCTGCAAAGCTCTGGTTTGTAGAAGGGGATCTTCTGTCTGTTATGAGTAAAATGGTGTACTATAATATATTGCAAGCATTTCTCAGTTGTGCCAAAAAGTGTAGCATTTTTATGGATAAGCAATATGGACTAACACCAGAACTCCATAACAAAGTGGCTTGTTTTTCAACCATGTATGCAGTGCTCAGACAGTAGCAGTATGAGCTCATGTGGGCTAAAAGACGTCTTACACATCAAGCTGTGAGGTAACGTGTGCAAAAATAAAAGAAACAATGCTAAAATGGTTACATGGCTTGGACTAACTAAGCAAAGACTAGAACACCCTAGGGACCATATAACACTACTAGTATCTACTCTACAACCTGATTTGTACTAGTGATGTATGTTGTATATGTATGTATTAACTTTTTTTTCAATCTTGCTAGTGAAAAATGGGGGAAGGCGTATATGGCATCTAAAAAATGTGTTATGTTTTTTCAAGGCACACTACCGACCACCAGTGCCAGGTCCAGCGACGAAGGTGACGTGGCTGCTGAGGGAGGAGATGTGGCAGTTGCAAGGGGTGAGCCAGCAGCAGTGGCTGGCTGTGGTAAGTTATATTCCTAATACTTACTTATTGACATTATACTCACTGCACTCTATCTTCCTTTAAACCAGCCAGTCCCGTTGCCCCCGACTCACCCCCAGCATCGTGCCTTGCCAGATTACAATCTACGCTATTTGTAGGAGACTCAACAGCTTTTTCGCCCGCGCCTAACATCGCGGGTGTTCCTATGCTGAGTCCATTCACAACATTATCTCCATATAATGTAACTTCAAGCAGTGTTATATCAATATGTGTTGACTCATTTTCTATAGCCCGCTCCTGAGTCTCTCCTTCTTTCAGTGTCTCCATATTTGCTGGGTGCAGGAGCATCAGCGACCGAGCCGCATCGCTATCCCCCCATGACTGCCCCAGCCTTTGCCCTTGTACCTGTACATCGAATGAGGTCTGCCCCTCTTGGGTGACCCGGCACTCATCTCGTCGTGGATGCTCTTTGAGTGGGAGGGCTGAAATCGCAAGGCTCTCCGATGGTCCATCTCCGACGCTCACATTCTGAGCTCCTAGAGCCGAACCTGCGGGCTGCGTCTCCGTCTCTGGTGCCGCCGCCGCCGATTGCTCGCAGCTCCTCCCGCCCCCGCCAGTCTGAATCCTGTTACTGCTACTGCCGGCTGTCTCTGCTTCCGCATCACCGATGCAGGGCAGCGGAGGGAGAGGTACCTGCTCCTGAACTGCTTTCAAGGAGACCGGCAGTGTTCCCGTAGAGAAGACCTTCAGCAAGGTAGATTGGCGGAGAACCGTCTCTTTCACCCCTTCGTTTGGTTTGGCTGACTCGAAATCAGGCATGCGATCTTTAGCGCCTTTTTTAATCAAAAGCGCCTTTGCTTTCGCTTTCCTCTCCCTTTCCTTTTCTTTTTCCTTTTTATTGGTACCCCCGGTTATTTTCTCGCCTTTCTCGGTTTTCTCCAATACCAGTGCTCCATCCTTCCGTGCCTGCATCCTTAACCGGGACTTTGCTCTTAGGTTGTCTGCTGGGGCACCAGGGTCACTATACACCGCATTAGCCTCATCACTGTCGTTATCGTACTCCTTCTCCTTTTCACCCATCAAGTCTCTCGTCCCTTTTGCTACCCGCTGAGGTTTCGGGCCATTCTTCATCTGTAGTGACACCAGAAGGTGCTGTGGCAAGTGAGTATAGTTATAGCTATAGTCCCGCTATAACCTCTCCTGCTGTTTTTTCCTTGATCCTTCAAGTTTGCTTTCTTCACCTGGAACTTTCGCATTTCTCCTTTGTAATACAGAAAAGCCCCTTTCTTAGTGATCCATTGTAAAGGGTAGTCGGTCGGCCAGCAAGAGTCTGTGGATCAACCATAGGAGAAGAGGGGGAGTGCGACCTTCCCTTACGGCCTGCCAGCGGCCATCTTGCCTCCTTCAACAGTCGTCCCCCATTCAACAGCCGTCCAACTGGCTGGTTTAAAGGAAGATAGAGTGAAAAATGTGGATGAACCTGCTATTGGCGTCTTAACTGATCAAGGATTAAATGCGCCAGGTTCACCTAGCGATGAGTGTTTCTACTCAGTCAATGATGCTTCTGAAACGGATGTAGGGTCTGGGCCAAGTGACAGCAATGAAACCGATATAGATGAGATCTCCTTGTCATCAGGGCAGCAAACCGGAAGCCCAGGATTAGAATCATCAAAAGCTGAAGCTGAAGGGGTAACAGCACACAGGGTTCTTGCACATCGGAAGTTAAATAGTGCTTCAAGGAGGTCACATACGAGAACACAGAGCCCACTAAGCACAGAGCAGAGAGAAGTGGTCAAGAAACTAGATTGGGATTACTCCGCCACATCACAGGTTTACCACGAGGGGACAGCTGCTGGGCCCCACCAACTTGATCAGTCACTTGGCCACAGTTCCAATCCTAACCCTAACTCTAACCCAAATGCTAACTTTGAACTGTTATTTGCAACCTTGAAACTGATGCAGAGCGAAGCTAGAGTTGAAGGGTGTAGAGCCAGGCACGCAAATAAAAAAATACAGGGGTCTCTGCGAAAAGTAAACAAATTATATGCAGATATGGCTGGAAGAGTTGCAGAGGTCAAGGATAGGACTGGGAAGCTGGAGGACGTAGTCGCGAAGCTTCAGGAGGACAAACAGGAACAGGGAAAAACAACATCGGATGTTATGTGGATGCTTGAAGAATTTGAGAATAGGCAGAGACGAAACAATATAAGGCTGCTCGGCGTGGACGAAGGAAAGGAGGGGCAGGACGCTCGGGCATTTGTGGTGGAGCTGCTCAAGGGAGCATTCCCGGAGATTACTAAATGGGACTGGGAAAAGGAGGTCCAGAGAGCCCATCGGTTTCCTTTGGTCCAGAGAAAAGGGAATATAGCTGGTAAACCAAGGGCGATTCTGGTATATGTGGGGAACTTTTTGGCAAGTGAGGAAATAATGAGCAAGGCAAAGCCAGAGACTAAAAGAGCTTATAAAGATGTAACCTTCTTTGCCCGGCCGGATTTCTGCCACACCACCGCCGAGAGAAGGTGGCGGATGAGACAATTAATAACACCTTTTCGTAATGCTGGATGTGAAGTTTACTTGTTGTTTCCATCTCGCCTTAAAGTAGGAATCAATGGGCAGTTCAGGGTGTTTTATTTTGAAATACTGGCTCAGGAGTACCTCACATCGTTGAAGGAGAGCAGGGGTCAGAAAAACCAGTCAATGGCTTTAGTACAGGTTAACCGAAATGCCCAAAAGTAGAAAGATTTTTCCTTTTTTCTTTTACATGGTTGTTAGAGGAAAGCTAACATAAAAATGATAAAGGGTGTAATGGCGTAATATTAGACCCAGCATACGAGAAAATAGGAAAGTTAATGAACAGGGAAGAGGGGGGAGGAGACATCCTGGGCCTCAGGCTGTCAAATATAGGTCAGGATTGACCTATTTGCCACTAAGGGGGGGGGGGCCGTAAGGGTGGGCTGTCTGGGGAGGGGGAGGGGGGAGAAGGGGGATAGGGCACGACAGACTATGACATACACGACAGGATTGGTGGTGGATGGGATTGTTACATTTTGCACTAAGGAAATTGAGAAAGTAATAACTGAACAGAAACTAGAACCAGACGTAAATGCCATTAGGGAACGGAAAGGAAGTTGTTGCTGGTTTGATGGCTTAATGGTGGGTATGCATCTAATGTTAAGTAATGGTTATTAACATAGCAACGTGGAATGTTAGTGGCCTGAATGAGCGTCAGAAAAGACAAAAGGTTGCAATATCATTAAAGCGGATGAAATCGGATTTTATGTTGTTGCAAGAAACTCATGAAATGGCCTCACAATGGTACCTATTGGATCAATTAGGCTTCCAGGTATTAGCGTATTCAAAACAAGGATCAAAGCATAGAGGAGTTGCTATATTATCTAAGAATAGGAACCTGATTACTAGAAAGAAACTTGAAGATCAATGAGGCAGGTGGGCATTAGTTGAATGTTTTGTGGAGGGAGAGTGGTATACTTTAGGAGCAATCTATGGCTCAACTGAGGACGACTCGGAGATCCCTGAGTTTTTAGATGTGGAGTTAGCAACTTGGGCACCTCGTGTGATACTGGGAGGGGATTTCAACATTAATGGAGCGGATGGGCTAGGGGTAGGGTCATTTGGGAAATATCAGGGGAGGAAAAAAAGAGTGCACCGAGCATTAGGACAATTGGTGAAAAACAATATGCTCTCTGATGTCTGGGGGAAGACAAGAACTGGTGAGAAAGGGTACACATACTATTCTGCTCCTCATCGGGTGTGTGTAAGATTAGATTATTTCTTCGCCTCTAACTCACTGATCCCTTGCACTAAGGTCAAGAGACTTCCCCGAATACTTAGTGATCATAACCCTCTGATTTTAAAGCTGGATATAACAACCAGGGCTAGGAAGGAGAGAGTGTGGACTTTTAAGCGAGGGCTGCTACAGGATCAAAAATATATACAGCATATGGTGCATTGGATTAAAGAGTTCTTTGAAATTAATAGAGGTAGTGCAGCTGCAGATATGGTTTGGGACGCCTTTAAGGCGGGAGTACGTGGCGAAACCCTAAGTTTTAATATCCATAAATGAAATATGGAACAGTCTAGGAATAGAGATTTAGCTAGGGCAGTGCTGGATGCGGAGGAAGAGCTCCATCACCGTGTCGCAACGGGGGCCATGCTGGAACCTGCCCTTCTAAGAATTGCAAAGGCAAAAATGGAGGCGGAAGAGGACATTGCTAATAAAGCAGCCAGGACATACCTGGCTAAGAAGGAGAGATGCCATGAGTTTAGTGAAACGATTGGGCGAACTCTAGCTGTACGCACTAGACAAAAGGCTGCTTCTGGAGAAGTAAGGGAAATCAGTGATTCTGAAGGTAAATCATACATAGATGCGGACGAGATAAGAGAGGTATTTAGGAAGTTTTATGCCCAACTCTATGATGACCAGCAAGATCAAGATCCGGAGGAAATAGGGACCTATCTAGAAGATATTCCAGTGGTGTGTCTGACAGAGCAAGAATTAGAGTGACTGGAAAAGATATTAGACTTAGAGGATATTAAAGCTGCTATATCTAATCTCCCTTCCGGAAAGGCGTCTGGTCCTGACCAAATTCCAATGGAATTTTATAAAGTATTTGGGGATGTTCTCTGGGAGGATATGCTAACTACGATGCAGAAGGCACATGTTGGGGAATCTATACCAGGGTCATGGGGAGGTGCTGATATAGTGATTATTTTAAAAAAGGGGAAGCCAGCTACCGAACCTGGTTCATATAGACCAATAACGCTTATGAACTCTGACACAAAAATATTTTCCAAGGCACTAGCAACAAGACTCGCTCAAGTGATCGGCTCCCTTGTGAGCAGCAACCAACATGGGTTTATACCGGGCAGGGGTACAACTCACCATACACGTAAGGTTATTGCCTTATTCGATGCCATGGAGGTCGCAGGACACCCGATGGCGGTAATGCTTTTAGATGCGGAAAAGGCTTTCGATCGGGTCTCCTGGGTCTATCTATGGCATATTCTAAAAAGAGTAGGCATTGGTAGTAGCTATATTAAGACAATTCAAGCATTATACAATAGCCCGAGAGCTGCGATCCGGATCAACTCAGGTTCAACCCGTCCTCTTCAAATAAGGAGAGGCACTAGACAGGGCTGCCCATGTTCTCCGCTGCTATTTGCGATGTACATGGACCCCCTGATTCGTAGAATAGATTGCTGTGTTGGGATCCCCCCTTTGCTAACGCGCATGGGACAATGTAAAGTATTGGCATATGCCGATAACGTGGCAGTGATAACACCTAACCCCACAGCGGCTATAGCGCAGGTTGAGATTGAGGCTATGAGATTTGGACAGGTTTCAGGATATGCACTGAACACTAGTAAAACGCAAATAATTAAAAACAATAATGTTAATTGCTTAGATCATCGAGTGGTGCAGTCTGGAGTATATCTGGGGATAACCATTAAGTCTAATTTAGACACCATAGTGGAAAAAAATATAGCACCAATTTTAGCCAAAGTGAGGAAGGATTTGGATAGGTTGGAGAATCTACATCTTTCAATTGTAGGACGTACTAACATCATAAAAATGATGGTTTTACCCAAATTTCTATATATTTTTAGGGCAATACCACTGATGTTCGAACTTAAATGGTTGAAGGGATGTGAGCATGTGATCAATAGATTCATTTGGGCAAAAGGAAAGACAAGGAGAGCGCTTAGGTATATGGCATTGCCCCGGGAGAGGGGTGGGTGGTCGCTGCCGGATCTAAAGCTATACTATTGGGCAGCGGCTCTACAAAACATGGTAGGTTTGGTAGGAGGGGCAGAAGCAGAAGGGCAGGATGAGTTTGGTTCATTAGCAATATACGGTTTAGCAATGGGAGCGGAAGCAGAGAATCGGTTTTTGAAACACACTGACTTTAGTTACTTAAAAAGGACACGTTTTAAGATTATTTTGGCAGGCTATAGTATTTGGAAAGTGTTTGCAAAAAGTTTTGGACTTGGTAAATATAGTGCTTACACTAGGATGAACGCAAACCCTAATCTCCCTGTAGATATATTCACGGGTATGGTTTTTGGAGAATGGGGAAGGAAGGCGATAAGGATGATGGGGGATCTTAGGAACACACAAGGGTTGTTGCAGATAAAGTACGGGATAGACTCGAGACATTTCTTCAAATTTTTGCAAGTGAGAAGTTTTATTGAATCAAAGAGGGGGGGACCGGCAGGGTTCAGTAAACTTCCAATTATGGATATAATACAAGCAGGCTCGGAGTGTACAATTACGAGGTTCTACTTAGAATTGATAAAAGTAAAACAGGATGATATGGATAGGATGGCGGAGAAATGGGCAAACAAACTCGTAATAGGAGAAGAAAGTTTTCACACATCGGTGGAGTTGGGGCACAGTATCTTTTGTTCTGCATCTCTTCAGGCGCAGCATTACAAAACTGTATACCATCTATATTATACCCCAGCGAGAATTGCACAGTAGGGAGGGACCTCAGGAATCAACTGTCCTAGATGTGGAAGTGCAGACGCTGACTTAGCGCATATGTTTGCGACATGTGCACATCTGCAACCAACTCAAAAAGACATAGAGGGATTCCTTAATAGAGTATTAGGTGGTAATATCACTCTGTCCCCTGCGATAATCCTCCTCGGTGTTAATAACAATGATAGGCACATAAAGGGGGCATATTTTATATTTGTTGCAATGGCAGTGTTGAGACTGGGTATAGCTTCAGTGTGGCTGGACGTTATACCTCCAACATATCATCAATGGTTAGCTAGATTATTGTCAATATATAATTTAGAGACTGCTGTATATGCCAGAAAGGGGAAAAAAGGGAGAAAGTTGGGGGAGCGAATATGGGATCCAATTAAGCGATGGAAAGAAGAATCCAATCTTTAGTTTGCATTTGTATGAAAGTACTTATTATTTGAGCTGTCAATATACAAACCTTCCATGATGTAACAAGATAACAATGTAGAAGGTGACATTTATAATCAATATATGTAAAATATGTGCATGTTTGTTTGTAGAACGTCTGAGGTATAATGTCGTGTCCTGTAAACAAATGGTGGAAAAAGATATTTAAAAAAAGACATTATACTCACTGCAAGGGTGTACTGTATACTGTACTGTTGAGACTAAATAAGTAAGAAGTTGTTATGAACAGTTGAAGAAGACCTCCTTTACTTAGCATTGGCAAAAGCATTAGTGGTGGGAGTGTTGAGTAACCAATGGCCTCTTCTATTTGACTTCAAGCCAGCTGTGAAAGTTTTTATGGAGAAGACTAAAAGTCAGATCAGATGACCCTGATGGATGGATTGAACAAAAAGGGAAAGAAGGGTAGAAGGAAGAAGGACGGCGAGATTTAATATTTGTTACTGGCAGAGAAGGATACATGGATTGCATGCATGCATAGGTGGCTGATAGGAATCAGATGCATGGGTGGTTGAATGACTGAAATCTCCACAAATGTTAGAGGCCGAGGAAGTGAGAGGATAGATACATACCACAAATGTTACGTACTGTGCTTGCTAGTGCTCCAGTGCCATTTTGTGTAGAATTAATTTGACTTTACTTTGCTAAGAGTATATTTTACAATAGTCTTGTTTTTTCTTCTTGATATAGCTACTCCTTCCAAAGGGAAACCGGACAGGAAGGAGTTGGCATCCCTAATTCAATTGGAGTGCCTCAAGGATCAACACTATCCCCTTCACTATTCGACTTATATGTCGAAACCTTCACAGAAATTCTCCAAGACGCATGCATATCTTATCACATGTACGCTGATGACACTCAGATATATGTAAAGATAGCATCACTGGAAGACATAATGAAAATGAATGAGGCCTTAAAAATGTAATTAAACTGGCTAACTAGTAATCATCTAAAACTTTACGCACAAAAAATGGAATTCCTATTAATATCACCACCGAAGAAACCCACAGAAGTGAAAGAATGGTGCAAATTGATCACAGCACTAAACTGCACCCCAACACTCGTTGAATCCTCAACATCAATGGGAATCACGATAGATAAGAATCTAGACATGAAAACACACATCAAATCAATGACTAAAAGTGCCCGGTTTCATCTGAACTATATTAGAAAAATGGAACCTCTCATCGCCATGGCAGACCTCAAACTAGCGGTCCAATCGTTAGTTATCTCTAGGATTGAATATGGATGTACAACTCTAGCAGGTCTCTCAAAATTTCAACAGCCCCATTAAAAGCATGTCTAAATGGGGCTGCAAGACTCATTACCGGATCCAGAAAATACGACCATATCTCTCCTCACCTGAAAGCATTAAACTGGTTACCGTACGAAGCTAGAATTCAATTTAAACTAGCATGTACTACACACAAAGGTCTACACTACAAAACTCCAATGTACCTTTCCCAGAAAATAGAGCTTTCAGGGGGAAGCAGACCAGCTAGGAGCACCAGAGAACTGCTGCTGAAACCACCCAACTTTCTTAGGAAGAAAACATATGACAGAGCATTCTCCGGAGCAGCCCCCAGAATCTGAAACTCACTCCCTCCAAACATTAGAAAAATTCCAAACATAGCAACATTCAAGAAGGACGCGAAGAGCTACCTAATGAGCAAGTTCCTTCCATAAGGCTAGACGATTCCATAGCATTAAGACTAATACCAAACGCCGAGCACAAACCTGTCCTGTTGTGGATCCCAATGAAAGCACATCAGATCCATGTTCACAGAAACAATACTACTTGTGCTAAAACTGATAGAAATTACATATACAGGAATACTATATATAGTAATGCTGCATTGTTGAAATGGATAAGTGAATCATGTCATGTACAGGAATTGTATATACTGTAATGCTACTACTATTACTGAATCTGATAAAAAAATCATGTACAGGAACTATATATAGCTATTCACACTGTATCACAAATGTTCAAAATGTAACTGTTAAGCGCTCTGATACCCAAGGGTCTAGTCCGCGATATATAGAACTCTATAAGTAAATAAATAAAAAAATAAAACCTGTGTTGGTGGTATCAGTGCTACATCCCTCGCAGCCATTTTGGATAGGGTAATAATGTTGGTCTCCATCTCCTTTGGGCCGGGAGTGGTGTTCGTGATGACTGGCTTGTCATCATCATTATCCCCCTCTTGTACATCTACCTTCATAACTCTAAGGCTTTCTGGAACCTTCCTTTTCATTAGCCTTGTCTCGAAACATGCATTACTTTGTGGTTTCCAAGTGGCATCTTGATCATCAGAAGCGGGGCTTGAATAAGGAGATAATGGACTAACCCTCCTTTTCCTTGCTGGCGTTCCGGAAGACGATGGACCTTCTAAAACAGTGGCTTGCTCCGCTTTGTATGCAGGAAGCTCGATTTCCTGAAATGCCCCTACTTCAGGAGGAACAACTACTATTGTGGGCTGTTGTTGTGGCTGTTCTTGCCGCTGTTCTTGCAGCTGCGGCTGTTCTTGCAGGTGCTGCTGTTCTTGCGGCTGCTGCTGTTCTTGTGGCTGATGCTGTTCTTGTGGCTGCTGCTGTTCTTGCTGCTGTTGCTGTTCTTGCACCTGCTGCTGCGCCTGTTGCTGCCCACTTATCTGCTGAGTTTTTGCCTGCGTTGATTGTGTACCACTTTGCGATAATGACATTTCAACATCACTGTTTATTAGTAGACTGGCTACCCCTGCAAGACTCATGGCTTGTGCCTAGGTTGGTGGGGCTGGCTCACTGATGTGGAGGTGCTGCTCCCAGCTTGGTCCCTGGACAACGCTGCTGCAGGTGTAATATTTTTTCCCACAAAAACACCTTGGGCGGTACACCAGTCTTGGTAAGTGCCACTTCCTTTTCCTGTTCCTTCTTCTCACTGAAAACTTTCTTGGTAATGAGGACCTGTTACCTTTCTTTGGGCCCATCTTCTTCAGGTGAATGCAGGACTCAGGTCAACAAGTTGCAGAGATGTCTGTGGTCACACGTGGACTTGACATAGTGCGCATCAATTCTGCCTGGCAGTACAACGGGTGATGATGATGACACCTCCTCCTCTGTCTTTTTGTGCACCTAAAAGCAAAGAAGCGAGGAGAAGCCATCAAAACTTTTTTATTCTAATCCCCTTGTAGTTGTTCCTTCTCTGCTTTTTGTTGGTAGTGTTATGTTTTTCCTTGTCGGGCGCCAGGACGCTCCTTTGCTGAAGCATCTGTGCGCCTAATAAAAAATATTAACATAACATAACATAACATAACATAACATAACATAACAATGAAATGTTGCATTTGTTGTTGTGGTTCAATTACTAATAGTACAAACAAACAAATAAAAGATATAGTTTAGCCATTTGTGAGACTTTGTCAGCAAGGGCTTTCATGGTATACTGTGTACACTACACTCTCAGAAAAGATAGAAAAGAAGAAGAATAACAACAAAAATACAAATGTAATGGAAGTGGACACGGTTTGGCACTAAATTATTTGCTCATCACATCACTCAGGGAGCTGCTGCTGGTAAAGGGATGGGTGGAAGCAGTAAACCAAGAGGAAAACCATGCAGGCCAATATGGCAAAAGCAGCACACTAATAACTCCCACCAGAAATGGCCACCAGTTACATGGATACTCACAAATCACAAGCAACAAACAGGAGGCCTGGAAACCAATGTAATGACAAAAGTTCTATAAGAGCCAGGCAAAGGATGCATGCTAAACCACACTGCTTGCCTCTAATGCAATAAAGTGCAAATACGACAGGGCCAAACAAGGTCTGCAAGGTAGACAACACAGCACACACAACAAAAGCATTTATTTAACACACACCCAAAGACATAAATAACCCCATAAATACACATTTTGCAATTCAATCCAATGCAATTCATGCCCTAAATGATGTTTAAATTCAACAGAACACACAGAAACAGTTGTTTATGCGCCTGTTACTACCTCAGAGCCTGCTAGATGAAAGGCCTGTTGGTAGACTAGGCCACAAGTTTGCAGGCTTATGACAAAAGCACACTACCGGGCTTCAAAATGGCCACCAACCACATGGCCAGCCCCACACAACTACAAGAAACTGAAGACAGACAATGCAGGCCTATTGCAAAAAAGCACACTGCATGGCTTCAAAATGGCCACTAGCCTCATGGCCAGGCCCACGACAACAAGAAGCCTAGCCCGCAAAGGAATAACATTCAGGCCTATATGGCAAAGGCAGCACACTAATAACTCCCGCCAGAAATGGCCACCAGCCACATGGACTCTCACAAATGACAAGCAACAAGCAAGAGGCATGGAAAACAATGTACTGACTAAAGGCCTATAATAGCTATGCAAAGGATACGTGGTAAATCATACTGATTAGCCTCTAATGCATTAAAATGAAAAAACAAAAATCCACAGGGCCAAACAAGGTCTGCAAGGTACACAACACACCCCACACAACAACAGCATTTATTTAACACACACCCTAAAACAGAAATAACCCCCAAAATACACATATTGCAATTCAATCCAATGCCATCAATGCCCTAAATGATGTTTAAGTTCAGCAGAACACACAGAAACAGTTGTTTAATCTACCTGTGACTACCTCTGAGCCAACTGGATGAAAGGCCTGTTGGCAGACTAGGCCGCAAGCTTACCGGCCTATCGCAAAAGCACACTACCGGGCTTCAAAATGGCCACCAGCCACATGGCCAGGCCCACACAACTTCAAGAAACTGAAGGCAGACAATGCAGGTCTATTGCAAAAAGCACACTGCATGGCTTCAAAATGGCTGCCAGCCTCATGGCCAGGCCCACAACAAGAAGAAGCCTAGGCCACAAAGGAATAACATGCGGGTCTATATGGCAAAAGCAGCACACTAATAACTCCCGCCAGAAATGGCCACCAGCCACATGGGCACTCACAAATCACAAGCAACAAGCAAGAGGCATGGAAACTAATGTACTGACAAAAGGCCTATAATAGTTAGGCAAATGATGCATGCTAAACCACACTGCTTTGCCTCTAATGCATTAAAATGCAAAAACAAAAATCCACAGGGCTAAACAAGGGTGCACAGTCTAAATATCGAGTTTTAAATATCGACTTAAAAAATATTGAGTTGGAAATATCGAAGGTACAGAATATCGAGGTCAAGAATATCGTTGGACAGAATATCGACCCTGAGGTAAGTAATATCGATTTTTTTATATCCATGTAAGTAATATCGAAGTTAATAATATTGATATTTGTATTATTGTTATGTATTTTAATATGTATGTGAAATATGTTTTTGTTAAGTATTTTACTTGTTTTAAATTATATGTGTACTATCTTTATATATTAATAATGTTATCTTTAAATACATTTTATGTTTTAGTACCGGAGCGGGTTGTGGGTTTAGAGGGGAATAGGTGGGAAGTAATTCAAATATACTAAATTCATTATTTATTTTTAGGAATCATAAATTCATTTAAATATATTTTTGTGTTTATTTCTGTAGTGGGTTGTGTAATTAATTAATGATTTATTTGTATTTATTGGCATGGATACTTTTTTTATTTTTTATTAATTATTAATTGTCAATTAATTATTTTAATTGATAATTAATTTTTTTAATTGGTAATTTATGTTTTAATTGGTAAATACACGTTTTAATTGGTAATTACGTTTTTTAATTGTTAATTAATGTAGTTAATTGGCAATTAATATTTTCAATTGGTAATTAATTTTTATTAATTGGAAATTACTTTGAATTAATTGGTAATCAATGTTTCATAAAAAAGAATTATTTGGTATGAAAAATAATTGTATTGTTTATTATTTTTTAATTGTGAATTCATTTTTGGTAATTAATATTTTTGTAATGAAAAATATTTTATTGTTCAATATTTATTATGTGGTGACTAATATTTATTAATTAATTTTTATTGGTATTTATTGTTAATTTATGTTTGTAGTCATTATTAATGGGTATTTGTAAATGATGCAGAGTTATTTACATTTTTTATTATTTATTATTTTAAATACAAAAATTATTTATAAGTTTGTTACATTTAAATTCTACGCTATCCAACGTTTGCCCTACTGTTTCACTCTCTTGAGTTGGAATAGTAATTTTTACCTCAACGCTGTCTAGCGCTTTCCCTACTGCTGCACCCTCTGGAGTTGGAATAGTCATTTTTACCCCTACCCTATCCAACGCTTTCCCTACTGTTTCAGTCTCTGGAGTTGGAATAGTACTTTTTACCCTTAGGCTATCCAACGCTTTCCCTACTGTTGCACCCTCTCGAATTGGAATAGTAATTTTTACCTCTATGCTATCCAACGCTGTCTCTACTGTTGTACCCTCTTGAGTTGGAATTGTAATTGTTACCCCTCCGCTATCCAACACTTTCCCTACTGTTGCACCCTCTGGAGTTGGAATAGTAATTTTTACCCCGACGCTATCCAACGCTTTCCCTACTGTTGCACCCTCTGGAGTTGGAATAGTAATTTTTACCCCTACGCTATCCAACACTTTCCCTACTGTTGCACCCTTTGGAGCTGGAATAGTAATTTTTACCCCTACGCTATCCAACGCTTTCCCTACTGTTGCCCCCTCTGGAGTTCGAATAGTAAATTTTACCTCTGTGCTATCCAACGCTTGACCTACTGTAGCACCCTATGGAGTCGGAATAGTAATGTTTACCCCTACGCTATCCAACGCTTTTCCCGCTGTTGTCCCCTCTGGAGTTGCAATAGTAATTTGTACCCCTAAGCTATCCAACGCTTTCCCTACTGTTGCCTTTTTGAAGTTGGAATAGTAATATTAAGTGTTACGCTATCCAATGGTATCATTACTGTAGTTTTTTTAAAAGGTTAAATAGCAGTTGTATTTATTTAGCTGTTTAATATTTTTATTATTATTTTTGATAATGTAGTATATTATTAATTTAAAAAATATTGAAAGTATATATATATTTTTTTTAATTTATTAAATATAAGTATTTACTTGTTATTTATGGTATTGTTTTATGTGTGTGGATGGATTTGTAATTTATAATATTTTTTAATAATTTATAAGTTATTAAAATAATTATTAAAACGTATTATTAGGTAAGTATATATTATATTTTTTATGTATATGTTTAATTAATGTTATGATGTTGTATATGTATTATTTATTCATTTTAAACATTACTAAATATTTTTAACTATGTTTATTTGGTTTATAAGTATTATTTACTTTATTTTACACTTTTTATTACAAAAAAAACTCGATATTTTTAATTACGATATTTTTAACATCGATATTTTGGTTTCGATATTTTTGTACTTACCATGTTGTAGATAGGATATCGATATTCTTGCCCTCGATATTCCAGTGTCGATTTTTCTGCAGGTTGATATTTTGTCCATCGATATTCTGTCAGTGATCCCCAAACAAGGTCTGCAAGGTACACAACAACACACCACACACAACAAAGGCATTTATTTAACACACACCCAAAAACAGAAATACACCCAAAAAACACATTTTTCAATTCAATCCAGTGCCATCCATGCCGTAAATGATGTTTGAAATAAATTTAAGACACACCAAAGGAACAGTTGCTTCATCATGCGCCCACCCATGACTAGCTCTGGGTCTTCTGGTTACCCAGAACAATAAAAAAAAAATTATGATAAGTACCAAAATTGTAGTTCCAGCATCAGCAATGCCCCAATCAAACAAACAACAACACCAACTTACTTGTAAAATATCAAATTCTAAATTCCTCAAATCCAATGATAATGATGCAGCAGACACAAGTGATCCTTCCAGCTCACAATCCAAAGGAAGAATGAACAGGAGATGGACAAAGCACTGGGAGGAGTCTACTGGACAGGAACAGGAAGTTGGAGACTCTGTGGTACTTCCTCCCTCTCCCCCATAAAGTTTTTTTTTTTTTTAAAAAGAACACCTTGCTCAAAAAAGGACAGCCAAATGTCAATCTGGGGAGTTTTTTCATCCAAATCATCATTTACAGAAGGTTTTATGCTGCTCGAGATATTCTTCTTCTCCAGATTGAAAATTAGGCATGTTCGGGATCGCAAGCTTCACTAAACTTCCATGGCACGGATGGCACGTCCAAATGACATGTTCATGATCGCACGCTCTCTCTTGAAGTGGTGAATGACATGTTCGCAATCGCAGACTCTCGCGGTGTCCGATGGCGCGGCGAATGATGTGTTCGCGATTGCAAACACTAGCGGGCTAGCGCAACCGGCTACCAACATCTCGTGGTGCACACAAACGGAAAGAAAAACTCATCGGCAAATGCAGGGATCCCGGTAAGTCGACTGCATGCACGAGAACGCATTTTTAAAGCGTGAACATGAAAAAAATCTCCGTTTTGCCGCGGATCGCGGAAATTTTGACATTTCCGCATCCTCTGCAGAACGCTAAAATGCCTACATTTTGCAAATTCTGTGAGCAGAATGGAATTTGCCGCCCACCCTTAACATATGGTTCCCCTTCTTACATTTTTGTTGTTTTGGTGAAATGTTGTTCATTAACCTATTCTCTATTTTTATAAGGAGAGCACATTTTATTGTTGTGTTTTTTACATATTAACTTGTTTGGTACTTCTGAAATGCTTACACATTTTCTTAAGTCATGTCTGTCTGCTCAGTGCCATAGCAACCAGGGGTTGAGCTCTAATAAAAATAAAACGGAAACTTTTCTCAAACTAACATGATTAATACCTTTATTACTTGTGGTGCACTACCATCCACCCCAATAAATAATTCACTTTCTCAAAGAAGGCAAATTACATTTTAGGACAAAAAATTAAATACCTCGTTTTTTAAGTCAACAAAAAACTATTTTCCATCTTCACAGTTGTTAAAATTGTCATTTTTGTGGTACCACGAATACATTTCAGCAGGAAAAATCATTCACAATATTTAAAATGGACTTTTTAAACATGTCCGTCCATTGACCCAGTTTCCATTCTTGGTCCTCAAGTGTAGCAATTATAGAAACATATGATAAATACGCATAGGATTGCACATTCTTGACTTAATGAGCAAGCAATTTATCTTGCAGGAAAACGTATGACATTCAATAAGATCTGACTAGGTTCATTCTCCAGAGTTTCTGTCTGAACCAATTCCTGTGTACCGTCTGTATATACACGTTTTATCTAGTAATGTCACGACTTTTGAATAGCATTATAGAAAAAACTTGCTTATAATGAATTTTATATCGAGAACTGTTCAGTTGGTTTTAAATCCACATTTTTCTCGTAAAGCGTCCACCATAGCTTATTTGAATATTTTCAAATAACAATCTAAAAATACTGCACCTTGCATTTCCAGTGTTATTTTTTACTTATGATAAATAGCAAACTAGAATAAAGGATGTCTTTCTATAAACAATGCACTCGTAATGTGGAGCCTGTAGAACACAATTGTACATTGCCAGCTAATGTATAATAATAGCATGAGCTCATCTACCTCTCACACCTGCTCGTCCATCAACTTGTTAAACACTGTGCTCTTAAACAATATAAGAGCGTTTCTCTGTTCACAGGCAAGTACCACGAAAATGCTAGTTTGCATGGAAAACTGACCTGCTTGTCTAGATCAGTGGGAAACGTCGGAAAATTGAATTAGGCCAATAACTGAGATTTATGGAAAGCCTAATAACATTTTGTAAGGACTCTACTCTGAATGAAGCAAACCAAATATGCAAATTAAACTCCGAACAGCACTGCATTTTGAGATACAACTAATAGGCGAATCTGTTGCAAGGGACAGTAGACTTGCTTACTGATTTCAAAATCCTTTGATGAGTGAGAGCATTTTTAGAGCCTAATGTGTCCCTTAAAATGCTCACATTGAAGGAATGCAGAGGTCCATGGAACAACTGGTTGTCGGCAGTGGTCCATTGAAAAACTGGTTGCTCTCTCCATGACCACTGATAGATCTGCCCCAAACTGTCTGCCTGCTTGCTTTCAATTTTGCTGATCCTTGTTCTTTCTTTCTATCCCTCATCTATGACGTGGGCAGGAAGTGTGATCCGAGAGCGACCTGGGAAAGCTAATAAAATGACCAGGGTTTAACCTCCGTTATTTTGCCTTCTTCAAATAATAGTTTGGAGGGCAGTATACCTTCACTGTTGTTTGTGTTTAATACTTTAACTGTTGTGGTTAAATGCTTCCCTTCACAATTCCTAAAAACAATCATCCCCTCCCTGCAATGAGTGCTGACTGCCCGGGGTTGAAAGAAGGGGTTTCCACATTTTCTTTCTCTTTGTTGAACCATTTAAACAGTCCATCCTGGCGATGTGCTTCACCAAGATCATCCAATCCCAGCAGGAAGGAAATATGTTAGACACCCATTTTAAGCATAGTTCTCTTCGTGCTATAATTATTAAAGCAAAAAGCAACTGGGTTTGTATCTTCCCAGTCTATGTGCAGACCTTCCGCCTGCTTGAATTTCAAAAATAACAAAAGGGAGACTTGCCTCTATGTCTTCCCCTAGCATTGCTGTTAGCACCTTACCGACTTCTTGCCAGAAGAGCAGGATACCTGGACACTGCTATAGAAGATGGACGCTGTCTGCATTCTGCAAGGCACATTTTGGACAGCACCTCTTTCTTTGACCTCCCATCTTCAAGAGCTTCTTCTGGGACCAGTAGGCCCTATACAGAGTGCTTAGTATGTAAAATATGAAGTGCAGGTGCTCACATTTTGTAGGAGGCCACATCCACTTCCCATGGCCCGACCCGCTTACTCTATTGGCTCCACCCACATCCTCAGCTGGCACGGCTGAAAGCCACATGTAATACCCAATGTTAATTCCTACCTTGGTAATATGATGGTTGACTTGATAGGTGTTGGTTTTCAAGCTCCTTGGAAAGTATCTTAGTAAAATCAAGGCAATGACACAAAAGAGATTGGATGTCATGACTTTTGGAACCGAAGATAAAGATAATGAACGTTTTCTGACCACTAAAGGCCTGACTCCAAACTAATTCTGATATTAGTATCTACTTCCGTTGTATTTTGTGTCTCCCCAGGCTTGACCCTAAACTGCCCCTGACCAGTCTATTACTAAAAGACAGTATGATATATGGCATTATGGAGCTCCGAGGAACAAGCCCACTATGAAGGGATCTATCACATGAAGAATTTATAGCAATCTGCAAGAGGCACAATATGCACCTCCCTGGCATATGCACAACCTGTAACTGATTTGTGCACGTCATTCATTTCTGTAATATGCCCAATGTTGTAATTGTATTTATATAGAGCTACCACCCCGGACGAGGCATCAAAGCACTTTTCGGTGAGTAGCATGCTACTTCGGAACCCAAAAAGGATTAGTAGTGGGTTAATATAGGGAAAATATATATTAATTTGAGCAATGGACATGCAGGTCGGTTAGTTTCATTGAATGGGATAATGGAGGGGTAGAAGAGGGAAGCATCTAGAAAGTGTTATTTAGGAGATTGTAGAAAAATGAGGTTTGGGGTGGGTCGAGGGTGGGATAGAGGAGGGAAGAATCTAGAAAGGGTTATTAGGGCAATCATAGCAGTGAAAGGAGGCTTGGGATGAGTAAAAGGAGAGATGGCCTGAAATAATTCAAAAGTTGATACCATCCTGTTTCGTTTTCATGTATAGCAAACGCGACATTTGAAGGTTAATAAACATAACTATACAAAATGCACTGTACACAATATTACAAATTCACAGCCTCCTTCCTGTAATTGCCGTTGTTATGTGTGACAACGTTGTCACAGCTCAACGTGCGCTCTGAAGACTGATGAATGAAAGGAGTGATTTGAGGCTTAGCTTATTTACTGAGTATTTACTGTATAGCGACTGTAATTTTAGCCGAAGGACTTTAGTACATTTTTGCTGCCATAATGGCAAATGAAAGATTGCCAGGGTTAACTTTACCAGAACGTGTGCGAACCAGGCAACTACCCTACTCAAGTCTGCAGCAAAGGCCCCTTGATAACGCGACAATATCTTTTTTTTAAATAGGTGGAGCTGGTGAAGTAAGATTTTTTCACCTAAAAAGACGAGCGCACTTGATCTTTGTATTTACCTAGGCTACATTCCTTTCAACCCTAGCAACAGTCCCTTCAATTCTGATGTGGACAAAACTGAATAATTAACCACCTGTGAGAGCAATGAACCTCACTGAAGGGAGTTGAATGAAGTCTACGGGTTTCTCCATAGGCCCGAGCTACAAAAACGCCTTTGCAAAGCACTATGAACAAATATTAATGGGTCCGAAACACAAAAAAAGTTGTAGCCTACATTTCTGACAAGAACATCAAGGGATACAGAAAACCCGCGAATATATGAGAGTTTATATTTTTGTAAGTGAAGGAGAGTGGCATAAATATGGCATTCCTGGGGCTTTTGTGTGGGGGGGAATTTGAGGTACTGTAAATTGCACTGACTACACACAAACTGTTTGTTTCTTTTCCCGCTTAGTTTACAGGCAGTTTTCAACCATGAAAACTAATGTTAACTTACACTGTTGTTTTTGTGAATGAATTGTCATGTAAATAAGACATTTGCCTGTGTTTTACAATCATCTCTTTGGAACCAGATTTCCACTTGTCGGAATTCTGCATTGTATAATACTGAAGTGTTACCATGATGCTTTCTTTTATTATATTATTAATGTTATTTTTATTATCATCACTAGTCCAATTATAGCTTATAATAGGCAGACAGTTTTGAGTAGAATAGCAAGGTGAAGTACACATCCATGGTTTATACAAAGGATAAGCCCAATATTTACTAACAACTAGTCGCAAGAGAAGTTATCGGGCTCAAGCAGTAACTTTAAGCCCTTACTTTACAAAGTGTAGAGCAGGCGTGCCTTCCAAATTCCTTCATTACTGACCTAGAGAATGTTATGTTAGCCATGTAAATAGCTTGTTCTGTATTGCTTATTATGGACTACAAAAGACCTGGCCTTGAATATTTAGCATTCTTTCTCAGATATGAAAAAAGCAATATTTATTTTAGTGAGACCCTCAGTATGACGTTTGGGGGTAAAACAAGCATAGATGACATATTGATGTCTAAACCTGAAGTTAACTTATGAATAAAGATATTTGGATAAACTGTATTCGTAGGGAAAGGGAAACTTATCGTAGTCATTTTTAAATAGACTGCAATGTTTTTAACCACTCTATGGTGAGTTCTAAGTGTGTGCATTTGGGAAAGTATGTGTTGCCGAAATGGACCACTATCTGATTTTTTTCAACTAGGCCTCAGCTAAACTCTGCGAGCAAAGCAGTATGGTGGACCAGAATGCTTTCAGAGCGTGGAAGAAGGTGAACACTTTGGACTGGGTGGCCTTCCTTACCACTACCAGCCCCTGTCTGACTAATTATGTCAACCAAAAATGTAGAGGCTGTTAACACCTGTCCTCTCGGATCAGCGGATTTACTAGCTCTTTTACAGGAACAGAAATAGAGAAAAGGACAACCTTTTGCTCCGTGGTTCTCCCCACACCTGGTCCACTAATCTTACTTCATTACCTGGTCATCCACCTAAATGGTTTCTTTAAAATATTCATATATATGTGATCAAGGGCACCCGCTCGAAACGCGTCAGTTTTTTGCTTCTGCTTAGTTTTGCTCATTAAAATTCCAACTGCCTCATATCGGAGTCGTTGAGTCGTCTGTTCTGCCCTGTGGACCTGGGGCCACGGTTTGGCTTTTGTTTCGAGCATATATATATATATATATATATATATATATATATATATATATATATATATATATATATATATATATATATATATATATATATATATATATATATATATATATATATATATATATATATATATATATATATATATATATATATATATATATATATATATATATATATATATATATATATTACCTACTGGCGGTCGCCAGTAGGTATATATAGTTAGGATTTTTTCCCTATGGGATTTTTGAAAATTCTATGTCTAATAACTTTGGCGTTTGTGGACGGAATTGGCTGAAATTTTCAGGAAAATGGCACATTTTGTTTCTGAGCAGCCCCTGAAATTTCTGGGGGGGTTCGTCAAGGGGGGGCCGAGAAAAAAGGGGGGTCCCAAAACGCGTTTTCCCATGTTAATTTCCATAGGGCGGTTGGCCTCACTTTTAGCCCGAACGGCTGAATGGATTTGCACGAAACTTGGCAAAATTGTAGGGACTGGTAGCCCGATGTGCCTTTTGTAGGTGTCAATATATGTGCTCCAGTGGATTTTGAGAAATTAATGTTTAAAAAAAGATATATATCTGTAACAGCGGACTGGGCAGCGCCCCAGGACGCGTACTTTTCGCGCAACGGAGCTTTGTGAAGCGAAGCTGATTGGTTCTCCGGCGTCTGTCAACATTCCAAACAGTCCGTAGCGGCCGCCATCTTGTCTCTCGGTAGGATCGAGAGACAAGAGGAGGCCAAAGCGAAGGGGCAAATGACCATAAGGGGGCATAGTATATTGTCGCTCACCCCCTAGGTTTGATGTGGAGGTTTTAAAAGGGCCCCGCGGGGCAAAAAAAAATAAAAATAATAATAATCGAACAGCTGAATGGATTTGCACGAAACTTGGCAAAATTGTAGGGACTGGTAGCCCGATGTGCCTTTGCTAGATCTCAATATATGTGCTCCAGTGGATTTTGAGAAATTAACGTTCAAAAAAAGATATATATCTGTAACAGCGCACCGCTTCGCGTACTTTTCGCGTTACGGAGCTTTGCAAAGCGAAGCTGATTGGCTCTCCGGTGTCTGTAAACATTCCAAACAGTCCGTAGCGGCCGCCATCTTGTCTCTCGGTAGGATCGAACAGCTGAATGGATTTGCACGAAACTTGGCAAAATTGTAGGGACTGGTAGCCCGATGTGCCTTTGCTAGGTCTCAATATATGTGCTTCAGTGCATTTTGAGAAATTAACGTTCAGAAACAAGATATATATCTGTAACAGAGCTCCGCTTCGCGGAGATAAAATTATATGTGTATTACCTAGCTGTTGCTAACACCAGTTAGCGACGGCTAGTAGAAGATAGCGACCATCTTGGGCCCCACTTTGCATGTGAGTGATATTTATCACTAATGACATGCAAAGTGGGCATGCCAAGATGTTAGCGACTGGAAACAGTCGCTAACATCGCTATCTCCTATTATCAACTTTTGGAAATATTCGAGATAAGCGCGAATATCTCCAAAAGCTACCACCTGTCCTGAGCAGTTCTTAGCCATGTTATCCAATGGGAGGTGGATAACATGGCTAAGAGCATTAGCTCGGTAATGCATGAATATCGCTGAGTTTTCAGCGATATTAATGCATTGCGGTCGTTTTTTATCGTATTTCCGATAAACCTTGATAATAGCAAGGTTTATCTGCGATAATTTCTGACGGTAAAAAAATCGTTGCTAAGCATCGTTAGGGATAAATATCGCTTAACTTTGGTAATATGCCCCAACGTCTGTTAACGTTCGATTCGAAGGAAATCAGGAAGTGTTGAAAAACATTGTCTACGCCATCTTGTCTTTTTTCAAATGCCACACTTTTGTCGTGCACGGCAGCCATTTTAGATGCCTTGACCAGACCCACTCTGTGCACGCTGTCGATCCTTAGCATGGCTCCCCACCCTCGCAAGCATCTCCCCCAGGCAGTGGTCACCCCCGCTCTCTGTCTTATGCATGGGTAATAAACCTCCCCCCATCTGCGCTGCTCTTCCCTGAGAATCACACCCCGTGCCCGCCCGACACCTCCCTTTCGCCCTATTCACTACCGCACCCTCTGACACTCCTTTTCCTCTGTGTCCGATTGTCCAGGCTGGTCCCAGGGTATCAGCTAGCCCTGCAGATGTAGTTTATGGCCACAGCTGTAAAGAATCACCCCTCTTCAAAGGAGTTATAGTAGATCAAGGCCCACACTCGATGAGATCCGTCACAGCAGAAGCGTTGCTATTATCTGAAAACCATCCTGTATTGTGATTGGGGAGGGGACCGAGCCTGAAGCGGAAGATTCCAGGGATGACTCTTTGTACATCAAAGTTTTTACAATTATGTGTCACATTAAAAATATATAGCACTCCGACAAAGTAGTAAGATTATAAAACTTTAATAATTTATAAATATATACAAGAAAACAAAAATAGTAATAACATATAAACATTTTTAGGGAAAAACAACGAAGTAGCGGTCGGCTGTGCGAATAGTCCCAACGCAGCACAACGTCCAGATTTCCGGCGTGGGGCGTCGCGGGGGGTGGGTCATCAGTAGCAAACTGTTGTGCGAATAGTTCCAAGGCAGCAGAACACGCCGAAATCTAGATGACACGAAAGTGATGTCTAGTAAGTTGCCACCCAGCAAATAACGGCATGGGGCGTCGCGGGGGGTGGGTCATCAGTAGCAAACTGTTGCGCGAATAGTTCCAAGGCAGCAGAACGTTGGCACCAAGGTGATGTCCAGTAAGTTGCCGCACTGGTTTTGGTATCCTACAATGCTGCTCCGAATAACGGCGTGGGGCGCCCCGGGGGAGGCGGCGTGAACGGGCCTCTCCAGGTGGAGTGTCATCTGTTGTAGTGGGTCGCCCCTTTACCGTTTCAGTTGCCATTCCGTCCGTTTTTGGTCTACTGTGTCAAAAGCCGCAATTCAGCTGAGTTGCGCCCACTCTTGCGGTGCAGCGATAGGCAGCTGTCACAGGACTCTCAAAATGGTGGCAGGCTGTTTCCTTTTTGGGCCTGGTCCACTGAAATGGCCCTGGGACACCTTGGAAATCGGACGCTTGTCTGCTAGGTCTTGGACCCCATTCTCGAAAGCGTCCCCTCCGCCTTGAGAATTCATCAAAAGTTTTGGGGGCTCCGACTCCTGCAGGCTTCTGGTGGGGAGCGGCTGCCATGATTGCTCGCGGAATGACCACGACTGAGCTACGAGATGGTGGTGCTCTCATGCTGACGCCAGCTTCAGTCTGATGAAACATCCAGAAACAAGGTGGGGCTTTCATCGTTTGGGAAAAAAAAAAAGTTTTCATCCAATGAAAAGTGTTGTTTTTAGGTCACATGATCAAGCCTTCCATCATTAGGAAACCAAAAGTAAAATGAACCAATGAAAAGTTTTATAAACAAGTCACATGACCTGTTATGCGGCATAGGGTGTAAAATGCGGAGAAAATACGTTGGCACGTGAGGCGGCGTCAGTAGCGGACCGATGTGCGAATAGGCCGAAGGCAACACAACGCGCCAAGATCCGGATGGCACCGAGGTGGTGTCCAGCAAGTTGCAGCACTGGTGTGGCCATCCTACAATGCTGAAAGTCGGCGTGGGGCGCCCCGTTGGCCTGTGAGTTTGCGTCAGTAGCGGACCGATGTGCGAATAGGCCGAAGGCAGCACAACGCGCCAAGATCCGGATGGCACCGAGGTGGTGTCTAGTAAGTTGCCGCACTGGCGTGGCCATCCAACAATGCTGAAAGTCGGCGTGGGGCGCCCCGTTGGCCTGTGAGTTTGCGTCAGTAGCGGACCGATGTGCGAATAGGCCGAAGGCAGCACAACGCGCCAAGATCCGGATGGCACCGAGGTGGTGTCTAGTAAGTTGCCGCACTGGTGTGGCCATCCTACAATGCTGAAAGTCGGCGTGGGGCGCCCCGTTGGACTGTGAGATGGCGTCAGTAGCGGACCGATGTGTGAATGGGGCCGAAGGCAGCGCAACAATATTTTCGGAATAGAAGACACCACTAGGCGCTGAGATGCCAAGATCCGGATGGCACCGAGGTGGTGTGTAGCAAGTTGCCGCACTGGTGTGGCCATCCTACAATGCTGAAAGTCGGCGTGGGGTGCCCCGTTGGCCTGTGAGTTTGCGTCAGTAGCGGACCGATGTGCGAATAGGCCGAAGGCAGCACAACGCGCCAAGATCCGGATGGCACCGAGGTGGTGTCTAGTAAGTTGTCGCACTTCTGTGGCCATCCTACAATGTTGAAAGTCGGCGTGGGGCGCCCCGTTGGCCTGTGAGATGGCGTCAGTAGCGGACCGATGTGCGAATGGGGCCAAAGGCAGCGCAACAATATTTTCTGATTTGAAGACACCACAAGGCGCTGAGATGCCAAGATCCGGATGGCACCGAGGTGGTGTCTAGCAAGTTGTGGCACTGGTGTGGCCATCGTACAATGGTAAAAGTCGGCGTGGGGCGCCCTGTTGGCCTGTGAGATGGTGTCAGTAGCGGACTGATGTGTGAATGGGGCCAAAGGCAGCGCAACAATATTTTCTACAATATTTTCGGAGTAGAAGACACCACAAGGCGCTGAGATGCCAAGATCCGGATGGCACCGAGGTGATGTCTAAGTTGCGGACCGATGTGCGAATGGGGCCAAAGGCAGCTCAACAATATTTTCTGAAGAGAATACACCACAAGGCGCTGAGATGCCAAGATCCGGATGGCACCGAGGTGATGTCTAAGTTGCGGACCGATGTGCGAATGGGGCCAAAGGTAGCGTAACAAGATTTTCTGTATGGAAGATACCACTAGGCGTTGAGATGCCAAGATTCGGATGGCACCGAGGTGATGTCTAGCAAGTTGTGCCACTGGTGTGGCCATCGTACAATGGTAAAAGTCGGCGTGGGGCGCCCTATTGGCCTGTGAGATGGTGTCAGTAGCGGACTGATGTGCGAATGGGGCCAAAGGCAGCGCAGCAATATTTTCTGACTGACACCACAAGGCGCTGAGATGCCAAGATCCGGATGGCACCGAGGTGATGTCTAAGTTGCGGACTGATGTGCGAATGGGGCCAAAGGCAGCGTAACAATATTTTCTGTATGGAAGATACCACTAGGCGTTGAGATGCCAAGATTCGGATGGCACCGAGGTGATGTCTAGCAAGTTGGTGTGGTCATCCTACAATGCTGAAACTCGGCGTGGGTCGCCCCATTAGCCTGTGAGATGACGTCAGTAGCGGACCGATGTGCGAATAGGCCGAAGGCAGCACAACGCGCCAAGATCCGGATGTCACCGTGGTGGTTTCATAGTTGAGAGGCACTTCATCTGCAGTGGGGCGCCGAGATCCGGATGGCACCGAGGTGATGTCTAGCAAGTTGCTGTACTGGTGTGGTCATCCTACAATGCTGAAATGTAGTGGGGCGCCCATTTACCGTTTCAGTTGCCATTCAGCTGAGTTTCGGCTGCTCTTGATGCTACAGCGACAGGCGGCTGCAAGAGGACTCTCAAAATGGCGGCCTGTTCTTTGGATTTGGGCCTGGTCCACTAAAATGGCCCTGGGACACCTTAGAACTCGGACGCTCGATTTTTTTTCCTTTCCTGTACATGCAAAAAAAGGTAAATGCCCGGTACGTTACACGCTTCATCTGCCACGATGAACTCTCCAGAGGAACCGAAAAAAAATATAGTTGTGGTAACTATACCATGCATCGTCATATGGAGAGGTGGCACCAATTAATTATAGTGCTGCATAAAAGAGAGATTTGGAGGAGAACCCCTGACCTGCTAGTACATTCATCAAAGAAGTGGCACTGAGAGCTTCAGAGGCAAGGGAAACGGTCCCAAATATTTAGAAGAACTTTGGAAAGATTAAAATGACATGTTTAGATTGTGGTAAATTAATTTCATGTGGACAGATGAGTGTTACTCTAATAAATACAGCATATGAACATCATCATAGTCGATGGTTGGTAGAGACATTTTGACTATATCCTGGACCTGCCCGTCCTCGCCCAAATTGGCGCCGGAATAAATGGGACTCGTAACTCCTTGTTGTGTACTGGTTGCAGAACCTTGAAATCACGAGATACGTATGCAGTTTTGAAGCACATGGCGGGCGGGGACGAGAATTGATTGAATATTTCGACATCCCTATTGATATTAAGTTCTGATGTGTTATTGATTACTGTACTGTTGAAAATTCGAATTAACGTCACCCATGGTACTTGCCCGCAAATGTATATCTAGATAATTTTATTGTAACTGGCCCTGTCGTATTTTAATTATAAAATGTACGTCCACCGATTCCGTAACTGTTAGACACCTTAGTTCTTGCAACCTAATGGCCCGCCCGTTACGTTCCTCTACAGTGTAAATGTCTATTCATCATATACAATTACAGTTTGCTCCGTGGCAGGCCCACGTGGTTATAGGCTCGTATTTGTATAATGACATTTTCACAATAAAGGTTTTTAAAAGAAAACATGGTAGTAGTATATACATTGGTAAAGTTTTTAATAATAGTCACTGTTTTAGAATCATTAAAAGGCAAGTGAAATAAAGCAGACCAATTACATGAAGGGTAAAAGGTATAATACGAAGGAACGCAGTAAAGATAAATGGTCAAGGGCTGTTGTGTTTTCTATTCCTGCAACATAAAGTGATCGATAAGAATCTCATATTCAGGCGTATCGGCGACTAAGACAGCAGGTCGACCCTCTTTTGCTCAACGGCTCCGTCATGGGACGAAGAAACGCTCTTTTTCTCGAAAAAAGAATATATTTTACTTGCAGGACAGTTGTAAAATTTCCGGGAAAGTACATTAGCCTGGAACATTATAACATATATTTAAGAAAAAATAATGTTCGGAAGTAATTAAAAGCGTAATTTTTAGGTGATATGACCAAGGCTTTCATCATTAGAATAAGAAAAGTAAAATGAACCAATGAAAAGTTTTATTAACAAGTCACATGACTTGTTATGCTTACGTTACGCGCTGCGCGCCCCGGATGACTTCCGGATGCGCTAACGCGGCGCGTCATATGACGCATTACGCGACAACGCAGGTCCAGAATATAGTCAAAATGTCTCCACCAACCAGCGGTCGAAACACAACCCCTTTCAGCAGGCTAAATAGTTCTGTTAAATGACAACAGAAGGGACAGGCAACAAGAACCATCAGTCAAAGAGGGGAGGGCTAGTTCTTCTCTACCGGGTTACATTGGGGCGCTACCGGAACTGATCGAATTGGTAGTCTACAGTGTTTCTGGATGTTTCAGACTGAAGCTGGGGTTAGCATGAGAGCACCACCATTTCGTAGCTCCGTTGTGGCCATTCCGCAACCAATCATGGCAGCCGCTCTTTATCGTTATTTTGGGCGGGGTGGGTGGCGGAGCCGAGCTGTTTTGCAGCCATCATTGTGTGGAGTTCAATTCATCTCACTAGTTTTGTATTTGTCATGAGGGGTTGTTCCTAATGTTTCTATTTTAGCGAGGTCAAAAAGAGATCCCATTAGTGGCCTACTGATTTTGCTCGATTCCTTTTCTTTTTTTTTACACGATTTTTCGTTATCTGCAAAGACTAAACAGAGTATTGCGACTCTGTGTTTGTTTGTAAATAGAGAATGAACCAAAGAGAACTAATTCTAAAACAGTAAATACTTGGATAACAATCAATCAAATGGAGAGAGAAGCAGGCACGACGGATTACAACGGGGGCAAAGGCCTGCGTTAACTACCTTTCACTATCTGCAAAGAGAGAGTACTCCTAATAGAAATGAGGGGGGGGGCACCATTCAAAGCAGATCAGTGTGCATAAACACGAAAATGTTTTCACTTACCACGTACTTGACATTCGACAGCTTATGATATTTGCTATTAAAAAACCATTGAAATTCACTGAAAAAACCATAGGTTATAGACCATATATAGTTAGGAATTAGCATTTACAAAACCTTGAAAATTCACTGAAAAAACCATAGGTTATAGACCATATATAGTTAGGAATTAGCATTTAAAAAACCTTATTTTACTCACACAACTTACTGTTTTGCGAAGAGGCCATTGACTGCACAGCGTACCAGCTGCATCGGCGTGCGAGGCTCCCAGCTGACTACTCGCCGCACCCGCTTCACGGGCGCCGCTTCGCTGGGGAGCCCCCGTCTCGTCTGCTGTGTGCGTGTACCGGAGAGGACCTCGGCTGAAAGGCGGTAAGGGGCGTGAGGCACCAGCGGGGCTGCGAGTGTGCAGGGACTTCATTCTCCAGAAGTCCCTGCGAGACCACGGAAGAGCTTCCGGTCCGCTCTCCCTGCTGGCCCGCCCCTCACCCAAACCACCACCTACTTAACACCAACTCACTCCCGCAGCGCGGGACGCAGCCCGGGCTAAGACTGGGCAAAGACAGGGCCGTTTGAGGCCGTTCGAGGACGGCAGAGGACGGCCCCGGCCCTGTCACCCTGCATTTTACTTCGTTCCTTCAGATCCGCACGATTCCTGACTTATTCCACCGAGGAACACGATGCGTCCCAAAACCAGAAGTACATCTAAGAAAGCTACTTTGGTGACACAAGTGACCGGTCCCATAGACCTCTTCATATCCAGGGTAAATGATACCATTGATAAGAGCATAATTCTACTGGAGAAAAGAGTTTCCTTGGACCTCATGCAGGCTAAACGCTCTTCGTTAGGTTCACTTGCCACCGCAAACTCCCCTATATACCAGGTCGCTAACAACTGCTCTTTACCAACACCACCAACTATCGTTCCCACGATGACTGTCCCAAACTTTGTAGATTTATCCGTAACCCAAACAGATTCCGAGCAATCATATGTCGACCTTGAAGCGACTCCAGACTTAGAAGCCTGCCAAGCACCAACCGAAAAATTAGACCAGAGTGCCATTAGTAATTCCATACTACCTGATCCAGTAACGTCCTTAGAACCGATAAAAACAAGGAAAACCACCTCCACTTTCACCAAGGCTATGCCAAATATCAAGGAAAAACCTAAAATAAAAATAAAGAATCACAACCTGATCACGCCCACCTCAAATTCCTCGGCAGGTATCCCCTGCTGGGTGGAAAATATGGTAATGGACCTCAAATCAGACCTCGAAGCCACAATTTCAGCACAAATTAAACCTCTAATATCCAAGTTGGACAGACTCACCTCACTAATCAACACGAAATGTAGTTGCAAGATAAGCGGTAATGGCCCCGCACAAACGCATGGGGCAAAGGAAATACTTCAAAAAAAAACACACCTTGTATTAAACAAACAACAGGCATAACGACCAAGCCTAATACCTTACCACTTAGAAAGGCGTCAGTAACACAACTTTCAGCCAAAAAAGGGAGCAACTCAGATGCTCCCCTTGACACCTCGGTTGCGGTAGATCTCCCCCCCGCAATACAAATAGACCCAGCAGGCCAAACCAAAACAAACAACCGACAAGTAAGAGGTAATAATGGAAACACCACCATTCCAGTAGAGACCCCTCTCCGAGAAAAATCATTAGAACCTAAGATCAAGCAGTCTCGGCCCAAAATAATAAATTTACCCCCGGAAGCTTCTCCCTTCGTGGTGGTGCTAACAGCTGTACCCCCACTGAAGGAGGGTGTAAGAGAAACTTTCGCAGAGTTGAGGAATAAATGTGCCCAGTGGCTCCAACTCCATAAACCCTTACCCACTCACATCAGAGGTGATATCTTCTCCGTACGTAGAGGAGATTGGGTCGGCAGAAGCACAAAGTCCATAGCGGGGGACGTTATCAGCATTAAATTTAGGGAGATAGGGGCATCTAACTACATCTGCAACTCACCCAATAGCGGACCCGCCACCCAAATAAATCCCCTCCCCCTGTCCTATTTCCTACCCCCATCCTCAAGGCAAAATTTTCCCTGTCCCGCCTTCCCATTAAACACCGGGCCCATAAATCCCTCAGAATATAATACGCATCAATACCACACGCCACGGTTTCCACAAATACCACAACAATCAATCTTCCAGTGGCAACCACCTCCTCAATTTCCTCAATCTCTACATCTCGCTACCCAACCACCTGCTTATCCTCCTCAACACTTACACCACACATCCCAACAGTGGTGGCAACCCTATCAATCCATGCAACACAATATTCACCAATGGCAGCAGCCGCGGCAAGGACGGCTCCCCCCACTCAACCCACTAGGCCTTAATCATCGAGGCAGAGAAAGGGACGAATGGAGTGGCCAGGATCACTGGAGAAAGCACAGGGATCCCACATGTTGGGATGGCTGGAATGATCTTCATTTAGCAAATAGGTATAGCGCCTTAGAGGGCGTTGACTGACTACCACAGCTACAAGAACACCTTCAAATTTACACAGACCCATCGGAACCCACGGTCTCTTCATTAGTCCCTCGAGACCCAGAGATCCCTCCAGCCCCAGAGATCTTTAACGAACCAAAAATTGCAAAAAGCTCAAGGGATAGTCCAACAATCCTGAGCCTGATCTCGTGGAACATCGCGGGGTTAAGGACAAAAATAGAGGATGGGACAATTATGCATCACACGCAAAACCACCAAATAATATGCATACAGGAGACATGGTCATTACAAGAACACCACCTACAGGGTTATAAGACGTACTCCTCTCTCGCAAAGCCGGGTCAGATAGGCAGACCAAAGGGAGGCCTGTGTATCTACGTAGCCAATACTATCCAAAACACCAAAATAAAGGTCATAGAACTGGACTCTAATTCGCAGATCCTTGGTCTCTTCTTCCCAAAAAAAGAGTCAATGATAATTATCAATTTTTATAACAACATGGATGAACTAGACTTTCAGGGAGTCCTGACCCATCTCCACGAAAAACTAAACACCCTCAGAATGAAACAAGGAGCAAGAGGCCCGGCAACAATAATATGGGCAGGTGACTTCAACCTTCACGCCTGTACCCAACCAAAAAGAAAATGTCCTGGCATGGTGACAGAAGAAGGCCTCTCACTCACCCATTTTTCGCATAACAACATGGGCAGACAAATGAACGATCTCCTATCCGACCTGGATCTCCAGATAGCAAACACCTTGGACCATGGAGGTAATTCACTAGCACCTACTTACTTAGGAAGAGGCTATAAAACCACGGTAGACTTCATACTAATATCAACATCCTTACAATCAAGAGTAAAAAACTTTGAAGTCAAGCCGAATCCTCAAAGTGACCATGCAATGCTAAATCTGGAAGTCTTACTAAACCACCAACAATGTTCTCCAGTAACAATAGCCAATGCACTGACCCAAGAAAATATCAATATGGATAAAATAAATGGGTATTCAATAAGATGGGGAAGGATTAACCCAGAAGAACTTACTAAAGAGCTAATAAGATTAGCCCATCCCCAAATCAACATTTGTTTGGACATAGCAACAAAAGACGAGGAGCTTCTTAACAACTTTGCCCAAATTATGGACAAATTAAAGGTTTTACTTACAGCAAAACAAAAACCCGGTCTATCCCGACTCAAAGGCTGGTTCAACCAAGAGTGTACTAAGGCTCACACAAAGCTGAAGCTAGCCTTAAACAAAGATGAAAGGGACCCTCGTACTATAGCCATCCTCAGAAGCGAATATTACAACATAAGAAAAAAGAGGAAAGAGGAACTCAAGCAAGCGCTTTGGCACGAACTCCATACCAGTGCACAAGAAAAAAACCCTCAAGCTTTCTGGAGAATCTTAAGAACTCCCTTCTTGGTAGACGACACGTGCCCAAAAATCGAAGCCGCCATAGATGCTGCAGCTTGGGTATCACATTTTACCAGCATCTTCCAAAAACCATCCTCTGAACTAGAGACGGAAGAGGAGGAAAAAGCATTCTTACCATACCCCATAGACATAAATTTCGAAATCTCCGAGATTCTTTTGGCACTGAACTCAACCAAAAAAGGAAAAGCTCCAGGCCCGGATGGAGTCCCGGCAGACTTTTTTAAATACCAAACAGAACTTTGGGCACCGATCTTAACAAGGGTCTGCACCGCAACGGCAAAAAAAGGAATTTTGGAGTCATGGACAAGGTCCATCATGGTGCCGATATTCAAAAAAGGTAACCGCATGGACCCTGCCTGCTACCGCCCAATTTCCTTGCTGGATTCACTAGGGAAAATAGCAGGTAGAGTGATCCTAGAAAGACTTCAGGATTGGGCGGAAGAGAGAGGCATCCTATCCGACCTACAATTCGGATTTAGAAAAGGACTAGGAACCGTGGAACAAGCCCTAAATCTATCGGTAATTTTTGGAAAATATGTGCATGCAAAGAAAGCAAAACTCTACATGACTTACGTAGACTTGTCTGCGGCTTTCGACTGTGTCTCCCACACAAAATTATGGTCCCTTTTAGCAGAAATGGGGGTAGATCCATCACTCCTGAATTTCTTAAGGGAACTCTATTCCAATCCATCCGCAAGAGTCCGCTACGGCACAAAGGGGGAACTGACGGCGTCCTTCAGAGTAGAGCGTGGGGTTAGACAAGGATGTGTCCTGGCACCCTTCCTTTTCTCCCTCTACACTAACAACCTGGAGGTAGAGCTCCTGAAGGGTGCCCGAGATCTTCCACTGGCCAAACATCGCCCGATCCCCGCTCTGCTCTACGCGGATGACGCCGTCCTCCTTGCACAAACCCCTCGCGAACTCCAAAGATCCATCAGCAGATATTCGCAGTTCATGAGAACCCTTGACCTTCATATAAATGTAAAAAAGACTTTCGTAATGAAGGCCGGGGTTGGGAGAAAACAGCAAAAATCTATCTATCTTGACACCCAAAGAATAGACTCTACAAATGAATACTTCTATCTGGGAGTTATGATAGATAACAAACTCTCCTGGAAACCAGCAGTAGAAGCCAGAAAACATTGCTTTACAAGAGCACTAGCCGCATTGGTGTCGTTTACACAAAAATTAGGAAAACGTCCGCCCAGAGAATTGATGACCATATATAAAGCCAAATGCCAATCTACAGCTTTATATGGAGCAGGACTATGGGGCCATACGGATGTTACCTCTCTGCAAACTGCAGAAAACAACTTTTTCAGATTTCTTTTATCAGCCCCCAAAAGTTCTTCGACCTACGCCTGCCATGTAGAATTGGGTGTTCCATATATCGAAGATCTTGCGAAAATCCAACCACTTCTTTTATGGCGACGTATCTGGGCGTCAGAAAAAAACGACCTTACAAAAACAATACTGGCAGATGCAATGTCTCTGGACTACGCTTTAAAAATCAAATGGCTGGCCTATATCCGGAACTCTCTCTTTGATCTTGGAATGGAAAAATACTACTCAAACCCCGAAAAAATTGGAGAACTCTCAATAAATAACTTAAAAACACGAGCTTTGGACCACTTGGGTAACCTGAGATTACAATCAGAAGCCGGGAAACAGTCGGTACAGCACGCAATAATGGTCCAATCTACTCTTTTAATGCAGCCCTATTTAAATCTCGACATTGGCACCTTCGACCGATTTCTCCTGATAAGATTCAGACTGAACATATTTCACATATTGGTAGCTTTTCCAACGCCAAACGTTTGGGACCCAAATCCACTCCCATGTCCATGCGATGGGAAATCAAGACAAACCACCCTTCATACCGTTCTGTTCTAAAAATTTTACCAGGAACACCGCAAACTTTGGTTACTGACTCTTTTAAAATCTTGGGGTCTTAAACAATGTCGAGTAGCCATGTTGAGTTTGCAGCTTTTGGATACTGAAGCCACATGTTACCATGTTCTTAATTTTCTGAGATGTATATACGGACACAGGAAAAACCTTTAAAATATAATAGTGCTGGATAAACTACCGAAATTCCTTTTGCTATTTTTAAAGTTATCTGTAATTATTTTGCACTACAGATTCATTTTTTACTATGTACTGCTTTTATGGATCTTTGTAAAAAATCCGAATAAAGTTTATTATTATTATTACTCACACAAAACCATTGAAATTCCATATATAGTTAGTTGCACTAACTATATATCGCGCACCCGCAATCCACTGCTGATCATGTCACATATTACATCATTCATGACATGGTCAGTGACATCACTGATGACATCACTGATGACATCTCAAATGACATCACTGATGACATCACTGATGACATCTCATTTGACATCATTCTTGTGCTAATACGATAAACCTCTTCAGACTCTAATATAACCTTAGATACACTCAGTGTATACAGACACTCACACACTGCCACTCATCCATGGAGTTACTCACACACCCAGTCAGTCATGCAAAGAAACAATCTCACCTCCATTTCTTCAACTATACAGTTAAACACACCTTACTTATTGAAACATATACTAACACATATTTACTCTCTTATACAATCCCTGATACAAGTTCACAATGATCGATACAACCACTCACTCATTCAGTGGCTCTCATGCACAGTTATTTATATATTCCAACTCTCACATGTACTGTGTTTTACATATGTACTTACTATGACATGTAGCATTGAGATATCCATTCACTTATCAATACACTCATGCACACAGTCAACTGCCCATGTAGCTGTTTCCACATGCACTCTTGAACTCATACACCTAGTGAATAAACTGCTCACACATCTATGCATAGAGTCACACACCTTCCAGCCACCCCCACACAAACTCAATCTGCCATAGAAATACTTGGGCAACCAATTAATAACACATATAGCCTCTCGTATAGCTAATGATCAACACATGCAGCAGTTTACAGAACAACAGACATAATGATGCACAAATTAAGACAGTTTAGTCACTAACCCATGCACTCAGTGAGACACATTTAATCACTCACTCATACATTCAGTCATGCACCTACTAAATCCTTCGTCCAGACACTTATACATCTACTCATTCTTCAATATGTAACACATATTTAAACTTTACAGAAACACACAGTCACTGGATGACGTCATCAGTGATCTCATCAGTGATGTCATTTGAGATGTCATCAGTGATGTCATCAGTGATGTCACTGACCATGTCATGAATGATGTAATATGTGACATGATCAGCAGTGGATTGCGGGTGCGCGATATATAGTTAGTGCAACTAACTATATATGGAATTTCAATGGTTTTGTGTGAGTAAAATAAGGTTTTTTAAATGCTAATTCCTAACTATATATGGTCTATAACCTATGGTTTTTTCAGTGAATATATATATATATATATATATATATATATATATATATATATATATATATATATTCTGAAGAGAAGGAAGCAAATTGTTGTCCACCTCTCCATCTTACAAAAGCTCTTTCTGGCTTGCAGTTATTTTTATTTACTGATCCATTCCAGATTGGAGATATAAAAAAAATGCCACCTGTGCATTTTGTAGGCATGTACATGCTTGCTCATTCACGTGCCCATAAGTCATCACACATGTTCGCTCCATGAGCTGCTTTATTTATTTACTTTGCCCTACACTGTACCACACTGGCAAAACATGTTTTTACAAATTCTGCATGGTATCCACAGTCAGCAGCATTGTCAAAACCAATAGGCCCAAAAAGCGAGACCTATTGGGTTTGCCAATGCTTGTTTTAATTAGTGAAAGCTTACAAAGATGAAATTAAGTCACCCGCCAACCAGGAGTGCATATATTGACAAATGGGTGAGACGGAGAGGCTGAGCAGCCCAGATGACGTGGGAGAAGTAAAGCTGTCTTATTTTGCATTTTGTTTGAAAAATTACGTTCACCATCACTGCCTCCTGATAAGAATTTATAGCCCCGGCCCTGATGATAAAGTGCCGGTGCTGAGCACCGGAAAGCACCGGCACAAATTAAGCACTGCAGAGTGAAGAGATTATTTCTCCTTAGGGGTGCAGATCTCACCCTTACCCGAAGTGTTGCCATGGATACTTGCTGCAAGTGAAGAATTTCTGAACTTGGCAGGTCCGCCTTCCATATCTCCTCTGGCAATGTGGGTGTACGGTCGTCACCTTGTACTAAAGCCCAGTACCACTTAGCCACTTCATTTCTGTATATCTGACCCCTCTGTAGTTCTTCCTCCCCTTCTGTTCTGCTCCCTATATTAAATTATTCTTGAGGTCAGCTTACCAGCTGATAGTATTTAAATCTGGATAATCTGAGAAGGACCTCTGACCTCCTGGCCTGAGTCCTGATCTCCGCATCAACAGCTCGGCCGTTATGTCTCCCGCTGCTGCCCAACAACTCTCTCCTGGTATGTGTCTAAGGCCTGCTGTCCCACTGTTGTCTGTCTGAGTGTTGGGCCTGTTTTGTCTTTTTTGTCTGTCTTTTGTATTGTTGTGCCTAGTGTTTGTGATTTGCCCGCTTTTGCTTGTTGTTGTGCCTGTGCCCTTGTTTTGTCCTCTGTGCCCATGTTCACTGCCCCTTTCGCACCACTGCTCCTCATGGCCCCTTCCCTCTGCTGTTCCCGCTCCCTGCCTCCCAGCTGCGCTTCACTCCCCACTTCCCTATTTAATGACGGCCACTGCTCAAGTGTCTGAGCAGGACCTCTGACCTCCTGGAAGGAGTCCCACTCTCCACCCCAGCAGCTCCACTCTTACGTCGCCTGCCGCTGCCCCAGCACCTCTCTCCTAGTAGGTGTCGAGGCCTGCTGTCCCGCTTTTGTCTGTCTGTGTGTTGTGCCTGTTTTGTCTTTTTGTCTGTCTTTTGTATGGTTGTGCCTGGTCTTTGTGATTATGTGACTCTTTTTTTGCTCTATTTTGCTTGTTGTTGTACCTGTACCCTTTTGTCCTCCGTACCAGTTTTTGCTGCCCTTTTCCTATTGCTGCTCCCCCAAAGCCCCCCCCTACTGTTCCTGCTTCCTGCCTCGCAGCTGCGTTTCCCTCTCCCTCCCCTATTTATTGGCAGCCGCTGTGTGGCCACGTGCAGCGGGCACACCAAAGGCACGCCAAAGTCAAGGCCGTCTCACCCATCCGTGACCCGACCGCGACCAGTGCCAGAGACCCTGGATCTCTGACCACCGACTGCTATGACTCAGCTGCCCTCCTCATACTCAACCGTGGAAGGAACAAACAACTGTCAGCTATCCATACCAAACAACACCCACAGCCAATTCTCCTGCAATCACTGCCGCCAAACGTTCACCGCCCTCTGCACCCCCATGGCCTCGGCCCCACAAGGAGGCCAGCACCCCCGAAGCCCTGAGGTGCATTCATGTCAACTTGCGCTCCCTGCACATTCACGCTGTAGGGATCTGGGACCTCCTCAACACCCCCTCACCAGATGTTGATTTCTTCACAGAAAAGTGGACTACCTCCACCTCTGCCCCTGACATCGCCACCGCCATCCCCGACGGATACAGGAACCAGAGGAAGGACCGCCCCAATCATCCAGGAGGAGGACCTGCCATCGCACACAAGAGCTCCCTCTGACTCACCACCTCCAGCTTGAGCAACAGCCCACCCTTCACCAAACACCTCCATTTCCAGATCCAGACCAGCCCCAGAAGGGCTGTACGAGGCATCATAGCCTACAGACCTCCCAGACCTTGAACCGCGTTCACCACTACCATTACCAACCTCATCACCCCCCACGCCATTGCCTCCGTGAATTACATACTCATCAGAGACCTCAACTTCCACCTCAACAACCTCAGCGACTCAAACTCCACCACCCTTCTGGACAACCTCACCAACCTCAGACTAGAGCAACTCGTCACCACCCCATCCACAAGGCAGGACACACCCTCGACCCCATCTTTGCAGGAGTTAACAACATCTACTTCAGCCACTCCACTCAACCTCCCCGGACTGACCACCACTGCGTACACTACCATGCTGACAAACCCACCGCCCCTAAACTGGCACCCCACCCTCCATGAAGGAACTGGAGCAAGGTAACTGAGGAGCAGCTCAACTCCACCCTCAACTGCGATGCCCCCTGCACCTAGACCAGCGCAAAGCTTGCAGCCAAAGAACTTCACAGATAGATCACCAGCTTTGTAGACAAGCTTGCACCCCTATGTAACCCCGACAGACAGCGCCCCGGAAAAGCCACCTGGTTTATTGCTGACCTCCAACAATCCAGACACATCTGCAGATGTCTTGAGAAGGCCTGGAGAAACAGCAAATCCTCGGAAGACCGCACCACCTATAAGAATGCCATGACAGAATACCACAAATGCATCAGATCCACCCGTAGGACCTTCATCCAGATCAAGATTCTCGCCAACTCCAGCAATTCAAAGGAACTCTTCAGCATCATCCAGGAATTCACCAAACCCCCCAGGGAAACCACAGACATCACCCCTCCCAGGAACTCCGCAGCAACCTCGGCTCTGCCTTCCATCTGAAAATCAAGTTCCTCTACGTCGACTTCAATGACTAAGCACTTGACCCCAAAACCACTCTCCCCTCCAGCAATGTCTTCCAGTCCACCATCTCCTCCTGGACTCCAATCACCACTAAAGACACCACATTGACAATGGAACTCATTCACTCAGGAGCCCCCAAGGACCACTGCCCCCTGCACATCTTCCATAGAGCTGCGGCCGCCATCGCACCTGAACTACGATGCCCCATCAACGCCACCTTTCAAACCGGCACCTTATGTGACAACTGTAAATGCGCAGAAGTCAGGCCTCTACTCAAGAAGCCCCTCAGCAGACCCTAGAGACTTCAAGAACAACTGACCCATCTCCCTCCTCCCCTTCACAGCCAAATTCATGGAGAAGACCGGCAATGTCCAACTAACGAAATTCATCAAAGAGAACTCCATCTTCGACCTCTCCCAATACCGATTCTGCAGCAACCACAGCACTGCCACAACTCTACTTGCCACTACAGATAACATCCACACCCTCCTCGACCAAGGACACTCAGCGATCCTGATCCTACTCGACCTCTCTGCAGCTTTTGACACCGTCTCCCACCGCACGTTCACCACCAGACTGCATGACACCGTCATACAGGGAACCGCCTTTGACTTGCTATGATCTATCTAAAACCTCTACTATGTGGGAATCTTATTTGGAGATTGTAAATATATGTTGAAGTTTTCCTTAGAGTAACAATTTCTCTCCCACAGCCACCACTTCTTTCTCGCTGTATATCATATTTTATGTTGTATATGGAACAATCGAGATTAGTCCTCTTAGGTAACAAGTTGTTGTAAAATAATATGTATATTAGCATGTGTCACAAAAATTTCTAAATGTCGTGTATACTGTGTGGTAACCATTGTATCCCAGGATGTATCACGACAGTCTTTTACTGATTGATTTTAAATTTCGTTGTGTGTTAGTTCCTGTCTGTTGGGTTATTTTATGCTCTGTTCTTTGTTAACACCTATGTCTTTATGTGCCATGTTGAATGTATATTTATGTATATATATGTTTGTAATTCTTACAGCCCTGACGAAGTTCCCAAAAGGCAAAAAGAGGAACGAAACGCGTTGGCTGTGCCTATGCTTCACGAATATTTTTTTGAATAAAGAAGAATTCACTAAAAAAATTACTACTGCTACTGACTTTATTCGAGTGCACCTTCCATTTTGTTTTTGTATTCCAATAATTCTCACATCCCACGGCAGCAGATGTTGGAAGAGATTGCACCACTCTAACTTAGGAACTAAATGATCCGTATTGCTTGACCTGGTCTGCTGCCTTGGCCCTTCTGTTTTATTATTCATATTTTATTGGATTTTGCCTCGTTCCACACAGTCAGAGAGCTTAGATGCTCTATATAGATGATGTTCAGTAGTTTGGTCAGAGTAGGTATGAGTTCCTCCTTTAAAGCCTTGTATAGTTTATTAGGTATGCAATCCAGGCCTCACGCTTTCCCCATTTATAACTATCTTTTCTCTACTTCCAAACTAGTTATTTTTTGGCTGTTTATCCTGATCTAAGCTAGGAAGGGTATCTTGATGCACCCACTCTTTGATCTCAACCTGTGTCACCTTTGAGTCTTCAGTGTATAAATATTGCAACGAAAACACTATGGCCCTTCCAATATCGAGATCTTCCTTACATTGTGTTTTGGTGGCACTAATTTCTACTTCCTTAATCACATTACAAATACTATCTTTCTTTGTTTTGCAGGTGAGGAGTTTCCCAAATCCTTCCCCATATCCGTAGTGTGCCAGCTTACTAGCATTCCATCTTTCCTACACCCTTCCTTTCAAATATTCTGCTAGATGTCCCGTGACATTCTTTAATTTCCTATGAAGCTCTATTTCTCTTCCAGGATGGACACAACTTGCCAGCTCATTTTGAATTTAATCTTTTCTCAGCTCACATTCTCTGGGTTTGTTTTTACTTTCTCTCCTTCTATATGCTACATAGCTGATCAATATCCCTCAAAGAAAGCTTTGTATGTGTCCCACACAATATGTATGGGGGCAGAATCCTCATTTAAGGTCAAAGAACTCTGAAGTAATTTTTTTTTAGGGCACTTACAAGTTCCTGCTCCCATCATAGTCTTCTATCCGAGGTCCATCTGGATATAGATTGCATACTCTCCAAAGAGAGCTCCAGTTTTACACCAGCATGATCTGATAATTGCTCTGGTTGATGTACTTCCCTACTGACATTTTTTCCATTCTTTATATCTGTCTATCCTATAAGCATGAGTATATTTTCTTTATTTCTGATAGGTGTAGTCTTTCCTCTGGCCTGCATTTGCCTCCAAATATCTATCAGACCCAGGTTTTTCATCAAATCGTGTGTGCACTCCCTCATTTTTGGTGAGTTTGCTATTGGAGGATTTATCTAGCACTGAGTCTAATAGTGTGTTAAAGTCTCATTCCAATGATTATATAATTCCTTGTATCAAGTAGGTTAATATATAGTTACCTGAACAGGGTCTGATTGTTTACATTAGGCCCGTAATATCCTACAAATGCATACCCAATACTATGTAGCTTAACATTAACAATCAGCCTTTTGCCCCATGGGTCTGCTATAGAGCTCTCTGCCCTGGCTTGTGTGTTTTTAATCAGGATCACCACCCCTTTTACTTCACAGAATGATTGGTGCATGCAAACTGATTCATCCATTTATGTTTCCTTAGAACACCCCTCCATTCTTCTCATTGTAGAAGCGTTTCTTGCAATATTATGATATCATTATCAGAGATTTTCCGCAGTTGTAATATTTTCCTTCTTCTATTATTAACCCTCAAACCATTCACATTACGGGTTAATACCCTTATGTTGTGAGTTTTCTTTACTTCCTTTTTCATCGTTTTACATTAATCAAATCCAGTCAGTACTGTGACCTAAAAGAGGATTATCATTTCTTTTGATTTTTCCCATATGTTGCACACCTTGTGCCCAATGAAATAGCATACAACAATATCGGCAGTGACTGTGTGTAACCATGTGTAACCCCCTCCTCTCTCCACTCTTGCCCTCCCTGGGGAGCCTTCCCTGTATCCAATTGGGGATAGTAGATCATACTGCTCGAGCTTCCGCTCTCCAGCTTACCTTCTACATACTTTTCTGCATTTTTATCTGGCTAATCAAGTCCCCAAACTCAGACATGTCTTTCATATTGTACATTTTTTGTTCCACATGACTCTTGATAGTGCTAAAAATTGTAACTGTGCACTTCCCCCAAGTACTTCAGATTCTGAATACATTTTCCTAACTCCTATTTTGAGTTATTTTTGCAATATCTGATGTTATAGTGGAGCACAAGGCATTTTTCCGGAAACCCTTTGCTTTAAGTGCTTTTGTGAGGATTAGTTCTTTTATTAAATAAGTACGAACGTTTCTTAAGATTTTCCTAGATTTCTCTATTTTGGCATTCCTTTTAAATGGGTCACGATGAACCCTTTATATGTCCTGCTTAACGTCAAGGGAGTTAGTTGCGGGGATATATTCTCTGATCATATCTATAACAATTGATTTCTGCAAACAAAGGTTCAAATGAATACAAACAACATTAACAATTCATAACAGTAAAAGAATTAGTTAGGCCCATGAACAGAGAGTGAAAAAGTGTACAAGTGATTATAGAAAAGTACAACATTTATTGAAATTTAAAAATATATATATAAAGCTCAGATTTGTTGTCGGTACAGTAAACAACATTAAGAACACATATAAAACCAAACAAGTGGCAAACACACAGAGGTTACATAAACAAAAGAGTTCAAAAAAACATATAAGAACTCCTGTACACAAAACAATGTGTCCTCCTCAATTAGTGGCCACAGTAGCGTCAACGGCGTTTCGACCTTTGTATGAATACATGGTCATCCTCAGGACAAAATGTTAACTGAGCTTTTTAGAAAATCCAATCTACAATACACAAAACACTTTATTTACACATGGGCCAATTATGAGAACTAATAAACTCACTTAAGAGAAGACTAAATTGTGCTTAAAAGAGTATTTATTAGACTAACCCTTAGTAAAAGTGACATTTATCCAAGGAATCCGAAATTAGTGTCACCTAGAAAAAGAATAGAAACTACGCCACCAAAAGGACCAAAAAACTACTCACTGCAGCGTTTGTTAAATTGCTGTCAGTTAGTGTCACAAAATGCAGGCAGCATACGGTTTCTGAAAAGTAAACCCGGACTCAAATTACTGTCTCCAAGTGAGGATCTACGCATCACGAGAAATAATTAGTGAAAAGGCACTTACAAAATAGCCAAAAGCTAGGGTCACAATTCCAAAATTCAATGGTTTGGCCGAGTAAATCACAGGACCTAATCCACTCTCGGTCCAAAAATGATAGCCACAGTTCAATCAATGGGGTGGCACCCGAACTACAACGAGAGGAAATAAATAATATAATCATGTTGGGTTCAGCAACCATGTCAAAGATTTAGACCAACATGGTATAAACCGGCCAGGAGTTAACAAGGCTTACCGGTGAAAGTTAGCGTTCAGGCTCGTCCAGCAAAAAATACCATGTTGGTCTAAATCTTTGACATGGTTGTTGAACCCAACATGATTATATTATTTATTTCCTCTCGTTGTAGTTCGGGTGCCACCCCATTGATTGAACTGTGGCTATCATTTTTGGACCGAGAGTGGATTAGGTCCTGTGATTTACTCGGCCAAACCATTGAATTTTGGAATTGTGACCCTAGCTTTTGGCTATTTTGTAAGTGCCTTTTCACTAATTATTTCTCGTGATGCGTAGATCCTCACTTGGAGACAGTAATTTGAGTCCGGGTTTACTTTTCAGAAACCGTATGCTGCCTGCATTTTGTGACTCTAACTGACAGCAATTTAACAAACGCTGCAGTGAGTAGTTTTTTGGTCCTTTTGGTGGCGTAGTTTCTATTCTTTTTCTGGGTGACACTAATTTCGGATTCCTTGGATAAATGTCACTTTTACTAAGGGTTAGTCTAATAAATACTCTTTTAAGCACAATTTAGTCTTCTCTTAAGTGAGTTTATTAGTTCTCATAATTGGCCCATGTGTAAATAAAGTGTTTTGTGTATTGTAGATTGGATTTTCTAAAAAGCTCAGTTAACATTTTGTCCTGAGGATGACCATGTATTCATACAAAGGTCGAAACGCCGTCGACGCTACTGTGGCCACTAATTGAGGAGGACACATTGTTTTGTGTACAGGAGTCCTTATATGTTTTTTTGAACTCTTTTGTTTATGTAACCTCTGTGTGTTTGCCACTTGTTTGGTTTTATATGTGTTCTTAATGTTGTTTACTGTACCGACAACAAATCTGAGCTTTATATATATATTTTTAAATTTCAATACATTTTTTACTTTTCTATAATCACTTCTACACTTTTTCACTCTCTGTTCATGGGCCTAACTAATTCTTTCCCTGTTATGAATTGTTAATGTTGTTTGTATTCATTTGAACCTTTGTTTGCAGAAATCATTATAGCCCCTGGTTCAGGTGGTTAGGGCTGCCCCTGTGGTGGTTAATAATTTACATATCTATAACAAAACATTTATAATTGACACCTTCCACCCCCCTCTCAGTTATCTAAAAACCTTAGGTTGTTCCTTCTAGAGTTGTTTTCTAGTAATTCCAGTTTGTCGTTATGCTCTTTTTAACCTGTTTCTAGTGCTTGAATCTCTTTATGGTTGGACTTAACCTCCTCCTGTAAAAACCCAAGTGAGGTTTCCATAGTAGATAATCTCTCAGACCACCATTTTCGTCTCCAGGTTCTCACAAGCCTCCACAATTTTTGCTTGATTATTCATGGAGATTACAAATTTATTTTTAGTAACTCTTGATTAAGAAAGTAATAGGGAGCTCACATCTAGTGGCTGTGATTTTTGATGGTACCATACCCTCCTCGCACTGGGTTGGTTGTGCCTCAGCCCCTGCTGAGTTATCTACTGAGGGATATTGAGATAATGCCAAACAGAGGTTTGAGAGAGGAGTATCAACTCCCTAGTTGTCACTAGCTAAGGAGATCGATATGCATTTGGTTGATCCATGTTCTGGGTGTACTCAGTATGACTCAAATTTGATGAACTGTCCTGGGGTTCAGTGTCCCAAACTTTAAATTATCCTAATGATGGTGTGATTAACTTTCCTTTCTAATGTGTTAATTATAGCCATTATAGTTCTAGTACCTCTCAGCATCCCTATATGAGTTGGGAACTGACTGGGGATATTTACAAGGGAGGATGTGGTCTATGTAACAAGGTGGAGGGAAATAGTATCCTTGTTCAGGTGCTGGTCCTTATTATTTATCCCTGGATTCTGTAACTGCTATAAATGCTGTTGGTGCAATACCCCAACTACAGAAATTCTAACCATGTATCTATTTTTATCTGTGGTTCCTGTAGGATCCAAATAAGTCAAGCTCTCTTTTTTCTTTGTTACAGCCTTTCCTGAGGTGGTAGAAGATTTCAGTATTGATTGTTTCCTTTGTTTTTTACCGGACCCAGCCATGGTACTCTTCTTGGGGTTCATAGAGTTTGCCCACACCCTTTCTTTGGTCACTTCAGCCAGACAGATTGGTCAGAAAATGCCCAAGCTGCACCCTTTGCAATGGTGTGGTCGAAGATGAGGTAATTTCCATAGGTTAATTTTTGCCATGCTGACAAAGTGCACGCCGGAGAGACGAGAGCTCCCAATAAGCACATCTACCTGGCCGCCATGTACCCCACAGTTTCCATGCATGTTGCTTTATCAATCTCATCTACTCTTGCTGATCTGTTTTTGTAGGTTTTAGGACTTTGTGTACTTTACCATTGCCAACCAGCTCTAAAGAGCATGAGCTTTCTCTCTAAACATGATTTGATTGATGCATCCAAAATTTGCATATCAAATTTACTTACAAGCCCCTAGTAAAGTGCACTATATGTGCCCAGGGCCTGTAGATTATATGTCAATAGTGGGCCTGCTTTTTGGAAATAAACAAGATGTCCAGGAAGACTATTCCACATACATTCAGAAAGAACCTTAGACCAAAAATTCTACAGTTCACTAGCTTTACTAAGCTTCATTTGAATTATTTTCATATGCAAGACAGTTAAACTTACTTATACATGTCTTGAAATGGAAAACACATATTTAAAGAACACAGTGTTACACAAAACTCATTTTGCACAATGTCATACAAAACTCATTATTGACATAAAGCACAACACATTTGTGAGAAAACATAACCAAAACACATTTATGTGCAAAGATAGATATACAACCATAAAGCAGCTCAACTAGTCCTAGATTTCAAATTGGACACTAGGCGGACAGTGTCTTGTAACTGGCACAGGTTGATGTATTACGGAGGGGGCATGCACAATCGAATTATGCTGGCAAGAGCAACATGCCCTGAGGTCACATATATACCCCTCTAATTCCGGCATGCAACGTGATGCTCCTAGTGGTGCCAGATGTCTTGACTATGCTCATCATCCCTAAACTTCCTTTTGGGCTAGCTTTGGGCCTCTTTTAAGTGGTGTTTATGGCTCTTTCCTAGATCTTTTGTGATTGGTCATCCCACTTTATCAGGGAAATGGAGGTGGTCGGGAAGCTGTCCTGAGGCCTCCATGGGTTTCTGACATTGCAGTGTATGAGACTGAACTTATTGTTTCCTTCGGGTGGTGTGTTCAAGGCCTGATATAAAGGCTGACTGCTAGGCCTGGTGAGTCATTTGAACCATTGCAATCAATTGATATCAGTATTCTGTTGTTGAAAACTTTTTTCTTTTTGGCTATCATATCAGCCAGGGCATTGGGGGAGCTATATTCACTTTTAATTAGACATCTTTTTCTTAAGATGGTTGAAGATAGGATGGCATCGTGACTATGTCCCTCATTTACTCCAGAAGTAAATGTAGCATTTCACAGGGAGCATGAAAGTGTCTGTCTGTTTTTGTTCATTTTCACTCAGACTCAGAGGAAGAACCCGTTCATGTGTTGGATGTGAGAAGGGTTCTATTGTGCTACCTGGGCAGGAAGGAGGTGTTCAGAAACTAATCTTTACTGTTTGTAGATTTTGGACCTGCCAAATGAAAGTCAAAACCTTCAGATTAGACTTTGAGTAGGTAGTTAGGAGCGGTTACAGATCTGCCTTACAAAGAGTCTGCGCACCCATCCACATTAGGGGTCTGGGCACGTGTACCAGGGGTATGTCGGCCTCAATAGCAGAAATGCAAGGTGCCTCATTATCAGAGATATGTAGAGCAGCTACTAGAACTGTGTCTTCAACATTCACAAAGCACTACAGGATAATGCAAGGGATAGAGACAGATGATATGTTTGGATCTAGGGACTTGCGGCCACATGCATCAATGTTGCTGTTTGCGATTTCTTAATTGCGAAAATTAAGGAATCGCAATTAAGAAATCGCAAACGGCTATGCATCAAGAAATCTCAATTTATTATGCAATTTCTTAATTTTCCCTATTTGCGATTCACAATTTGCGAATCGCAATTAAGGAATCCCTTTCCATTGATTCCTATGGGCCCAGAGGCCCATAGGAATGAATGTGAAGGCATTCTCATTTTGTGATTCGCAATTAAGGAATCGCAAAATGAGAATGCAATTTCAAGGGTGCAGTGGGGGGTCCAAAAGACCCCCCTGCACCCATAAAATGTACCTTTAAGTACTTTTTTCACACACACATGCCCCAAGGCATAGAGGGAGACAGGTAGCAAAACCTGGAGTGATAAGTAAGCTAAGTCAGGCAAGAGACTGAGGAAGAATGGTCTAAAAGGAGGCAACAACAAAGAGAAGGATAAAGAAGGTTCACATCGAACTGAAACTTGTTAAAATTGATATCCTGATCTCGTTTAGTTCTTGATGGTGAGGGTGTGGAATATGAAGATGGTGATGTGTAGCCCTATTGTCAAGATGCTACGGTAGTCAATGAAAGGAGGGAGAGGGGCTGGGAACAGTTGGGCTTATTTACAAGCCCCTTGCGCCACTTTTGCGTCACTTTTCCCATGTTACAAGTGACGCAAAAAGGGCGCTTGTAAATCTGCCCCTGTGTGTTTGGGGGTTACCTGAAAAGTTCAAAGATTATGATGAAGATTTTTACTACAGAATTAAAGACAACGGAGACTGCCATAATATATTTTAGGTGACTATAAATGGAGTACAGTAGGCTTTTGCAGTTGTATTGTATTATTTTCTGTTACTGGGGTTCTGCAGGTTGGTAAGATGAATGCACCTTTAACATCTTTTAAGATAAATACATAAAGCTTTGAGAATCTATCTCCTTGTTTATCAGTACAATTTCTCCTTATATTTATACACTGCAGAAATTGTAACATTAATTACTAAACTTTTTATACATAATTTGCACTATAAATTACATTTATGTTTTCTATAGAGTACATTGGTGTTTCGTAATATTAGTCTAGAGATCTATATTTTATATTATTCTTTCATGTACTGAATCTGAAATGAACGATATTTTATCTCTGTGTGGCATTTTTTATAACAGACTAAAATCGAAACAGGCAGGCATTCACAGCAGCGTGGAGAGCAGATGTTCTCCATGGGAGAGCTTTACTGTTAAAAACGATTGCACTTCTGAGGCATGTTTTAAAAACAGTTTACTCGGTCAGATGAAATACAGATCGTATCTTGAGATGAAATTATTATTCACTGTATACAAATTAAATCACAATGCACTCTCTATGTTTAAATTATATATATATATATATATATATATATTACCTACTGGCGGTCGCCAGTAGGTATATATAGTTAGGATTTTTTCTCTATGGGATTTTTGAAAATTCTATGTCTAATAACTTTGGCGTTTGTGGACGGAATTGGCTGAAATTTTCTGGAAAATGGAACATTTTGTTTCTCAGCAGCCCCTGGAAATTTGGGGGGGGTTCGTCCAGGGGGGGTCGAGAAAAAAGGGGGGTCCCAAAACGTGTTTTTAACATTGAGTTTTCCATAGGGCGGTTGGCCTCACTTTTAGCCCGAACGGCTGAATGGATTTGCACGAAACTTGGCAAAATTGTAGGGACTGGTAGCCCGATGTGCCTTTTGTAGGTCTCAATATATGTGCTCCAGTGGATTTTGAGAAATTAACGTTTAAAATAAGATATATATCTGTAAGCGCGCTCCGGGCAGCGCCCCGGTTCGCGGACCTTACGCGTACCGGAACTTCGCGTAGCGAAGCTGATTGGTTCTCCGGTGTCTGTCAACATTCTAAACAGTCCGGAGCGGCCGCCATCTTGTCTCTCGGTAGGATTGAGAGACAAGAGGAGGCCAAAACAAAGGGGGAAATAACCATAAGGGGGCATACTAGATCCTCCCTGACCCCATAGGTTTAATGTGGAGGTTTTAAAAGGGCCCCGCGGGGCAAAAAAAATAAATGTTTTTTTTGTTTTTTTGCGTGGGTAGCGCCCGGTCCGCGAACCGGGAAGCGTTCTGGGCAGCGTACTGCAATGAAAAATGAATGATAGACTTTTCAAATACTGTATGTTAATTGATTGTTGGTTTTGTTGATTATTTTTTATTTTTTTTTATTTTTCAAGCAATTATTTATTATTGTGATTGTGTTTCAAAATTTAATAACATTTCTAACATTTCACTGTCTGAAATGTCGTCATTTTCATTGAACATAGCTTGTAATCTATGAGGGTGTAAAATGTCCTCATTTTGAAGGAGGTCATCCACTGCTTGCACACATTGCAGTAGTTCTTGGTCCCAAGTTTCATCCATAAATTCTATATAATTTGGATCAATTAATTCTTGGCTGCTCTGTTGCAGGACAATTTGAAATGAAACTTTCTGTTCGCCTTCCATGTTGCCTGAAATTTGGATAAAAAAAATATATATTAGTAGAGATAGGGCACTGTTGGGATTAATTTTAGATAGGCATTTTTTAACAGAGAATTTATCTTTGGGCAGTGTATAGTATCAGAGTGGAAGTAGGAATATAAAAAAGTGCCTGTGAAGAAGTCTAAGTAAATTCATAATTATACCGCAGAAACCTAAATCAATCCATAATTACAATAAAGAAGCCTTTCTCAATGTCTAACTCTTACAGAGGGATAGTATATAACTATCTGAAAATATTTTCAAATTTAAGAAATAATATCTCACCTTCTAAAAACAAGTTTAAGTTGTGAGTGAAAATGATCTTGCAATGTAGTTCAGGAAGTAGTAGTCAAAATGGTTGTGTTTCTCTCTCTTCCTTTATATATATTCAGGTACATAACCAATCAAATGTCAGGTAAAAAAAATAGAAAATGAAAGTAACATTTTAATTGGTTGTCAATTCCAACACTTCAGATGTGTTTTGTGAAGTAATTTACCTCAGGGTATTTAGAGAGGTCTACAGGCTAAATGGTTAAATGGAATTTCAATCAAATTTGTGAAAATGGTAGGGATTGGTATGTAGTATGAGCTAATCTATATTTGGTGAAATTGTCTCCAGTCGCTTTTCTGTAAACTACTTTCCCACCTTTTTTGATGGTGCGCTTCCCAGGGAGCGACCCGGTACGCGAACCGTTGAGCGCCCCGGTTCGCGAACCTTAAGCGTTACGGGAGTTCACCATTTTGTGTTTCGGTCGAATTAAGATACAAAATGGAGGGCAAATAATGTTCAGAATGGGTAGAAGGGGGCACGGTAGACTTATCTTGACCCCCTAGGTTTTGTGAGGGTGGCTGAGGAGGCTTATATGTGCGAAAAAAAACAATTTTTTAAAAAAAATTCGCGAGGTTAGCTCCCGGTTCGCGTACCGGGTAGCGCCCCGGGGAGCGTACTTTGTTGAAAATTAATGAAAAAAGTTAGAGTAAAATAAACTTATGATATTTGCTATTAAAAAACCATTGAAATTCACTGAAAAAACCATAGGTTATAGACCATATATAGTTAGGAATTAGCATTTACAAAACCTTGAAAATTCACTGAAAAAACCATAGGTTATAGACCATATATAGTTAGGAATTAGCATTTAAAAAACCTTATTTTACTCACACAAAACCATTGAAATTCCATATATAGTTAGTTGCACTAACTATATATCTCGCACCCGCAATCGACTGCTGATGATGTCACATATTACATCATTCATGACATGGTCAGTGACATCACTGATGACATCACTGATGACATCTCAAATGACATCACTGATGACATCACTGATGACATCTCATTTGACATCAATGACCACATCACTGATGATATCATTCATGTGACAATACAATGCATCTCCTCACATTTTAATATAACCTCTGTTTCACCCAGTGTTAAATACAGAGTATAATTTTTGAAACCATTGACACACCAATACTAGTTACTACATACGCACTCACTGATTCCTACGTCTACACACACATTCACTCATTCACCCATACAATCATTCATACATACAATCACTCATCTTTACAACACTATCATATGCACTCATACACCTATACAGACACTCACACTCTGCCACTCATCCATGGAGTTACTCACACACCTAGTCAGTCCTGTAAAGAATCAATCACACTTCCATTTTCTTGTCTATACAGTTAAACATAGAGCACCTTACATTTTCAAACATATACTAACACATACTTACTTTCTTATACAATCATTGATACAAGTACACATTGATCTGCACAGAGTCACACACCTCCCAGCCAGCCACACACACACTCAGTCTCCCATACAAATACTTGGACAATCAATCAATAACCCATATAGTTAATCATATAGCTACTGATCAACACATGCAGCAGTTTACAGAACAACAGACATAATGATGCACAAATTAAGACAGTTTAGTCACTAACCCATGCACTCAGTGAGACACATTTAATCACTCACTCATACATTCAGTCACGCACCTACTAAATCCTTCGTCCAGACACTTATACATCTACTCATTCTTCAATATGTAAAACATATTTAAACTTTACAGAAACACACAGTCACTGGAAGATGTCATCAGTGATGTTATCAGTGATGTCATTTGAGATGTCATCAGTGATGTCATCAGTGATGTCACTGACCATGTCATGAATGATGTAATATGTGACATCATCAGCAGTGGATTGCGGGTGCGCGATATATAGTTAGTGCAACTAACTATATATGGAATTTCAATGGTTTTGTGTGAGTAAAATAAGGTTTTTTAAATGCTAATTCCTAACTATATATGGTCTATAACCTATGGTTTTTTCAGTGAATTTTCAAGGTTTTGTAAATGCTAATTCCTAACTATATATGGTCTATAACCTATGGTTTTTTCAGTGAATATATATATATGCATGTCAACTTTGTTTCCATTTTGCTGACGTTCAATACTCACATGCAAGTATAGCTTGCACCAAGATATTGGGGGGCATATTAGCAAGAAGCTTGTTAAAATTATCTCGTTAACATTATCGCTGTTTAATCGGCATGAAACTGCAGCTAAAACGGCGATAATGGGCTTGCTAATATGCGTTATAGAATTTCAATGGAAGCCCAGGTTAGATGTGCAGGACATCTAACCAGGGCTTCTATTGGAATTCTATAACGCATATTAACAAGCCCATTATCGCCGTTTTAGTGGCAGTTTCCTGCCGCTAAAACAGCGATAATGTTAACGAGATTCTTGCTAATATGCCCCTGGGTTTTTTAAAACTGTCAAAACCTGGGAAATTGTGAGGCTATAACTATTAGTACGTACAGAGCCTTTGAGCAAGCGCAAAAGAGCGTTTTTCTGACCAGAAAGTTCACCCACACATTGTGCAACATTTCTTGCCACCACCCTCCAAACGGAGTAGGATCATCCAACAGCTGATGCTCATATATAGACGAGCTTCTAGTGTTTAACATGGAGTAATCTGCCTAACCTTACAATGCAGAGAGATTCGGTATACAGAACTGACACAGAGGGACTGTCAATGATGCAGAAAGCGCAAGTGCTTTTAATTATTTCTTAATTTTATTTTCCCCATTCCACTGTCTATCGACTTCCCCTACCCCACCCCACCCCACCACTCATAACTCAACCGGCTGCGCCTGTTCCCAATCAGTATGTACCAAATACTTTACTAGAGCTATCATTTGTAAAACATTTTCCTAGTATTTGCAAAGTTTGATTTTTCTTGACTTTCTTTAACAAACTCTATGAGCCTGGGTTTCATGTTTACTACTGAGTGTATTGAACATTGCCTGGCTTTACATTATGGGCCCTATTATGATGTCGGGCAGACGTAAGTCCGCTCGTCATCGTCTTGGTCGTTGGGACCGACCAACAACCGGTCGGCGGTCCCGACCAACTAATTAGGATGCGACCAAACATTGTTCGGTAGCATTCCTATACTTTACAATGGGAACATGTATTCCGGGCGGAATGCATGCTCCCATTGTAAAATATGAGGTGCATTTCACCTTGAGGTGCCTTCCACGGGGTGAAGGGATCAACAGGAGGGGCCTAGGTGTCCCCTTGGCCTCCAACCGGAGACCATGCACCCAAGGGGGTGCTGCATGGGCCCCCCAAATACCAGTTCTGACAGCTTTTCTGTGTCAGAGAGGCAGGCACGGAAAGGCTGCGGAAACCTGACATTGTAATCACATTCATTGCAGAAATTCAGCAGGATAGGCTAGTCTTCAAGTTTAGCATGCACATTTTGGCAATTCTTTAGAGCTGAATATACTGTTCCATAGTTTGTGACTGGAGATGGTATTACTGGTATAATCCCAACCTTCTTCAGTGGCGTTCTGGGTGATCAGAGCATGAAGTCCATCCCAAGGAGGAACTGGCTTTTTTCATTATTCAGTCTGCACTGAATATGAGGTTTCATCAGCTTTGCTCCATATCCTCAGCCACTTTGAAACTTTCTGGTAGACTGGGACGTGTTAATAGCTTGTAATGATTTTGCCAACATTAGCAAGGAGTTGGGTTATAAGTTTGCTGCTTCATTTATTTATGCCTAGAGCCGAAACCATTAATCCCAATGCAAGCGTACTTTTGGCTAACGACAGCAGCACAAGGTAATGATCATTAGCATGCACCCTTTAATGGTCAAACAAATCTAAAACCATAAGTACATTAAAACAGAGAAAATACACAAATGGTCGTGCCCAACAATTGTAGTGTAGAATTTGGTCTCTTTGTTTCTTCTCTCCTCCTTTCACAAATAAACATAGTTTAATGGTGTCAAAATCAATGTACTCTTATCGAATATCAAAATAACATGGGAGCTGTGGTATGAAGTCTCAAAACAATCCTCTTTATTATTCTTCAATACATCAAAGAAGCAGCCCTGCCAAAGCGTTTCATCCTGCAAGAGGACCTAATCAGGGTTAATCTATTTGGTAACAGCAATGTCACATCGAAGTCTAAGTTTAAAATGCATCAGATCTTCCAGAAATTCTTGATATACTCCAGAGGATTGACCACGTGTGAAATTAGGATACGATGGCAGTGACAGAGGAATGATCAGTTGTTTCCACCACGATCGCAACAATTGATGAATGGGAGAGCCGGCGGAAGGGCTGTTGTATTTCGGAAGAGTAATGGCGGTCAAAGGCAACCACACAACAAAGGTACCAAGTGTGGCCATTAATGTAGCTCAGCCTCACAAAACACCTAACACACCCCAATGACACACCCCCATGGTAAGTAAAACATACAAATTCCAGGTCAACCCACACAACACACCTAACATCAATACTCCATTTTGACCCACCCACCTACATAGCTGATTATAAAACCAGCCCCTTCCCTGACCAGAATCCTTTGCACAACTCCACAACAGAAGGGCCGTACCCCACAGCACAAAGGAGAGGCAAATCTGCACACCTCATTCCCTCACAACCACACCCACACAACACACATCACCACCACCACCTTCACAACTGCACTTTTCAAACATTTGCACACCACACACCATGTCTCAGAACAAAATGCCCAAATTCACTGACAATGAGATGTTAGTGATGGTAGATGAGGTAATCAGAGTAGAACCACATTTGTTTGGAAGCATGGTCCAACAGATGCCACTCGCCACTAGAAATCAAATATGGGCAAGGATAGTCAACAAATTCAACGCAGTAGGGACCACCCCGTGCACCCGGAAGGAGATCAGGAAGAAGTGGAATGACTTCAAGACCAGGGTGAAAGAGCATGAGAACCATGAGTGGGCAAAGGGGACTGGTGGTGGCCCTCCCATTCCACCACTAACATTCAATAAATGGGAGGAGAAGGTGCTTTCCATACTCTACCCAGAGAGTCTCAAAGGAATACCAGGAGGAGTGGAGCCTGGTAAGTATCAACAAATGTCTACCATTACACTGCTATGTTCTGTCTTGCACAACTACGAAGCTACACTTCCTAGGCCCAAATGCACTCATGTGCACCACACTCTTCCCAACACATGTCTCACAAATCTAACATTTCCTTCCTCTGAATCCCCCTAAAGGTAGCTAACAACATTCCCAGGGGGGCATGTGTACAAACAGCCAGCAGTACAACTCCCACCAGGCACCCTTGTCCAACAGCCCAGGAGGATGGAGCACTCCCCCCCAGCCACAACCATGTGACAGCCATTGCATTGCTTCCTTCAAACTTACAGGTAGGTAGCCATCTTAACAAAGAGAGAGTTTTTTGGGTGGGAAGCCAGCACTACAACTCCCATCAGGCCCTCTTGTCCCACAGCCCAGCAGGATAGAGCACCCCCCAGCCAGAACCATGTGGCAGCCATTGCATTGCTCCCTTCAAACATACAGTTAGGTAGCCATCTTAACAGGGAGGGGTGTTTGGGGGTGGGAAGCCAGACCTACAACTCCCACCAGGCACCCTTGTCCTACACCTGAGCAGGATGGATCACTCCCCACACCCACAACCATGTGGCAGACAATGCATTACTCTTTTCAAACTTACAGGTGGGTGCCATATTTTGCTCTTTTGTCCCACCCCTGAGCAGGATAGAACCTACTCCCATCCAAGAGCCATGTGTTACCTATTCCCTTCCTCAGCTCCACTTCACAGGGAGGTAGCCATACTAACAGGGAGGGGTGTTTGTGGGTGGAAACCCAGCACTACAACTCCCACCAGGCATCCTTATCTCATAGCTGAGCAGAATGGAGCACTCACCACACCTACAACCATGTGGCAGACATTGCATTGCTCTATTCAAACTTACAGGAAGGTAGCCATTGTTTGTTCTCTTGTCCCACCTCTGAGCAGAATGGAACACTCCCCCATCCAAGAGCAATAAGAATTCTATTCCCTTCCTCAGCTCCACTTCACAGGGAGGTAGCCATCCTAACAGCGAGGGGTGTTTATGGGTGGGAAGCTAGCACTACAACTCCCACCAGGTACCCTTGTCCCACAGCTGAGCAGGATGGAACATTCCCCTCACCCAAGAGCCATATGCACCCTATTGCCTTCCTGTGCTCCGCTTCACAGGGAGGTAGCCGACTCAACAGGGAGGGGTGTGTGTGTACAGGCAGCCAGTACTCCAACTCCCACCAGGCCCCCTCGTCCCAGAGCTCAGCAGGATGGTACACCCCCCATACCCAGAACAATGTGGCAGCAATTTCCCTCAACTGTGTTACAGAACAGGTACGTAGACAGTGCATGCACCCTGCCATTCCTCTCAAAAAGCATGGGACTATAAGATCACACCAGCCCTTACATGTAACCCAACTTGGCATAGATCCAAAAGCCACTTCCAGTGTGCAGACAGCTAAGCGTACGTCACAGTCACTGAAAACAAACTTTGACTCACCAAGCCACATGTTGAAAAAATGCAGGGCCCAATCATGCACAGCACTGAATGCTATGTGTAAGTGCCATGGTGTTAGAGCATGAAGGCCCATATGAACACAAAACTTGCATGTTCAGTTGGTAAAAGAAAGTAAAGTACATGATATGACAAAGGTATGCATAAGATTACAATGGCTAGTTCTTGCTCAGATGAAACGTCTTCCATGCAGAGCAAACCAAAAAGACGCATCATATACAGTTGGTGTGTTGAAAGTCATTAGATGATGACATGTCCTTGTAATCAAGTAATGTATGTACCTCCACATCATGTCATGATGCACAGTACCCTGCAGCCATATAAAGTGATATCAATGTAAAATATGTGGTGTACCACATGTAACATCCATATGTCTAAACACCAGGCTTGTGGGGTACATTTCAATGACCATTTCACCTCTGTTCAACAGGAGATCCACAAGCAACTGCTGCAGATGACTACACCGACCTGCAGAGCCAGTCTCCCCCCCCCCCGGAACATGGACTCTCGGATGCAGACTCCCTACGTTTCACAGGTGAGGAGCAAGAACCTGGCCCATCCAGACTGCCTGGGTGCACCACATCCCAGGCCCCCACTGTCCCCACCACCACCACCTCAGTAACAACAACATCGCTGACCCCCTGCTGCAATGACCTCTGCGGCCTCAACCACCACCACCACCAGTGCTTCCTGCAACACTCTCCCTGCCTCTGTGGTTACCACCACACAATCAGAGGAGGGCAGCAAGAGTCTGCGGGTACGTTGGGTGGGAATGCAACAGGTCCCAGACAGCAGGTCAGGTGGGAGGGCAACTGGGGGACAAACTCGAGAGGACACTGGGACCGAAGCCCTGGCCAACATCGCCAGAGTCCTTGGGGCATATGAGCAGACCCAGGGACATATGGGCCAGGTTTTGGAAGAAGTGCGTGAGCTCTGCCTGCTTCTGAGGTCCATGGACACGCGTATCAGCCAAATTGTGGACCTCATGGGCCAGCTTGTGGGTGTTCTGAGGGACAGGCATGTAGCCCAAAGGACAGCTCAACCCCCTCCAGTGGCCCGCAGGATGATACTCCCACCACCTCAGCTGCGGCCACAGATAGGGGTCAGCTGCAACAGGATGACCCCTCAAATACCACTGAGCCCGCAGAAGTGCCCTACCCAGATAAACGCCAAAGGGCCCATCCGAGAAAAAACACAGGAGGATCACATGGTAAAGCACCATCCAAATGCCAGTCGCAGAGCCAGTCATGATGGCACCTGTGTTCCCCTTGCCATTGACTTTGTTCACTATCCTTACCCACACTGCCATGTTGATGGCAGGTGTCTATTGAACTGTGTCACTACATCAATGTGACTACTCTATTTTTTCATTTACCTTGACTGACAACTCACTAATTCACTTAGTAACATTTTGTAAAACATCACTTGTCTGTCACAAATACTCATTGTAAATGAATACTATTTACACACCTATGTCTTTGTGTCTGCTCCATGTTCATCACAGTACGTACAATGTTGACTCAGATTCAAATGTACCAGAAGCTCAGATTGTGATGCAGCATTGAGAGGCTGAAGGGACCTAGAAAGACACAAGAGAACAATATTTACTTTTCAGCTGATGGCATCACAACCAGTACACAACACTAGTTATCAAGGTACACAAACCAGGACACAACACAATGAGAAACAATATCAAGATAGAACTCATTTGGCTTGTCATTACTACCCTGTGCCATAAACTTCAGCCATCAGCACAGAGCTAACAACAGGCAGCAGTTAAAAAGGTCTTCTAGGCCTTGTCACTACCATCAAAGACAGCAGACAATGTCACTGTTGTACAATGTCACTCAAACTCAAGGGAAGTAGTTGTTGATGAGGTATTGATGCAGGTCGACACCTTCCTCGTCTCCACTATCATTGTCACTGGACATGTGTGGATTTACAGGGGGGCATCTGCAGCTCATCATCGTCCAGGTGCAGGTGGATCTTTTCGCGCAAGGCCAGGTTGTGGAACATGCAGCATGCAACTACGATATGACACACCTTTTGGGGAGAGTATAGTAGTGCACCTCCGCTCTTGTCCAGACATCAGAATCTCGACTTCAGAAGCCCAAAAGTATGCTCCTCTACGCAACGAGTCCTCCCATGTGCTTCGTTGTAGTGGACTTCACCCGGGGGCCTGGGATTCCTCCGTGGGCTCAGCAACCAAGGCCAGTTAGGATATGCAGAGTCACCTAGGTGTGGATACACAGACCAATTTTGTAATGTAACAGTAGTTGAGAACTGCATGTCACACTTACAGCACACTACTTGACTCTGTGTACTAACCAACAATCCACACACGCTCCGGATACAGATTTGCCATCAATTGTGGGATGATGCTGTTACTAGGGGTGGGCGGAATTTGCGTAATCTTGTTACGCAAATCTCTGCCAAACGGTAAAAAAATTCTGCGAACAAGCAAAAATTCAGCGAACACGCGAAATTGCGTGTTCGCGATGCTTTTTTACTGTTCGCAATCGCTGTGTGCATGCTCGGGAGGAAGTATCTCATGAACACTCATTTGAGAACGCGAACAAGCAAAAAATTACGCAAATCGCAGAACACAGAATTTTGGGAAATTTAGCGTTCTCCGCGGAATGTGAAATTACCCAAATTCCGCAAAGGGAACGGAATTTACCGCCCAGGCCTAGCTGTTACGCAGTATGTAAGAGTCATGTGCAGAACTGGGGAATTTGGCACAGACATGGGAGATAATATCAGCTTGGCACACCACTTGCACATTTATGGAATGGAAATGTTTCCTGTTCCTTTATATGTGCTCACATGCCTGTGGTGGAACCAGGACAACATGTGTGCAGTCAATGGCGCCCACTACATTAGGGATGTAGGCAAGGTCATAAAAATCACACTTCACAGCTGCCAATTTATGTCTTTTGAGAAAATGGATGTAGCGGTCCTTATACGTCATCATTGCGGACAGGACATCACGTATCACCATGCTGAACATTGGTTGATACATTCCACCTGCGCAGGACACCATGTACTGGAGCTAACCAGTTGCAAAGAAATGCAGGGCCGTCATCACCTTACATGTTGGTGTCAAAGCAGTCGGATAAGTTCTGCGAGGTCTCAGATGGGGCTCCAACTGACCACATAGGTCTTGAAGGGTAGGTCGATCCAAACGGAATTGACGTATGATGTCCTCATCCTCCATGTTGGCCAGCAATGTGAATGGATGATGCACATGTGGTTGTCTCCTACATAAAGTAAAAGTGGACACATGCCAATTCAATTCCCCTATGAGATGTGTCCAACATCTTACATCTTGAATGACACAGCGCCAACAATGACTTGACTGAAACAACAGCTTATAGCACAAGTCACATGCAGATACACCTTGATCTCAAGTAGCTGTACACGTGTTCAGTGAGTACATACTGAGTACCCCCAATACAGATTCAGACTATGTTAATATACAATGAGACATTCCGACATCTTGTGGCACCTGCCCTGAGAGGAGTTGCCACAGCACACGTTTGAAACAGCAACACTGCTGGCTTCTACGTAACTACTGTACCTGCTACACCTTCTTGCGTGAGTCAGACAGGGCACACATTAACAACACAATGAGCACAGTGTGTGTAGAAAGATCAACTATCAAAATGAGTTCAGCAAACTACACAGTGAAAAAGTCACATTATGTTGTCAGTCCATCATTACTGTGGGTTGAATAGCAATGTCACAGATTGACATGTTTACAAATTTGAGAGTCCATAACACAACTGATCTGTGGACATGCACATGAATATCATATGTGACATGTGTGGGAGTACATGCCAATGAATGTAAGCCTGTGCACTGACATGGCATGTGTAGTCATCAGTGAGTTCATGGTCACACTAGCATTGGATTTAACAATCTGGTGGCATGATTATTGTAAGTGTCTACTGTTCAATGATGAGAACTGGCTATTGCCATTGCTACTGCATGATGTGTCCACCGCCACAGCAATCACGGTCATTGGCACCAATTTAAAAATGCCCATTCACGGTAGCGACCGCCTGGGCCTCTCGGTGTGACACCGCCAATGCCCATGCCATTTCAGCTAATGGGAACAGTGATCACGGTAGTGAATTGCATATTTAAAACCCACGGTAGGCATGCTCCCAACTGTGGGCCTGGTCATTGGGTACAATTGAAAGATGCATGATTGTGGTAGTGACCGCCTGGGCCCCACGGTGTGACACCGCCAAAGCCCATGCCCTTACAGCCAATGGGAACCGCGATCGCGATAGTGCATTACACATTTGAAACCCACGGTAGGAGTGACTCACTACCACGGGACCGGTCTTTGGGTACAATTGAAAGATGCACAATTGCAGTAGCAACCACCTTGCCCCGTTGTATGACACCGCCAATGCCCATGCCATTTCAGCCAATGGGAACCGTGATCACACTAGTGAATTACACATTTGAAACCCGGGGTAGGCATGCTCTGCTACCGCGGGCCCGGTCATTGGGTACAATTGAAAGATGCACAATTGTGGTAGCGACCGCGTGGGCCCGTGGTGTGACACCGCCAATGCCCATGCACTTTCAGCCAATGGGAACTGCGATCGTGGTAGTGCATTACACATTTGAAATCTGCGGTAGGCGTGCTCTGCTACCACGGTCCCGGTTGTTAGGTACAATTGAAAGATTCACGATTGCAGTAGCGACCACCTTGCCCTACGGTGTGACACCACCAATGCCCATGCCATTTCAGCCAATGAGAACCATGATCGCGGTAGTGCATTACACAATTGAAACCCGGACCTACCACGGGCCAGGTCAATGGGTACAATTGAAAGATGCACGATTGAGGTAGCGACCGCGTGGGACGCGCAAGTGACTCCACCAATGCCCCTGCCATTTCAGCCAATGTGAACCGCGATCGCTGTAATTCATTACACATTTTAAAAAAGCGCCCCCGGTCATTGGCTACATTTGAAAAAAGCTGACCTGGAACACCAATTGCAGCAGCTAAGTACCACTGAAACGACCTCAGAGGGCAATATATGTCTATAAGAGAGCCACACATTTCCAGTGCATACAGACACTTCTACCTGTCATTCTTCATCCCCAACTGCTGATGTTCCTGTCTCCTGGACCCAGTGATGGTGAGAACTGAGAACATCAGAACCCGTCACTTCACCACTGAGGAGCTGGAGGTCCTAGTGGACGAGGTGCTTTCACAGTATGGGAGGCAATATGGTGCTCCAGATGTACTGGTAAGTGTTTCAGAGTGAAAGTTTGAGAAGGCTCAGAGTGCTCACATGTAGGTGCTCTGCAGTAGTATGTGGCTGTGAGTGCAAGTTAATGTGCATGCATCCTCAGTTTTCTAAAACCATGCTTCATATATTGCGTAGTAAATATTGCACTTGAGTATGTTATGTTATGTTATGTTATTAATTTTTGTATCGCGCACAGCTGCCCCAGCGAAGGGGCGTCCTGGCGCTTAAGCAGGTACTGAAACATAACACAGAACGGAAAGGAAAGCACTAGACAGGTACAGAGAACCAAAAGGAGTTGATCGCGCGCCTAAAAACAGTGAGATTATTCAACTCACGGATATGCACCGGGAGAGCGTTCCACAAACCAGCGGCAAGTACTCGAAAGGAGCGACCGCCCATCCTACTGAGTTTGAACCGGGGGCAGACTGCAAGATGTAGGGCCTCCGATCTCAACGACCTCAACGGAGTATAGGGAAGGAGCAAGTTGGCGAGTGCCGGCGGCGAAGAGAACTTCAAGATTTTGAAAGCCAGGCATAGCGAGTTGAACTTAATTCTCTGCCTGACCGGCAACCAGTGTAAAGCAGAAATCGTGCTGGACACTGAACAAAATTTAGGGAGGCCAACAATGGCCCGAGCCGCAGCATTCTGCACCCTTTGAAGTCTGGATGCTTCAGCCTGATTAATCCCTAGCAGCAGCGCACTACCGTAGTCCAGCCGAGATAGAACCGTGGCTTGGACCACGAGCTGTCGGGTAGAAGAATCAAAGAACTTGAGGACAGGTCTAAGGCCTCGCAGAATCCCATAGCAGGTAGCTGCGACCTTCTTTGTGTGACTCGAGAAGGTAAGGGCCGAGTCCATCCAAATTCCAAGATTCCTTACCTCGGAAACAGGGACCGGAGTGATGCCTAATTCAGGCGGCCACCACTGATCTCCCCAAAGCTCTGCGTGTTTCCCCAACACCATTACTTCAGTCTTTTTGGCGTTCAGTTGTAAGCAATTGGATCTAAGCCAATTTGCTACGGCCAAAAGTCCTGCCCGGAATCTAGGGGCATCCACCTCAGGGTCGCCACTTAGAGTCACCGCCAGCTGCATATCGTCAGCATATGAGGTCATCTCAAGACCCCACTGTTTGACGATCGCAGCTAGCGGTTTCACATATAGGTTAAACAAGGTTGGACTTAGCGCCGAACCCTGGGGGACCCCCAGATCCAGAGAATAAAAGGTGGAATGGCCAGGTGGTATGGCCACTTTTAAGGACCGACCGGAGAGGAAAGAGCAGAACCAATGAAGAGCAATCCCCGTAATACCAGCCTCCTCTAGGCACTGCATCAGAACCCGGTGGGACACAGTATCGAACGCGGCGCTCAGATCTAATAAAAGGAGCGCCGCTGTTCGCCCCGCATCGAGCACCCCACGGAAGTGCTCGGTCATGTAGAGCAACGCGGTCTCGGTGCTGTGTCCTGACCGGAAACCGTTCTGACTCAGGTCCAGAATATTGTTCCGAGCAAGATGGTCAGTGAGGATGGAGTTCACATGCGTCTCAGTAACTTTAGCTATCATGGGAAGGAGGGATATGGGGTGGTAGTTCTCAGGCAAAATCGGATCTAAAGTAGCCTTCTTCAGGATTGGGGTGACTACCGCTCGCTTCCACAAGGAAGGGACCACTCCAGAGGATAGCGACAAATTAATTAGAGACAGCATCGAGGCCCGACACCAGAGGGGAAGGATCCTGATTTGATCAGGCTTCACCGGGTCTAACGGGGAGCCAGATTTAATCTTGAGACTAAGTGTGTCGAAGATCTCCATAGACAAGTCCGGGAAAAAAGTCAGAGCCTCCACGTGCAACATGTTAAGGCTCCCTAACTCTGGGTCAGGTGGCGACTGGTTGAATCCTCGGTAGATATTCTGCACTTTTTTTAAAAAGAAGGATGCTAAACCTTCACAATGAGCGTCCGTGCAGATAGCAGTCGAGGTGGCCCTTTTATTCAAAAGGACCTTGATGACCGTAAAAATTAGTTTTGAGGGATTGGTGCTGGATTGGAATTCCTGGGCATAGAATGCGGCCCGGGTTCTGCAAATTGCCCTATGATAGATATTGAGTTTAACAAAATAGGAGGATTTCAGTTTAGGATCGTAAGTCTTCCTCCATTCCCTCTCAGCTTTCCGGTAGATTTTTTTAGCTCGGCAAGCGAGTCATTATACCATGGGCTAGGTACTTTAGTATGGCATTTGGACCAGCGCATTGGTATAAGGGAATCGAGGGCGTCTGAAACCCATTTGCAGAACAGATCGTAGCCTTGTTCCGCATTCAATATAGTGCCCAGGGGCTCTTTCTCCAGCATCCGATGGAACTCCTCCAATTTCAACTTATGCCACTGTCGTTTGAAGACCAGTCTATCTGCCGATTTAAATGGCAGATCATCCATGGGACAAAAGACTTCCACCAACAGATGGTCAGTCCAGCCCACCGGGATCGGTGTGGATGCCTTCGCCCTCTCCAGAGTGGTAAAGAAAGGGTCCAAAATATGACCTCCAGAATGAGTAGGCAGGGTAACTAGTTGTACCAATTGCTGTGCTTCAAGGTCCACGAGCAGAGTGTCTATACCCGTGGACGCCCTACTATCGAAATGGATATTAAGGTCGCCCGTGATGTTAAAATTTGCACAACTAGGTGCAAGAGAACTTACCATATCGGCAAGGGCGGCCTTAAAAACTGTGTCACTACCTGGAGGACGGTAGATGAGAATACCGCTGAGAGTAAAATGATGACTAAATGCCACTTTAAAAAGGGCACTCTCACAGGCAGGCAGACCAAGAGGTTTCCATTCCGAGGGGAAGCGTGATTTTACTGCCATGGCGATGCCACCACCCCTCGTTGGACGGTTCAAAGTAAAAACCGTATATTCAGATGGAAACGTAAGATTGAGGATGGCGTCATCAGAGTCTTGTAGCCATGTTTCGGTGAGGAAGAGTAGGTCGGGCGAATCCTTAACTAAGAGGTCATGTACATATTGATGGTGCTTAGCCAACGACCTCACGTTCAGGTTCCAGATCCGTAACACACGGCCCGCGATGTTATTATGCGTGGTCTATGCGAAGTATTTGGAGAGGATGGCAACAAAGACATTTCTACAGCCCTTATTTAGCAAAAAAGAATACAAACATTGGTCTGATACAGGGTAATGTAGATGTGTGATACACTGCCTAGCATGCTGACTTCATGTCAATGGGGTGTGTAGCCTTATATCCACAGATCCATGGCTGCATTTAAGGATGGGAGGGACATGCAGTAATTTTGCAGTTTTACAGTAACACTGCTGGTTTGGACAGTCGAAGTCTGAAAAATCATTTCCTGTGCTATGTGATGTCATTGTCGATTAGGTTTTTGCATGCTCATTTCTGACATTACAAATGTATTTCCTCCAAAGGGCACTGAAGAATGTGTGTACATTTTTCATATTGCCACCATGGATATATGTGTATCATGCACAAGATTTAAATGCCTGAGTGTAACACTCTTGGTGGTAATTCACCTATGACTCATCAGATAAATGTAATTTCATAATGTATACTGACTCGCATGTGTAGGCACTGTTTGCCCTCTCATATTGTACATGCATGTGATTGTTATGATGGCCCACGTTTAACCTCAGTGTGAGTCCCCCTGGCCAGCACAGAAACTGCCCGATTTGTCAAGGACACCTAAGTAAATGGACAAAGTGAAACCTATGTGTTGTCTGCCACCCTATTTCTCAATGAGATTTCTTAGGCCTGAGGATTGCACAAAACGGGCCTACACCTTGTGAGAAGAGTGTGAGAATGTAAGATCATGGACCAAATGTGACCTCCATTACACAGGTGGCCATTCACAGGCCAAGGACATTGAGGGGTGTGGAGTGTTGAACCTAGTGAGTCTGCCCTAATACAGCATTTAAAATGTATTGTATGTATTGAGAACTCACATACTGCATCACAGAAGAGGGCCTTCTTCACATTGGTTTCTGTGCTGGCACTCTGCCTGTGTATGAGATGGCCAGGTACTGTGTACATCATCAAGCCTGTATACATTCCTATGAGATTATTTAATGCAAATGTACTACGTGTCATGCTGTAGGGTCTCTGCTCAACATGTATGTGTTGGTGTGCTATGTTTTTTCAGGCTCCTGTACAGACACACAGTGGTACATGAAACAGTTTCACTGAAACGTCTTCTTCTTGTCTCCCATGCCAGCAGCTTAAAGTCCACCAGCATAGGCCATATGGAGGGCCACTGAATGCAAGGTGCAGGCTCTGGTTGTCTCCAACTGACACAACACACACTGTCACATGAGGTGGGATGACATCTGCCAGCTGAGAAAAAACGTGGCAGAGATGACACTGGGAAAGATCCCTTTGATTGGACGGTTGGTGTTGAGAGCCCATCTGTAGGAAGTGTTGAATGAGTATACTGCGACGGGTGACTTTGGGTTTGAGTGACTCCATCTATCCCAACCCTGAGTCAGTGTGAAGCTTAGTGATGTTTCTAGTGTGATGTAATGGTTTGTAAGTGGCCTCTATGTTGAGAGCAACTGTCATGCATTTTCGCTACATGTACTTTTTCATGTGTTTAATACAATGGCCCTTGACAATGCAGGATGAGATGTGGCCTTGTGACATCTGCTACATTATGGGTGTCATAGACATCACGGGGCAGTGAACTGCAGTGTGCATCATCTTTGTGTGCTTTTGTATATGTGTGCAGTGCTTAACTTGGAAATTGTGAGAACTATACATCTGACACCAAGGTGCAACTGTAGTTTTGCTTCAAATCACAACATGGTGGGTATCAGTAGCTTATGGCCATTGCAAAATGACATTTGGGAGCCAGTATCCATGTTGTTCCCTTAAAGTGACTCCATATGTGACAGAGACAACATGTTGAGATGCATATCTATCTCACCTACATGCACATAGGTATGCTTACAGATATTAGTATGTTAGGTTACAAGGAGGCACGGGCATCTATTTGGCTGTGTCAACGTCACATGGGTCATTAATGTCAACTATGCATGTTTCCATGCATCTTCTGAGGATTGTATAAAGGTTGCACATGCAGAATGCACATGGTGGTGGGCAATATGGGGGTATCATTTTCTAGTTTTGTACTTTGCTTGCATATGATGTCTGCGAGTATGGCACTATACTGAACCTGCGTCTCTGTCTATTGCAGCATCTACAGAGGGCACAAAAGGACAGGGGACGGACCCCAGTGGTGAAGCTTCTGCCACAACTGCTACACATGAGCTCACTGACACTGATGTGACCAGTACCTCGGAGGGGGACAGGAGTGCCCTGGAAGAATCATGCCCAGAAACACCAACCCCAACATCAATGGACTCCAACAGTAACTCCTCGTTGTTGGTGGGCACAGGGAGTTCAAAATCTGCCTCTTCTTCCACCACATATGGTCGACTGGCCACCTTCCCGGTTGCTACCACTAGTGCTGTCCGTGCCTGCATCCCTAGGAAGGGTAGAGTGTCCTTTTCCCCAGGAACCCCAGCCCCTGTCTCCCATGCTGCCCTCAGTGTGGATGAGTTGAACCTTTTGCGCCAGCTGTGTGTGGGTCAGGCTACTCTCCTGAATGCCTTCCAGGTTCATGACAAGAAGTTGGTACATGTAGTTGCCTTCATGGAGGGCATTCACTCTGATGTGGGTAGGCTACACAGAACTGTCCAACCTTTTTCCTCCACAGTGATGGCAGACATTCAGCTGTCACAGGCTCCCAGTCCAGCTCCAGTCCCTTTAGCAGCCACCCTGCCAGTGACAAAACCTGACAAGAGTGCCCACATGCCACAGCCCTCAGGCGCCAAGTCCACCACAAACAGCAGCACTCCAAGCGGCCCAGAGCACATATACCATCCCCAAAACACAAAACAGGCACACAGGAGCGCAAAGGCAAAAGCCCTTCATGTGACACTCAGGGGCATCAGGCAAAGAAGCAGGTCCCAGCCTCACATTCCTCCAAATCACCCCGTCCAAGGGCACTCCCATCCCCACACCTGCTCCCAAAGACAAACAAACAGTTGCCCTGACTGCTGTTAACCGGGTGCCTGCAAAGACTCAGCACAAACAGCTCTCCAAGGCAGATTCACCCACAACATCACCTCCCACTCACACCACTGTGAAGCTGAGACAGGAGAGCAAAGTGGGGGGTTTACCTGGACAAGAGCGGATGGAGGGGAAAAGGCAAGGATACCCCAAGCGTACCACCAGATCCAGCAAATCCCCGTGGAGTAGTGTGGCTCACTGGCTAGAGGCAGCAGACCCAAGAGCAGAAGTCGGTCCGGGACCAGGGTTCAATTCCCGACGCGGCAGGGTTGTGGACCTGGGTCAGTGGACTCGATAATTCTCGCTTCGGTGCTTACTCTAATCAGGGGTTCCACTTGGCAACTCTGGGCATTAGCTTGCCTAATCTCCACAACGGCCCCATCAATTCCGGGGATGCCTGGTTCCACCTTGGGGACTCCCAGCAGGGACCATCCCACAGGGAAAGCCAGGACGGGTTCCCCAGAGTTATACAGTGCCAGGAGACCTATGGACGGGTAGCAGTGCGCTTTACAAGCTCAAATACATTTATATTTACATTTACAGGGAGCACCACCTGTACCTGATACACCTTTGGTGGAGAGTGAGTCTGTTGTGTCCACTCCACTTTCCACTCCTGCCGAGACAATTTGTGGGTATTGAATCCCCAAGAAGTTGAGATCCAGCCCTCAACATTCACCTTCACACACTGTCTCCCATGGTAGCCTGTCTCCGCCTCTTTGTGCCATCATGCTACCAGGTCCAAGCAGCCCTCGGGCTCCCACAGCCACTAATGCCTCTATCTCAGCTGGTCCTATCTCTCCCAGGGCTGCCCATGTGTATCCCCTGAGCTGGTGTGCTTCCCATGGCAGCGGACGGTGTTACCCATTCCCTGTGCTATTTTTCAAGCACACATGTGTACACCAGAACAATATACTGGCCAATGGCCTTGATGTTTGTCACTTTGTATGCCCATTCCCTGTGCAGTTTCTCATGCAATAGAACTATGGACTGGCCAATGTCCTTGCTGTTGGTCACTTTGGATGCCCATTTCATAAGCAGTTCCTCATGCACACATGTACATACTTTGAACTTGTTCTGGCCAATGGCCATGCTGTTTGTCACTTTAGATGCCCATTTCCTTTGCAGTTTCCCATGCACACATGTGCACACAAGAGCTATGGACTGGCCAATGGCCTTGCTGTTTGTTACTTTATATGCCCATTCCCTGGGCAGTTTCTCATGCACACATTAGGACACACCAGTACTATGGACTGGCCAATGGCCTTGCTGTTTATCACGTTGGATGTCCACCCCCTGTGCAGTTTCTCTTGCACACATATACATACTTTGAACTTGTTTTAGCCAAAGGCCTTGCTATTTGTGAATTTGGATGCCCATTCCCTGTGCAGTTTCTCATGCACATGTGCGCACCAGAACTAAGGATTGGCCAATGGCCTTGCTGTTTCTCACTTGGTATGCCCATTTCCTGGGCAGTTTCCCATGAAAACATGTGCACACCAGAACTATGGACTAGCCAATGGCCTTGCTAATTGTTACTTTGGATGCCCATTCCCTGTGCAGTTTCTCATGCACACATGTGCATACCAGAACTATGGACTGGCCAATGGCCTTGCTGTTTGTCACTTTGGATGCCCATTCTCTGTGCAGTTTCCCATGTACACATGTACATACTTTGAACTTGTTCTGGCCAATCGCCTTGCTGTTTGTCATTTTGGATGCCCATTCCCTGTGCAGTTTCTCATGCACACATGTACATACTTTGAATCTGGACTGGCCAATGGCCTTGCTATTTTGTCCTTTTGATGCCTATCTGAGTCTTCTGTAATAAAGACAGTTACTCATGTTGTCTGCTTTGTCAATGTCCTAGCTAAATAAAATGTTTTATGTATGGGTATGGTTGCATGTGACACATGCTCTGGATTCCCCTTTAACATTGCCAATTGCTTGTTTTACTTTTTCAGACTTTCCAAAAGGCGACAGGCACTTTTGTTCTTGTTGACTCTGAGGCTTGAGGGTGCAATGATGGTTGTCTGTGATGATCTACTGTTATCCTAATCATTCTATGGTCAGGTTTGCTAAATTGTACACATGTCATTTTAGGATGCAATACCACAACAGAAGTAATTATATACACAGGATTACTTGTGGGGTGGCCAGGGTCCATCATATATGTGTGATCTTTCTTGATAGGTGAACAGCAGTGTTGATGTGTGGTCATCTTGTGTAGGCATGTCTTCATAGTCAAATGGGTACATTTGAATATGTGAACTTGAGTAGTCATACCGTGTGAATGGGCTGTCATTGTCAGTAGTGTTGATGTGTGTGTGCCCCTGCAATGCCAAGTACACACATGTATGTTCCAGGTGATGATTGCCTGTTTGTTTAAATTGTCAGCCATGTGCTTCAGATTGTGAGTACATGTAGAAGTTGTAGGTTGGGCACTGTGCAGTGTGTTGATGTGTCCTTGTACTCCTGGGGGACACCTACTTGTTGTCGCTGCCAGTTGTGAGTATGCAGAGTGTCTGACTGCCAAGTATGTGTTATGTTTTGTTGATGAGCCATGTGTCTTGTTTTGGTGTGTGTTCACTGTGCAGACCTGCTCAGCCACACTTACATTATTTGTGAGTTTTCTCATGCATTTCTGTCACTTGACCCATTTTTTGGCTCAAGTATGGTATGTGGTATGTGTAATCATACCATCCCCTATATGTGCTTCTGATGCCTACACTTTGCAAGTTACTCCTCTATGTGTTCGCGGACTGTACACTCCTCACCTGTTCACTACTGAAGTACACACCACTTTAATTGCATGTCTTCCACCCCATGCCTTGCCAGTGTGTGAGCCCCCCCACCACTTCATCGTGTAACACTATGCTGTGAGAGGATGATCTGTGTGCAGCACCAATGTGCCACTCAGGACAGTTTCACAATTAGTTTTAGGAAATGTTCCTCTACTGGTTTGCAGTCATGGTTGCTCATGTGCAGTGCATGTGTTTGTGTATCCCAGTAATCTAGTCATGTTTGCATCTGGGTTTCCATGGGATGTGCATCTGTGGGTGAAGGCTAAGGTGTATGTTAGTTTGCTGAGGTACTGCTACCCTTCCTGAGTGTGATATTATGTTTGTGCTGTGATGTGTGTGTTGTGGGAGTTCATGGTGTGGCAATCAGAAATGTGTGCAACTGTTTTTTTAGTTGTGCACACACTGATTGGTGTGCATGCAGTGCTGTCACTGTATGTTGCCTTGTACTTGCTTGGTGTGCATCTCCCTGATGTCCAGCTGAGTTTGCTATGTGATGGATTGGTATGTGCCTCTGTTGTTGTGTTCTTGTGGATGTATCCAGTGTTTGGCCTGTGTTGGATGTTTTTGCTGACAGGTGCAATGTGTCTGTTGTTCTATTTGCATGACATGAGTGAGTAGTTTTGCATTGTGATACATTCATGTGTGTTGTATGTGCAGTGTATATTTCTTGTGTGTATGTTACGTGCAGCAATGTGGATTCACGTTCATGAACTTGTTATGAGTGCACACTAGTTGTTTGTCGTTTGTCCTCCTATTTTGGACCTGTCACTTGTAAGGATTGTACATGTGTATGCTTGTGGCACACTATGACACCACGTTCACTTGATGACTGGTGTGGTGTGTATGAGTGCGGTGGTGATGTGATATGTTCCTCCTCTTGCATATGATGTACACATGCTATGTGGCTTGCTCCATAGCGTTCCAGCACTGTCCACTTCACTTTTGGCTAGCTCATTTATTGTCCTCCATTGCTACTGACCTATGGTATCAGTATTTGGCAGAGTGTCAGTGTAGGGTCTTTCTGAGGGACTTGACAGGCAGTGTGAACAGTTCAGTGGATGTTTATATGCAGTGCAAAGCTTCATTTTGTAATTATACTTAGTTAGATTCACATGAGTGGAAGGTAGGTGCAAGAAGGAGGGTTGTCCAGCCCCATAGCTTCTGAGCAGGGTGTTCCTCTTCACCCCCACCTTCCCAGTCAATCGCCCTTGTCCTTTGATGTGTGAGGTCCGGCTACACCTGGCTGATTAATTTTGTAGGGTGGGCACAGGAGGGGCACACAGCATGTGCCCAAATATGTGTGTGATGCGTACTGTGGGATGGGTGAGGGTGGAGCCCATTGAACCTTGGCAAACTGCCCATGCCTGGCACTGCCCCTGCCCCTGCCCAATACATTGTGGGCAGGTTTTCCCACGTCTTCACCACTGCAGTGACTTTCCCGGGGGAATGCCAGTGATTTTGTGGCTGATCGTGACCCGAATTGGGAGGTGTGGGTTTCTATCAAGTAGGACATGTGTGAGTACAGTCGGGGATATGTTCCTGTCTCCACCAGAGTGTCTGATGTGGACAGGAACAGTATCTCTGCACAGGAGTTGTGTGTTGTGGTTGAATGTGGAGTTGTGTTTTTGTGTTTCTGCGGCGTTGTCCACGGCGATGTCTTATTTGCTGATAGTAGATAAGGTACAGCAGCGGAAAGGCATAAAGAGATGGGACCAACCGCGAGAGTCAAGCCGTCCACCTTCAACCTCAAGCTGGCCTGGATTTCTGGATCATCCTGCTGGAGAGCTCCGGAGGTATGACAGCCACAGGTTTGACCAGGAGTTCATTGTAAGGCAAGCCGGTGAACCCTCATCGAATCCAAACTAGTGGAGAGATTCGAGGGACCCCGAGAGAAAAAGTTCTAGAGAAGATTCTAAGTCAGAAGGTAATGACTTTGAACGAAGCCTGCCACGAGGGTTAGCCGCGCAGGACTTGTTCGCGGTCAGCATGAAACGTTCACTTTGTCCTGCTCTAGCGTGACAAGATCTCACAATGGGCGCTATGGGTGTCAGTCTGCTAAATAGTGCAAAACACTTCAAATGTCAGATCTCAGGCTCCCTACATTGGATTATTTTCATTTTAGTGTCATTTTAAAGATACCAATATTTCCTATTTTCATAAATTGGTTTTCGATTTGTATTGTGTGCTGTGTCTTAATTATTTTCTGACTTGGTGTTTTCAAAAGCCTTAAATACCTGTCTTTGAAGTTAGGGTTGCCTGCTGGCAGCCATGCTACCAAAGGTTAAGCATTGGAATAATTTTGTGATACCTATTCTGAGCCCTATAATGTATTATAGGCCTTATAAGCAGTGGTAGACATATATTTACCACTACTAATAATCCACTTTCCAACACATGTAAATAGAAAATACCAGTCAATAATACTGTAGCCTGGAAATGCAGTTTGGACCTTAGACAACGAGCTAAAATGTGCAATCATTGTCAATGTGTCTATAGTCATCATGCACACAATATATTAATTGGAACTTGGTACTTTTGTGAAAATTTGAGTAGACAAGAAAATATTTGGCATATTGAAATATATAGCATAGGTTTTAATTGATATGCAGGACACAATTTAAAATCTTTAGGTTGAACATCTTTAGACTTGGAAATAAGCAAAGGATGCCTCATATTTCTAAAAAGTTGGCAACAAAAATATTGAATTCTTAAATCTGACATAGTATGTTAAAAATGATGGCCGTGTAGTGGGAAATCATGATACCACCGCATTACACATAACTAAAGGACTGATGATTGTAACCATAAGCCCTCCTTTATGGAACAAAATGCAGGATTAGAGAAAATATCAGAGGGTTTGCTACTCTTGTAAATGAAATAGTCCTCTATGACTTGATCCACAAAATACAAAGGGTGTGCCAAAAAAAGCTTAGAAGAAAACATAGGTTATGGTTTAGTAATAGCATAATCCACATCAGTCTAGCACTTGGGTAAGACATCGGATAATACATACTCCGGGCAAGGAATATAGGTAACATGAAAATTGTAATGAGAAAAGAAATATACCCAGATTCCTGGCCAACTATTATTGAAATTCATCTGTAGACAGTCCAGCAAATTGCAGGGATAACATTTCTATTTAGATCCTCATAAAAGATTATAGCATTAATAACAGACCTCATTGGTAGCCAGGAAATGATTTTAACCCCTCCAGTATTGAGGAGGGAACAGTTTCATCGTCTGCCGTGGTAGATGTGTGAGGGGGAAGGAAATGTCCTGTCCTCTGCACATGTCTGGGAAATCCTTCTGCTGTTTACAGCAGAGGCATTTACTTTTTTTCAGCCTCTGGAGCAGGGGAAGAGTTTCCCCTGCACCTGAGTATTTTGTTTTGTCTAATGATGATTAGCGCCTATGGGGTGCTGATTTCATAACATTCAAGGTGTAAGTGAAATGAGCTGATTGGCTCATTGGAAAAACAGGTCAGTTTTCAGTGGAAACATGTGCTGTGTTCATGTTACGTTTTGGGCTGTTTTGTGTCCGGCGGGCACTATGCAAGCCCACAAGTGAGGCACCATTTTCATCGGGAGACTTGGGGGATTGCTGGGTGGTATAAAGAGTGTGGCTCCCTGCAGATTCCAGAACCTACATCACAGAAATCTGAGGAAATGCTTTTTTTAGTCAAAGTTGTCAGGTTTGCAAGAGGTTCTGGGTACTAAACCATGGTGAGACCCACAAGTCAGCCCACCTGGATAGAATAAGGTATCTAGTTTTCAAAAATGTACAGAAATGTACAGGTTTGCTAGATTTCCCTAGGTGCCAGCTGAGATAAGGTCCCCAACCTAAGGGAACACAGAATAGTAGAACAAGTGTTATTACCAATTGCCAGGGCCCGGGGAGGCTTCCCCTTGGCTGGGTTCAGAAAGAGGTGTTCTTGGCCCCCAAATACTCTAATGGTTGTCAGCTGCAACAACTTTGTGTAGTGCAGTAGAGACTACCTTTTCTTAGGTCATCAGATAACATCTGATGGTGATCAAGCTAGCTTCAGGGTCTCTGAGAGACTCCACCCATTGCCCATTGATGGTGACCCACTGCCTGTATTTCCTGATATCGGCAAAGCAAAGACTGAACAAGTACTCCTTTGAAATCAAATTGTACAGCCCCTGATTAGCCTTTCCTTCAGCCAAATATCAAGTGCCATGCAAACGTAATCCACAAAATCCACACAGGTCTGTTGGGCCAGTTTCTGGCTGAGCCCTAAACATCTGTCTTCCTGAGAAGGATTTCCTTCACGGGGATACCTCAATCTGTCATCCTTCTCTAGGGTGAGAAGGGTTCCCTCCTCTCATTAGCGATATGACTCTACAGAATAGCCCCCCAAGTCTCCTTCACTAATCTTGTGTATCTGTAAGGAAATCTCATAAGCTTAAACGACTTATCAATATCACCCCTCTAAACAAACTCAAGCACCAGACCTTTGGGAATATGGACCCTCTTTGCTCCAGAAGGCAAAGAAGAAATGCTGCCGCCATCACTGCTGGACTCTTCCTGTTTGGCCTTCATGATTAGCTCCTTAAGGGTCCTCTCATGAGTCAAATGCTCCAAAGAAATTCTCTCCTCCAAGGCCAGTTCCCTTTGCTTTACCTCCATGACTAGTATCATTTCTTCAATTTTGAGCTTAGCAATTTCCAGCCTGGACTCAATTGCACCTTTTGCTCCGCTAGCTCCTCGGGGAGCAGGTTGCAGGAGGACATACTGCTCTCTGCATGTGAAGGAATATCCAATCCTAGGAGTAGGTTATCCCCCTCCTTAAAAGGTTGTAGTGCAGGCCCTCCTGTGTACCCTTCTTTGATCATTCCTCATTCTCCTCCTACCCCAACCCCATTGTCTGTTTCTGTTACTGTCACCAGCGATAGGTGGATATCCGCCAAGGCCTTCAGCGCCTTTTGCAGCTCCACCATTCTGGTGGTGCTCTTTGCAGGAAGTCCCCTCTCTTTACAGAACTCCTTGAGCTGGGCCACAGTGTAGGACTTCAAGTTAGCCCAATCAAAGTCCATGCTTGTAACAGTGGGTTCAGGCTCAACAGTCGGAGAAGGAACATATTAAAAGCCAAAAGGCCAATCAGGGAGAATTTAAACTCAAATTGGTCTTAGATATGGGATGGTGGTATATACCAAATAACTGTATCACACTGCACCAACAAACGACCTATCCTACCACTATACACCAATGTTAGAAATTGGATTTCTGGCTGACAGGGGTGTGAGTCATGCAGTAACCATAATTCTAGTCAGGGTAAGGAACAAGCAAACCCCAAATGTACCTGTGCTCAACCTCTCTGGTAGCTTGGCGCAGAGCAGTCAGGCTTAACTTAGAGGAAATGTGTAAATAATTTATGCAATGGTTCAGACAGTAAAACAGTCAAAACACCACACAAAAATATCCCTCATCAGGTTAGAAAAATAAAGTATAATTTAATTAATAAAACAAGACCAAAATGACATTAATCTAATCAGCAAATCTAGAGATATTAAATTATTTAGTGAAAAATAGCACCAAAAAGCACAAAGAGCCAACTGAGGATATCTGGTTGCGCCAAACCAGAATAAAGTCCCAAGTTTGCAAAGCAAAGTCTTAGCACTGGGAAAATCATCAGTTCTCAGGAGCTGCGAGGCTGTGATGTGGAGTCCGGCATCTTCGAGGCTGCTGTTGACAAGAGATGTGAGGAGCTGGGGTAGCGATGTGCTGTGCCGTTGGCGATGCATCGGTCCTGAAGAGTGTGGGGCGATGTTGGTCCTTGTGACCGGTCCAATCCATGAAGCAGTGGTGATGCATCAGTTCTGTTCGAGGATGAGCTGCTCAGCCAAGAAGATGCGTTGGTTCTGCTTGGGATGCCCTGCTCAGCAGAGAAGATGCATTGGTTCTGCTAACAAGCACCTAAGGCCCACAACCAAGGGTCCAGGACTGGGTGGTACCACTTCACAGAGCAGACTCACAGATGGCTGAGCCTAGGTGCAGGTGCAAGGCTGTTGGAAACCTGTTATGTACCTGATGCTTCAGATCAGGAGGTCAGCCAACTAGTCCTTGGAGTCACTCTGGGATCAATAGATGCAGGTGCTGTCCTCATTCAGGCAAGAGGGTAACAGGGCACCATAGCAGAGCAGGAGGACAGCAGAGTGACAGTCCTTAAGCGGCGCAGCAGATCTTCTTACTGGCAGAGTATCCACAGGTCCAGAAATGTATGGAAGTGATGGTATCTGAGGTCCTCCTTTTATACACAGTTGTACATTTGCAGTGGAGAGAAGCTTCTAGACACATGCTTTTAACGTACATAGATGTGCTGCCTTCCCTGCCCTGGCTCCAAGCTACCTATAGGAGATATGCAGCCCTTTGTGAGGAGATAGGACACAGCCTATTCAAGTGTAAGTGAGGATGGCTGAAACTCTGGATTCAAGCAAGCCGGGCAAAAGATGGCTGAAATGCCAGAAACCGGTCCTCGGAAGCTTGTTTCCGGTCCAGGGAAGGCATGGCTTGGCAGTTCGGGCTGGACTGTTCCCATGAGGCACAAGGTCAGACTGATTTGCATATGGCCATGTCTGAACTGGGGTGGCAGAGTGGGCTAAAGAACGGTGACGGATGAAACCCAGATCTGTTGACTAGGTGTGAGTGTTTGATTGGTTCAGATGCTCTGTCTATCACTACCCCCTTTTGTACCACTTTGTTCGCCATAAGTTGGCAGGGTATGCTCAGACGTGAGTTCCTTGCTCACTTTACCACTGGATTCAAGCAAGCCGGACTGAAGACGGCTGAAATGCCAGAAACCGGTACTCGGAAGCTTTTTTCCGGTCCAGGAAAGCCATGGCTTGGCAGTTCGGGCTGGACTCTTCCCATGAGGCACAGGGTTAGACTGATTTGCATATGGCCATGTCTGAACTGGGGTGGCAGAGTGGGCTAAAGAATGGTGATGGATGATACCCAGATCTGTTGACTGGGTGTGAGTGTTTGATTGGTTCAGATGCTCCGTCTGTCACCACCCCCTTTTGTACCACTTTGTTCACCATAAGTTGGCAGGATATGGCCAGACATGAGTCCCTTGCTCACTTTGCCACTGGATTCAAGCAAGCCGGGATGAAGACGGCTGAAATGCCAGAAACCGGTCCTCGGAAGCTTGTTTCCGGTCAAGGGAAGGCATGGCTTGGCAGTTCGGGCTGGACTGTTCCCATGAGGCACAGGGTCAGACTGATTTGCACATGGCCATGTCTGAACTGGGGTGGCAGAGTGGGCTAAAGAACGGTGATGGATAAAGCCCAGATCTGTTGACTGGGTGAGAGCGTTTGATTGGTTCAGATGCTCCGTCTATCACCACCCCCTTTTGTACCACTTTGTTCACCATAATTTGGCAGGGTATGCTCAGACGTGAGTCCTTTGCTCACTTTGCCACTGGATTCAAGCAAGCCGGGCTAAAGACGGCTGAAATGACAGAAACCGGTCCTCGGAAGCTTGTTTTCGGTCCAGGGAAGGCATGGCTTGGTAGTTCGGGCTGGACTGTTCCCATGAGGCACAGGGTCAGACTGATTTGCACATGGCCACGTGTGTACTGGGGTGGCAGAGTGGGCTAAAGAATGGTGATGGATGAAACCCAGATCTGTTGACTGGGTGTGAGAGTGTGATTGGTTCAGATGCTCCGTCTATCACCACCCCCTTTTGTACCACTTTGTTTACCATAAGTTGGCAGGGTATGCTCAGACGTGAGTCCCTTGCTCACTTTGCCACTGGATTCAAGCAAGCCGGACTGAAGACGGCTGAAATGCCAGAAACCGGTCCTCGGAAGCTTGTTTCCGGTCCAGGGAAGGCATGGCTTGGCAGTTCGGGCTGCACTGTTCCCATGAGGCACAGGGTCAGACTGATATGCATATGGCCATGACTGAACTGGGGTGGCAGAGTGGTCTAAAGAACGGTAATGGATGAAACCCAGATCTGTTGACTGGGTGTGAGTGTTTGATTTGTTCAGATGCTCCGTCTATCACCGCCCCCCCTTTTGTACCACTTTGTTCGCTATAAGTTGGCAGAGTATGCTCAGACGTGAGTCCCTTGCTCACTTTGCCACTGGATTCAAGCAAGCCGGGCTGAAGACGGCTGAAATGCCAGAAACCGGTCCTCGGAAGCTTTGTTCTGGTCCAGGGAAGGCATGGCTTGGCAGTTCAGGCTGGACTGTTCCCATGAGGCACAGGGTCAGACTGATTTGCATATGGCCATGTCTGAACTGGGGTGGCAGAGTGGGCTAAAGAACAGTGATGGATGAAACCCAGATCTGTTGACTGGGTGTGAGTGTTTGATTGGTTCAGATGCTCCGTCTATCACCACCCCTTTTTGTACCACTTTGTTCGCCATATGTTGGCAGGGTATGCTCAGACTTGAGTCCCTTGCTCACTTTGCCACTGGATTCTAGCAAGCCGGGCTGAAGATGGCTGAAATGCCAGAAACCTGTCCTCGGAAACTTGTTTCCGGTCCAGGGAAGGCATGGCTTGGCAGTTCGGGCTTGACTGCTCCCATGAGGCACAGGGTCAGACTGATTTGCATATGGCCATGTCTGAACTGGGGTGGCAGAGTGGGCTAAAGAACGGTGATGGATGAAACCCAGATCTGTTGATTGGGAGTGAGTGTTTGATTGGTTCAGATGCTCCGTCTATCCCCACCCCCTTTTGTACTACTTAAGTCGGTGGTCACAATCATTTCTCAAGGCCCACTAGTAACATTTAATTTACCAGCCCTGGGAATAATATAGTGCCACTTTACTAGGGACTTATAAGTAAATACAATATGTCAATTGGGTATAAGCAAATGTAACAATTTTTTAGGGAAGGAACACAAGCTTTTTAGCACTAATTAGCAGTGGTAAAGTATGCAGAATCCTATGGACAGCAAAAACAAAGTCTACAAGAACAAGAAGTCTGATGGCAAAAAGTTAGGGGGAAGCTATGCCATGGATGCCTAGTCTAACAGGGAGAGAAAGGTATTTTAGATTTCTGGGTGGGTGGCATATAGGGGGGAGGGTTAAGTGTAGTTTGGGCATGGTCAGGGATTTTTAGGGTCCTAGGATGGGTGGAGTTTATGGGTAGAAATGGCTTTTAGGGTCAGGGATGGGTGGAGTTGATGGGCCAGGGATGTGTGGAATTTAGGGGCGGTAGGATTTTGTAGAGGGCAGGGTTGGATGAAGTTTAGGAGTTGTGGGTGGGTCAGGCTTAGATGCTATTTAGGGGTTGGAAGGGGTCAATGAATGAAAGCATCCAAAGTAATTTTTTGATAATGTAAAAGATATGAACCCAAAGTGATGTCTTGTTAAGTAATGCACTGAAATAAATACCTCAGACAAAAACATTCTGAAAGTAAGACCCATATCATTGTATGTATACCTTAAACATTAAAGCATGTAAAAGCCAATTTAAAAAAAGAACATTATAATGAATTTATTTCCATGAAATGGTGCATGCTATTCATCCAGCAAATTCCTATTAAACAGTTTTGGTGCAACATTTTCTCATTAATGGTATTCTCTTAAATAATTGTTCTATGAAATCACTTACAACTGTCATTTTTTTATACTTTTGCTGTTTTCAAACCCACTTGTCTTTCCACAAATTCTGAGCCTTTTGCCTTGACTATGGTGAGGGAAATTAAAGAATTTGGCATTGCTGTGCCTCATTAAACAAGCATTTGCAATGCAATCAGTCTCACCTTTGGGACCTTATATATATTTAGCTATGCAGCACATTAGCATGGGTGCTGAAACATCTACTGTTCTTGAACATGGAGGGAAAGTAAGCACCAAACTGCGGGACACGCCAGTACGGGAACACATGGAGAGAAATAATGCCTTTGAGCTGGAAATGGTATAGTCCAAAGCTCTGTTTTTAATATAAAAGCAAGCCCTTTGTAGTCATATCACTGAAAATAGAAGATTTGAAAAAAATATTATTGTCTATGAGTGCTCATGGAAGACAATGTCTTTGGACTGACAGGATGATTCATCTGAAAGGTCTGCAGGCGTGACCTGTGGCTGGATTTACCCCACCCCCAAATACAACATGAAGCCATCTAAGGAAGAGGTCCTTCAGGGATGTAAGAACAATGTCCGTCAAGCCCTGGCCTTCAAGTGCAGAAGAGATGGAAATTTATAAGGTCTGGAGTGGGACAGATGTTTAGAGACTCACGCAAAGCATAGACACTACGGTAGATAGAAAGTGCTCTGAAATCCCTTGAGCAATCTCACAGTCCCCAAACGTGGGCACACTTATGAGCCATGAGGGCAGCTATCTTTTTATAGGGTCTGTATCAATCTGGCACACAGGCAAACTGTGCAAACGGACACAGAAACACTATGCACAACACCAACAAGGCATGTGTATCGGATACAAAGACGTAACTTGTGTAAAGACACAACCAGGCGTGCACACAGACACATAAACAGGAAGCATACAGACACACAGACATGCATACAAACAAGATATCCATAAAGACACATGCATACGATGAGCATTAACACACAAACAATACAGCCATAAAAAACGCAACCCAGATATTCGGACACAAAGAAGAAATGCATAAGTTACATGGACGCGTTACATATATACATACACATAAAGAAGACATGCAAATTGACATTCAGACATAAAGCATGTACATGGACACACAAACAAGATACATATACCACCTCACAAAACAAGAGATGCATACAAACAGGCAAACATGACATGCAGCTAGACACGCAGGCATAAGACGTGTAGCGACCCAAACAAGATGTGCATATAGACACACAGATCTACAATGCGCTTACAGACACAAGGACATAAGGTAAGAATATCTATACACAGACACGGCACATGCATAAAGGTACACAAACAAGATATAAACAGGTCAAACAAACCTGACATGCATAACAAGTCTAACAAACCCAACATGCATACAGAGGCACAAATAAGAAAGGCATACGGAAAGTATATAAGCATACAGACACACATTAAATATACATAAAACAAACACAAAAATATACATACAGATACGCATACATTCACAAAATCAAGACAGGTATACAAATACACTGACATAAAACATGCATGCAGGCACAGTGGAAACACAGGCTCATGTGCATTAAAGGTGCATACGGACATACAGATTTAAGATAAAGATACACAAAACAGACATGAGTGCAGAGGCACACACGTAGGCCATGCATACAAATCCTTAAAATACATGCAGGCACAGAGGCATAAGGCATGCATACTGAGACACAAACTCGAGATATATATACAGAGGCATATAACATAGACTACCATGAGGCCAGAAGCAAGTCATGCATACAGAAGACACATGGGAGCAAACAAAGGCAAGATTTGGACACCGAAGAGCAAACATAACACATGCAAAGAGATACAAAGACATAAAAGAAGAATACAGACACATCACAACAAAACATGCAGACCAATGAATACACAAAACAATGTACCCATGGACATGTCCACACAAAGTATACACACAGACAGCACCAACATACACATATACACAATGTACACAGACACAGAGACAACACTTACACACGGTGAACGTGCAGTCAGACGGAATACAAAGAGACACCATAGACTGATACACAAACACACAAACGTAAGATAAGCACACAGACGCACACAAACATAACACATTCCGAAGCTGGGTACATGCATATGCGAATACATAGTCAGACATACATGAAACGAGGAGCACAGAGGTGAGTACAGAAATGCCAACAGACAACACACAGCTCAAATACATAACAAATACAGAGCACACATAAACCTGGGACAGTGGCAGGGAGTACTCAAGTCACAGACACACGTTACTCACTCATTCAGCGCCCCTGGGCAGTCTCCTTCTCGGCACAGCTGCCAAACTTGAGCTTTCATTTTCGCTGATAACAGAAACCTGCACAGTACAGTGCACCCGGAGACACCAATAGGAACACCATATGTTCTAACGCCCTTAACAAGATGTACTGAGACAGTCAGGACGAGCATTGGAGAGACACAGAGACATTGCTAACGTACATGTACACACAGAAGACTACAGTTCATCTTTCCATATCGTGGCCATATGAAAACACATTTTACTACTATATTCTTGTGATAGAGGTTACCTATCACACATCCTGTGTGACACTGGCCATGGTCACGGGATTACACGCTACATGACACACAGCACGTTTATAGTGCTTGAGGTACTCATCCTCTTTGCAGCGGAACCATACACACGAAGGCTGATGGCATAAAGACCACAGTAGACCAACAGGATGTTGGTTGTCATCTCTTGCCCTGCATGGGTACTTCAGGGTAACTCAGACACAGGCACACTGCACAATAACAATAGACAGTGGTGTATGGGGTAATGTGATTGCTAATTCCAAACCCTTTACGCAGGCCCTCTACCCGCCTCCTAAGCTAAGAATCTTAACCTTACCCTAACACCACTGTGGACTAAGATTATCAACAGCTCTCTAATCAATGGCCTGATGCCAGACTGCCTCAAACTAGGCCAGGTCACCCCCCTTCTAAAAAAGCCTGATGCTGACCCAAAAGACCTAAAAAATGTTAGGCCCATCACCAACCTCCCTTTCGTAGCCAAAATCCTAGAGAAATGTGTTCTCTCCCAACTGAACCAACACCTGGAATCTAATAACCTACTCAACTCACACCAATTTGGTTACAGAAAGGGATGCAGCACAGAAACCGCTATACTGAGCATTAAGGACGACATTTACAACTCCCTTAACTCAAACAGATGCTGCCTACTTGTCCTCTTCAACCTATCAGCTGCTTTTGACACGGCTGATCACAACCTACTTTTAGACGCCCTACAAAAACGTGTCGGAGCTGATGGCAATGTACTAAAATGGTTCTCCTCATTTCTACATAGCCGCTCCCAACTCATAAAAATCAAAAATTCAATGTCCAACACCTCCCCCTCAACTCGAGGTGTCCCCCAAGGCTCAGCCCTCTCCCCCACACTCTTCAACATTTACATGGAACCACTCACTGCCATTCTAAAACAAGCAAGCATCGTCTACCACCTTTATGTTGATGACATCCAACTGTACCTCAAGATCTCCTCCCTCAATGACATCCTACACCTCAACTCCACTCTTTCAAAAGTAGAAATTGGCTAACTCTCAACCACCTCAAACACAACCAAGAAAAAAATGAAATCCTTGTCTTCTCCAATCACAAGCAACCCCCTCTGAACCAAGAATGGATAAACAACCATGACTCCCTAAACTGCAAACTCACTCCAGCAAACTCAGTCAAATCACTCGGGATCTCTCTAGACCCAAGCCTCAACATGAGTTCCCACATCAAATCTTCAGCAAAAGGCGCCCTCTACGACCTAAAACTCCTTAACAAAATCAAATCTTTAATACCCCCAATGACCTAAAAACTGCAACCCAATCTCTAGTTCTGTCCAGACTTGACTATGGTAATGCCACTCTAACCGGGACAGCAAGAACACACACAGCCCCCATGAGAGCCTCCCTAAACGCAGCAGCAAGAATGGTCTCAGGTACCAGGAAATACGACCTCATGACCCCTACATTACAGGCCCTAAAATGGCTACCCATCAAAGCACGCTGTGCCTTCAAAACGGCCTGCCTCACACATAAACCCTTGCACACAGGCAAACCGGAATACCACGCTGCCAAACTCACAAAAGCTGGACAATCAATAAACCAAAGAATCTCCAACTCGCTCCTCTTGATCCCCCCCAAAAAGGCATGAACAAAAAGCCCTCTCCTGCTCTTTCTCTGGGAATGCTCCAAAAAGCTGGAACTCTCTCCCTACCCACATCAGGACTAATCTCTCCTTCACAATCTTCAAGGGACAACTAAAATAACTTCTCCTCAATCGCCATCTCTAGACATCTGGCCAATGACCTAGCTCTTCTTGGTCCCCAATATCCTGGATGATACCCACTGTACTATATTGCCTATGTTTCCTTTTCATGTATTTTGTAAGCGCTCTGATACCCCCGGGTCTGTAAGCGCTATATAAAACTCACAAAAATAAAATAAATAGGTGCCTTCCTTGAAGTGTGGAGCTTCGGGGTGTCGGGCTGTGCCAACCATATGTGCAGAAAGTGACCCCCTACCATTGACCACCACTAGCCATATCCCAGGAGGCCCCATGCAGGTGTTTCTGTTACGGGTAGGCGGAATTTGTGGAATCGCATTACGCAAATCTCCGCGTAAAGGTAAAAAATCTCCGCGAACACGCAGAAATTCTGCGAACACGCGGAATTGCTTCTTTGCGATGCTTTTTTACTGTTCGCAATCCCTATTTGCGTGCTCGGGGGGAAATATCTCGCAAACATTAATTTGAGAATGAGAACAAGCAAAAAATTTCGTGAAGTCACGGATCGCAAAATTTTGGGCATTTTCGCATTGTCCACGGAAAGCAAAATTACCTAAATTTCACAAATTCCACGAACGGAACGTAATTTACCGCCCAGGCCTAGTTTCTGTACACATTCACCATCAGCCAAGCATGCACTTCTTACCCCAGGAGCGTCTGTGGACCTGGTGGTACTGCTTCTCACACCAACAACCGAGAGGTTTAGAACACTGCAGTCTATTGTGCAGCTGCCCCCGGCAGGTGACAGCGGACCCCGGCTCTGCTTTTAACCCATCTTCTTCACCGGGATCTTTTCTGCATTGCCCACGGCCCCCAGGACACACATATACCCCTCCTCACCAGCCAGCCAGGCTGTGGCATGGTGCCTTTGCGGTATTGTGCCTATCTGTGTTTTGTATTTGTGTGTTAGGGCCTATACCTATAGCCCCCACCCTGCAGCTGTACCCCATTATCTTCTATCCTACCACTTTAGTCATGCCCGGCCAGGCTGCAGGCATCGCCGCACGATCAGATCAAAGCACACAACAGAGAAAAAGGACTGTTGGCTCAAGTTCTTCCTCTGAGCACTCGTAAGTGGTAGCCATCTGTAGAGATGACGCTGTTCCGGCCTTAAAGTTTTAAAGACCTATATGTTAATGATCTTTTAAAGACCTGTGAAGTGCTTGGGTGCTGCTGTGTGTGCCAGGGATGCTGTCTCAGCCGGGCTGACACACATGATGGGGTAGAGGGGGCTGAAGCTCTTTGAGCTCAATGGGCATTACGCGCCTGCCGGAGAGTGGTTTTCAATCCTGTTCAGCACTGCAATATTAGTAAGCAAAACGGAACTCTGTGTTTACTATCTAAAAAGTGAAACTTCTCATCTCGGCAGGCTAAATGTTGATGACAGATGAGCACGACCGGGAGTGCCTGGGAGGGCGGCAGGGCCCCAAGACGAACTGGTGACTCCGTGTTTACTATCTAAAAAGTGAAACTGCTCGTCTCTGCAGACTAAATGTTGATTACAGATGAGCACGACCGAGAGTGCCCGGGAGGGGGCAACGCCCCAAGATGTCACGGACTGCAGGTGCGGGAGGGAGGTAGGGAGAGAAGAGAAAAAAGTAGTCTATGCAGTGAAGAGACCAGTAGCCATGGAAGGATACAAATGACTGACATGGCTGTCATGGGGAGGGACTAACAACCTTAAAACCAATCGGAAGGCAACATTTATAACTTAAACCAATGAAGAAGATGGGCCAGAGAGTGGGCGGAGCTTCCATGAAGCTTCCACACTATAGTGTATACTGCATGCCTCGCAACGCTAGGCAAGACCTAAAAATGGATATCGGGATAAGAAGCAGGACAGTAAAAACAAAGGGCTTCATTTAAAAGAGGCGTGCACTGCCTGGGCGTCACTTTTTATGACACTCCGGTGGAGCAGGCCTCTCAATCATATCCATGAATTGATTTTGCATGACCTCAGAGATAGGTAAATCAGAGAAAAACACTATGTTACCTTACTCTAAGTCAAAGAGGTGTTTTGAGGGCATTGTGCTGGAATTTTACACACTACACCCATGCGTTTTGACACATTCTCAGATTTACAAGGATCTTTTAAACCTGGGCATGCGTCAAAACTGTGCACTTCCACAGAGGAGCTGTAATCAGGAGAAAAAAACTTTATTTCCCCTAGTTTTTTCCTCTTTCAATTTATGCTGCATTCTGCAGCACCCATAGAAAGAGGAAACATCTTCATTGATGGTTTTGTGCAGGAAAGTGTCCCTTTCTCTATAAAAACATTTGTGCCAATAGCGCAGGCACCCTTGCACAATGGTGCAAGGGAGCCTTCATTGGCACTACGCCCCAGTTTGTGTGCCGCACAGGCATTAAAGGCAGGACTTTACTGTATTTCATTTTGATATTAGTTGGTTACTTTTCAATGGCACATGTGATAAACCTGCAGACATAAGCAACTCAAATTTAGAAGAGTCGGTCACCTGTCGTCTACGACCTCTCCTGGGTCTATTCTCCATATACATCACAAGGTTTCACGGGGATAATAATGAGGAACCTGCTAGGCTCACTGGTAATAGCAAACTTGTCAATAGACTTGTCAGTTTCAAGATTCCTTCTAGTGAATTCAATGACCTCCCTTGTTTTTTCACACTTTAATGAAATTTTCTCTGATTGCTCTTTCCTGTAGCTCTTTTTTTTCAATTGTTCGATTAAAATATAAGCTGAAATCCCAATGCGGACACGGTTTTGTACAACATTACATTATTCGATTAAGTGGCAAGTTGTACTATCACCTTTTGCGACTCGGAATTACGCTTTTTAGCGACTCCCTATTTGTGGGTCACAAAATGAAATGTACCAATGTGTCTCAGATACATTAGCTATTCCCAATGGAGTCGCAAAAGACCTGCCTCGTCAACATTCAGGAGGCAGGATGCAATTTGTGACCCATTGGGAATGGGCAATAACACTGGGATTGTGGCCTTCTAGGGACATCAGACCACCATGTCTGTCTTTGCTTGGAAATAAAGCAAGTATTTTATTAATGGTTCCTTGTTTTCCTTAATGGAAAACAGGAGGCATTTCAAAAAGAAAAATGATATGTTTCCGTCTAATTTTTTAACAATAAGCAGTGGTCTGTGGAACCACTACCTGGTCTTAAAAAACCTTTTTGCTGCCAGTCACAAAGGGGGTGGTATCTCCTGGGACCCCTTCCGGTTTGCGAGTGACTGACCACCTAAGTGAAATGGGTGGTAAACAATCGTACATGGTCATGGGATCCGCTATTTGTGAGGGACGCCCTTGGCATGCCCCTTCCTAATAGCAGCTTGCAAACCCTGCTTTGGGAGTAGGTAATAGATTACCAATTTGCAAAATAGGGTTAGTACTGTTGTGTGTTTTCTGTGTTGCCCTTTGTAGTTTTCCCTATGGTAGCCTAAATGTTCATGATGTAGGCCTCATTTTCTTTGCAAGCATTACTATATAAACAAGCTTACTTGTGTGCAACATTGTACTTTCACATAGAGCCTGTATATGTTTTTGCGTTCTGTTCTTTTCCTGGGATATAGTCTGAGCACCAACAACAAGGTTAAACAACAATGGCCCTCGTAATTCTTTCTGGCCAGACACTAGGCCCTAGACATAACACAAGAATGCAGCTATGGGTTATGCGCACATATGTCTTAGCATATGGATGAGTACATGTGTCACAAACACAGACACAGAGACATAGAACAAGAGTTCTGAGACAAGAGCACTGCATCTACTGAGATGTAGAGCGACTATCTGTGTATGCTAGAGTTCTGGGTCTGCGGTAATCCCAGAGATATTTCATATAATCATTTAGCAGGGGAGGGTGGCTATGTTACTCTGTCATAAAATGACAGCACTTTTAATGGTGTATGGACTATTGACCATGCTAAAAGTATTTTTAATATGCAATTGTCTCCTAATTGTGACACGTATACTGCATTTCAGAGCATGATAGTTTGAATAAATGTTCTAAACTTCTTTCGTGTCTCTGTTATTTTACTGCAGACACAGATGAGTGTGAGAAGGAATGGATGTGTCCTGTTACTGAGATTCCTGAGATTCCTGAGAAGGTCGAGAGTGTTGTGTTTTGGAGTGCCAATTTACTTGTTTTTCTAGTATGGTTAGGAGGGCAAGAGAGGCACTATATCAAGTCAGAGTTGGGCTCATGTATAATGAGATTCTATGAATACTCATTCTCTACATGCTGATGTTCCATGGTTCCAAGCACTGTTTTGTTCTGGAGCAGAATTCCTGCATGTCAAGTTTTACTTTCACAAATGGCCCGATTCTCTGTTTGCGAACGCTAAAAGCAATTGTACATCTGACCCTAAGTTTTTTTCATGTAGTGGAGCCTTTGATTTTGATGGACAGGTTTTTTGCATGCTGCTTTCTTACACAGGATAAAATGTTGGCAACAAGTCAACTTTCCAGTCAAGTTTTCATTATTATTCAAAACTCAAAAAATCATTGTAAGCAATTATGTGGTCTAAGCTAAAGAACCATTTGTAGGATATTTTTCTCTAAACATTTATTCAAAAAAATGTTTATTTGCTCAGGATTGGACATATATATAGTTTATTACAATAACCTATTTAAGGAGTGACAAAAATAATATGTCCTGGCTGTTGTTTCTTATCTATAATCTTTTCAGAAAATATTTGCATAATTAATTCTGGTGTGCATGTAAGATCAGCACTATCAGCAATTAAGTCTCACAGCAGCCGTAAAACAGATCTATAGATTATAACAACGCCCAGCAGATTAATAATTATGTTTAATTTATATCACTGGATGAAGCATTCCACAGTACATTTTTGCCAAAGTGGTGCTGACCTTTAGCAATGCAAATAAATGCATTGGTTAATGAGAATACAGAATTACTCTGTATAATGGGTTCCTCAGCATTCATAGGCAAAGACACACATGATGATTTGCCAATGTTTTTCAGACACTTTTTTGTGTCAATGTATAATGTTTTGTTATGTTATATTGTTTGTATAGTTTACGAATCACCTAGAGAGTAAAGGCGTTTTAGCAAGAGTACAGGCGTGTGGGCTCCAAGGTGCTGATACCAAGAGACATGTCTACAACTTCTTGTGGAACTCAAGAAGTGAGGAGGAGGCTCTGATGTGTTGAGGGAGCAACTATGAGTTGTTTAGCTTTGTTCTGGATGGTCTGGGGTCCGTATAGGTGTTGTTTTTTTTTAATCTGGCATCGACACTGTTGCAGTTGTCCAGCCTGCTGGAGATGAGTGCTTACATGATGGTCCTTCTGCTGTTTCGCAGCAACCATTTGAGGGCTTTTATAGCAGGAATAGGATGTGGAAGCAGGAGGTGCCCTCTGCATTGACTTGAGCTGTTATGGTGAGCTTGCTATCCAGGATGATGTCTAGATTTCTTGTGTGGCCTGTGGAAGTGGGTGTTGGTGGTCGTATCTCCGACAGCCACCATGTGGAGTGCCATGAGGAGGTCTTTTTGCCAAAGCTGCAGGCAGTAGGTTAGCATCCAGTCTGCTACCATGGTCATGTGTTTGCTAACGTTGGTCCTGGTGGGTGTTGTCTTGGTCATCAGGGAGAGGGTGAGTTGGGTGCCCATTGCATTGAAGATGATGGGGCTCTCTTGTGCTCAAATGATGTTGGTGTGTGGTGTCATGTATATGTCATGTATATGTTGAAAAGGGTGAGGCTGAGGTGACAATCCCTGTGGGACGCCACATATTAGTCTCTTGGTCTCTGATATGAAGGGTGGCAGCATGAACCTTTGTGTTCTGCCCATGAGGAAGGATCAGAGAGCAGTTTCTTGCATGTCAATCACGTGGAGTCTTCTGGTGAGGGTGTTATAGGAGACAGTGTATAAGGGTGCAGAGAGGTTGAGCAGGATGATTCTTCTTGGTCCAAGATGATTCGAATGTCATCAGTAGTCAGCTGTGGGTTTCCTGCGGATGGTGTTTATTTATGCAAGTTTCCATTCTTCCAGAAAAGGGGTGGTCATGATGGAGGCAATGATGATGTGGGTCAGGTTTGTGCTGATTGATGATGTTCCTATGTTGTGGATGTGGTGGAGGTATATGTCTGTTGAGGATCCTGAGTGGCTGGTCTACATGATTGCCACTGTGCTGTTTCTGGTGAGGGTTGTCCATTCAGTCAGGTGCCCAACTTGGGTGGTGGTGGGTACAGGTTATCACAGATTTATTGGGAGGTAGTGATGTTGTTGACAGTGGCTAAGGGTGAGATGAAATCCTTAACAACTGAAAAGATTTCCTTGCAGCTGTTGGAGCTTCCATTGGTCAACTAGTTATTTTTTCTTGGTGTCTTATTTGTTGGTGATAGTGTTTGAGTACAGCCTTGTAGTTAGGTCTTTCTGTGGTGTCGTGGCTGGCTCTTCATTTTCATTCTAGCAGTTTCCAGTATGGTTTGGTCTCTCAGAGGTCTTCTGTGTACCAGATGGACTGCTTGTTTGATCTACTGTGCTGGGTTTGATCGGTGTGAGGGAGTTCGCACAGTTCTTGATCCAGTTGTTGAAGTTGTTAATGTCCTTGTTGAGGTTGTCTGTGAGGATAGTGTGATCTGTACTCAGGATACTTAGCCAGTCTGCTTCTGTGATTTTGCGCCAGTTACGGTTTTGATTGTTCAACCTGGGCAGGGCGATAACTGGAGGAGGTGTGGTGGTTTGTTGGATGTTGGAGGGGTCAGTCCATGTGAGTGGTGAAGTGGAGTTGCATTTCATGCTGTTGCTTAAGGTAAAGGTGGGGTTTAGTATGTGTCCAGTGGTGTGTTTTGGTCTGAGACAATCTGGGTGAGTCCAGTGTTGCTGCAGCTTTTGAGGAGAGCTTTGGAGAAGGTGTTGTTTCAGACTGAAAGTTGAGGTCACCTAGGAGAATGTAAGCTCTAAAGTCGACTGTGAGTGAAGCGACAAAGTTGGTGATGAGGTTAGTAAAAGTGGCTCTTAGTCCAGGTGGTCAGTAGGCAAGGGTTAGGCTCAGGGTTAAGTTTTCAAAGATTGTCAGGTTGAAGTGCAGGTGACCTGTGAATAGGGTGTCATGTTTAATAGATGTTGAGCATTTGATAGATTCCTTGTGGATGATAGTGATTCCTCCTCCTGGCTTGTGAAGAAGATTCTGTCGAGGAATCATGTAGCCTACTGGGATTGCCATGGCGATGCTGGGAGCTGAGGAGGGATTGTGACAGGTCTCTGCGATGAAGAGGATGTTGGCTGTATCCCTACTAAGCAGGTCCCATATTTTGATTGTGTTGGCTGAGTGATCGTTTGTTGAGAAGCATGCATGCAACTGGGTGTTGATGTGCAAGTTTGCTGTGGTATGTGTTGTGGGGAGATGGGGTAGGCATTGTTGGTGCCTGTGTATTGGATGGGGGTGTCGAAGGGCATAGTTAGTATTTGTGTTGAGGTGTCGCTGGGTGGTTGCTTGGGAACCAACAGTGGGTGCAGGTAAATGCTACTTCTTTGTTGTGAGGTGTGGCACAGCAACAGTTGAGAGTATTGAGTTCTAAAGGTGCTGCAGAGTATTGCCGAACAGTGTTTGAACCAGGGTTATTGGTACTGGGTGTGGCCCAGGCACAGATACGTGCAGATGGGCTCACCACTGTCACACCTTTGGGCACCAGCAGCCCACCCTCTATGCGCGTCCACTCCACATCCATGTTGCAGCTGCTGTTAAGTAGGTCCTGGGAGGAAGTGGAGTGCAGGGTGCCATAATGTTACTTTCTGTGCAGATGGGTGATGGGAAATGAAGTACGCTTGATTAGCTACTTCTTTGAAAAATGGATTTGAGTAATGGTTCTATGAATAATAGAAGTATACATCTGTATTGAATACATGAATGAACTAGGAATATTCTCAAATACCATTTTGGCTTTCATTTCCTAATAAATACTATTTCACAACTGATATAAAGCAATAGTTGGTTGAGTGAATGAGCAACTGTGAGTGAAAAAGTACGAGAAAATGAGTGAGTAATTGCAAACTTGTACAGTACACATTATATTTAAACTCTGGCAACAGATGGAATTTAAGTGAGCTTTTGCAAGAGAATAAGATAATGAAATCATCAGTATCACCAGTATCAATCTGAAAATCTTAGCCCCCAATAAATCTTAGATGGCAGATCTTGGCTCTGTAGATAAACTAATAGAGTATTGCCAGGATGTTACCAAAATGATGTTGAGTTGACTAGCATAGTCACATAAAAAACACACATTTTCAACATTTATAATAATTGACCTGTGGTCCCTACTATCTATTACAGTAACATGAATTGGGTATCCCCAAATGATATCACATTATGGACGTTTTCGGCTGGTTCATGAAGGTTTAACATTGTGTACATTGACAATATATATTAATATATGTGAACAATAGTAATTTTATCATTGGTGACTTAAGCAATTGTGTGTGAAAGCGTGCAGTTGCACCTAATCTTTTCTACAGTGTAGAATCAGGCACAATTGTTGCCATTCAAGCAAAACCTCACATAAATTATTTTTGCTGGTGTTTGTTTATCTATACTACTATTATAAAGAGAGAACTGTGTCCTTTGAGCCAGGTAAACTCGAAAAGTACACCACCAATCGCAACACCCAATACAGCGTTGGAAAGGCGGGGTCCAGTAGATGGACATAGGCTATACAAAAAAATAAACGTTATTTAAAAAATAAACAATAAAAAAAAGTAGTCCCTAAGAAGTAGCGCCGGCCGTGTGTGCTAACAACGTGTGTGCTGACATCATCGGAGGACAGGAACGCGAGGAGGAGCAGACAACAGAGCGGGGAGGAGTGGAAAACTTAGCGAGACTAGTGGGAATGAGATACGTGAACCACGGGGAAGAACGGTGAAGTAAGGCGGACTGGAGCGGAATGGAGGACAACAGCGCATGGAGGAGCGGAGAACGTAACAAGACTGCAGCGCCATGAGGTATGTGAAATGCGGGGAGGAGCGGTGAAGTACGCGGGGAGGAGCGGTAAGTGAGGTGGAATGGAGCGGGATAGCGGGGCGTGTAGACTGGCTTGGTGTAGTGGGGGGCGGTGAAGTGGAGCGGACGGAGCGGGATAGTAAAATAAATGATAGGTTTTAAAACGGCTTTCACATTTGGTGCAGACATTTAAGTGAGAGTAGTGGGGGGCGGTGTAGTGAGGCAGACTGGAGCGGGGGCCTGGGTTTGTGCGACTGGGAGCAAGTGCTGAGGTAAGGTGCACGCAAGCCTGAAATGCTGCCCCCAGCCCCCTTCTGCCCCGGGCAACGCTGGGGCGGGCTGCTAGTTTCATATAATTTCTTCCTTTTTTCCAGTACACACTGTTTTATATCATTATCATCCGTGGGAGGCTGAGTCAATCAGAAAACATCCCACTAAGTGTGACTTTGAACACAATTGATATGCATATAACATACAGAAGGGATTTATTTGAATACATGGATGGCCAGATTCATCAAGCTGTAGTGTAGTTCTTATATTCCCAATAGGCTCTGCGCATTGGAATAATATCTTCAATAGTATAGACATAGGACAGAGGCTAACTAGGTCTTCTACTGACGATATTAGACTTAAGTTTTGTGTGCCAGCTAGCTCAGAGTTCACTAGAAACTTTCTCGAATAGGTGAGGAGGATTTTAACCTCCCTGGATAGACATGAAGGGATTTAGTTTCTGACAACCATAGAACATGACAACTTTGCTCTCCTTGATCAAGAGTATATCTCTAGAGTCGTGTGAAAACAAAAGACAGCTATTTTACTCAGTCAATACGTGCATACTTAGTTTCACCAGATTGTAGAGAAAAGAAGAGACGGGCGTTTTCAATAAAAGGTGTTATTTATTGATCAGTCTCTTTTCTCATACAAGAGAAATGAATCGCTACAATTGTAATACTGATGGTTAAGTAAAATGCATAGAGTAAAAGCAGGATTATAAAATAATACTGTAAAAGCATTGATATGGTTTCTTAGCCATATGTTACTTTAAAATGGATAAAAGATATACATACATATATACATTGACTAATCGTACTCAACTGGTGCTTCTAACTACGCCTACCACGGTGTACCTGACCTAAGCCTAATACATGGGAGGGAGTAAGTAAGTAGCAGTTTAAGTTAAGTTTGTTTTGCCAAGAGTCTGACTCAAGAATTCTCTGTAAGGGGTTAGTCAGTTCAGTACCTGGGATTTAGAAGGCAGGAGGGCTGGTATCTCTTTCTCAGGACTCGGTATCCCAGTTACCCGCGAGGGCAAGCTGGAAACGCTGGAGGCTGGATTCCTCGGCAAGAGGAAAGGCAGCATTTTTCCTCAGCGCGTCAAAAGGGGAGGGGCAGCGTCCGTGGGCTCTCGCATCAGCTGGGCTCTCCGGCAAGTAGTCGCTGCTCCAAGCTCATCACCACCGTGTCTTTACTTAGGGCAGTGTCGGTATATTTATACCTGAGAGGTGCCGGGTTTGACGTAAGGACGGACATAAGACATCAATTAAGAACTGGTCGTTCTTACATTCTTTACAGGAGTTCTCGAACTAAATCAAAACAATAGCAGCGGGGATTTCCCAGGTTTGCTGGAGGCTTGGTTTGTTTAGAGAACTCGGTGTGCTTTCTAGGGGGCTGGAGGAATAGTGCTTGCTTAATGTGACAGCATGCGCTATGACTAATTTATGAAACTGCTTTCTGTGCCGTTGTATGGATATTAGTGATTTATAACCGGACAAGGGTCAGAAATTGGAGTATCGATACAGGTCCCTAGATAAACACACTACACCCACTCCACGAATTCATGTGGACTAACCTAATCAATAGTAAACATAACTAATAGTGCATGTGTATACCGAACCACCCCAAAATAAATTTTTTGCATTTGAAAATAGGCATATTCGAAATACACGAAAATGAGTATAGGTACTGTATGCATTCAAGCAGTATAATCATTCAAAAAAGGGATGCACAATTTATCTCAGCATGAATGATTTGCGAAAATAACACATGAAATAGCTCTTAATACAGAAGAAAAAAGTGCGAGACCACTCCATCACATATAAACACAATTACTTGTAAATACGCTAGAGGCTGAGGTAATGTATTGTCTCTAGAGTTCCTAAAAATAGAAGCTCTGTTCTCTAAGAATAGTTCTACTTTAAGCAGAAGATAAGTGCCAAAAAGTAAATGTTTTGGATTTGGGAAAAAAGTTTTCGTTTTCAGGGGAAGAAGGAAAAAAATGTCAGTAGCTTTGTTTTTAAAACCGAAGGCCAAATTCAGAGTTCAGGGAACGCTGTGTGCATGTTTGCTTATAGTCACTCTCTCTGTTCTGGTGAAAACATCATTTCAGACAGATTTTCAAAAAAACAGTTTACTGCCTCAGGTGAAAGTTCGACCAAGTTGGAAAATGTCGCTACCATGCAGTCGTGCGCGTGTTCGCTTTCAGTGATGTTTTGATCAGCATTGCTTACAGAAGGCCGTACCTGGTTGATGCTGCTTTGATCCTGTACTTCACTACCCTTCAATCGTATTAGTGAAGTCTCCACGAATGCCGTCATCAGGATAGGTAGCCGCTGGGGACAGCACAATGCATGAGCCTTTACTGGACCCAACAAAGTATCTGCATCCAATGGTACTTCTGATTGTAGTGTAAGACATGTGTCCAACACGCATTCTTCGCCGCATAGCATGCACCTCAATACAGGTAAGACACAATTCTGCCATATGGGTCTGAACGAAAGAAACCAGGTCATATTCAGATCTCTTAGCCGGGCTAGTCCAAGGACTTTAGTTATGCGGTCCCGATAGCGTATAGCTAGGATCGTTTCTTCCATTGTTGCTGGAGTCTTGTCTGTGACATGGCTTGCCATAACGAAGCAGGAGTAGCAAAAATAAGATGCCTGCTACGAGTCCAAACAGGAGTGGAAGTCCGCCAAAGACAGAATGGATGAAATTGGGAAATATACCCAGGAGTGCTTTGAATGGGGTTAACAGTCCCGAAAAAAAGGTCTTAAATACACTCGCGATACCATTTGTATCAGAAATATTTAAGATTTCGTTTAGCATTTCTGCGAAGTGTAGGGGGCAATTTGTTGATAACAATGCATGTATCTCTCCTGCTGTCCTTGCAACTTGGAGATCATACGTTTCTTTTGATGACGTCAAGTGAACTGGCGTCTGTAGGAGCACAGTCTTCATTCTGCTTAAAGTATCAATTCGAATAGAAGAGATTTTCAAACTGGGCCTAATTTTTCCCTCCCTGTCTCGAGTGTCATTCGGAAACAATACTCGCTCACAGCAAGTGACCATGGAGCTCACGGTTACTAGATAAAGTTTTCCTGGCAGTAAGCCACAACATCTGTGATCTACAATTAGAATGTAACTCCCGTTAGAAAGTCTTCTAAAGAATGGTTCTATTTTTGTTGCAGGTGTGCCGAGCTGGTGACATGAAAGGTAATTTGAAGTCCCCTCACAGGCCCCATGTAAACTTATACCCTGACACAGAAGTATACCACTTAGTGATTTTTCACAATTATTACCACTAAGAAATACACTCTGTCCTGTATTACTATAACATGTGTGTGTATAAGGTAAGTTCCATGTTGACTTAATGTATCCTTTACCCAACCTTTCATACTGGCCTGCCTGTATATATTTCTGGCAATATCGAAATTGGAAATTCGTTATCGGAATAGTTATGATTCCATGTATTATCCATTCAATGACAGGTTGTTCTGACATTGTCAATGGTAATCTCTCAAGTTTTTCAATGCTCAGAATTGTATACTCTGCACCCTTTTGTGCCAAGCTGATTTGTGTATCAGTAAAGTTAAAGATACCGAATAATGACGTTGTGTTGATTAAACGCCAAGGCACGTAGCCTGAACGCAGATTTTGTAACGTCCAGCCAAGCTGTACAATAGAATGCAATTGGGACTGACCGTGTTGTAACATCAGTAAGTCTTGCTCTATTATATCGATTACAGATGATACAATACTGTCCAGTGAATATATTCTGGAAGACAGAGTCATTAACCCATTGTCCACAACAGAAAGTGATTTTTCCAAATTAACACGGTCAATTTCCCGTATTTTCTCTGCTGTTTCAATTTGAGTTACTTTCCAAGCTTCGTTGTAAGCTACATATATCGAGGCCGCTATGAAACGTTTTTGACGCTGTTTGCGTGGTCCCATAATGAAATCACGCAAGTCAGCACCTTCTTTAAGTAAAGTCAAGTGTTGCTTAATTTCTGCCAGTGTGGATGTTCGTAGCCATTCGAGGCGGAGTTTTCCTACACTGTATGTAGTTACAATCCCTGGATGTTGTCGCTGGGAGTATCTAGGGTCTGGCCTGGTTAATGTGAACCCCTGTATTTTGTTCAGGAATCTATCTTGACAGTTATTTGTGTCTGTGGGCCAGATCAACCATTTTTTCCAATCAGGATGTGTTCTGTTTTGGTTTAAAATATGGGATACGTCTATCTCATCATCTGTAGTGTTATTACTGTCAGGTGTTGGTTTTGGAATAGACGGTTTGTTTAAGTCTTTAATTTTGACTAGGCCAAAACAGGTTGTCTGTTGAATTGTGTCATTCAAGAATATAATTTGTTCTGGGATCATGCAGGCTCTAAACAATGATTCTATGCCTTTGACCTGCCAATCTCTTGTACCCCAGATTGTTTTCGTTTCAATGTTATTGTTCCAGAAATCAAAACCGAATGTATTCATTTTGTCAAAAAATGTCTCTGAATAGATTAATTTTGTATTTGTAAGCATGGTTTTCATTCCTGTCTTATTTAACAGTTTGAAATAAAACGTTTCTGCATTACTTGTGTTAAACCCTGAGAAATATGGACATTTTTCATAAAATGTTTTCGAACTGCCTTTTGGTGGAGTTGCACAATGTTCCCATTGGTTATAATTAAAAACATTTCTAGGTTGAGCAGATTTATGCAGATAATGGTTACTATAGTGGTTGTAACAGTACATCTGGTCATAATTAGATGAACCCTGTAAATAATCATGTTCTGTAAATTTAGCTGACATAACTAGGTCTGACATCATACCATTAATACTTTCAAAGTCCCAATCATCAGCGAATGTGCTTGGTTTTACAAAGTCACTTAATGAAACCTTAAATTGATGAGGATACTTCAAGACCTCGACCGGGCCATAGATTTCGTAATCAGTTTTGTCCAATGCTACCCCACCGGGTATAGGATTGGCTGTGAAGTTTACTGAAGAAAGTTCTCTTTTCTCGATGTGTGAAGACTTGTGTGGTTTCAGGACCAAGTTGATTTTCTGACTTGCTGTGTCCATTGTAACATATTTTCCCTCAATGAAATGTCCCAAGTATAGTACCATGATGAGCCAAAGTATGAGGACAAATACACCATGTGCCTCCCAAAATTCAATCCATGGAGAAATCAGATAGGTTTCTTGTAGTTGATGAAAGAGTTCTTTTGCTTTGTCTTCAAAAGTCTTTGATGGTGTCGGCAGTTCCTCAGGTTCGCTCGGATCCTCAGAAAAATCATCGAAGTTGATTAAATAGCCTGATACAGTTCTGTCAATTGTTTCAATTGCTTCTGGATTCCTTTTTGTTTTTGGAATTTGCTTTGTTGCATTAGCATAGTCAGTGGTTACATCATTGTAGACTGGTGTTTCTTGATGTAAGATTTGGATTTGGGTTTCAAGAGGTTTAAGTTCCATGGCTTTGTTGCATAGTCCTTGTTGATTTACTGTAGGTTTTTCAAATGTGATTAGTCTCTCAGTTTGAACCTCTATGTTTGTAGCAAACTTTGGTGTTCTGCTATTTCTTGGGAGTCCACTTGGCCTACTACTTATTATCGGCCACATGATTGTGGTTTAACCAGGTCGATGGATACAACTCGGTTCTCCTTTTTACCAGCAAGGGGCGGTAGTACAACTGATCTTGTTCCGTTGATAGCTAAGACAGGTACTGCCTTTCTGTAAGAAGGCCCAAATTCCTTCTTCACCGTTATTTTCTCTCTGACCAGATCCCCAATTTTTGGAGTCCAGACAGGCCTTGCTGGGACAGGTGGTTTCTCTTCAGTGGTTGTTGGCTGTTGTTTAAACTTTATGTTGCTCAGGTCTTTTCTTGTTTCATTTAAGTCCTGTAAAATAGCCAAACGATCTTTGATATCAAAGCATTTCTCTTTAACCACTGAAGTTTGACTATCGAGGTCCTGGATTAACATTCTAGTCCCAAACAATAGTTCATACGGACTGAGACCTCTCAGAGAATTTCTTGGCAGATTATTAAGACTACGTTGGACACCTATTAAATGTTTGACCCACCCAGCTCCCGAACCTAATACATTTTCCGTTATAGATTACTCTATGCCTTGGTTTTTTCTTTACACCATCCCGTTTCCCTCAGGAAGGAAGTGATAAGAGTCCCGCAATGCAATGCCCATGCTGGCCATGCCCCCCCATAAGCTCGAGAGCTAAAAGCAGGGCAATGGTCAGAATGTAGCATGCCAATTGCGTATATGCCATTATAGACTCCCAAATCTTTTTATAACAGTTCAGACGTCAGCCGAGAGCTGGGGTCTACATTTTAAGTGATGATAGTCTCTATATGTTAATTTGACGCATTAATCATACTGGGTTTTATATATTTATTCCATCTTGAGGGAAACGCCATGGTAAAACACCGTCTCGGTCGCCACTGCGATCTCTGTTGCAGTTTGGACAGTTTTTTGCAAATATGTGATGTTGCAGGCTCATTCCTGGCCACCAGTATGTGGATTGCAATTCTTCCATAGCATCCTTTAGCTTAAGGTGTCTAAGACCCTCACCCATATGTGCGTCTGCTATTAATAATATTCTCCTGTTCATGTTTGGAATTACTCTATCCCCCACTCCAGGGATTTGAGCAAAAGGAACGGAGTTTGCATCGATTATGTATGTATAATTGAGTGGATAGGTGATGGGTAGTGCTGAGCAGTCGCCTTTTGATGACGTTTTCACCGCCAGCATTGTCTCCCCGTCAATGTATTTTTTCGAACGCTTTTTTGTAGCTACGGGAGCCGATTTAGTTGCTTCCGCTTTGGCTGTCTCAGCCAATAAATTCCCTGGAACATGAACGCCATCACGTTCATGACTCAATGAATGTATCACGTGAGTCTTTGGTAGTTCTTTCTGCAAAAGAACTACTTGTTCCCAAAGCGATTTTTGCTTTATTGTGGCACCTGTGTCATCTTTGTAACCGTTTTGAACCCAGTTCTGCAAATCTTTATTGTATGATTTGATGCAGTAATATGATTCGCACACTATTAGTGTCGGGAATTCGCGATCGGCATTAACTAGCGCCATTTTTAACGCTATTATTTCAGTTTGTTGTTCTGAATTATTTTCCACTGAATGTGTTTTAGTTACCAGAGGTCTCAATTTATCTCCGCGCCACACGTATTTAACAATTTCGCATGTGGCGTTATAGGCTTGTTTTCCCCAAACCGAGGGTTGTGCATGTCCGTCTGTATATATTACACAGGCGTACTGTCGTATGGGCAGAATGTTGATTGGCAGAGGGTATTCTCTTTCATATTCTAGATTTTTTAATTTTTTCATTTCCGGGTCAAAATAGTATTTCACTCTGTCTGTAGCAAGAGAATTTTCCCATTGTATCCATTTTGGATTTAATGCCATAGTAGGTAAATTACATGGGCTTGTTAATGCCTCAAAGGCTGATTCTGCTGTCCTGACTGTAATCCGTCTTCCGTCAGCTTGGTCTCTTTCTCTTGCTACAGCTGTTTGAACCGCATGAACAATGTTTTCCTTAATGCTGAATGTTTTTTCAGCTTCTGTGTACAAATGTGATTTGTAAGCTATTGGTACCGTTTCTCCCTCATTAGAGGTCAGGTATGTGAATCCGCATCTTCCTGGGATGACCCGAATTACAAGGTTGCGTGTGTTATCACGTGTTTGCAATTTTGTTTTAGCTAACATATCTGTTTGCAATGATCTCAAAATTTCTGTGTGCTTTTGAGTCCAATTGATTGTTTTAAAATCTGGTCTTATTAGGTCATAGAGAGGTTTAACCCTCTCTGCATAATTTATAATGTACGTTCTACCGAAATTCAGGAAACCTAGAATTGATTGTACGTTTTTGAGCGTTCTTGGTGCTTGGATTACGGCACATTTCTCTAGGAAATTGTCTGCCAGGCTTTTGCCTTCACTTGATAATTCATATCCTAAGAACAGGACAGTCAGATGGGCAATTCTTGACTTCTTGAAGTTGAATTTGTAACCCTCTGCTGCGAACCCAAATATTATGGTGTTCACTCTTTTCAAGTGAGTATCCAAATCATCATCTGTTAGATAGATGTCATCGACATAAGATAATGCCTCATCATCATACATTTGTAGTAACTCTGTTACTCTCACTGAGAATAATCCTGGGCTGTTCTTGAACCCCTGTGGTAAACGACAGAAATTTTTCTGCGAGCCATTTATTGAGAAAGTGGTCAAATATCTGCTTTCAGGTGCTATATTTTGACAAAAGAATCCATTAGAGATGTCTAATGTTGTTTTGTATTTTTTGCGCACTATGCTATTCATTAGTGCTGCACTGTGTGAGTTTTGTACTGCAAAAGTTTTGCAACATGAGTTTAGGTGTCTGTAGAAGATATGAATCATCTGGTTTGGAGACAGGAAACAAAGGATTGTTCATTTGTGAGGTGCATGTTTAAATCACCCCCTGGTATTCAAGTTGATCTAAGATCTCCCTGACCTGTTTTTTAGCTTCTTGCTTAATTGGGTACTGCCTCTGTGCAGTTGGTTGTGATTTTAACTGGATTTTGTGAGGAAAAGAGTCCTCATCCCATCCCACATGTTTTTTATATAATGCAGGAGCTTGGGCTACTGCCCACTTTCTTGCAAGTGTATATTTTTTATGAATTGGAATGTGATTTGAGAAGGCAGGCATAATCATTTCTTCGCCATGAGGGCACTCCCTGACAAACTCTGGTGGCCAGTCTTTTTCAGCTAAAAGGATGTCATAGCCTTTGGAGAGATTATCCCAAAATAGACCCCTTATTTTCCTAGTCTTATCTCCCTCTATACGTAATGTTATTTCGTATATTTTATGAGGTTTGCTAACTCTGGTGTCTGCAGTTTCCACCTGAATGTATTCATTCGTGTCCACTGTCTCCAGATGATTCATCAGGATCTTGCGAGCTATGCTTACTTCTGCTGCGCTGTCTAGCATTGTCTGAGCCCACTCTCCGTTTTTCAGCTGTGTCCTCAGGATCCTCGGCATGTTTGATTACTTTAATACTGGCTACCTTCTTCTTTGGAAATTGTAACTTTCTACTTTGATGAGCAGGTTCCTTGTCTTTGGACTTGAAGTGCTCTTCCCTTTGTTCTGACTGTCCTCTTCTTTCCGATTTCTGCGAGGAAGTCTGAAAAGATCGAGATGGACGTGTATCAATATCTTGATATCTATCAGGTTTCTTCAAATTATCCCTATTTCTAAGGTTGTATTTTTTCTCAGAGGGCTCCCTCTGGGGAGACTTGTGTCCTTGGTCCGGAGATCTCTCACTCCGCCGAGGAGACCTTCCTCTGGACTGGAATCTTTTGTCTTTGGGAGTGGATTGTTTATTTCCATCCCAGTTCTTTTTTGGAGCTGTTAGATTATTTTTAATAAATACCTTTTCAGGATATTCAGTTAGTTGGGGTTTCACTGGTTTCCCACCCAAACTATCTCTTCCTAGTTCTTCATGGGATTTTTCTATGATTCTGGCAAGTTCAAATGGTTGTTCTGCTATATCTGTTTCTTTCAACTTCTGGCGGATCGCCACAGATGCTGCTTCCCCTTTTATGTTGGATAAGAATAAAGCTGAGACCTGCTTGTAGTCTTTCAGTAATTTCATACCCAGAGTTAAAGCAGGTTCTGGACCGTATTCATTTTGAATCTGTCTTAGTACGTCTGGTATTACCGCCATGGACGGAACACCATGTGTTTTTTTGTAAATGGAAGCAAAGACTGTCCCCAAGTGTCACAGTCCTCCACATGTGGTGCTATCCCCATTGGAAGACAGATAGTCAGAATTCTGTGTTTCTCAGTAGGGGTAGTATCCGGAAATACCGCCTCTATTTGAGTGATTTTTTGTGCTAACCAGAATGGAATTTGTTCCCGTTTTATGGGTACTTTACCCAGACATGACTGTATGTTCTGTGGTGTGCTTTTATTTGTGTTCCCCTGATGAGGGGTCAGCTGTGGAATGTTAATAGCTGGTTGGACTGTTGAAGTCCGCATTACATATTGGACTAATTGTCTATGTATTTTAATCAGTTGTTTTAGCTGTGCTAAAAGTTCTGGTATTGACATTTTTTCAATGTCTGGATGTGGTGTGTAGCTGGCTAGAACCGTCCACGTTGCTCCTGGTCTACCTAGTGGACCAAGCCTGGTGATGTGATTATTATGTTTTAGGGCGCCTTTAAACCAGAGCAGGTGCTCTTGGTATTTTAATGGGATTTCCACCTCCTCGAAAGGAGTGTAGTCATCCGGAGGTTCCTCTATTTTATAATAGTGGAACTCTTTTGTGACAGCGTTTGCTGCTGGAAAGTTTATCCATGAATAGAATACCTCTGTCTGCCGATATTCGTGTGCCTCAATTACGAATATGACTGTACCACCTCTTGGTGTTAGTCCATTTTCTATAAGTTTAAGTGTTATAGTTTTTCTTATGCTGACCGGGATGAGTATTGCATCCGGGTCTTGCTGTAGGAGACTTGTGTCTTCATCTAGGAGTTGAGCTGCTATTCTAGCTGTCTCCCTCTCTTCTTCAGTTTCTGACATTTTTACTGACAGAAAAGTTTTTGTTGCAGATCAGGTTTCCAAGGAAACAAAGATTAGGTGCACAATATTTTGGAACACTGTATCCTTCAACGTTGAATAAACCAAAAACCATCCATAGGAGTCTCCTCCTACTAAGTTTGGCGGATTTTTAACCTTTGACCCACTCCAGACGTCTTTGGAGTATTTATGGGAGAAAGGGTCTGCGTGAAAAAGCACGACAGAGTTACTCTAATGCCTTGCGTTAGATTTATCACCTTACCAAACGTTGGGCACCATGTAGTGTAGTTCCTATATTTCCAATAGGCTCTGCGCATTGGAATAATATCTTCAATAGTATAGACGTAGGACAGAGGTTAACTAGGTCTTCTACTGACGATATTAGACTTAAGTTTTGTGTGCCAGCTAGCTCAGAGTTCACTAGAAACTTTCTCGAATAGGCTAGGAGGATTTTAACCTCCCTGGATAGACAAGAAGGGATTTAGTTTCTGACAACCATAGAACATGACAACTTTGCTCTCCTTGATCAAGAGTATATCTCTAGAGTCGTGTGAAAACAAAAGACAGCTATTTTACTCAGTCAATACGTGCATACTTAGTTTCACCAGATTGTAGAGAAAAGAAGAGACAGGCGTTTTCAATAAAAGGTGTTATTTATTGATCAGTCTCTTTTCTCATACAAGAGAAATGAATCGCTACAATTGTAATACTGATGGTTAAGTAAAATGCATACAGTAAAAGCAGGATTATAAAATAATACTGTAAAAGCATTGATATGGTTTCTTAGCCATATGTTACTTTAAAATGGATAAAAGATATACATACATATATACATTGACTAATCGTACTCAACTGGTGCTTCTAACTACGCCTACCCCGGTGTACCTGACCTAAGCCTAATACATGGGAGGGAGTAAGTAAGTAGCAGTTTAAGTTAAGTTTGTTTTGCTAAGAGTCTGACTCAAGATTTCTCTGTAAGGGGTTATTCAGTTCAGTACCTGGGATTTAGAAGGCAGGAGGGCTGGTATCTCTTTCTTAGGACTCGGTATCCCAGTTACCCGCGAGGACAAGCTGGAAACACTGGAGGCTGGATTCCTCGGCAAGAGGAAAGGCAGCGTTTTTCCTCAGCGCGTCAAAAGGGGAGGGGCAGCGTCCGTGGGCTCTCGCATCAGCTGGGCTCTCCGGCAAGTAGTCGCTGCTCCAAGCTCATCACCACCATGTCTTTACTTAGGGCAGCGTCGGTATATTTATACCTGAGAGGTGTCGGGTTTGACGTAAGGATGGACATAAGACGTCAATTAAGAACTGGTCGTTCTTACATTCTTTACAGGAGTTCTCGAACGAAATCAAAACAATAGCAGCGGGGATTTCCCAGGTTTGCTGGAGGCTTGGTTTATTTAGAGAACTCGGTGTGCTTTCTAGGGGGCTGGAGGAATAGTGCTTGCTTAATGTGACAGCATGCGCTATGACTAATTTATGAAACTGGTTTCTGTGCCGTTGTATGGATATTAGTGATTTATAACCGGACAAGGGTCAGAAATTGGAGTATCGATACAGGTCCCTAGATAAACACACTGCAAAGCCCTTTTGTTGGGTTTGTGTTGCCTTGGGTGACACAACACATTGCTGGGTCTTAAGTTCGATTCATAAAGCCATGCAAGAACTTACGTGGTGCACCTTCTGCACTTTGTCCACCAGCATGATGTATGTATTTATTGCTTGTTAAGCGCAACTGCCACCCAAAGGGTATTCTGGCAAGAATCAATGAATGAATGTGGGTGTACAGATTGCTAAGCTCATGGTGAATATGTAGAAAATTAGCAAAAGTGATGTGTCTTGGTGTATCTGTAGAGTTTAGAAAAAATATCAGTACCTATATCATGTCTTTCATATTATGTGATAGCAAATAACTAAGAGCCTCATTACGATGGCGGACAGACTTAAGTCCAGCTGCCATTTTACTTGGAATGGGGACTGACAACCCACAGGGCGGCCTCCCCACACTCTGATTTACAAGTCGCATTGCCCATATTTTGTATTAATTGGGGAATACAAAAATATAGGGTGTTTACATAACTGTGCACTATGTGGCACCATGTGGTGCCTGCCACATGGTACAGAGATATGTAGGGGGGCTGGTACATGGGCCCGCCTGGGCCCATGTACCAGCCCCATGGAGTAAGGGGGGCCTCTATGGGCCCCCAAATCCGTTTCTGCAAGCCATTTCACAGCAGGTTGACTGGCGCAGAACCAATATATATATATATATTGTAATCCCCATGGCAGTGCCTGACAGGCACTGCTGCCATTCTGGGAATGCAGGGAGGTCCGCCAGGCGGTCGGACTGCTTCCAACCATCGGGACCGTGTTGGTTGGTCCGTCCGACTGCAAACACCCTGCCACCATTTTACTGTGGCCGGGCTGTGATTCAGTCACCGATGACGGGGAGACTGCCACCGTCAGGCTGTCAGTGATGGTCTCCCCGCCATCATAATTGGGCTCTAAGTATGTAAATTAAAAAAGTACATAAAACTAAGAGGCATGTACTGTCAGCCATGGTCTCATAGGGATATGTAATATAATGTTACAACTGGAATATAATGTCAGCTATGTAAGTGTATGAATGCAGTATTTACATACATTTTGATATGCATTAAGGCAGACTAAAACATTTTATGTGACTGTGTGTTTTGAAATCATCTACAATTAGGGTCAATGGATGTTGATTCAGTGGGATACTGTTAGTTGTTAAGGAATTAACCATTAAGAAAATGTGTGTATTGATGTAGATATCCATATATGTCTGTGGCACATCTAAAAAAGATAAATTGTATCATAAATAATATATTTCACCATTCTTCAGCAGGTATGATGTGGATGAGGAACTGGTAATATGTGTAAATAGAGTGCCAATAAAGGGACTTACACAACACAGTATGTCATTATAGTCAGTCATGACAACTGTATTTTAGAAAAGTGGTTTTGGCAGTAGGACCTACATATAGAAATATAACACTAAAGGCCACATTTATCAATTGATTTAGTTGCCCTTGCAACATGCAGGGTTTGCAAGGCCAACACAATCCAAAGTCAGAATAACCAAGCAATGTAAGGCCACCTTGTGAGATCTTACCTGGTTTTGTAAATGTGGAGTAGCACAAGACATTGCAAGTAACTTCCTTGCATACTCTGTGTGATTGGGGCATATCATGATTGGAGCGTGGGTGTTCCCTCGTACCCACCTATGTATTCTGAAACATTCCCAAATGTACCAACACCAGTCGACCAGGGAATGGCATGCCTTCCCACCAGGGGCACAACAAGGAGAATTATCTGTATTTCTCCTTCTTGTGTCCTCCTTCTAAGTGTGCCACATTCTGCAGCACACTTAGAAAGAAGAACTGGCCTTTGAGCATTGTGTTTGTGCAAGAAGGTGCTCCATGGACAAGGGCACCTGCTTTGGTGCTATGCTAGGAATGTGCAATATCTTGATAGACATGGCTTTATTGTTGCGTTGCGTGAAAAAATTATAACTCTTTGATTCGTTTTCTACCCTGACCCATCGTTGCTTTGCAGCAATGTGAGCTGTCTAACAACAACCAAGGTCCCCTACCGGCATGGTGCTCAGTGGCATGCATTGCAGGCACAATACAATCTTTGCAGGAAGGGGCACATTCCTTCACTAAAGTCAATCCGCGAACCAGTCTCAAATTTTGATGTGGAATGCAGCACACATAGAGAATGGAAGTTTACTGCAAAAACAAACATAGCTGTTGATGGCATTTCTGACCTTGGAAGACATCTGTATTTGACAATGTTCCAGGTTCAGTTGTTGAAATCAATATGACAATAAGTACTGCCAAGATTTTAGACTCTTGGTGTTATTGTTGTGCAATTCCTATTCTATCCTTTTCTAGCTGATGACATAACTCAATAACATTTTGCCTATAGAATATGATTGTTTTGATTATGGCCCACATGCATCAAAGCAAAAACCGGTCGCAAATGAGCAGATTCTCAGAATCTGCCCCTTTGCGACCAATATTTTTGCATTTGGGATGCATCATCCCAACTGCAAAAGCCGCAATTTAAGTAATCTCTAAATTGTGATTACTTAAACTACGATTGCATTTAAGGAATCTCAAATTGAGATTCCTTAAATGCAATGCATTAAAGTAACAATAATTGCAATTTCGCTAATAGGGGGAGCAAATTACCATGCAGTGGAACTTCATGGTAAATTGCAAAAACTTTGAAAAATGCAACAATGCGCATTTTTCAAAGTTCCATTTTACACACACACATGCCTTTGGGGCATGTATGTGTGCAAGATGTACTCCTATGCAGATTTCAGGGGTGCAACACGGTGTCCTTTTGACACCCTGGCACCCTTGAAATTGCTTTCTCAATTTGCGATTCTCTAATTGAGAATCGCAAATTAAGAATGTCTTTCTATTTATTCCTATGGGCCTCTAGGCCTATAGGAATGACTGGGGAGGTATTCCTTAATTGTGACTCGCAATTGGCAAGTCGCAAGTAAGGAATGTTTAGAAATTGCTATTTTTTAAGCGATTACTACATGCATAGCATTTTGCTCTTCTTTATCAGTGAATCCTTATTTTTCGCTAATAAGGAATCGCAAAAGGCATTGTTGATGCATGTGCCAGATAATCTCCTTCTTCCCTGGTGGAAAGGCCTGGAACTGGAAATGTAAAACTGGCTCTAAGTATTTGTGTTATGTATGGTTGTTTATAGTTAGAAAAAAATTGACAGACAAATATTTTTGAATGCAATAAAATACTATTTGCTAAGTCTTTATTTGTGATTTGTTGAGATGGTTGAAAATTGAGAGAATAATTACCTATATGTAATTGATTTATAATTTAAATATTATTTGTTTTTTCCATTTTAAAATTTATGAAACTTATAAATAAATGGAGCAAAGAAATACAACACCAATCTTTGATTTTGTAAGTTTTGCTTTCCTTGAACAAAACCAAATAAACTAAGCCAGCATGTAAACTGAAAACCCAACAATTTTTTTAAAAGTCTTTCTTCCCAGCAAAGCTGCAAGTGGTGACCCCTGAGGGCACTCAATGTTATCACTCCCTGCAGGAAGTCTGGGAGTGGCTAGAATGCCAGAAACGACCAAGAGCAGACAAGAATGAAGGATAGCAGCATGGGCATCGCACCAGACTATGCCACAAGCGTTCACAGTAAAGTTTTACTACCCCTTCATAGTCCAAAGCATAACTAGGTTGACATAGTGTGATGGAAGCCGTGGCCACGTTAAGTGGGATACAGTCAGGGCGACAGCAAGTAGTACCAGCTACAATACAGCACCCGGTGATGGCAGGGTGCTCTGACTTCAAGATATATTACATTGCAGCCCAGTTGCAGTGGTTAGTGCAGGGAATAGCACTGAGGATCCGGATCAGACCCAGGCCCCTTTTTACCTCCACTGCTTGACCACCTGCAAGTGTATCTCAGGGTACGTAGAAAGACTAGAAGCGACTCATCAGAGTTCAAAGTGTGAGATATCATATTGCCCAGAACTGCCTCTAGAAAAGATGAGAGCCATCCCGCATTGCCACAAATGGTGAGGCCTTACTCGTTGGACAATGGCGGGCCACCAAAGGTGAGAGACCTTTACTGAGATGCTGAATTGCTCCTGTTTGAAGAATTCCGTGCAGATTTCGACTTGCCTTGGGGAAATTTTTTATTACGTCACCACTACATAAACACTGGGGCACAGGGACAACCAAACCAACGATACAACAGAGCTGATACTATACAGATTTTTCTGCAGGCACTATTAAGGCGGTCTCCTGTCTGTACAGAGTGTTGCATGCAGATCAACAATGACCAGTGGAACAATTACACTCTCAATGGGAGGATTTAGGCATTCCTATCACTGCAAAGGACTGGGGTATGATATTGGATAGAACAGCCAAGGTCTCCAGGAATGCGTGCTTTAAGCTTATTAATTACTATGTCCTACATAGATCATACCTGACCCCCAATCGCATAGGTAGATACTTCCAGATAGTAGATGTGGCCTGCCTTAGATGTAGTTAGAGAGGAATGCTCAAACTCCATATTTTCTGGGTTTGTCCTGGGCTACAAGCACTTTGGGTGGTGGTCTTGCATGTGGCCGAGGAGAATATCAGGAGGGAAATCCCAAGCAAAATCCCACACACCCCGGACTGCTGCTTACTGAGTTGGTTCCCCCACACGTCTTAGACAAAAGTCACAAGAAAGTTCCCAGACCTAGCATTTCTCCTTGCCAAGTGGGTAGTTGCGAGTAATTGGAAGATGCCTGCGGATCCCCGCCTACACACATTTAGAAGAGAAATGTGAAAGTGGGCAGGGTACGAGGGGAGAATATTGCTGAGAGAAGCCAGGAGGAGGATAGGAGATTTAAAGGAAGCCCAAGCCTGGGGAACAATGGCAGATATCTTAGCCAATACCGAACCGTATAATCCCAGGAGATCAGCTGAGGGGTCCCCCTGAGAGACTCTTGACAGCTAAAAACCCTTTCCATCTAGCTCCGTAGGATTGACTTCTAAGATAATATGGAGAAGGGGGGCCTCCATATATCTGTTCCACCTTTTCTTGTATATAATGTTACAGTGCCTCTGCTAGATCACACTCTCTAGTACTGACTCATGGGGGGAAAGGGGAGGGACAACCTAACTGTTTTGGCTCTGGCACTGTTACGATCTAGAGTTACGAATGTACCATGGAGTATTTCTAGACCTAAGTGTCCAAGAATGCTAAAATGATTGCATTGGCACATGTGTAATAGCTAATAAAATTTGTTTTAAAACAAATGGTGAATAAAGCCATTATTGAAGACCCAAAATTGTTTGAAATCCAATGTTCAAAATAAAACTGGGATCAGAAAGGCAAATATGTCCGAAAGTAGTCCACAGATTAAATGTCACACAATGGAGAAAATGAGGTTTTGTGTCTCTTGGTGGTGGTGGAGTTGGAAGACTTGCCATCCTCTCCTTGTGGTCTGGAGGAACATGCACTCATGTGGGTGACTGGTGGATCCACAGTTGCAGGGACTGAGATGGGTGCATGTGTTGACTCTTCTGCCAGGGCATCCCATTCTGTGGCTGAGGCAGATGTAGTTGGCCCAGATAATGTTGGACCACAGAAAGAGGAGGATGGTGCTGGAAAAACAGTGCAAATATCGGTGTAAATGTCATGCAACACTCCAGTCAGGGAGTCCATAATGGAGTTGTGATTTTCCATCTGAACACTGAGCTCCCTCTGCACCGGCTTAATCTCCCGGAACCCTGTAAGGACCTGGCCCATCATGTCTTGGGACTGATGGAGGGATCCCATGACTTGCTCGTTGGTGGCCTGGTTAACAGTTTTCCAAGTGGCCTCACTTTTCCTGGACCACATATTTCCTTCCATGACTTCTACCCCCACTACCCTGTGACCTTGACCCAGCGTGCCCCATCCCACTGGTTAATGGATGAACTAGAGGTAGTGGGGATCACAAGATTGGGGTCATATTGCTTTGGACACAGGAAGTGTAGGTCTACATGGCCTGATATGTGGTAACAGCTGGCGTGGGAGGTACAGATGTGGCCCAAGTGAGATTCACTGGAACAGTCTGCCCAGGCAGCCAGATGGGCCAGCCAGCTCCTCATCATCCAGACTTGCAGAGGTAGAGACTTCACCAAAGGTTTGTTCCTGGTGTGGAGCTGAGGTCTCCTCAGTGGCAGGTAATTGCTCATGGTCTCTCGCTGTTGGACCTATTATGAATAAAAAAATAAATTATTACAAGTCTGGATTATACATCAAATATATTTGAAGTTAAAAAAGTTGCAACCTAAAGGGAACAAGATATCGTACATAATGATTGTACGCTTCAGTGGTATTATAAATATGAGAAACCAGGATCTGTTTGCAGTGTCTCCCCACTTTTTGCCCCGATTTTGACTACTAGATGTTGGGTTTTCTGACTTTGATTGTGCCCTGAGCTCTGCTAATAAGACTCAGGCCATGTCTCCTATTGAACGTGCATGGTATATACGTATAATTGCAACTGATACTAACAACCTACCTGTAAGTCCCTTGTATATGGCAGGGCAAATAGGTTTAGAGACCCAGTAGACTTAATGTACTTAAATGTGCACAACTGTGGTATCTGCTGCCATTTTAAAATCCAGTCCTGCCTTGCAGGCTGCTTTTAAAGTAGGATTATATGCAAATTCGACTTTGAAATTAAAGGAACTTCAAAAGTAGAAAATTACCTTATTTGTACGTATAAGTCATCCCTTAGGTATCCCCTAACTGCCCTAGGGATAGGGTGCAATTTAATTATAAGCAGGTGAGGTACAAACAGTCAATTTTGTTTTTCCCATTGTAATGCATTGGCCCAATAAACTAGTGAGGACATGCTTCAATAAAGAATATCTATTGATAGAAAAGAGCTAAAAATATATTTCAAGGACTTAAAGTAATAGTTATGATAAACCCAAGAACATGCCATTCTTGGATTTGTTATACCTCTTACAGAAAATAAGTTATATAACTTTTCTTTCTGTCAGCCAAAATCCAGCCTCCAGCTTCCCTCTCCTGATTCGCCAGCCTCTGGCAGGCTGAGCCAAGCTGTCTTAATGATCTGTGAAGTGGCCTGCTATGGAGTCAAAGGATTTCCTGCCCCCAGTCAGACGGGAGCCACAGCAATTAGAGAAATGAAGGGGCTGGAAGGCGTGATAGAGAATCTTAGTCATGCAGTGGGTTGGCTTGGCCACATCTAACTCTTCAGGAGAGACTCTCTCCATTTTGGATATTGCAAGAATAGTGCTTTCTGTGACAAGAATATGCCACACTTTGGAGGGAATGGTCATACAACTGGGTGGCGCCCTGCATCCCATTGGCCAGTGGTACCCCCTGCTTGATGCCCAGGAACACTGAATAAATATGGCAGACTCAGATCTGCTGCCTGAAACAACAAGGAGAAGAAGGACTGGCAATCTGGAACCCTGATCTGCACCCAAAGATCTGCACTCTAATGGACTGCACCTGCTGCACAAGCTGGTACCACAGCCCGAAGGAATTTGCCTGGCTTCACAAGGATTAAGGAGTGGACTTCCTGAAAGCTACAGGTTAACAGTGCCCACCTGTATCATCTCTACCAACAAGTCCCCATCCTGGAGTGTGTACAGGGGACTTTTAAGGACTTGGACAGTTGCATTGTGGGAATTGTTGTCCCAATATCCAGAGGACTATCTCAGAGCTTCTAGACGCTTGTATTGGTGCTTTGGACACTTTGAATCCATAAGAGGAACTTCAGGAAGAAGTCCGGAAGTTTGCAGCAACTTTTGTAAAAAGCTCCTAAGTTGACCCGGTGCATTGTGGGAGTTGTAGTCCCAGACCCCAAAAGGCTAAACAGAGCCTCTGAATCCTTGACTGTGAGGTCAACACCTTTCCTGCATCAACAAAAACTCTGGAAGTAAGTGTAAGTTACATCGTAGGTGACATGAACTCTGGACTTTGTCTCGGTCCAGCGCAACCTTTTCTTAACCCTTTCAGCATTATTTGGTTCTAATTGTTAGTTTTAATTTTAATCTTTAAAAATACATATCTCTGGTTCCCTACATTTGATAATTGTTTTATTGGTGTCTATTTGTTCATAAACATATAATCAATGTGTATACATTGGCGATGGATCCTTGTGATGCCTTTTGTCCTACTTATTTAATGTATTGTTGTTTTTAAACGCTTTACACACCTCTCTTCTAAGTTAAGCCTGCCTGCATGTTGCCAGCTACCAACAGTTGAGCAGGAATAATTTATTGACTCCTTGACTGGACCTTTTATTGTGATTGTGACCTTATTACGAGTTTTAGGTACCTACTTAGCCCGACTAATAAACCAATTTCCAACAATAATCAGAAAAGCAGGTAAAAAGATATCCTGTAATGAAAACAAAAAAGTATTTGAAATTATACATAAAATATACCAAACATTCTAAAGACCACAGTAGAGAGAAGAAAAGTGGTATCAACCATACCAAGGCCTTGCATGCTAAAACTCTGACTATTACACAACCCAGAATGATATATAGCATTAGACTTCATATGAATATTGCACTATACATTTTAAAAATATAACACTTATATTCAGCATACACATTTACATACCTTAGACTTTTGAAGTCAACAAACTGTGTTTTTTGAAACACTAACATAAATTCTATGGCATAACAAGGATGGGACAACATAGAAATGTAAATCTTACAACATTTCTAAAGTTAGCATGGACTATTGGTTGATAAATACATTACACGTTGACATATGTCTAAATGTAGAAAAAAGATAATGAGCAAGATAACATGGCAATCTTATTTTCCCAAAACAATTACAAGGCATCATGGTAGTTGTAAAAGTGAAACATACCTAGTGAAAATATGCAGTCAAAAATAACGGACATATGCTAGAACGAGACACATATATAAAATATTGTATTTTGTGTAAAAACACTTACACAGGCCGTTAAGTCATGGAAAATGTAATGGAGGTTGAAACCTGTAATGTTAGATAAAAGATAATACATTTAAACATACAACCAAGAAGAAAATAGGTTGAGAAAAATATATTACTTACTGGCGGTCGCCAGTAGGTTGTTATAGTTAGGATCAAGTTTCCATATGAAGAGCATTTTTTGTTTTGCTTATAACTTTGGCGTTGTTTGATGAATCTTCATGACATTTTCTAACCTAATTCTTTGTTCATATTAGCTCCTATGTTAAACGTCTGATGGTGATTTATCAAAGGGGGTCTGAGATAAAAAGGGGGTCCCAAAACGTGTTTTCTCCATGTTAATTTCCATAGGAAACTTTAGACAAGGCTACAGGTCGAACGGGTGAACATAATTAGCCCAAATTTAGCAGGGAGAAGGGTCTTGGTCTAGAAAGCACGCTTTTGTTTATTTGGTGTAAATCCGTTCAATAGTTTTGAAGAAATATTGAAATTTACAAATTTACATCGATATTTGTGAATTCTGTCATCTGATTGGCTGAGGCGTTACAAGCACGAGCTTGCTGCCTATTGGCTGCGAACGGTTGCAACTATGAAGTGTTGGCCGCCATTTTGTGTTTCCGTTGAAGCGAGTAAATAAGGGTGAAAAAAGTAGGAAAGCGGAGGGGAGGAGCACTGTAATGTCTGTGGGGTGATAAGGGTGTGCTATACAGGGAGTGTAAAGTAAGGTACTTACCCCTATCGATGTGAAAGTGCTGTTTTGCCCACAGTGTGATGGTGCTGAGGTGAGGTGCTGGTACACTTGGGGGTGAAAGCGTGGGCGTAAACTGTGAGTTGAGTGCTGGAAACTTATGTGCTCTGGGCACTCGGTTGCAACTAGGAAGTGTTGGCTGCCATTTTGTGTTTCTGTTAAAGCGAGTAAGGGGAAAAAAGGCCAAAAAAAGTAGGAAACAGCAGGGTAGGAGCACTGTAATGTCTATGGGGAGTTTAGGGTGTGCTATACAGGGAGTGTGAAGTGAAGTATTTACCCCTACCAGTGTGAAAGTGCTGTTTTGCCCAGTGTGAGATGGTGCTGAGGTGAGGTTCTCAGTACTGCGGGGGATGAAAGTTTACGTCTATACCATGAGATGAGTGGTGTAAACTGATGTGCTCCGGGCGCTGTAGTGTACTGGTGGAAGCGAAGTATTTACCCCTACCGGTGTGAAAGTACTGTTTTGCCCACTGTGAGATGGTGCTGAGGTGAGGTGCCGGTACACTCAGGGATGAAAGCGTGCGCCTGAACCGTGAGCTGAGTGCTATAAACTGATGTGCTCTGGGCGCTGTAGCATAGTGGCCGAAACAAAGTATTTACCCATACCTGTGTGAAAGTGCTGTCTTGCCCACTGTGAGATGATGCTGAGGTGAGGTGCCGGTACACTCAGTGATGAAAGAGCGCACCAAAAGTGTGAGCTGAGTGCTGTAAACTGTTGTGATTTGGGCACTGTAGCATACTAGGTGCTGTAGCATAGCTGTGCAGGTGGTGTTAGTATGTGTTTAGAGTATAGCTGGAGAGGGAAGCAAACTACTGACTGGTACCGGTCGGACGACTCAGGAATGAAACGGTGAGCCTAAGTAATGAGCTGATAGCTGTAAAGTGATGTTGCTGTGGGTGCTGTAGGATACTGGCTGCTGTAGGTTACCTGTGTAAGTAGTGTTAGTATGTGTTTATAGTATACAGGGAGTGGGAAGCAAACTACTTACCTCTACCGCTCAGAAGACTCAAATGTAGTGTTTTAGCAAGCAGTAATAAAGAAATAATCGTGGAGAATATAATGCAGAATGTTGCAATGACACAGAAGACAAATGGTGAAATCCGGTTTGTCTAAGAAAGTGGCTGTGTGTAATAAAGCGATAGAGTTTGAAAGTTATATAAAAAGGGTCTTTATTTCAGTGTCAGAAACCATCCATCAGGACCGTGTTGGTTGGTCCGTCCGACTGCAAACACCCTGCCACCATTTTACTGTGGCCGGGCTGTGATTCAGTCACCGATGACGGGGAGACTGCCACCGTCAGGCTGTCAGTGATGGTCTCCCCGCCATCATAATTGGGCTCTAAGTATGTAAATTAAAAAAGTACATAAAACTAAGAGGCATGTACTGTCAGCCATGGTCTCATAGGGATATGTAATATAATGTTACAACTGGAATATAATGTCAGCTATGTAAGTGTATGAATGCAGTATTTACATACATTTTGATATGCATTAAGGCAGACTAAAACATTTTATGTGACTGTGTGTTTTGAAATCATCTACAATTAGGGTCAATGGATGTTGATTCAGTGGGATACTGTTAGTTGTTAAGGAATTAACAATTAAGAAAATGTGTGTATTGATGTAGATATCCATATATGTCTGTGGCACATCTAAAAAAGATAAATTGTATCATAAATAATATATTTCACCATTCTTCAGCAGGTATGATGTGGATGAGGAACTGGTAATATGTGTAAATAGAGTGCCAATAAAGGGACTTACACAACACAGTATGTCATTATAGTCAGTCATGACAACTGTATTTTAGAAAAGTGGTTTTGGCAGTAGGACCTACATATAGAAATATAACACTAAAGGCCACATTTATCAATTGATTTAGTTGCCCTTGCAACATGCAGGGTTTGCAAGGCCAACACAATCCAAAGTCAGATTAACCAAGCAATGTAAGGCCACCTTGTGAGATCTTACCTGGTTTTGTAAATGTGGAGTAGCACAAGACATTGCAAGTAACTTCCTTGCATACTCTGTGTGATTGGGGCATATCATGATTGGAGCGTGGGTGTTCCTCGTACCCACCTATGTATTCTGAAACATTCCCAAATGTACCAACACCAGTCGACCAGGGAATGGCATGCCTTCCCACCAGGGGCACAACAAGGAGAATTATCTGTATTTCTCCTTCTTGTGTCCTCCTTCTAAGTGTGCTACATTCTGCAGCACACTTAGAAAGAAGAACTGGCCTTTGAGCATTGTGTTTGTGCAAGAAAGTGCTCCATGGACAAGGGCACCTGCTTTGGTGCTATGCTAGGAATGTGCAATATCTTGATAGACATGGCTTTATTGTTGCGTTGCGTGAAAAAATTATAACTCTTTGATTCGTTTTCTACCCTGACCCATCGTTGCTTTGCAGCAATGTGAGCTGTCTAACAACAACCAAGGTCCCCTACTGGCATGGTGCTCAGTGGCATGCATTGCAGGCACAATACAATCTTTGCAGGAAGGGGCACATTCCTTCACTAAAGTCAATCCGCGAACCAGTCTCAAATTTTGATGTGGAATGCAGCACACATAGAGAATGGAAGTTTACTGCAAAAACAAACATAGCTGTTGATAGCATTTCTGACCTTGGAAGACATCTGTATTTGACAATGTTCCAGGTTCAGTTGTTGAAATCAATATGACAATAAGTACTGCCAAGATTTTAGACTCTTGGTGTTATTGTTGTGCAATTCCTATTCTATCCTTTTCTAGCTGATGACATAACTCAATAACATTTTGCCTATAGAATATGATTGTTTTGATTATGGATATATAGGTGGGGGTAGAAATTCTGCTCCCAATTTCAAGGTGTGCACGTTTTACTGTTTTGATTATGGCCCACATGCATCAAAGCAAAAACCGGTCGCAAATGAGCAGATTCTCAGAATCTGCCCCTTTGCGACCAATATTTTTGCATTTGGGATGCATCATCCCAACTGCAAAAGCCGCAATTTAAGTAATCTCTAAATTGTGATTACTTAAACTACGATTGCATTTAAGGAATCTCAAATTGAGATTCCTTAAATGCAATGCATTAAAGTAACAATAATTGCAATTTCGCTAATAGGGGGAGCAAATTACCATGCAGTGGAACTTCATGGTAAATTGCAAAAACTTTGAAAAATGCAACAATGCGCATTTTTCAAAGTTCCATTTTACACACACACATGCCTTTGGGGCATGTATGTGTGCAAGATGTACTCCTATGCAGATTTCAGGGGTGCAACACGGTGTCCTTTTGACACCCTGGCACCCTTGAAATTGCTTTCTCAATTTGCGATTCTCTAATTGAGAATCGCAAATTAAGAATGTCTTTCTATTTATTCCTATGGGCCTCTAGGCCTATAGGAATGACTGGGGAGGTATTCCTTAATTGTGACTCGCAATTGGCAAGTCGCAAGTAAGGAATGTTTAGAAATTGCTATTTTTTAAGCGATTACTACATGCATAGCATTTTGCTCTTCTTTATCAGTGAATCCTTATTTTTCGCTAATAAGGAATCGCAAAAGGCATTGTTGATGCATGTGCCAGATAATCTCCTTCTTCCCTGGTGGAAAGGCCTGGAACTGGAAATGTAAAACTGGCTCTAAGTATTTGTGTTATGTATGGTTGTTTATAGTTAGAAAAAAATTGACAGACAAATATTTTTGAATGCAATAAAATACTATTTGCTAAGTCTTTATTTGTGATTTGTTGAGATGGTTGAAAATTGAGAGAATAATTACCTATATGTAATTGATTTATGATTTAAATATTATTTGTTTTTTCCATTTTAAAATTTATGAAACTTATAAATAAATGGAGCAAAGAAATACAACACCAATTTTTGATTTTGTAAGTTTTGCTTTCATTGAACAAAACCAAATAAACTAAGCCAGGATGTAAACTGAAAACCCAACAATTTTTTTAAAAGTCTTTCTTCCCAGCAAAGCTGCAAGTGGTGACCCCTGAGGGCACTCAATGTTATCACTCCCTGCAGGAAGTCTGGGAGTGGCTAGAATGCCAGAAACGACCAAGAGCAGACAAGAATGAAGGATAGCAGCATGGGCATCGCACCAGACTATGCCACAAGCGTTCACAGTAAAGTTTTACTACCCCTTCATAGTCCAAAGCATAACTAGGTTGACATAGTGTGATGGAAGCCGTGGCCACGTTAAGTGGGATACAGTCAGGGCGACAGCAAGTAGTACCAGCTACAATACAGCACCCGGTGATGGCAGGGTGCTCTGACTTCAAGATATATTACATTGCAGCCCAGTTGCAGTGGTTAGTGCAGGGAATAGCACTGAGGATCCGGATCAGACCCAGGCCCCTTTTTACCTCCACTGCTTGACCACCTGCAAGTGTATCTCAGGGTACGTAGAAAGACTAGAAGCGACTCATCAGAGTTCAAAGTGTGAGATATCATATTGCCCAGAACTGCCTCTAGAAAAGCTGAGAGCCATCCCGCATTGCCACAAATGGTGAGGCCTTACTCGTTGGACAATGGCGGGCCACCAAAGGTGAGAGACCTTTACTGAGATGCTGAATTGCTCCTGTTTGAAGAATTCCGTGCAGATTTCGACTTGCCTTGGGGAAATTTTTTATTACGTCACCACTACATAAACACTGGGGCACAGGGACAACCAAACCAACGATACAACAGAGCTGATACTATACAGATTTTTCTGCAGGCACTATTAAGGTGGTCTCCTGTCTGTACAGAGTGTTGCATGCAGATCAACAATGACCAGTGGAACAATTACACTCTCAATGGGAGGATTTAGGCATTCCTATCACTGCAAAGGACTGGGGTATGATATTGGATAGAACAGCCAAGGTCTCCAGGAATGCGCGCTTTAAGCTTATTAATTACTATGTCCTACATAGATCATACCTGACCCCCAATCGCATAGGTAGATACTTCCAGATAGTAGATGTGGCCTGCCTTAGATGTAGTTAGAGAGGAATGCTCAAACTCCATATTTTCTGGGTTTGTCCTGGGCTACAAGCACTTTGGGTGGTGGTCTTGCATGTGGCCGAGGAGAATATCAGGAGGGAAATCCCAAGCAAAATCCCACACACCCCGGACTGCTGCTTACTGAGTTGGTTCCCCCACACGTCTTAGACAAAAGTCACAAGAAAGTTCCCAGACCTAGCATTTCTCCTTGCCAAGTGGGTAGTTGCGAGTAATTGGAAGATGCCTGCGGATCCCCGCCTACACACATTTAGAAGAGAAATGTGAAAGTGGGCAGGGTACGAGGGGAGAATATTGCTGAGAGAAGCCAGGAGGAGGATAGGAGATTTAAAGGAAGCCCAAGCCTGGGGAACAATGGCAGATATCTTAGCCAATACCGAACCGTATAATCCCAGGAGATCAGCTGAGGGGTCCCCCTGAGAGACTCTTGACAGCTAAAAACCCTTTCCATCTAGCTCCGTAGGATTGACTTCTAAGATAATATGGAGAAGGGGGGCCTCCATATATCTGTTCCACCTTTTCTTGTATATAATGTTACAGTGCCTCTGCTAGATCACACTCTCTAGTACTGACTCATGGGGGGAAAGGGGAGGGACAACCTAACTGTTTTGGCTCTGGCACTGTTACGATCTAGAGTTACGAATGTACCATGGAGTATTTCTAGACCTAAGTGTCCAAGAATGCTAAAATGATTGCATTGGCACATGTGTAATAACCAATAAAATTTGTTTTAAAACAAATGGTGAATAAAGCCATTATTGAAGACCCAAAATTGTTTGAAATCCAATGTTCAAAATAAAACTGGGATCAGAAAGGCAAATGTGTCCGAAAGTAGTCCACAGATTAAATGTCACTCAATGGAGAAAATGAGGTTTTGTGTCTCTTGGTGGTGGTGGAGTTGGAAGACTTGCCATCCTCTCCTTGTGGTCTGGAGGAACATGCACTCATGTGGGTGACTGGTGGATCCACAGTTGCAGGGACTGAGATGGGTGCATGTGTTGACTCTTCTGCCAGGGCATCCCATTCTGTGGCTGAGGCAGATGTAGTTGGCCCAGATAATGTTGGACCACAGAAAGAGGAGGATGGTGCTGGAAAAACAGTGCAAATATCGGTGTAAATGTCATGCAACACTCCAGTCAGGGAGTCCATAATGGAGTTGTGATTTTCCATCTGAACACTGAGCTCCCTCTGCACCGGCTTAATCTCCCGGAACCCTGTAAGGACCTGGCCCATCATGTCTTGGGACTGATGGAGGGATCCCATGACTTGCTCGTTGGTGGCCTGGTTAACAGTTTTCCAAGTGGCCTCACTTTTCCTGGACCACATATTTCTTTCCATGACTTCTACCCCCACTACCCTGTGACCTTGACCCAGCGTGCCCCATCCCACTGGTTAATGGATGAACTAGAGGTAGTGGGGATCACAAGATTGGGGTCATATTGCTTTGGTCACAGGAAGTGTAGGTCTACATGGCCTGATATGTGGTAACAGCTGGCGTGGGAGGTACAGATGTGGCCCAAGTGAGATTCACTGGAACAGTCTGCCCAGGCAGCCAGATGGGCCAGCCAGCTCCTCATCATCCAGACTTGCAGAGGTAGAGACTTCACCAAAGGTTTGTTCCTGGTGTGGAGCTGAGGTCTCCTCAGTGGCAGGTAATTGCTCATGGTCTCTCGCTGTTGGACCTATTATGAATGAAAAAATAAATTATTACAAGTCTGGATTATACATCAAATATATTTGAAGTTAAAAAAGTTGCAACCTAAAGGGAACAAGATATCGTACATAATGATTGTACGCTTCAGTGGTATTATAAATATGAGAAACCAGGATCTGTTTGCAGTGTCTCCCCACTTTTTGCCCCGATTTTGACTACTAGATGTTGGGTTTTCTGACTTTGATTGTGCCCTGAGCTCTGCTAATAAGACTCAGGCCATGTCTCCTATTGAACGTGCATGGTATATACGTATAATTGCAACTGATACTAACAACCTACCTGTAAGTCCCTTGTATATGGCAGGGCAAATAGGTTTAGAGACCCAGTAGACTTAATTTACTTAAATGTGCACAACTGTGGTATCTGCTGCCATTTTAAAATCCAGTCCTGCCTTGCAGGCTGCTTTTAAAGTAGGATTATATGCAAATTCGACTTTGAAATTAAAGGAACTTCAAAAGTAGAAAATTACCTTATTTGTACGTATAAGTCATCCCTTAGGTATCCCCTAACTGCCCTAGGGATAGGGTGCAATTTAATTATAAGCAGGTGAGGGACAAACAGTCAATTTTGTTTTTCCCCATTGTAATGCATTGGCCCAATAAACTAGTGAGGACATGCTTCAATAAAGAATATCTATTGATAGAAAAGAGCTAAAAATATATTTCAAGGACTTAAAGTAATAGTTATGATAAACCCAAGAACATGCCATTGTTGGATTTGTTATACCTCTTACAGAAAATAAGTTATATAACTTTTCTTTCTGTCAGCCAAAATCCAGCCTCCAGCTTCCCTCTCCTGATTCGCCAGCCTCTGGCAGGCTGAGCCAAGCTGTCTTAATGATCTGTGAAGTGGCCTGCTGTGGAGTCAAAGGATTTCCTGCCCCCAGTCAGACAGGAGCCACAGCAATTAGAGAAATGAAGGGGCTGGAAGGCGTGATAGAGAATCTTAGTCATGCAGTGGGTTGGCTTGGCCACATCTAACTCTTCAGGAGAGACTCTCTCCATTTTGGATATTGCAAGAATAGTGCTTTCTGTGACAAGAATATGCCACACTTTGGAGGGAATGGTCATACAACTGGGTGGCGCCCTGCATCCCATTGGCCAGTGGTACCCCCTGCTTGATGCCCAGGAACACTGAATAAATATGGCAGACTCAGATCTGCTGCCTGAAACAACAAGGAGAAGAAGGACTGGCAATCTGGAACCCTGATCTGCACCCAAAGATCTGCACTCTAATGGACTGCACCTGCTGCACAAGCTGGTACCACAGCCCGAAGGAATTTGCCTGGCTTCACAAGGATTAAGGAGTGGACTTCCTGAAAGCTACAGGTTAACAGTGCCCACCTGTATCATCTCTACCAACAAGTCCCCATCCTGGAGTGTGTACAGGGGACTTTTAAGGACTTGGCCAGTTGCATTGTGGGAATTGTTGTCCCAATATCCAGAGGACTATCTCAGAGCTTCTAGACGCTTGTATTGGTGCTTTGGACACTTTGAATCCATAAGAGGAACTTCAGGAAGAAGTCCGGAAGTTTGCAGCAACTTTTGTAAAAAGCTCCTAAGTTGACCCGGTGCATTGTGGGAGTTGTAGTCCCAGACCCCAAAAGGCTAAACAGAGCATCTGAATCCTTGACTGTGAGGTCAACACCTTTCCTGCATCAACAAAAACTCTGGAAGTAAGTGTAAGTTACATCGTAGGTGACATGAACTCTGGACTTTGTCTCGGTCCAGCGCAACCTTTTCTTAACCCTTTCAGCATTATTTGGTTCTAATTGTTAGTTTTAATTTTAATCTTTAAAAATACATATCTCTGGTTCCCTACATTTGATAATTGTTTTATTGGTGTCTATTTGTTCATAAACATATAATCAATGTGTATACATTGGCGATGGATCCTTGTGATGCCTTTTGTCCTACTTATTTAATGTATTGTTGTTTTTAAACGCTTTACACACCTCTCTTCTAAGTTAAGCCTGCCTGCATGTTGCCAGCTACCAACAGTTGAGCAGGAATAATTTATTGACTCCTTGACTGGACCTTTTATTGTGATTGTGACCTTATTACTAGTTTTAGGTACCTACTTAGCCCGACTAATAAACCAATTTCCAACAATAATCAGAAAAGCAGGTAAAAAGATATCCTGTAATGAAAACAAAAAAGTATTTGAAATTATACATAAAATATACCAAACATTCTAAAGACCACAGTAGAGAGAAGAAAAGTGGTATCAACCATACCAAGGCCTTGCATGCTAAAACTCTGACTATTACACAACCCAGAATGATATATAGCATTAGACTTCATATGAATATTGCACTATACATTTTAAAAATATAACACTTATATTCAGCATACACATTTACATACCTTAGACTTTTGAAGTCAACAAACTGTGTTTTTTGAAACACTAACATAAATTCTATGGCATAACAAGGATGGGACAACATAGAAATGTAAATCTTACAACATTTCTAAAGTTAGCATGGACTATTGGTTGATAAATACATTACACGTTGACATATGTCTAAATGTAGAAAAAAGATAATGAGCAAGATAACATGGCAATCTTATTTTCCCAAAACCATTACAAGGCATCATGGTAGTTGTAAAAGTGAAACATACCTAGTGAAAATATGCAGTCAAAAATAACGGACATATACTAGAACGAGACACATATATCAAATATTGTATTTTGTGTAAAAACACTTACACAGGCCGTTAAATCATGGAAAATGTAATGGAGGTTGAAACCTGTAATGTTAGATAAAAGATAATACATTTAAACATACAACCAAAAAGAAAATAGGTTGAGAAAAATATATTACTTACTGGCGGTCGCCAGTAGGTTGTTATAGTTAGGATCAAGTTTCCATATGAAGAGCATTTTTTGTTTTGCTTATAACTTTGGCGTTGTTTGATGAATCTTCATGACATTTTCTAACCTAATTCTTTGTTCATATTAGCTCCTATGTTAAACGTCTGATGGTGATTTATCAAAGGGGGTCTGAGATAAAAAGGGGGTCCCAAAACGTGTTTTCTCCATGTTAATTTCCATAGGAAACTTTAGACAAGGCTACAGGTCGAACGGGTGAACATAATTAGCCCAAATTTGGCAGGGAGAAGGGTCTTGGTCTAGAAAGCACGCTTTTGTTTATTTGGTGTAAATCCGTTCAATAGTTTTGAAGAAATATTGAAATTTACAAATTTACATCGATATTTGTGAATTCTGTTGTCTGATTGGCTGAGGCGTTACAAGCACGAGCTTGCTGCCTATTGGCTGCGAACGGTTGCAACTATGAAGTGTTGGCCGCCATTTTGTGTTTCCGTTGAAGCGAGTAAATAAGGGTGAAAAAAGTAGGAAAGCGGAGGGGAGGAGCACTGTAACGTCTGTGGGGTGATAAGGGTGTGCTATACAGGGAGTTTAAAGTAAGGTACTTACCCCTATCGATGTGAAAGTGCTGTTTTGCCCACAGTGTGATGGTGCTGAGGTGAGGTGCTGGTACACTCGGGGGTGAAAGCGTGGGCGTAAACTGTGAGTTGAGTGCTGGAAACTTATGTGCTCTGGGCACTCGGTTGCAACTAGGAAGTGTTGGCTGCCATTTTGTGTTTCTGTTAAAGCGAGTAAGGGGAAAAAAGGCCAAAAAAATGTAGGAAACAGCAGGGTAGGAGCACTGTAATGTCTATGGGGAGTTTAGGGTGTGCTATACAGGGAGTGTGAAGTGAAGTATTTACCCCTACCAGTGTGAAAGTGCTGTTTTGCCCAGTGTGAGATGGTGCTGAGGTGAGGTTCTCAGTACTGCGGGGGATGAAAGTTTACGTCTATACCATGAGATGAGTGGTGTAAACTGATGTGCTCCGGGCGCTGTAGTGTACTGGTGGAAGTGAAGTATTTACCCCTACCGGTGTGAAAGTACTGTTTTGCCCACTGTGAGATGGTGCTGAGGTGAGGTGCCGGTACACTCAGGGATGAAAGCGTGCGCCTGAACCGTGAGCTGAGTGCTATAAACTGATGTGCTTTGGGCGCTGTAGCATAGTGGCCGAAACAAAGTATTTACCCATACCTGTGTGAAAGTGCTGTCTTGCCCACTGTGAGATGGTGCTGAGGTGAGGTGCCGGTACACTCAGTGATGAAAGAGCGCACCAAAAGTGTGAGCTGAGTGCTGTAAACCGTTGTGATTTGGGCACTGTAGCATACTAGGTGCTGTAGCATAGCTGTGCAGGTGGTGTTAGTATGTGTTTAGAGTATAGCTGGAGAGGGAAGCAAACTACTGACTGGTACCGGTCGGACGACTCAGGGATGAAACGGTGAGCCTAAGTAATGAGCTGATAGCTGTAAAGTGATGTTGCTGTGGGTGCTGTAGGATACTGGCTGCTGTAGGTTACCTGTGTAAGTAGTGTTAGTATGTGTTTATAGTATACAGGGAGTGGGAAGCAAACTACTTACCTCTACCGCTCAGAAGACTCGAATGTAGTGTTTTAGCAAGCAGTAATAAAGAAATAATCGTGGAGAATATAATGCAGAATGTTGCAATGACACAGAAGACAAATGGTGAAATTCGGTTTGTCTAAGAAAGTGGCTGTGTGTAATAAAGCGATAGAGTTTGAAAGTTATATAAAAAGGGTCTTTATTTCAGTGTCAGAAATGGACCCACTGGTGCAAGAGTTAAGGCATCCAGCTGAGGCAAACTCCAACCTGTTCTGCTGGATTCAAACATAAACTCCTGTGTCAGTGAATCGAAATTTGCCTAGCTAACGTAACGGTAAGTTTCAATTCTATTAAGGACACGGAGGTGAGGATTATGCTTTTTTTCCTTCACTATTTATTATTGATACAAAACACAGCAGCCTTAGAAAAGCTTCAACAAATGCTTTTATGCAAAAAAAAACAAAGAAGCATTCAAATTAAACCATCTCATGTCAAAAGACAGAACTACAACTCCCATGAGTCCGCTATAACAGTCCATAATGTAGTCTTTCCACCATGTCCATTAAGGGTAGATAGTCAGACCCTCTTCACTCTTCCTCCTCTTTCTTCGCGCAGATTATGCTCCCTTCTCATTGGTCTTGTTTGGAACCGTCATTTCCTAGCAGAAAAACGACAACGTAAGCGTTGTACAATAACCCCACTTACAGTCATGCAAACAGAGGAACAGCACCAAAACCGGCATGATTCATGTACAAAATGTAAACCTAGATACATACTGCCATACGGGTGGGTTCTTAATCAGCGAACTCCTGGGTGGGATAATTCTTGCCTCTATGTCCTTAATAGAATTGAAACTTACCGTTACGTTAGCTAGGCAAATTTCGATTCTATGGCAGGACCAAATGCTTCGGATTATGCTAGTTTAAAGCTTACTCACCACTAACTGAGCGAGATCCACCACTGGTTTAAAGTAAAACATCTTGAACGGGAATCTGAGGACCAATCTGCTGCCCGCATTAAATCCTCCAAGCGAGCTCCTACAGAGAAAGCCTTAGAAGCCATGGCTCCCCTGGCAGAGTGAGCTCCGAAACACTTAGTATCAATGCCTGCTTCTTGCATGACCCATCGCACCCACCTGGCAATGGTGGGGGAGGAGACTGCTCTGTGTGGTTTTCGCAAGGCAATTAGTAGTTGTTGTTCGCCCGGAGCACAAATATCTAGAGTCATGTCCTAGTAATCCTTCAAGCACTGAACGACACACAAGTTTGGAACGCCTACAAAGGCCGGGTACGAGATAGTTTGTGACGCGGATTTTGTGCGGCGTCTCACCGTAAAAGTAACCCCCTCCGGGGAAAAAACCTGTGCCCAATTGTCCAAAGCACGGACATCCAGACACACAAAAGCATAGCCAACTTAGCTGAAAGTTTTTTTAGAGATAAATACGCGTTAGGCTGCCAGGACAAGAAGAGGTTCAAAACCACATTAACGTACCAAAGGACTGAACACCGAGGCTCCGGAGGCAACGAGAGACGAATACCTTGCAGGAGCCTACAAACAAATGGATGCTCTCCTACCGGTGATCCTTCCACCGGATGGTGGCCCGCTGAAATCGATGAACGCATAGCGTTAATCGTTCTGTATGCTAGGCCCTTGGTTGCCAATTCGGCTTAAAAGTTTAAGATGGGAACGATTCCTGCGACCAGGGGATCCAAGTCCCTTCGAAGACACCAATGCATCCACTTAATCCAAGCGGATCTGTAGTGCTTCGCCATGCTATCTGCCCAGGCTTTAGACAGCAGGCCCTCAGCTGACCTCGAAAGGCCCGTTAGCGACCAGCGTCCCCGGAAAGCCTCCATGCCATGAGGCGGAGAGAACCCTGAACGATGAGAGGATGCGACTCCCGATCCGGATTGAACAGGAGGTGAGGAAGCCGGGGGAGTAGGATTGGAGAATCCCAAGAAAGTTCCAGAAGAACTGGAAACCAGACATGAGACCTCCAGAGCGGTGTAATCAACAACATCTCCACCTCCTGACGGCAAACCTGGGCCGCCGTCTGCACCACCATCGAGAAAGGGGGAAACGCAAAAGGCCTCTCTTGACTCCAGTCCTGTAGAAAGGCGTCTGTGGCCTCCGCCAGAGGATCTGGCCTCCAACTAAAAAAACGTGGAAGCTGATGATCCAGCCGAGATGCAAACAGGTCCACTGAGAATGGACCTCACCGTTCGTTCAGCCGTTGGAAAACCGGAATGTCCAACATTCACTGACTGGCATCTCGCAGATACCTGGAGTGCCAGGCCGCCACCTGATTGGCTTGACCCGGTAAGTATTCTACCATCACTGATATGTGATGCGTTAGGCAGTAGTCCCAGAACTCTTTCGCTAAATTCGCCAGAGCCCGAGAACGTGGGCCTCCCAGATGGTTGACGTATTGAACTGCCAATTCATTGTCCATCTTTAAGAGCACACAGGACTTCGCTGAATCCTTGGTCCAGCAGCGTAGCGCGAAAGACCCCGTCAGAAGCTCCAAACAGTTGATGTGCAACTGCTGTTCTTCTGAGGACCAAGCGCCGCCTGTGGAGAAGTCCCCGCATCGGGCACCCCAACCCGACCTGCTGGCGTCGGACTATATCACTAGATCTGGGACCGACCCGAAGATCGTCTGACCATTCCACGCTTCCATGTGTGACAGCCACCACAACATTTCCTCCTTCCCTTCCGCCGAGAGGGGTACCATTTGATCGTAGGACATGCCCCTCCGAAAGTGTTGGGCCTTGAGAGGCTGGAGCGCTCTGTAATGCAACGGCCCTGAGAAAATTGCTTGGATGGAGGACGACAAAAGTCCCACCACCCTGGCCACCTGCCTCAGAGAAGTCCGGTCTTTCGTAATTTTCTGCTGTAACGTATGGCCATCTTCCGCAAGGGTAGACTGAGCGAAGCCTCGACGGAATCTATGACAAACCCCAGAAAGGTAAGCTTCTGACACGGGACCGAGACTGCCTGTTGGAGTTGAGAGTTCAAGGTTACTGGGCACTGGGCCATCAGAAGGATGTCATCAAAGTAGACAATCATCCAAATACCCTGTCCTCGCATGTATTCCACCACCGGATGCAACACCTTCGTGAAGCACCACGGGGCCGAGGAAAGGCGGTGAACTCGAACACTCTGTCTTTCCAGCAAAACTGTAGGGAACTGTGGTGAGGAGGGTGTATGGGGACCACCAGGTAAGCGTCCTTGAGGTCCATCCGCACCATCCAATCTCGAGGAAGGAGCACGGCCCCCAGGAGGTGAATCCCTTCCATTTTGAAATGTCGGTAAACCAGCCATCCATTGAACTCCTTGAGGTTGATCACCGGACGCTTGCCCCATCTGTCTTGTCCACTAGGAAAACATTGCTGAGGAAACCCGAGGGGTGGCGCGTTGATTGATGGATCCCTTGCGAAGCAACTCTGAGACCTCCTCGTCTATCAAGTGCGCGTCAGACTCGGAAAAAACTATAGGGCGTGGGGATCCCACCTGGATGGGTCGATCGTAAAACTCTATGTGGAAACCGCGTATGGTTTGCAAAACCCAAGCGTCTGCAGTAAGCGACGCCCACTCCTCGTAAAAGGCCGCCAGTCGACCTCCAATGAGAACCTGATTTGCAGGAATGACACTCACCGTTAGAATTGTTGGATCCAGAATTCTTCCGGTAACCCCGACAGCCGAAGCGTTGCCCTCTCGTTGGGTAAAAGTTGGTGAAATTGGCTGAGGTTTGATATTGGCCTCTACCGGAGCCTTGCCCTCTATTACTGGCATTCTGTCCACCACGGCCAGTCGAGCGGCCCCTACCACAACCGGCCTCTTGGGAGAAACGTTGCTGAAAAACACATTTAATGCTGGACTGGGCTTTGTCCAACGATTGAAAGGTGGACACAAATGTACCTAGTTCCTTAATGAACGGTTCTCCAAAGAGACCACCTTGGGCCACAGCGCCCGCTTCCGAGGAAGCTAAATCCCCCAACTTTGGGTCTAGCTTGATTAGCAGTGACCTCCTGCGCTCAGTTTGACAAGACCTCGGGCGAGATAACAGCGCGCGTGGCTTTCACCTCTTCCGCCATGTCGAGTATCTTCGTGGCGGGCCCAACCGCATCCAACAGTTTGTCTTGGCATGACCGCCAGGAGTGGTCAATGCCCTTGCGCGGGTCCTTTATAAATTTTACCAGGAAGGTGGCCATTTTTGCGTCTAATTCTGGTGTCAAGGCCACCTTGCCTTCCAGCGTGGGCCTCGGACACTCCCCTCGCAGGCACCCTCTAGCCTCCTTCTCCAACGGTTCACGCAGGTGACTCACCACGAACTTTGCCACCGTGTCCCCCGGCGTCCAGGCCGCGGATGCATGATCTCATCCGGGTCCAACATGCCTGAACTGTCCCGGGGCAACTCCGTGGCCGAGCCCGAGAGGCACCAAGAGCGCACCGACTCCTCATCATTATCCGTGTCGAGGGAGCCTGCCCCCGGAGACGGAGGAGCAGTCTCTGAGGCCAACGAGGGCTCAGGCGCCAAAAGTGGCGCGGAGGGGACAGCAGTCGCCTTAGCCAAAAAAGCATCTCCCCCTGCCTCCCTTCCGGCGCTCCCTCCTTGCAGGGCTTCTTCGGGACAGGAGGACCCTCACCTGAGGGGCCTGGGAGACCTGTAGGTACTCCTGTACGGGCTTGCACGAGTTTTGCGCACTCTTCTACAATGTGCGCTGAAAGGCCGTCCTCCATGGGCCCCACCACTTCAGTCACGCAGCGGTATATTGAACTGTCTACAGCCTGATAGCCAGCATGTAAATAGGAGTGTGACTCCTCCTCATAATAATCACCCTGGTTCATGATTTTCTATGAGGAATGGCACCCAAGTGTTCCCTTATTCACTACTAGGCATGGGCGGATTTTTCGAATTGGCAATCCGCGAACTTGCGTATTTACGGATTCGCAATCTGCAAAATCCGCGAACTCTCGTGAATTTGCGGATTTTTTTTTGTGTTCGCAAGGGTTTCTGCCAGTTCGCGAGGGTTGTGTACCAGTTCGCAATTGCGAACTTACTTGTCGGCTCGCACCGGCCGCGACTATGTTGTTTCTACGTCTGGTTCATCATCACAGGTTCACAGCACCCTCTGTTTCGCCACCCTCTGGTACACCCATGCCACCCTCTGGTACATCACTGCCACCCTCTGGTTGGTTTATCACTGTAGATTATGGGGGTGAAAAAAGCAAGCACACCTGCCCTGCTTCAACTGACATGAATTAATTTGGGGTTGATTAATGTGTCACTGAGTTTAAACTTCCAGTCTGGCTGGCACCTGCTTCCTTATTTGTAATTTGCTTTCTGTTGCAGTGCAACTTTTTTTCACAGGACCCTTGTGGCCTACTTGTAGCTATTCTCTGAGCCTGCTGTGAGGGTCAGAGCAGGGTCATAGAATAGTTGCAAGTAAGCAACTGAACGCTGAAGGGGCCCTACAGGGAATGGTTACTAATGATAAGATTGAACTTTTGCACCTGCTGAGTGCTTTCAGTTTTGTCTGTAATTGATTTCTGTTGCAGTGTAATTTTTTTAACAGGACCTTTGTTGTATACTTGTAGCTATTCTCTGAGCCTGATGTGAGGGTCAGAGCAGGGTCATAGAATAGTTGCAAGTAGGCAAATGAACTCTGAAGGGGCCCCTCAGGAAGCACTACAGGGAATGGTTACTAATGATAAGATTGAACTTTTGCAAAAATCCAAATATCCAGCAGCATCCACAAAAAAGTAATCCTTCCAGGTCAAGATCCAAATCAAAGTGACCAGCACATGAAGAAAGCACTGGGAGGAGCCTGCTGGACAGGAACAGGAAGTTGGAGACTGTGGGGCACTTCCCTCCTCCCACCCCCCCCCCCCAAAATGGAATCCTTGCAAAGAAAAAGTGCAGGCAAATGTGAACCTGAGGAGTTATTCTGATAAAAATCATAATTTTCAAGGTTTATGCTGCCTGCTGGTGGATTTCTTGTGCGAAATTGCAAATTTTGCAATCTCGCAATTGCGAGATTGTCGCTGCCCGCCGCATCTACGTGTTCACAAGTGTTTACTCCCGCGAAATTGTATAGTATTCTAGTTGGCAAGTGCGACCAAGCAAAAAATCCGCTTCGCACGGATTTTACCGATTGCGAATTTGCTGAAAATCCGCAAAATCCGCGAACGGAACGGATTTTACGCCCATGCTTAATCACTACCCTCAAATGAGGGTGTCAGTAGTAGCTATGGGCAGACCACAAGGACTGCAATTTACTTTTGGGCCAAATCACTGGCTATCAGGGCTGCACCAACCCCCAAAACGCGCCGACTCTCCTCACAAGGGCCGGGTCTTGCCGCCCCACTGCGCATTTCACCACACAAACAAGGTCACGGTGCACTCCTGCCTGTCGGCGATTGACGCGGTCCCAACCGCATTACAGACCCCGAGGAGCGTAGAAAAAGTAAATCTGGGGCCAAATACAGACTCGGTACCCGGGCGTACAGTGGGGCGGTGAGGGCAAGGCTCTGGCTCGAACTTTCTCCTCAGCGTGGCTCCTCCGAGTGAGGAGAGCGCGCCGAGGAGCCAACGAGACGTGCGCGCGCCCTCTAGTGGGTATTTATGCACCGCACTGAAAACCGGGCAAAAGTCACGTGAGGAGCATAAACGCTCCCGCGAGAGAGGGGCTCTGGAAAGCAATAAAAGGCACAATAAAAGGCACAACAGAGCCCCCGTCCCCCTATGCCCCAAACAGACGGTGAAAACAGAAACAATAACCATCAACAAGCAAGAAAACCAATAAGGCACTTAACTGGCTGCGAGTGCAGTGAAGAAAGAGGAGGAAGAGTGAAGAGGGACTGAATATCTACCCTTAATGGACATGTTGGAAGGACTACATTATGGACTGTTCTAGCAGACTCATGGGAGTTGTAGTTTTGTCTTTTGACATGAGATGGTTTAATTTGAATGCTTCTTTGTTTTTTTCTGCATATAAGCATTTGTTGAAGCTTTTCTAAGGCTGCTGTGTTTTGTATCAATAATAAATAGCGAAGGAAGAAAAGCAAAATCCAAAGCCTCCGGTCCTGGCATAGAATTCCACATTACATGTTACAGTTCCATGTGACATCAAAAATACCTATTAGACTTGAATGACTCTAAATTTTCTAAGGAAAATTAAGGTAGGATATGATTACCACATGTATCCTTTAAGAAAACAAAGACAAAAAAAAAGAATTTCCAAAATGTAATCATCAAACTTTTTAGTTACCCTGGTACTGCTTTTTTGTAACACAAAATTACCAACATTAGAACAGTCAGTAATGTGTTGTACAGTACATTCAATCTGGTGCATGTCAGAATTGGTAATAGTTCTTCCCACATTGAACTTTGAGGAGGCCTACAAACATGGCGCTTCTGAGAAGCACATTCGGTACCCTTCTGGTCAAACCATACATTATTGTCTTCAGCTGTTTCAAAAAACATTCATGTGCAGAGAGCTAAGACATCATGCTGAGGCAAACTCCAACCGTTTCTGCTGGATTCAAACTGAAGCTCCTGCATCAGTGAATTCCACAGTACATGTTACAGTTGCATGTGACATGAACAATAGCTATTAGACATGAATGACTCAATTGTATACTGAAAATAAAGGCAGGATACGATTACCACTCTGTGCCAATCAGTTCCTAAACAATATCTTGTTTTTTGCTCTTCATCAGCAGCTTGTGAGCACTGAGTGAGAAAGAGTAAATTTGTGTGAAAGGGCTTTGTGGATAACAAGCAGGTAGAGAGACGTATACACAAAGAATCAACATGGTTTCAAAATGGATGTCGGCTTCAGGCTAATTTAGCAAGTAAATAGCGTATTTGCATAGGCCATACATCACCAATCCCTGGTTAGAGTGAAGACATAGGGGGCAATTATAAAAACAGAGTTCAAATGTGTGAGCATACTTAGAAAGTTATTATATGAATGTATAATTGAAGTGTATTAAAAAAATTAAATGAAAAAGTAAAAAAAGATGAAAAAACCAATCCATGAATAACGTGAGATTCTTACAAGTCTTGGAGATTGCAGTCAGGAAGTTCTTCAGAGGCTTGAGATGCATAATGTTCCAAGAGGTCATTGTTGCCATCATGTGAGAAAAGCAAAGCAATCGAATTCATATCCTCTAAGGGACAGTAACGTTCCTCAAATGTTGGAGCGGCAATTTGAATTGGCAGGCAATCTGCAATGCTGTCAAAGGTCGCACGTTGCAGGAGATCTTTCGCGGCTGTGCAGGAATCCCACTCCGCCACAATACCTTTTTGCGTGGCATCCCCCATTGCTCCAGTGCCCGAACAATCAAGTTCATGGTTTTCAAGATACTGCATTACCTACTGGATATCGGGAGCGATTGTTGGGATGTTGGCAAGGCATAGATCCATTCGCCAGTCAAATGGGCAAGTTTTGCAATAAAAAGATGGTTGCATGCAGATTGCATATGTGTAAATAAACGTCATGTTGTAGCTGGCTCCGATAATAGATAGAGGCAGGCAGCCGAAAAGTTGTTCCATATTTTTACAGTATTTATATAGCTTCATGTGGAGGCGTATTCTGTCGGACAAGGTTGTTACCACAGGGAGCACAGCCATTTTTTACAAGCAAAAATAGTAGTAGGATGGCCGCAAAGAGAACGAGAATTATGGGCACTGTTCCTGGTATTCCAGAGATGATCGCATATATGAAGTGTGGTATTATACCAAAACAGTTTGAACAACTGTGAGAAGGTCGGAGGAGACCGTGTTAAAAAAGTGTGGCAGACCATGAGTGTGAGATGTGTTGAAAATTGTGTAACAATTTACAAACTATAATGGGAGGTTTGTATTTAAGCAGGGCTGTATTTTACTTGAAGTTTGTGCTATCTGCAGTCGATACATTTCTTCTCTTTTGAACAAAAGCGCTTTCAGTTTTGTTATTTTAATGAAATCTGTTTCCAAGGTAGGGATTGAAGGTCCAGTTGAAGTTTGGGAGGTACTTTGTGTAGGTGGGAATAGACATTGCCACAGGAAGTTAGCCTGTTTGAAACAGTAAGGACATACTCAGCTCACATTCCATTGGAGTGAATGTTATTGAGAAGCAGATCACTGCCGTTAGAAAGCTGTGTGAATGTTGGTCTAATTGTGGGAGTTGGCATGCTTTCAAGAAAGCACGCAAGATTGGGGGCTGTAAGCTTAGAAGCGGCGTGCAGTTGGACATACTTGGATAGTAATGTATGACTGTCATTGTGGTCGCAGTTTTTACCTGTGAGAAAAAACTTCTGTATGCTCTTTAAGACAGCGATATGTATAAACGTTCTACCTTGTATAATCACATACAACATGACAAACAACATGTACACCTAGCAGACACAAAAACACTACGTACTGTGGGAACTGTGGCTAGCAATGTACACAAACCAAACATGGCATGGCACCTCTGCCACACAATGCAGAATGCGGGGAGAGATGGGAGCAATGTATGTGCGAAGGTGACAAGTGATTCTCGATTAAAAAGTATACAATGCAAAGCGTTGAGGGGATGTGCCAGATAGACTTGAGTATGCAGAGCACAGATATCTCAACATACACTGATGGTGTATTGAATGAAGTGGATAGTGGACGGTACCATGATAGTACAGTCAGTAGGGAAGATTACGGAAACGTAGCGCGTGCATGCCCCCTCCTCCCAGAATCTTTAGCCTAGTGGGCTGGCTCGGCATTTGCATGGCTAGCATAGCGGTATGAATAAAAGGCATGTTTCTCTGGGTGTGGTTCTCTTATGGAATGGCCTATGTGTCTGCCGGGTTTGCCCAGCTTACACCGCCACAAGGTTGATCCCATGAGTGAAGGTGGCTGCGTGAATGATGCTCTCAGCCTGCTGGTACCCAGAAACCGTCATGGACACTGCGACGCACATATGCCCCGCACATTTCCTTTCATCACCGCCATATGTGAAAGAGGGCCCACCATGTGCCGGCGGAAGCTCCTGGGCTGAGGTCTGAGAGCTCTGAAGGCTCCTGAGATCAATGCTAGATACTGTGACACAGCCACACAGCGCCCAGCCTGAGGCCCAGCAGCGTGGAGGGCTCTGTATACTACTAATAGAGTAGTCGAACAGGCACCAAAAGTGAAACTGTGTCTTGATCCCACAATGGACGATGCTAGAAGGGCATCTGAGAGTGGAGATGAAGGTACTCCCTTCGACCAGGTGTAATCAACTCTAGGTCCCAATAGTGGAACCTTAGTCTTCATCCCACACTGGATGAAGTCCTATATTACCTGCTTTTTGCTTTTCACAGAACTCCCTTCGTTGAGGTGCATCACACTCTGCCCCTGAGAGAGCCCCGCTGCTGCTTTCGGCGTCCTGCAGCGACGCCAACCGACGCCGCTGCTGATGCGACAGGTGCCGGTTGTTGTAGGAATCACTGTGCAAGTGAGGACCCAAGCCCTGCATCGCAACCCACTGGGGTTTTTCTATACAATTGACATTTAAGTAGTGACACAGCAGCTTACTTGAGTAAAACAATTAACTACAACATCCAGAAGGCTTAGAGAGGCCACGCCCATCATGGCAGGATGTTTGGCTGAAATAGCGGTACTGATGTTGTGTCATTTACTTTTCCAGGTGCCTTTGAGGAAGTGCAACTCCGCACGAAACGCGTCAGGTGAAACTGGACAATACCTATGTGATCCAAGGCTGTTCCCTCGCTGTACCCTGCAATAAATATTGATGGCAAAGACTCACCTGTCATGTAGCTCCCTCCACAGCAGGCAACTTCTTTGGTGGAATTTGTGCGGCTCAGCCTGGGCCGCGGAGAGAGCCCCGCTGCTGCTTTCGGCATCCTGCAGCGACGCCACCCAAGACAAAAATAGTAAGGGGGGACTGGGAGAACAACCACCAGTCCTCTGGGCCTCCAGGTAACGCTTGGAGGACAGAGAATTCACTCTCCCCTGCAGGCTGTTCCACCTCTTCCTAATTTCCTGCTGTGCACACTGGTTGATAGCTACAGCATTCACTCGGTTAACTATTCTGGGCCACATTTGACTTTTATGAGATATGGTTGTATTTTGCACTTTGGATCCTAACAATTGTGGCTGTACTTTCTTCCACCATGACTGACAATTCTCCCTCTAGAAAATGGGGAATTGTCTTCCCTGCCATTATCTAAATGAGCAGATTTGTCAACCATTGTTCCGGTTTTCAAAAAGGGTGATAGGGGCAGCCCAATGTGCTACCGCCCAATCTCCCTAATTGATTCGAAGGTTAAAGTCATCGGGAGAGTTCTGTTGAGAAGAATCACCAGCTGGGCAACCGCAAACAATGTCATGTCCGCATCTCAATATGGATTTTGTGAGGGCAGATCCACGATAACTCAGTGTCTTAATTTATTCCTCATACTTAGCAAGTACACGGTGGCCCAGAAGGGTACGATCCACCTCGCCTTCATGGACCTGTCGTCAGCCTTCGACTGTGTTAACAGGGGGAGGCTGTGGCAGTACATGAGGGCGAGGGGAGTCGACACTGGGATTGTTGACTTCCTGGTGGATATGCATCATCAAACTAGTGCCAATGTAAGATATTCATCTAATGGGGACACCACTGACAAGTTTTTGATAAATAAAGGAGTACGCCAGGGATGTATCCTTGCCCCTTTTCTTTTTAATTTTTATATTAACGATTTGGATGCAGCTCTCCAATCCATACAGGCTGACTGCCCTAGAGTAGGCAGAAGGGGCATACCGGTGCTGTTATACGCGGATGACGCGGTTTTAATCTCGCGCACGGAGAAGGGGCTTCAGGCTCTTTTAACTGCTTTTAATGTTTTTATGTCTGATAGGGACCTAATGGTCAATAATTCCAAGTCCTATATAATGCAGGTTGGCCAACGCCCAAGAAAGAACTATGTATTCAAGCTTGATGACAGTCCCATTCCGGTCACAGAGACTTTTTCCTATCTGGGTGTGCTTTTTGACTCGAAGTTAAGTTGGGCCCCTCATCTGGTGAAGAAGAAGAATGATATGCTGAGGGTTAATGGAACTATCCTAAATCTCGCTAAAAAAATAGGTAAGAAACCGTTAACTGCAATGATCAAGTTATATAATGCCAAATCTGTAGCAACGGCGGTATATGGCAGTGAGCTGTGGGGTTATGTGTCCAATACCCAATTACAGGTTATCGAAAACACCTTCTTTAAACGGTTATTATGTGTCCCTGCGAGTACCCCGAACCTTGTTGTGCATGAGGAGCTAGGGACTCCGTTTTTATGCGATAACCTAGCATTGAAGCCACTGATCTGCTGGGTTTCACTGTGGCTTAACAAGGAGATACCACTCACTCATCAGATTGTACGGGATGTAACATCTCAGGATAACTGTATGCGCATCCCATGGCTAAAATATTTGAAATCTTGTTTTGAAATGCTGGGGTGCCCCAAACTGTTCTCCCATACGAGTGGCATTGTGAAAGGGGACATAACAGCGGTCAAAAGAGCCTATCTAAAGTTTAAATTGGCGGATAGAGAAAGTTTGGAAATGCTGAAACCAAGTGTCAGAAAGTTTATCATGCTAAAGTCGTGTGGGGGAATGGAGCCCTACCTGGCCTGTGCCTTTAGCTCACATGAAAAGTTCCTGCTGACTAGGTTCAGATTTAACACTTTTCAGCAGTTATTAATAAGACCCAAATCAGACATTTTTAGCAAACATGTAGCTCCCTGTGGCTGCGACGGGAAGTCTCCTCAGGATATGCTACATTTTATATTTTTATGCAGGTTTTATGATTATCCCAGACGCTACTTTCTTGTTGACTTGCTGAGAACATTGGATTTTAAACAAATTAGACCTGCTCTTATTTATTTGCAGCTTTTGCACCAGGATTGTGTACTCCATATTCTGTCGTTTTTAAAGCTTGCACTGAGAATAAGAACCTGCTTAGACCTATGATCTTTGTTAAGCAATATTGCACTATATCAGGACCAGAAGGGCACTTTTTTTCTTAACTAACATTTATGATGATTTTTAATGATATCTGTGAAGAACGTTCTAATAATGTATTGATGTGAAATCTGATAATGTAATCATTGTATGTACTTTTTATGGTTTGAAATATTAACCGAAATAAAGTCTCATTTGATTTGATTTGTAATAAATTATATATATAAAGTATATAACTCACAAGAATATAAATTAAAGAAGAAAGAAGGGAGAAATATTGAACACAAAACAATACTCTTGACTTAACTTATAAAAGGTCAGCTTCTAAATATTGTGGTGCAGTCAAATGGCAATAGATCGTGGTTTGAAATAGCGTGTGTTTTGTAGTGTGATATGCAGGTGTTAACAATTAGCGAAATTATATCAGATATGTGATGCTAGCATCCATTTTTCAGCCCCAGGAAACATCTGATGTTGACAGCATTGCATGATGGATGCACCGTTATCAAACCAACACTAGAGCACTCCAGCACAACCGAAAAATATAAATAGTTTTGGCAAAACCCTGCCACCCTAACGGTGGCAGAAAACTATTCAACAACAAAGGAGTCTACTGTGTCGGCAGCGGTGAGCGTACATGGCAGTAATCCCTCTGTTGATGCAGACTGAGATTCAACAGTCATACATCTAAATAGGGCAGGCGGGATCATGTCAGAAAGATGAAGTATGTGGATATTCTGCCACGGAATGACAGAATAGTTCTGCCACAATCTAAATCAGGCCCTATGTGTCGTCCCCTTGGGGTTGTACCACATATAGAGGCATTCAACACCTGGGGTCTGTATCTGAGAATATTTATATTACTACACATGACACATCCTAGTTGGCGGTGCTACCAGATGTGTTGAGACAGGCACACATTGAGCATCACGCTGCACTTGCTCTGGATTCAGCTATGACAATAATGGGTCATTTAAAACAGTTTCTTCAATTATTTTGAGAAACATTAACAAAGAAGCTTCCTTCCACTCCAGGTATTTGCTTAAGTATATGGGCTCCGCGAACCTGGGTGTCTGTACCATTTTTATGCAGTACACTTTTTCCTCTTAGCTGAGTTGGCAGATTATTTGCAACCAGAAAGAGAATAACTCCCAAATGTTCTTATGTTTTTTAACTGATAGTGATACATACGTTTTTCTCTCACTTAGGATGTTACCTCCAGTGGAGATGCCCAGTTTAATAATTTACCTGTACTCGCACTTTATTGTGCCTGAAACATGTAAATAATGTTTTATGGTTGTATGCCTTTAATGAAAATGCATGTTTTTTCATCTCACTTTACTAGTATTTTAATATTTCCAATGAAGTTTCTGTGCACATGTTTTATTGAGTTGTTTTATATTGCATGCTCTCCAAATATTTTAAAGCTGTTAGTTGAAAAAAAAATACATAAATCCTCTAGATCTACGGTTTATGATGTATAAATATAAATTGGAGGGGTTATGCCATGCAAAACATTAGCAACATTCAGGCCACATTTATCTGCTGATTATGATATTTCTCTTGCAGAGGAAGACTGTCACCCATTCGTCATTATAAAGCATGCACCTTGAGGTGACAAATGAATAATGGAAGCATTTCCTTTCTTAGTTCCAGTGGAACTCAGGGAAAATATGCAAGTAAGTGGGCTTTAAAACAAGTTCCAGCTTGTATGGAAACCAAGCTAGACGGGACAAAGACTCAGTTACACAAGTCATTCCCTTGAGTAGTGAACCCCAAACACAGGCCAAATATCTTTTGAATCCAGAATCAAAACACAAGAGAAAAAGTGTAGTCAAAATTCCCTTTTTGCGCTATCACCCATACTGTTTGCTAGCTTTTATTGCTGGATTTGGACTCTGCACACTGGCAGTCTGCTGTCTGGTGCCCAGTGCATGTGCTCGGACTGCTAAACCTTTCTATACGCCTAATTGCCTTATTAATTTACCTTACATTTAAGTCACCAGTGTATGATACCAAGTGTACACAGGGGTTGTAAGATAAATGCCACTTGTGAACTGCAACACACATTACGCTGCCACTGGAGTGACAATGAAAAACACAACTGCAGGCCTAACCCTGTAGCCTGTCAAAATAACCCATTTAAACGGGAATAAAACCCTTCTTTTAAATATTAATACGTCAACTCTATGTAGTCCTTAATTTCCAATAAGGCAGGAAGCATGGTGTTTTAAAGTAGGATATGTAAATGTTTAATGTAACACATGCCCTTACAGTGACAAGACCCCAAAACCTACTTTAACTATTAAAGGGTTCCATAGGATAGTACTGGCCTATAATATTAAAATTATATAAGATTATTTCTGCATAGCAAACAGTTGCAAAAGTAATACTTTGACTTCTTAAAATATTTATTATAAGCCCAATTCATTGGGAAAGTTGGATTTGTACTACATATTTTTCAAGATGTACTTAAAAATGTTGCATTTTATCTGACTGAAGACTCCAGACTCCCATTTGCATGAGCTTCCAGCTTTCACCAGGAGATAAATAGCCCCTTAGATGAGATGTGAATTTGCTCCCAGAGCTGAGACAAAGTTCTTGAATGTGTGGAGGTACTCTGTTCTTCTGACAGGATGACTATATGGGCTGTGCCCCAGAACTTAATTAACTTCAAAGAAGCCTACCCTTTCTCAGCCAGAAGTAGCTAACACTTTGTCCCTCCAGTCAGTCAGGCAGTAATCACAGTGGGAGAGGCACTTTGCCAAGAACCAGTTTGAGTGACCACAGATGAGAGGTTTCTCATTTCCCTGGCAACACCTCTAAGGGTCATAGGAGCTGTGCAAACTGTAAGAAATGCCAACTTGGTTTTAGATAGAGAGGCGTACCATGTTCCAGGAACTGCTGCAAATGTGGGAATTCTTTACTATTAGTTAGAGAGAGGTCAGGAATCATATCCAACAACAACCAGGCATAAATGTGGCATCCCAGGGCACACTTTTCATAACACTAAAAGACCTGTGGAAGATGGACAAAGTACTGCACCTGATGTTAAGACCTGTGAGTAGACCTGCTCCCACTTGTACACATGACAAATAAGTGCTCTCCAAAGGCCAGTTGGTTGACCTATTGTTAATCTACAGGGACACAAGCGGCTAGAAGCAATTATCCTGAAGAGCCTGGCTGACCCGATCTAACTGGACCTACCCTGAACCCTGCTGGTGGATTCTGCTGGAGTCACCATGACCTCCTATCTGCTAATGAGGCCCTGGGACCCTTGGCTGTGTCTTCACCACAACATCCTGAACAATCATGATGTGAAACTTTTTGGCTCATAAGAACTCCTGAGATAAGGACAAACTTGTCAAGTCTATCTAACACAAAACAACAATGACATAGTTCCCTCACCACCAATATAGTGGTCCACACGTCAAATGTAATTGCAGGCCGACCTTAAGTTTGACAATAACAGAGACCATGTGCTGTGGCCATACTTCCTGACAGCCTTGGGGAGTAAAGGACATCAGAGCAATGGCTACATGTTTACCCACCCCATTTAGATGGGTAGGCATGGGACTGTTCTTTACAAACAGGTAAAACCTGGCAGTAAGGTACAATGAAAACATTGAAATGTTCCCCCTGACATGAGAAAAAATTCCTACCGTGAGAAGAGCACAAAATGTTTTCTTTATAGAAAAGAAATTCCCATTTCAGGATTTTCTTTTTGTAAGTAAATAAATCATTACCGTGTGCTACAGGGCAGTGTCATGCTGTTGGAACCCCTTAGCACAGGGTGATACGCATTGCCAGGAAATGTTGTGGTTCCTGGCAATGCTTTTATAAATAACAACTTGCTTCACGGTCATTTATAAATGAGGCTGGGGGACTCCTCTACCATTTAGACAGAGTAGTTTACTGCATCCCCATGGCAGAACGTCGGGCTGACTCTCTGATACTGCCAACCTCTACCAGCTAAGATTCTTGAAAAAATATGAATGAGGAACTAGGTGTCTTTATTGAGAAAAATCAGATCCTAGATCCTACCCAGTATGGCTTTAGAAGCCAACATAGTACTGAAGTGGCATTTCTTACCGCTACTGAGGAAATCAGACAGGCAGTTGACACAGGAGGATCGGCAGCTTTGATACTGCTAGATCTGTCAACTGCCTTTGCCACTGTAGACCACGGCATTCTAATAGATTGGCTTCATGAGTCAGGAGTTGGTGGTTCGGCCCTCGCACTCCTTAAGTCATTTCTGCATTGTAGGCAACAATTTGTTGAAATAGTAAGTTTTAAATCAAAATGTTTTAGGCTCCCATGTAGGGTGCCCCAGGGCTCATCCCTGAGCCCTACCCTTTTCAACATATATGTTGCTCCCCAGGCTCGTATGATCAAAACTCATGATTTTGAATTGCTATCAAATGCAGACAACATGCAGATTATTATATCAATCTCAAGCAAAAAACAGGATGCTGAATTGAAGTTCAAGGATTGCATGAGAAGTGTTAGCGAATGGCTGAAAACTGTCTTAAGTTAAACTCGAATAAAACCGAGGTTTTACTTTTCGGCAAGGATACAAAATTTTGGTCCTCAGACTGGTGGCCATTAGAATTCGGAACTGTCCCCATCCCAGTCACTAAGGATAAAAATCTTGGAGTAATTATGGACTCCACCCTTTCCTTCTACTAGCATGTAAAAATGCTTACTGCATCTATGTATTACACCTTGAAAATCATGAGGAAAGTACTCCCTTTTATTCCAACAAACCTACAGAAAACTGTAGAGTCAGCCTTAGTGTTAGCAAAACGTGTCTACTGCAATGAGCTTTTGGTTGGAGTACACAAATCAGTTGTAGCAAAGCTACAGGTACTTCAGAACTCCGCAGCAAGATTGCTCTTCGGATTAGCCAACTACATATCCGCTAAACATGCCTTCAACACTCTGCACAGGCTACCTATGGAGAAGTGCATATGGTTTAAAGCCTTATGTATTGCCTTTAACGCATTACAAATTTAGGTCCTAGTAACCTGATAAAGCACTTCAAATGGCACATCACTGGACGTACACTTTCGTCGACTTCACTGAAGTTAGTAACAGAGCCTATGTGCCGTCTTCAGAGATGGGGTGGTAAAAGTTTCTTCAGCATTATTACAAGATGGTGGAACAAGGTACCATTTTATTTGAGGAACGCTTCTGAGTTGCTGTTTTTTAGGAAGGGACTAAAGATATGGCTCTTTACTCTGTAACCCTGTGTAAAGGCTGGAAATATGACATCTAGTGTACACTGTGTGCCGATTATTCAAGCGCCTGGATGCCCTCAGGTTTCAGTGCGCTATATAAATACTTAAATAATAATAATAATGATAATACAAGTCTGTCACTAAGTTCAGAGGTATAAATCTGCACCTGTGGAAGGCGCCATAGGTCCAGTGAGGGACCTACCTTTGGTACACATTTTGAATGTTTCCCAATCAAAGCTTTCCCTCCAAGTCAGCTTGTTCACTTAGACTTCATCACACAGCTCTCCAGCCTCATGGAGCCATTCATGTTCACAGGCTGCTGCCTTTTCCTGCTGAGGATCTTTGATTTTTATTTCTGAGACTAAGTCAGAAGTGAAATCCTTTGACCAGGATGAACCTGACTTCTGTATCTGACCCGTGCTCCATCACTGTCTGTAAAATCTTGCCTAGGTACTAGTCAGGTGTAACCAGATGACTGTGGTTGGCACTTAATGCTTTTTGGTGCTATTTTTATTTAACATATTAAAAATCATATCTTTTTCTCCTATCGGATTTTTGTCATTCTGTCCATTGAAATAATCTCTGTTTTCAAAATTAAAGAATTATTTTCATTGCATTGTGTTTTTGATTTTTGTACTTTTTTAATAGTAAAAGAAATCACATTCCATAGCTGAAACATGTTTAACACCCACGGGGGGAAATTCCTACTACTTTGAAGAATGCCATACTTAAAGACTGCCATTTCAGAAAGGGGAAAATGATCATTATAGTTTCTCCTATTCCTACACTAGAAAGTGGTGACAAAAACAAGTATTCCTCATGCTCATGTTCTAGGCATGCTTTGTGTACATTGGGTTTCTTAGTTAAGTGCAGTGGATGTGAAGTTTGAATAGGAACGTACCCTAAACACACAAGCATTTCTAAAATATATTCAAAGTGTTCCACAAGCTCTTAATGTATTACCAATATATGAGTTTAAAGGTTTGTTCTACATGGACAGCTGTGCACATCTAGTGGTTGGAACTAAACAAAAATATTTTCAAATTTTGCTGCAGTGTTTGAAAAGGCGACATCAAGACTCTATATATAAACACAATAATCAAAGGTGATTCCACTGAGCAGCTCACTGAAATACCTTTCCTACTGCTAGTGCAACAAAAGGCTGACCCATCAGTTCCTACATTAATAGTGCCTGATTTGGCCTTTTGTTTGCAAGGTTACAACAATATAGATTTACCTCAATAATGCCTGAATTGATTCAGAGATTCAAAAGGGAAATCAATAAAAATAAATAACTGTGAGGAAATCCTTCGAGATAAGCTTATTTGTACCATGTACAGCATACTCTGGCTCATAAAAGTGAAGGAATTAGCACTAAAGGAAACTGTGCAGAAGATTTAACTGCAAAAACAGCAGCACTGGCCAAATCAAGATTGATACATATATTTTGCCAGCCAAACAAGCACTTTTAAAGGGAGGGAAAACTGAAGACCTTTCCTCTAAATATTCTTGCACTCTTGATTCAGATAACTCTTATATATTGTCCAACTGGGGTGGGAGATAGGTATGTTACTCATGAGTGAGCTAGATCAGTTATTAATAAGGCAGCTCATGAAGGAAAAGCATCTGTCCCTTCTGGAATAAATATGACTTTAGCAGTGCAACAGCAACATAATTGTGAACCCTGTTTACCAAAACAGACTAAACCTATGTGTGGCAATGTAATATTTGCCAAAAGGGAAATCACTCCATTGTTCTAAGAATAGACCAGACTCACCTTACTCTCTCTGTCCTCCCATTCAGACTAATTTTTATTTAGCACATCAGGCCAATTACAGTAGCAAACCTATATTGATTTATATTGATTGTTGTTGATTTATGCTCCAGATTCCTGTGGGTTTGGCCACATAGAAATGCTGATGCTTGAGTGCCTAGTAGTGGTGGGAGAAGTTCATACCTTTCATTCAGATAATGGCCCTGTATTCACCACTAAGACATCCAGGGATGCTATGTCTGTCCCGCGATAATAACTGCTATACTCCTACATGTTCCACCAGTAAATAAATTACATTGTAGAGCTCTCCAACCGTTTGCTTAAACAAGCATTGACCACTTCAGTATTGGATAAAGGACTGAGTTGGGTTATGTGTTTGCACTAAATAAGAGAATCCTTTGGAGTATCTCTGTATGTTCCTGATCTTGATATACCTGGCAAGGTGGCATAAGTAAGAATGTTTGGCCGTAACACTCATTTCCATTTTTTGTGGAAGATTCAATAGGTCAGATATAAACTATTTGAAGTGAAGCCTTGTGAATCTACCACTAACAAACATACATTTCTAAAGCTGTTGACAGGTGACTCCTCAAAGTTGGCAAGCTGTTTCAAAAGATGATCCCAGCTAAACAAGTATTTGAATCATTTTATGGATCACCCGTCCCACTTATAGGGATAGAATGGACTAGAACAGTAAACCTGCCACTACTGACAGACTCAAAGAAAATCAGGAAGGTTTCTACGGATCACTGAAATATTATCGACGGTCACATTATCGACTTACTAAAATATCGTAGAAAATTTATCGAGTACTAAAATATCGATTTTCTATACTTATTACACAAACTACTAAAATATCGACTACAAAATATCGAGTATTAACAATCTCGAATACATAAATATCGCCTTAGTAAATATCGACTACAAATATATCGTTGTTCATGAAATTACCACAAACACTACAAAAATATCGACTACTAAAATATAGACTACAAAAATATCGTAAAAAAAAAAATATCGAGTTGCTTTCTCTACATTTCATGTCTAAAATACCATATTAATAGTCTATAAAAGTCAGTGCTCTATAGAAAAAACATTTTACATATAATACCTGTTACTTTTATCACCTTCCTATTTAACTACATTTCCTATACATTCTATAAAATGCGTTCTATCTTTTGGAAAATATTCTGCACATTTAACTAACATTTTCATGATTTTTAACCACTTACATATCTATTTTATTTAACAAATAACTGGCTTTAATGCAGAAATCACCACATACCACCATTCTCACATCGACAAACATACCAATTAACCCAAAAAAATTCAAACTAGCCTATACAATCCTTCCTTTCACCCTGCAACCAATTAAATGAAAGCACACAAAATACACATACTATAAAAGGGATACATACATTCTACCATTTGGTGCTGCTAACTCTTAGAAAGAAGATGCCAAAACTCTGAAGATTTCTTCCTGACCAAACATCTTTAAAGATCCAGCTCACTAGCTAATTATTCAAGTAAGTAACAGTGCATTATGTAGAAATCTAAATTAGTAGTGTGATAATGTACTTATATCTCCTAACTCTTGCACTTATTTACTTTTTATCTCCTTCTACATTTCTGATAGAAAGTACTACAAATAAATACATAATACATGTTCCTATTTCTTCACCTGGAAAATCAGATAGTAAGTATACATTAATGTTGTGTTATACACCAACTGCTTTTTTTAAACACTATTTCACCAGATTTATTCTCTATTTTAAACATTTTATTCACAGATAATCAGAGAATTTCCTATCTCTATACTACAAATCTATAAAAGTAGACTCATTAAACATGTAAGTATATATGTTTTTGTTAGTAAACACCCAATATAATAAATCATATTTTCTAAACAACATATCTTGCATATTACATCTTCCCTACAGATCCAATTATAACATCCAACATCAACTATACCAAAAGACAAAACGACCCTTGTAAAAAATGTAAGTATAATTGTAATTGGCCTAAAACCTCAGAAATCAAACAAAATATATGTTCTTAACACCATGTTATGTTTTTTATATTTTCTCAATAGATATTCAGAATACATCATACATCTATTCTACCTACAGCAAACAAAACTACTTTTTTTCAAGTGAGTATACTTTTAAATATTTGCCATTTACCAACAATTCCAAAAATTGTTAATAATATTGTACAATTATTTATTCTATCTTCTCTACAGATCAGAACTTTATAACCTTGATCTACTGCACCCAATTCTACAAATCAACTATTTTATCAAGTAAGTATATGTAACGTTCACATCAAATGTAGTAGTAAACTAAAATAAAAACTGCTTTGTCCTAGAAAAATCGTTTGTTATGTGTAAACATTAACTTAGCATTTCTATATTCTCATACCAACAGTAAATCAAGAAATACATACAAGAAAAGACTTCAAAATACAGTTCTGGATTTCTGATTACTACTGTTAGTAACTGTAAGTATAAATACATAATTAATTATGTTAGCACCACAAAGTGAAAGATATTTTTTATAATTTTGTTTCTTTCTACTCTTTCCTAGAACAAGTTAAGCTAAATGACAGAAGGTGCAGAATTTGTGATGTCACAGAAAAATAAATTACTGTTATGTTATATGGGTTATGTTTATAATCAGGAAAGACAAAGTGGTAGAAAAGTTTTCTGGAAATGTACAAAATATTACTCTAACAAATGTTATGGAAGGGCTACAACTGAGGAAACTAGTGTGTTATTTACCAGGGAACACAATCATCCCCCCAATGTCACAGAAATTGAAATAAGAGATGCTTTAGAAAGTATAAAAACTGCTAGCACACAAAGTGATAAACCAACAACACAAATCCTTAAGGAAGAACTGTTAAAAGTCCCAGCCCATGCTTCCGGTCAACTACCCTCTATTGAATCCCTAAAACGCACAATTGCATACACTAAAAGACGCACTTGCACAACCCCACCCAACCCTACTACTTTTGATGAAATTATTATTTCACCAGAAATGTCCATCACACACAATAAAGACAAATTTATCCTTTTTGACAATGAAAGCAGTACAAACAGAATCATAATGTTTGCAACTGCAAGTAATTTACGAAAAATCCAACAGTGTCCCCAATGGATGATGGATGGAACATTTAAACCATGCCCAAAACCTTTTTATCAACTATATTCCATCCACGGTTTATACCATAACTATAACATCCCTTTCATTTACTGTTTGCTACCAAACAAACAGCAAAACACTTATGCAGAAATATTAAATGTTCTCAAAAATGAAATCAATAATTATTTTCCAGAAAAAATAATTATTGATTTCGAATTAGCTATGATTAATAGCATTTTGAGAACATTTCCCCACACAGCAATCCAGGGTTGCTACTATCATTTCAACCAGAGCATATGGAGACATCTCCAGAAATCCACTTTAAGTATTCTATACTCAACAAATAGCACATTTGCCTATCAAATAAAAAAATTGATTGCACTGGCCTACGTTCCTGTTACCGATGTAGCAGAACACTACAATTTATTAATTGACAGCACATATTACAAGAGGAATGAAGATAAACTAACGCCATTACTGGACTATTTCGAAGATACTTGGGTGGGAAGGTTGCACAGATCTGGACATCGACGCCAACCCAAATTCCATATCCCTTGGTGGAATGTCTATCTTAGCACTTTAAACCAAGAGGCTAAAACAAACAACAGTGTAGAAGGGTGGCATAATGCTTTCCAAGCTACCACAAGCAGAGCCAGACCCACATTCCATAACCTAGTAGAAGCTTTGAAAAAAGAACAAAGCTATCAAGAACTAAGAATGGAACAATCTGTGACCCAAATTGGTCCAAAACTAACGAAACAAACTAAACAAATGTTCCGACTACTGCAAAGTCAAGTCACACTATATCCGACAACTAGAGGATTAGAATACCTGTCAATAATTGCAAAAAGCCTACTATAAAAATGTCTACAATAGATACTAATCTCTTATTACAATAATTATACATATAACAATAGAAAAATGTCTGTTAAAATTATAAATAATACATATTTGTTTAAGAAACGGATCAAAAGTTCGTACCATATTTGTGAACAAATATGCAATATTTATAATTACATCACACATACACATTACATTAAGTTCAACATTTCCCACCCAACAAAATAATTACTTAAAATACTTACAATTTGTGTTGATGAAAAAAACGTAATAAAGCAAAATACAGTCCATTGCAATGTATAATAATTCCAGTATAAGAAACGATCAAGAACCCGAAAATAATGTTAAAATGAAATAAACGCTCCATGAAAATCCGAAAACAGTAGTGTGGACACTTTAGCATTTAAAGTGATATACACACAACTTCTAAAAAAAACGGTCACACATATCAATGTATCAATTCAATACGAAACCCTCCAAAAACACGAAAAACAGTTATAAAATATAAAAAACCGCTCCTGGCAAACACGAAATATAGGAGATACACGTCAAAATATAACTAGAAAAGTCATACATTAGTATCTCATCAAAAAAACACGCTTCCTTCCATGTAGTTTTCATGCGAGGAACCGGAACCTCTACAAAAAACATACATAACGAAACCCACCCACAAATAGCCCATAACATTAGTAAATAGATTCACAATTAACATTAACCATGTAAGAAGACCTTTCCTAACAATTAAAATAACATTAGAACTAAAACATACACGACGCATGTCTAACAACGACATTTAACCTAAACGCTACCTAAACAATTCATACATACACACACAAACCCTCCACAGTTAGAATATACCATCAAACATTACCACTCTGTTATAAATTGTATGTAAAATCAACCTTACCTCCCTCCACACGAAGCAACTCCCAACCGCGAGCTTCTCCAGTCCGGAATGAAGCACAATAACGTTACGCGGTAAAAAAGTAGTCCCCTTAAACCATTTTGGAAAAGGTATTATAGAAAATACAATGTTATAGTATAAAAAAGTAATACATAAACATTGTTATTTTAACAAAATAATAAACTAGACTCATTAAAAATTAAACAGTAAAAAAATAAAAAATATTTTTAATATTAAATAATATATAATATTTATTATATATTAATAATATTAAAAAATAATGTAACATTTGAAATGATATATCTAACTAATTTGTAATTGTGTAAATTTATAGGAATAATGTTGTGTTTGTTTATAACTAAACATTATAATTGTTAATGTGAATAATTAATAATAATAAATAATATAACTTATTTATTGTTATTAATAAAACATTTGTAACCATTTATAATAAAAATTATACCCTGAAATAATGTATATTTATTTATCTGAATATATATATTTCTGAAAAGAAAAAATAAATGTTTAAGTTTATTAATAAATAATAATAATAATATACTTTTTTTTTATTAATTATTTAAAAATGTTAATAATAATTTCTAAGTATTATAAAAGTATATACTTGCATAATTAATATTTTTCCAATACCAGAAATTATTAATAAACATATTATTCCCCTTTACAGTGACAAACTGAACAACATTATATATTTTTATGTGTGATATACAAACATTGTCTGAAATATGTAGGCAAAAATGTCATAAATTGTTTTTCCATATCTTCAGCAAATATAATAATTGTCATGTTACTTTATAAAAATTTAAGTGTAAAAAAAATATATTTAATAATATTAATATATAATATTAACATTATTAAATATAACATGAATAAGCAGAATGAACACTAATTCTTTATTTATTTTTATATAAAAACTTGTTACTCAATGTTAATGTTGATAAAAATATTTATGTTCATAAAAAATGTTGTTAAAGAAATGTATGTAAAAAATTATAACATGTACATAAATATTAATGTGTTAATCTGCAAATACTACATTTCCAAAAACAGTTATTTTCTTTTTGATTGTGATTGTATTATAGTTCACATAAAAAAATATTAAAATGGTAATAAAGTTTTGTGAAAACACCCATTGTGCATTTTTTTGTAATATAATAACATGATAATTTACAATTATATGGAAATGTGCTGTACACTGATCAATTAATATTTACTATTGATACTGTAGTCAAGCTAATATAATGTATAATGTTAGACATTAACCAATAATGAATTACAAATCCTACTCCAGTCAAGCTAATATTAGGGAAGGTGCTGGATAGTGACCAATGATTACTTTCAATTCAACTCCAGTGTAGCTAATATCAGGTAATCTGCTGGACACTGACCATGTATAAATGTGAATTGCTACTTTAGTATAATGTGACAGTTAATTGTAAATTTCTTAAAAAGGTACAATAGTTAAATAATGTTATTTACATATATTTGTATAATATTTGTAGCTGAGTAGTCCAAAAATATATAAATAGAACAAAAATGTATAACTTTTTCCTACTAATTATTAGTATAATATTTTTGTAGCACACTTTATATACACCAAAGGAACCCTTAACCCAGAAAATACCCCTTTACCCAAAAACTGAAAACTGACCCTGAACCCAAAAATAAATCCTTAACCCAAGAACAGAAAACTGTCCCTGAACCCTTTAAAAAGACCCCTTTATCCAAAAACCCAAAACTGACCCAGAACCCTAAAAATACCCCTTTACTCAAATACTGAAAACTGACCCTGAACCCAAAAATATATTCCTTTACCCTAGAACTGAAAACTGACCCAGAACCCTAAAAAAAACCCTTTATCCAAAACCAGAAAACTGACCCTGAACCCTTTAAAAAACCCATCTTCCAAAAACTGAAAACTGACCCTGAACCGAAAAAATATCCCTTTACCAAAGAACAGAAAAACTGACCCTGAACCCTAAAAAATAACCCTTTACACAAAAACTGAAAACTGACCCTGAACCCAAAAAAAAGCCCTTTATCCAAAAACTGAAAACTGACCCTGAACTCAAAAAAATACCCTTTCTCCAAAAACTGAAAACTGACCCTGAACCCCTAAAATATTCCTTTACCCTAGAACTGAAAACTGACCCTGAACCCTAAACAAACCCCTTTATCCAAAAACTGAAAACTGACCCAGAACCCTTAAAAAAACCCTTTTTCCAAAAACTGAAAACTGACCCTGAACCCAAAAAAAATCCCTTTACCGAAGAACTGAAAACTGACCCTGAACCCTAAAAAAAACCCTTTACGGAAAAACTGAAATCTGACCCTGAACCCTAAAAAAAGCCCTTTATCCAAAAACTGAAAACTGACCCTGAACTCAAAATAATACCCTTTATCCAAAAACTGAAAACTGACCCTGAACACCAAAAATATCCCTTTAACGAAGAACTCAAAACTGACCCTGAACACAAAAAAAACTCCTTCACCCAAAAACAGAAAACTGACCCTGAACCCCAAAAATATTCCTTTACCCTAGAACTGAAAACTGACCCTGAACCCTAAACAAACCCCTTTATCCAAAAACTGAAAACTGACCCAGAACCCTTAAAAAAACCCTTTTTCCAAAAACTGAAAACTGACCCTGAACCCAAAAAAAATCCCTTTACCGAAGAACTGAAAACTGACCCTGAACCCTAAAAAAAAAGCTTTACGGAAAAACTGAAAACTGACCCTGAACCCTAAAAAAAGCCCTTTATCCAAAAACTGAAAACTGACTCTGACCTCAAAATAATACCCTTTATCCAAAAACTGAAAACTAACCCTGAACCCCAAAAATATCCCTTTTCCAAAGAACTCAAAACTGACCCTGAACACAAAAAAAACCCCTTCACCCAAAAACTGAAAACTGACCCTGAACCCAAAAAATACCCTTAACCCAAGAACTGAAAACTGACCCAGAAGCCTAAACATATCCCTTTACGCAAGAACAGAAAACTGACCCTGAACCCTAAAAATACCCCTTTACCCAAGGACAGAAAACTAACCCTGAAGCCTTTACAAAAACCTGTATCTAAAGACTAAAAACTAACCCACAACACAGAAAATAATCCTTCCTCCAATAAACCACAACTGACACTAAAGACAAATCATATCCCTTTATCCAACACATGAAAACTGTCCCACAATAAAAAAAAACAATTACCCCAGAACTGATCAATTACCCTCAATAAATATTAACTCCTTTACCCACAAAGCCTAAACTGACCCTGAACCCTACAAATACTCCTTTACCAAAAATAAAAGTATTAATATTGTATAACTAATTATTTAATAATAAAAAATTTATTTAATATTAAATAAAAATAGCTGTAATAAAAAAATTGTTATGATTAATAATTATATTCCCTAAATAATTAATGAACAATAACTTCGAAATAATAGGCCAAAAAAATCTCATTAATATATTTACAAATTTTATAATAATTAATTACGTATTAATTACTAATTAATAATTACATTAATTATTATTAATTAATTAAATAATGTATATTATTATTTACTAATTTATGTAAATCAAAAATAACTAACATATATTAATTACATAATTATTAGTAATTACTCACCACACTTATACCCTATTAAACCAACATCCCGCTCCTAAACATAAATTACAATTTAATTAACAAACTAATAATAACTATTTACTTAATTAATTAACTAATAGACATTAATAAATTAACAATTAATTACTAATTAAAAAATATTACACATTGTAATAATTTATTAACTAATTAATAAGTTAATTAATTAAATAATTAATGTTAATTGTTCACCAATTAATTAATAATATAATAAATGTACAAACATATATGAATTAATTAATTATTTTCAATTACTCCCCACCCTTATCCCCTATTAACCCAACTTCCCGCTCCTAAACATAAACTACAATTGCATTTATTAATTAATAATAACTAATTACTTTATTAATTAACTAATTAATATTAATTAATTACTAATTATTTCCTATTAATTTTTTTATTAAACATTATTCAAATAACTAATAGACATTAATAAATTAACAATTAATTACTAATTAAAAAATATTACACATTTTAATAATTTATTAACTAATTAATAAGTTAATTAATTAAATAATTAATGTTAATTGTTCACCAATTAATTAATAATATAATAAATGTACAAACATATGAATTAATTAATTATTTTCAATTACTCCCCACCCTTATCCCCTATTAACCCAACTTCCCGCTCCTAAACATAAACTACAATTGCATTTATTAATTAATAATAACTAATTACTTTATTAATTAACTAATTAATATTAATTAATTACTAATTATTTCCTATTAATTTTTTTATTAAACATTATTCAAATAATAATTGATAACTATTTAGCAATTAATTAATTATATAAATAATTTACACACATATATTAATTTATTAATTATTTTAAATTACTCCCCACCCTTATCCCCTATTAACCCAACATCCCGCTCCTAAACATAAACTACAATTTATATTACTATTAATTAAAATTAGTTATTTAAACTTTTTTTCTACATATTTTCGATATTTTTAACTTCCACTATATATCGATATTTTGTCAAGTCGATTTATTTTAGTCGATATTTTTGTACTCGATATTTTTTATCATTATTTTTGTCGATATTTTTAATGACGATATTTTTTTTGTCAATATTTTTATATTGTCGATATTTTTTCCTCGATATTTTCTCCATTCGATATTCTGTAGACGATATTATGTCTGTGCACCGGTTTCTACTAATCGCATCAAAGTCATCAGGTGGCTTATTCTTTTCAGCAGGCCCGCTCTTGACTCCAATGTGCTTTATGAGTAGAACCAAATATCCTCTCACTAGAAGAGCACAAGAGTGCTTTGGTCTTGAGTCCTATTCCGGAGACTACAGACCTTGCTGTTTCTCCACCTTTACACTTAGGGCCCGGTTACAATGTCGTTATGAAACTGTCTCAAACGAATCGGTTCTGGAAAAGTTTCCAAACAAATTGGGTCCTGTGAGTCTGGACGACCAGAGGTCGAAAAACATTGCACCCTGTGATGGGCACCCCACGGTGCCTGCCACGTTGTACATGGCTGAGAAAAGGGGCCCCTTGTGTACCTCCTCAGGCCACATTTGGACACCTCTGGGTGAAGGGGGACCCACAATGGGCCACTAAAAACCAATTCCGAAACCTGTTTCATCTTGGGCAAACCGAATTGGAACGGTTGTCTGAATCAGTCATTGTAATCAGTCATCTGGAAACCGAGTCCATAGAGCTGTGCGAATCGACTCTGAAAGACTCGAGCTTTCCAGATGCCTTTCTGAACCCATTCAGACTCCTCGAATGGTTTCTGGGCATTGAAATCGGTTGTTGGGAAAACTGTACGATTCGGTAAGAAACAAGGGTTCTGCATCAGATTTGACAATACTGAATCCCATCCGGAGCCCTTCCTAACCTCATCATATTTGGCCCATAAATATTGGAGTCCAGAGAAGTATCTGATGTGGCACGATCAGCAATCCTTACAGTTGAAACTACTGCTGTAGTTTACCATGAACCACCAGTCGAACCAACATCAATTGAAATGGCACCTTTACAAGGAATTGTACAGTATGAGGATATATTATGCTGATTTTGACCTATACAACGTATTACCATAATCAATTTTCGCTCCCCATCACCAACAGCTTTTTTGTACTCCTGGTTCAAAACAGATATCTTATCCCATTGTGGTCCTATTTTTGGTTAGATTCTGGAATATATGTCCCTTCAGCATGGAGTATTATGTTGATTACAGTGTTGCTATTGATATTTGGACCTTATATCCCTAATAAAACTGCTGTTTCTTGTGGCTCAGGAATTGCAAACGGCATACTTTGTATCAGAGCGTAAGTCAAGATCTACATGCTGTGAACATCACCATGTATCCTGTGCAGGAGGGCATAGTTTACCAAAAGGATCCCTATCAGGTTATGGGGCCCACTGAACTCCTACAGTTACCATACATTTCGAAAGTATCACTAGAGGATGTAATAATTGCTGGGTTTTTTTCCAGATAAATGTGACATTACTGAATAACATCAGTGCCTATGCTACAGTGCATAATGAAGATCCATATGTAAATGCTGACAATCATAATGTATTGGTTAATACTTTTTATCATTACTACATTCACAGAACCAGTAGTCCCAGGGAAATGTACTATTATTCATAATGTGAACTCTGCAGAGTTCTGCCTATAAATAGTCATAACATTTTCAATACATTTTTACAGACTCATGCTAACAGGTCAGACATGTCTGAATTTGACTGTTTACATGAACTAAAGAATTGCAAAGCACCATGCTTACCAATCACAAACCTATATATTCTTCTCGAGTCACTGAAAGCCTTTCTATACAATGCTATGAGTTTTGGAAAGAAAATGTTAATGAGAAAATGTATCGAAGGAACAAACTTTTGGCTAAGTCAATGTACATAGAGGCCTCATTGAGACCATTTACAATGCCAAGAGAAACACTTTTCCTAAGTAAACCAATTCAGCAGTCAACCTACGAGTGATCTGGGCCAATTCAAGTTTGAAAACACTCTTTGTTCCACAAGTTAATTTGATACAGTTTTTGAGTTGACAATGGAGAAGGAACATGAGAACAGATACAGAATTTAATTAAATGATCTAAAATGGTACTTGAAATTTTCAGTCAGAAGGGGTAGCTCTGTGGACAATTGACATTAATATGTACATGAATCAATTTCTTTCCAAATCTCCTAGCCTTTTACCTATTTCTCCAGACCCCATGTATATTAAATATACATCTGTGACAGTTACCTTATATAGTGCAAGCGAGCGGTGCCATTAATGGCAAACATGTTCCAGCCTAGTGACTGAGAAGGAGCATCTATCCACAATTAGTGACAAAATGGGTTCTCACGATGTCAATGTTAAGTGTTTTATTTTCTTACTAGTATATCCTTCCTATAAAGAAGTGCAGGCTTATAAAAAAAGGAAAGAATTAGAGAAATTGACAGAGAAATTATGTAAACCACATTTAAAGTTATAAACATTGTTTTTAAAACACTCTAAAAACGAGTGTGCATGAAACATACTATATTTTGGTTTGTTATAAAAAAAATGTTTGTAATGCCATCAGATCTTAATCTTGTAAAGGCAGACTTTACTCTTCTACAGCATGAACAGACTGAAGTACAAGTTATTCCACAGCAAAACTGAGTGCTACTAACAATAAAATCAGACAAACTGCCATGGCCGCTCAACCCTATAATGTGTTTTTCAACTAAAAAACGATGGCTCAGAAAAAAGCCACATATACCCTTTTAAGTATTGATGTCTTTTGGCAGAAGATCCACAGATCATGTGTCTCCTACATGGAGTAATCTCCCTGCTCAATACTGCCTTTCACTTCCACGATTGTCAGAAGTATAGATTTTTTGCATGATATGAAGAAATGCACAACATTTTCCTTCACTATTTATAATCCACCTATTTTATAATTAAATAATCAATATGTACTATTTTGTATGTTATTAGCATTAGTTTTCATTAATTTAAATTTGAACTATTTTATTTAATGTAATTTAACATTATTTCCATGGGGTTTTATTTTAAGTGCCAACCTCCATTATTTACATTATTTTCTATGGTAGGGTGTTGTAGGAGCACTAGTTGCCCATGTGTAGTGCTCGACTTACTAAAAAGGTGTAAGTTACTACAAAATTGCAATTTGTGGATACCGAAAAGAAGCAAACTTGCTCAAAGTGCACTCTTTGTGAATCAGACCATCTGAGTTCATACTCTTCTATTTCCTTCATATTATGTGCTTAAACTTATATTTATACAATTTTAAACTCTGTTTTGAAAGTTTAAACTCCCCTGTTTCTATTGTTCAAACACTTCCATTTCTCTTATAGTAAGTGTAAGGTTTTTGACATGCGCAGAAATGCTTGAATGATGTACACCTGCTTCTTACAATTGATTATTATAACTAAATTTCACCATATAAAAGTGATAATCAAGCTGACGCATTTACATCGATGATTGTTTGTTCTACTAAGTTAATGTGAACATGGGTGTTGGTGAGCCTTATCACAGTTTTCCTTCCAAAAAAACATGTATAATAAATATTAGGATTTTTCACCAAATCTCTTGATTAGAGTACTGAAAAATCATGGTCTTAGAATAAAATTTAGAAAGGAACTTTGCATTGGATATTATAGATGCCAGATTGCTGCACTCTCTTTAGCTGAGAGTCAAAAAGAGCAGAGTGGTCATCACAGATTGCAATTTGTGTTCCAGTGCTGCACCAAGGTGATAGGAAATAACTACTCTGCTATTTCTGAGTAACACAACAGGTCCTTGCTATTTTGAACACAGGAATTTTGTAGGCCCCATCTCCGAAACTCAGAAGGACTAATTCAGAAAAATCTTGCATAGTGCAAGAAGTAGCAGCATGAGGGTGTTAGAAATATAGATTTTAATAAACATGTTAGAATTCTTTCTGTTATTGTCATTAGCTATAACATTCTTCACTAAATTACTGTTTATATTCAGTGCTGCTACTATTCATATTTTATACTGTAGGTTGGGATTTTAAAATAAAATATTTTAATACATATCTTATACATTAGGTAACGGTTTTAAAATAAAACATTTGAAACATATCATGCTTCTTAGTGCTGTTTTTGATTGTGCTATTCAATTACGAAAGAACGTTGGGAGAGTACAAAAGAGGGTTGGGAGATCCATGGTTGTTCTTGAGTTTATAGTTATCAGTAAACACGTCCCCCTCAACATTACTCAGTGAGGTGTCTGAGTTGCAGTGCACCTGGATTTCGGATTTGGGTTGGCACATTGACTAAGCCCCATGGTGCCAGAAACTCAGGAAGATTAATCATGCGAATTGGAGGCAGAGAATGTTTCATAAGGGTTAACAAGTGTTTGCAAAGTCAATAGGTCTCACCCATGTCACCTATTTGCTATACCAATAGTTATTTCTCCTCCTGATTGCCATCACAAGTGCACACAAATGCACAACAGCCGTATTATAAGGGTTTTGTTTCAGTTTAATAAACAATCGATACAAGACAGCAGGATGGCTTTACAAGATGGCTGCCATACGTACACAAGCATGTGTCCATCTTTTATTTATTTTTCTTAAAATTAAAGAAAAGGCATTTTAAGATACCTGCATGAGCATGCATATTGGTCCCATCTAAAGATTTTGCTGTGAAAGCCACCACACATGCATGCATATTACACAAGTGGTAGGGAATGGTTAAAATGCACATTTAACCCCTTCGCTGCTAGGCCTTTTCCCCTCCTGTGCTAAGCCTTTTTTGGCGATTTGGGGTAGTACGCGCTTAGGCCCCTGTACCTTTTTGACCACATAAGGTATCCACGCCAAATTTGCGTCCTTTTCTTCCAACATCATGTGGATTCTAAAGGTGCCCAGGGTTTGTTGATTCCCTTGGAGGGGTCCCAGAAATTAAGCAAAATACAGTGAAATGTTAGTTTTTTTCAGAAAAAGGGCTGCAAGTGAAAGCCTCTGGGTTTTTCCCTGCAAATGTTATCAAAAAAGGATTTGTGGGGCTGAAATCTCCATTTTCCCAGCTTCTAGGGAATGACAGTCTTTTGTCAGAGAACCAACATTTTTCACACATTTTGGCATTTTTCTGGTCCATAGCCTATTTTTGCTATTTTTAGAGCTTTCAAACTCCTTCCAGTTAATGGTAGAACTGAGTTTGAAAGCAATAATGGATCCTGGAAAGCTATACATTTTCGAAAAGTAGACACAATTCTAAATTCAGAATGGGGTCATTTGTCTAAATCCATGAAGGTTTCTTTATAGAAACTAACAGTTAAATATTGGAATATTTGAAAATTAGTTGAAAAAAACAGCCTTTAGTCCCAACGTTTTCACCTATAACTTTTGGTAATTTTGACAGCACTTTGAGAGCAATATACCGTTACATCCGTTTGACCTTCCTGGTTGTGAGGATATATAGGACTTTTAGTTTCACCAAGAACCCGACGAACCCAGAGCCAAAAACTGAGGAGCAACTTTCAATGGTATTTTATTATTTACTGGTTATAGAGCACATATTCTTGGAAAATGTATACATGGAAAAATCGGTATGAAAGACACCTATGTATTTCTGAATTGGGTACAAATTATAGAGTTTAGAAACAGTATATATTTGTACATTTTCAAAATTAGGAATACTCATACTAGCATGAGAATTATTGGTCATTTTTCAAAAAGATTTTTTTTTTACACAATGTGTTTCATTGGGAAGGGAGAAATGCATGAAAACTTCAATAGGTAATAACAGTTGATTTACAAATCTGAATTACCCTAAGTCTCCCGATAAAAACGGTTACTCGCTTGTGTGGGTCGGCCTTGTGCCTAGGAAAGGAAATGGCGCAAAATGCAACGTGGTCACACCTCAATTTTGCAGTTAAAAATGGACCATTTTATGGCAAAGTGCCTAGCTGTAGTTTTTGCACCCTAGCTCTGCCGGCACCTAGGGAAACCTAGCAACCCTATACATTTTTGAAAACTAGACACCGAGGGAAATTCAGGATGGGGTGACTCGACTACCTCCCACCAGGTTCTGTTACCCAGAATCCTTGAAAACCTAAAATATTTGGGAAAAAACGCATTTTCCTCACATTTCTGTGGTGGAAAGTTCTGGAATCTGTGTGTATGAACATATTTCCACCCACCCTACGTTTCCCCAGGTCTCCTGAAAAAAATGGTACCTCACTTGCCTGGGTCTGCCTAGTGCCTGCGACAGGAAACAGCGCAAAACGCAACATGTTCGCACCGCAATTTCGCAGTGAAAACGAGCCCTTTTTTGGCAAAGTGCCTACCTTTCGTTTTTGAACCCTAGCTCTGCCGGCACCTAGGGAAACCTAGCAAACCTATACATTTTTGAAAACTAGACACCCAGGGGAATTCAGGATGGGGTGACCCAACTGCCTCCCACCAGGTTCTGTTACCCAGAATCTCTTGCAAACCTAAAAAATTGACAAAAAAACGCATTTTCCTCACATTTCTGTCGTGGAAAGTTCTGGAATCTGCGTGGATCAACAAATTTCCACCCACCCCGCAATCTCCCAGGTCTCCCAAAAAAAATGGTACCTCACTTGCCTGGGCCTGCCTAGAGCCTGCGACAGGAAACAGCGCGAAAGGCAACGTGTTCGCACCGCAATTTTGCAGTGAAAACTGGCCCTTTTTTGGCAAAGTGCCTACCTTTCGTTTTTGAACCCTAGCTCTGCCGGCACAAGGGAAACCTAGCAAACCTATACATTTCTGAAAACTAGACACCCAGGGGAATTCAGGATGGGGTGACTGAACTGCCTCCCACCAGGTTCTGTTACCCAGAATCCCTTGCAAAGCTAAAAATTTGACAAAAAAAACGCATTTTCCTCACATTTCTGTGGTGGAAAGTTCTGGAATCTGCATGGATTAACAAATTTCCACCCACCCCGCGTTCCCCCAGGTCTCCCAAAAAAAATTGTACCTCACATGCCTGGGTCTGCCTAGTGCCTGCGACAGGAAACAGCACAAAACGCAACGTGATCGCACCGTAATTTCGCAGTGAAAACGGGCCCTTATTTGGCAAAGTGCCTACATTTCGTTTTTGAACCCTAGCTCTGCCGGCACCTAGGGAAAGCTAGCAAACCTATACATTTCTGAAAACTAGATACCCAGGGAAATTCAGGATGGGGTGACTCGACTGCCTCCCACCAGGTTCTGTTACACAGAATCCCTTGCAAAGCTAAAACTTTGACCGAAAAAACGCATTTTCCTCACATTTCTGTGGTAGAAAGTTCTGGAATCTGCGTGGATTAACAAATTTCCACCCAACCCGTGTTCCCTCAGGTCTCCTGAAGAAAATGGTACCTCACTTGCCTGGGTCTGCCTAGTGCTTGCGACAGGAAACAGCGCAAACGCAACGTGTTCACACCGCAATTTTGCAGTGAAAATGAGCTCTTTTTTGGCAAAGTGCCTACCTTTGGTTTTTGAACCCTAGCTCTGCCGGCACCTAGGGAAACCTAGCAAACCTATACATTTCTGAAAACTAGAAACACAGGGGAATTCAGGATGGGTTGACTCAACTCCCTCCCAGCAGGTTCTGTTACCCAGAATCCCTTGCAAAGCTAAACAATTGTCAAAAAAATGCATTTTACTCACATTTCTGTCGTGGAAAGTTCTGGAATCTGCGTGGATCAACAAATTTCCACCCACCCCGCGTTCCCCCAGGTTTTACGAAAAAAATGGTACCTCACTTGCGTGGGTCGGCATAGTGGCTGCAACAGGAAAAGGCCCAAATCGTACGGTGGAGACCTTAAAATAACCTATAGCAAAACTACCTTCTTTTTTTGGGGGGGCACCTGAGTTTTTGGCCCGGGGTTTGGCGGCAAACTTGTGAAACTACCAAACCCAAACAGTTCTGAAAACTAGACACCCTGGGGAGTCCAGGGAGGTATGGCATGCGTGGGTCCCCCAATGTTTTCCTACCCAGAGTTCCTTGCAAACCTTAAAATTAGGTAAAAAAATCACTTTTCCAAACTTTTTTGCGTGGGATCTCCGTACCGGAACAAATGTCCTACCACCCAACGTTCCCCTTGTTCTCCCGAGTAAAATGATACCTCACTTGTGTGGGTGGGCCAAAGCAGAACAGGCCAAAAATGTATTTTTAAGAAATTGTAGCATTCAGGATTGACAAATTAGGCACACAGAATTCAACTGTTTTGGGGTCATCCTAGTCACAGGCCTTTGGCCCACCCACACAAGTGAGGAATCATTTTACTCGGGAGATCAAGGGGAACGCTGGGTGGTAGGACATTTGTGCCGGCACGAAGACCTATCGCAAAAATGTATGGAAAAGTGTTTTTTAACCTAAATTTAAGGTTTGCAGGGAATTCTGGGTAGGAAAACATTGGGGGACCCCCGCATGCCATACCTCCCTGGACTCCCCCGGGTGTCTAGTTTTCAGAACTGTTTGGGTTTGTTAGTTTCCAAAGATGCCTGCCGAACCCCGGGCCAAAAGCTCAGGTGACCCCACCAAAAAATAAGGTAGTTTTGCTAAAGGTAATTTTTAAGTCTCCACTGTACGATTTGGGCCTTTTCCTGTTGCCGCCACTATGCCTACCCACGCAAGTGAGGTAACATTTTTATCAGGAGACCTGGGGGAACACTGGGTGGGAGGAAATTTGTGCAAGCCCAGTGATGCCACGCTTTCCCACGCAAAAATGTGTAAAAAAACTGATTTTTTCAACTAACATTGAGGTTTTCAAGGGATTCTGAGTAAAGGAACGTTGGAGGATCCACGCAAGCCATACCTCTTTGGAAGCCCCCGGGTGTCTACTTTTCAGAAATGTGTGTGTTTGGTAGGTTTACCTAGATGGCCGTCTAGGACGGGGACAAAAACCCAGGTAACACCCTTTGCAAAAGCTGGATGGTTTTGACATAGGCAAAGTGAGGTACCATTTTTTTTGGAAGACCTGGGGGAACGCTGGGTGGGTGGAAATTTGCTGATCCACACAGATTCCAGAACTTTCCACCACAGAAATGTGAGGAAAATGCATTTTTTGTCAATTCTTTAGGTTTGCAAGGGATTCTGGGTAACAGAACCTCGTGGGAGGCAGTCGAGTCACCCCATCCTTAATTCCCCTGGATGTCTAGTTTTCAAAAATGTATAGGTTTCCTAGGTTTCCCTAGGTATGACAGAGCTTGGGTTCAAAAACAAAAGGAAGGCACTTTGCCAAAAAAGGGCCCGTTTTCACTGCGAAATTGCGGTGCGAACACCTTGCTTTTTGCGCTGTTTCCTGTCGCAGGCACTAGGCAGACCCAGGGAAGTGAGGTACCATTTTCTTCGGGAGACCTGGGGGAACGCGGGGTGGGTGGAAATTTGTGTGAGCCCAGTGATGCCACACTTTTAAACACAAAAATGTTTGAATTTCTTTTTTTCAGCTACATTTAAAGTTTTCTAGGGATTCTGAGAAAAGGAACGTTGGAGGATCCATGCAAGCCATACCCCCTTGAAAGCCCACGGATGTCTACTTTCTAAAAAAGTGTGGGTATGCTAGGTTTCCCTAGATGGCAACCGAGGAAGGAGTGAAAAACCCATGCGACCCCCCTAGCTACACCAATTAGTTTTGACAAAATTAGTTGTTTACTTGTGCAGCATGACAAGTTGGGCGCAATATTGAAAGGAAATTGTGACGACATTGTGAGTTTTGCAGGATATTGTGGATACAATTAATTGTTAGATTTCACCAGAGAGACATCACCATGAAGTCCCATGGGTTTTCAACAATATCTACAATTGGCAGGTTATTCGTAAGCGGAATGTACACCTTGGCACAGAGACTAAGAAAAACAAGATCCCTACACAGCCATCTATTTCTCAAACACACACACATAATGGTTGGATTTGGCACGAGGGCGAGTAATGGTTCAGTATATATAATTTTATTAACATGAGATTTCACAAAAATGAAATGCACTGTCAATTACAAGGACAAAAAAACTGAACCAATGACTCGCAGCTCGTGAGCTGTAAAGCCACTTCAAGGCACCAACCGCTTTACAGGCCATTCACACACCTTTCACACCTGACACACAGAAGACCATTCACACCACCAGGCACAAAAGCAACACATCACAACATTTACAAACAAAGTGACAAGGTGCGTCCTGCTTCAAAAAAAGACATAAATAAATAAATACACAGACATCAAGTTTTCAAACACACACACATACTGGTTGGATTTGGCACGAGGGTGAGTGATGGTTCAGTATATACCATTGTATTAGCCAGTGATTTCACAAAAAATGAAATACACTGTTAATAATGGAAAGGACAAGAAACTGAACCATTGACTCACAGCTCGTGAGCTGTAAAGCCACGACAAGGCACCAACCGCTTTACAGGCCATTCATACACCTTTCATACATGTGACACATACAAAACATTCACACCGCCAGCCGTGAACCCATCACATTACTACACTTCCACCAGCAGACAACGCCAATCAAGGGCCCATCACTTTCACACGCCCACATTCCTGACACAGCAACTACACAAACTCATGGATTACATGGAGTGGCGCTCAACTATCACTGTGTGTAGTAACCAGCATTAAGTCACTTCGGACACACCGCCAGCCAAGCACCAGTCCACGCACACCACCAGCCAAGCACCAGACCACGCACACCGCCAGCCAAGTACCAGTCCACACACACAACGCCAGGAAAGCACCAGTCCACAGACACTGCCAGCCAAGCACGAGTCCAGGCACACCACCAGCCAAGCACCAATCTAAACACAACACCAGGCAAGCGCAAGACCACACACACTGCCAACCAAACACCAGACCATGCACACCGTCAGGCTAACACCAGTCCACACACACCACCAGTACAGCACCACTGCACACACACCGCCAGCCAAGCACCAGTCCAGGCACACCACCAGCCAAGCACAAATCCAAATACACCACCAGGCAAGCGCAAGACCATGCACACCGCCAACCAAACACAAGACCACACACACCACCGGTCAAACACCAGTCCACACACACCACCAGGCAAGCACCACTCCACACACACCGCCAGCCAAGCTCCAGCCCAGGCACACCACCAGCCAAGCACCAATCCCAACACACCACCAGGCAAGCGCAAGACCACGCACACCGCCAACCAAGCACCAGACCACGTACACCACCAGCCAAGTACCAGTTCACAGACACCGCCAGCCAAGCACCAGTCCACAGACACCGCCAGCCAAGCGCCAAACCATGCACACTGTCAGACAATGGACACTACACGCAAACCAACATCATACTTTAGTTTTTTTTCCATACAAATAAAAAACAAAAACAAATTGCAAATTGATACAAATCTACTAACACAACAACTAAATCTAAATATACTACACAAATGCCAACTTTGAAACTGAACAATAAGTTTTAAAGATAGAGACCAGCCTGTTCACTTTACCACTCATGGATGCTCCCAAAAATTCTTTTGTGTGTGGTACATTCTAAAACAAGCAGGTACACACAGCCCAGGGTTAGGACAGTCGGGGCAGTGCATACGAACCTCCTTCCGCAAACCTCTTTGCCAACTGACTCTACATCTCCTACTGGGAAAGTCTTTTGAGGTTGTAGGAGGAATTTGATCAGGAAAGTGGCGATCTTTCAATCTGGCAACATCCTCCAGCACTCAAACTCTAGGAACACTTGCCTGTTCCACTAAAACAAGGCTGCCTATTACAGACTCCTGAAACTTTACAAAAGTCATCTTTGACTGAGGACAAGATTGCTGGAACACAACAAAAGCATTAAAGGTTGCCAAGTGGAAAAGATGGATAGCCAACTTCTTGTACCAAATGTAAGACTTACGAAGAGCAGCATACAGTTCCAACCTCTGATCTACTCTGTCAACACCACCCATGTGCCTATTATAGTCCATAATGCACAAAGGTTTGCGCGCTTCTGCAACCTGACCCCAAACAGTCACCGCTTCAGTGCTTTCATCATGTATGGAAATCAACATGTAGACATCTCTCCTGTCTGAAAACTTCACAGCTAAAAGCTCCTCACAACGCAATGCACTGCACTGTCCCCGAGCAAGCTTTTGACAAACAAGTTCTTTTGGGAAACCTTTACGGTTAGAGCTGATTGTGCCACAAGTAACAGTGTCAACCTAGGCCAATTCCCTGAACAACCGCACACCAGTGTAGGAGTTATCTACATATAAATGATGGCCTTTGTTAAAAAATCCTCTACCAAGTTCCCACACAATTTTCTCAGTCACTCCAAAAGTCGACGGACAACCAGGGGGATTAATCTGGGATTCCTTACCGGTGTACACCCTGAAATTAGAGCCATATCCAGTCCGACTGTCACACAGCATATAAAGCTTAATTCCATAGCGTACCTTCTTACTAGGAATGTTTTGCCTAAATACCAAGCGGCCCTTGAACAACACCAAAGACTCATTCACTGCAATTTCTTTCCCAGGAGCAAAGATCTCAGGAAATCGATCAACAAAATGATCAATGACAGGCCGAATCTTGAAAAGACGGTCACAGTCAGGATGATCTCGATGCAAAGCTAAACCATTGTCAACAAAATGCATCATCCGAAGCAGAAGCAAATACCTATCACGACTCATGACTGCCGGAAATATAGCTGTTGCCATCAAGGGACTAGTAGACCAATATGAAGACATCGATGGTTTCCTAAGCAAGCCCATCAAAAAAGTTAAACCCAAAAACGTTTTCATCTCCTCCAAATTTGTGGGAGTCCACCGGGTAGCTCTAGCGTGGGGCTTAAGGCTGGCACTGTTCTCCCTCAAAAACTGTTCTGCATACAAATTAGTCTGCTCTACAATCTCTGCCAAAAACACATCATCCATAAACAACTTGAAAAAATCAATTGGCAAAAAGTTTTCAGTGTTCACCCTACACCCTGGAACACCAGTAAATTCAGGCAATGCCAGCTGCACCATGCCTGGGAAACCCAGAGGTCAGAACTTTCATCGACAAGTCTTGCAGCCTCAGGCTGTCGCCCAGCTGCCTCTTGTCTCACTACACCAACTGGAAGTCTAGCAGGCCCAGGCTGCCGCCCAGCTGCCTCTCGCCGCACTATACCAACGTAAAGTCTAGCAGCCCCAGGCTGCACCCCAGATGCCTCTTGCCGCACTATCAGCACAGCAATGTCCTCCTCTAACACAGGCACTTCATCCACACCAAAAATAGCTCCATCAGCACTCATGGTATCTTCATCATCAGACGATGCCATGTGCAGAGAAAACTCACTACCAGAATCTTCACCTCCCACCTCTGCCTCAGAATCAGAGTCACTCTCAGCACCATGGTCAGAGGAAGAATCAAAAAGCATTCCAACAACTTGCTGAGCAATAATCCGGCGGCTAGCCATTATGCTCACTAAGAAAGGAGACTGCACAAACAACTCAACAACCAACACTGTGCAAAGTAAGTAGGTAAAAAAATATAAGCCTTTATCAAAAAGATCTATAAACTGAATAACTATACAATTCTCTTACAAAATACAGCCACACTCACCAGCACCTACTCTGCAAAGACACAGCAAAATAGTCAACGATATCCAACTAGAAAGAAGAAAAAAGTCTTAAATCTACAAAAAGCAAAATACACATCAAGCAAAAACATTTACATTAAAATTGTACAAAAAAGGTCTCTTACCAAACACAAGCAACTACACAAACAGCAGAACCACCAGTAATGAAAATGCACACTGCAACAGTCTAAAGAGAAAAGAAAACATTACACTTTAGAAAACAAAATATACACATTACAACAGGCTATGTCACAGGTTATGTCACAAATGGGGTGTCTGTCCCAATGGGGGACAGAATATAAAACCTTTTAAAATTTGAACCCCCTGGAAGCAACCCTTGCCCAAGGGGTCGCTTCCATTGTAAAACAAAAAAAAATTCCATGGTGTCTAGTAGGATTTTTGGCTCCCTCCTGAGGGCAGCAAGGCAAAATTATGAGGCAGAATATATTTTTAAAAAAACATGGGCCAAATGAAGAGACCCTTGCCCAAGGGTTTGCTTCCTTTGCAAAAATAAACCAATCCCTAGTGTCTAGTGGGCTTTTCTACCCCCCTGGGTCCAGATTCGGCAAAAAAAGGGGCCAATCTGCCCCCAGGGGGGGGGAAGAAAAAAATTAATTAATTATTTTGCACACAGAAAGCAACCCTTGCCCAAGGGATCGCTTCCTTTTCAAGAAAAAAACAATCCCAGGTGTCTAGTGGGCTTTTATGTCCCCCCTGGGTCCAAATTCGGTACAAAACCCACCCAATCTGCCCCCAGGGGGGGTAGAAAAGTCTAAAAAAATGTACTTAGCCCCCAGGAAGCGACCCTTGCTCAAGGGTTCCCTTCCTTTGCAACAGAAAAGACAATCCCTGGTGTCTAGTGTGCTTTTCTACCCCCCCTGGGTCCAGATTCGGCCAGAAAAATGGGGGGGCAGAAAAGTCTAAAAAAATATTTTGGCCCCCTGGAAATGACCCTTGCCCAAGGGGTCGCTTCCTGCTTACAAAAAAAATAATCCCTGGTGTCTAGTAGGCTTTTCTGCCCCCCCCTGGGGCAAGATTCATAGAAAAAACGCGCGATCTGCCCCCGGGGGGGGGGGGGGGGCAGAAAAGTCTGAACATAAAAATCAGGCCCGTGGAAGCGACCCTTGCCCAAGGGGTTGCTTCTTTTTTCAAAAACAAACATCCCTGGTGTCTAGTGGGGGCATTCCTGGTGCAAGATCGCGACGCTGTGCGCGATCCTGAACCAGGAATGCCCTGCATTGGGACATCAGGGGAGAGGAAACAGTGTTTCCTCCCGCCCGATGCCTCAAGGCACCGAGAAACGGCCCCACCGGAGCGCACAAACCTGCTGCTTCTATCTGGACGCGCTGGAAAGAAATGGCTTCCAGCGCGTCCAGCACTTCCTGATGACGTCAGTGGCGCGCGCTTAGCGCGCTGACATCAACAGGAGGCTTGGGGGGGGCCCAGGGGTGGCGGCGGAAAGTCTTCTGCTGCCATCCCAGCACAAAAGAAGACGATCGATGTCCCACGGGGGGAGCGCCAGCGCTCCCCCCGAGGGCTGTGCCGATGACGGAGCGGTTCCGTCATCAGCACAGCCCAACCGATGCTGATGATGGAACCGCTCCGTTATCAGCATCGAAGGGGTTAAGGTGGGTACCCACCAGAAGGGAAACGCAGAGAGTGTGGGGGGGCTTGGGACGAGTACTGCAGATACTCAGTATTAAAGATAGCTGCAGCTTAAAGAAGCAGGGGGGATAAGAGACACAGAGATAGGAGAAAATAGGCCCTGATCAAATGCAAAGTCTAACATCAGCAGTGGCAGGATGTATTCAATAAATCAACAAATGCTGAGACTGAAATGTTCCTTGGCTGTCCATGCTCCAAAATAGGGGTGAAAGTCTTAGAATCAGGAGCAAGGAAGTGAGATAGGCAAGAAAGCCATTAACACATGACCAACGGGTGAACATAAAGTCCATTCTAAGACTGTTTTGGATACCATAGGTCTTTTTGCTCTTGCAGCTAAAACCGTAAAAGGGTGTGTTAATCCAGTCAAATTCCAGGATAAATATATGTGATTCGGCCTCCTTCTCTCAGATCTGTGTTGAATTGTTTTTAAACAGATTGCAGTCAAACGAGAAACGTGCTTCAGAGTATTAAAACGTCCCATCTGACTAGCAATTGCAGTAAAGTATTTAATTCGCCTAATTAATGCAACACAACATTTAATGGAATTATGTGATTCCGAAAGGTTACACATGATTTTGATTCAGCCAATATATAGTACTTAAAGTCTCCTGCATCTAAAGTTCTGAGTGTTATAATTATGGGAAAATGAACAATTTAGGATGAATGAATGCAGAATATTTTCTCATCATAGACAAATTAATTTAGAAAAGAACATTGCAATAACTAATTAAGCGAAGTGTTCCTTAAGACACTACATACATTTTTCATTTGGCAGATAAACAACACATGAATCAAAAAGGATGCGTCAATAAAACACTAGATTAACAGAAAATAAAAAGAGCAGCTATGTAGTTGGGCAGAAAAGAACAATTAACTTATAATAGTAAATTCATTGGTATGAAATTTCCGTTGATGATTTTGTCTAGGTGTTCAACCATGATACCTACCTGTTGCGGATCATGCACAAAGAGCAGAATGGCTCCCTCTGCTTTCTGTCTCTCTGCTTCAGACAGCGTTTCACATTATTCTACCTGTATCTTCACTGATAGCAGGCAGGCAATGAGGATGTGTTGATGGCGAAATTGACACAGGAGGTCCACCAATGATGTAGGTACAATCCTATATCTTCTTTGGTTTGCTTATGCTTGTGTTGCTGCTTGTTCTGCTGCTTAGGGCACATGAGACAGAGCAGTGTCAAAACCGTACTAAAGCTCATGCCTTTTAGGAAGGGAAGAAGTGGGCCATGTTCCGCAGGGCAATGTATTCCAAGATGCTGCACTCAGCTCATGGCTTTGCATCCATGACACCCGGTTTGTTGTAGAGTTTCAGTTCTCGTTTGTCACCAGAGGGAGCTGCCTGGAGTGCTAGTCATAAAGGGCACGACTCTAAATTTCAGAGAGGAACAAAGGATGCCAAACTTGGGCTTCTTTTTCATTTGTCAAATAAATGCCATGTCTTTTTGGAAGCCACGTCATATATCTAGCAATACCCCCAATGGTGACATGTCCTTAGTATGGTTTTTGAGGTTCCCAATTCAAGATGATCCTTTTTCTGTGATGTAATTTTTTATTGAATCATGTATATGGGATGCAATCAAGAGAGGACAGAGCATTGCAATGCTTCTGCACCCTCATTTTAAATTTTTTATTTTCCCCATCGCTACGTTATCATTACGGGAGGGTGGAATTTGCAAAATTCACTTTCGCAAACTATCACGAAAATGTTAAAAATCTCCGCGAACACGCAGAAATATCACAAAGACGCAGATGTTTTTTCCCACCTGTTCGCAGTGTATTTTCTGCGTGATCGCGTTGAAAATGTCTCGCTAACTTACCCATGCGGGCGTTCATGGGCGCGGCCATCTTGTTTTCACTTGTCCCGCCCACTTGCGCTGCTTATTTCCTGTTCTGGGTCACGCAATGCATGCTCGCGCCCAATCGCGTTATGTATTTCCTGTTCGGGAACCCCTTTACGTTTTCGCGCCGCTTTTTGCTGCTCGGGGAGAAAATATCGCGCGAACTTGCGCACGTGGTCGCAATGGGCGCGGCCATCTTGTTTTTCACTCTTGACATGGTTCTGGGACCTGATTTTCAATCCTCCCTCTATCTTTCTAATCCTTTGTTTTAAGACACTTTTTTAATCTTTTTTATTTATTATCTCTCTGACTATTTTCCTGCTTCTATATTTTTGGTTTTTGTCTACTTTTTGTGTATTTTTTAGCTACTTTTTCACTCTTTTTCTATTGCCTGCTATTTTCATTTCTTTTACTTACTTTTTAAATGTTATTACCTTTTCTCTTCTGCCCCGTCTCACTCTCCCCAGAACTAGGCCTGGGAGGTAAATCCCGTTTCGCTTGCGGAATTTGGGTAATTTCGCGTTCCGCGGAGAATGCAAAATTAGCCAAAATTCTGCATTCCGCGACTTTGCAAAATTTTTTGCTTGTTCTGTTCGCATTCTCAAATGTGTGTTTGCAAGATATTTCCCCCCGAGCACGCAAACAGGGATTGCGAACAGAAAAAAAGCATTGCGAACAAACAATTCCGTGTGTTCGCAGAATATTTGCGTGTTCGCGAAGATTTTTTGCAAATTCGTGGATATTTGTGTAATGCGATTACATAAATTCTACCCACCACTACCCAGAACCATGTCCAAGGGTAGGGCTCGCCGCAGCCAGAGTCAAGACCGCCTTCCTTGCCGAAGGCGGCGCCCACAATGGGTGCAGGCATGGGCCTTATTTGGGGAGGTGGAGTTGGCTGCACTCATTTTCTTTGTGCAGCGCCACATCCCCTCAACGCTGTCAGCAGGTGGCAGGCCTGGGTCCGGGTACGGGCTCTGGGAGCGTCGGTAGCAGTGGGGGAGGGTGCGTCGGGCAGTGTTCCGCTGCTCTAGGGTTCGGTGCACCCAGGCCGAGCTGACGCACCGGTGGTCGACATCCTGGACCGGGAGCAGGACCTGCTGGACCTGCTAGGAGTGGAGGTCCCGGGTCTTGGTGAGTAACTATTTAATTATTACTACTTTGTGTCTCTTCTTCTGCTCTGTGTTATATAATCATATTGCGAATATCTTTTTTTCCAACCAGTTCGTATGCTGCTGCTTACATTACAGGTTAATTATGTTTAAAAGTCTTCTGTGATTGTTATGACACAGGTGCTCTTCTGCGCTACTACTAATCTTACTTGTTTTCAACTCTGCGTCTGCGCTCGCTTAGCGTGATCATGTAAGAGTTTATTTTAGAGAAATTAAGTTACGTAATGCTATAGTGACTCTAGACCTTACTTTGTCCTGTCACTAAGAGATAGGGTTGGATTGATACTTAGGTTTAGTTACTTTGTATAAGTTTGTCATTTATTAGTAGTATGTGTGATGCCCCCTCTGGTACGTCACGTGCTGCTAGTACCCTAGTCTTTATTTGAACCTTTTCAAGTTTGTTCAATGAGTGGTAATAGGCTTAGCACTAGCAGAACATCAGCATCAATCAATCAATCAAAAATTTGGTGTATACAAAAATGTAGTTGAGTGTCCTCCATTTATTTGACCATATGCATTGTTAAGGACTAAAGAAGTGGAAATTCATACATAGGGGCACATTAGGATGGCGGACGGAAGTGCGTCCGCAGCCCTGAGTAAGCGAAAAATGCCTTTTCCGTGTCCGCCTGCCGCGGACACTCCGTCCGCCATATCAGGATAGGAAAGAGTGTCAAAATTCCGTCCGCGACGGAAGAGCACGCACCGCCACCCAACTACACCCGACCACGCGGCGGACGTAACCAATCCAGAGACTCCGCCGTACGGACTGACGTCTACGACCGTCCCCCAAATCAAGATGGCGGAAAATACACATAAAACCGCTGCAGAAAAACAAGCTGTCTGAACACGGCAGATTGCCCACAGCGAAGATACCATACATAGCAGAGATAACCACCGCAAGCTGCACGCCACCATGGACCCAGCGCTACACGCTTTCCCGATGCTCTTCGCAATCCACCACGTCCAAGTCTTGGCCCACTATCGACGACGACGCAGGTAAGGCACAAACCAATCGCTGTCTGGAGGGGAATACCTGCAAGGGTCGTGACGTTGGGAGGGGGAGTGTCATGTTACCGAAACCACTGATCACAAGCAAATACAAATACACAATTGTAGTACGCAAGCAGGAATGACTACGACAAACAACGACACATGATTGACTACCTTTATTACACATAATAGGGGTATAATCACAGTGTATGCGTGAGCATGGGCAAAGTGGGCACCAGAGCATGAACATCAGAGGCAGCACATCAGAGGGCAGAATGCAGTATCAGAGCATCAACAGGGCATTGTGCCCAACAGAGCAGGTACATCAGAGGCAGTAAACGAGAGGGCAGAATGCAGTATCAGAACAGCAACAGGGCATTGTGGACAACAGAGCAGGTACATCATTGGTAGCACATCAGAGGGCAGAATGCAGTATCAGAGCATCAACAGGGCAATGTGCCCAACAGAGCAGGTACATCAGAGGCAGTAAACGAGAGGGCAGAATGCAGTATCAGAACAGCAACAGGGCAAAGTGGGCACCAGAGCAGGTACATCAGAGTCAGCACATCAGAGGGCAGAATGCAGTATCAGAGCATCAACAGGGCATTGTGCCCAACAGAGCAGGTACATCAGAGGCAGTAAACGAGAGGGCAGAATGCAGTATCAGAACAGCAACAGGGCAAAGTGGGCACCAGAGCAGGTACATCAGAGTCAGCACATCAGAGGGCAGAATGCAGTATCAGAGCATCAACAGGGCATTGTGCCCAACAGAGCAGGTACATCAGAGGCAGTAAACGAGAGGGCAGAATGCAGTATCAGAACAGCAACTGGGCATTGTGGACAACAGAGCAGGTACATCAGAGGCAGCACGTGAGAGGGGCTAAGTGCATCAACAGTCCATTGCACTAAACAGGTCCATCAGAGGTAGCACGTGAGAGGGGCTAAGTGCATCAACAGTCCATTGCACTGGACAGGTTCATCAGAGGCAGCACGTGAGAGGGCAGAATGCAGTATCAGAGCATCAACAGGGCAATGTGCCCAACAGAGCAGGTACATCAGAGGCAGTAAACGAGAGGGCAGAATGCAGTATCAGAACAGCAACAGGGCATTGTGGACAACAGAGCAGGTACATCAGAGGCAGCACGTGAGAGGGGCTAAGTGCATCAACAGTCCATTGCACTGGACAGGTCCATCAGAGGCAGCACATCAGAGGGCAGAATGCAGTATCAGAGCATCAACAGGGCATTGTGCCCAACAGAGCAGGTACATCAGAGGCAGTAAACGAGAGGGCAGAATGCAGTATCAGAACAGCAACAGGGCATTGTGGACAACAGAGCAGGTACAGCATTGGCAGCACGTCAGAGGCCAGAATGCAGTATCAGAACAGCAACAGGGCATTGTGGACAACAGAGCAGGTACATCAGAGGCAGCACGTGAGAGGGGCTAAGTGCATCAACAGTCCATTGCACTGAACATGTCCATCAGAAGCAGCTCGTGAGAGGGGCTAAGTGCATCAACAGTCCATTGCACTGGACAGGTCCATCAGAGGCAGCACGTGAGAGGGGCTAAGTACATCAACAGTCCATTGCTCTGGACAGGTCCATCAGAGGCAGCACGTGAGAGGGGCTAAGTGCATCAACAGTCCATTGCGCTGGACAGGTCCATCAGAGGCAGCACGTGAGAGGGGCTAAGTGCATCAACAGTCCATTGCACTGGACAGGTCCATCAGAGGCAGCACGTGAGAGGGGCTAAGTGCATCAACAGTCCATTGCACTGGACAGGTCCATCAGAGGCAGCACGTGAGAGGGCAGAATACAGTATCAGAGCATCAACAGGGCATTGTGCCCAACAGAGCAGGTACATCAGAGGCAGTAAACGAGAGGGCAGAATGCATTATCAGAGCATCAACAGGGCATTGTGCCCAACAGAGCAGGTACATCATTGGCAGCACATCAGAGGGCAGAATGCAGTATCAGAGCATCAACAGGGCAATGTGCCCAACAGAGCAGGTACATCATTGGCAGCACATCAGAGGGCAGAATGCAGTATCAGAGCATCAACAGGGCAATGTGCCCAACAGAGCAGGTACATCATTGGCAGCACATCAGAGGGCAGAATGCAGTATCAGAGCATAAACAGGGCAATGTGCCCAACAGAGCAGGTACATCATTGGCAGCACATCAGAGGGCAGAATGCAGTATCAGAGCATCAACAGGGCATTGTGGACAACAGAGCAGGTACAGCATTGGCAGCACGTCAGAGGCCAGAATGCAGTATCAGAACAGCAACAGGGCATTGTGGACAACAGAGCAGGTACATCAGAGGCAGCACGTGAGAGGGGCTAAGTGCATCAACAGTCCATTGCACTGGACAGGTCCATCAGAGGCAGCACGTGAGAGGGGCTAAGTGCATCAACAGTCCATTGCACTGGACAGGTCCATCAGAGGCAGCACGTGAGAGGGGCTAAGTGCATCAACAGTCCATTGCACTGGACAGGTCCATCAGAGGCAGCACGTGAGAGGGGCTAAGTGCATCAACAGTCCATTGCACTGGAGAGGTCCATCAGAGGCAGCACGTGAGAGGGGCTAAGTGCATCAACAGTCCATTGCACTGGACAGGTCCATCATAAATGTAAATGTAAATGTAGTATACTTGTAAAGCGCACAGCTGCCCCAGCAACGGGGCGTCCCGGCGCTGTATAACTCTGGTGTACCCGTCCTGGCTTTCCCTGTGGGATGGTCCCTTGCTGGGAGTCCCCAAGGTGGAGCCAGGCATCCCCGGAATTGGTGGGGCCATTGTGGAGATTAGGCAAGCTAATGCCCAGAGTTGCCGAGTGGAACCCCTGATTAGAGTAAGCACTGAAGCGAGAATTATCGAGTCCACGACCCTGCCGCGTCGGGAATTGAACCCTGGTCCCAGGCTGACTTCTGCTCTCAGGCCTGCCGCCTCTAACCAGTGAGCCACACTACTCCACCATCAGAGGCAGCACGTGAGAGGGCAGAATGCAGTATCAGAGCATCAACAGGGCATTGTGCCCAACAGAGCAGGTACATCAGAGGCAGTAAACGAGAGGGCAGAATGCAGTATCAGAACAGCAACAGGGCATTGTGGACAACAGAGCAGGTACATCATTGGAAGCACATCAGAGGGCAGAATGCAGTATCAGGGCATCACCAGGGCAATGTGCCCAACATAGCAGGTACATCATTGGCAGCACATCAGAGGGCAGAATGCAGTATCAGAGCATCAAAAGGGCAATGTGCCCAACAGAGCAGGTACATCAGAGGCAGTAAACGAGAGGGCAGAATGCAGTATCAGAACAGCAACAGGGCATTGTGGACAACAGAGCAGGTACATCATTGGCAGCACATCAGAGGGCAGAATGCAGTATCAGAGCATCAACAGGGCAATGTGCCCAACAGAGCAGGTACATCAGAGGCAGTAAACGAGAGGGCAGAATGCAGTATCAGAACAGCAACAGGGCATTGTGGACAACAGAGCAGGTACATCAGAGGCAGCACGTGAGAGGGGCTAAGTGCATCAACAGTCCATTGCACTGGACAGGTCCATCAGAGGCAGCACGTGAGAGGGGCTATGTGCATCAACAGTCCATTGCACTGGACAGGTCCATCAGAGGCAGCACGTGAGAGGGGCTAAGTGCATCAACAGTCCATTGCACTGGACAAGTCCATCAGAGGCAGCACGTGAGAGGGGCTAAGTGCATCAACAGTCCATTGCACTGGACAGGTCCATCAGAGGCAGCACAAGTACGTGTTCCAAGCAACCCGTCCCAAGGACCACAACAGTGCAAGGCTGTTCTCAATGAACAATGTACACACCATGTGCAATAACATGTGAGTGAAGTGAACAGCACCTCATATCACAGAATCAGGTGGACTGCGTGAACTACCTGCCTCGGACACACTGCCAGCACCAGAAACAGGAGTGTGAGACACAGCCACAGCCCGAGTGACTGACACATGGGCCACAGACCCAGACACACTGCCAGCACCAGAAACAGGAATGTGAGACACAGCCACAGCCCGAGTGACAGACACATGGGCCACAGACCCAGACACACTGCCAGCACCAGAAACAGGAGAGTGAGACACAGCCACAGATCTACTGACTGACACATGAGCCATAGACCCAGATACACTGCCAGCACCTGAAACAGGAGAGAGCACAACTGAGCATGTGCTATTACATGATGCATGACAGCAAACAACAGACACAGTGCCACTATCTGATACATGAGAGTCTACTGCACCAGCGCCACTGGGACCACAGAAATGATGAGCCACAGGGCTGTATGGGCCAGGAGGCAGGGTGGCCCTGGGAGCTGGGGATAGCTGTACTTGAGCGACATCGGGGTGGGCAGGTGTCAATGTTGTGTGTCTGCGTTTCTTAGGGATATGTGAGTACACCCTGGACAGGACAGGACTGGCAAGTGGTGGGGACTCTAAAGAATTATCACCCACCATAGGTGGAGCATCTGCTGGCGGGGGTCGGCTTTCTGGGGACGTGCTGGAGCCTGCTTGTCGTTTGCTGTGTGCCTGCCGCCTGGACTCAGAATCATGTGTAATGGGGGATGCAACAACAGGGGACTCCCTCCTCTGCGTCTGACGGGCCTGGATGGGAGTGGAGGTATGGGGGGACTCCGCCGCGGAGATATCCGTTTTCCGTTCCTTCGACAACATCAGCCTCAGTGCAGCCAGGGGTGATGTATGCCTGTCCTTGATTGCGACAGTGTCCATGGGAGAAGCCTTGTCCCTAGGATGTGCCTTATCCGTAGGAGGAGTGTTGGCTCTGGACTTTGCCTGTGCCCTGGACGGTGCCCTGTTCCTGGCAGCAGACTTGTCGTCTGTGGTGTACCTGTCTCCAGAAGACACCTTCTCCCTGTGTGTGTCCCTGCCCTTGGGAGATGGCCCTTGCTCTGTTGTGTGCCTGCCCTTGGGAGTGTCCCTGCTCTTTGGAGGTGCCATTGTCTTTTGACTGGCCTTGTCCCTGCCCTTGGGAGATGGCCCTTCCTCTGTTGTGTGCCTGCCCTTGGGACTCTCCCTGATCTTTGGAGGTGCCATAGTCTTTTGACTGTCCTTGTCCCTGCCCTTGGGAGATGGCCCTTCCTCTGTTGTGTGCCTGCCCTTGGGAGTGTCCCTGCTCTTTTGAGGTGCCTTTGTCTTTTGACTGTCCTTGTCCCTGCCCTTGGGAGATGGCCTTTCCTCTGTTGTGTGCCTGCCCTTGGGAGTGTCCCTGCTCTTTTGAGGTGCCTTTGTCTTTTGACTGTCCTTGTCCCTGGGAGTGGCCCCTTCCTTAGTATCGTCCTTGTCTTTGGGAGTGTCCCTGCTCCATTGAGATGCCTTTGTCCTCTGACTGTCCTTGTCTAAGGGAGTGTCCATGGACTTGGGACTATCCCTTGGGAGTACCTTTTGTGTGGAATGCCTGTGTAGCATGTGAAGGCATGTCCCCCAACACCACTTGTGGATCCTGTGTGTGTACTCCAGTGTATCTGACGTTGTCTTTGTGAACAGATTTTGCTGACCTAGGGTATGGTGTCTGTGCCCTCCGTGCCCTGACGTGTTGTCTGACGCTGCTTCTAGTGCAATAACCTGTATTAGAGTCCTGGTCAGAATATTCACTCCCCTCCCGAGACATCCAGTGGTGTAGATGGGGAAACAGAAGTAGCACCCTGTCCATGCGACTGTACAATGGCAGACGACACACTGCTTGCCAATGACTGAACTGTCCTGTGTAGACTAGCAAGAACACCATGCATCCCTTCCATGAATGCCACCACCTGCCCCAACTTCCTATCATGGTCTTGGAATGCATTTGTCATATTGGTCTGCCCCACACACAGCTGTCGCAGCAGATCAACAGCCTCAGCACAAAGTGCATTTTGGGTCACCGTGGCAGGGGCAGCGGTGCCTGCACTGAACGCCACTCTGCTCCCCCTACTCCTGCGTGCACGAACAGTACATGGTGCAGTTGGCGGCAGTGTGGGCCCTGTGTGCTGTGTCCCGACCGAAGGTGTTGATTGCCCACTCCCAGTCTATGACAACAGTGCTGGCTCACCAACACTCTCGGTAGATGAGGACGATGGTGTCTCCACATGCAAGTCCTCAGGGACGGTCCTGTCCCCCTCACCGGCGCTGCCCTCCTCTGTGTCAATCTGCGTGTGCGCGAAGTCTGATCCGGATGCATTGCCTCCACTCATCTCCGCCGTCTGTGGCTGAGTGCCCTCTGCCAAAGCTGAAATGCACAGAAAAGAGGAGTAAGTCATGGGCACACTCACGTACAGAAGGACAAGGAATCCCTAATTCCATTGCTGACAAAGTTCTTCTAGCCCCCATCCTGCACACGGCCCACCTCTACCAGTCATCCTCACATGACATCAGCGTTGTTGGCCATGACACATGTACAGCATGCGGACAGGGCAGGAGCATGTACATCTGCACACATGTCTTGCCATGGGGCCACGGACCACTACGGCATGTGCTCCAATACTCAACTACTAAGCAAGTGGCGTGTCAACATGCCGGACCTGGATGTCAAATTACACTCACCCAATGGCACCAACATGGCATCGCAGCGATACATACGCACCACGGAAGTCACTACTGTGTCTGGGCACCAATACATGCATTGCACTCCCAAGTAACATACACAGACAGTCTGCTCACCGCTAGTTTGCTGTTGATCCACACTCAGCCGTTCGGACAGGTCAGGATGCGTCACTGCAATGATACGGTGCATGAGAGGGGTCATGGAGCGTCGGGCCAGACGTGGCGTCCTTGGAATAATCCCCAGTGTCACTTCTGCTACATTCTTGCTCAGCCTGGAAATGTCGTCCAAGCGTTTGTGGCAGTGTGTATGTCGTCTATTGCACACCCCCAATGCCCGTACATCACGTGCTATGCTCCTCCACACGTCCTTGCGAAGGTGCAGCTTGACCTACCATGATGGGAGACAAAATGGTGCAAGTCAGTGGACAGTTTGCCAGTCACACAGATAGGGGCAACACGTATCTGTCAGCAGCCATGCACATTCCGACAAATATGTCGAGCCCACAGTACACAGCTAAGATTGCAGAAGCCAGGAGTCATTGACCACCTCATGCACACCAACATGTCCCACACTGCACTTACCACCTGTCCGGGTGCGCGTAGAGCCGTCCAAAGTTGCGGAGCACACCGTCCACAAGGACATCAAGCTCCGCGGCGGTGAAGGGACGAGACCGGATCTCTTTGACTCTCGACATGGCAAGATCACGGAGTATGGCACTAGAGCAGCAGCCGGTGGTCAGCTCAGCAGCAGCAGGTCGAGGTGATGGTCACAGGCAGCAGTCGGTGGTCAGCTCAGCAGCAGCAGGTCGAGGTGATGGTCACAGGCAGCAGTCAGTGGTCAGCTCAGCAGCAGCAGGTCGAGGTGATGGTCACAGGCAGCAGTCGGTGGTCAGCTCAGCAGCAGCAGGTCGAGGTGTACAGCCAGCACTGGTTCCCAGGGTAGGATGTGTGCTTTTTGACATCACACATATATAGGGCCCTGAGCACATGTCAGTGGTATACGTCGCCAGCAATTGGTCAGCCCTGGATGCGTGTTTGTAAAAGAGCCAATGACAGGCCCTGGTGTAGCGGTGCACTGCTTCTGCTACTTTCGATTGGCCATACGCGGCCAGCGTTCCCTCTTCCCATTGGCTGCATGTGCGCGGACCGTCACGGTCACACATCGGCAACCGCATGTGCAAGCTTCTGGGACGGATGCTTCTTTTGCAACAATGTTCTATCACTGGCGCCACCATGGCGGTGCACGTATTCGGCAGGGGGGGTGCAGGCCAACACATCCTTTAGATGTAGTCAATGGACATGGCAGTTCATGACCCCCCTTACAGTCACATTGCATCATCCACCGTACACCGGCCGGCCCAGCCCGGCCCAGGACCGCCATGCCGGCCATGTCCACAACCGCCGTGCCAGGCCCGGCCTAAGACCGCCGTGCCGGCCATGTCAGCCACCGCCGTGCCAGGCCCGGCCTAGGGCCGCCGTGCCAGCCATGTCAACCACCGCCGTGCCAGGCGAGTGAACACCCGTTGGTGGCTGACATGGCCGGCACGGCGGTCCTAGGCCGGGCCTGGCACGGCGGTGGCTGACATGGCCGGCACGGCGGTCCTAGGCCGGGCCTGTCACGGCGGTGGCTGACATGGCCGGCACGGCGGTCCTAGGCCGGGCCTGGCATGGCGGTGGCTGACATGGCCGGCACAGCGGTCCTAGGCCGGCCTGGTACAGCGGTGGCTGACAAGGCCAGCACGGTGGTCCTAGGCCGGGCCTGGCACGGCGGTGGCTGACAAGGCCGGCACGGCGGTGGCTGACATGGCCGGCACGGCGGTCCTAGGCCGGGCCTGGCACGGCGGTGGCTGACATGGCTGGCACGGCGGTCCTAGGCCGGGCCTGGCACGGCGGTGGCTGACAAGGCCGGCACGGCAGTCCTAGGCCGGGCCTGGCACGGCGGTGGCTGACATAGGGTGAGCAACTGGCATTGGTGCAAAATCAGGACGGTGAGTGTAAAAATTCCGGACAAAACTTCAGGACAATAGGTAATTTTTACAGACACATCAGAGGTCGCGCAATAGTATATAAGTAAGCCCAGCAATTTCCAAACATATTAAACCATTTGTAAACCTATCCATCATGTATCCTTCCATCTATCATTTCACTCATCCATCCCTTCATCCATCCTTTCACTCATCCATCCATTATCCATCCTTCCACCCTTTCACCCTATCCATCTGTACAGTTATCCATCCACTCTTCATCCCATCCATCCATTCACTCATCCATCCAGCCATTTACCCTTTCACCAATCCAGCCATCCTTTCACTTACTAATCCTTCCACCCATCCACTCTTTTAGTCATCCATCCATCCTCCCTTTCTCTCTCCATCGACCTTTTCACTTAGCCAACCTTCCTTCCATCCATCCATCCATCCACCCACCCATCCATCTACTCATCCACTCATGAATCCAGCCATTGACCCTATCACTCATCCATCTATCATTTAACTCCTTCACACATCTATTCTTCCTTTTGTCCATCTACCCTCCCTTTTACTGACTCATCCATCCTTACATCCACCCTTTCACTCACACGTCCATTCATTCACCCTTGCACTTATCAATCCATCAATCCATCCATCCTTCCCCTCATCATCCATCCTTCCCCTCATCATCCATCCATCCTTCCCCTCATCCATCCATCCTTCCCCTCATCCATCCATCCTTCCCCTCATCCATCATCCAGCTACCCTTCCACCCATACATCCAGCTGTTTACATTTTCTCTCATTCATCCTTCCCCTCACTCATCAATCCTCTCTCATTATCCATTTATTCAATCTTTCATTCATCCATTCACACTTTCAACGATTCATCCAGCCATCCACCATCCCTTCACTTACTCACTCGCCCACCTTTTCATATTCATTTTGAGCTGAGCCTTTTTGAGAAGAGGCCCATTGAGAACTTCACCCTCGCTGCAGGAGACATTCCAGGACTGGGACAGAAGCCACCCAGGGCAGAGACAGGATCCACCACAGTGGGGACAGGAGCCATCACAGGCGGGGGGTGGGGAGTGTGGGGGACGACAGGAGCCATCACAGGTGGGGGAACAGGAGCCACCACAGGGGACGACAGGAGCCATCACAGGCAGGGGGGGACAGGAGCCACCACAGGGGACGACAGGAGCTATCACAGGCAGGGGGGGGACAGGAGCCCCCACAGGGGGGGACAGGAGCCATCACAGGCGGGGGGGACAGGAGCCACCACAGGGGGGGACAGGAGCCATCACAGGAGGGGGAACAGGATCCACCAGGGTGGGCACAGGGGTGGGCATGCAGTATACTAGTATCATCTTGGGCTCCTCGCCCCCTCCTGCACTAGACAACGAAGACAGGCTCTCTGTCCCAAATGCCACCCCCCACTGTGATGTACAGTACTTACAGGAGTTACTCTAAGAGAACTGATTGTCCTCCATACTTTGTTAACCAGTGTGGGTACGATTGTGCCTTTTCTTTATTTTATTACATTATAGACTGCATGTTTGAAGAACGGAGGTTTGCTTACAATTTAGTGACAGTAATCAAGTTCTGTGAAGAGATCCACGTGCTGCCTCCGTGTAATCTGGCCGAGTCTAGGATGTTTGGGGCCCTGGGCAGAAATGGAATGTGTGAGGCCCCTCTAAATTGCAGAGACGTGACCATTCAGAGCTGTTTGCATTTGAATGGATGCCCCTGCTCCTGAAGCTGCAGCCCCTCCTCTCAGTCACCCTCGAGCACCTCTTAACAGCTCATCAAGTGATGAAAGGTGTGAGGGTTGCCACCCCACTGTGCCTCTCTAATGTTGCCGGGTAGCTGAGCTTTGGAAGAGCAAGGGAGTCAAGAAGGGAGGTGGGTGCAAGCTGTGCCGGCGTTAGGGTGGGGCGACCGGTGCCCAGCTAAAATGACGGACAAATGGCGTCCGTTAAAGAATCCTTCACGGACAACGGACAGACGGCCAAAATTACGGACTGCCCGTGAAATTTACGGACGGTTGGTCACCCTAGGCTGACATGGCCGGCACGGCAGTCCTAGGCCGGGCCTGGCACGGCGGTTGTGGACATGGCCGGCACGGCGGTCCTAGGCCGGGCCTGGCCCGGCCGGTATATGGTGGATGATGCAATGTGACTGTAAGGGGGGTCATGAACTGCCATGTCCATTGACTACATCTAAAGGGTGTGTTGGCCTGCACCTCCCCCGCCGAATACGTGCACCGCCATGGTGGCGCCAGTGATAGAACATTGTTGCAAAAGAAGCATCCATCCCGGAAGCTTGCACATGCGGTTGCCGATGTGTGACCGTGACGGTCCGTGCACATGCAGACAATGGGGAGAGGGAACGCGGCCCGCGTATGCCCATTCGAAAATAGCGGAAGCAGTGCACTGCCATGGCGGCGCCAATGATTGTATATTTTCAGACGCTGCACCGTGGTGTATTGTCTGCAGTTGCGTCATGAGGGTTGTGAGCATGATAGGGAAACTTCATTTGTCATTCACTGTTCCATGTGTGTCCATACTATGCCCATCGGTGTGCACACAATGTGCAACACATGTGCATGTCGACGTGTTGACATAGGGTGTGACCCTACATACGTTTTTACTTCTTCACATCTACACAGTACATCACGGCTGTATCGCCACATTCTGAATCTGTTGTCAGTGTGTGGTTCATGTGAGGTCACTACAATGGTGGGGGTACACATGCATTCAGTGTATGTGTGTTGCCTGTTGTGTCACCATGCATGTAATGTCCGTATGCTCACCATTATTGGTGTTGGCATTGCTGCATGATGACATGGTGTGAGCGTATCATTATCGTTTGTGAGCATGCACTTGCATGTGTGTCTGTGATGTGGCTTCTACACATTAGGGTCATGACACACATCTTGTCAGTAATGTTGACATGTGACTAAGTTGCGTTGTACGTGTTGACACACTTCCTGTTGCTAGTGGCTGCACATTGTTGATGGGGCACTCCGTATTGTAGTCACTATCAGAGATGTCACACATATGACCATTGTCCACAACATTTATCTTCTTGCTCATGTTGGCTTACATGTGATGGAGTTGCACACCTATGCGTTGTTTGTAAGTTGACACAAGTTACATCTCTCTCCCACACAGGAGGGCTCCAAATGTGCATCGGCCATACACTGTGCTGGAGGATATGGTTGACGAGGAGGTGATCAGGAAATTCCGGCTAGATCGACGTAGATTGATGGAGCTTGTTGCCCAATTGTCTCCTCATCTGCAGCCACGAAGGACGTATCCTGGTTCCATTACACCCACAGCAAAGGTGATGGCGGCACTACACTTTTTTGCTACTGGCACCTTTCAGTACACAGTTGGACATGCCGGGGGGATGTCACAGTCCATGTTCAGCATGGTACTTCGGGATGTTCTAAAAGCTATGATGCTGTACAAGGATGACTACATCCATTTCCCACGGCCGGCAGAGTTGCCAGCTGTCAAAGCAGACTTCTATGGACTGGGCCAGATACCACACGTAGTGGGTTCCATTGATGGCACACATATCGCTCTCATTCCACCACGGGCACGTGAGCAGGGTTATAGGAATCGGAAGCACTTCCATTCGCTGAACGTGCAGGTGGTGTGCCTGGCTGACAACATCATCTCCCATGTGAAGAAAGGAAGAGGTGTGGCGCCGCGGCCAGGGCGACTGACTCCGGAAGCTTGGGATCACGGTTCGATCCCTGGCACCGGCGGCAGATTAGCCCAGCACCATGTGACTCTGGGCAATAGCTTGCTTAATCTTCCCGACGGCCCCCAGCGCCTAGAGACCCTAACGGGTGATTGTGCGCTTTACAAATGTGGATTATTATTATTATGTGTGTGCAAGATTTCCAGGCTCCGCACATGATGCCCACATCATGCGGAGCAGCATTGTCCCCCAACTGATGGCAAATCTGCGTCCCGGTCATGCGTGGCTTGTTGGTGAGTATGCTGTGGGGACTTTTGTGATTTCTGTGTGGCATGGGGTACCCACCAATTCTGGTTGTGATATTTGTGTCTGTCATCCCCCTACATAGGCGACTCGGCGTACCCAAACCGGCCCTGGCTCCTGAGTCCCATACGTAATCCTACTACAGCGGGTGAAATGCGCTACAATGATACACATGGAAGGACACGTAGAGTGGTGGAAAGTACTTTTGGACTGCTAAAGTCTAGGTTTCGGTGCCTGGATAAGACCGGAGGGGCCCTGCCTCACTCACCAGGCAAAGTATGCAGGATCGTGATTGCCTGCTGCATGCTCCACAACCTGGCCGTGCGCAATGACATTGATCTGCTCTTGGACCCTGAAGACCAACAAGTTCCTCGGCCTCCCATCCCACCCATGTCGACTGATGAGGATAGTGGTGAGGAGGAAGGTGTGGACCAGAGGCGCCAGCTCATTGATCGCTACTTCCCTTGAATGTGAGTAACTACCTCTTGTGCCGGTTGACAATGCCTTATGTATGTTTGCTGGTGTTGTGTGGATGTGGTGTGCATCAGCTGGGTGTTCTGCTATGTGATGGTTGCATAGGTGTGTGTTCATTTATTTGGACATGCAAGTCTCCATGATGTGTGTCCTCTCATCCAATTATTTTGTGTTGAGTGTGGTTTGTGGAATGTTGCTGTGCTGTGTGTTGTGATGGGTGTGAATATGTTTCCTGACGTGTGTTTGCTTTCTCTGAATTTCCCTAGGTCACTCCCGCAGTGGCATGATTATGTACGACTGGGATCCCTGCACCTGGTTACGTCTGTTTCTGAGGCAATCATGTGATTAAACATGGAGGCAACACATCATTGAGTGTGTAAGTGGCATTTATTTACAGGTTGTGCATTGGTGCTGGTGAATATTTACAAGTAAGTGTGGGGTGGGGGAGTGTGAGTTGAAGGTAGATGAAATGTCTGTGCTGACACCACATTGGGTGATGTCAGGCTAGTCCAGCAGACCTGTGCCAATGATTGGCTATGTGGGACAGGATAGTTGCCAGGGTGAATGGCTGGCTCAGGCAGTGTCAGAGTCATTGTCGGCCCCTCTTGGAGCGTGTGTATGGAGCCCCCCCACTGCTCTCACCCACTTCCAGCCTCGGACGGCCCGTCTGTCTTTGAGGTGGAACGGAGTCAGCTGGGGGGGCCGGTTGCTGAGGGGCCACATCCGTCGCCAGGGGCACAGGTGGCGGTGGCGGTGGAGGTGGCGGTGGTGTTGCTGCCCGTGGCGTCTGGACACTTGGTTGAGGGGGGGTGGGGTTGTTGCGGGATATCCATTCCCTCCACATTGTTGTCTGCTGGCCCATGATGTCCACTATCTGGCCAAGGCGGCCCGCAATGTCCCGCAACATGTTAGTATTGTCCACCGAGTCCTGGTGGGCACGATCTGCCTGTTCCTGGCTACGGTCGTAGGAAGCCTGGCACCTGGCTAGGGCTTCAAGTGACTCTGCCACAGGATGGGGTGGGTGGCCTTCCTCAGCGCGACGGAGTGTGGATCTCCTGATTGGCTGATGTGGCCTCGCCTCTCTCTCTCTGGAAGAGGTGTGGCGCCGCGGCCAGGGCGACTGACGCTGGAATCTGGGGACCACGGTTCGATCCCCGGCTCCGGCGGCAGGTTAGCCCAGCACCATGTGACTCTGGGCAATAGCTCGCTTAATCTTCCCGATGGCCCCCAGCGCCTAGAGACCCTTACGGGTGATTGAGCGCTTTACAAATGGGGACTTTACTTTCTCCTGTCTGGCCCACTCTCCCTGCTTGGGTGGGAGGTGGATGGCCCTGCGTCGTGCGGTGGGTTAGGCAGGGTGGCACAGGCAGGAGTGGTGGTACTGGTGGTGGTGGTGGTGGTGGTGAGTATGCAGCTCACTGTGGCCGGTGTTGCAGGAGTTACACAGGCGACGGTTGGCGGGCCGGGATTTCCTGTGAGCCAGATGGCCCTGGCAGTCTGCTTGGGCCCGCACCATCCTCCGCACCGGAGCTGGCTGTGGCATCTTCCCCAGAGAGTCCGGTATGGGTGTGAGGCGAGTCTTGCGGCCGGTTGCTGGGTTCACTAGTCAGATTATGATCACCTGAGGGACAAGATTGTGCTGATCAGTACTGTGGACATTACATGTTCATATCAATTTGATTACATTTCAGTGTCCTGTCGCACACACCCCACCCACCACCACCGCCCTCCCTGTGGACATGGGGGCCTGTTGAGAGTTGTAGTGCTGGTCTCTCACATACCCAACCCACCACCATCGCCCTCCCTGTGGACATGGGGGCCTGTTGGGAGTTGTAGTGTTGACCTCTCATACACCCCACCCACCTCTCACACACACCCTGTGGACATGGGGGCCTGTTGGGAGTTGTAGTGGTGACCTCTCACACACCCCACACACCACCACCGCCCTCCCTGTGGACATGGGGGCCTGTTGGTAGCCATTTACATTTTGGTGAGTATGTGGCCCACGTGCATGGGTTGGGGCCTGGGAGATGTGTCTTCTCAGTTTTGTGAGGCTGACCATGTTGTTCTGATCGTGGTGCTTGGTTAGTACTTACCAGCCTCTTCTCCTTCCTCAAGTCCATCCAGGCTCTCTGGGTGCAGTATGCCCAGCACCTTTTCCTCCCAATCAGTGTAGGGTATGGGCTCCGGGGGGGTGCCGCCGTCAGTGTGAGTAGCTCTCACATGGTTTTTGGCACGGATGCCTTTCACCCTGGTTTTCAGGTCATGCCACCGCCTCTGTATCTCGTGCTTTGTCCTTGGGACCTGACGCATTCACCCGACTGACGATCCTGTCCCACATGTGATTTTTTTGCGCCACGGTGGTCTGCTGGACTTGGGCCCCGAATATGTGGGGCTCAACACGGATAATTTCATCCACCATTACCTTCAACTCCGTCTCCGTGAATTTAGTTTTTTTTTTGGGTGCCATGGTGTGTGGTGCTCAGGGTGTGGGTTGAGTGAGTTTGGGGGTGCAGGTGTGTGTTGTGTGGTGTGTAGGAATGGTGTGGTGGGTCTTTGTGTGGTGGGTGTGGTAGGGTGGTGGTTGTGTGTCTTCAATTGGTGTATGCTGTCGCTCGTATTGGGCCTCTTGCTAGCAGCTATGCTGTGATGCAAAGGATTGTGGTAGTGGGTGTGTGTCATTTTATAGTCGTGTCTCAATGGTTGTTGGCAGTCAGGTGGTAGGTGGGTGTGTTGACTAGTGTGCATTATTGGGTACTTGGGGGGGTGTCTTTGTGGCTTGTGATTGGTGTTGGTGTTTCAGGTGGAGGGTAGTCCTTTTTCGTGTGTTTGCAATTTACTTCCGTCACACTTTTTGACATTGGTTTGACGGTAGGGATGTTGTTCGTATTGGGCTTCCGCTGTGATGCACTGTTTCTCATTGCATTCTTTCCGCCGCGGACGTGGATGGCGGTGCGTACCGGGGTACAGGCGGCGTTATCCTAATCGCGGACACGGAGCCTTCGCAGGTATGGCGGTGGAGGTGGCTGTTTCTGCGTTCATGTGCGTCCGCGGCGGACGGGGTTTCGTCGGTTCCGTCCGCTTGCTGCGGGCTCTGGTGTACTCCGTCCGCCGCGGACGGACTTTGGTGTTCTCCGTCTGCCGCGGTCGGGGGTTCGTACCAGTATAATCCTAATCGCTACGGCGGTTTATCCGCGGAGCAGTCTGGAGTATCTTGCTCGCTTCCTTGGCGGACGGGACACGTTTCCGTCCGCGATCCTAATCGGCCTCTTAATGTACAATTGGCAAGCCTGGAATAGGTGGGCTAGGTCACGCGGTACGTCATACTTAGGCTTAGTTAGTATTCTGGAATCAGAATGGAAGACTGGATTAGTGTTGATGAATAGTAAGTAGTCGATCCGCGAATACCCCAATACTACTTGTTGACCAGATGAGATCAGTCAATTTAGTTATTTCAATTGTTGTTTACATAAGTGTTTTTTGACCGTTCTTTAAAAATATTTTATCAGTTTGAAACCATCCATCAATGTTTGTCTCTTTCTTATATCTTTCCTGTTCAGCACCCAGGGACAGGCAGACAGGGGCGCAGTCGGCGGGACAAGAACAGCAAGAGGAGGACACCAACGCGAGCTCTTCTGCTGGCCCGTAAGTCTTCTTGTTTTTAATAATAATTCTTATTCCATAACTTTTACTGCACCATATTTTTCCCGAACTATTGTTTCCGTTTCCTAATGCTATTTTTTACCAACAATTATCCTTCAATCTGTACTGTTTCAAAAATCTTGTTATCCCTGCCTCTCCTATGATGACTCTCTGTACTACTACTAGTATTAGTCTGTCTGTACTGTAGTAGCTAAGCTTGCCCAGTTGGGCTCTCTTTATTTAAAAGGTTTTAAATAAAACTCAGATCACCAGTAGTTCTAGCCATTGATTCCAGTCCTTTGGGTCGTCCTCTTGTACTACTTCTAGTCTTATTGATCTTGAGTCTTTATTAATCTTGAGACCTTGACAATTCCCACCAACAAATGCCCAACCAGATTTATTACTATTTTGATATTTGATATGATAGGACATACTACTACTGTTGCAGGGATTTTGCACATACAGAACTTTACACAAGAAAATAGGATGTTGGTGATGGGAGGTTGGACCTTCCTCACACACCTCAATCAGAAGTTCAGAACCCACCACAATCCGCTGCCCGACGAGTTATAGTAGTGTCTTGTCATAACTATTAGCTCTTCAAACCCTCCCCCCAAGATACCCAACAAGTAGACAACCCAGAACAGAACACACCCAACCTCTCAGTCGTGGAAGCAATTCACATACACACCCTTCCTTTTGCTCGCTCACTTGTGTAAGTCCAAACCAAATACCACCAAGTCTATGTAAGTTCAAAAATGTTATTGACAAGCTCTGTACGTTGTTCTATAACGCAGCACCAACAGGAAAATCAATAACATTAAAACAATAAACATTGTTACACTTACTTACAGTTAGGAAATAAATCATGATAACTGAACAGTCGTGGAAGCACCACATCCCCTAGGTAGAAATATAGTTTTTATACATTTATAAATTAAGATCTCTGAGTGAATTCTGGGGACCACTCACCTTAGAAGAAATTAGTACTGGTAGTTGATGCATCATAAGCTCTGCAAAACTCTGGTTTGTAGAAGGGAATCTTCCTTCTGTAATGCGAAAAATGAAATGGGGCGCGTTAGAATATTGCAGCATTTCTCAGCCGTGCCAAAAGTGTAGCATTTATGGATAAGCACTATGGACTAACAGTACACCAGAACTTCATAAAAACAGTGGCTTGTTAACGTTTTGGTTGACCGCATGTACGCAGAGCTCAGACAGTAGCAGTATGAGGTCATGTGGGCTCAAAGGTGTCTTATACAACAAGCTGCAAGGTAACGTCACATGTGCAAAAATAAAAGACACAAAGGTAAAATGGTTGCATGGCTCGGGCTAACTAAGCAAAGGCTAGAATGATCATAGGGACCATATATAACTACGAGTGTCTACTCTACTACTACCTGATTTGTACTAGTGATATATGTTGTATGCTATTAACTCATTTTTTAATCTTGTTACTGACCAATAGGGGGAGGTGTATATGACACCTAAAAAATGTATAATGTTTTCTAGGCGCACTACCGACCACCATTGCAAGGGCCAGCGGTGAAGGTGATGCAGAGGGAGAGGATGCAGCAGTTGCCGATGCCGATGGAGTGGTAGGGAGAGTGCCAGCACCAGTGGCGGGCAGTGGTAAGTTAGATTCATAATCCCTAACTATTGACATTACACTAAATGCAAGGGTGTACTGTATGTATACTGTACTGTTGAGCCTTAGGGCCCTATTAGGATGGCGGGCGGATTGCCCCCGCCGGGCCGGTGGTAGTCACCGCCAGCCCGGCAGGGGCATACCTCCCGTCATCTCTGTATAAAAGACCCCCGCCATATTACAATGGCTGGGGAGGTCGGCAGCAGATAGAAACGTCTGCTGATTTTCCGCACAGTCAACATGTCGACTGGGCGGAAAAGGGTTCAATATGGTGGCGGTGTCTGAAACACACCCCAAGCCATATAATCTGCATTTTGGAATGCATGCCTCTACAGAAAGGCGTGCGGAGTATGCTTGGGGGGCCCGTTGCGGGCCCTCACGGAGGGTACCTATGATACCCTAGTGCCTTTCAAAGCACAACGTGGCAGGCTCTGCGCGGGGCCTTTCACGTTGTGCTTGGAAAAAGCACAAAATTTATTTTTAACATTACGGCGGGCGGTGCTTTCAGCATCGCCTGCCACAATGTTAAAAATACAGGATGCGCCCGCCACTGTGGCGGACGCATCCTAATTGCCCCAACGGGACCCCTGCCCTTATGGCGGGTTGTCCCTTTTAGCTTCCGCCCGCCATCCTAATGATGCCCTAAGTAAGTAAGAGTTGTTGTGAACTTTGAAGAGGGAAGAAAGACACCCTTTAATTGGCATTAGTAAAGGCATTAGGGGCGGGAGTATTGAGTAACCAATGGCCTCATCTATCTGTGATTTCAACTCCGCTTTGAAAGTTTTATAGAGAAGACTAAAAGTCAGATCAGATCACCTGGTGTTGAAATAAAAAGTGAAAGACGGGTGGAAGGAAGAAGGACGGGCGAAATGTAATATTTATGACTGACAGAGAGAAGGATACGTGTGATGCAAGCATGCAAATTGCAAAGGTGGCTGACAGTAAAGAATCTCATGCATGGTTGGTTGAATGCCTTAAAAAAATCCTGCAAATGTTAAAGCCCAAGCAAGTGGGAGGATAGATACATACCAGAAATGTCATGTACTGTGTTTTATAGTTCTACCATGCCACTATGTGTATAATTAAATTGTCTTACTCCTTCCAAACCTGACCGGAAGGAGCTAGCCGCCAAGGCACGGCACCGCAAACTGGAGGCAATCCTGTGGGAATATCGGCGGCTGGTGGTCTTGGAAGAGGAGGAGGAGGAGACTGCAGCACTTCAAGACTCCTCCAGTGCCCTGGGCCCCAGCCACCGCCCTCCAGCGGTACGGCGCCACCGTCTGGCCACCACCTGCTGCCGCCTTTCTATCTCTGGTGCCCCCCCACTTTGGCTGCAACTGCCGTGCTCTAAAGGGCCGAGTCGCCAAACTAGAAGAGGAAATGTGACGTTTCCTCCAGAGACAATCCCGCCACACATAGACCTTGTCTATTGCCTCTTTTTTAATTATTGTTTTGGTGGGTGGGCATTGGGTGTTGGGTTTTGGACATTTGGACTTTCTCCTCCTCCAAAGACACCTCCAAATTTAATTCACACCCTCTCTTTTATCTGAAGGAAGACCTCCCATTATTGAAAATTCTTTTCTCCGTGACTATGGAAGTGCGTTTCTAGTGTGTTCTTGTGGTTGGAGTGTTTGCCATTTATTGCAGTATTATCCTTGTACCTGTGTTAGGTACTCTTTTGTAACATGCACACGCCACTTTTCTCTTGTACCACACTGTTTGCTACCTCACACATTTTGTTTGCTTTAGATACTTGCACAAGTACCACCATTGCCTACGTAACATTGTTTGTTCTTGTGCTTGAGTGTCTGCCATATATTGCAGTATTATACCTCTAATTGTACTTTGTTTTCTCTTGTAACCTGCACACATGTCACTTTTTCCTCCTGTATTGCACCGTTTGCTTCCTCATGTATTTTGTTTGCTCACAATTGTCACTTTTGCCTCATGTAACTTAACGTTTGCTTTTGTAATTTGCTCACATGTAACTTTCTCCTCATGTATCATAACTGTTCCTATTGTGAAGCGCTCTGACGCCTTCGGGTAAAGTCCGCGCTATATATGAACGCATAAATAAATAAATAAATAATAAAAATTATGGCTACGGACATTGGTTGGGGTTAGGGAGGGGGTGGGTCAGCTTTTGTGTTTTTTTTACATAGTTTATTTTTGTTAGGGTTATATTAAATATATATATTTCTACTTTACATACAATGTTGTTAATGTTTTGTAGGTGTTGTTACTGTTTTACATGACACTGTTTCTTTTCTGGTGCAGGTCCGCCCATAGCCAGTGTTTGATTTAAATAATTGGCTGACTGTGTAGGACACAAACAGATAGATGCAACACCCCTCACTGATTGAGTTGTCCGACTAGTACTGTCAGTCTCTCTCTTCTAGTCTATGCATTCTTTATCTGGATTCAAAGGGGTGTGTGAATTGATTGAAAACATGTCCATTTTTAATTATGCCTCCCCCAAACTTCTCTTACCTTTGCTTGATGTTTAACTTAGGCACAGCGATGGCTGCATGATGGTTTCCTTTTTCTCACATGCCATGATTGTGGTGGTGGTGGTAGTAGTAGTATTAGAAGCTGGCAGGGCAGCAGCATTTGCAAAAAATTAAAATGCGACAGTCAGTCACCTTTGAGAGACTGTTTGAGAAGTAGTAGAATGAAGTGCAGTACAGAACTTACCGAGCAACAATAATATGCAAAAATATTGTACCACAAAACATAATGGTGGTGGGATAGCCTACTAGATAGAGTTACAAACTATAGTTGTGTCGAGTCACTTGTCTAGGCCTATAGCACAACAGTTAGTGCGTGTATGAGGATGACCACAAATCCAATCAATGCCGGCAATTATTGCTGAGGTATATGTTCCTTTGTTAAAAATCACCTCTATACTGCTCATGGGTGGGCAAGCAGAAGAAGATCATCGCTCTGCCTTGAAATTGAAGTACTATTGCTTTTGCAACATCCGTCCCAGCAAGCGTGGGATTACTTATTGGTGTACATTTAATTTAGTCACACCTCAATAAGTCACACAGCCCGAGGGAAGAGGGTTAGGGTTTGTTGAATGGATGGGAGGGGGTTAGGGGAAAGGTTTGACAGTGAAAAGCAGTACGCAAGGACAAACAACAAACAACAATATTTGTAGAATACCATACCTAATCCATATCAATATGTTAAGGGAGAAAAAGGAAATGCATGCATGATGATGATTGATACGGAGACCCGGATTACATACACTTCTTGTTCAGTTGTTCGGGGCTTAATACTTTTACAGATAGCAAATACAATTTTTAAATATTGGTAGGGATGAATCATAAACAGAGAGCAAACCTAATGATAATAACAACAAGAAGAACACACTGTTGTAAAGATTGTAAACAAAAAAATTAATCAAATTATTTAAAAGAAGATGAAAGTTGATACTGTTAATGTGTTATCCTGGTCAAACATGTGGACTGGATTTGCATCTCGGCATTCCTCTTGGTCCTCTCGTCCATCAATCTTGGGTGTCGCCACTCGCCAGTCGCCACTGCCCGCCTGGAAAAAAAATTATATTTATTGGTAAGGTAAGTATGCATTGTAATGTTTTCCCAAGTATAGGGCCAGGCCCGGCCTGTAATTGTAGATGGAAAAACAAAAGGGCCATTTAGAAACAAAGTGGAAACAAATGCACAAGTTATGGTGTAGTGCAACAAGAACACTTTCCGAGGAGGCATGTATGCATCATCTCTACTCTAGTCTGTTTCCAGCATTGACCTTCAACAACAACAGGACAGAGCAGGCCCACGGTGATGGCACGTTGCTTAGCACATCCTTCATTTAGAGTACTTTTTTTTTAAAGAGTTGGACAAAGCACATATCCATTCCAAACATAGCATTTTACAATTTAAGTTAGTAAATCAATGCACCGCAGTCATCCCACCCCTACACTTGACTCCACCTCTACACAGAAATTTGGGTCTGCTGTGGTTGTTGACGTGTTTACCTTTAGGCTTTTTTTATGCCACTCATGAAACGTCCTCTGACTTGTTATTATTCCATCAATCATCTCCGATACTTGTACTGACGGACTGTGAAGATCGGCCTGCAGTAGAAGTAACATTTTGGTATTACACAACAAGAGTAGAAATAGTATTGACTTGAGTCACTCTTTAGTGTGTACATAAGACTACTAGTATACTTGACTTCACTTCGTGCACAACAAACAAACAACAAAAACACAAACACCAATCGCTCAGAGTCAGGTGTCCAATGCATGCCATTCATTTTCATTATCTGATCCTTCTCATCTTAAGTTAACTGGCTGTCTTTTTTGCCATCATTATCATGGACGGTGCTGTTGTCATACTCAGTGTGCAGATTGAGTCCCCTTCCTGTATTCAATCAAAAGAAATGTATCAAACTGCAGTAGAAGTACAAATTTCTTATTTGCAAGAAGGGGAAAATTGCCTTGAGTTACGTTTAGTGTGTATTGTAGAAAGATGATCACGCACAATGACATAACTTCATGCACAACAAACAACAACAAAATCACTCAGTTTGCGACTCTGCGTCCAATGCATGGCATCAATCATTACCTGTTCCATTAATGGGCAGTCTCTCTCAGCTCTGAAAGGAGGAAAGCTATAGTAGTCATCATGTTCCACTTCTTTTGGCGGGACTAGGAAAGTTTTTATTTTTTCTTCTATTTTCCATCATCCAGTCATCATGAGGGCAATGGATTTAGGTGGGAGATTCAGTATGATGGAGCGGAGGAGCTGGATTCGGAGGACTGTACTGTCAAATGCAGACACCTGAAACTTGTATATTGAAATAAGAAGAGTGGAAGACGGTGGTAATGGATTTGTTGTGATTCAAAGTTTGTAACTGGAATGACAGTCACACAAATAAAGGGAAAAAAGGGAGGAAGACAGTAAGTGCAAGCTTAATTGTCAGGGAAGTGTAGCTCGTCCTCAAACTCTGGGGGTTCAGCCAGTAGTAGGTAATCATGATGTGACACACTACTTCTGTCACCTGAGCCTCTGTCCTCATCTTCCTCGCTTGCTTCATGTATTGTGTAATTCGGTGGTATGAAGTGCTGATTCATTTTGATCATTGTTAACCTCTCTCGTTCGGAAGAGACACTTGTGACAGGGCAAGCCAGATAGCTTATCACCAGCCTGGTGAGCAGTGGCCATTCAGCCCTTTTCCTATACCAATACTGCAGGGGGTTTTGATCAATGTACACCTATTATTGCCTAACTGTAAATACCAATCGTGTAACGATTCTACTGGGCCTAATGATCCAGTTATTGTTGCTGTTGTCGATAGTGATGGTGAGTGTTGTTAGCCAAACGCACTGCCCTCGCCTCCGAAGTTGCACTTGATGCCGCATGCCCTGCTGCAGTACTTCTTGTGGGTTGATCTTGCGGGCTTTTAATTAGCAGCCGTTCATTTTCCAACTTACTCGCTGCCTCAGCTATCCAAGTTTTGTAGCGGGCAACATCCATCTCTGAAAAAGGAATGAAAGTCTTCAGTCCCAATTTTGCCTGTGGATCCAGAATTGTGGCAGAAATGTAATGTTCTTTTGACAAAATCTTATTTTGCATCCTTGTATTTTCAGCTAAGCGACAGCCTAAGCTCTCCACAAAGTCATAGGCTTCCTTCTTGTCTTCTACACCTTTGTATGATTCAGACACCTTGTTTAGCTGATGCTCTAGCATTTGCAACAATGGGATAGCTTGACCCATTGTAAAGTCCTCCTTGCTGACTTCACGTGTGAAGACCTCAAAAGGATGAAGCATCTCAGTCAGGCATTTAACTAGGCACCATTGGTACATCTGAAGGGTCATGCCTTTCGCAGTAGCATCCGGTCTTTGCATGACATATTCATTGAGTAGCCTGTACTGCTCAAACAGACGATCAAGCATGTAATACATTTAGTTCCAACATGTTGCCACCTCCTGGATTGACAGGCTTCTTATATTCACATTAAATGATGCTCAGATGCTTCCGAGCTTTAAAAGAATGGCTGAAATGAGTGCATATTCTTCGGCAGATGGTCAGTAAGTTGCTGACTATGGGTTATTTTTTCAGAAAGTCTTGAACTATAATGTTTATGCCGTGCCCCAAACACGGAACCCCGAAATAGGAACCAAGGTCCATGGCCTTAAGTTCATTACTGCCATTATCTGTGGCAACAAAACTAATACTAAGCCTAATCGGGAGCAGCCATTCAAAAACCTTGCTGCAAAACTCTTGCAAAATGTTTACAGCAGTATGAGATTCCTCCATGGCGAACATGGCTACAATTGCATGTTTCCGAGTAGTAGTGTCAACAGCACCTTGTTCAGATATCTTATCTCTAACCCCCACAAAAGAGGCCCAGTGTGCAGTGATGCACATGTAATCTGTAGCTTGGCAACTGGTCCACATGCCTGTGGTCAAGTGGATATTGTGAACAGCAATCTGCTGCGAAGCTTGTCCAACCAATTCCAGCACATCATTATGTAGTGCGGGAACAGCAATTCTTGCGAAATAGGAACGGCTGGGAACTTTCCATTTAGGGCAGATGGCTGACACAAATTCAAGGAAACTCATCCCTTCCAAAAATGAAAAAGGGAGAAGGTTCAGTGCTAACATCATTTTAGCCAGCTTTGCATTATACAACCGTGCCGTTGGGTGGTTGCGTCGGAACGGCCCCTCCAACCTAAGCATGCTCTCAAAGGTAGGCTGGATTACTTTCCTTTGTGGTGCTGTTGTTTTCATTAACGCACTTAGGCTCAACGACGCAGTTTGTCTCATTGCGGTACTCGGAAGCCTTGGTGTCTCAGCCTGACTCTGAGTATGGCTCTTACTGCTGTGCTACTCAGATGTTACTGAGGAGAATGTGGGCGGTACCACTACACTACTGGGGACAGGGCTAGAAATGCCTCCCTCTTCTTCACCTTCCACCGCAATAATATCGTCCCCTGATTCTTCCTGACCAACTTCAATGGGTTGGGTTTTTCTACTTTGTTTTAAGTGAAGTAGGTGAATCTCCCACACGATAGTGTGGTGTAGTATGAGATGACTTGTTTAGCCTCTGGTACCATAGTTTGTACCAAGCTTACCCCGCCGAACACCTTGTCGACATATTGAGCAAATAGCAACGTTCTCCTCCTTGGTGCTAATAGAAAATAAGTCCCAAACTGGGGAAGAGAACCTTTCTGGCACTGCTGCATGTGCCACTTTCAATACCAGATGAACTGGAGGGTGTGCTTGGAATGTTACTCTGTGCAGCTACACTGCGACTTTTACTACCACTAACTACTGAGATGGTTGAGCTGGATGTAGGTCCCTGCCGGGCCTTGGAAAATATGGCAGCTGGAGGTCATGGTGTTGTAACCTGTGTTGGTGGTATTCATGCTACATCCCGCTCAGTAGCAGCCTTTCTGGATAGGGAGAGAATGTCGGTCGAACAAAGCAATACAAAAGGGGATGATGGACGGAACGTCTGAGCAAATCATACACTCACCCCCAGTCAACTGATCTGGGTTTAATCCGTCACCATTCTTTAGCTCACTCAGCCACCCCAGTTCAGACATGGCCATATGCAAATCAGTCTGACCCTGTGCCTAATGGGAACAGTCCAGCCCGAACTGCCAAGCCATGTCTTCCCTGGACCAGAAACAAGCATCCTGAGACAGGTTTCGGATTCATAATCCTCATCAGCCAGGCTATCTTGAATCCAGTGGCCAAGTGAGCAAGGGACTCACGTCTGAGCATACCCTGCCACACTTAGGGCGAACAAAGCGATACAAAAGGGGATGATGGACGGAGCGTCTGAGCAAATCAAACACTCACCCCCAGTCAACTGATCAGCGTTTAATCCATCACCATTCTTTAGCTCACTCAGCCACCCCAGTTCAGACATGGCCATATGCAAATCAGTCTGACCCTGTGCCTCATGGGAACAGTCCAGCCCGAACTGCCAAGCCATGTCTTCCCTGGACCGGAAACAAGCATCCTGGGACCGGTTTCGGATTCATAATCCTCATCAGCCAGGCTATCTTGAATCCAGTGGCCAAGTGAGCAAGGGACTCACGTCTGAGCATACCCTGCCACCAGCCACGGCTCGTGCAGGGCGTTACACCGGGCGGTGGCGTCAGGCAGAGGAGGGGCAGGGTGGGGGGTTGTAAAATGCGGGATATAGACGATGTCAGGTAAGTACCCAAAAAAAAAAACGAATTTCGTTGTGCGCGCTGCATCACATTTGGCGATGCAGCGCGGGTAACGAAATTAGGGTTTTTTTCCCGGTACTTACCTGACATCGTCCATATCCCGCATTTTACAACCCCTCACCCTGCCCCTCCTCTGCCTGACATCACCGCCCCGTGTAACGCCCTGCACTAGCCGTGGCTGCCTGCCACACTTAGGGCGAACAAAGCGATACAAAAGGGGATGATGCCTCATCTGCCAGGCTATCTTGAACCCAGAAGCCAGGTGAGCAAGAGAATGTCGGTCGCCATCCCCTTTGATACGGGAGTGATGTGCGTGATGACTGGCTCGTCTTCATCATCATCATCCCCCTCTTCTACATCTACCTCCATAACTCTAAGTTCTTCTGGAACCTTCCTTTTCGGCAGCATTGTCTTGTGGCGTGCATCACTCTCAGACTGAGCTGGTGGCTGCCACGTGGCATCACCATCATCAGAAGCGGGGCTTGAAGAAGAAGATGATGGACTAAGCCTCCTTTTCCTTGCTGGTGGTCTGGAAGGCAATAGATCTTCTGAAACAGTGGTTTGCTCCACTTTGTCTGCAGGAAGCTCGATTTCCTGAAATGCGGCTGCTGCTGCTGTTCTTGCGACTGCAGCTGCTGTTCGTGCGGCTGCTGCTGCTTTTCGTGCGGCTGCTGCTGTTGTTGTTGCTGCACACTTATCTGCTGAGTTTCCGCCTGAGTTGATTGTGTACTACTTTGCGATAATGACATTTCAACATTGCTTCCCGTTAGTAGACTGGCTACCCCTGCAACATTCAAGGGCTTGGGCCTAGGTTGGTGGGGTTGGACCGCTGGTGCGGAGGAGCTTTGTTCCCGGACAATGCTGCTGCAGGCGTAACTTTTTGGGACCCAAAAAAACATTGGCCGGCACAGCAGTCGTGGTTAATGGCACTTCCTTTTTCTGTTCCTTCTCAACAGCAAATTTCTTGGTAATTAATTGACTTGGTACCTTTCTTTTGGGCCATCTTCTTCAGATGCAAACAAAGAAGATACACAAAGTTCCCTGGAAGGGCTGGGTTGGAAGGGACGTGTGTGTAGTGTAGAAGGGAAATAAACAAGAGGAAAGGGGGAGGGGGGAATTCCCACTTGGGAACTAGAACCCTCACACACCCAGCAAGCTAGGTGTCATGCTTCATCATATGGGTCCTGCTCCTCGTCAGACTGGCGCTGCAATGTCTGATGGGCACCCGCGAAGGGGCTCTTTAGCGGAGATCTTTTGTTCCAGCCATATGGTGCATGCGTGTGAGAGGGTAGGTAGATGTGTAGTTGTGGATAAGTGGTGGTTAATTAAAAAAGGTGGGTTAGTCCACAAAGAACTTTATTGATGTGGTTAACTCCCTTGGTTAAAAATGGTGGGAGGGGAGATAGACACCACGAATGTATGCGGCGACGCTATCTACAACCCTCAGTTTAGGTCAGGTCGACATGTTTCTTGCTAATCTAGCAATTCCTCAGGACCTTAGTATTAGTACTACACAGTGAAGAAAAACCTTTTAGTTATACAACCTTTTGTCTCAAGGTCTGTAGTGAGACAGGCCAACTGGTCCTGTCTGGTGTAATGCAACCTAAGAAGAAAAGAAATATAATAGGAGCATATATCAGTATAGCCCTCCTATGTAACCTAGGTGCATACTTCTACATATCACTTTATACACACACTCCAAGAAACATTAAAACGCTCAGGAGGAGCCTATTCGAATGAAGAAGGACAAGGGACGCTTACCCTAAACCAATCCCTAGGATGCCTCGCAGTCTGCTCTGTGGGAACTGCACAGAAGAGTCAGGGACCTAAGAGAAGAGGGGGAAGGAGAGGACAATTTGTATGTTCAGATGTGAAGCGGTAACAGGTCTTGGTAACCACCACTATCATCCGGCATAGTACAGCCCATAACACTACTGGTGTCCACTGTTCAACCTGTAGACCACCAGCTGTGGCAAAAAATATGTGGCCGCCCGAGTGAATTCGTGAGGGGCAGCCGTTACTATGCTGGTAGCGACTGACAGGACAGAGCATGAGACACCGTCAAGACCCTCGTGTCCCACACCGTCAGCAAAGGCCACAAATATCCAGAGAGAAACCTTTCAAATCCTGAAAGAGCTAAGTGTGAAGGAGGAAAAGAACGACATCTTAATCAACTGTGATACCTTTCAAGGATACTTCCTCGAAAAAGTTGCGATTATCTTGTCCGATATTAAGAAGGATAATCCAGTCTCACACATTGAACAACCGCCCCCTTTAAATTCCCCAAACCTTATCTTTACCAGCTTCCCTGAAATTGACTCTACCATCCTGAGACAACTTGTAACATCCATCAAGTCAGGCTCACCTGCTGACCCGTGCCCACCCGATATCCTCCGACTAGCAATCCCGATCCTAGAGGATCAGATCCTACACCTCCTAAACACCTCACTAGCTACTGGCGCATTACCTACCTCCTTTAAAGAGGCACGCGTCAGACCCCTATTAAAAAAGCCCGGGGCAGATCCATCCAGCTTGAAGAATTACAGACCTATCTCTCAGTTGCCATTTCTATCAAAAGTGCTGGAACAGCACGTGCTAAAATCTTTGTCATCCCTCCTGGAATCTCACCACCTTCTCCAGGAGCGGCAGGCTGGCTTTCGTGCCCACCATAGCACAGAATTGGTAATGCTGTCTGTACTGGATGAGCTCAGATGCATGGCTGACAGTAAAAAGCCAAGCGCCCTGATATTATTAGATCTTTCAGCGGCGTTTGATACTGTCAGCCATGCATTGCTTCTGGGCAGACTGGCTCGGCTCGGGATTGGAGAGCGAGCCCTCGAATGGCTAACAGCCTTTTTATCTGGGAGGACGCAGAGAATCCAGGTAGCAGATCAGGTCTCCGGTGAGGGTGTTTTATCTTGCGGAGTCCCGCAGGGCTCTGCGCTCTCTCCACTCTTATTTAATTTGTACCTACAGCCACTGATAGAGTCCCTGGCAAATATGAACTGTAAAGTTTTTAACTATGCCGACGATACTCAGCTGCTGCTGAGTATCGACAATACATCATCGGCTCAGTCCACGGCCCAAGACATATTACGATTTACAGTGAACTGGATGTCGTCCAATTTACTGAAAATCAACCCAGACAAAACAGAGGTTCTCGTAGTTTCAACCTCGACCTCCCCCTGGAACGATCTGTTTTGGCCACAAGAACTCGGACCTACTCCAAGACCATGTCCTAGCGTTAAGAGCCTCGGCATGAAGATTGATCAGGATCTCTCGATGGCTAACCAAGTGTCTGCTGTAGTAGGTTCTTGTACCAACCTAATCAGGAAACTGCGGAAGCTCGTTCCCCTACTCTCATGGAATTTGCTGCGAACCATTGTCTCAGCCACAATAGTGTCGAGAATCGATTATGGCAATGCGCTATATCTTGGCCTCCCAAAAAATCTATCCAACCGTCTTCAGGTTACTCTGAATGACGCAGCACGCCTGATATTTGGTGTGCCAAGGCGGACTCATGCTTCCCCCTTTCTCTACAGGCTTCATTGGTTGCCTGTGGTGCAAAGAGCTGAGTTTAAGAGCATGTGCATCTGTCACAAAGCAATCCATGGACAGGCGCCAGCCTATATAAAAGAGAGACTTGAATTATACAAACCCAAGCGCGCCCTACGTTCCTCCGGTTCTTTCCTGCTGTCTTGTCCGCGCTTCAAGCTGGCAACTAAAGGAGGCAGATCTTTTTCAGTTCAGGCTCCGATCATTTGGAATAAGTTACCGGAGGTGCTCCGTAGAGAGCCCAACCTTCTCCACTTCAGGAAGTCTTTGAAGACTCTACTCTTCAAAGACGCATTTACTTCCTAGTATCTGGTAACTTAGAATCTCTCTATAGTCATCTTGCTTCTTGTTGCTGCACTTGGTTGGGAGCGCTTTGAGACCTGTCGGTGAGTTGGCGCGATATAAAACCCAGTACAAAATACAAATACAAAATAAGTACATGGACCTGAGTAAAGACCGTAGCCATGTATGTTCGCCAGCGTATAACTACCCAGCTAGCAATGTTTGCTGAGGCCTCCGGATCCTGTTATTGCCGTAAATGCCCCAGGTGAAGTGGTAACAGGGAATACAGGAGACCCCATCGTATCGAGGCATGGCTAGCCTCGACTGATGTCGTGGTGCGGAACCCATAGTGGGCCGACGCAGATCTGTTAACACTTACCCATGCGGTGTGCGGTCTCGCCTGCAAACCTACCCCCACGCGTTATCCGGGAGGGATCAGGAGCGACTGGTGAGGAAGTTACAGGAAGCGGGGTGTTCTTGTACCCAGTGCTGCAGGAAAAAAAAATATCTTCTTCCGATGTCAGGCAGGACACAGGTTCACGAGTTGCGGAGATGTCTGTGGTCACACGTGGACGTGATGTGGTGAGCAGCAGGACTTCTGTTTGGCAGTACAACAGGTACTTTTTGTTCACCTAAAAGCAAATAAGCCAGGAGAAGAACATCAGTGAAATGTTGCATTTGTTGTTGTGGTTCAGTTACTCACTGTACTAGTGCAAACTAAAGATATAGTGTAGCCATTTCTGAGACTTTGGCAACAAGGGCTATGTTATACTACTGTGTACACACACTACACTCTCAGGAAGGATAGGAAAGAGAATAAGAACCACCAAAATGGATAGACAAATTGAATAGACTGCAAGCGGCATATCCATTTTGCCAGAGGCAAAATGGATTTGCCGCTTGCAGTCTATTCAATTTGGACATAAAACGGACAGTGAAATGCATTCTTTTCTGTTGGATTCCTGTGTAAAAGCATTTGTATTTTCTGTTCCTAAACACGATGCATGTTGTTTGATAAAAGTATATTTCTTTAGACAAGGAAAAGGGAGCGCCCCGGATGGGACTCCCTCAATCTGGGTAACGCAAATATATGTTTAACAACAGTAGATTGTCAGCAATTTTTGTGGGCACTATGTTATAAACCTGTTTTTTTTTCTAATTGATGTTGAGCACTCAGTTGTGCATTTAACAAATGATTGACAATCATATTTATGTCCATTTCACTTAGAGGGGTGTTGAGCTGAGATTCTGATGCTTATCTATTCTATGGATGATTATATCTCAAAACTATACAGGTCTCTGGCCCCAGAATGCAGTCCATCTTATTCTACTCTACTACATTATTCCATTTTCTTACTGTTTTATGTGACATATATCGTATTATTTCTTGTTTTTTGTATATTTCATTTTTTGTGCTTTTTTGTTTACAGTTAATGTCTACTTGGGGTTTTTTCTATGGCACTCTTCTTTATGACGTTATATGGTCTTATGGATTCTGGGATAATCTTTTAGCTGCCAGATCATCGATGACTGAGTGCCCCCTTGTGCTTATATGGGGGGGAGTAGAGATTGTAGAGATAGAGGCTGCAGTTGGCAAGAAGTGTTGCCGATCGCAATATATCCATTTGAGGATTTTCAGGTAAATAGATAATGTCCTCTTTACATCATAAACTAGGCATAGTGGAAATGGCTCTCTATCTGTGCAGGAACGTTTCGTTGGACTACTTTCTTTTCCAATATGGCACCTGTGTTGTTCTTTGTCCGATAAACAAATGTGAGGCATCTCTGTAAAGAGGTAATGGGCACAATGTAACTGTCATAGATGTCATATATAGACATCTTGGTAATATGGGGCTGCTGACTGATTATTGACTTGAATTTGTTTAACAACTTTACGTCATATATAGATGACACAAGTGTTTTTGGGCTGAGCACTAAATATCCAGCCTTATTGATTTATAAACCGGGTTTATAATTTTTAAACATATTGTAAATTAAATATACATGTCCAGGGATCGTTGAAACAATATATGTAGGGTATTCACATAATTATATTATATTCAAAGATGGCGCTTACTACGGCACCTTGCATCTTCTCTCCTTCTTGTAAGCGTCCGTTTTTGGGGGCGTGTTTGTGATGGTATGACGCGAGACGTATGTGCCTATTTCCATTAGCAGAGCTTAAAAAACAGCCGGGAAATCCTTTTTGTAAACTCCAGGATTGCGAACGTCGAATTCTGACGCTGTGACTCTGCGCATCAAACCGGTAAGTGAACTGACAGTTTGTTAAGTAATGGGGGCACTGGCCATGTAACTTTTTACCTGCGGGCTTCGGTTAGGGTAATTCAAGCACTTTCAAAACTACTGGAAGGGGGGCACCGATTCTGTGTATGCACATTGTTTTTTCTGTTATGAAGGATAAGCGACAGAAAGCTGAGGGGTTTACTTCTTATTAAGAACCATGTATTTTTCTTGCCTGGGTTTCCTGTGATATGTATACTCAATGTGGGGTTGGCATGTTGTTAACATGCGCCGGCCGAGGGAACGTGTACCCGTCCTTTTACTTAGCAATACCGCGTCTCTATTACTATTCTCTGATAGAATCTACTCATTGTCCAGGGCTTAATACATAACCGTTTGCAAGAAAGTTTTGAAATTACAACATTAACTGATGTACAATGCATCCCCTTATATGCTTAATGGTATTGTTGGTACTCTCGTAATTTGACAATCGCAGTTGTGCCATGCCCGACCTTCTAGTTCTACCAAGTGGTAAAGGGTGAATTTCAGTGGACAGGGAGTTCGGAGTATACTATAGCTATTATGGTATGGATATGAAGCAGGGTTTTTTTGTCACATATCAAGCCCTCTTTGATACACATGATATACCATTGGGTTACTGTCTTTATAGATTGCATGTCTCTGCGATTTAACATGATCTTCTATGGTTTCTGACTTCAGGACCGACAGTACGGACCTTTATGTAAGTATGTGGATTAAATATACTACATACCTTTGCCTGCTAACCACGTGATAACCTTTATCAAAAGGGATTTCTGTTGTTTTAAATGTTTGATCTACCTTCTCCCAAAAGAAGGAGTTAACATGTCACTTTCTTCTTTAGATTAACAAACCCACAGTGGTCTGTCTTCATCTCTATATTGTTTCTTTCGTGATTGAAGAGATGGTGTATACAATCTGGGTTACTAGATCTGACATATTTTTTTTTAGGTGGTGTGGCCTGTTCTATTTTCTGTGTAGAAGAAACGATATCGCGCTTTAACCATAGCAATTGACCTCTAAGGGCCTGGTAGAATTTGTACTATCCTCTGCCAGACTACGGATTCTTAGGTATTACTTGTTCATACATTTTTTCCTAGTAGATATAGGATTGATTGGTCTAAATTATTTATATATTTATAAGTAATTATTTATCTCTTGTTTCTTTATACTGACAAGCTACATTTTTTGCCATATTATGGCGGACTGATTGTTTTTCAACTGTTCAACGGTTTGACTAAGGCTGATATACTCTCTCAGTTTAACTATGCCTCTGTACAGTTGAAAAGGTGAGTATATGAGCTTCCTGTTGGTTAGCTATGACCTGTTTGTCTATAGTGCTCATAGATACACAGGGTGTGAGCACATTAGGCTGAAATACAGATTATCCATGTATTCCCCTTTTTGGAAAAGTCTCTGTCCAATAATGTTTTGAGTATCTGGACCTATGTGTTGTTCCTTATTTTTCTCCCTGTGTGGACACATGGACCTTTATATTGTTCTTAACTTTCTCTCTCTGTCTTATTCATCGTAGAATTCTCATGATATTGTTTTTTTGAAAAATAAGAAAGAATAAAAGGAAAAATAAAAGAGGATTGGGACTATAACGTCCAAGGCCAGCACTCTGGGTCCATTCTATGAACTTATTCATACATTTTGTTTTTTGGTGAGGGTTTTATATTCTATATTCTATATTGTCATTGTTGTATTCAAAATATCATTCCGTTTTAGGTTTAAGGAGCCCTGTCTTTTCCCCCAGGCCTCTTTTGACTGTTGTTTTTTGTATGTACATCTTTCTAAGTCTCTTCCCTTTCTCTTTTCTCTTTGTTGGCTCTTTTGATTAATTCATATGTAATGTTATGCACTGTTGGGCACTGAGAGGAGATAGTGATAGTATTAACCATATGATGAGCAGGGGGATCCTTTTCTTGGCCAACCCTTGTCTTTGTCTATATGGGGTTGCCTTTATGAACATAGGTTGGATGTAAATATATCATGTTTTAGTGCCATGTCTTTTTTTTTTCTTTTCTTCTGTCAATAGGATTAAGTATATATGGGTGTACTTTTATATGGTGTTTTTTTATATCTAATTGTGTGTTTGTCCAAATGTAAATATATATATGTATATATATGTGGGTTTTTACACGTTGTTTTATCTTGCAGCCCTGAGGAAGTTCATTTCACAGGAACGAAACGCGTTGTTTCTTAGCTATATTTTCTGCCATATTATGGCAGACTGTTTTTCAACGGTACGACGGTTTGACCAAGGCTGATATACTCTCCCAGTTTAACTATGTCTCTGTACAGTTGAAAAGAATTCCCATGATATGTTTTTTTTTGCAAAATGAGAAGGAATAAAAGGAAAAATAAAAGAGGATTGGGACTACAACGTCCAAGGCCAGCACTCTGGGTCAATTCTACGAACTTATTCATACATTTTGATTTTTGTCCATGCCCTAAATGATGTCTAAATTCAACAGACCACACATAAACACTTGATTATTAAAGCTGTGGCAACCTGCTCTGAGCCTACTGGATGAAAGCAGGCCTGTTGGCAGACAAGGCCAGAGAAGCTTGCGGGCCTATGCGTCAAAATGGCAACCAGCCACATGGCCAGGCCCAACAACATCAGAAAGCCCACCCCAAAAAACACACTTCCCAACTCAATCCAATGCCATCCATGCCCTAAATGATGTCTAAATTCAACAGACCACACAGAAACACTTGATTAATACAACTGTGGCTACCTGCTCTGAGCCTACTGGGTGAAAGCAGGCCTCTTGGCAGACAATGCCAGAGAAGCTTGCAGGCCTAGGTTTCATAATGGCCACCAGCCACATGGCAAAGCCCAACAACATCAGAAAGCCCACCCCAAAAAAACACACTTTCCAACTCAATCCAATGCCATCCATGCCCTAAATGATGTCTAAATTCAATAGACCACAAAGAAACACTTGATTAATAAAGCTGTGACTACCTGCTCCGAGCCTACTGGATGAAAGCAGGCCTGTTGGCAGACAAGGCCATAGAAGCTTGCAGGCCTATACTTCAAAATGGCCAACAGCCACATGGCCAGGCCCAAAAACATCAGAAAGCCCACCCCAAAAAACACACTTCCCAACTCAATCCAATCCCATCCATGCCCTAAATGATGTCTAAATTCAACAGACTATACAGAAACACTTGATTAATAAAGCTGTGGCTACCTGCTCTGAGCCTACTGTATGAAAGCAGGCCTCTTGCAGACAAGGCCTGACGAGCTTGCAGGCGTACGCTTCAAAATGGCCACCAGCCACATGGCCAGGCCCAACAACATCAGAAAGCCCACCCCAAAAAAACACACTTCCCAACTCAATCCAATGCCATCCATGCCCTAAATGATGTCTAAATTCAACAGACCACACAGAAACACATGATTAATAAAGCTGTGGCTACCTGCTCTGAGCCTACTGGATGAAAGCAGGCCTCTTGGCAGACAAGGCCAGACAAGCTTGTAGGCCTAGGCTTCTAAATGGCCATCAGCCACAAGCCCGGGCCCAACAACAGAAAGCCCACCACAAAAAACACATTTCCCAACTCAATCCAATGCCACCCAGGCCCTAAATGATGCTTGAAAATGAAATACATTCAAAAAACACCAAAGGAACAGTTGCTTCATCATGCACAAACCCATGAGGCCATGACTAGCTCGGGCCTACTACTGACTACTAGTCTACTTCCCACAACATTTTTAAAAAAAAGTAATGATAGTAACCAAACTTAAATTGTAGTTGCAACAGCTGCAATGCCCCAATCAAATAGACACAACAACCATTTATTTGTAAAATATCTAATTCAAAAATCCTCAAAGCCACTTGCAATGATGCAGCAGACAAAAAGAGTGATCTTTCCAGCTCAAAATCCAAAGGCAGAATGAGCAGGGGATGGACAAAGCACTGGGAGGAACCTGCTGGACAGGAACAGGAAGTTGGAGATTCTGTGGCACTTTCTCTCTCTCCCCACCTTTTTAGAAAAGGACTCCTTGCACAAAAAAAGGACAGCCAAATGGCAATCTGAGGAGTTTTTTTCATCCAAATCATCATTTGGAGAAGGTTTCATGCGGCTAGAGCTGATATTATTCTCCAAATCGAAAATTTTAAATGTTTGAGTTCTCGATGTGATCGCGTTCTCTCGCTCCCTGTCTCGTTGGATATGACATGTTCGGGGTCTCTCGCTCCTTGTCGTGTTTGATATGACATGCTTGCGTCCTCACGCTCTCGCTCGCGGTGGAGAATGACGTGTTCGAGATCTCAGACTCTCGCTGTGCATGATCGGGAGACAAATGACGTGATCGCGAGACGAATGACGTGATCGTGGGCGCAAACTCTCGCAAGATAGCTAAAATGGTTACCAACGATCCAACATCTCGTGGAGAACGTGACCGGATTGGGGAAACTTGTCGGCGAACGCGGGGATTCAGGTAAGGCGATCGCGCACGCGAGAACGTATTTTTACAGCGCGAGCAAGAAAAAAATTCCGGGACGATGCGGATTGCGGAAATTGTGACATTTTCGCGCTCTCCGCAGAACGTGAAAATTTCAAATTATCGCAATTTCTGCGAGCGGAACGGATTTTGACGCCCAGGCCTAGTTATCATGCCAGGTTTTTTCTTCTAATTACAAAAAGGGGGTGGTGATGGACAGAGTATCTGAGTTAATCAGAACACTCCTACCCAGTCAACAGATCAGGGCTTGATCCATCACCGTTTTTTAGCTCACTGCACCATCCCAGTTCAGAACCTGGCTATATGCAAATTAGTCCGTCCCTGGCCCAGTGCATCATGGGAACAGGGCAGACCAAACTACCAAGCCAATTCTTCACTGGAAAGGAAACAAGCTTCCGGGGACCGGTTTCTGGCATTACAGCCGTCTTCGGCCCGGCTTGCTTGAATCCTGATGGTGCAATGAGCAAGGGACTCATGTCTGAGCATACCCTTCCACACTCATGGTGGCCAAAATAATTACAAAAAGGGGGTGGTGATGGACAGAGCATCTGAGTTAATCCGAACACTCCTACCCAGTCAACAGATCAGGGCTGGACCAGGGTCAGACTAATTTGCATGTAGCCAGGTTCTGAACTGGGATGGTGCAGTGAGCTGAAAAACGGTGATGGATCAAGCCCTGATCTTTTAACTGGGTAGGAGTGTTCTGCTTAATTCAGATACTCTGTCCACCACCACCCCCTTTTGAATCGTTTTGGCCACTACAAGTGTGGAAGGGTATACTCAGATGTGAGTCCCTTGCTCACTGCACCATCAGGATTCAAGCAAGCCGGGCCGAAGACGGCTGTAATGCCAGAAACCGGTCCCCGGAAGCTTGTTTCCTTTCCAGTAAAGAATTGGCTTGGTAGTTTGGTCTGCCCTGTTCCCATGATGCACTGGGCCAGGGTCAGACTAATTTGCATGTAGCCAGGTTCTGAACTGGGATGGTGCAGTGAGCTAAAAAACGGTGATGGATCAAGCCCTGATCTTTTGACTGGGTAGGAGTGTTCTGCTTAATTCAGATACTCTGTCCATCACCACCCCCTTTTGAATCGTTTTGGCCACCACAAGTGTGGAAGGGTATGCTCAGATGTGAGTCCCTTGCTCACTGCACCATCAGGATTCAAGCAAGCCGGGCCGAAGACGGCTGTAATGCCAGAAACCGGTCCCCGGAAGCTTGTTTCCTTTCCAGTAAAGAATTGGCTTGGTAGTTTGGTCTGCCCTGTTCCCATGATGCACTGGGCCAGGGTCAGACTAATTTGCATGTAGCCAGGTTCTAAACTGGGATGGTGCAGTGAGCTAAAAAACGGTGATGGATCAAGCCCTGATCTTTTGACTGGGTAGGAGTGTTCTGCTTAATTCAGATACTCTGTCCATCACCACCCCCTTTTGAATCGTTTTGGCCACCACAAGTGTGGAAGGGTATGCTCAGATGTGAGTCCCTTGCTTACTGCACCATCAGGATTCAAGCAAGCCGGGCCGAAGACGGCTGTAATGCCAGAAACCCGTCCCCGGAAGCTTGTTTCCTTTCCAGTAAAGAATTGGCTTGGTAATTTGGTCTGCTCTGTTCCCATGATGCACTGGGCCAGGGTCAGACTAATTTGCATGTAGCCAGGTTCTGAACTGGGATGGTGCAGTGAGCTAAAAAACGGTGATGGATCAAGCCCTGATCTTTTGACCTGGTAGGAGTGTTCTGCCTAATTCAGATACTCTGTCCATCACCACCCACTTTTGAATCGTTTTGGCCACCACAAGTGTGGAAGGGTATGCTCAGATGTGAGTCCCTTGCTCACTGCACCATCAGGATTCAAGCAACTGCACCATCAGGATTCAAGCAAGCCGGGGGCGAAGACGGCTGTAATGCCAGAAACCGGTCCCCGGAAGCTTGTTTCCTTTCCAGTAAAGAATTGGCTTGGTAGTTTGGTCTGCCCTGTTCCCATGATGCACTGGGCCAGGGTCAGACTAATTTGCATGTAGCCAGGTTCTGAACTGGGATGGTGCAGTGAGCTAAAAAACGGTGATGGATCAAGCCCTGATCTTTTGACTGGGTAGGAGTGTTCTGCTTAATTCAGATACTCTGTCCATCACCACCCCCTTTTGAATCGTTTTGGCCACCACAAGTGTGGAAGGGTATGCTCAGATGTGAGTCCCTTGCTCATTGCACCATCAGGATTCAAGCAAGCCGGGCCGAAGACGGCTGTAATGCCAGAAACCGGTCCCCGGAAGCTTGTTTCCTTTCCAGTAAAGAATTGGCTTGGTAGTTTGGTCTGCCCTGTTCCCATGATGCACTAGGCCAGGGTCAGACTAATTTGCATGTAGCCAGGTTCTGAACTGGGATGGTGCAGTGAGCTAAAAAACGGTGATGGATCAAGCCCTGATCTTTTGACTGGGTAGGAGTGTTCTGCTTAATTCAGATACTCTGTCCATCACCACCCCCCTTTTGAATCGTTTTGGCCACCACAAGTGTGGAAGGGTATGCTCAGATGTGAGTCCCTTGCTCACTGCACCATCAGGATTCAAGCAAGCCGGGCCGAAGACGGCTGTAATGCCAGAAACCGGTCCCCGGAAGCTTGTTTCCTTTCCAGTAAAGAATTGGCTTGGTAGTTTGGTCTGCCCTGTTCCCATGATGCACTGGGCCAGGGTCAGACTAATTTGCATGTAGCCAGGTTCTGAACTGGGATGGTGCAGTGAGCTAAAAAACGGTGATGGATCAAGCCCTGATCTTTTGACTGGGTAGGAGTGTTCTGCTTAATTCAGATAATCTGTCCATCACCACCCCCTTTTAAAAGGTTTTTTCTTCTAGCAGAATTTCTTTTTATATTTACAGCGCCAGAGGTTCTTGTTTGGCTCTTTTCTCCCAACTGATGTTAAAATGTTAGTGTCTTGCCTATGCCTTCAGTATTAATATTCATCTTCCTTCAACAGCTACAAGAAGGACTCACCATTTGTGTGGGCTGTTCCTCTATTTGTGACCCTCATAAAAGATATACTTGAAATGATTCACATATGCTATTCTGTGCAGAGTGACACAGGACGAATGGGAGGGGTCACCCTGTTGTTGGGCAATCAAGAAGGGGGCTTTGTAGACTTTCTCAGCATCCAGCACTTGGTACACTTCCTGTGCCAAGAAAACCCTGCCCCATGCTCCAGCTGCTGCTTCAGGATACGTGGCTGTTGTTTAGATAACAGACAACTTCTTGGGTTACATCAGCTCCACACCAGAAGGAAGAAAAGAGCAAAAAACACAAGCACTTTGGCTGAATCATGCTCTGCAACTGTGGCTGTTCCATCAACCCACCTCCCTTTTATAGGAGGGATGTGCACTTCTAGGTCTCTACTGCAGCACATTTATCTATTTCAAAGGAACTAATCTATTCACATAGTGGCGTAGTTATGGGGGGGGGTGCACCTCGGGCAGCACGAGGGTGGAGGCGGTAGCTTCCCCCCGCTAACACCTGCCGTCTCGGGCGGCAACAGCAACCCCTGCTCTTAATGGAGTTTGCCGTGTCAGTGGGCAGCAAACATAGAAAATGCTCACCAGCACCCTCCCCCCCGCTCCTCACTGGCAAACACAGAGACCGCCACGGGCTCCCATAGGGCTAGCAACGCCACTGATTCACATTGTGTCCTTCCTGCCATATCATTCTATTTCCCTTGCCATAATTTTTTCTTTTATTAATGTAATGCAAGTAGTTTTCTCACTCTTGTCTGAACACCTGCCCAACTTTGCCTATTATGATTTCTTATCTGCTCATTTTAGTGGATATCAAAGTAGCATGGTTGGTGCAATAATAAAGAATGCAGAATACCCATGTTCGGGAACAGCCATTACTAAGTGGCAGCATGTTAATTCAAATAGTCTATAAAAATATTAACTGGAATAAGTAAATCATATACTTGATGTAATCTCAGGATTACAAATCTAATTCAACCATGGAAGCTTTTTTTTTTTTTACCATTGAAGAGACATTATTGTTTCATCATTTACCACAGTTCACACAAACAGTTATTATTTTATTCATATTCTGCAACATATTACCTGCAAAAATAATAAAAGTAAGACTTTTAATTTATTTTGCATATTCTCTTCTGTTAGGTGTACAGACATAATATCGAGTTTCTTTTATCGATATACATATGTATCTCGTTTTTAATATCGTGGGGACAGAATATCAATGTCAAGAATATCGTTGACAGAATTTCGAATGGAACATCGAATGTAAGGTAAGAAATATCGAAGTAAATAATATCGAAGTTATTAATTTTGATACAAAAATATCAATGTTAATAATTTTGATGTGGATATTACTATGTATTTTATATGTATGCATTATATGTTATTTTTTAAGTATTGTATTTTCTTAACATATATTTATACATTTTTTAGAAGTTAGTATTTTTTTCAAGTAAATTATGCATTTTAGTAGTGTAGCAGGTTGTGGGTTTATTGGGAAATAGGGTAGGAAGTATTTTAATTATAGTTAAAAAAAAATTAATTAAATTTGGCGTTCTGTAGCGGGTTCATAGGGGAATAGTGTAGGAAGTAATTTAATTGTAATGAAGTCATAATTATTTTTAGTTTATTGGTATTGATAATTAATTGATTATTAAATAAATAATAATTGGTTATTCATTTTAAATAAATGATAATTATGTTAATTGTATTAATTAATTTTTTGGGGGGATGTGGGTTTATAGGGGAATAAGGTGGGAAGTAATGTATTTGTGATTATGAATTATCACTTATTGTTGTAGTTAATATATTTATTGATTATTAATTATTAATTGGTCATTAATTCTTATTAAATTATTAATTGGTAAATATTTTAATTGTTTAAAATTGTATGTTGAGTGAGTTGTGTTTTTATTCGGGAATAGGGTGGTAAGTAATTTAATGTTGGTAAGGTAATTTATATTCTTAATTTATTGGTATTTTTAATTAATTCATCGATAATTAATTATTATCTTAAGTAAAAAATATTTAATTTATAAATATGTTATTTTTAATACCTACGCTATCCAACATTTTCCCAACTGTTGCACTCTGGAGTGGAAATAGTAGTTTTACCCCTACGCTATCCAACGCTTTCCCTACTGTTGCACTCTTTGGAGTGGGAATAGTAATTTTAACAGTTACGCAATCAAATTGTTTCCCTACTGTTGTACTGTCTGGAGGGGGAATAGTGTTTATTACACCTACACTATCCAACGCTTTCCCTACTGTTGCACTTTCTGGAGAGGGAATAGTCATTTTAACCCCTACGCTATCCAACACGTTCCCTACTGTTGCACTCTTTGGAGTGGGAATAGTAATTATTACCCCTACGCTATCCAATGCTTTCCCTACTGTTGACTCTTTGGAGTGGAAATAGTAACTTTAACATTTCCGCAATCCAAGGCTTTCTCTACTGTTGCACTCTCTGGAGTGGGATAGTAATTTTGACCCCTACGCTATCCAACGCTTTCCCTACTGTTGCCCTCTTTGGAGTGGGAATAGTAATTGTAATCCTTATGCTATCCAATGCTTTCCCTACTGTTGCACTCTCTGGAGTGGGAATAGTAATTTTTACCCCTATGCTATCCAACGCTTTCCCTACAGTTGCACTCTCAGAAATGGGAATAGTAATTTTAACTCCTGCGCTATCCAATGCGTATCCTACTGTTGCACTCACTGGAGTGGGAATATATTTCTAACTCCTATGCCATCCATCGTTTTCTCTACTGTTGCTCTCACTGGAGTGGGAATAGTCATTTTTATCCCTATGCTATCCAATGTTTTACCTAATGTTGCACTCACTGGAGTGGGAATAGTAATGTTTACCCCTTTGCTATCCAACGCTTTCCCTAGTGTTGCTAATTTATGGACTAACTATACACATTATATTTTAAATATATACATTTAATTTATTTTTACAGTATATGTGTTAGTTATTATTTTTAAATACTTTTTAATATTTTTAACTATTTACTTTAATTATATATATTGATTACTGTGTTTTTCATTAACTTTTAAACATTTTAAAATAACAATATGTTTTTAAAACAATATTTTTGACATTGATATTTTTTTCTCAATATTTGTGAACTTACAATGTTGTAGATAGAAAATCAATATTCTTGATGTCGATATTCTGGCGTCGATATTTTGCCAACTCGATATTTTGTCGATCGATAGTCAGTGATCCCTTCTGTTAACTTGCAAGAATTTTTGCTGGGCGTCATTTCTTGAATGCTCTTGTTTTACCTAACCTCGTGAAAATGCAGCGTGCTAAAGACAATGCACAGAGCTAGTCCCAGTCAGGTGTTATAAATATCGGAAAGTTTTAAAACATAGGGGGATATTCTCAAGAATGTGTGATAAGTACCGTAAAATTAGCTTAACGCAACTCTTCACATCGCGGTCTATCGCAGGAAAATGACGCAATTTTAACTTAGTATTAACAACACGGCGGAACTATGCGATAGGCCCACAATACCGTGTCAAATGTCCGCGATAAAGTCGAGGCGACGCCACAAAAATACGAAACAAGAACGCAAAAAGAGTAGCAATGAGGCCAATTGTGATACAAAAATCAGCAAAAACCAGCACAGGCCTGCTATTTCCACATGTCAGGTGGTAAAATGCACTATAAAAGCAACAAAAAAACACACCAAAACCAAATCAAACTGCGTAGCACCATGGATGCACCCGGAACGCGTGCAGAGGCCAACGCAAACCCCACAAGCCCCACAGACCACCAGCAAGGAACCTCGGGGTCGGGGAAGGCCAAGGAGAGGAGGAAGAGGAAGATGGGATGCAGTCCACTAGAAAATAAGATCAGCGTCACAAACAGAACTCTACAATCAACTGAAGTAGTGAGTGTCAATTAGACAAACGTGAATGCAGTTGGAGTGTCAAGGAGGGCAATATAGGAGGCCAAGCGTTGCTGGGGTAATGTGAAAAGCCAAACCAAGCATACACTCGCTGCCAACAAGAAGGCATCAATGGCGACAGGAGGTGGGAGTCCTGCCCCACAGGAGGAGTTGGAGGAAATGGAGGCCACAGTCATCAATGTGGAGACGGTGCAAGGAGTTGGGAGTACAGACACAGCAAGATAGGACCTGACAAAACATAAACTAGGTGAGTAACGACCAGGGACTGGGGGAACAGGGAGAGATGGGCACAATGGCACACATGCACAATGATGTGTAGCACACTGCACACCCACAATTACCCAGGAATATGTCCCTTATCCCCGTGGTACACTGCAGCACACACACATAGCAATAACAGCACATCCAATGACAATGTGTTACAAAGTTCAACACCAACAATGCAGAACAGAGGACAAAACTGGGTCCGCTCATGCACACAAACAGGCCAATGGCATCCAACATAGCAGGAAACTGTGAGATGGAAATGTACGTGTACAACCTCACATCCATCATGTAGTACAAAAGTACACTGTGCTGCATCAAATATGCCACACCTCCCAAACAGTCACAATGTACATTGTCATACAGTCTGGATGTAAACAAGAATAATGCACCAACGTACATGTCAACACAAAGTCAACATGCATCTCCCCTTCACATTGCAAAGGGACAAAAATTGTCTTCAGCAGAGCAGACCAGACAACTTATCAGTGATGCTGGACAGGACCACCAAACTTTCGACACCGACACCCGACAACAGCTCATGGACATCTTTGACAACCCACCCCCAGAAGCAGGGCAGCCAAGCAACATAGAGGAGACCCCAGTCCCTGCACAGACCACACAGCAGGAAGCACCCGCAATCACGGCTGGCTCCCAACACTTCACCAAGGCACACATCCCATTCCAATGCCAGGTGTTAGAATGCCAAAAGAAGGTGGCTGAACAGGTACAAGTGGGGTCAGAGCTCATGGAAGCTGAACTAGATCACATTTGTGGGTGTCTAAGTCCCATCAGGGACCACCTACACCCCACCAAGGAGACCTGCACTGGGACAGAGACATGCATTTGCACATTTACTGTACAGAACCACATCCAGCGCCCTGCAATTGGCATTCACACACCCACGCTGGACCTCCGTACGATAGCCCAGTCCTCTCCTCTTACATATTGAGTGAGTGAGGATAAAGCTATGTGTCCAAGGTCTTACCCGCTGTCTGCTGGTACATGTTTGCCTCTGCTGTCCACAGCAAAATGTAATATTGTAGGGCCCAGGGCCCTCATGCATACATTCCCTTCCCTCATGCATACATGCCCTTCCCCTTTATTGCAGGGTCATATCTACAGTGACACCTGTGCTGGATGTGTGGGGTGAGTGTAAGCCAGCCCTCACAGAGTGGTTGGTGCTGGAAACAACTTGAACAGTGAGCACCATTAAAATGGAAACAAAAAACACAAGCATCACAGAGACAACTGCAGAGCATCATGGTGGTAGCCGGAGCAAGTACAGAGGTCACCCAAAATGCAAACAGAAGTGTCAGTGAGTTGCAGTGCATTGAGGTTGGGGCACTAGAGTTGAGCATGCACATGTGATCAAATTGTCTAGGATTGTGTCCCTTCGGGATATTCCTGATGCAGCTGCAGTGAGATGTGTTACACCTGCATCATCTTCCATACCATTGTCCCAGGTCTCCCACACAGCCTGAGGTGACATTGCTGTGTGAGCTGTCCATAGCACTAAACTCAATCAGAAATGTTCCATTAGTTGTGGTGCACTGAGTTAGTGGCACACGAAGAGCAGAGCAGGGGACCATACAGATGATGGCATCCACAACTGGCAGTGGCGTTTGGAGGTGTTCCTGGTGGTGGTGGCATGGGCCTCCTGTAGTGATGCGACGTCCGGGCCGGTCAGGACTCAATTTGATGTGTAAGCCCTGGTGGACCGCAGTTGAGGCCAGAGGCAGCGGACAGCACAGGGACACGTTCAAATGGTGTTCATGACCCAAGGCCATCGTCTCAGAAGCCATCCAATATCTCAGCAGACATGGTGCCTGACTTGAGCTGCACAAAGTTAATGGCACAGGATGCACTGTGGCCAGCTCAGGCACACTGCCACAGGATGGAGACTTGCGGTGCAGTGGGATAGGGCCACGCAAGGTGAGCGGGTCCTCATCGATGTCCGAGGTGAATGTGGTGGAAGGTTATGGGGGACAGTGGAAGGTGTCCTCCAGGGCACGATGCATAAGGTAGAAGCCGTCTGAAAGTGGCAAATGGAGTAGTGGAATGCTACTGCCTAGTTTTTGCCACCAAGTCAGTATCACTGACTTGATGATGAAGACAACCCCCAGTCCATATACTCAGTCACCACCAAAGTTCAACCAGAAAGTGTTAATGGATGTCGGGGAACAGACTTAGTGACACCAGAGCTGAAAGGGGATGCAGTCTGCAATGAGGCCTGTTCAATGATATCAAATCTGCCATAAATTAATTAAGACTGAGTTCTGAAAGAGTCACCTACTTGAGCGCAGTGATTGCCAAAGGCTGCGGTTAGCAGGGGCCCACAAGCACGTCTTGTCAGCTTACGATTCACAGTGTTAGTGACACCAAGGCAGTTGTTAGTAGTGCTCAATCACCTCCGTAACGATGATCCTTTTTTCCTCCTGACTGAAAAGCGTCTTCCTCTTACACCTCTCCTTGCGTGCAGTGATATGAACTCTGCCATGATGAAATCAAGACTCAGTCAAAATGTATGACCTACTAGAGCGCAGTGTGGGCCGAGGGCAGTAGTCTTGCGAGGGCCAAGAGACACTTGTGGTTCGAATGCTATGCACTGACTTGGTGGCACCACATCGAAGGGAGTATAGTGAAATAAAATCAGCCATAAATATGTACTCTGCCATTGTGTAATCAAGACTCAGTTCCAAATATGTGACCTACTTGTCCGCTGTGTATGCCGGTGGAGTACGTCAATGAGAAAGAAGGTCTTAGGCCTTGCCCGAGGAGGCTGTGATTGTCAGTGTCCTATTAAACCAGTACAATACACAACACAAAAAGGGGGGCTCAGGCAAAGGTCTTAGTTTGTTAAACAAATCACAGAGTACACCTTTACATTTTTCAAATACAACATTTTTCCATATTAGCTGTTTCAAAGTGTCGACGGCGTTTCGATCCATGTGGTTAATCGGTTGATCATCATCAGGACTATGAATGAATGCCTGAATCAATAGTGCCTTACAAAACCTGGGTTTATACAAGTTAAGGGAGGAAAGGAGAGTGGAGGAAAATCACATTGGACAGACCACTCAAAAAACCTCCATCAGAATTTCGCAACACAGGAGCAGGATAAGATGTAAGACTCCCAATGCTCCCCTTGTGGAACACTTTACTGAAACTGGACACTCGGAAGACGATATCCACTGGATTGTCATTTCTGCGGTTAAACTGCCACCCTGAGGTGGCAACACTTCAAAATTGCTTAATAAATAGGAACTCAAATGGATTTTGAAAACCAACAGTCTCACTCTCAACACAGGACTGAACCACCTAGAGGACTGGACTGCACTCATCTAGATTGCCCGGTTAACCTCCCATTGTTTCTGTCACTTACTTCTTATGCCTGAATTTTCATACAACTTTCACCATTACTGTGATGTGTAACATGGAGATAACTCTTTGGCACTACAACAGTCTCTTCACATTAATGTAACTCTATGTATTGACTGTGAATGGTTAACCCGCTCCCTCATTATGTATTGAGCCTATTTTTAATATTGTAACATCGTGTCTGGTTGTAATTTGCATACTGACCAACAGCGCTGTAAATCCAAAACGTTATAAATTACAGACGCTTCTTGGCCCCTATTCACCTCTCCAATATGGCCGCTATACTATTCACCTGGCACCCTTTTCAGTTTTTACCACTCCTGATCACATGTCCGCTTGTAGCCAATAAGTGCCTCACTAGTCACACATAAATTATCACATCCTGTTATCCTGCCTCACCCCCGCACCGCCGGAACCAGAAGCCCTGATCTACGGCTACTCCAATACTAAATACGGTAAAAAGGCTTAACCTGTGCTGCCCCATCAGTTCTGCATTGTGCACACTGAACGATTACTCACTAGCATCCTCTCCCCTATTACAAGCCATTAAGCTGACAGAGCACACGCCAGTGGCTCTTCGATACCCTATGTCTCAATAGGACGTCAAACTGGTGAGTTCTCTCACCACCACTCTCTTTTTTATGTCCACGTCTTTTCACATCCTATCTCGGATAACAGACTATTTACACTACCCTTCTGTCCCACAGATTAATCTACGAGCACACTGTTGACCCTTTTCTGGTCTTGTAATAACGAGCTACCGGTAAGCGCCTGCTTAACTTCATAGTACACGCTTCCAGTGATTATTCTCACTCCGATTTGAGCGACAGCGGCTTGCATGCCTTCAACTTTCATTGCCATGCTGTAGTGTAGTTCCTATATTCCCAATAGGCTCTGCGCATTGGAATAACATAAACAATAGTTTAGACATAGGACTGAAGGCGACTAGGTCTCTATTGAATATGTTAGACTTAATTACGAATGCCAGCTAGCTCAGAGGTCACTAGAAACTTTCTTGAGTAAACAAGAAGGTGTTAACTTTCCTGAATAGACAAGAAGGGATTAGTTTCTGACAACCGCATAAACATGACAACTTTGCTCCCTCCAGAATAAGGAGTATATCTCCAGAGTCGCGGAAACAATAGATAACTATTTTACTCAGTCAATCGTGCATGCTTAGTTTCACCAGAAGCGCAGAGAAATAGAAAGACGGGTGTTTTCAATAAAAGAGGTTATTTATTGAACAGTCTTCTTTCTCATGCAAGAGAAGTGAGTTGCCACAATTGCAATACTTGTCATAAAGTAAAGTGCGTACAGTAAAAGGAGTATTATGAAATAATACTGCAAAAGCATGGTATGGTTTCTAAGCCATATGGTGTTTAAAATAGATAAAATATATACATAGATAAAATCATGACTAAACATACTCAACTGGTGCTTCTAAGATACGCCTACCCCAGTGTACCTAACCTAAGCCTAGTACGTGGGAAGGAGTAAGTGAGCTGCAGTTTGAGTTAAGATAGTTTTGCCAAGAATCTGAATCAAGAATTCTCTAAGGGTCTAATCAGCTCCGTACCTTGGTTTTAGAATGAAGGAGGTCTTGTATCTCTCTCTCAGGACTCGATCTCCCAGCAGCCGCAATGGTGACAGGGAAACACTGCAGCTGGATTTCTCGGCAGGAGAAAAGACAGCGTCTCTCTCAGTGCGTCAATGGGAGGGTCGGCTTCCTTCGGCACTCGCTACAGCAGGGCGTCAGGAAAGTAGATAGCCGATCTGCTCCAAACCAGCGTGTGTTTTGCTAAGGCAGATGCTGGTATATTTATACCTGGAAGGTACCGAGTTTGACGTAAGGGTGGACATAAGACATCAATAAGAACTCGCAGTTCTTTCAGGACTCCAGGAGTTCTAGGACAAATCATACTGGACTGCATTGCTATGACTTAATATGGATATGATTCTTATGCCTTTATAAGGATATGATTTGATATAACCACATAAGGGCATAAATCGGGAATATTTAAATAGGGTCCTAGATTCGTTTACAACACCCACTCCACGTAAATGTCCATCATTACTAAATACTAAGCAATTTTAAACATAACTATGCATGTTTTTTCCATCCCACCCCAAAATACAAAAATGCATTTGAAATGGTATATACACGAAAATGAGTAGTATACTGTACGTTTTCAAGCAGTGGTATCATTAAGATAAGCATATATTGTACATTGAAATGACAACTGAATGAATCATGAAAATGTACATTTATGAAATGGCTCTTAATACAGAAGAGAAGGTTGAGACCATTTCATCACATATTTATACAAGACTGTACATGTGCTAGAGGCTAAGTCGAAATATTGTCTCTAGAGTTTTCAAAAATAGAAATCTTGTTCTCTAAGAATAGTTCTACTTTAAGCAGAGTATCATGTGCCAAAAAAAGTAAATATTTTGGGAACGGGAAAAGAATTTCGCTTTCAGGGGAAAAAAATAGTTCCAATAGTTTTTTTTTTTAAAGTTCTGTTTATCAAAACTGAAGGTCGAAATTAGAGTTCAGGGAACACTGTGCTCGTGTTTTCAAAAGTTATTCTCGTTGTTAGGAGAGAACATTAACTCGGATAGGCTGGCAAAGAATTCGTCTACAACAGTAGGTGAAAGTTGGACCAGGTCCGAAAAAGTAGAAATAGTGCATATGTGAGAAGCATTGCCGTCATCGGTGTCTAGATCAGCAATGGTCACAGAAGGTTGTACCTGTGTGCCGCTTTCATCTTGTACCTCACCGCCACCTAATCGTAGTGGTAAAGTCTCAACGAATGCCGTCATGAGAATAGGTAGCCGCTGGGGACAACACGTTGCATGAGCCGTTACCGAACCAAGCAAAGTATTGACATCCATAGGTACTGCTGATGGGAGTGTGAGACAGACTTCTAACACGCATTCTTCTCCATAGAGCAGGCATCGTAGAACAGGTAGGATGCGATCTTGCCAGATTGGTCTGAATGAAAGAACCCAGGTAGTATTCAGATCTCTTAGCCAAGCCAAGCCGAGTACTTTAGTTATCCGGTCTCTGTATCTCATCGCTAGGAGCGTTTCTTCCATTGTAGCCTGGGTTTTTTCTGTGGCTGGACTTGCCATATCGGAGCAGAAGGAACAAAAATAAAATTCCTGCTACGAGTCACAAGATGAGAGGTAGGCCGCCGAACACAGACTGCACGAAATTCGGGAAGATGCTCAGGACTGCTTCAAAGGGTGCTAATAGTCCCGAAACAACTGTCTTAAACACATGTGTGATGCCACTGGTCTCAGACATGTTTAAGATTTGACTTAACATTTCTACGAAATGTACGGGGCAATTTGTTGATAATAATGCATGTATCTCTGCTTCTGTCCTTGCAACTTGCAGAACATACGTTTCTTTAGACGAGGTTAAAGGCACAGTTGTTTGTAAAAGAATGGATTTCATTCTGCTTAAAGTATCAATTCAAATAGAAGAGATATTCAGAGAAGGCCATACCGTTGCCTCCTTGTCTGGTTTGCTGTTTGGATACAATACTTGCATACAGCAAGTGACCATGTAAGTTACACTGACGAGATAGGCCCTTCCTGGCACCATGCCACAACAGCTGCGGTCACTTATCATAACGTAACTGCCGTTGGAAAGTTGTCTGAAAAAAGGCTCTATTTGTGTAGCAGGGGTGCCGTGCAGGTGGCAGGAAAGGTTATTTGAAGAACCTTCGCAGGCTCCATGCAAGTTAATTCCTTGACACAGAAGTGTACCGCTCAGTGAATTTTTACAGTTGCTACCACTAAGAAATACCTCTTTTTCCCCCCACTGTAACATCTATGTGCAAAGGTAGATTCCAGGTCGACTTGATGTAGCCTTTACCCAACCTTTCATACAGGCCTGCTGGTATGTGCTTTTGGCAATATTGAAACTGAAAAGTCGTTATTGGAATTGTAATTGTGCCATATATTATCCATTCGATGACAGGTCTTTCAGAGACTGTACATGGCAATTTTTCTAGTTTTTCAATGCTCAGCACCGTATAGTCTGCTCCTTTCTGTGCCAAAGAGATTTGTTTATCAGTAAGGTTAAAGATAGAAAATAATGACGTTGTGTTGATTAGACGCCATGGCACGTAGCCTGAACGGAGACTTTGTAACGTCCAGCATAACTGTACACTAGAACGTAATTGGGACTGGCCATGTTGTAACATTGGATCACAAAAAACAATGATGACGGAGTGCACACCTTCTTTCCATGTTTCAAAAGCGTTCATAATTAATGAAATTTCGCGTGCTGGCCCGTAATCGTGGACTGTCCTGCCACCTAATAATGTAATCACTGGAGCAAGTGGGGGCGGGTTGACACCCCACTCCGGACGCACAGCGTTAAATGCATTACAAAGATGCCAGAAGTCAATCCGGTTTATCAATGTTGTTTATTTCCATTTAATCTTTTCATGTATAATGTTAATCATGGTTTATTCAGTCACTTGTATGACACACTATGTTCACATGAAATCCTTCATGCTTTAGACATGCCTTTGCGAGCCTTATTCTATAGTATGGAATGCTACATAGATTCTCCATGATTAAATCATTTTCATCACCCAATGCATTTTGTGCCTCTCGTGGCATTTCGTCAGGGGTTAAACTACAAATTTAAAACACAATTATTAGGATACATCTTGAAATAGTTTGTGTTCATCATATGTAACAACCTATGCATACTATGTCAACAGAGAATGCTTGAGACTAAAGCTCACCCCATGATCGACGTTTTGCCCGCAGAATTCATAATAATTGATTACATTAGTTAAACTCCCCATATTTCCTTTCGTGCTTATTGTCCAGTAATCCCCAAAATTCCTTTTAAATAATCCCTTCAACAGTGTGAAAGCTACCTTATCTATCCCTCAAATCCCTCATTGGAAAATAAGTTACACAAACCCATACCTCGAGTGTTTTGATGACTGCCTCTTCTCATTTCCAACCACGTACTGAGTGTTCAACCCCCTCCTTCAACTATAAACTATAAACACCTGTGTTGTATTCTCAACTCCTCCTGTTTTTATATGATTTATTGCTTGATGTGATGAACGTTTACAAAGATATTTATGGGTGAGCGGTGAATTCTATAGTTAAGTATCCATGATAAGGGTTTTTTTATATATATTTTTCTATAACGGCAATTGAAGTGCATGACACGAGATTTTATGAGGTGAACACAGTCGGCACCAGTATTTTCACAATAACATTAGTGCATTGTGGGCTTTGTATTTTGATCACCGAAGGGATGGGAACTGATAAAAACAGCAGGAGTTGAGAATACAACACAGGTGTTTATAGTTTATAGTTGAAGGAGGGGGTTGAACACTCATTACTTGGTTGGAAATGAGAAGAGGCCGTCATCAAAACACTCGAGGTATGGATTTGTGTAACTTCTTTTGCAATGAGGGATTTGAGGGATAGATAAGGTAGCTTTCACACTGTTGAAGGGATTATTTTAAAGGTATTTTGGGGATTACTGGACAATAAGCACGAAAGGAAATATGGGGAGTTTAACTAATGTAATCAATTATTATGAATTCTGCGGGCAAAACGTCGATCACGGGGTGATCGACGTTGACATTCTCTGTTGACATAGTATGCATAGGTTGTTAAATATGATGAACACAAACTATTTCAAGATGTAAGCTAATAATTGTGTTTTAAATTTTTAATTTAACCCCTGACGAAGTGCCACGAGAGGCACGAAATGCATTGGGTGATAAAAATGATTTAATCAAGGAGAATCTATGTAGCATTCCATGCTATAGAATAAGGCTCGCAAAGGCATGTCTAAAGCATTAAGGATTTCATGTGAACATAGTGTGTCCTATAAGTGACTGAATAACCCATGATTAACGTTATACATGAAAAGATTAAATGGAAATAAACAACATTAATAAACCGGATTAACTTCTGGCATCGTTGTAATGCATTTAACGCTGTGCGTCCGGAGTGGGGTGCCAACCTGCCCCCACTTGCTCCAGTGATTTCATTATTACGTAGCAGGACAGTCCACGATTCCGGGCCAGCACGCGAAACTTCATTAAATACGAACGCTTTTGAAACACGGAAAGAAGGTGTGCACTCTGTCATCATTGTTTTTTGTGATCCAAAGTTATTCTGTCCACTCGACGAGTAGCACCCATGGAATAAAGAATACAAACTAACCAAAGGATTTTGTCACTTGCGGGACTACTTTTACAGCCTCCATTGAAGGATTAACATGGACTACTTTTTTAGAACAGATAGCGGATTAACATCAGTCAGATTTATGGTTGTATTGGAGTTACGTGATGTTTTATCTTTGTACGAAAAATACAACATAGTCAGTTACAATTTGATGCTTGATGTGATGAACTTTTACAAAGATATTTATGGGTGGGCGGTGAATTCTATAATTAAATATCCATGATAAGGGTTTTCAACACAGGTTTTTTTATATATATATTTTTCAATAACGGCAACTGAAGGGCATGACACGAGATTTTATGAGGTGAACACGGTCGTCACCAGTATTTTCACAATAACATTAGTGCATTGTGGGCTTTGTATTTTGATCACCAAAGGGGTGGGATCTGATAAAAACAGGAGGAGTTGAGAATACAACACAGGTGTTTATAGTTTATAGTTGAAGGAGGGGGTTGAACACTCAGTACGTGGTTGGAAATTAGAAGAGGCAGTCATCAAATCACTCGAGGTATGGGTTTGTGTAACTTATTTAGCAATGAGGGATTTGTGGGATAGATAAGGTAGCTTTCACACTGTTGAAGGGATTATTTTAAAGGTATTTTGGGGATTACTGGACAATAAGCACGAAAGTAAATATGGGGAGTTTAACTAATGTAATCAATTATTATGAATTCTGCGGGCAAACGTCAATCATGGGGTGAGCTTTAGTCTCAAGCATTCTCTGTTGACATAGTATGCATAGGTTGTTAAATATGATGAACACAAACTATTTCAAGATGTAACCTAATAATTGTGTTTTAAATTATTTGTAATCTTACCCCTGACGAAGTGCCACGAGAGGCACAAAATGCATTGGGTGATGAAAATGATTTATTCAAGGAGAATCTATGTAGCATTCCATGCTATAGAATAAGGCTCGCAAAGGCATGTCTAAAGCATTAATGATTTCATGTGAACATAGTGTGTCCTACAAGTGACTAAATAAACCATGATTAACGTTATACATGAAAAGATGAAATGGAAATAAACAACATTGATAAACCGGATTAACTTCTGGCATCTTTGTAATGCATTTAACGCTGTGCGTCCGGAGTGGGGTGCCAACCCGCCCCCACTTGCTCCAGTGATTTCATTATTACGTAGCAGGACAGTCCACGATTCCGGGCCAGCACGCGAAACTTCATTAAATACGAACGCTTTTGAAACACGGAAAGAAGGTGTGCACTCTGTCATCATTGTTTTTTGTGATCCAAAGTTATTCTGTCCACTCGACGAGTAGCACCCATGGAATAAAGAATACAAACTAACCAAAGGATTTTGTCACTTGCGGGACTACTTTTACAGCCTCCATCGAAGGATTAACATGGACTACTTTTTTAGAACAGATAGCGGATTAACATCAGTCAGATTTATGGTTGTATTGGAGTTACGTGATGTTTTATCTTTGTACGAAAAATACAACATAGTCAGTTACAATTTGATGCTTGATGTGATGAACGTTTACAAAGATATTTATGGGTGGGCGGTGAATTCTATAATTAAATATCCATGATAAGGGTTTTCAACACAGGTTTTTTTATATATATATTTTTCAATAACGGCAACTGAAGGGCATGACACGAGATTTTATGAGGTGAACACGGTCGGCACCAGTATTTTCACAATAACATTAGTGCAATGTGGGCTTTGTATTTTGATCACCAAAGGGGTGGGATCTGATAAAAACAGGAGGAGTTGAGAATACAACACAGGTGTTTATAGTTTATAGTTGAAGGAGGGGGTTGAACACTCAGTACGTGGTTGGAAATGAGAAGAGGCAGTCATCAAAACACTCGAGGTATGGGTTTGTGTAACTTATTTAGCAATGAGGGATTTGAGGGATAGATAAGGTAGCTTTCACACTGTTGAAGGGATTATTTTAAAGGTATTTTGGGGATTACTGGACAATAAGCACGAAAGTAAATATGGGGAGTTTAACTAATGTAATCAATTATTATGAATTCTGCGGGCAAAACGTCGATCATGGGGTGAGCTTTAGTCTCAAGCATTCTCTGTTGACATAGTATGCATAGGTTGTTAAATATGATAAACACAAACTATTTCAAGATGTAACCTAATAATTGTGTTTTAAATTATTTGGAATCTAACCCCTGACGAAGTGCCACGAGAGGCACAAAATGCATTGGGTGATGAAAATGATTTATTCAAGGAGAATCTATGTAGCATTCCATGCTATAGAATAAGGCTCGCAAAGGCATGTCTAAAGCATTAAGGATTTCATGTGAACATAGTGTGTCCTACAAGTGACTAAATAAACCATGATTAACGTTATACATGAAAAGATGAAATGGAAATAAACAACATTGATAAACCGGTTTAACTTCTGGCATCTTTGTAATGCATTTAACGCTGTGCGTCCGGAGTGGGGTGCCAACCCGCCCCCACTTGCTCCAGTCATTTCATGTTGTAACATTAGCATATTCTGTTCTATTATATCAATAGCAGATGCTACAATGCTGTCCAGTGAATAAAATCTGTAGGACAGAGTCGTTAACCCATAGTCCACTACAGACAGTGATTTTTCCAAATTAATACGATCAATTTCTCTTATTTTTTCAGCAGTTTTAATTTGCGTTACTTTCCAAGCTTCGTTGTAAGCAGTGTATATACCGGCGTATATGAAACGTTTTTGATGCTGTTTCCTAGGTCCCAATAAGAAATCTCGTAAGTCAGCACCTTCTTTAAGTGAAGTCAAGTGTTGCTTAATTTCAGTATCCATTTGATGCATAGTTTTCCTACACTGTATGTTGTTACCATCCCTGGATGTTGTCTCTGTGAATATCTTGGATCTGGCCTGTTTTGTTTGAACCCCTGTTTTTTGTTCAGGAATCTATCTTGACAGTTATTAGTGTCTGTGGGCCGGATCAACCATTTCCTCCAATCAGGATTAGTTCTGTTTTGGTGTAAAATATGGGATACTTCTATTTCCGCATCTGTAGAGCTATTACTATCAGGTATGGGCTTTGGTATGGACGGTTTGTTTAATTCCTTTATCTTGGCTAGCCAAGACAGGTTGTTTGTTGAATGGTGTCATTCAGGAATATTATCTGTTCTGGGATCATGCAGGCTCTAAATAATGATTTTAAACCTTGTACCTGCCAGTCTTTTGTACCCCAGATGGTTTTTGTCTCAATGTTGTTTTTCCAAAATTCAAAACCAAATGTAGACATTTTCTGATAACATGTTGTAGAATATATCAAGTTAGTATTTGTCAACATGTTTTTCATTCCTGTCTTATTTAGATTTTTAAAATAAAACGTCCCTGGATCAGTTGTATTAAACCCTGAGAAGTATGAGAATTTCTCATAAAATGTTTTCGAGCTGCCTGTTGGCGGTGTCGGACAATGTTCCCATTGATTGTAACTAAAACATTTCTAGGATTAGCAGATTTATGCAAATAGTGATGCCCATAATGATTAAAGCAATACATTTCTTCATAGTTTGATGAACCTTCTAAATAATTATGTTCTGTAAATTTTGCTGACATTTCTAAATCTGACATCATAGTATTAATATTTTCAAAGTCCCAATCATCAGAGAAAGTACTAGGTGTTACAAAGTCACTTAAAGAAACCTTGAACTGATGTGGATATTTCAAGAGTTCAACCGGGCCATAAATGTCGTAATCAGTAGCATCCCATGCTACACCACCAGGTATAGGAATGGCTGTGATTTTCACTGACAATAGTTCTCTTTTTTCAATGTGAGAGGATCTGTGAGGCTTTAAAACCAAGTTGAGGTTCTGACTTGCTGTGTCCATTGTACTGTATTTTCCATCAATACATTTTCCCAAGCTTAAAAACAAAATGACCCATAGTAGGAGGAAAAGTACACCTAACACAATCCATAATTCAATCCATGGTGAATTCAGATATGTTTCTCCAAGTTGATGAAAGAGTTCACTTGTTTTTTCTTTGAAAGTTTTATTTGCTGGCTTTTCTTCATGTTCACTTGGATCTTCAGAAAAGTCATCGAAATTGATGAAGTAGCCAGATACAGTTCTGTCAATTGTTGGAATTGCTTCCGGATTTTCAGTAATCTTTGGATTTGTATAGTCAAAGGCTACATCATTGTAGATTGGTGTTTCTTGACGAACTGTTGCAATTTGGATTTCAAGAGACACAAGTTCCATGGCTTTGTTGCATAGTCCTTTTTTATTCACTGCAGGTTTATCAAATGTGATTAGTCTCTCAGTTTGAACCTCTTGAATTGTAGCAAGGTTTGGTCTTCTGCTACTTCTTCGGAGTCCACTGGGCCTACTACTTATTATTGGCCACATGATTGTGGTTTTACCAGGTCGATTGATACAACTCTGTTCTCCTTTTTACCACCAAGTGGCGGTAGTACTACTGATCTTGTTTCGCTGATAGCTAAGACAGGTACTGCTTTTCTGTAAGAAGGCCCAAATTCCTTCTTCACCGCGACCTTTTCTCTGACCAGATTCCCAATCTTTGGAATCCAGACAGGTCTTGCTGGGACAGGTGGTTTTTCTTCAGTGGCCATAGGCTTTAACTTTGTGTTACTTAGACTTCTTCTTGTTTCATTTAAGTCCTGTAAAACAGCCAAACGATCTTTGATATCAAAGGCTTTTTGTTCCACCACTGAAGTCTGACAATCGAGATCTTTGATGATCAATCTAGTACCAAACATAATTTCATACGGAGTGATTCCACCCAGAGAATGTCTTGTCAGAATATTAAGACTAAGTTGGACATTTATTAGATGTTTGACCCACCCGTCACCCGAACCTAATACCCTCGCTGTTATAGATTGCTTTATGTCACGTTTTTTTCTCTCCACTACCGCATTTCCCTCGGGATGGAATGGACTAGAGTATCGCAATGCAATGCCCAAGCTGGCCATGGCCTCCTTGTAAGCTCGAGAGCTAAACGCAGGACCCTGGTCAGAATGTAGCATGACAATTGCGTATGTGCCGATAAAGACTCGCAAAACTTTTATAACAGTTCTGGCGTCAGCCGAGCGCTGGGGCCACATCCAAATGAATCTCGTGCAGGAATCCACTGCGACCATGATATAATTATAGTTGCCATCCCTTTGTAAGGGACCACAGTGGTCCATATAAACACATGCTAATGGTTTATTTGAGATTAGAAGAGGTGTCTGTGCCGGTCTTTTCACTGTTGATACTTTCATTCTTTGGCATATTTCACATTCTAGAACATAGTTTCTAGTCTGTTTTCTCATGAGTGGCCACCAATATCTCAGTTTCAAAACCGATACTGTGGCGGAAACACCAGCATGTGCAGAAGCGAGCCCTTCATGTGCTGCTAAAATTAGTCCTAACCTGTATTCCATGTTTGGAATTGCTCTATCCCCCACTCCAGGGATTACAGCAAAAGGAACATTATTCGCATCAGTTTTGTATGAGTACTTTACTGGAAAGCCTTTCGGGAGTGTCTTACCACTGTCTATTACTGAAGCACTGACAGCTTGCATTATCTCTCTGTCTATTTTTGTTTTTACCGGGTAATGGCAGCTACGGAAGCCGTTTGCACAGCTGCCTTCGCGGCCTCATCAGCCAATGAATTCCCTGCAACGTGAACGCCATCACATTGATGACTCAGTGTATGTATCACATGAGTCTTCTGTAGTTCTTTCTGTAAAAAGAACTACTTGTTCCAAAAGCATTTTATGCTTGATTGTGCCACCTTTTGCATCTTTGAAACCGTTTTGAACCCAGTTCTGCAAGCATTCATTGTAAGACTGGACGCAATAATACGAATCGCACACCATTAGTGTGGGGAATTCGCGATCGGTATTTTCAAGCGCCATCTTGAAAGCCTGTAGTTCAGCTCGCTGAGCTATACAATCTCTGAGTGATTGAGTTTTAGTGACTAGGGGTCTCAACTTTCCTTCGTGCCACCGACCTTTACCGATCGCACACGCAGCACTATATGCTTGTTTACCCCCAACTGCGGGTTGTGCGGAACCGTCTGTATATATTATACAGCCGTAGAGTTCTAGAGGCAGGATCTCAGCCGGCAGAGGACATTCATATTCATATTGGAGAAATTCTTGCTTTTTAAGTTAGGATCAAATTTGTATACTACGTCTGATGCAGCAAGAGAATTAACCCATTGTGTCCATCTCGGATGTAAAGGTTTAGCATTCGAATGCTGGCTTTTGTTACTGCCTCTAGGGCAGGTATCGGTGTAACGCTTATTATACGTTTACCTTTTGCCAGGGCTCTTTCTTTTGCTACAGCAGTTTGTACTGCAGTCAGAATTTTCTCAGTAGAACAGAATTTCATTTCAGCTTGTGTGTACAAGTGTGATTTATAAGCTATTGGTACCGTTTCTCCGTCGTTAGAGGTCAGGTACGTAAATCCACATCTTCCTGGGATGACTCTGATTACAAGGTTGCGTTCGTTTGCGCGTGTTTGCAGTTCTGTTTTAGTTAACATATCTGTTTGTATTGATCTTAAAATTTTTGTGTGATTCTGTGTCCAATTAATTGGTTTGAAATTAGGTTTTATTAATTCGTAGAGAGGTTTAACCCTCTTTGCGTAGTTTAGAATGTAAGTTCTTCCGAAATTCATGAAACCTAGAATTGATTGTAAGTTTTTCAGCGTTTTTGGAGCTTGGAGTACTGCACATTTCTCTAAGAAGTTGTATTCTAGGCTTTTGCCTTCACTTGATAACTCATATCGCAAGAATAGGACAGTGAGGTGGGCAATTCGTGACTTTTTAAAGTTGAATTTGTACCCTTCAGCTGCGAACCCAAGTATAATGGTGTTCACTCTTTTCAAGTGTGTCTCCAGGTCATCGACATTAAGATAGATATCATCGACATAAGATAATGCCTCATCATTATATATTTGTAATAATTCTGTTACCCTGGCTGAAAATAATCCTGGGCTGTTCTTGAATCCCTGGGGGAGACGACAACATTGTTTTTGGGCCCCTATACAGGAGAAAGCGGTCAAATACCTGCTTTCTAGTGCAATGTTTTGACAGAAGAAACCATTTTAAATATCTAATGTCGTTTTATTTTTTTTGCGCACGACGTTATTCATTAGTGCTGCACTGTGTGAGTTTTGTACTGCAAATGTTTTGCAACAAGAGTTTAGGTGTCTGTAATCCAAAACTAGACGATATGAATCGTCTGGCTTGGAGACAGGAAACAAAGGATTGTTCATTTGCGAGGTGCATGTTTTAATCACACCCTGATATTCAAGTTGATCTAAGATCTCCCTGACTTGTTTTTTAGCTTCTTGCTTAACAGGATACTGCCTCTGTGCAGTAGGTCGATTTTTTAACTGAATTTTATGGTGAGGAGAATCCTCATCCCATCCTACATGATTTTTGTATAATGCAGGTGCTTGGGCCACTGCCCATTTTCTAGCATATGTGTATTTTTTATGAATTGGAATGTGATTTGAGAAGGCAGGCATAATCATTTCTTCGCCATGTGGACACTCCCTGACAAACTCTGGTGGCCAGTCTTTCTCTGCTAGAAGGATATCATAGCCTTTAGATAGATTCTCCCAAAAGAGACCTCCTATTTTCCTAGTTTTGTCCCCATTTATACGTAATGTTATTTCATATATTTTATGGGGTACACTAACTCTGGTGTCTGCAGTTTCCACTTGAATGTATTCATTCATGTCCACTGTCTCCAGAAGATTCATCAGGATCTTGCGAGCTATGGTCACTTCTGCTGCGCTGTCTAGCATTGTCTGGGCCCATTCTCCGTTCTTGAGTTGTGTTCTCAGAATCCTCTGCATGTTTTATTTTAATACTGGCTACCTTCTTTTTGGGAAATTGTAATGTTTTACTTTGATGAGCAGCTTCCTTGTCTTTGGACTTGACGTGCTCCTTTTTTATGTTCTGACCGTCCTCTTCTTTCCGATTTCTGTGAGGAAGGTTTTCTTAATTCATCCCTATCTCTAAGGTTGTATCTTTTTTCAGAGGGCTCCCGTTGTGGAGACCTGTCCCCCCGTTCTGGAGATCTATCTCTCTGTTGGGGAGACCTTCCTCTGGACTGAAACTGTTTTTCTCTGGGAGTGGTTTGTTTATTACCCACCCACTTCTTTTTTAGTTAGTTGTGGTTTAAGTGGTTTCCCACCCAAACTATCTCTACCTAATTCTTCATAGGATTTTTCAATTATTCTGGCAAGTTCAAAAGGTTGTTCTGCTATATCTATTTATTTCACCACAAATGCTGCTTCTCCTTTTATGCTGGCTAGTAGTATAGCCGAGTCTTGCTTAAAGTCTTTCAGTAATTTCATACCTAGATTTAAAGCAGGGTCTGGACCGTATTCATTTTGAATATTTCTTAGTATGTCTGGTATAACCGCCATAGACGGAAGACTATGTGTTTTTGTGTATATTGAAGCAAAGACTGTTCCCCAAGTGTCATAGTTCTCCACATGTGGTGCGATCCCCATTGGTAGGCAGATTGTCAGAATTCTCTGTTTCTCATTAGGTGTAGTATCAGGAAATACTGCCTCTATCTGAGTAATTTTTTGAGCTAACCAGAACAGAATTTGTTCACGTTTTGCGGGTAATTTGCCAATGACTGATTGTATAGTCTGTGGTGTTATTTTATTTGTGTTCCCCTGGTGAGGGGTGTGCTGTGGAATTTGTATTGCTGGTTGGACAGTTAAAGTCCGCATGACATATTGGACCAATTCTCTATGTATTTTAATTAATTGTTTTAGCTGAACTAAAAGTTCTCAGCTTGATATTCCTTCAATGTCAGGATGTGGTGTGTAGCTGGCTTGAACGGGCCATGTGGCTCCTGGTCTACCTAGTGGACCGAGCCTGGTGATGTGATTTTGATGTTTTAGGGTGCCATTAAACAAGAGCTGATGCTCTTGGTAGGTTAGTGGAACTTCAACATCCTCGAAAGGAACGTATTCCGTTGGAGATTCCTCTACTTTGTAGTAGTGGAAATCGTGTGTCACAGCATTTGCTGCCGGAAAATGTATCCATGAATAGAATACCTCTGTCTGCCGATATTCATGGGCCTCTACCACAAATATGACCGTACCAATTCTTGGTGATACTCCATTTTCTATAAGTTTTATAGTTATGGTTTTCCTTACATTGACTGGGATGATTATAGCATCCGGGTCATCTTGCTGGAGACGTGTGTTCCTCCACTAAAAGTTGAGCTGCTATTCTAGCTCTCTCCCTTTCATCGTCACTTTACGACATTTTTGCTGACAGAAAGTTTGCAGATCAAGTTTCAAGGAAACAAGATTAGGGGCACAATATTTTGGAACACTGTATCCTTCAACGTTGACTAAACCAAAAACGAATACATAGGATTCTCATCCTACTAAGTTTTGGCGGATATTAACCTTTTACCCACTCCAGACGTCTATTGGAGTTTTTACAGGAAAAAGGGGTCTGTGTGAAAAGCACGACTGAGTTACTCTAGTATCTAGCGTTAAATTATCGCCTTACCAAACGTTGGGCGCCATGTAGTGTAGTTCCTATATTCCCAATAGGCTCTGCGCATTGGAATAACATAAACGATAGTTTAGACATAGGACTGAGGTCTACTAGGTCTCTATTGAATATGTTAGACTTAATCATGAATGCCAGCTAGCTCAGAGGTCACTAGAAACTTTCTCGAGTAAACAAGAAGGTATTAACTTTCCTGAATAGACAAGAAGGGATTAGTTTCTGACTACCGCATAAACATGACAACTTTGCTCCATCCAGAATAAGGAGTATATCTCTAGAGTCGCGGAAACAATAGATAACTATTAAACTCAGTCAATCGTGCATGCTTAGTTTCACCAGAAGCGCAGAGGAATAGCGAGACAGGCGTTTTCAATAAAAGAGGTTATTTATTGAACAGTCTTCTGTTGTATAGCTCCTATATATCCATATTTCGTGTTAAGTTAGCATAGGTACATTTCAGATTTAAACGCCATTTTTCCTTTCTTGCAACTTCTGCACACGACCCTCATTTGTTGACTTAGCTTTCAACCTAGTAGTTTGCCGTGGTGAATGTGAGAATAATATGTTATTGCTCTGATATCTGCTTTGTTTAATAAAACATGTCTGCACGGAGAGTGCTGAAGTTTCAGGAGCAACACGATATGGAATTGTTATGAGGTCTGATCTCCACGCCTTCATAGTCATAACACAAGTGCAGCCTTTGCCAACTTGGGCTTGAGGCGGGATTGATATTGCTTTGCACGAGAATTGTTAACACACTTGATGCGGTGCACATGCAGAGAGAGCTGGTGTATGCTGATGTGATTCCTTCATGCTAGGACACTAAGGTATGGGCCCGCCCTAAAACAACCCAAAGAGACCTTCTTAGATAATAATATAATATATGTGATAGGGAGGGTGAGATATAAGTGTTGTTAACTCTTATTCATTACAGCATGTTAACATGCTGTCACCATTCGCTTTTTATGTCTTAGTAACTATGCTGATAATTTTGCTACTGATAATAAGTATACTTGTATTATCAAAGATACTGCGCCTGAGAAGACGGCATTAGTAAATAAACATTTCAAATGCACATGTGTCTTCTTTACTCCATGTTCTGGTTTGTAATGATAATATAACGAAAGAGTGTTCATGAGTCCCACGTACCCTGAGGTACTGTAAGTTCATGTTCTGGTTTGTCTAAACATTGGGTGTTTGATATGTCCAATGAGACACTGTAGCTAGCTAGGTAAGGGGTGAGTTGGTTGCTAAGGTAAGTTTTGGGACATCCTAATTTGCCGAGGTTCCACTCCTCTGTGCACAGTTCTGTGTGAGTACAGAAACCCTGCAACATGGCGCCCAACGGTTTCGGTGGTCTTATATCATGACACTCGAGTAGTTTATCATTCATGCCTTAACCCCTTCACATCCGTTTCCGGAAAACGGGTTGTTGGTGAAACCTACCTATTTTTTGAAATAGGTCTTTATTCAAGCTTGATTCTTACTCAAACGGTTTCTTTGAATTACTACCCAGTTGTGCTACAAAGTGTTCTTTGTGTTTTCTTGTTTCCAATTCTGTAATGGCGGCGGCGGTGGCTATTGCGCAGCATAGTCGCGTAGCGGTACGCAACCATCTTCAGACGTACCAAGTCCCAGTAGATGGGATGGCTGTGATATTCGTGGTAAGTGCAGATCCGGCGTTTCCTTACGAGTTGTTTTACTCTTGGGTTACGTTTCCGGCTGTGGACGCTAATTCTGGTTTGTACCACTCCTACACCGCCTCGGATGTCCCGGCTGAGTATACGCCATACAGAGCTTTGGAAATACCTATTGATCATTGGCAGCATCGAGTTTGGTTTGATGGCGCCCTCCCCCACTCTTTGTCCCGTGCGAGGTTAGGTCCACTCTCGATTCCAGGTACTAATTGGCCTGCGCTGGGTGGCTTTACCCCGCACCCGAATCACGGGGCTTGTACCCTGATAGAAATTCGCAGGCTGCATGTAGTTTCCATTTCCGTGATTCGTGCTTTAGTGCAATACATCGGTCGACATCTTCCTGGAGGTCCCCAGGTGGGTGTGATCGCTCCCATGGAACGAGGCGGAATGCGTCTCAATCCTGTTATGGTAAATTCGGTTTTTGGTGCGCGTCCTGTTGACAACGATGACTTCCCATTCTGGCTAGCAGAGAAGTTTGATCAACTGGAAGCGGTTTTTCCGAATTCCACTCCTGCTGATAAACATAGAATGTTGACGATTACTCTCCCGAAGGATATTACTCCTGACCTTGCTGACTGTGACAGCTGGGGAAAAACATTTGCGGCTGTTTATACAAGGTGCTTCGGCACCCCGTCTATGACTGCCCTGCCTGAAATCGTTCGACGTGTTCAGAATGATCACGGTCCAGAGGCTGCGGTTGAATTGGGTATGCGCCTGTGTGGTTCATTTGAGATTGTAAGTGATCTCATTCTCTCCAATGTTAAAGGAGATGCAGTTAACTTTCAGGTGTCGAATGCTTTGGCTGCTCTGCCCGATGCCGACAAACCCCGCCAGTTGGCAAAGATTGTGGTGGCCGCTTATAAAACGATTGGCCGCACAAGTAGAGGTCTGAAATATTTTCCAGTGAAGGAGAAAAAACAACCACTGGGACAATCTGCAGTGACAGATGCCCAGCCCAAGTCCAAGAAACAAAATTGGCCTAAAAAACAGACACAGGGGAAGCAGACAACGCAGACTCAGGGTCCTTTTCCTGCAATACTAGCTCCTGCACCACCCGAAAAAGTTTATGATTTGCGCGACCGCGCGATGATTAAATCACCTGATCGTTTTCAGGGTTCTGATCAACGCTCTCCTCGTTCCTTTCAGGACACATCGGCACAGAAAACCGGTGGAGGAGGAGGGGGTGGACGTGGACGTGGTGGCCAACAAGGACGTGGTCAGTCCCGCCAGACGGACGGCGCAGTGAAGCAGGAGGATTCTACGCCTCGGCGTCCGCAGTTTGCGAAAAAGAAAGTCGCAGCCTTAACAGCGCATCGATATGCCACAGATAGTGAGAACGCGGCTTCGGAATCTGACGTGGGCTCTGACCTTGCTGGACAGCGCGGCGGAGATAACCATAGTCAGAGAGGCGCTGCGTCCACTACTGAGGGTGACAGCGACTGATGTCTACGTTGTGATAGAAACAGCGGATACGAGACTTGCTCCCCCTGAAAGACTATATGAAATTGTCCTGTTAATTGAAGGTGACATACAGCGTACCGTTAAGGGTGTATTTTGGGAGAATCTGTCTTCTACATATGATATTTTACTTTCGGAGGCTGACTGGCCCCCACCTTTTGTGCTCGCGGCGCCGCGAGGGGAGGAGGTAATCCTACCCAGTTTCGCGAACACTGTCTCGAAAGAGCATGCGCAGCATTTTGCAGAAGAGTGGGCTCGGGCTCTCGCGCCGGCTCTGTACCGTAACCAATGTGGTTGGGATAAATTGTCGCCTTGCCACGAAATACCATTGCGGTCTCAGCCGCAGCCTCAACCTCAATATCCCATCCGGCGTGAAGCAAAATCTTCCGTCGCGGAAATCCTTGAACAATTGGAATATCAGGGAGTTATTGAAACGTGTATGTCACCGATGAATAATCCCCTTTTTACTGTGAATAAACCTGACGGGTCATATCGTTTGGTTTTGGATTACCGGCATTTGAACTCGCATTGCCGTAACTGTGCAGTACAGAATACCCACGGCTCTGCCCTAGTGGATAGTCTCGTGCGTAAGCGTTTCAAGACAACGCTTGACATATCCAATGGTTTTTATGCCCACCGATTGGACAGCTTTAGCTCCCAATGGACCAGTTTTACAAGCGCTGGAGTCCAAAAGCATTTCCGGCGTCTTCCAATGGGCTACAAGAATAGTCCTGGTGTATTTACCGCTCGAATTGTCTCTATTCTGGAGGCACTCGACCCTGATGCTTTTTCGTATGTGGATGACATATATCTCACAGACGACGATATTTGGGAGCATCTGTGTCGTGTAAATTCTCTTGTTTGCAACTTCGCGGACATGGGTTACAAATTCAACTTTGCAAAATCGCACATTGCTGAACACACAGTGTTGTTTTTGGGCTATGAGCTCAACAATGAAGGTAGAGGTTTGGCTCCTCACTTCTTGGAGAAGTGCGCACAATTGCGCTCACCGACAACTCTGAAAAAATTACAATCCTTACTGGGCTTTTTGAATTTCGGCAGAACTTACATTCCTGAATATGCCCAGCGTATCAAGCCTTTGTATGCTTTGATACAACCAACTTTCTCAAAATCATGCTGGCTGCCTGAGCATTCAGCCATTTTGCAATCCTTGCAGGCTGATCTGCTCGCTTCTAAATATTTACTGACTCGTGATAACCACACCAACCTGGTAATAAGAATTATTCCTGGGACGGTGGGTTTCACCTACCTCACTTTTAATGAAGGTGACACAGTACCTATTGCTTACAAGTCACACTTGTACACCTCGGCTGAGATGCGGTTTCCCACCATAGAAAAGGTTTTAACTGCTGTACAGATGGCAATTCTAAAGGAGCGTGCTCTGTCACAGGGGAAACGCATGCTAGTGGTAACACCCTGTCCTCATTTGGAGGCAGTCACGAAAGCCAGTGTACCAAATTCAAAGGCTTTGCACCCTCGGTGGATTCAGTGGGCTGCGTCATTGTCATCCGCAGATGTCATGTTTATTTTTGACGCCTCCTTACGGTCACAGGAGTACTTGCAGTATGAATTCGTTCATCCTGCTCCTCTGGCGATGCGACCTTTGGAGGACTTCCATTGCATCATTTACACTGATGGGTCGGCGCAGGTTGCGCATGGCTCTAAACATGCCTACGTTTCCGCATGCGCCATTGTGGTCGGTGCTATGTTGAATGACGAGTTCATTTCCAGGGAGGTACACACGTTGCCCCTGGGCGATTGCACTGCACAATTGGCGGAGCTTCGTGCTCTATTGCTAGCTTTGGAGTACGCAGATCCAAGTGTTACTACTCTAATTGTAAGTGATTCTTACTACTGTGTCCAGTCTTACAATGAAAACTTGTTCTTTTGGATTCAAAATGACTTTCGTGATTCCAAGGGTAGCACAATAAAACATAAAATGATCTGGGTTCGAGTGGCAGAGCTTAAAGCTATGTTGCCACTCGTTTATGTGATTCATACTCTCGGTCATCAGCGCGTGGGAGTACACGCTCTTGGCAACTCGCTTGCTGATGAAGCAGCGAAATCAGCAGTATCTACATACTTAGTTGCAGCAGTTACTAGGTCTAAAACCAAGATTGATAGCGACATCTTGGCAGCGGTTGCTGCCTCTGAGAAGGGAAGTAAACATCCTTCGGGATTCCCTTCGAAGTATAAATACCACTTAAGTCCCGAAAAGGTTCCTTTTGTGACAATTCCTGATGTTGGGGAACGGCTGATTCCCAACTCGGATCGCAGAACAGACTTGATTACAGCGGCTCATGAAGGTGTGGCGTCTGCGCATGCGGGCGTCTCAGCCACTGTAACGCAATTGCAACAACGTTTCTGGTGGCGGGGACTGTACAAACAGACGCGTGATTATGTCCTTCTTTGTGACATATGCCAGCAGATTAAACCTTCAACTGCTACGCGTCCGCCTCAGACTCAGTTGTACATTTCTAATAAACCACTAGGCTGTGTTTATTTAGATCACTGCGGTCCATTTTCATCTGATACTGCGTATAAATACATCTTAGTAGCAGTTGACTCATGCACACGCTTTGTGTGGTTATGGCCACATCGCAGCGCTGATTCCCGGACTGTCATCAGAGATTTGCGTATCTTTATAGGGATTTTTGCCTGTGGTACCTTCCATTCGGATCAGGGTCCGGCTTTCGCCTCTAAGGCGTATAAGGATGCCATGACTTCGATGGGGGTCCAAGTCAAGTTTTCGTCACCCTACAGACCCGAGGGTAATAGTGTAGTTGAACGAATGAACCGTGATTTAAAGCAATCTTTGACAGCCCGAGTTATAGGCACTGGCAGAAACTGGCTGGCTCACCTCTATGGCGTGCAGCGTGCTCTTAATAATCTCCCTAGAAGGTCTCTGGGTGGGCGGACCCCATACGAAATGCTCTTTGGCATCAAGATGTTCGTCCCTGACCTTGACGGTCTAGACTCGGTGGTTCGCGCCACTGCCTTTGACGCAGATGAACATTGCAATGTTTTACAGAATCTACAAAAGACGAGAGACACTCTTGCAAAGGAACATTTGCCCTCCACATCGGATGATGCGTTGCAGATCCCGGTAGTTGGCTGGCTACCCCAAGTTGGAGAACTGGTTCGAGAGAAGATCGACAACAAGAAAGAGTTTGGTCCCTCCTATCGAGCTCCGGTCCCAGTGCTTGGAGTGAAGGGCACGAGAACAGTCATTTTACCACCACTTCCAGGTCGTAAGGAAAACAGGTTTATTTCTATTGACAATGTCAAGATACACAGAGTGGCCGATTCTTCTTAGCATGACACCGGCTGTTTCATGTCCTTCCATTGTGAGAAATTCAGTTATGCACACTGCTTCTATTAATGAACCTGAGGTGGCCATCGAATTACCTGCTGTTTCCAGTCCATTATTGAATAATTTACCAGGAACTAATCTTGATGAGACAGACTATACATACCCCACTGATTTGTCCATGCCTGACCTGCAAGCTCGTTTAGCCACGGAATCCAGATTTTCATTTGACTCTGCTTCCCTTGCCTCGAAAAAACCCTCTAAAATTGCATTATATACTAGCCTGTTTAAAAAACATTTTTTGATACCTCCTTGGATATACATTTGGCTGGTCCTTTTTTCAGTTTACCTTTTTATGTCAATTGGTTTTGTGTTTTATTTTTTTCGGATTATGAATGGACACTATGTCGAGGAGAGAACTTGCATTACTCATTTGAATGGAACTTTGGCCCCACTTTCCTCTTCACATTCTACACACAGATTAAAAAGAGACTTGACTTTGGTTAACATCACAGCGTGGCCTGTTCTGGATGGAATCGCGTGGGATGCAGTTCGTTTTCAGATTCATGGTCCAACGGAAGTCGTTAATGTCCCTAATGTACTAAGAGTTAATATGGGGGATGTGGTGAAACAAAACATTCGTTCTGATGATTGGGATGTTAATGCTGTGGAAAGTTTGTTTTCTGATTTGAAATATTATGCTGCTTTTGATGCTGAGGATTTATATTTAGAATCTGCTAATTATGGTGAATTGTTCTGTTACCAACATTATGGCAATCACTTCTTACACAAGACATCTTCCCGAAGGGATGCGGTTAATTTTACTCAGTGGGAACATTGCCCAGCACCAACACAAGGGAGTTCAGAGACGTTTCTTAAAAAGTATACTTATTTCACTGACTTTAATCAGTCCAATCCCGAGTCCTTTTATTTTAAATTTAACAAACAACCACTGTCCAAGGTTCGACTTACAAATACAAAATTGTTATATTCAAAGGCCTTCCTGGATAAATTAGTTACTGGAGGGTATGAGTTATGGAAGGATACCATAGACCTTAAATCAGTTTGGGGCTCAAGGGCCTGGCAGGTACAAGGCACTGAGGCTTTGCACCGTGCATGTCTCATCCCAAATCATATGTGGTTTTTAAATGAAACCATTTCCCAGACCACGTGCTTTGGATTGGCTACATCTAAAAGGTTAAACACCCCGTCTTTCCCGGAGTTGGAGGAATATGAGAATTGGAGTAATTTTACTAAATTGTCCATTAGAGAAATACAGGCTCTGCTTCTGAATTCCTCCTTTAACATTTCCAGTATGAACCCCAAGGGTTGGCTGCTTTGGCACCGTAGTGCTGATTCTTGCCAAAAGAGATTTTTAAATCTGACTGACGGTTTTAGGGCTGTTAGATCTGATCCCCGTTTTGATTTGAGTCATACTGTCACCTCTTACTCTGTGGGCAAGTTGTGTCAATCATGGCTGAAACATTCAACTTTACCTGCGGTTAAGTATCACCTTTCCAAACTGAATGCAGACGTGGATTTGAATGATTTCATTAAGGGCCCAGCTAGTGGCAGGTCGAAACGCTGGTTATATGGTGTTTACAATGAAATTTGGAAACTCTCACAAATTGAGGCTGCTTCACGCCTTAGGGCTATTGATCAGGCAAATCTTGAGAAAGTTCTTGCAGTTGTTGACAATAGCATTAACGTGCTTTCCTCTAGAATTTACACATTAGATAATATTGTGTCGTCTGTTGTTGATATTGTGCATGATGAAGTGTCTGTATTATACCATGGTCAAAATCAATTACGTTCAATCATGCAGTTTGCATGGACACTACAGACTCTAAAAATGGGTAAAGTTCCCTGGGGATACATGAACGTTTCCTCTTTATTTGCCCCGTTTAATTTGACAGACAAACAACGCTTGCTTTCAATGCGTGATGCTTCCTTTTCTATGCTCCATATTGAAAGATTGGAATCTTTACCTTTCTCTGTGGCAGAGACCACTGCTGCTACGTGGCTTATCCACGGTTTAATAACGCTGCCTTTTGCTTTATATAAGTTTTCAAATTGTATGAAATATGTGCCAATAGGTCGTTTTGAACCCTTGGGTGGCGGTTTTCTTCATGAGGTCTGGTCACTCCCATATACATACAGATGTTTCAAGGATGAACAAGAGGTTTATCTAACAGGGGATGAGTGTACTGAGACGCCAGATCATTCTTTAATGTGTAGACACATACAGTTGCACGGTTCGTGTAACAAGGACAGACCGAATATGGCTTGCGTTTTACAGGGCACGCCAGTTCCTGCTATCATCCCCACGTTTAAATTGTTAGAGAATGGTAGTTATTTAATGCTCAATAATGAAAACTGTTGTGGTTTAATTAAAGGTATAGCTTTCATAGTAACAGTTAGTGAGCGAGTAATTTGCTGCAGAAATGTTCTTTATCCTCCCACACGTGAACATAGGGAGTCTTCCATTTGGCCACAGATACCGACCTTGGGAGCAGAATTCAGCAGCATGGCTAGAATAAGAGCTCTATTGTCCCAGAAAGAGGTGGCCTTGAGCTCGGCCCGTGAAACTTTCGTGCTTCACATTGCTAACACCCGCACGGAGGTTCAGGCTCTTTTAAACACTGATTTGCCCTTGCATTTCGGAGCTATGGTCCGTTCTATCTTTAACGCATCCTCCACAACGGGCCTAGCACATTTTTTTAAAGTTGTTAGCGGTGGTCTCGTGACTTCCTTTGAGAAGATTTTTGGAGTCATCCCTGCTTTCTTCCATTCTATTTTTTCATCCTTATTTGGAGGGTTCCCGTTTTTACTTGCTTTAGCGGCAGGCGCATTGGTGGTTTTCTGCCTTTTTAAATATGGATGCCCTTCCTGTGCAAGACCACGCACAGCTACTACTGACGCGGTTTCGCAACCGCATGCTTGATTATTATGGCACACTGCCGTTGGCGACTCTAAGCACGGCGTTTGGATTATCTTTTCGGTTCTCCTATTTCACCTGTGTCCAGCCTGTATTTCGCTGCCTGACCTGTGATTTCCTTTGGGCCATTGATTTGTGTCTCTGCGGACCAGCATCTTCTGACGTCGATTTTGATCAACTGATGAGTCCTATCATTGCTCACGAGTTGGTTTGTTCTGACGAAAGAATTATGGCCTTGGCGGTGGCACATGGACTAATGGGTCCCTGGGATGTGTTGTCGGCAGCGCGAAATTTCTTGGAACAAAGTTTTCTTGAAAACCCACCGAGCTGTCCTCTGATGGTTATAGAGGATCCGGTGCTGGAAGATCACGTATGTTCCTTTCATCTTTTAAACTGGATGGCTGAACTGTTTTCGGATGAGGACAGTGACTTCCTCCTTGAGGCTGTTGCAGCTTACTTTTCATATACGGTCTTATCATAGACACTGCCTCAGATTGGCATGCTGATTGATAGCATTTCCTTGATTTTATTGACTTTTGGTCAAGACATTTTATTTTGGCTTGCCTATTGGCTTGAGCCACATTATATTTGTGGGCTATTTTTTGGCATTAGTTTTTATAATTGAATTTTTATTCATGCTCGTTTATAAATGGATTCTGCTCTCATGTGATGGCACTTCTGTTACCTTATTTAGTCCGTTCTCGGATCATGGGGGGGTGTTGTATAGCTCCTATATATCCATATTTCGTGTTAAGTTAGCATAGGTACATTTCAGATTTAAACGCCATTTTTCCTTTCTTGCAACTTCTGCACACGACCCTCATTTGTTGACTTAGCTTTCAACCTAGTAGTTTGCCGTGGTGAATGTGAGAATAATATGTTATTGCTCTGATATCTGCTTTGTTTAATAAAACATGTCTGCACGGAGAGTGCTGAAGTTTCAGGAGCAACACGATATGGAATTGTTATGAGGTCTGATCTCCACGCCTTCATAGTCATAACACAAGTGCAGCCTTTGCCAACTTGGGCTTGAGGCGGGATTGATATTGCTTTGCACGAGAATTGTTAACACACTTGATGCGGTGCACATGCAGAGAGAGCTGGTGTATGCTGATGTGATTCCTTCATGCTAGGACACTAAGGTATGGGCCCGCCCTAAAACAACCCAAAGAGACCTTCTTAGATAATAATATAATATATGTGATAGGGAGGGTGAGATATAAGTGTTGTTAACTCTTATTCATTACAGCATGTTAACATGCTGTCACCATTCGCTTTTTATGTCTTAGTAACTATGCTGATAATTTTGCTACTGATAATAAGTATACTTGTATTATCAAAGATACTGCGCCTGAGAAGACGGCATTAGTAAATAAACATTTCAAATGCACATGTGTCTTCTTTACTCCATGTTCTGGTTTGTAATGATAATATAACGAAAGAGTGTTCATGAGTCCCACGTACCCTGAGGTACTGTAAGTTCATGTTCTGGTTTGTCTAAACATTGGGTGTTTGATATGTCCAATGAGACACTGTAGCTAGCTAGGTAAGGGGTGAGTTGGTTGCTAAGGTAAGTTTTGGGACATCCTAATTTGCCGAGGTTCCACTCCTCTGTGCACAGTTCTGTGTGAGTACAGAAACCCTGCAACACTTCTTTCTCATGCAAGAGTAGTGAGTTGCCACAATTGCAATACTTGTCATGAAGTAAAGTGCGAACAGTAAAAGGAGTATTATGAAATAATACTGTAAAGCATGGTATGGTTTCTAAGCCAAACGGTGTTTAAAATATATAAAATATATACATAGATAAAATCATGACTAAACGTACTCAACTGGTGCTTCTAAGATACGCCTACCCCAGTGTACTTAACCTAAGCCTAGTAACTGGGAAGGAGTAAGTGAGCTGCAGTTTGAGTTAAGATAGTTTTGCCAAGAATCTGAATCAAGAATTCTCTAAGGGTCTAATCAGCTCCGTACCTTGGTTATAGAATGAAGGAGGTCTTGTATCTCTCTCTCAGGACTCGATCTCCCAGCAGCCCGCAAGGGTGACAGGGAAACACTGGAGCTGGATTTCTCGGCAGGAGAAAAGACAGCGTCTCTCTCAGTGCGTCAATGGGTGGGTCGGCTTCCTTCGGCACTCGCTACAGCAGGGTGTCGGGCAAGTAGATAGCCAATCTGCTCCAAACCACCGTGTGTTTTGCTAAGCCAGATGCTGGTATATTTATACCTGGAAGGTGCCGAGTTTGACGTAAGGGTGGACATAAGACGTCACTAAGAACTCGCAGTTCTTTCAGGACTCCAGGAGTTCTAGGACAAATCAATACAGAAGCAGGGGAAATTCCCGGGCTGCTGGAGGCTTGGTTTGTTTAAGAACATGTTGTGCTTTCTAGGAGTCTATGGGAGTAGCCTTGCCGTATTTGGACTGCATTGGCTATGACTTAACATGGATATGATTCTTATGCCTTTATAAGGATATGATTTGATATAACCACATAAGGGCATAAATCGGGAATATTTAAATAGGGTCCTAGATTCGTTTACAACAATGCCCTCGTTTCACAACCGCTCCCTCAACCATTCAGGCACTTAATTTTAGTAGTCCACATCACACTTACACCATGCGCTGATTTTTTCTTGTGATTACTACTGGTTCCATCATATCACGTATTTGAATTGCTTTATATCATGCGCAGATTAAGCAATGTGCCTTGTATACCCTATGTATTTATAACTCCACCCAATTATGTTTATCATGTCTCTTCTGAATTTAATTTTTTCCCCATGCGCCAATTTAGCATTATGCTCTGTACCTCTTATGTGGTTGCAACTGCGCTCAACTGTGGTTATTTAGTTTACTACTGAATTCTTTTTCACTGCAGCAATACTAATATGAATGTGTACCTGAAGACCAATCTTGTACCAACATGCTAGTCAGATCTGACCTAATCTAAATTTTACCGGTACATTAGAGCGTTTGAAATGAAAGAACAGTCACTCATTTCTGAAAAGCACTGTGCACAGGATACAACTTTATGAACAATCACCCTACTTCAGTCAGTATCATAGCGCATTTGTGTTTTTAAGAACAGTCACCTATTCCTAATGTGCACTGTTCACACAATATTACTCCATTGACAAATCACTCTTCTTAAACTGCACACCACCTCTATGTGTCACCAACAGACCAGCCAGACTGCAACTCACATTAACATGAAGGAAACCTCTCGTAATACTTCTATGTCTGGATTTTCCTCCCCTCTCCTTTCCCCCTTAACTTGTATCAACCCAGGTTTTGTAAGGCACTATTGATTTAGGCATTCATTCATAGTCCTGATGATGATCCACCATTAACCACATGGATCGAAACGCCGTCGACACTTTGAAACACCTTATACGTGGAAAAAGTTTGTATTTGAAAAATGTAAAGGTGTACGCTGTGATTTGTTTAAAAAACTGTGATACTTCTGTAACAAACTAAGACCTTTGCCTGAGATCCCCTTTTGTGTTGTGTATTGTACTGGTTTAGTAGGACACAGGCTTGTGTCCTACTTTATGTATTTGTGTGTGCAAAACATTTTGTGAAAAATGTTGCTTAAAAAGTAAATATAAGTCCAACCAATATAGTACCGACTGTGGCTATATTTATTCACTGGTCCATTATTCTCTTCCCTAGGGACCACTGTTGTCTATTATTTAGGATTCCCAAGGTCCCTGGCTGACTCAATGATGATGATGATGATGATGGGGGATTTGTATGGCTCAACTTAGCCCAAGGGCATCAAGGCGCCGACAATAACAGAAAATGACAAACAAACAACACAGAATCTTGCAGCACCAGATCGAGGGTCTACGGGTAAGCCCCCAGAAAAAGCCAGGTTTTTAGTTGTTTATGAAAAAGCCCAGGCGAAGATTGAGCAGCCAGTTCTGCAGGGAGGGAGTTCCAGAGCCTAGGCGCCAGAGTGGAGAAGGCTCTACCTCCCCATCTAGCCTTTACAATCGCGGGACAAGAAAAAGGTTTTAGGAGGAGCTCAGCACTCTACTAGGACTGTAGGGCTGAAGAAGGGACCTGAGACCTTTTGAACCAGAGCCATAGAAAGCCCCTGGGCAAGACAGAGAAGTTTAAAAGAAATCCTAGACTGGACAGGGAGCCAGTGGAGGTTTTTCCGGGCCAGTGATATTGAGGCAAGCCGAGGCAGCATTCTGAACCATCTCAAGGCGATGGATAGAAGACTTGTTCATACCCCCGTACAAAGCATTACAGTAGTCCAGTCTCGAAGAGACTAGAGCAACTGTAGCTTGCTTCCGGGCAGCTGGAGAGAGGTATGCAGCGATCTTTCTGAGGACCCTGATGATACCACAACAGGTGGACACAGTCCTGCTTACTTGAAGGTCAAAAGAAAGAGTGGTATCAATCAGGACCCCCAGATTTCTGGCCGAGTGAGAGGGGACAGGACAATCACCAAGAGAAGCCGGCCACCAGTCACTGGACCAGATATCCTGATTGCCTCCAAAAATCAGGACCTCTGTTTTATCGCCGCTGAGTTTTAAAAAGTTCCGGATCATCCACTTAGAGACTGCGTCCATACAAGATCTAAACTTCGAGGCAGAGTTGGCCACCGATTGAGTGAGGGAGACCGATATTTGGGTATCATCAGCGTATGATAACACCTCAAACCCAAAGGATCTCACAACTGAAGCAAGGGGGGTCACATAAATGTTAAACAATAAGGGACTTAAAGAAGAACCCTGAGGGACCCCACATTGCACAGGCTTGGAAGGGGACAGAAACTCGCCCAACTTGACTCTCTGCTCACTTTGATGGAGAAAGAAAGCCAGGAGACTAAGTGCAGAGCCTCCCACCCCCATCTCCCCCAGCCTGGAAACCAAGACCGAGGGTGTCGAAGGCTGCCGTGAGGTTGTGAAGGACTAAAAGAGTGGTATAGCCCTTGTCAACCTTAACACAGATGTTGTCAATAACGACTGTGAGGGCGGATTCTGTACTGTGTTCACTTCGAAAGCCGTGTTGCGAAGTATCCAAGAGGGTAGAGTCCTCAATGAAGGTGGTGAGATGGCAATTTAGGTGAGCCTCCAGAATTTTAGCAGGGGCCGGCAACAGGGAAATTTGGCGAAAGTTCTTCAAGACCCCCGAGTCCAAAGAAGCCTTTTCCAGAAGCGGTTAAACCACCACCATTTTCCATGGGGATGGAAAAATTCCCTCTGTAATAGCCCGGTTCATCACCTCAAGGAGGGGGGGAAAAATCACCTCCCTACATGTTTTCAAGGTTTTTAAGGGACAAGGGTCCAAAGGAGAACCTGACTTGGTGCTATCAAGGAGGTGATTAATCCCTTCTAGAGTGAGCAAAGGAAAGTCAAGAAAACTCAACACTGGCTTCACAACCGGAGGAACAGGTACATGAGGGTAGGGCAGAAGAGCGCTAGCATCCAGTTCTGCGTTAAGGAGTTCAAGAGAGTTATAAATATCAACGATTTTAGTGTGGAAAAAAGTTGAAATGTCGTCACAGAGCTACTGGGATTTGACTATCGGATCCGCGGTCTTAGGGGCAGAGAGGAAATCAATGATCTTAAAAAGATCCCTGCATGATTTTAGCGATGCCGTCAGATTGGCATAGTAGGCCTTTTTCTCATCCATTATCGCTGACTTGTATACTTTAAGGAGAAGTTTGTGTTGTGTTTTTCCAGAGAGTTCAGGATGGGCTTGCCACTTCTTTTCTTGTTTTCTACAGCCCTGTCTTAGCCTTCTGAGACGATCAGAGAACCAAGGCATGGAGGGACTCTTACGAGCGCAATAGTTTTGTTTTGCGGGAGCCAGAATGTCTACGGCTCTAGAGATAGAACTAGCCAAGTCAGTTGCTGCAGAATTTATGTCATTATTAGAGGAAGAGCTAAGCTCGTTCACAAAAGGGGCCAGGGTTTCATTACTAATCTGCTTAAAATCTCGTCTGAGTTCCCATATCTTGGTGTCAGCGGAAGAAGGGGAGGATTGAGGAGCGTTCAGCTCAATGGGCACTGCCAGGTGGTCTGACCATGCCAGAGGAATCGGAGTTCCTATCTTGAGTCTGATGTCTTTGGAAAAAATGCCATCGAGCGTGTGGCCGGCTAGATGGGTGGAACCACCCACGAGCTGGATCAGGCCACATGCGGCTAGGGATTCCACCAAGGAAGTAGTTTCTCTCGAACTAGTTGTCTCTAAGTGAAAATTAAAATCGCCTAGGAGAGTGAAATTAGGGCTATCCAGGAAAGGTTCAAAAAGATTCATAAAGTCCTGAGTAAACGAAGTTCTGGGACCCGGAGGCCTATAACAAAGGATACCTGAGAAAGAAACTGTGGAGGTGGAATTTATGGAAAAGTATAAAGCCTCAAAGGAATCAGGCGAGGTAGAAAGAAAATCAAACTGGCAATCAATTGGGTTCCCATGTTGTTTGAATATATGTGATTGTCTTAGCAGGCTGCCAAGTTAGCGGGCCTCAGGCTTGGAGGTGTCATCGGCCCTCTTTGACACACGCCAGTGTCAGCAGGTGAGCAGTGAGACCTGGGTGCATAGGGGCGGGCAGGAAGGGTTTAGGGACCAGCGGCCCAGGGTACAGCAGGCGCACAGGATCGCAGGCAACTCCGCTCTCGACATTGGCCTTGTGGCGGGGTAAGATGCGCCGCCCTGGCAACAACATTGGGCATTCCGGACAAGAACCACGGCTAGAGCTACTTGCTTTTTATTCACAACCCTATGCTGGCATGATGTATGCAGGGCCAGCCCACTCCACTCATGCTTACAGGGGGGGACTTAACAAGCTTCATTCCCGCAAACTTTCCCACCGGCTGGGGTGACATGGTTGCGTCCACTGTCCACTTCACTCCATCAACCAGTGGTGTATGTCGACATGGATATGTGTGTGGTATGCCCACTTGAGTCTGTCCATCATATCCACACCACAATTGGCATTGTGTACCTTCTCATTCATGGGTCACTTGCCTTCTTCGCACATGCCTGGTTCCCACCTCTCCCCATAATCTGCTAGTGTGTGGCTGATGTACCATGCTGTTGATGGCTTATGTACGTGGCTGGCCCAGGTTCCCACACTAAGTTGTGCTGTGTGTGAGTTTGTAATGTGTGCATTCCCAGTGTTGTGAGTTGCATGATTGTGGAGTTGAGGTATGTTGTGTGTTAATTTGGTACTTATCAACGAGCAGTGCATTTCCATGGGTGCCATCCTGGTAGAGCTGGTTGATGATGGACTGTCGGAAGATGTAGGAACTGCCTGGGTCATTGGCAATTACGTTGGTGGCGAATCCCCGGTGGTCAACTGTTGCCGGCACATTGATGAAATGCGTGTGCTCTCCATTGAGGTAATTGCGTGAAGTGTCACCAAGGGGCACAAGTAGGACATGTGTGCAGTCAATTGCCCCCTAACACATGCGGGAAGCCAGCTATGGCATAGACGCCTTGCTTTGTCTCCAGCTGTTCCTGTGCAGTGTGTGGGGGATATAGGTGCTGGGGTACCAAGCTGATGATGGCATCCAAGACAGTTGTGAGGAACTTGGATAGGGCTGGCTGGAAGACTTCTCCCACTCCGGCAGTTGTTGTTTGGGAGATACCACAGGCCAACCGATGCAACACAGCCAGCAGCTTTGTCTGAGGTGGGATGTTGGTTGTCCTCTGTGTTAGTACCATTGGCCTGTGGGCAATGATGGTCAGAATACAGACTATGGTTATCCATTTGAGCCTGTAGTGGCAATGACATTCTCTGGTGTTGGGCCTGTGAGGTTGATGAGTTTTCTGAGGGTCCGCTGTCTTTGTCTGCATGGCATCTGGGGTGGTCCGGGGGTGGGGGCCGGAGGGGTGGGAGACCTGGGGGCAGTGGCGGTGGGTATTATTGCCATCTTGTGGCTCCGGGCTGCATGATTAGTAGGTCCAGGGCATTTGTTGTCTTGAGGTGTGGCTCTGGGCTGTGCTTCCTTATCTGGTACTGATTGTCGTCCGACATTACACCAGGTGAGAGCAGGTGTTAATTTCCTGCAGCTAACCCACCTTATCGCATGTTTTGTGCTCTTATCGCAGGTCTGGCTGGTCGTTGAGAATGTTGCCGAGTGGTGTTGTCGCTGGTTTTGGCACAGGAGTGCATACTCTGCATCTCATTAGCGTTAATTGCCTGTGTCATCTGTGGAGATCTTTATTGCGACTTCTATCGCAGGTAAACTGGTGATATGGGCTGTTAGTACCTGCTTGTGAATGAGGTAATACATTTATCATGAGTTTGGCTGTGATAAAATGCCGATAACTCCAGGATGGATCCTTGAGAGCATGCCCCATATCATGTAACATAAATTAGCACGACCTCCTTGTCTGCAGCCTCTGTTGCTGAATCTGATTTGGGCTCCCAGTTAAAAGTGTAATTCCATATAAATGAGGCCTGCTACATGGTCTTCCTCCGCCCGGGCACTCTTTTCATTCAAGCTGTTTTTTGCAAGAAAGCCTTCCTTCTAACCTTTTATGGCATTCTTCGGAGCCACCTCGAGACATTGAACTGAAGATAAGCCACATCATTCTCATTTAATCGCCTAATTCATGAAGCTGTAATCTTCGCCATCTCACCACTGAGCACAGAATGCAAAAAGCAAAATATTGGGAAAACAAAAGGGACAAAAATATGAAAGGTTAGGAATATAGAAATGATTGGGTAGGTTGCGAAAAACTAAAATATTTAGAAAATAAAAATTGAGGTTCTGAGAGAATCTCTGTGAGGAAATTAAACTGAAAAGATTGGCCACACTGTACATTTAAAAGATTGTGAGTTATTCATGCTGCAAAAGAACCAGAAACTTTTCTAAAAATGTAAATAGATTGTGTTCTCTGGAAAATACATTCTGTGAATTTCTAGGCACACAGTGGTATCTCCCACGAGTGAACGCTGTTTTCTTCTAATTACATCGTACGTATCAGTGTTCATTGGTGGTAAAAAAGAAAACAGATTAAGTATGTTAAAGGCCAGAAAAAAACACGATTTTCATACAAAAGTCCTGACTTTAAAATGTATGTAAGTCTTTGGTAAAACAACACCTCAAAACATTGCACAGCTGTCGCTCTCAGCAAATAGCAAAATTTCCACAAAAATATGAAACGACTCTTGTAATGTAATGTTTCAGTTTTCTTCCCCTACTACCAGCTGAGAGGCCACTTGTTTTTCATTGATTCTAGTTCAGAACTAAATACTGATAGGGGGCCGCCCGCCAATTTGAGTCTGATGCTGCCACCACGACCGGGAGACCAGCAGGGGCCAGGGCTCTCAGCCCCACAATCCCTCGCGCAACGCCACATCACTTTCAGCACCTGGAGGCACCGTTCTGAACTGCAAGCGGGCTTCTGCTGCGTGGGACACCTGCCAACTTGAGTCTGCTGCTGCCACCACGACCAGGAGAGTGGCAGGGGCCAGGACTCTCAACCCCATAATCCCTGGTGCAACGCCACGTAACTTTCAGCGCCTGTAGGCACTGTTCTTAACTGCAAGCGGGCTCCCGCAGCGCGGGATGCCCGCCAACTTGAGTCTGCTGCTGCCACCGCGACCGGGAGACCAGCAGGGGCCATGACTCTCAGCCCCACAATCCCTCGCACAATGCCACGTCACTTTTAGCGGCTGGAGGTGCCGTTCTTAATTGCAAGCAGGCTCGCGCAGCACGGGACGCATGGAGGCAGCATCCAGGCAAAGCCCTGGCTAAGGGCGGGCCCGTCCTTGCCCTTCACTGCCAGGAAGACACAGGGCAGGCCACCACCCTTGATATCGCCGTGGACAAATCAAGCAAGGTACTGTTTTTATCCTCCCCTACTCTGGTTCCTTTTATATGACATTGACAATAGACACGTGAACAAAATCCCACCCTGGCCAGCTAACCCCATTGGTGTCTCCGTTCCCTTCCAGTAGTGTTTTGTGGTGATTTTGCATTTTCGAATCGTCTTACTTTTTGTGCACTTAGCAATCTTCTTTTGACAGGGAATACTGTATTAAATATTGTTTGACCAGGTAGCTTTTTGGATATTAACCAACTATATTTCTGGTGGTCATTTAAATATGGGGAAGCGGAAATTCATGGAAGGCATGGGGGGAGTGGGGTTGGCTAATCGACCAAAGGGAAAAGGGCTATGAAATCTCTTAAACATCCAAGCAGCAACTGCGTGCTCGACAGGATAGATACTTTAATAAACGATTGTGAGGAAATTCTGGAGGGTAATCAACTAGCACCCCAGAACCCTGGCGACTTAGATGATAGACCTTCTCCAAGCTCGACACCAGCCCATCCCCCTGTCATTCCAACGATGTTCCAAAAGTTACAATCAAGAAAACTATCCACTATTTCAAATAAGTCTGACCTCTCTACCAAGTCAATGCCTCCAGCTCCTGACATTCACCCTGCTAAACCTAATGCTAATCTATCCCACAACGCCACACCACTTCGTTTTTAAACAGCAGCACAGCGCACTTTGCAAGCGCTTCCCAGCTCTTCTCACCGGACCTTCTGCTACTGCTTGCGGTACCCGCTCCGCGGGTCCCGCTTCGCCTTTGGGGACTTACCAGGCACAGAGGAGGACAGAACAGCACCCGTGGCCCACTGCTTTACCTGGGAGGTAGGGACAGCGGGGACGCGTGCAGGGCTGCGAGCGAGTGCGGGCGCAGGACTTCAAGTCCCAGGAGCGCCCGCCAGACCCAATTGAAAGCACCTGGGCCGCTCTCCCTGCACGCTCCGCCCCACCATCTCCCATCAACAGCATTTAAGCTTCTACACGGCCTGATCTCGCTGTGTCACCACTTCGTTTTTAAACAGCAGCACAGCGCACTTTGCAAGCGCTTCCCAGCTCTTCTCACCGGACCTTCTGCTACTGCTTGCGGTACCCGCTCCGCGGGTCCCGCTTCGCCTTTGGGGACTTACCAGGCACAGAGGAGGACAGAACAGCACCCGTGGCCCACTGCTTTACCTGGGAGGTAGGGACAGCGGGGACGCGTGCAGGGCTGCGAGCGAGTGCGGGCGCAGGACTTCAAGTCCCAGGAGCGCCCGCCAGACCCAATTGAAAGCACCTGGGCCGCTCTCCCTGCACGCTCCGCCCCACCATCTCCCATCAACAGCATTTAAGCTTCTACACGGCCTGATCTCGCTGTGTCACCACTTCGTTTTTAAACAGCAGCACAGCGCACTTTGCAAGCGCTTCCCAGCTCTTCTCACCGGACCTTCTGCTACTGCTTGCGGTACCCGCTCCGCGGGTCCCGCTTCGCCTTTGGGGACTTACCAGGCACAGAGGAGGACAGAACAGCACCCGTGGCCCACTGCTTTACCTGGGAGGTAGGGACAGCGGGGACGCGTGCAGGGCTGCGAGCGAGTGCGGGCGCAGGACTTCAAGTCCCAGGAGCGCCCGCCAGACCCAATTGAAAGCACCTGGGCCGCTCTCCCTGCACGCTCCGCCCCACCATCTCCCATCAACAGCATTTAAGCTTCTACACGGCCTGATCTCGCTGTGTCACCACTTCGTTTTTAAACAGCAGCACAGCGCACTTTGCAAGCGCTTCCCAGCTCTTCTCACCGGACCTTCTGCTACTGCTTGCGGTACCCGCTCCGCGGGTCCCGCTTCGCCTTTGGGGACTTACCAGGCACAGAGGAGGACAGAACAGCACCCGTGGCCCACTGCTTTACCTGGGAGGTAGGGACAGCGGGGACGCGTGCAGGGCTGCGAGCGAGTGCGGGCGCAGGACTTCAAGTCCCAGGAGCGCCCGCCAGACCCAATTGAAAGCACCTGGGCCGCTCTCCCTGCACGCTCCGCCCCACCATCTCCCATCAACAGCATTTAAGCTTCTACACGGCCTGATCTCGCTGTGTCACCACTTCGTTTTTAAACAGCAGCACAGCGCACTTTGCAAGCGCTTCCCAGCTCTTCTCACCGGACCTTCTGCTACTGCTTGCGGTACCCGCTCCGCGGGTCCCGCTTCGCCTTTGGGGACTTACCAGGCACAGAGGAGGACAGAACAGCACCCGTGGCCCACTGCTTTACCTGGGAGGTAGGGACAGCGGGGACGCGTGCAGGGCTGCGAGCGAGTGCGGGCGCAGGACTTCAAGTCCCAGGAGCGCCCGCCAGACCCAATTGAAAGCACCTGGGCCGCTCTCCCTGCACGCTCCGCCCCTCTCTCAAGCAGCTAATATAATCAAGTGGCTTAACCCGCTGCGCGGGAGCGCGCGGGAGGGCGCCGGGAGAAGCCCGGGACAAGGGCGGGACCGTTTTAGGCCGTTCGAGGCCTAAGAGGTCTGGCCTGGCCCACCCCCCTTGGTTCCCTTCATCGCCATTGCACCGGGTCCTTGAGCCTTGTGAGTACTACATATAAAATATAATCGTCACACATCATGTGTACTCGGGGGACTCGCAGTAAGACTGCACTGGGATTAACTAAGACAAAAGGCACCTTGGACAATTTCCTAGCAAAAACAAATCTGGCTATAGATGTAGAAATCACAAAAATGCAGAAAAGGGTTTCAATCGAGCTAGATGCGGCACGTAGACTCTCCCAAACGTTTGCTAATTCTAAAAAATCCTCTCTGGGAAATATTGCGTCCGCCGTTTCCCCCCAGCCAGTTGAACGCCCCCCTCCTCTGTTGATCCATGCGGATGTTCATCATTCCCCCTCTTTTTCTTCACCTTCATTAGATTCTTCTCTTATCTTTTCACCCATGACTGTTCAACCTAATCAGGGTGCACTATCTACCGAACAGGAAAATCTGACCACCTTGCCGGTTATAACTGCCCCTTCCTTCTCGGTAGCAAAAAGCTCAAATTCTGGTGCCTATGCTTTGAAGAAGAAGAAAAATAATGTAAAATCCGCCTATGCGCGTAAAAAAGCCAAAGTGGCTAGGCAGCAGTTTTTCAACCGTCGTAGAACTTTACCTAATGTAGGGGATTGCAAACAAATACCCCCGCTAGCTACACAGCCAATAGGGGGTGATAATAATTCCAATCTTCTTACCCCCCTTAATGCCTCTACGGGTGAGAATCCTACTATTCTTGTAGTTAACCGAACACCGGGAGGCCTAAAAGAGACAGATAGGGATACGGATAATCCAGGTGATGATGAAGACTTTCTTCAAACTGTCTGGGTCACGTTAAAACAACTATTGACACCATTTGAACTCAGACTGTCTCGTATTGAGAATCACCTACTCGAAATGGATAAAACACTAGTATCCCTGGCCACACTTAGCCTTAAACAGCTGGAAGTAATACATCCCCATATCAACGAGGGTTTACCCCTGGCTAGTAATGTTGGTATTCTATCTGCCTCAGACCCTAAGACCAATACTAAAGTAGCCACAGCTTTAAAGGAGGACCCTTCTGTCCCTCTGATTTTGCCTGCACCTTTACCCACCCCATCATATAAGCCGACACCAATTCCCAAACCGAGGAAATCTGTTAATGTCCCTGCCAATCTTCCAAAAGGTAAGGAAGAACCCACTAAAAAACAGGTCCAGCCTAAACCTTCCTCTAGATTTGACCAGAAGCTGAGTAATTCTGCCACTCCTCTTCGAGAGCCCTTACCAAATGCACACCTGAATCATCAGAATTTTCGGGGGGGCTATATTGACCTCCCCCCGGAGGCTGGGGCTTATGTTGCTATCTTGGCCGGGGTACCTCCGCTCGCCCCTGATCTTGTCGAAACCCAGTGGTCCCTAAAAAATAAGGTGATCCACTGGTTGAACACCAATAGGCAGATCCCACAAACCAACAGGAGCAGGGTTCTCATGGCCAGGAGAGTCCCCTGGGTGGGCCGTACCTATAAATCGATACCAGGAGATTGTATCGTGGTGTCCTTTGCTGACCCCCATACTGCCCACCTTATTACCACATGGGATCCATATAGGGCGGAGCAAACAATAGTCACTAAACCCCTTACTTTCTTTTATCCCCCGAAACAGTTAGCTGGGTATCCTGGGGCTTGGACTATGGCCCATAATCATAGATGGAAGGGTCAAGGACAGGGTTGGCAGCCCACTAACAAGTGGTGGGAAGGTGCCCCTACTATGAATAGGTTTGCTTGCCTAGATCAGGTGGATTGACTGGATACGGACGTTCAACCCCCACGATCAAGTGATCAAATGCAAGCAATAACTGCCGGTAATAGTGTCCCAGCGCCACATATTCCTAATAATTTGACCCATGCGAGGGTGACCCAAACTTCCCTGCCCCGTTACCTGCCTTTTGCGCAAGTCACACAACATCTAGACAGGGCACTTCCTCAAGACCACACTGATGCTATGGAGTATGTGGGACACACACACCAGGTGGCTAGGGAACCGAAACACTCACTATTATCCTGGAATGTAGCAGGCTTGGGTAATAAGATCAGGCAGACATCTTGGCTGGAGACCGTCCGGAAGCATGATATACTTTGCCTGCAAGAAACTTGGCTTGCAGAGGAAAGGCATATCATGGGGTATCGCACATTTCATTCACCCGCGGCTCCAGCAATTCAGGGGCGTAACAAAGGGGGCCTGTGTATATATATTTCAAATATAGGGGATATAAAGGTGTACAATTCCCACTTGGATCAATACTTTCAAATCCTTTCGTTTAAATGGGGCACCACTCAAAAGTTTATACTGGTGAACTTTTATAATAATATGCCTGTAAATGAAATGGAATGCACCCTGAATAAAATGTTGAGTTATATTCACAGGGAGAGAGATCAAAACCTGGGAGACAGTACAGTTTTGTGGGTGGGAGACTTTAATTGTACCGTCTGTCCACTCTCTGAGCTAGGTTTGTGCGGCCTTGCAGAGCGAGAGGAGGACGGTCCTTTTCATTTCTCACACACCAAGCTGGGGTCTCTCCTTAACAGCATTGTGTTTACTTTCGACCTCACCTTCATTAATCAGGTATGCTCTCCACCAGCTTCCTTTGCCCCAACATATAATGGAAGAGGTTGTGAAAGTATAATCGACTTTGCACTCATATCCCCCACTATACCTAATTTTATAACCTTTTGGGAGATAGGGGATGATCCAATGAGCGATCATTACCCTATTACCTTTGGGGTTAGGCTCCCACAGGAGAAAGCAAAGGAAACTGATGGCCCACCCTATCCTATGGAGGTTACTTTAACGAAGTTAAATGGTTATGTGCTCAAGTGGGAGACCCTGAACCCTACAATCTTTCTCCACAACCTAATATCCTCTTGCTTTGCAGACATATCTGTCTGTTTAGAGGAGGATACTGAGCCTAAGGCGATTATGGTAGCTTTTGCTAATATTCATGAGCACATAAAAAGCCTTCTCACCAAGAGCCATAAAAAGAAGGGGAAACGCGCTACCGGGTGGTTTGATTCTAGATGTACAGCTGCCTTAAAGAACTTGAAGAAAGTTCTTAAGGCCATCCCGAAAAATAGGGTCCTAATCTGTGAGGCCAGACGGGAGTATAAGAGAGAGATTAATCTCAGGAAAGCAACTAGGAAACGAGAGGCCTGGGAAGCTTTGGGAGAAGCGGCCAGGAATAAGGATACTAACCTTTTCTGGAAAGTGATCAGAGCAGCTTATAATACTAATGATACTGAGAACTGTATAGATGTAGCAATCACAGCAGAGCGCTGGGTTGAACACTATGGTAAACTTTATACCAACGGCCAGGGGGACAACACGAATAACCAACGGGCTCTCTTACCCCTGAACAAATCTACACAGGTTCATCAGTCAAGTGACCCCCCAGCTTCTCCCTATCCAATTGATTTGGTCTTCAGCACCCTAGAAGTGGAAAATGCAATTAGGGAAAGCCCTTCAGGGAAAGCCCCTGGTCCGGACTACACACCAGTTGATCTCTATAAAGCAAATTTGGAACTTTGGATTCCACTCCTAACTAATGTTTTGAATATGGGTAATAAATGTGGCTTAATTAAAACCTGGTCAGAAGCCATTGTTGTCCCCATTTTTAAAAAGGGAAATAGGGACGATCCGGCGTGCTATCGCCCTATATCCCTATTAGATGGCCTCATGAAAATTGCGGGAAGGATTATCCTCAAGAGAATCCAGAATTGGGAGACAGAAAACAAGATTATCACGGAATTCCAATACGGTTTCCGAAAAGGGCTGGGCACCCAAGAGCAATGTTTAAATCTGTCCCTACTGATGGCAAAATATACTGAGGCCAAAAAAGGGGATCTGTTTATTACCTTTGTTGACCTTAGCTCAGCATTTGATTGTGTGGACCATCTGCAGCTTTGGTCAACATTGGAGCTCATTGGGGTGGATCCAACCATTATTGCATTTATTAAAGAACTATATAGAGAGGCTGGTGCCAGAGTAAGGTTCGGGACCCAGGGACAATGCACACAGAAATTTCCCATAAACAGAGGGGTCAGGCAAGGATGTATCCTTGCGCCCCTTCTGTTTAGTTTCTATATCAACTCTGTTGTAGACCACTTGAGAATGTTTCAGAATGATTACCCAGTTGTTAACGATAGGCCTGTACCCATCTTACTATATGCCGACGATGCGGCTATTATGTCTAGGACCATGATGGGGTTGCAGCGAGCGGTGAGAGAATTTTCATCCTATATGGGAAAAAGAAACCTAAAAGTGAACATTTCCAAAACCTTTTCCATGCCGTGTTCCCAAAGGAGTAAAAGGTCACAATGCTCGATCTATCTTGATGAGCAAAGAATTGAGAGCATGGATACCTTTTGTTATTTGGGTGTTGTCTTTGGGAGGAAAGGAGATTGGAAGCATGCGGTATCGGCTAGAAGGCTTGCCTTTACGCGTGCCATTGGGGCCCTGAGAACTTTTGCAGCGAAAATTGGGGGCAAGCCGATTGCTGAGATGATACAGGTTTATAAAGCAAAGTGTGTAGCGACAGTTACGTATGGAGCAGGCCTATGGGGGTTCGAAGATGTGTCCTCACTCCAAATCTGTGAGAACCTTTTTATCCGTTATTTATTGGGTGTGGGTAAAACTACTTCTACCTATCTCACTCACATTGAGAGTGGCCTTAAATATCTCAGCGATTATTTAAAGCTGGCCCCGTGCTTGCTCTGGCACAAAATTTGGACTACCAAGGAATGCCAACTTAATAGAGACCTGATCAGGGACTGTTTGAATTTGGACGCTGCATCCAAAATAAAATGGCTGCGACAGGTCCGGATGATGTTTTCCAATATTGGCTGTCCTGAATACTTTGATGATCCAGAGTCCTTAGAAAACCTCACTAGGTCATCTCTCAGAAAACTCCTAATCACACATCTGGAGGGCATTAGATGGGAGGCTGAGAAACTCAAAAATACTACTTTGAGTTACCAAAGAATAACCCCCACTGAAGGCTTGCAACTGTATCTCAGGGTCGAAACTGCACCTTATTCCCGTATGTTACTTACCAGACTCCGCCTAGGCATTTTCTTTCGTATGATTACTTTACCAAAACTAAATGATTGGTCTACTTCGAATTTAATCTGTCCGTGTGATGATCGCTCAATACAAAGTAACATTCATGTCATGTTTTTTTGCAAATTGTATTCTGCCCCAAGGAAACTGTATTTATTACCTCTCCTTAAATCTTGGGGCATAAGAACATGCAAAAACGCTTATTTTAAGTTACTTTTGCTAGATGAGGTGTATGTCATCTATGTGGTTTCTTGTTATTTAAAGTCAGTCATGAAATTTAGAAATTCTATGATGTAACTTTTTATACTTAAATCTTCGCACATGTCTTGACTTATGGTTGATTTTCTGAAATGACACCACCGACTGTATGTTCTTATCATGTGAAAATGGCTTTTTCGATCTTTTAAGCGTTGGGGGAAAATTGTGGTATAAAATGTGCTGTATGCTTTTATGATTTTTACAAAACAAATCGAATAAAGCTCATTTTGAATTTGAATATCCCACAACGCGCATGAATCTGAGCTAACTATTCCATGCTCCAACAGATTTTCTCCCCTTTCGACAATTGTAACTGAATGTAATGAGAATTCTTCACAGCTTTTGCTTCATGGCTTGGCTGATACCGTCAGGGTATGTAGCGTGGCGATTCAGAATAAACCGTTAGATGCTATCCTTGCCATAAACGCTTGAAGATCGGAAATTGATGGATTAAAAAGAATGATAGAGTACCTTACAACTCTAGTTACAACCACAGCGAAGAAGGCCATGCCCCGCAAGGCAAATACTACTCCTGTGCAAAGTCTTCCCCTGCAGCCTAGTAATCATAGCTATAAACATCTAGTTTCATTAAGCTCCTGTTGAAAAAAAAACTCCTCCAATGACACTAATGCTCTTCAAACATGTACCCCCGCTTTATCATTGCAGAGGAATTCTTCTAATGAGCATTTGAATTACAACAGGAATAGGCCCGAGCATTCTATACAGAACAGGCTTAGCAGGATGGCCACTTCTTAGGCTTCACAGGCCCTTGTAACAAAACAAATTTCCGAGCCATGTCAGGCCCAACCTCATAGCCACCCTTTAGCATTTCACTCTCGAGCACCCCCGACTCTTGCAATTGCAACAGCCACTAGTAGCGGTAAACAACCCCAAAAAATATTTATGACTAATATCCCGAGATTTAATACCACCACTAAGAACACATTTGCGAGTGAAGAATCTTTAATCAACAAAGTAACTCATTGGATTCGCCACAATAGGGGATGCCATTCGGTGGTTAGAAATGACATTCTCAGAGCTCGGCAATGCTCCACATCATTTTCCAACGTTGATGACATTGAAATCACCCTAAAGGACCCAGAGATTGCGGATAATCTCCTAGCTTCTGAGTACCGCACCTTCCCCCGAATGGCTCTTCTATACAGTTTAGACACCAGCCCTCCACAAGTTAGGCAATATACATTCCACACAAGCAATAATTCACCTTGTAGGTACATCCTCTTTAGAGACTAATGATAGACTGTCAAAATTTCCTTCTCTGACTGTCCCTACCAGCCCTATTCGCCATGCACAAGCTCCTTGCTGCTTAGCTGGCAAACATTTGGCAATTTTACACCTAGATGAGGATTTAGGCACCGACTCACCTTCTCCCACAGATTTAACATCACTAGATCTTATGGTGGAAAATAATGCTATATCGCCACAAAGGGTGTTACTCACCACCAGTCAGCAATTAAAAATTGTATCTTGGAACGTGGCAGGTTTGAATAGTAAAGTCCCGCTCCCCCATTGGAATGACTTTGTTGGGTATTTCGACATATGTATCTTCCAGGAGACGTGGAGCTTGGAACCTTGATATAAACATGGCTACACTTGCCACTTCATTCATCCCGGGAACATCTATTAGGAAAGGGCGTCCTTCAGGCGGCCTGACTGTTTGGAAAAGCATAGCTCTTGACTGCCGAATCACTTCCAACACAAGTCTAATCCATGACATTTTGTGGCTAAGTATCAGGGGATATTAAACAAACAATGGCCTGCCCTAATACAGTATGGAATCATAGACCCCTACTTGCTATGCCTGTATCTGTTCAACAGAGGGTATTATACAACCTTCTGTCTGCATGTGCTAAGTCACAACATTGAAGGTAAAAAGATAAAACAAGTAGTATGTGTGCGTGATCCCCGTGTACTCAATCCCATACCTCACTATACCTTTCTAAGAGGGTGAAACCTTCAAAAAAAGGGGGAGGGAAGTTGGCAGAGCCTCACAGGAGCAACACCCGGGGAGGATTTTACAGGCTGGTACTCGCCTGTATCCTCACGTTCTCATCATCAGCATCTGCCAACCGATAACATAACGGGGATATAAAATGTGCAGAAAAAGAAAAACCTGTGCGGCATGTGAGTGGTTTTACGATACTGCACCAACATTTGTACTACAGTGCATCGAAATTGCGCTGACGCATAATTTCTTTGCGTACAAAGATCAGCTGTACCTCCAAACATCTGGGACCTCGATGGGGGCAACTTTTGCCCCCAGTTTGGCCTGTATATATGTTGGCCAGTTGGAAACCAACTACATTTACCATGCATCTAATCTCTTCCAGGGGAACATTGTCCTCTGGAAGAGATATATTGATGACATTTTGTGTATTTGGAAGGGTACCGAAAGTGAACTGGAAAAATTCTTGACGTGGCTAAACAGCCTTGACAGATGTCTTAGATTCACATGGAATGTGGATCGGCATAAAGCCACATATTTGGACTTAGACATACAAGCCGCAGATAACAAGCTTACAACGACGGTCCATCAGAAGCTGACCGACAAAAACTCGTTGTTGCATTACAAGTCCTTTCATCCCAGAGCCCTCCGGGACAATCTCCCGGTGGGACAATTTTTGAGGTACCGCAGAAATTGTACGACGACAGGAAGCTTTCTGGAACAAACTGAGGAATTAGCTAGTAAACTGACCTCAAGAGCCTATCTACCGAAGGTAGTGAAACAAGCACGTAAGTGGGCCCTCAACACTCCAAGGGAAGCTTTACTGGAAAGACACACCAGAGAACAGAAGGAATGTATCCCGGTGGTCACCACTTTTGGCCCCTGCTCCACGAAAATCCGCCAGATAATCAGGAAGCACTGGCATCTGCTGAATACCACCACCATGCAAATGCCGCAACCCAGATTCGCCTTCAAACGGTCATCCAGTCTCAGGGACCGCTTGGTCCACACACGACCGGTGTTGCCGTTGAAAGACTCTGGCATCCCCCCTGGACACTACCCCTGTGGGGGCTGCACGGTGTGTGCACTCACTACTAAATTTAAAGTGATTACACGATCCAATGGGAAGACCTGGCATTTTAACAGTTTTAGTAACTGTAATTCCACCAACGTTATTTACAGACTTACATGCCCGTGCGGGATGCACTATATAGGTCTCACGACAAGAAAGATCAAAATTAGGATCCAGGAACATCTGAGCACACTTAAAGCAGCCAAACTGACAACCAAACTGGTGCAACACTTCACCACGCAAAATCATCAACCCAGGGACCTACGGTGGCTCGTGATTGAGAGGGTGATGGGAGACCAGTTTAATATGGAGAACAGACTCCTCAGGAAAGAGACACGCTGGATCTACGAAGAGGGCACGGACCGTCAGGGTCTCAATGACGTGATTGAGTGGAACAGAATAGCTGCCATCTAGTCCTCGTCAACATATCATGCATACATAGGGAAAAGCTGAGAGGAAACACAAAGTGCTATATCCCCGACTAGAGCCCTGTGGTGACGTATTGGTTTCCAAAGAGAGACAGTCACTCTCTGGCTATGTACTAGCTTCAATAAAGGTGTATCAATAATTATGCAAGCACCAGTACCAGCGTACATACACCTAAACATGTTTGCCCTTTTTTTAAAGAATACGGGAAGGGCCACTTCAGAATAGGGATGTGCGAGGCATATAGATACCTTGCTAAATAGCCCTTGAAATCAACACATGATTAGGTCTGTTAATAAATTGTTTCGCAATCACAGGTGTGCAGTATAACGAAATAACTAGATTTTGCAATTAACTAAACTCCATTCCAAGATGGCAGCAACTCGGCTGGCAAGCGCCGAGTCCGTCTACCATGTAGCATGTGGAGTGGGCGGTACCATAGACGCAGGTATCACGGGATCGGGCTCTCCGTTTACACTGTGTTATATCCTCGACTAGAGCCCTGGGGTGACGTATTGGTTTTCAAAGAGAGACAGTCACGCACTAGCTATGTACCAGCTTCAACAAAGGTGCATCAACAATTATGCAAGCACCAGTACTAGCTTACATACACCTATACATTTTTTCCTTTTTTTAAAAATGCAGGAAGGGAAACTTCAGAATAGGGATGTGCGAGTCATATAGATACATTGCTAAATAGCCCTTGAAATCTACACACAATTTGGTCTGTGAATAAATTGTTTCGCAATTACAGGTGTGCAGTATAATGAAAAAACTAGATTTTGCAATTAACTAAACCCCGTTCTAAGATGGCCGCCACTCGGCTGGCAAGCGCCTAGTCCGTCTACCACGTAGCATGTGGAGTGGGCGGTTCTATAGATGCAGGTATCACGTGATCGGGCTTTCCGTCTACAAAATACAAACACCGGAGAGACTTTGACAATGGCGGGTGAGCGGAGGCCAGTCCTGCACGTAAACCGGTAAGGAGACCAACCTCTAAGACGGGAGGGCCTCGGAGGAGTTTTCTCAGGCTTTGGGATATAACAGAACAGAGGCCGACGAAACAGGTTAGCAGGAGGGCGCTCACTGCCTACACGCGCCTCGTCTCACGGAGGGAGGGACGCGGCTTGAAAGCATCTTTTAACCGGATGGTGACTTCCCCGTGTCTGCAAACTAAACGGATGATGGGGTATATCAATTGAAGGCACCCCATTGGGGTAAAGGAGCTGAGCATAGCGGGACGGCAACATAAGAGCTCATAGAAAATAGCATTCTGGGCACATATGCAGGGGTAAACCATGAGCATTTTCGATGTTGGGGGGACGTGAACGCTTCATTGATTGTGTTTTCCCCCTCTTTGTAGACACTGACCAGAAGGCGGTTCACGGAACCCACTCTAAGTTAGAGGGTCCAACTATCCCTGATTCTTCTACGGGGGCCCGGTAGGCGTGAGTTAAGAAAGCCACCTGGTAATGTATGAATGATATACAGGATGCTGCGTGCACAGTTGCTGTTGAGTGTTCCCAGAGAGACACAATGAGTAAATGGTTGTATGTGTTTTTATCCCGTGCACAACCACAGGTACAATAAATGGAGAATCAAGACGTGCAGAATTCACGCTGACCCAAAACCCTGATGAAATTGCCAGTAAATGAAACTTGGCGATGAAACATGTTGTTGTTTTTTTAAATAGAGCGGGCACACAACACGGAATAAAGTTGGATTAGCCAGTGTAGCTTAGCTCTTTTTATGGTGGTGGGACCAGATCTCAAACATATGAGTTTGACATACCACAGTGGGTCACTTACACATAACACGCACAGGTTTTTCTTTTTCTGCACTGTTTATATGCTCGTTATGTTATCGGTTGGCAGATGCTGAAGATTAAAACGTGAGGATACAGGCGAGTACCAGCCTGTAAAATTCTCCCCGGTGTTGCTCCGTGAGGCTCTGCCAACTTCCCTCCCCCTTTTTTTGAAGGTTTCACCCTCTTAGAAAGGTATAGTGAGGTGTGGGATTGATTACACGGGGATCACGCACACATACTACTTTTTTATCTTTTTACCTTCAAAGTTGTGACTTTATTTAGCACATGCAGACAGAAGGTTGTATAATACCCTCTGTTGAACAGATACAGTCATAGCAAGTAGGGGTCTACGATTCCATACTGTATTAGGGCAGGCCATTGTTAGTTTAATATGTATTGAGTGGGGGGTGGCCTGTATAAACCCTTCTTTCCTTTCCCCCTAAGGCTCCTAGTAGTTGTAAGTATCAGGGGACCCATGAGCGGTAGCCAAATTAAGTTTTTTAATATATATGCAAGAGAGAATAAAAGTGGTATGCCATCTACTACGATCTCTGCATTAGAGGAATGCTTAGACAAATGCCCACCTCACACAAGAACCATAGTCGCAGGTGATTTTGAACTGCACCTATGAACCCCTGAGTGTGGAGGAACTGTTGGAGATTGAACCCCAAGATGCTAGTTGGGCTATACCCCAACTAGATCTTCAACCAGTTAAAAGATGGACCCAACAGGTTCTCCAAATGAACTCCATCTCCATGGAGTATGGCCTAAGCGCCATCAATGGCAGGTCACAATCTGATAAGGGAGGGGCAAATACCTTTATTAGAACTAGCGGCCCATCACAGATCGACTATATCCTTCTAGATATTAGACTATGGGACCATCTCATTGATATGAGAGTGGGCTCAACAACAGACAGTGATCATAAAACCTTGTGCCTAACCCTGAAACCCCTTTGGGTTATAAACTTCTCGGAGCGAGTGAACATGCAGCCCCTGGCAGTCACCAAAAATGTAGTTCAATCAAATTATAAAAATACTCTGAAGTGGGAAAAGGTTGCATTTAGTGAGAGCAAAATTGCCGGCATTAAACAAGAACTAGCTACTGGCATGGCCAAACTTCAAACACCGGCAGTTATTACTTCTGGATTCCTAGAAGCACCTGGGATCCATGAGTATACAATGACTACAATTAATCCATACTTCTTGACCACACCAAAAAAGGTAAAAGCAAGTGACCTTGCCAAGGACCCTTACTCCTGGTTCAACAGTGATTGTAGGGAAAACAGGTCGGCCTTAATTAAGGCGATCAAGGGGAAGACAAAACACAAATAAAAGCTGCTAGAACTTCCTACAAAGCTGCCCAATGCAAGGCTAAACTAGCATGCGATGTTTCTCACTGGGAACAGTAGAACGCTGCATGCTTATCTAAGGATAATAATCTTTTTACTTGGGGCAGTAGATCAGGCCCGCGCCCTCCTGCAAACCATATCACCAGCCAAGCATGGTTCAAACATTTTGAGGGGCTTTATTGTATTGCAGGAGATAGCCAGGAGGGATAACTAATAGGGCAATTTAGGCATCCGTTAGAGGAGGAACTCTTCACGTCTAAGGAAGTTGAAACGACTATAAGTAAAATAGTTCTTGCAAAGGCTGCAGGTCCGGATGGGCTACCAGGCCATCTATTTCTGGGTGATCGTGTACAATGGACACACTATATCTTAATACTATCTGATGCCATAGCTAAAGGTCCACCTGCCCCAGCGACTTGGAAGTCAGCTGATATAGTTCCAATATACAAAAAGGGAGACATGGATGATCCCGCTAACTATCGACCAATAAGCTTGATCGATGCCATGCAGAAAGTATTCGGTCGGATGCTACTGCAAAGGATCCAGGCATGGTCTGAAGAAGGGGACATTCTTTCCCAGTTTCAAGCGAGTTTTAGAGCAAAGACCGGGACAATGGATCAAGTATTCAGATTTCTTCTGATCTACTGGGAGATCCTGGTACTAGGCAAAGGCAGTCTTTACGCAGCATTTATTAATCTGAAGACTGCCTTTGACCTGGTCCCTAGATCCAGGTTATGGGACACGCTTGGTGAAATGGGTATGCCCCCTTTTGTCCTCAACTCATTGATTTGATTGCAAGAGGGGACCTGTGCTTAGGTCAGGTGGGGAGACCAGGGTCAACTCACCAAGTGCATCCCTGTCAAGCAAGGTGTAAGGCAGGGCTGCGTCTTGGCCCCCACCCTCTTCTCTCTATATGTGACCGGGGTGGTGGACTTTCTTTTAGAGGAGCCAGCGGACCCACCGACCCTGGGGGGGAAAAAGATACCAACCTTGTTGTTCGCGGATGACACGTGGTTGATATCTAAGACCCTGGCAGGGCTACAGCGCCTAGTTGACAGATTCCATGACTTCTGTAAAACCTGGGGCCTCATCATTATAAATGCCAGTAAAACAAAATGTATGGCCTTTAAGGCTGATACCTTTGACTACTTAGGTGTAAGGTTACCCGATAAAATGTCTTGGAGACCGCACCTGGGTAAGTTGTTGATGGCCCAGAAGTGTATGTCAGGTGCAGTGGTTAAAGAACATTGCCTTTCCCACACAAGACCTGTAGCCCCAGCCCTCCAGATATACAACGCAAAGTGGTCATTGCTGCTCTATATGGCGCCGAAGTTTGGAGATACAATAAAGTGGATAAGTTCTCTATAGCAGAACATAAATTCTTCAGAGATCTAGTGTCAGCACCAAAACACATCCCCCTTTCCCCGCCATTTCTGGATATGGGTAGGCGGTCGATAAGTGACATAGCTAGGTTGCGCCCCTTACTATTCTGGTACAAAAGAGGGGGGTGGTGATGGATGGAGCATCTTAACCAGTCAAACACTCACACCCAGGCAACAGATATGGGTTTTACCCATCCCCGTTCTTTAGCCCACTCTGCCACCCCAGTTCAGACATGGCCATATGCAAATCAGTCTGACACTGTGCCTCATGGGAACAGTCCAGCCCGAACTGCCAAGCCATGCCTTCCCTGGACCGGAATCAAGTTTCCTAGGACCGATTTCTGGCATTCCAGCGTCTTCAGCCAGGCTTGCTTGCATCCAGTGGCATAGTGAGCAAGGGACTCACGTCTGAGCATACCCTGCCAACTTATGGCAAACAAAGTGGTACCAAAGGGGGTGGTGATGGATGGAGCATCTGAACCAATCAAACACTCACACCCAGTCAACAGATCTGGGTTTAATCCATCACCGTTCTTTAGTCCACTCTGCCACCCCAGTGCAGACATGGCCATATGCAAATCAGTCTGACCCTGTGCCTCATGGGAACAGTCCTGGCTGAAGATGGCTGAAATGCCAAAAACTGGTCCTCGGAAGCTTGCTTCCAGTTCAGGGAAGGCATGGCTTGGCAGTTCGGGCTGGACTGTTCCCATGAGACACAGTGTCAGACTGATTTGCATATGGCCATGTCTGAACTGGGGTGGCAGAGAGGGCTAAAGAACGGTGATGGATATAAACCCAGATCTGTTGACTGGGTGTGAGTGCTTGATTGGTTCAGATGCTCCGTCTATCACCACCCCCTTTTGTACCTTACTATTCTGGGCCCTCATTAGGAGGACACCTGAGCTCTCAACATACGCAGAGGCACTCACTGAGGTCACTAGGCTTGATACTGGGGTAGAAATACGCGACACCAAAAAGATGCTTTTGGCAATTGGGCTCAGTGGTTGCTGGGTCAGTCAGGAACCTCCAAGGAAAGAGGTACTTATACGCCTCTACTGGGAATGGGTGGACCAAAGTGACATTAGAAGAACTAATATGGGTAAATTGACAACAGAGTTCTACCTACATAAGCAAAGTAGATACTTTGAACCCTACCTGGATTTAATTAAAGTGCGGAGAGATAGAATACTCTATATGCATTTCAGGTACGGCTCTCTCCCAGTAGGGGAGGTGATAGCAAAGTAGTCCACCAATAATGGAAAAGATTGCCCTAGTTGTCTGGCCCCTGTGGAAAGTATTGGACATATCCTGTTTGCCTGTCCGGCATACAAATTATCGCGGGAAAAATGGTTGAGCCCGCTCTGCCGGCAGCTTGGAACAAGGGATCACCACGTTGCACTTTGCATTCTCAAAACTGATACCAGACCTTTTATATCTTGTTGTATGGCAAAGTATCTGGGCCAAGTGTGGCTGATAAGAAGAAAAGCACTTGAAAAGAAGATGTAGTCGTTCTATCCGTTCAGCCAGCAGCCAGTTTTATAAACTTTTAACATTTACTGCTGAAAATACTAGCACGAACAAGCAATTTATTTTTATCTTTTTAAACATTAGCAATCCTCTCAGCACCTTGAAGCATTCTCTGTGTATTTTAATGCTATGAATTATTTCCCTGTTTTAACTCGATTTTATCATGACTAATTGTATTTTTGTCACTGCAACTTTTTCACTTTTTTAATCAATGTGTAGTTTTGTGGCTGTGTCATCTTTGTTTTATGTTGCTTTTATGACATGTGTCGAAATAAAGTTTGTGATGATGATGATGATGATAGGGGGATATTCTCAAGAACGTGTGATAATCACCTCAAAATTAGCTTACCGCAACTCTTCACATCGCAGTGTGTTGCGAAAAAATAACACGGTGTTAACGTTGTATTCTCAACAAGGCAGTACCATGCAATAGTCTCATGATAACGCGTCAAATGACTGTGTTAAAATTAATGTGACGCGAAAAAATAATGAAACACAAACGCGAAAAAAGTAGCAATGAGGACAATCACAATACAAAAATCAGAGATAACCAGTGACAGGCCTGCAATTTCCATGCGTCATGTGGGAAAATGCACCATAAAAGCAAAACAGAAAAAAAGGGAGAAAAAATAAACTGCTTAGCACCATGGATGCACGCAGACCAAGTGCAGAGGCCAACGCGAACCCCACAGGCCCCACAGACCACAAGGCCAAGATGAAGAGGAAGAGGAAGAAGGGGTTCAGTTTGCAGGAAAACCAGATATTCATCATAGAGGAGATAGAACACTAACAGCAACTGTTCGTCACCTCCACTGTGTCATTGGCAACACCAACAGAAACATGCTAGTCCATCGTGGGCAACGTGAATGCAGGCGGAGTGTCGGGAGGTCAATGGAGGAGGCAAAGAGGTGCTGGCATGATGTGAAAAGCCAAACCAAGCAGAAACCCGAGGCCAACAGGAAGGAAGCCGCGGTGACTGGAGGTGGGAGTCCTGCGTCACAGAAGGAGCTGGAGGAAATGGTGGCCACAGTCATCAGTGGGTAGATGGTGCCAGGAATTGGGAGTCCGGACACAGTTCGATATGACCTGACACGACATCAACAGGGTGAGTATCGACCAGGGACTGGGGGACGGGGAGATGGGCACAATGTCACATATGCACAAACATGTGTAGCACACTACACACCCACAATGACCCTGTCTCATGCCCAAAGGGGTCCCACCCCACACATCACCAATCTCACAACTAAAATAATGCACACGTGCCAAACACAGCAAAAATGCATATTTGTGAGCCACACTGACAATGCAAGTGAAACTACGTGACGATCAACATGGCTGCAGTACAATCATCATGACATTGTGCACGCCACAACATTGAGGTGGCTGAGTGTGGACCATAGCCAGAAAGGAGCAAGTCACACTCTAACACATCTACGTTCACAAACAACTCCTGAAGTCAAGAACACATCTGCAGACAAACAATGCACAAGAGTGCAAACCGTTCAAGAGCACAAATGACCCAAGTCGCCAACATCTCAGCACTGTAAAAGCACAAAAGTCAAAGGCACACCGCCTCAAAGAGATTAGGGGCAGCAAAATCACTGCTGGAGGGGCGACTCCCCCACAATGCCGCACACACACATAGCAATAACAGATCATCCACATTGACGACAATGGGGTACAAAGTGCAACACTTACACTGCAGAACAAAGTACACAACTCGGTCCGCTTGTGCGTAGAAGCTGGCCGATCACATCTTAAATAGCATGAAACTGTGAGATGAAAATGTACGTGTACAACCTCACATCTGTCATGTAGTCCAAATGTCCGCTGTCCCGCATCAAATAGTCCGCTCCTCCCAAACAGTCACAATGTACATTGTCATGCAGTCTGTATGTAAATGTGAACAATGCGTCAAAATACATGTCAACACAATGTCAAAATGCTTCTACCCTTTACATTGCAGAGGAACAAATAACACCTCCAGCAGAGCAGATCAGACAACGCATCTGTAATGCTGTAGATGACCTCCACACCTTGGGCACTAATGCCCTACAACTGCTCATGGACATTTTAGGCAACCCACCTCCAGGAGCAGGGCAGCACACCTGCATCGAGGAGACCCCACCCCCTGCACAGACCACACAGCTGGAAGCACCCACCACCACAGCTTGCTCCCAGCACCCCACCGAAGCACACATCGCATTCCAAGGCCAGGTGTCAGACTGCCAGAAGGAGGTGGCCAAACAGGTGAGGGAGGGGTTCGACCTCATGGAACCTGACCAAGGTCACGTGGGTGTCTAAGTCCCGTCAGTGACCACTTACACTCCCCAACGGAGACCCACACTGCAAAAGAGACACATGGATCTGCACATTTCCAGTACTGAACCACACCCAGAGCCCTGGGATAATCATTCACACCCCCATGATGGACTTGTGTACGCCAGCCCAGTCCACTCCTCTTACATCTGTCCCAGTCAGGCTTCAGAGCCCATCATTCGACCGAAACCACACTTCTAGGAGTTACCGAGAGTCTGCGACACAGTGTTGATCGGGGAGAAACATCCTCCCTTATTCTTCTCAATCTGAGCGCGGCGTTCGACACTGTATCTCATTCCATCCTCCTTGCGACTCTTCGGTCCCTGGGTTTAGAGGGCGCTGCTTTAGCCTGGAGAGCCTCTTTTTTAAGAGACCGCATTTTTCAGGTTTTTTCTGCTTCTGCTTCCTCTATAATTTGTCCATCGGCGTACAGTGTTCCTCAAGGGTCTATACTCAGTCCCTTATTATTTAATATTTATGTAAGACCCCTGGCCACTATTGTGGAGGAAGCCAGTCTTACGTTATACTCTTACGCCGATGATACACAAATCATTTTCTTTCTCTCCAATAAAGAGTGCAACGATACTTCTGCTTTGAAAGAAGGTTTGACTTGTGTCTCCGAGTGAATGAAAAGCAATTTCTTGAAACTTAACGGTGACAAGACCGAGGTTGTGATACTCGGCAAGGGTAAGGATCTCTGGGGCCCCCACCATTGGCCCAAGGACATGGGACCTACCCCTCAGCCTGCAACTGTAGTACGCAATCTCGGGTTCCTCATCGAAGAGAAACTCACAATGAGACAGCAGGCTGCGAAGGTGGCCTCTATTTGTTTAGCCACCTTGAGATGGCTTCAAAAAATCCTGTGGATGCTGCCCCCTTCCACACAAAGAACGGTAGTCCAGGCGTTGGTTGTTTCCCGCCTGGACTACGTCAACGTTCTATACCTTGGCGCTGACCTGACAACCATAAAAAATCTCTAGGTTGTTCAGAACGCTGCTGCTCGGCTGCTCCGCAACGTACCCAGGAGAACATCTGCCTCTCTAGCACTCCGTGACCTTCATTGGCTTAAAATCCCAAATAGAATTAAATTCAAAGCCCTTTGTCATGTTTTTAAAATCAAACACGGCTCAGCTCCTAAATACCTTCAGGGCCTTATCCAGGCCTATAAGCCTAGTCGAACCCTGAGATCATCAGGGAATGGTGGTTTCTCCATTCCCAGATTTAGGCTAGCAAAAATGGGAGGCTGCTCTTTTGCCCATCTGGGTCCTAAATTTTGAAACACTCTTCCTGTGACCCTAAAGACAGAAACCAATCTTTTTCGTTTCCGCAAGGGACTGAAAACTTGGCTCTTTCAGCAGTAATCTGAAGCTTCTTTTCAGCAAAATCAGCATGCAAGTTTCTTCTTCTTTAGTCTGTCCCTGAGCGCCGGGAAACCCACTGCAGGTAGCTGTGCGCTTTAAAAGTTTAAATAAATAAATAAAATAAATATATACTGAGTGGGGGACGACAAAGCTACATGTCCAAGGTCTTACCCGCTGCCTGCGGTGACATTTAGGTGTCCGCTGTACACAGCACAATGTAATGTTGTAGGGCCTGGCCCCCTCATGCGTACATTATGACCACATGGACGCTCTCAGATAGTTTGTGGAACTGGCTACGGTCATGTGCGCCCGGCCCCTTTATTGCCAGGGTCACATGTACAGTGACGCCTGTGCTGAATGTGTGTGAGGTGAGTGTAAGCCAGCCCTCATGTAGTGGTTGGTGCTGGCAACAACTTGAACAGTGATCACAATTAAAGCGGAAACAGAAAACAACAGAATAACAGAAACAATTGAGAAGCATCATGGAGGTAGCCGGAGCAAGTACAGGGATTACCTAATATGCAATCAGAAGGGTCCATGAGTTACAGTGCACTGAGGTTGAGGCACCTGAGCTGAGCGTGGTCATGTGAACAAATTGTCTAGCATTGTGTCCTTTTAGGATATTCCTACTGCAGCTCCAGTGGGATGTAGGAGAGTAGGAACTGCTTACTATGGTAACCCCCACTTTGTGCTGGCGTTTCACTGTTTTTCAACTTTAGTCTGGCTGGGGCTCTGCTATCCATGACCCCAGCCTAGCTGCTTCCTCTCTAAATTACCCTTATGAGTCCCTAGTATATGGTACACCAGGTACTCAGGGCATAGGTACCACAGAGACCTGCCAGGGGCTGAAGCATGTATTATGCCAGCCTTGGGAAGCCTTCCAAAATTGCACCACAGGACTGCTAATGCAGCCCGGGTAAGGTGGTGCATGCACCTCTTACTAAGATATAGGTTACCTAAATCTACCTTTAATCACCAACACATATAAACTTATCAGTCACTCCTATGGCATGCCTAGGCTGTGGGGTTTTAGGTTTAAACCTATAATAACTGATAAAACCCCACTGAAAGAAAAATAGCCCTCACCGGTGAAAACATATAACACTGAAAAAACACCTGCACAACCACAAACTAAATGCCATTCAAAGAAAGGAAAAGGAAAGTGAAAAAGTAATTTTGTTCTTACTGAAGGGGTCAATAAAATGTAACTTTGTTATAGAATCTAGCAGTAAGAAAGACTGGCTAACATTATTCTGCTTGAGTTTTGTTCTTTAGGGATGCCACTAAAATATTGTTTCTTCCTTTTATTTCTTTTCAGTTTTATGGCCTTTGGTCTAAAGATGCTGGGTTTAGTTTCATGTTTTAGGTCTAGTTTAATTTATAAACAGTAGAGAATCAGGACATATCAAACTCATATTTGATACTTTGGCTGCATTTGATTCTTTCACTGATAGGTAAAATGGCTAGTTTCATAAAAAATCTTTCCTAATATGTGTCATCACATTTACCCACAGAGAATGGGTAAAAACCCTTAATACATCAGACCATAGTTTCTAGTGGGTCAGTATGGATAGTAGGTGAATTGCCAACAACTCTGGCTTTAAACATTAAATGCAAGGTATAGTGAAAAGTATATATATCACCAAGCATCTGGGATAGTGGTGAAACGTGACACCAAACTTTTGGAAAACATGGAACGCAGTGTCACTTGTTATGCTCTCCAAAAAAGGTTATTTCCAAGTTCAACAAAGATTGGAGTAATATTGTTTGTATTTGCAGTGATTCAACTACGTAAATAAAACATTTGTGTGATGACCTGTCAAAATTGATACCCGAGCTGAAGCGATTCCCTGTAGAAGATCCTTGCCACTTGTTAGATGGTATCCTGAAAGCATCTTTACAATCTTCAGAGTTAATGAGGGATGCTATTGACTTTTTAGTCCATTCTGGTGCACTGTTTCTTATGCCCAGGAACTAAAACGCAAATATTTATCATTTCCTGCTTAATGTGGCATCAAAGAAAGAGTCATCCCAACTGTGTCCCTTAGCTGACAGTTCTCAGCCCAAGGGGCTATGAATGCTGAGAGGGCCTTTTCACAAAAGTTTACATGGGAAGGAAAGCGAGAGCTCACATGACCAAAGACTCACTGAAGAAGTATTGTATGGTGTACTTCAATAAGATTAATTTGCAAAAATCTCTATGGACCTCATATACACTATACGTAAACTGTCTATATACCATGTTATTTCAGTGCAGAAATCAAGCAATGATAAAAGCAAAACGTTCCATAAACACTGGAAAAACACTTTTTCGGTTGTTTTTAGTGGCGTGAAAATGTGTAACCACTGATAACAACTGTTTTTTAAGATATTGAAAACACTGAAAAAACCCCACCAGAATTTACCAAAAATAGAAACTGAAAACAGGACAGCCTAGGCATGCCTTATCAATCCTGAAGGCAGAGTGCTTGAGTTTGTGTGAGAGGGTGCCCATACCTGAGCAGGACCCCTCTGCACCTTTCGGAGCCTATTTGTTGAGGCTGTTCTGTGATGCAGCCAGACCATATACTCTTAAGTGCATTATAACCTCACGGTAAATGCTAACTTTAGAATGGCTGCATGGAACCATGTCGTGTTTGGTGGCAAACACATTGGAATCCTACCCCCCACCAGTCCTGGCGGCGGGGTAGAATTCCACTCTTCTAGAGGGAGAGACATGTACACACTGGGCCTCACCGGAGTTCCAAGGAGGCCGCACTGGTGTAGACGGTATTTTTCTCTCTTTTTCACTCACTGGGAGCCCAGGCAGGAATTTGACACAGCATCAGACATTCAGTAGGCAGAGCCTTTCCAAGCCCCTGCCGCAGTATCATAGTGCCGAGTTTGATACAAGAGCAGGCACTAATATGTGCAGTTGCAGATTCAGTGAGCCGCGCCGACTGCACCCTCCCTGGCCATCACCTGTCCAGGAGCACTGCTGTCAAGGATCAAGGATTACTGCAGGTTGGATTCCAGAGCTCCCGAACTAGTCCACTGGTCCACATCTTCTGAGGACTTTCACAATCTGTGTTTTAGTGCTGTGCCAGGGATCCAGGAAGGAGCGACCCTTAACCCCACCAGGTACGTCACTCCCCCTCTGCACAGCACCGCCTGTGTGTCCCTGCCCCAGCTGCCTCTGCTGAGGAAGTTCGAGACCCTTCACCACCCGCAGGCTACCACCTGCGCCTCATCCCTGGTGCCCACTGGTAGGCCATAGGTTTGTTCATCTTCTGCTACATTGTTTTATTGTATTACCTGTATTTCATTGTTGTGTCTGTGACTGCTGTTCCCTTGGCTGCTCGTTTTTGCCTTCTGTTTCTCAGCTGCCCCTGTATTCTTGTGCCCTTTTTGCCATCTGTGCCACTTATTTTTCCCTGTATTTCTGTGCCCTCTTGCCTTCTGTGACCCTCGTTTTTCCTGAATTTCTGTGCCCTCTGGCGTTCTGTGATACTCTTTTTATCTGTATTTCTGTGCCCTTTTTGCCTTCTGTGACACTCGTTTTTCCTGTATTTCTATGCCCTTATGCCTTCTGTGTGACTCGTTTTTTTCCTGTATTTCTGTGCCCTTTTTGCCATCTGTGCCACTCGTTTTTCCTGTATTTCTGTGCCCTTTTTCCCTTCTGTGACACTAGTTTTTCCTGTATTTATGTGCCCTCTCGCCTTCTCTGCGACTCGATTTATTCCCTGTATTTCTGTGCCCTCTTGCCTTCTGTGACACTCGTTTTTCCTGTATTTCTGTGCCCTTTTTGCCTTCTTTGCCACTCGTTTTTCCTGTAATTCTGTGCCCATTTTGCTTTCTGTGCCACTCGTTTTTTCCCTGTATTTCTCTGCCCTCTTGCCTTCTGTGACACTCGTTTTTCCTGTATTTCTGTGCCCTTTTTGCCTTCTGTGTCACTCGTTTTTTCTGTGTATTTCTGTGCCCTCTTGCCTTCTGTGACACTCATTTTTCCTGTATTTCTGTGCCCTTTTTGCCTTCTGTGCCACTCGTTTTTTTCCTGTATTTCTGTGCCTTCTTGCCTTCTGTGCCACTTGCTTTTACCCTGTATTTCTGTGCCCTCTTGCCTTCTGTGACACTCGTTTGTCCTGTATTTCTCTGCCCTTTTTGCCATCTATGCCACCCATTTTTCCCTGTATTTCTGTGCCCTCTTGCCTTCTGTGACAATCGTTTTTCCTGTATTTCTGTGCCCCGCTCCCCCTGACTGCCCATTCACCGCCCCCACCTCCCGCCTGCTCCTCCATCCCACCTCCCCATATATTCCGGCCGCTGCGCAGCTGGCTCGCCGCTGGCGCGCAAAAGGTGCGGCTAAGGCAAGCCTGTCTGCGCCCATCCGCACCTGGACCGCGCCCAGCGTCAGAACCCCGACCCCCGCATCCGACACGATGACCGCCGCCACTATGATGCCAGCACTCTGCACGCTCTCAGCTCCAGAGGGACCCCCACCTGCTTCAAGGCCACCTTGAAACGCACACACTGTCCCTTCACCTGCAGGAACTGCAACTACATCAGCCTCAGAGCCGCCGAACCACCCGCCAAGAAAGACCCCAACCACCTCTGATGCATACCCCCGAACACCCACTCCGCACGCAAACACGCCGTCGAGCTCTGGGACCTGCTCAACACAACATCCACGGACGTCACCTTCCTGACAGAGACCAGGTTGAACGACTCCTCCGCACGCGACATTGCCATAGCCATCCCAGACGGCTACAAGATCACCTGCAGAGACCGCACCAACGGAGTTGGAAGAGGAATCACCATTGTCCACAAGAACAGCATCAGGGTCTCGACTAGCACCGACGATGCGCTCAGCACTGCTGAACACATGCACTTCCAGATCCACACAGACCCTAACTCCACCCTCAGAGGCACCCTCGTCTACGATCCCCCGGACCCCGTCCCCACTTCAGCGACTCCATCGCTGACTTTATCAGCATGCACACCCTAACCTCCACCGACTATATCCTCCTCGGAGACCTGAACTTTCACCTTGAGAACAACAATGACAACAACTCCAAAACCCTGATCGATAACCTCGCCAACCTCGGACTGAAGCAACTCGTCACAATGCCCACCCACTCCGCCGGCCACACGCTCCACCCCGTCTTCTCCTCAAGCCCTCACGTCTCCGTCAGCCACACCACCGAACTCCTCTGGACCGACCACCACTGCATCCACTCGCTTTCCAGAAACCCTCCACACACCACTGCACCCAATGCATCCCCTGCCGCTGCTGGAGCAAAATCACCGAGACACCAGCAAGAGGGCCAGCTGGTTTACCCCAGAACCCCTTGCCTCCAAGCAATCCTGCTGGAAACTAGAGAAAGAATGGCACAGTGAAAAAATCCCGGACAGCCGCGCAGCACACAAGGACACCATCTGCAACCATTACCACCTCATAAGGGTGGCCAAGAGGACCACCTTCAAAGACCGCCTTGACAATAACGCACACAATAGCAAGGAGCTCTTCAACATTGTGAAGGAACTCACCAACCCCAGCTCCAACACCAACAACATTCCGCCGTCGCAAGCCCTGTGCGACTCCTTTGCCACCTTCTTCCACCGCGAGATAGCAGAAATCCACGACAGCTTCAGGCACCCAGACAACCCCAACAGACAGCAACACAACAGACCCTTCACACACCATCGACCACGACCACTTGCTAGCCTGGGCCAGCGTGCACGTCGATGACACCAATGAGACCATGAGCACAATCCACTCCGGCTCTCCATCAGACCCATTCCTGCACCACTTCTTCTGCAAAGCAAGCATCTCCATCGCACCCCACCTGCACGATGTCATCGATCTCTCCCTCAAGACCGCGACCTTCCCAGAGAGCTGGAAACATGCAGAGATCAACGCCCTACTCAAAAAACCTAAGGCAGACCCAAGAGACCTCATGAACTTCCAGCCCATCTCTCTGCTCCCCTTCCCAGCCAAGGTCATTGAGAAAATCATCAACAGACAGCTAACTTGATACCTCGAAGAAAACAGAATCCTGGACCCTTCCCAGTCAGGATACCGCAGCAACCACAGCACCGAGACTACATTCATCGCCGCCACTGACGACACCAGGACCCTGCTGGACAACGGTGAGACCACAGCACTCATCCTCCTAGACCTCTCCGCCACCTTCGACACCGTCTGCCACCGCACTCTACGAGCACTCGGACGCCTCCACGCCGCAGGGATCCAAGACAAGGCTCTGGAATAGACCACCTCCTTCCTCTCCGGCAGAACCCAGAGCATCTGGTTCCCCCATTCCGTTCCAAAGCCTCCAAAATCATCTGCGGCATAACCCAGGGATCCTCTCTCAGGCCGACACTGTTCAACATTTACATGGCCCCGCTCGCACACGTCGCCGGACAGCAGGACCTCAACATAATCTCCTAAGCCGATGACACTAAACTGATTCTCTCCCTCTCCAAGGACCTCATCACCGCCAAAGCCAACCTCCACGAAAGAATGAAGGCTGTCGCCAACTGGATGAAGATCAGCTGTCTGAAGCTAAACTCGGACAAGATGGAGATCCTCATCCTGGGCTCCAACCCTTCAGCCTGGGACGACTCCTGGTGGCCAACGGCACTGGGGGCAGCCCCGACACCCACCGACCACGCACTCAACCTGGGATTCATCCTCGACTCAATGCTCTCAATGACCAAGCAAGTCAACACCATCTCCTCCTCCTGCTTCAACACCCTCCGCAAGATCTACAGAGCAATCCCAACAGATACAAGAAAGACAGTCACCCAGGCCCCCGTCAGCAGCAGACTATACTACGGAAACACCCTCTATGTGGGAGCCTCGACCAAGCTCATCAAACGACTACAACTCATTCAAAACGCCTCGGCAAGATTGATCCTCGACGTTCCACGAAACGGCCACATCATCCCCCACTTGAGAAACCTGCACTGGCTCCCTGTCAACAAGAGGATATCCTTCATGCTCATCATCCACGCACACAAAGCACTCCACAAGACCGACCCAGCCTACCTCAACAGACGGCTCTCTTTCTGTATCCCCAACCTGCAGTTATGCTCCTCCAACCTTTTACTCGCCACCGTCCCCACGCATCCGAAGAACAACCACTGGCGGGAGATCCTTTTCCCACCTCGCTGCCAAAACATGGAACACCCTCCCACTGAGCCTACTAGAGACCCAAGACCTGCTGACCTTCAGGAGGATACTCAAGACCTGGCTGTTCAATCAGTAGCGCCCCCCCTCCCCAGTGCCTTGAGACCCTCGCGGATATGTAGTGAGCTTTACAAATGATTGATTGATTGATATTGTGTAGTGCTTTGGCCGTCCCTCTTAATCTAAACCCAGGCAAATGCATGAGGAAATAAGGGCTCGATGTCACAGCCTGGCTGCTCCCCCTTTATAATCTTGAATAAGGGGGGATGAAAATCAGACAGAGTATTACGGATATATCAGGGTTATAGCTTGCAATCAGAGGAGCCAACTCAGTTATCTCAGGACCTTATTCCGTTTACTTATGCTTTGAATGTTATTTCTATTCTGCACAGCACCAGGATGCTCCATTTGGAACAACAGTTGCGCTTTATAAATGTAAGATTCATTCATTAAAAGCTTCCCCACCAAGATAAAAGCTGCAAATTCATGCTAGAAATTATAGAGTGGAAAAGCTAAAATCTCAGAGGGGAGCGGAAGTATGGGTTGCATACATAGAGGAAATGTATAATAAAGATGCAGCAATCTTTTAGCGACCAGCTACTCTCTACATCACTGATGAAATAAAAGAATCATTTCAAACACTATCTCATTGTTAAAGCTTACAATTGAAGCTGGTCCAGATAATCTGCCAGTAGTAATAATAAAAACAAACATTGATTGGTGGTTGAGCATCCTTCATTTATTATTACAGAATATTTTCTCTACAAGCATTTTCTCGAACAGCTTCAAGGGGGCAGTGATCAAACCCACGTACAAGAAAGATTAAACATCTTCCCCAGGAATCTATGGGCAAAAACCTGTTGGACGTTGGTGGGAAAGTATAATCTAAAATCCTCCTGGGGTTATTGCAACAATGGATGGAAATAAATTCAATAAACCTTGTAGAGCAACGTGGGTTTAAGGGGGTTCATTCGACAGTAGATCACTGCCTTAGTTCATGGGCCATGCTATTTTGTGGATTTCTGCTTAGCATTTCATACAGGTGACTAGACCCTGCTATGGGAAACACTAAGAAACTATGATATCCGACATGGTTTACTTTTGACGTTGCAATAATTGCTTAGAAATAATTTAGTGCAGGTGGAACTGGATGTTGATGAGCCTGTTTCAGGGAGTAGATGTTAGAAATGGCCTCATATAAGGCTGTATTTTGGAACCCATATAGTTCTCTGTATTTTTGGTGCGTTTACCAAAAATATTAGATTTACCCAATGGTCTTAGCCCCAAAATTAATGGTACACATATAAGTTGTCTCCTCTATGAAGACGATCTAGTGATCATGGACTTAACAGAAATAGGTCTATGGAGATAGTTAGATGTCTTTACTGAGTACTGAGATAGCTAAAAACGAATGGTCAACCTGGAGAAAGCAAAAGTGCTTCCATTTGGGAAGAAGAAATAATTAAAGGTTCATTAGTTTCTAAATAGTGTTAAAATTCTAAACAATAATAGGTATAAGTAAGTGAGAATGTGGTTCTTGAGGGACCTATCATAGAAAGAACACATTGATTCTGGACAGGCAAAAGCTCTTTCTTCAGGAAGGGAACTCAAGCAATGTGATAAAAAGTATGGAGGTACTTTTAAGACCAGTATTGGTGGCGTATCAGGGGAGGATTTGACCATACTTCCAATATGGTGTTTAGGTGCTCTGTGTAAGTGGGAAATCAAATTGGTATCTTGAAGAGGGTAGATCTTTAAAAAGATTACTCTCCCTTCCACCTTCGTTTACATGGCTTTTCATGGCCTTGTAAAAATGTGCCTGTTTCATGCAGAACAGTGTGTGAAAGGGAGCTCCATGAGTGCTGCTTTGGGCGTTCTTACACAACACCCATGGAATCTGAAACGTTCGCAGATTGATGAGAAATTATAAATCTGGGAATGCGTCAGTATCTAACGCCACCCGAGGGGTGGGATTAGGGAGGCATAACGAAGAGAAGTGTTTTAATTTCTCCTGATTTTCCCCTTTTTCTATGTGTACTGTTTTGTGCAGCACACATAGAAAAAGGAAAACATCTGAATTGATTGTTTTGTGCATGAAGGAGTCCTTTCCAGTAGAAAATCGATCAGCTCTGCACAGTAGGCATTCTTGCTCTATGGTGCAAGGATGTCTGTGTTTGCCCATGGTAGCCCATTGTGCGCATGTGCAGGGGGAAACGGCAGGAATGCACTGCATGGCATCCGACAGATATAGTGTATTCCTGCTCTTTTGTTTCGATGCAGGGCAGCACTGCAAGTAGATTCCTTGTGGTGCTGCCCTATGTCAAAATCTCATAAATGAGACGTTTGGTGTTAAACCGGTGGAACGAGGAGAAAGGATACATTTCTTCTTGTTTTTGCTGTTTCTATGTGTGCTGCATTTTGCAGTAAACTAAGAAACATCAAATTGCCATTAGTAATTTCTCATGTGCAGGATTTTATTCTTTCCTGGGCATGAACATGTGTTGTAATCTCTCTTGGTATGCCCCGTGCCCCCCCCCCCCCTTAGCCTGTCACCGTTTGGTACAGCCCTGAAAAGTATGTGGGAAGATTCCACAGCTGCCTTCAGCTGACTGGAACCTGTGATGATGTTATGACCTAATAAACAAGTTTCCTGAAATCTTACCTGTGTGCTTTCATCTTCGTAACACTGGCGACGAAGGTGGGATTCGAACCCATGCGTGCAAAGCACAATGGATTAGCAATCCGTTGTGCTTTGTGCAAGTAATAAAGGGCTGGGGGCAAGCCTCACTCAGATGGACAAGAACGGGGAACAAGTGGTGGCTTTTGCCTCTCGTGCCCTTAAAGGAGCAGAGGTAAATTACTCTGTAGTGGAATAGGAAGCATTGGCATGTACTTGGGCCATCAAACACTTCCGTTTCTTCCTCTGGGGCATTCCCTTCACTGTGAGGACCGACCACAAACCCCTCATGTACGCCTTTACCACCAAAGGGTCGGAAAAAACCACACCACGCATTTGGAGGTGGATTTTGGGTCTGGAGGGCTACAATCTTTCTGTGTAATACATGCCGGGTTCACAAAATGTGGTGGCAGAGTTTTTGTCTCGCTCACCGATTAGTACCAGTGGTATTGACGGTGTTGTTGAGGAAGAGGAGAGAGTTTTGAAATTGACGTGCCTAAGCAAAGAAGAATGGGAACTAGGGTTAAACGATGACAAAGTTTTACAAGCACTAAAGTGCTACATAACGAAAGGATGGCCCAGTGAGAAAAACAAAGTAACGCTGGAGTTGAGTGGATTTTGGGATGTAAAACTAGAACTTAACATTCAGGATGGTATGGTGTTGAGAGGAAATAAAATTATTCCACCTATATCACTCAGGCAAAAAATTGTTGCCCTTGCACATGTTGGGCACTTGGGTAGTAGCCTTACAAAAAACTAAATTAGATTGGACGACGGGTGGCCTGGAATGGACGCCATGGCAGAACACACAGTAAGGGATTGTTTAGAGTGTAGCAAGGCTGCTCAGACCCAGCAGTCAAGGAAACCACCTCCTTCCACAGTTTTCATACCCGATAGTCAGTGGTCCAAATTGGCTCTCGACATTATGGCCCCTCTGAACCTTAAATGTTTGAAAGAAAGATTCATTCTGGTCCTGATGGATTACCACACTAAGTGGGTGACTTACAAGTGTGTTCACCAAGTTGACACCAGAGTACTTATAAACTTTCTGAAGGATACATTCTTTGAAGAAGGCATCCCCGATGTGTTAATCACTGACAATGGGGTACAGTTTACCTCAGAGTCTATGAGAGATTTCCTGTCTGACATGGGCATCATCCACCAGAAAACCGCCCTCTATTGTCCCCGTGCCAACAGGTTGGTGGAGCGCATGAATCGCATGGTGAAGGAGTGTCTCAACGCTCTGAGATTTTGAGCACGTCTGCAGCTCATACTCTGCAGGAAACTATGTGGGCCTATCTTACTACCCACAACTTAGTCACAGGGGTGTCTCCATTCACCTCTTTGAAAGGGAGAATTCCTAAAACTAGGCTTTCTCCTCCGGTTAAAAGGCAGACCAGTTGTCACATTGACCGCGAGGAGATTAGTAAGCGGTTTAAGGATCACCAAGATAAATATGTGGCAAGGTACAATGCTGACAAACATGTGAAAGCTAGCCAGGTAAGGGAAGGGGATTGGGTCCACATAGATCTTCCCAAACTAAGGAGGAGGGAGGCTACCAGGTTCTCTGAACCAATGAGGGTAACCAGAGTAGGTAAGAATGTGGTTCAGCTGACCAACGGACAAACTTGGAGTATGGACAGGGTTGTCCCTCACAGAGAGATGCAAGTGCCCAGGGTAGAGACGCAGAGGCGGAGTATGAATGACTTGGCCCTTAGGAAATTGTCTAGGTCCACGACTGCACCCAGGTGGACTAAGGATTATTGTGTCAGATGAGAACTTTCAAAATTGCCTATGCAGGATTCACATGTTTTCTGTTCCTAGGGTTACTCGGTTGTGTTCTCTGGACTAAGGAATACTGTGTCAGTTAATATCTTTATGGTGGCTATGTACATACTCCATGTCTCATGAACTCTGCATGCCACACTGTTGTGTTTCTCCGGAGCTTGTTTTGTGTAAATTCTTCCCGAACCCTTCCTCTGTCCCTCTCATCTCTTTCCCCTTGTCCTTCCATCCTTGAGTAAGGAGATGTGTTGTAATCTCTCTTGGAATGCCCCACCCCCCCCTTATCCTGTCACCGTTTGGTACAGCCCTGAAAAGTATGTGCGAAGATTCCACAGCTGCCTTCAGCTGACTGGAACCTGTGATGGTGTTATGACCTAATAAACAAGTTTCCTGAAACCTTACCTGTGTGCTTTCATCTTCGTAACAACGATCCTTCTCTGTAACGCAGGCACCCTTGTAATATGTGACAAAGTTGTCTGTATTCTCACTAGGCAGCTAAATTTAGTATCAGCGCTAGGGGAAATGCAGAGATACGAGACACAAGATTAAGTAGCCTCTGCGTAGTAGACTAATTCTGTTTCAGACTGTATGCTCTGTAAATGTGTGTGAGCTGTGTGTTCAAGTGCTTCCATGAGACCTGCTTAGCGAACAGATCTATGTTTCTGGGACTAAAAGGTCAAATAGCTCTCATAATATTTGTCCAAGTGTATCATAGAAAGTATAGTTTTTTAGGTTAGGGTCATCAGCTGCACCACATGTGTCAGACTACATGCAGAACTACTGACATACCTGAAATATGGTAGCAGTCACATATTCAAACTTGACACCATTCACTTTCAGTTTCAAGCACACACCTCACTATCTCTGGACTATTTGCAGTGTCCCTTTGCAGAGACTTATATTGACCAGGATAGAGGTTAATGCACTTGACAACATATTTTAAATCTCACATTCCTCTACCACTTTCTTTAAAGAGAGATGATGTTATGCCAGGCCTAAGGTTAAATAAAAGGGCAAGTCCTTTCAAGTCTTTCATAATACTGTCAGCACCTTACTTAGAGATGTCAATGAGAGTGAGTCTGGAGTCTACTACACAGTCTCCATACCATCCAGAACACCACTGCCGGACTCGTCCCCGGGGCTCCGCATCACTAACACATGACCCAACACCTACGAGACCTCCACTGGCTCCCCATTGAGAAGAGGGTCTCCTTCGAACTCCTCACCCATGCCTACAAATCCCTCAACAACATCAGACCCAAATACCTCAACAACAGAGTATCCTTACACGTAGCCAAGAGGAACCTCAGCCCCGCCGACCTCACCCTGGCAGTGGCCCCCCACATCCGCAGAAACAGAACGGGAGGGAGAGCCTTCTGCTACATCACAGCCAAGACCTGGAACAAACTTCCCTTTGAACATCAGACAATCCCCTACCCTGCAGACTTTCAGGAAGGACCACAAGACTTGGCTCTTCGACTGATCCGGAGCTGCCGCCCCATCTCATTAAGACCCTCACGGGTGAGTAGTGCACTATATAAACCCCTGATTGATTGATTGATTGATTGAGTGTCTGTGCCTTTTATGCGTAAGATGACACATGTAAAGTAGGGTATAAGTACTAGACTACATTTGTTCAAACCACATACTCTGCAACTGTATATGGAAGAAGCTGTAGCGGTACATTTCTGCTTATTGTACAGGGCAGCTGGGCATGAAGCTGTGTGTTCAAGGGCTCCCATGAATCCTGTCTAGCAAAAAGATCTATGCCTCTAGGAATGAAATGTGAAGTTGCTCTGAAAATATTTAATCAGGGGTACGATAGACCATATATTTTTTACAGGAGGGTCATCAGCTGGGTCACATGTGTCAGACTACATGTACAAGTAGAGACATACCTGAGACATGTAGCAGACAAACGTTCAACCATGAGAGAATACGCTTTCAGTTTAAAGAACACACCTCACTATCTTCGCCTTCTTGCACTTTAACTTTGCAGAGAATTATATTGACTCCAATAGGGGTTAATACATCTGCAACATGCTTTAAACCTTACTTTTTTCTACTGGTTTCATTAGAGAGGCAGAAATCTCATTGGCAAGTCTAAGCCAAAATACAAGGCTAACTGTCATGCCGCTCTTCTGACTGTGAGAATCATTGTAGAGACCTCAATGAGTGTATAATAGCATTTTTAGGGCAAAATTACACATGTAACGAAGCCTATAGGTGTTTGGGCATCACTGTTTCACCCCACATGCTCTATAAATGTTTGTGGAAGAAACTACGTGGATCAAGTTCTGCTCATTATACAGGGCAGCAGGGTATGAAGCTCTGTGTTAAAGTGCTCCCATGAGGTCTGCCTAGCATAAGGATCTGTGCTTCTGGTACTGAATGCTGAGGTAGCTCTGGCAATGTTTGTCCAGGGGAATGATAGACTGAATAGTAGTTAAGATAAGGTCATCAGCTACAGCACACGTGCAAGACTACACATACAAGGAGAGACATACCTGAGACGTGGTAGCAGTCAGACATTCAAAATTGACAGAGTTCATTTTCAATATATAGCACAAACCTCACTATCTATGACATTCCTGCAGTGTACCTTTGTTGAGACTTATATGGACTCGAATATAGGTTAATACATCTGGAAACATGTTTTAAATATGACTTTGGTCCACCAGTTTCATTAGAGATGCAGAGCTCTCAATGACAGGCCTAAGCCAAAATGAAAGGCTGACTCCCTCATGCCACTCTTCTGATTGTCAGCAGAGACCTAATTGAGCATTTTACTGCCTTTCTAGGGGCAAGATGACGCATGTACAGAAGCCTATAGGTACTAGGCTACATATATTTCATACTTCATGCTCTCTAAATGTGTGAAGAAGAAACTGCAGGAACAGTTTCTGCTCTTTATACAGGGCAGACGGGTATGAAGCTGTGTATTCAAGTGCCTCATGAGGTCTGCCTCGCTTAGAAATCTATGCTTCTGAGCTTGAACGCATGAACACTGAAGTAGCTTTGACAAGATTTGTGCAGGGTTATGTTAGACTGTATAGTTTTTAACTTCATCAGATGCAGCACACGATTCAAACTACACATACAAATAGAGACATAGCTGAGATAAGGTAGTAGACAGACATTCAAACTTGACAGAGTACACTTTCAGTTTAAGGCACACACCTCTCTATCTACAGCCTTCTTGCAGTGTATCGATCTTTGCAGAGACTTATATGTAGTCAGCTAGAGGTTAATACATCTGGCAACATGTTATAAATGTCACTTTACTCCACCAGATTCATTAGAGAAGCAGAGCTTGAAATGCAAGGCCAACTGTAGGAGGCTAGCTTAGAATATCGTGCACACTTATTTAAGTGAAGCACCCTACACTAATCCAGAACACCCTTATTGTGATTTTAGTGATCTTAAATAACCTTAAAAACTCTCCAAGTTGTAGCTGTGGAGAGCAGAATGCAGGCTTAGTCCAGAAAGAGTTTTAAGCATCGTGTTTTACCAGTACTAGTCATATTGTGTATGTTAAACAAAAACGAACCACACACTGAACTTATAAAAATAATAATATTTATCACTAACACATTGGTATATCTCCTACCTGGAGAGATAAACGCAATACACACAATATTTCAAGAAGAGAACAGGGTAGTAGCACAAATACACAGTGGTCTACTGAGTCTACTGGGGAGACCAAACAACATACTTATATATAAATGGAATGCGAGCAATGACGAAGTTGAGACTTGACCCAGAAGGCTTAGAAGAGCTGTAGACCCAAGGAACCACCCAAGGTAAGTACCCAGGAACCCAACGGAGGCTGTCTGCAGAGTGGAAACACATCCGCATACTCAATAGAAGTCAATGGGGAAGTTGCGGTTGCAGTTTTGCAGAAGAAGGACCCTTCCCAAAGGGCCCTGAAGAAAACGACTGAAAGACGGAAGTTTGGAGAGTCACTCAACCCGTGGATACCCCAGAAACCAGGATACCTACACCAGGGAAACTGGGTGCATAGTTGTGAAGTGACATCGAAAATCGCCGTAGGCCACAATAGAGGACTTCAGTGAAGATGCCGCTGGCAAAGAAAGTGAAAGAGTCCGGTGGAATCCAAGGGTAGATTCTTGAAGAGGAGTACCTGCAAGCAGAGGGAATAGAGACTATGCCACTCGGTAGTGACCAGAAGGCACGGAAGACCAATGTCCACCGATGTCAGAAGATGCAGGAGGGTTGAGGGTGACATTGTCAATGCAGCTGTGAGGACCAGGCAATGCTGTGGAAGACCAGGAGCCGTTCACGAGCTGTCCCACATCGGAAATTGATAACCAGAATTTCAGTGTCCGGTGGGAGCACCAACAAGCCTTGAAAGCATCAACAGACGAGGAAAGCAAAGAAGGTGGTCTGGGCCGGGTGACTGCAATAGACCCCCTTCATTACTTCATTTGTATGCCCCATGGAGATGGTGCTCCCCGGGGATGCGTGGGGAGGCACTAGGGCCTCCCCTGCATTGTTTTTTAAATGAATTAATGGTTGTGCCCCGGGGCAGCTAGGGGACTATGCGGTACCCCCCACATTTGAATATAACAGTGCCCTGGCAATGTTGTGGACCCGGGTGCAGTGGGGGACATATCAAATAAAAAATACTGTGTGCCCCAGGGAGGAGGCAGTCCCCCACATTTGTAGAGAAAACTGCCCAGGGAGGTGGTGGCTCTTAGGGCAGTAGGGGGCTAAGTTGCCCCCGGCATTTGTCTGGAAAAGTGCCCCAGGGAGGTAGTTGTCCCCGGGGCTGTTGGGGACTGAGCAGGTCCCCGCATTTTCATGTTAAGAGCCAGGGGGGAGGTGGCGGTCCCCGGGGCTTGGGATAAGCCCCATGAGCCCCTCTTGTTCATGCCCCTGTGATTTGGCCACCCACGACATCTGTTTTTAATAAGCTGTAACTGAGAATAGCAGGATGCTTGGGCACTCTTCGCTAATGTTGGAGCTGGGCATAGTTGAGGGCATTCAGTAAAAGGCTGCAACTCCACTTGCCTCTGGTTAGGAAGAGACAGTAGCAGTAGTTACTTTCACATCAAGAGCAGAAATACAAACAGGATAGTTTAGGACACTTTCTCTTATTTATTGTACCATCCTATATTTTACATGAACACCACTGGTGAGAACTATAGGTGGGTAGTGTGAAAAAACAGGGCTCTTGCAGTGTCCCCTTACTTTCATGCCCCCATTGTGACTACTAGGTGCTATTTTTTTGATTCTGACTATGCCCTGGGCTCTGTTAACTGGCTCAGGGCCTGTCCTTTGTGTGAGAGGTACATGGTAAATAGGTAAAATAATGATTGGTGCTGATAACCTACCTGTAAGTCCCTACTATGTGGTAGGGCATGTTGGTGTAGAGACCCAGTAGATTTAAAGCACTTATGTGTGGATTTGTTTGTTGTGTGCTGTCAGTTTAAAAGCCAGTCTTGCTTTGCAGGCTGCTTTTAAAATAAAACTATGCACAAATTTGACTTAGGAATTAAAGGTACTTATGATGTCTTAAACTACCTTATTTTTATATAAAGGCTACCCCTAAGGTCTACCCTAGGTACCTCAAGGGTAGTGTGTCATGCTAAATTAAGCGGGGGCATTATAAAAGATATTTTATAAGGATTGAAAAGCAAAAGCTACCAATTTTGTTTTTCCCCATTGTAGTTCATTAGCTGCATAGGCTAACATGGGAAGGCTTTAATACATTTTAATACAGTCTGACTATTGACATTAGTAAGCTAAAATGATACCTCACAGGGACAAAATAATAGTTAGAATGAATCCAACAGCTTGCCAAGTTTGGATTTATTTTAACTTTGCCAGAAAATAAGTTATACAGCGTTCTTTTCTGATGTGCCTACATTCCGCCCTGTAGCAGCTTCTTCTGATTGGCCAGCCTTTTACAGGCTGAGCCAAGTTGCTCTGATGAGGTGTGAAGTGGCCTGATAGGAAACAAAGAGATATCTAGTGGGAGGATTTCTGCAATGGCAGAGCAAAAGGCAGGAAGGGGGATGGGTAGCCAAACTGGTCTTTTAAAAATAGGAAGACAGTGAGGACAGTAACCAGGCCTACCCCCACTTCCTGCACCCCCAGCCAGATGGGAGACCCTGTAATTGAAATAGCAGAGTGGCTGGAAGGGGAGTGTTACAGAAAGTTAGACACACCTTTAGATTGGACTAGCCGGACCCTAAGCTTCAGGAGAGATGTTCTCCATTTTGGATTTCATGGACCAGTGCTTTCTGGGACATGAATTTGCCACATTTCAGGGGAAGTGGTCATCATTGAGGGTAGCACCCAGCACCCCATTGGTCAGAGATGCCCCCATCTGTTTGTCAGCCCAGAAACCTGGATAAGTATGGGAGAGCTTCCCAGCAACTCAGACCCTGCCTGAAAACATCAAGAGAAGAAGAACAGCCCTACTGAACCCCTAGTCTGCAAAAATGAGGACTGCACTAATAAGGACTACACTTGCTGCACCCTCCAGGCTCCACCAAAGAGGATGTTGTATTGATTTAAATGTTTAAGGCATGGACTCCCTCAAAGCAACAGGTACAAAAGCTTCACTGAGTCATCTGCATCAACGTCACCACCAGCTTCCAGTGAACTTTTAAGGATTGAGTAGGTGCATTGTAGGATATGGATCACTGACATAATATCGGGACACAAATATCATGTTACAAAAATATTGTGTCAAAAAATATAGTATGACATAGTAAATATAAAATAGTTCAATATACAACATAAATATAATGTAAATTAAATACTTTTAAGTAAAATGTAATAATATATACATATTTACATAAAAATACACACATACATATTTGTATATTTATTTGTTTATATGTACGTGTACAACATAACACCATTATTAAAAAAACCTTTTTATATTATATATATATATATATATTTTTAATTTACAACTATAAAAATTAAATATATTAACACAATTCCATAATGTCCTATTCCCACTCCAGTGTACACAACAGTAGGGAAAGCAGTGAACCTTGGAATGGGGGAATTTACTCCACTCCAGTCAGCTCAACAGTAGGAAAAGCATTGGACACCAGATGGGGAAAATGTATCATTCCCACTCCAATCTGTGCAACAGTTGGGAAAGCGTTGGCTTCCAGTTTGGACTCTTAAAGAGAAATATTTACTATTCCCACTCCAGTCTGCTCAATAGTATGGAAAATGTGGGACTCTAGTGGGGTATAATTTGCGATTCCCATCTAGTCTACTTGACAGTAGGGAAAGTATTGGAATCCAGATGGGGATGATTTGTTGTTCCCACCCCAGTCTGTGCTACAGTAGGGAAAGTGTTGGACCCCAGAGAGGGAAAATGTACTATTCCCACTCTAGTCTGAGCAACAGTGAAGAAAATAGTTAACTTCAAACACATAACACATTTTAATAACCGTGTTAATTTAACAAAAATATAAAATTGTTGCAATAAACAAAAATTAATTAAAAAAAATAAATAAACAATGCACCTAATTATTAACAATTGTATTAGTTATTACAAAATAGACAATAATCATTAATTGATTATTAAATTACATTTCCACACTATACTTCAACGAACCGAGCAGTACAGAATTAAAATATAGTTAAAATAAAAACAGTATAACATAATTAACATATGCAATAATAAATACATTTATTCTTAATAATTGAATAATTGTTACCTAAATATTACTCAAGTAATTCCCTACCATATTCACCTACAAATACAAAACACCTGCAAGTAACAAATAACATAAACAAATAATCCCTAAACGATGTACATATTTATAGATACATTAAATATGTGAATACTAATTATTAATTAATTGATCATTATTTATTTCTTAATTAGCTTCCCACCTTATATTCCTTAAGACACAATGTGCACCTAAATGTTAACTTGAAAAAAACAATAGACAATTTAAATAATTTGAAAATATTTATTAATTAGTTATATTTAGTTAACTTCCCACCCTATACCCCTACAAACCCAACAACCTGCACCTAAAATATAATTTTAAAACATATACTAATTCCACAATTAAAATGATTAATTATCAATACAATAATTATTATTAAATACACAATTAATTATTAATACTTTATAACTAATTAACGTCCCACCCTACACTCTGCAAACCAAACAACTCACATCTATCATATAAAAAATACACTAAGTGCACAATTTAAATAATTAATAATCAATTAACTAATAATATTGATTAAACATAAATTAATTTCTCTTAAATAACTTCCACCCTTGTACCCCTGCACACCTCACATCCCACTACAGCACTAGAAATTACTATTAATAATAAAATTAAAGACTTATAAAAAACTTAAAATTCTAATTATTTTTAAAATTATTAACAATTAACAAACAATATATAACATATACAATTAAAATATTCACTAAAACACATAAAGATAACAAAAAATGATAGTTTCACAACAATATTGTTGAAAACAATATTAACAACACATATATTATTGCAAGCAATATTAACAACACAGATATTTTACAAAACAATATTACTTACCTTAATAGATTGATATTTGTGTCAACAATATTTATACATCATGATATAAATGTAGCACAATATTTAAAACTCAATATTTGTCTGCCTTGAAACTTTGGATCTGATATTTTGTCAAATTACCATAGGATTTGTGACACCAAATTTCCAGGAGGCAAATCAAAGCTTCTCGGCCCTTGGCTGGTGTTGTGCACTCTCAAAGACCCAAAAGAAATATCTGTAGAAGGACTGCCCTGCTGAACCCCTGCCCTGCACAAGAGAGGACTGCACTCATAAAGACTACACCTGCTGCACTCACAAGGCTTCACAAGAAAAGGATGTTGTCTCTCTTCAAGAATAAGGAGTGGACTCCCTGACCAATAGCTAGAAAATTGCTGGAAGGGCTACCTGCAGTGTCACCAACAAGGAAAACTCCAGCTCATCTGGATTGACCAAGTGTATTGTGGAAGATGTAGTCTCTGATCTCAAGAGGCAAACCAGAGCTTCTGAATCCCTGGCTGGTGCTGTGAACCACTTTCCTGCATCAAAAAACACTTCTGGAAGTAAGTCCAAAAGTGTTAAAATGCAGGCATCCTGAACTCTTGACTTTGTTCCAGGCAAAGCGCAACCTTTTTTCGCCCTTTGAGGGCTATTTACTTCTAAGCACAAGTTTTGCTTTTAATCTTTAAACATTCATATCTTCAGTTCCCTACATTGGATTCTTGTCATTTTGGTTTCATTTTAATCATATAAATATTTCCTTTGTTTTTTAATTGGGGTTGGATTTTAATTGTGTGTTGTGTTTTACTTATTTACTGTATTGGTGTTTTTAAATGCTTTACACACCTGTCTCCTAAGTTAAGCCTGACTGCTCATGAGCCAAACTACCAAGGGTTGAGCAAAGATTCATTTATTAAGACTTGACTGGACCTTATTAATGATTATGGCATTATTACTAGCTGGCTATACCTACCTGCACCTACTAATAATCCACCTTACAACATTTGGTGGCAGAGCTGGGACCCAAAGCTAGGGATACCATGAAGCTTGATATGGCTACCCTGACTAGCTTCACAGTAGCCAAGGGCCTACCAGCTGCTAACAGAATTAGAAAACCATAGATGAATAGGTCCCTTAAAGTCTGGGCAGAGTGTGCTCCAGGGAATGAAGAGGACGGGCAGATGAACCCTCCAACAACCTCCAGGCAGTGGATTACAACCTGTCCATCACTTCTAGCTCCAGTTCCAGACATTTAGCTCATGGGGGGAGGGGTGGTTCACCCCACATAGAACTCAGAGATGTCCCTCAAGGAAGAGAGATGGAGGGTCAACTAGCTTGCATAGCTGTAGGGAAAATGAAAGTGGACCTAGCTAAGAAGAAGTGGGCAAGGCAGGAGATAAAGGATGGTGGCAGTGAAGGCAAGGAAGATTGTGAGATGTCCAGGGGTGGTGAATTTGAACGCAGACTACCCAATTGGGTTGTCATTAGGTACTAGGAGGGTGATTACATAGTCAAATGGCTAGCAGCAGATGAAAGGGCCCTTAGAATGATGAGGAGAGTTAGTTCTCACTACTGGGGTTAACTTCTGTGGAAGTGGATCCCAGTAGTTTAGAGGGATAGGCTCCTGGCTGTAGAGGGTTAGGCAGCAGAATCTTACTCCCACATGAAGCAGTGTCTGATCGGAAAATTTGGTCTCATCGCAGAGCAGTACAGGATAAAGTTCAGGAATACCCAGAAAGTCAGCACCCAATCTTGGAACAACTTTGTACACATCTCGGTGAAGGCACTTGAGGGTTAGATACAGGGATGTGAGGGGCTTTATTATCTGTTCATGACAGAACCCATTTTGAGTAATTGTACCTCTGACAAATTATGCCAGTGTTTAGTTGACTCTGAGTTGTGTGGTCATAGAGAAAGAAGAGAGAGAGCTGATAGGTGCGTGTGTGCAAGAGTACCCAAGAAGTCCCATGGGGATCAATCCAAAAAGGGGGGTTAGGCCCACAAAAGCCAAAGGAGGGAGGTGATAATCCCACTTCAGGGTCTCCCTTAGTACCCCTGAACTCTAAAAAGGAGGGAGTAGATCCCACCCAAACTCCTCAATAGGCAAAGGCAGGGGATACAAGGACTTAGTAAGTACTTCCACAACAGAGTTTGCTTTGAATGTCATCAGACAGGTCACTTCAGGGGTGACTCCACCTGTTTTAAGAAGGTGACTAGCTGTGGGCTGTCTAGTGAAGCCATTGAGGAGGACTCCTTAGATGGGGCAGCCCTCATAGCATTGCACTGGGAGACAGGTATAGATGGTAAGCTGGTGATCCCTGAGGGTGGGGTACTTCCACCCCATTCAGGTGATTAGGATCCCTATCACTGGCCTGAGAGACACATGTGCTAGACACACCATGATGATTGACAGGTTAGTATCCCTAGATCTGTATGTGCCAGAGACAAGACAAAGACAAGAAGAGTAAGGGTAGCCCCAGGTGAGGTCACAAACAAACCTGTAGCCATAATGCCCCTGAAGAGGGAGGGTACCCCTAGATGATGTGGGGTGGTAGTCAGTTCTGACCTCCCCTTAGATTGTGTCCTAGGCAATAACCTCACAGAGGTTGGTTTGATCTCAGAAGGGCATCCCCCCCACTCAAAATTACAGGGGGACCACACCCTACAGTTAGGAGACCAGGGTTCCAAAAATAGGGAAAAAGAAGAGGGAATGTAAGCCACTCTCAAAGAGAGTCCCAATGAGCCAAGGGTATCCTGTCCCAGTAAGGCAGAAACCTACATTGGCACTGGTGAGGCTTCATCTGAGAACAAGAATGACCTGAGTGGTCAGGCAGCTGTCAAGCAGCAGGGGGCCACCCCTATGCTGAAGGAAGAGTCAAAGAAGGGTGTCTGCCACGGGATGTGGTAGTCCCCCACTCAAAACAGCATCAGATGTATCAGGAACCCATAGTTGCACATATAGCAGCTCAGCCACCTGTCAATGAATACCTGATGGTGTGGTTCTGGATTCTGACAGCTGTCAGTAGCCTCTGCTGGTGCTAGCCTTCATGCCAGCACTTCATTTGGCATAGGAGGCAGACCACATACCCAAGCGTAAGTTACGCCCGAACCTTTCGGTCGTAGTGGTGTTGCTCGAGTTTTGGGTAGCCTCGGTGGGTAAGTTAGGGGTTGCCCTTGCAACGTTAGGGATAAAGTAGGTGGGCACCTCACTACCTAAATTAAAAGTTGAGAAAGAAAATTAAACAGCTGTGATTACGTTTCTGTTTAAAATGGGTCCTGTTACAGTGGAGATGGATCCGCTTCCAAGAAGAAGCGACCTTAACAAGAGCATGTAATGCAGAGTAGGCCCTGAAATTGGACAACCTGGCTTCTTTACTTTCTTCCTCACCTGACAGACCAGGGAAACTCTCCCAGGATTGGGCTTGGGCTCCTGTGCTGTTGGCTGGGTGGAGGGTGTGTGAGAAATCAGGGCTTTTTGCAGTATTCCCCTCTGCTTGACAGCCCATAGGCCTGGATAAGTATGGACTACTCATTAACTCAGATTCCTGCCTGAGACATCTAGAGAAGGACTGCCCTGCTCAACCCCCGGTCTGTACCAAAGTGACTGCACCTGCTGCTCACTTTGTGTTTCACAAAAGAGGACTGTGCCTTGTTTTCACAGTTTGAGGAGTAGACACCCTGAAAGTAACAGGTACAAAAGAGCTTCAAGAAGTAACCTGCATCAACTCCACCAAGAAGAACCCAGCTTACCAACATCAGTGAATTTGACCAGGTGCAGGGAATGGTAGTCCCAAACCTCCAGTAAGGTGAATCAGAGCTTCATGGCCCTTGGCTGGAGTTGTGGACCCTCAAATACCCAAAAGAAAAGTCTGAAGTAGAAGCACTGCCCTGCTGGGCCCTTGAACTGCACAAGAGAGGACTGCCCTAATAAGGACTGTACCTGAAGCACTCACAAGGCTTCATAACAAAAGGTATTTGCCTGTCTTCAGGACCAAGGAGTAGACTCGCTGGTCAACAACTGGTACACATGGAAGGGCTACCTACAACATTAACGATAACTCCAGCTGACAAGCTTCACCTGGATTTTACTTGGATTGACCAGAGGCATAACAGATCTTCTGAACCCTTAGCTGGTGCTGTGGACCACTTTCCTGCATCAAGAAACACTTCTGGCTGCAGGTGTAAAAGTGTTACATAACTGGGGTCTTGAACTCTTGACTTTATCCCAGTCCAGCGTCACCCTTTGTTAACCCTTTGAGCAATATTTGCTTCTAAGCGCTAGTTTTACTTTTAATCTTTCAAAATTCATATCTCAGGTTCCCTACATTGGATCGTTGTCATATTGGTGTCATTTTAGTCATACAAATATTTCCTATTATTATTATAATTGGTGATTAATTTATTTATATTGTGTGTTGTGTCTTACTTATTTACTGTATTGGTGTTTTAAAAATACTTTAAACACTTGCTTCAGTCAAGTTAAGCCTGAATGCTTAGGAGCCAAGCTTCGAAGGGTTGAGCAAGGATTAATTTATTTAGAGTTGACTGGACCTTATTTGTGATTGTGGCATTATTACTAGCTGTAGGTACCTACTTGCATCTACTAATAAACCACCTTTCAACAGCTGGTTAATGTTTGTGACAGTGCCACCTCGTCTGTTGCTCCTGTGTGGTGTTCCCCATCTATTTCTTTGTATGAATGCATTACTTTTGAATCCTTGCTGTCAGTATTGGAATGAGTGTTATCTGTTAAGACAGCAATTTGTTCTTTCTAGTTGATGGGCACAGCGATGTACTGGATATATATGAAAGAGCTATTTACTTTGTAATATGTGACTTAATAATTGAGATACAGTGCTGAAGTATTGGTGAGCCTTCTGCTCAGGGTTACAATTGTATTATTGTATTTTACAGAGGGGTGCCCATGCAGAACAGCTTTCTCTTTAATTTCTTTTGATATAGTGCATGCCCCTTTGTAGGACAAAATGGATAGTAGATGCCAATTATCACATCCAATAAATCAAAACCATGTGATATCGGATTTTATTAGAAATTATACATATCAAATCCTCCTCTGAGGCACTATGAATAAGGGCACCCAGGGGCCGATTATGACGGCGGGAAGTCTACCACCGCTGGGCCAGGGGTGAGGATCACCGGCCCGGTGGTGGCGGATTTCCCTCCATCACCCTGAATATTCCCTCTGCCAAATTAGGATGGCGGTGGGAATGGGAAAGGTACCGCGGCAGACGGAAAGACCGTCAGCTGTGGTCCCGCAAGGCGGGCCTGTTCTGCCCACCTTCCGGGACAAGGTACAATGGGGCTATGTTCGCGGTGCCGTGCAGGCACCGCTGTGGGCATTAGGATGCCTGTCTTTTTTGGCGATGCAAAAAGACAGGCAGTGAATGCCTTTGAAGGCCCGTTGCGGGCTCCTGGGGGGTTGGAGGGGTGGGGTGCTGCACCTGGGGGGTACCTCTGGTACCACCCCTACATATGCATGTACAAGTGGCAGGCACCGCACGGTGCCTGTCACGTTGCACATGCATATGCAAAACATGTCTTTTTACATTGTTGCGGGTGCTGCAGCCCGCCACAATGTAAAAATATGGGATGCGCCTGCAAGTGTGGCAGGCGCATCGTAATTTGCATTGCGGGACCGCCGCGCCTATGGAGGGCGGTCTCTTTTGACTGCGATGGCTGGCGGACTTTATCCGCCCGCCACCGTAATCGGCCCCCAAGACTGGCTAGTGCTGCTTGGTCACATACCAGGCACATGTTCACTGAGAAGTGAACTCTATTAATAACTAAGGATTACCAAAATATCAGCTACCCTCAAAGAGATTTTAAGGAATACTAGATAGGCAGACTCCTGATAACAATGCCGGTCTCCGTAGAAAAAATAGACAACAGCGTTTTTGTTTATGTAGCTCAAATTCTCGGAAATATTGTAAGCTTGTGAAAAGTGGCACAGAATACTCCAAAAAAACAATAAACCATACAAATGAAAAAAAAAAAAGTAAAGGGTTGTATGCTTTTTTATATGCTATCGCGAGTGGTATCACAGGTCAGTATGTGGTGAAAAAGTATTAAAGAGAAGCCACACAAACCTTTCAGTTCACCTGCATTCACTTTCTTTTATCTTTGACGATTGTCGATATTCTGTTATTACTCCTGCACTGTTGGAAGTGTAAATGAGTGTGTGCATTTGTGCGCGTACATGTGTTTGTGTGTATGTGTCTGTCTATAAATGTATGTATGAGTGGAAAGTGTTAGTGAAGAACAGATAGGGAAGTTGTAGAACGGCAGTTCCAGGAGACTGCACTAAAATCTCTTCTACCAGGAGATTGCAACACCTGATTCATATCTGTTTCCTAATAGCAGATCAAGCTCAGGACATTACCTCTGCAACTTTACTGTCATTAGAGAACTTTGCTGATCTCACTTTAGTGCTGAAACAGCTAGTCATTTATTGTACATGGCATTCCCCGGAGCCAGTGATTTGTGGGGCCTTCAGTAGCAATAGCAGAAAGAACAAAGCTCATTCCAGGCTCAGACATTCCACTTTCTTTGCTAAGTAAAAAGTATCCCTTTGGTCCAAGGAATTCTAGAATAAGGGTTCAATTAACATACCGCTAGTCCAAGAGGAAGTATGCCTCTTACACAGAAACATGTGCAATTTGCTAATACCCAATTTGCACATAATTTACAAAGGCACATGCGCACGCACGATGTGCGCATGCATAATACATTCACTCGTGTTTAAAACATGGGGCCGCGAGTACTAACATAGAAAATTACCAGTTCCTAATTGCGATTCCATGCTCATGTCCATGTTTTCATCAGTTTCACAAACTATCTTTGATTTAAATTGGCTACCTATCAGGGAACGGATAAAGTTCAAAGCCTTGTGCTGGGCCCACAAAACCTTACACAAGGTTGGCCCTCTTTCTTTCCAAAAAACCTTTAATAATAATAATAATAATAATAAGACCATTTCTAAAGCGCCTGGTTACACCTATGACGGTGTGTCCCCGCGCTGAAAAACTACTGCTCCCAGATGAAGCTGAAACCAAGTCTCACTAAAATCCTAGAATATATCAGGATACTATTTACTTGGGAAAGAGATAAGTTTTAAAATTTTGTCTGAATCTTGTTTCGGAGGGCTCCATCCGAAGGTTCAAGGGGAGGCTATTCCAGTGTTTACTAGCCAAGAAACGGAAGGAGCTACCTCCCATTCTGGACCTGTGAACACGGGGAAGTTTGAATAGCATCACTCCAGCGGATCTAAGATTTCGAGTAGGGCGATGGATAATAAGGAGTCTTTGCAGGTAGTTTGGGCCTTTTCCCTGGGCAATACGATGAGCCATACATAGTGCCTTGAATTTGATGCGCTCCACAATAGGGAGCCAATGAAGTTTACGCAATGCCGTCGTACCGGATGCCCTGCGTGGAAGGTTCATTACCAGGCGGGCAGCGGCATTTTGGACACATTGTAGTTGTTGAACGCCTTTTTTGCTCAAGCCTAGGAGAAGGGCGTTGCCGTAATCCAGGTGTGGCGTGACTAGGGCGTGGATAAGTTTCTTCCTGGCCCCAAAGGGGAGCAGGTCGAGAACTTTGCGGAGGGTTTTTAATATTCCAAAGCATTTTCCAGTGATTTTGCTAATTTGTTGCTTGAAGGAAAGCTCCGCATCGATCATAATTCCCAAGTTTCTTACAACCTCTGCTGAGCGAGGGATTGGCCCTAATTCCGTCGGCCACCAGTCCTGCGACCAGGTGGAGGGAGACTTACCGACCACTAGCAACTCGGTTTTATCACCATTTAGGCGAAGGCAGTTGCTGTTCATCCATCCAGCCACTGCCCGCATACAATTGGAATAGTTAATGGCTTCCTCAGGCTGGTTGTTGGCAAGTTGAATTATTAATTGGGTATCGTCAGCGTATGTGACGATATCCACACCATAGGATTCCACGATATGTGCCAAGGGCTCCATATATATATTAAACAGCGTGGGGCTCAAACTTGAGCCTTGTGGAACCCCATGCCTCAACTTGCGGGGAGATGACTTATACGGAGGGCAGTGTATCTGAAAACTCCTGTTTTCCAAAAAGGATCTTATCCACTCCAGGGCTGGGCCCTCTATTCCCATGTCTGAGAGGCGCGACAGCAGCGTTGAGTGCAGCACGGTGTCAAATGCTGCACTGAGGTCTAATAACACCAACGCTGCTGTCTGCCCTCCATCAACAAGCTGTCTCAGGCGTTCTGTGGAAAAGAGGACCGCGGATTCAGTTGAATATCCTGCTCTGAAACCTGACTGGGTTGAGTGGAGGCAAGAGTTCTCTTCGATGAATTTCATAAGTTGCTTATTCACAACCTTCTCCACAACTTTGCCACAGAAGGGGAGGAGGGATATAGGACGGAGGTTTTGCAGTTGAGAGATATGAATATTCGCTTTCTTTTTCAGGGGTATAACCTGTGCGGTTTTCCAAGCCTCCAACACATGGCACTCCTGAAAAGAGAGAGCGATAAGCTGTTCAATCTGCTCGATCATGCCATCAAGAACTCCCATACATCGATTAGGGGGGATCACATCCAGAGGGGATCCAGAGTGTATTCCTCTCATAATGGGAAGCAGGTCTGATCTCTTAGGGACTGAGAAGCTTGTCAACTGGGGCTTGGTAGCAGGAACATTTCTCACTATTGAGTGATAGTCATGTGGGCTGTCTGTGAAAGTGGCATGTATTAAGTCTACTTTATTCACAAAAAAATCCACAATCTCATCACATAGCTCATTAGAGTATGTGTCTTGAGCCTCAAATCTAGTGGGAACCGTGAGCTCTTTATATATTGAAAAAAGTTCCTTAGTAGGGTTTTTTGCGGTTTCAATCCGTTCTTTGAAATGCACACCTTTAGCTGCTCTAATAAGTTTATGATAGATTTTTAATTCCTTTTTATATTTTGACTTGTCCTCTGGATCATAGTTTTTTCTCCATCCTCGTTCAATGTTTTTACATTTGGCCTTAGCTTCCTTGAGTTCTTTGGAGAACCATGGAGCCGTTTGAGTCCTTCTGACAGGGGGTTTAAATGTCCATGGTGCTATTGTGTCCATAGCCCTGGACATCCATTTTTCATAGTCCTCCCATGCCTTAAGCAGGGTGTCGTTGGAGGGAGGAGGTTCTCTACCTAGGGCAGATTTAAACTTTTCCTCTGTAAAGTTCTTCCAGTCTCTGCGTTTCAAGGGTCTAGAATTGAGCACATTAAAATTAGTCACGCTGCATTCCTGTGGAACATTTTGCACCTCAAAGGGGATGACAAAATGATCGGACCATGTGATCTGCAACGGAGTGTTCATTTTAAGATCCTCCCAGTTAGCAAACACAGGGTCCAAAAGATGGCCGAGTTGATGAGATGGAGATAAAGATTGCAGTGTTAGTGACAATGAATTCAAAGCCTCTACCACGGCCTGTGCTTCTCTACATTTAAAATCTTCAAAATGAAAATTAAGGTCTCCCAGAATAAGAAATGTCTTATGTCGGAGTGCATGTTGCGTTATTAGTTCTATCAGCTGAGTGGCAAATTGTGAAGACTTACCCGGGGGCCTGTATACTAGAAGTCCATTGATATTACTTTTGGGACTAGTCTTTATCACAAAAAAACCCACTCTCACTGTTCGGCAGAGTAGCCTTCTCTAAGGTACAGTGTAGGTCGCTCTTGTGCACTATAGCCAGTCCTCCTCCTATCTGTTTTTCTCTATCGATTCTAAGCAGGCTATATCCTACCGGGATCGCCTCCAAGATTTCTGGAGTCGAGGCTGTGTCAAGCCACGTCTCAGTTAAAAAGAGTACATCGAGATCACCATCTAACACAAGATCATGTATCTCTAATCTGTATTTTTTGAGGGATCTACAATTAAGTAGTGACATTTTCAAGGTCTTCCCTATTGGCTTACCATCCTTTCCCTCCTTGATCGTAAAATGGCAGGACGCACAGTGCATCGTGGGAGAGTCTACTGACATAGTGTGGCAGCAACTCTCTTTAGCATTGGGGCGTATGGCAAGCAGATCCTTGGTGGTGTACCTAATATGTGTCCTATTGTTTATGGCATTCGGGGTGGAATGGACAGGGGTTCTGGCCCCGTGCCCCGAACTGCCGCGGACGGGCGCAGACGGGCTTGCCTTTGGCGCGCCTTGGAGATCAAGAGTATGTACCCACTCATAACCTGCGGTCTAGTACAGCAAGAAGGGTAGTTATTCCCAGAATAAAGAAGGCTCACTGGGGACGAAGAAGATTCTTTTATACCACATGCAAATGGTGGAATTCATTACCTGGCCAACTCAGATTTAAGTCAAACCTTTCAATATTTAGGAAACAATTCAAAACCTGGCTTATCCCTTTCATTATTAATTAGGTCTCATTAGTCTTTTTTTTCAAATATTGTGTGCAGACATTTTAGCTCAAAGACCCCAGCTGGCACTTGCGCGCTCTATAAGCTAATAAACATAAACACATGTGAATCACAATTAGGAAATCGCAATATCAAATGTACAAAACTCCATTGAGTTTCATTGGCGATTTCCAGTGGGAATGACTTACCTCATTAATATTCATGAGGTAGGTCGCAATTTGCGACCCATTGGGAATCGCTAAAAAACACTGGGATGTTGGCCTGCTGGGAACAGCAGACCACATGTCTGTGTTTGATTTAAAATAAAGCAACTTTTATTTTTTTATAAATGCAGCCCATTTTCCTTAATGGAAAAATGAATACATGTAAAAAATAAAGTATTCTTCATTCTGTGGGACCACTGTTTGCTCTGAGAAAACACTTTTGCATGCATTCATTCACAAAGGGTAAAGGGTCCTTTGGGGACCCCTTCCTGTTTGCAAATGCTTTAGCATCAAAGTTAAATTGATGTTAAAAAGCAAATAAAAGGGAACTGACTAACAACTGATTGCCTTCTGTCTAAAAATGCATGCATTAACTCGGGCAAATTCTGAGTCACATGTATAAACTTTATGGGGCAGATTTACAAGGCCTTTGCGCCACTTTTGCATCATTTTTAACAAGGGAAAAGTGACGCAAAAGTGGCGCAAGGGGCTTGTAAATCTGGCCCTATATGCCTTACATGTAAAAAAAAAGAATGTAAAGGCTTTGGGTCCTATTTTGGGACTGTAAAGCAGTGCAGAGCATCAATAAACATGCTGTGCTGCACTGCGTGACAGGGAAAGGGCATGGATGTCTCATATTTAAGGCAATTAAGCACATTTCTGACTTTTCTCCTGTGCTGGCACACGTTTGGCAGTCAGTGCCAATGAAGGCACCCTTGCATCATGATGCAAAGGTGCCGGCATTGCATGCAGGATTGTTTTTGTGCAGGAAGGGTCACATTCCTGCACAAAAACAATCCTGAGAGGCATATTCCTCTTTCTAAAGATGAAGTAATGAGAAGAAATAAATATATTTCTCCTCTTTACACCACACCTGAGAAGGCAGATCTTTTAGGTACATTTCCTGGTCTATCAGTTACAGGAATGCGTTGAAATCCATAGGAGTTGCAGAGGAACACCCACCCAATGCCTTTCCAGGGCAGAGTAAGGCAGGGCAGCGATTTGCACTGCACTGCCTTACTCCTGATTTATGGAGCCACTCAATGCCATGCAAAGTGGCCTTGAGTGGCTTCAAAAATCACATGTAAGGTTTGCGTCGGTCTTGCACCACACTGTGTGGTGCAAGAATGATGCAAACCAGCTCATAAATAGTCCTCTAATTCTCTGCTGTTGAAAAACTAGTGGTTTTCACCCTTAAGTGAACCGGGTGAATTGTGGATTTGAAGAGGCAGTAGCAACACTCTAAATTTAGCTCTACCTCATTGAAAACTCCCAAGTTGTTACAGAACTCCATGGTTAGGTATGTTTTGTATGTGACAAAGAATTCTTAAAAGCAATGGTACAGGTTCAGAATCTCTGAAAACCATGTATGTTAGCACAAACACACCTAAGTGTATGAACGTATGTGGTGGATATATTGATGGGACGCAGGAATGTTTCAGGTACTAAGGGACATATTATCAAGAATGGGCGTTACATTATCGCCGCTTTTATTGGCAGGAAACTGCCAATAAAGCGGCGATAATGGCCTTGATAATATGCTCTATTGAATTCCAATCGAAACCCATGTTAGATGTCTTCACATCTAGCATGGGCTTCGATTGGAATTCATAGAGCATATTATCAAGCCCATTATCGCCGCTTTATCGGCAGTTTCCTGTCGATAAAAGCGGCGATAATGTAACGCCCATTCTTGATAATATGCCCCTGAGTTTGGTGTATGTCTTATGCTTTCACTATAGAGCTTTTTTCACAAACAATAATAAAAGTACTTAAATTTGGTTAACAAGGTTTCAGGTATACTGCTAAATTGGAGCACAAATGAATCCTACCAGACAGCCACTCTTCCGTAAGAAGTGGCACACAATGATAATGATACCCGGGCTACAAGTTGCATTTGTTACTGCTACCGCCACTCAGATACCTCAGTGTTTATTGCACTTTATAAAATATATTACTTTTCCTGAAATTATATCACACACTTTGCCATAGATGATCCTTTGAGAGCCATTCATGAAGGTGTACTTCCCTGCACACTTGGGTGGAAAGTTAGCCTCAATCACTTGGCACATGTGGATAACCACAACATAAGAATGCTGAAGCATTTTCTAACGCCTACCACAATGTCAGAAAACAGTTCTACTGTGTGTTTAGAGGGGAAGCAAAACCTTGCTGAAAAAAAACATAACACCGGCAACCTCACATATCTTCATCGACAAATACACAAACTACAAGATTCACAATTGTTAGTTTCCAGATAAAAACTCATAATAGAAAAAAGTAGACCTGAGCTGGGAACTTCACTCTGTTCGCTGAGTTTGCAATTTTCTGCACTCCGTGCTCCACAGCACACATGGAGTTTTTTCCTTGCTCATGCTTGCCAACGTCAGCTTGGTGAGTGCGAGTAAAGGAAATCTACATCCTGTCGAGATTTCTCAAAAGGGCTGGTCGGATTTCTCAACATGGGCAGTTGTGACCACTCGCGATTAGAAACCTTCTGTTCACATTGAAAAAGCTGCTGCTTGAGTAGAAAATCAACTTGAGCAGTAGAAAAGAAGTAGCGCCCTCTTGCGTTGCACATAGTGCTATTTGTGCTGATTTTTCAGTGTGTGACAAACACCTGACGCTGAAATTCAACGCGACCAGTGTAATCAAACACACTCCACCACTCGCAGAACTCTGTGTAGCTCAGCAGAGTTTTCTAGTCACTTTGTGAACTCCACAAACTTCACCCAGGCCTAGAAAAAACAACTACTTTGCACGTGACATCAGCACACCTCACAAATCCCTTCACTATTTAAATCACTTTAACAAGATAACATTGTGCCTCAAAGTTACACCAAAATATCCAACATTTCAATGTTCCAACAATAGAACCACACAAAGCAAATATAAAATGCAAATGTATTATTTAGCTTATGTCATTGTCAATATGTTGCTGCAGCCTTCTTTCTTTTCTTCACGTTAAAGTGTGACTGATACAGTTGTTCTTGCTTTATTTGTGAAACAATGCGCTTTTCAGTTTTAGCCCTATTTTAAGTTTCAAGGCTATTTATAATGCACCGTCATTTTCCATGGCAACTGTAAGGTATTTAGGCGCATCCCCTCTATTTTATTCCTAATCTTTGCGACCTAATTAGATTGTGCACACGGAATATTCGTTTGGGATCACACAGTCATAATTATAGGTTACCATACAGTTGTATTTTCCAAAGAGAAAACAACCAGCTACTGTCATGACATTTTCTGCAGAAGCTTTTTCTTTTCATTTTATCAAGAAATACAATAGAATTGACAGGCTCAGCCATAAAGGACCATTCCTCTAACAAGAGTATTGCTCCAGGAAGAAATCGGTGTTCAGAACATTCCCAGAAGAACGAGAAAGTAGCACATATATTATACAGGAGCACATTTGTATAAAAAAACACATAAAACGTTTTAGACATGTGCCAACAGTGGTGTTCTTAGTCTCATAAACAATGAACTAGAGCAATGTACAAAGAAATCTACAGCCATTAAATGCTAACACAAAAAAAGTCATAAAACAGAAAAAAAAATCAACATTTAATAAATGCATCAGCATCATGAAAAAAAACCTAAAAAAGAACATTTTCACCTTTGAAAATTAAACTGCAGCATTTTTTCCCTAAAACTCTTCCTTATAGAAATGTACTCGCAAAGTCGAAATAGTTGCTTAAGGATTATCAATGTATTGAACCTCAGGTGCTTGACTTGACACTAACACTATGACTAAATAAAAAAAACTGTATTTGTAAAGCACAACCTACTCACTCCTATGGGTCTCAAGGTGCTGGGGTCCATTGTGGAAATTAGGTGAGCTATTTCCCAGAGTCATAAGGTGCTTAGTTGAGCTGCCACCAGAGCCGGGTTCAAACCCTGAACCCTGTGCTCCAAAGTCAGCTGCCCCAGCCACTGCACCACACCACACCTCTCCACTCTGAGTGACACAAAAATGTGTAACTTCAAGATTCATAGGATTACGTCTACAATTTTCATAAGGTTGCTCACATTTATAGGCTCAAAACAATAATACTGCTTTCGCACAGAAATTTTTAAAAATGTAGTTGTCTACAAGTATGGTTGATCATAAGGTTCGACCTGATTATTTATAGAAATCTATTGCTATATATGAGTGTTTACAGCACTTTCAATCCCAATATGCTCACTTGCTGGAGCATTATTTTACTACTACATTTAGTTACACACTTTGGGTATGAAACACATTTAGGACTGTCACTTCCCACAAATTCCACATTAGGGGCCGATAACGATGCGGTCGTAAAAGGAGACCACATCATTATAAGCCGATCAGATACATTTCTGACCGCATCATTGCAATGGAGGTGGTCAGAAAGGAATCCTATCGGTCATTCCGGCTAGCTTCCAACAGGCTCAGAGAGCCCATCAGCAATTCGGAATTTCGGCCTGTAATCCCATGGGCGGAAAGAGTCACCCTTGGCATTACGATGCTGGATTTCGGTAGCCTTTCCATGCCAGCCTTTCCGACACTAAAAGGCTGTTGGAACTTGCATATGGGGGCCCCCAGCAGGGTCCCCTTGGGTGCACAGCCTCCAGTTGAAGGCCGAGAGGCCACCTACTGTACCCCCTGTTGATCTCAGGTGCCTGCCACGGGTGCAGGGACGAACTGCATCTCCCATTTTATAATGGGAGCATGCATTCCAGTTGGTTTATGGCTGGAATGCATGCTCCCATTGTAAATGTAAGAATGCGACCGAAAAGTGTTCGGTCGCATCCTAATGGGCCGGTCAGGAGAGCCAACCGGGTGGCGGTCGGTCCCATTACCGAGACGTTTCAGGAGGAGGCAACTCTACCCGACAATGTAATCAACCCCTTAGTGTATATCTACCATATTCCAGATGTCAAGCTTGTATTCCTAACTTGGCAGCATCAACATTTTCACCCATACCACCACCTATTCCTCAGTTTTTATGTCAAACATGGCATCATGAAATTCCTTAAATCAAGAGTTGGGAATTCTGAATATAAATCTAATTCATACATAACTATTTCCATCTGTAAGAGTAATTTACGTACACAACCCAAGGTAGGCACTATGGAGACTATTTTTGGATGACAAATATTGGGATTTATTCTCAAAGGTCAATTTATATATGCAGATTTACTACAAGTACATTTACACTTACACTTTTAAGCACCTTTGCTGCTATGTCTATTCAATATTTACAAGTGCAAAGTTGCTCAAAGATGTAGACATTCATGAAGTAGAGACTAATTTCTTAGTAACTACTTTTAACTTTTCACATGAAGGTGGCAGTCTCGACTCGTGGGGCCGAGATTTCACTATGGTGCAGTATAGAGAAAGTTGAAAAGTTGATTAAATTAAAAAATAAAACAATTAAATAGAAATACTGAAGACAATTAAATTTAAATGTTTCTTTTAAATGTACAACAAAATAGAAAGTGCTACACCACTAGTAAATTTATTTTGAATAAAATAATTATTTTGAATGTATTAAAATAAATTACAATTATTTGTTTCCTAAGATTTAAATAAACACTCATTATAAAATATATATGATTTCAAAAGAGTTCTTAAGGTTGCGATAAAATAATCCACAGATGCGTGAAAAGTTCACAGTTGCGTCACGTTTAGCCAATAGTACTTTTACTTGCAACAAAGTTCCAAAAGTGGAAGCTGGTGCAGTGGAAAACAGGCAATGCGTTGCTCCTGGGACCCTGGGGAGGCGTTTGCGACAACCCCGCTGCAGCAGCGGGCGTGTTGCGAGGAATCCGGTCTGTATGGGAAGGAAGGCCACTTGTATGTATTCCGCAAAGGCTCGATGCGATAATCTCGTAGGGGCTGCGACGATCTCCGGGGCGATGATGCGCGATCCAGCGGCGACCCTCTCTGTCGCAGCTCCTTGATGCGATGGCTCTGCGACGATGCTCGCAGCAACGTGATGCGGTCCTCAAGCCAGCGGTGCTGCGATCTCCCTCAGCGACGGCAGGTTCTGCGACGAAGCTTGCAGCAATGGTGATCTTCCCGCAATCGAAGGATGCGTCGTCTTAGGCAGCAGCAACAGGCGCTGTGACGATATTGACCTCCGTAGTGGCGGGAATTTCCTCGGGTATGCGCTCCGCAGCGAGCGATGCAATAACTTTTCAGTTGCAAAAGTCTCTCAATCTTAGTTTCCAGCTTCCCAGCACAGGTAGAACTTCCAGAAGCACCACAACTGGCCCAAGTAGTCTAGGAAGGACAGAAATCTCTCAGCAGAGTTCAGGGAAGCTGGGGTGAAGTCATTTTGTTCCTGGGACTTCAAAAACAGGGAGCCAGCTCTTCTCAGGCCCTTGAAGATCCCTTCAAGACAGGGGACACAGCACAGCAGCAAAGTCCTTCCCCTCTCCTTGGCAGCAAAGCAACAGCAGGTCAGTCCAGCAGAGCAACAGCAGGACAGTCTTCCTTCTTCAGATTCAGCTTTCCCCTAGGCAGAGGTTCCTTCTTGATTCCAGGATGATCTAATTTTCTGTTGTAGGGGTCCTGTACTTATACCCCTAAAAGTCTTTGTTCCCTTTGTGCAGGAGGGCTCTGAGCCCGGTCTGAACCAGTTCTGGGTGTTCCTTGAGCACTTTGTTTTCTTGGCTTCTCCTTTCCCTTCAGAGTGAGGGGAAGGGTCGTCAGCCACCCAGCAGGAAGTGGAGCCAGCATTGTGGAAGGTAGGCACAGTCCTATTTAGGCCCAGGTGCTATCTCCTCCCACCACTCAAGTTGCAAATGCAGTCATTCAGCCTAGGGTTGACTCAGCCAGCCTCCTGGGGAATCCCCAGCCCCTGTCACTCTGAAACCAGACAGTCAATCCACAAACAGGCCAAGGCACACAGAAAGGTCAGACAAGAGAACAGCAACTTTCTAAAAGTGCTATTCTCAAACACAGGAGTTAAAAACCACCTTTCCTAAAAGATGTGTTATTAAATTCTGAGTTCAGGGATACCAGACTTTTATGTCCTACCTTGCTCCTATGGGAAGATATGCTGGTAGCCACTGTAGCCAGCATCCCCCATGATAGCCTATGGAGCAAGCTAGCCTTGCAGCAGTGAAAAACAAAAACGGCTGTAATTCACTACCAGAGCATGTCACCGTCACAAGTACATGCTCTACCTTTCACATACACTGCACCCTGCCCAAAGGGGTACCTTGGGCCTTCCATGGGGGTGACCAATGTGCACAGGAAGGGAAGGGTTAGGCCTGATCAGTGGGGACACCGACCAGGAGGACATGGCAGTTCACAGACTGCACACAGGCACTGTGGTGGCAGGCCTGAGACACCATTTTAGGGCTACTCATGTGGGTGGCACAATCCGTGCTGCAGACCCACTAGTAGCATTTGTCATCACCAGCCCTGGCACACCCAGTGCACTTTACTAGGGACTTCATGGTGATACAAATATGCCAATGATGTATATCCAATCATAATAACAATTTACACACGGAGCACTTACACTCTGACACTGATCAGCAGTGGCAGATTGTCCAAAGCATCTAAACCAGCAAAAACAAAATCCAGCGCAGCATCAAAAATACAGGAGGTAGAGGCAAAAAGATAGGGGGAAACCATGCCAAGGATGCCATGTCTAACACGTGTCCCCTCCAGCTGAAAGTGGGGAGAGCTACCCACCCTTTTGGGAGTTCTCTTCACTAAGGCTGAAAAATCTGGACAGACCATCACTGTTGGCGTGTTCTGTTCCAGGGCGGTGTTCCACCGTAAAGTCCATTCCCTGTAGGGAGATGGACCACCTCAACAGTTTTGGGTTCTCACCCCTCATCTGCATTAACCATTTGAGGGGCCTGTGGTCTGTCTGAACACAGAAGTGAGTCCCAAACAGGGACGGCCTCAGCTTCTTCAGAGCCCAGACCATATCAAAAGCTTCCCTTCAATTGCACTCCACCTCTGTTCCCTGGGGAGTAGCCTCCTACTAATGAAAGCCACAGGCTGAACCCAGCCCTCGTCATTGATCTGTGAGAGTACTGCTCCCACACCATGCTCTGAAGCATCTGTCTGCACTATGAACTCACTGGAGAAGTCGGGCGCCTTGAGCACCGGTGCTGTGCACATTGCAGTCTTCAGGACATCAAAAGCAGTCTGGCAGGCTTCGGTCCAATTCACTTTCTTGGGCTGTCTTTTGGAGGTCAGCTCTGTCAAGGGGGCAACGATGGTGCCATACCCTTTGACAAACCGTCTGTAATACCCGGTGAGTCTTAGGAAGGCTCTCACCCCTGTCTGGGTCTTGGGGAACTCCCAAGCCAGAATGGTATTCATTTTTGACTGCAGGGGAGCCACTTGGCCGCTCCCCACCTGGTGTCCCAAATACACCACAGATCCCTGCCCTATCTGGCACTTGCTGGCCTTGATAGTGAGGCCTGCCCTTTGCAGAGCCTTAAAACCCTTCACAGAGGTGTTGCGAGTGTTCCTCCCACGTGGAGCTGAACACAGCAATGTCATCCAGGTATGCGGCGCTGGATTCCTCCAGCCCGGTCAGTACCTGGTTAACCAGTCTCTGTAAGGTGGCAGGGGCATTCTTCAACCCAAAGGGCATGACTCGGAACTGGAAGTGCCCCTCTGGCGTTGAGAATGCAGACCTCTCTTTGGCCCCATCAGTTAAGGGAATCTGCCAGTACCCAGAAGCCAAATCAAATGTACTGAGGTACTGGGTAGCTCCCAACCGATCAACGAGCTCATCAGCTCTGAGGATGGGGTGTGCGTCAGTCTTCGGGACCGCATTGAGCCCACGGTAGTCCACACAAAACCGGAGTTCTGGAGTGGCACCGGGCACAGCAGCTTTTAGTACCAAGACCACTGGTCTAGCCCAGGGGCAGCAGGAGGGCTCAATTTTCCCTAGCGCCAACATCTTGAAAACTTCTTCCTTGATGCTGGCCCTGACCTTGTCAGCTACCCAGCAAAATTTCTGTTTCACAGGCAGACTATCTCCAGTGTCCACATCATGGACGCACCAATTGGTGACACCTGGGGTCAGGGAGGAAAACTAACCCAACACCTGGCGACAGTCCCTTTGCTATTCTGGGGTCAGGGTGGGCGAGAGGACCGCACCATCCTCTGACCCGTCTTGCTCCTTAGCTGCCAGGAGGTCAGGGAGAGGATCACTATCCTCTTCCCCTCCAGCATCTGTAGCCATGAGCATTGTCACTTCAGACCTCTCAAAGTGTGGTTTGAGGCGGTTCACATGCAAGACTCTCAGGGGCTGCCTGGGAGTCTTCAAGTTAACCAGGTAGGTTACTTCGCTCTTGCATTCCACCACCTCGTATGGCCCAGTCCACTTGTCTTGGAGGGCACAAGGCTCCACTGGCGCCATCACCCACACTTTCTGCCCAGGTTGAAATTCGACCAGAGTGGTATTCTGGTTGTACCATCTTTTCATTTCTTCCTGGCTAGCTTTCAGGTTCTCCTGAGCAAGCTTCCCAAAGCGTTGTGTCTGGTTGTGGATTTCAAGCACATAGCTGAACACATCCTGGGGGGGTTTCTCACGGGATTTCTCCCAGCCCTCCTTTACCAGTGTGAGAGGTTCTCTAACAGGTTGGCCATACAGGAGTTCAAAGGGACTGAACCCTTAGGAGTTCTGAGGCACTTCTCTGTAGGCAAACAACAGGCATGGAAGAAAGATGTCCCACTACCTTCTCATGGGCTCCGCTAGGCCCATAATCATACTTTTTAGGGTGCAGTTGAACCTTTCAACCAACCCATTTCCTTGAGGGTGGTAAGGAGTGGTAAACTTATAAGTTACCCCACACTCCTCCCACAGAGACTTCATGTACCTAGAGATGAAGTTGGTACCCCGGTCGGAGACCACGTCTCTGGGGAACCCCACATGGGAAAAGATCCCCATCAATGCACGGCCCACCACGGGTGCTGTGATTGTCCTAGGAGAGGCTGCTTCCAGGTACCGGGTTGTATGGTCCACCAAGACCAGGATGAACCTGTTGCTTAAGGCTGTCTTTTGGTCCAGGGGCCCCACGATGTCGATATCCACCCGCTCGAAAGGGGTGCTCACCACAGGAAAGGGTTAGAGGGGTGCCTTGCACTTTACTCCAGTCTTGCCACTGGCCTGACATGTTTGGCAAAACCTGCAAAAGGAACCAATGTGCTTCTTCATCTGGGGCCAGTAGAAGTGGGCGACAAGCCTGTGGTAGGTCTTGTCTTGCCCCAGATGTCCTGCGAGAGGCACGTCATGAGCCAGACCCATTAGGAAGTTTCTGAAGCGCGTGGGTACCACCAGCACACGGGCTGCACCGGGCTCAGCAAACTTAGGCTCGCTATAAAGCAAGTCCTCTTCCCAGTGGTTGTAGTGATCTTTGGACCCTATCAATCAATCAATCAACAAATTTGTAGAGTGTGCTACTCACCCCTTAGGGTCTCAAGGCGCTGGGGGGGCGCTGCTACTGCTCGAAGAGCCAGGTCTTGAGGTGCTTCCTGAAACTGAGGTGGTCCTGATTCAGTCGTAGGTGTGTGGGGAGGGCGTTCCAGTTCTTTGCTGCTAGGTTGGAGAATGATCTTCCTCCGGTGGTGGCTCTGCGGATCCGTGGAATGATGGCGAGGGCGAGGTTGGTGGAGCGGAGCTGGCAGGTTGGGGTGTAGAACGTGAGTCGGCTATTGAGGTATTCCGGGCCTCTGTTGTGGAGTGCTTTGTGTGCGTGGGTGAGCAATCTGAAAGACATCCTTTTGCTGACGGGGAGCCAGTGGAGATTTTTCAGGTGGGTTGAGATGTGGCTATGATGAGGAATGTTGAGGATGAGTCGTGCGGAGGCATTTTGTATGCGCTGGAGGCGGTTCTGGAGTTTGGCGGTTGTTCCAGCGTAGAGGGCGTTCCTGTAGTCCAGTCGGCTGGTGACGAGGGCCTGGGTGACTGTTCTTCTGGTTTTGGTGGGGATCCATCGGAAGATCTTCCGGAGCATGCGCAGGGTGTTGAAGCATGAGGATGAGACGGCGTTGACTTGTTTGGTCATTGTGAGCGAGGAGTCCGGGATGAAGCCCAGGTTGCGTGTGTGGTCCGTGGGTGTCGGTGTGGCGCCCAACGCCGAGGGCCACCAGGAGTTGTCCCATGCCGAGGGGGCTTGTCGGAGGATGAGGACCTCTGTTTGTCCGAGTTAAGTTTGAGGCGGCTGCGCTTCATCAATTCTGCTACCTCTTTCATTCCTTCCTGGAAGTTGGTTTTGGCGGTGGCTTGGTCCTTGGTGAGGGAGAGTATCAGCTGGGTGTCGTCGGCGTAGGAGATGATGTTGATGTTGTGCTTGCGTGCGAATGTGGCGAGGGGGCTCATGTAGATATTGAAGAGTGTTGGGCTGAGTGAGGATCCTTGGGGTACGCCGCAGATGATTTCGGTCGCCGAGGAGCAGAAGGGGGGGAGACGGACTTTCTGGGTTTTGCCGGTGAGGTATGAGATGATCCATTCCAGGGCCTTCCCCTGGATTCCTGTGTCATTGAGGTGGTGTATTAGGGTACAGTGGCATACGGTGTCAAAGGCTTCTGAGAGGTCCAAGAGGATGAGGGCGGCTGTTTCCCCGTTGTCCATCATGGTTCTGATGTCGTCTGTGGCTGCGATGAGGGCGGTCTCGGTGCTGTGGTTTACTCGGAATCCGGACTGGGAAGGGTCGAGCGAGTTGTTGTCCTCGAGGAATGCGGTCAGCTGTTTTTTGATGGTCTTTTCGATGACTTTAGCCGAGAAGGGGAGAAGTGAGATTGGCCGGAAGTTTTTGAGGTCCCCGGGGTCTGCAGAGGGTTTTTTCAGGAGGGCGTTGATCTCTGCGTGCTTCCAGCTCTCAGGGAAGGTGGCTGACGTGACGGAGCTGTTTATGATGTTCCGCAGGTGGGGTGCGATGATGGTGTCGGCCTTGTTGAAGATGTGATGGAGGCACAGGTCGGAGGGGGAGCCGAAGTGGATGGTGTTCATGACGTGGATGGTATCTTCACTGCTGATGGGGGTCCAGGAGTTGATGGTGTTGGTGGGGGTCGTAGGGCTGGTGTCCGGAGGTGGAGGTTGGGGTCCGAAGCTGTTGTGTATGTCTGCAATCTTGCGGTGGAAAAACGTGGCAAGGGAGTTGCAGAGGTCTTGCGAAGGGGTGATGTAGTTGTTGCTGGCGATCAGGTTTGAGAACTCTTTGACAATGCTGAAGAGTTCTTTGCTGTTGTGGGCGTTGTTGTGTGGTATATAAATAAATAATACCGGATCTAGGTTTGTCTGGACATAGCAATAACAGATAGCTCAATAAATAAGAGTCAAGATTCGAGGTAGTAGGAGTTTGCAGGTTTAATACAGCATAAGGACAGGAACAGGACAACCTGCACAGGAATGGGATGGCAGCGCTGCCTGGGACAGGATCAGGATCGGCGTAAGGGAATGGGTAACATTTAATAACAGTGCACCAATATATATATTAAAACAGTTGCATTACAATGAATTACAGTAGGCGGAGCAGTGGGTGTGGTCAATAGCAGTCGCGAAAGATAAGGGTGAAAATGGGTGTAACAGGGGCGTATACATAGACATGTGATGCAAACGTAACAGAATATGTCATAAATGGGGCGGAAACATGGAGGGGGCTACCTAAGGAGCCGGGACCTCTAACCTAATGGTGCGCGCAAACTGACAATGACGTGTTACTAGGAGAAGCTGGGGGCTATGAACTCTGTGCTAGGAGCAGAGACTGAAGTCTGGAGAGTCAGGGCGACATGTACCTAACACTATCTAGTATCTGATGTTTAGGGAACATGTTGATAGAAACTAAGAGTCAGGAGGGGAGAGGCTAACGGACTCTAAGACTGGAGCATGCATTATTCTACATGTAGTGCGTGATGAAGAATATTAAATGACCATTAAATGCAGTATTTCTCTTACATGGAGACGTAAAGGCTAGACAATGACGGAAACTATTGATGCGATTCAGTAGCTTAGGAATTCAGAGAAGGAGGGCTGGACTGATAACTAGAATCATAACATACTCTTGGCAGACTCAGAGGCAGAGCCAGGCTGAGCCGGGCACTGTGAGGCAGGAAGTAAGTGAAGGGTCGAGGATACAGGTGGGGGCTGTATCGCTCCTCAGCGAGGACTCAGAAGACAGGAGCTGAATCTGGTGTCCGGGCCCTTTTGAGGCCTAGAAACGGGGACTTTACAATAAAATAACGTGCACACTGAGAAACGTGGCAACGTAACTTTACATAGGCCTGATACTCGTAGCTTTCACGAGAACTGGAAACTGGCATACTAGAGATGGACACAACTGTAATTGCGTCTTTAATCAAACATGGGGATACATATGCATATTTAATCATGCACACATAACATAAGATGGAGGACACGTAGGGACACAGAACAGGGCAAAATTTACTTTTCCACATTCCCTCCTTGTCACTACGTTTCCATCAGGAAACATCAATATTCATGATACCATCTATCATTTCATACAGTATCATTTGCTCGTCTCGAATTTTCTTGGAACGGGATTTAGAACGGGACTTAGGACTAGGAATACAAGAGGTAGCACAAATGCCGCAAATCGCAGGGCCACATTGTAAACAGAGGCAGCAACTGAATATGATCGCTACTGCAATACCCAGAAATGACAATACTTTCCATCCCCAGGCGGAAATTATATTCCAGAACCAACCGGACCATGTCCAGGTGCCTGGATCTTGGTGTAACATATGGGCAATTTTATGGAGTCTGGTAATAGCTGAATAAACAGACGGTGCGTTATTAGGAATGAAAATGCAGCAACTAGATCCGATGACTCTACAGGCCCCGCCCCTATCGGCCAGTATGACGTCAAGGACGAGACGATTCTGGAGCACGACAATTCTCATAAAGGATTGTTCTTCGGTTAAGTTACCTAGAGCAGAAGTAGTCTCGATCACTACTGCTTCAAGGGTTCTGGTTAATCTACGTATCAGTTTACTATTCACGACAGTACCTAAATAAGGGAAGACACCTTTATTGATATCTATGTATTGTTCTAGAGCAGTTTCAGTATAATCGACAATCGGGAGATTTCTCTTGTGTCTAGTATGTACTAGGTGGGAATTCCTATGGTAGTCAGGTGGGGCTAGGAAAACTGGTGGCAGTAGGAAGGCAATGTAACATGTTCCCTCCCAATCGAGGGGCAGACGAACATATGCGGTCTGACCACAAACAAAATAAGAATGACGTGAAGCTTTGAAAATAGATTTCCTACTGTCACTATACTTGACAATAGTAGTACAATCACTATGGCCTACATGTACGGAACCATTATTTCGGACACATAATTCGCCTTTAACTGGTAGTACTGAAATAGCAGGTAAGTCTGGAGTAGAATCAGACTGAACATTCAGGACCATGAAATTCGAAGAATAATTACCTAGATTATAAACTTCATTCTCTAGATCTAACCCTGTTCTGTGGGGAAGACCTTGCTTGTCTGGGAAACATGTACTGTTAAGAAAAGACATATCTGTTGAGGATGACGTTAACGTGGACCATGCTCCACACGAACCGTTATGTGAAAATGGATAAGGAAAGAGTGGCAGAACTCCCTTCGGTGTCTGGAAAGGGGGGAGTCGACCACACACCCAACAATTTGTGGCATTGCTGGTCTGGTGTGAATAATGTAACATGCGGATAAAAGAGTTATTACGCATAGCAAGACGATATGAGAGTTCATGAGGAGGCAGATCACTAAACGTGTGCTCTACTGTAACATTAGCAGACTTATTTACATGAGAAACTGAAAAATACAAATAAAAAGCATAACTGGTGCAGGAAATCATAATGCTAAAATATAGCAGAAAACATAAAATAATAGTGCAACTTTTAGAGTTCTCACTAACTCTCTCTCTGTGGGGGTCTATTATATACATGTCAGAAACCGGTCTAACCGTTTCACCTAGGGGAGGACTTAGACAATCAAACTGGCTGACTTATTTTACTAGACCTTAGTTTAAGCTTATACTCCTGCTGCGGAGTTTTCTCTAACAGGGAAGGGTTCGTAGCAGTGTCTTTTGCGGGACAGTCCTTAAGAATAGTACTTTGGCAGTTTTTAGAATCCTCGGAAATGTTCTTTGAAACAGGTTTCAGTCCAAAAAATCTTTTCACATGTGACAAATGGACCCAGCCCTTCCTGCCTTCCAGCTTGACGGCAGTACGGGTGGCCAGGAGGACCTGTCGGGGTTCCTTCCAGCGAGGCTCCAGCGGACTTGAACGATCAAAATTCCGGACGAGAACCATGGATCCGGGAACGATTTCATGCGGTGCCACCTCGGTATTGTCTGGAAATGCGGCAGCAACCTGTGAACGACAAGAGTTGAGGGCAGACATCAAGGAAGCTAGGTAATCTGTCAGCATATTACTTGAAACATCGGTAATACTTCGGGGTCTAGGTGTACCCCACATGTTAGGGGGGCGGCCGAATACGACCTCATAAGGGGACAGACCTGATCTGGAATGTGCGACCATGCGCATATAAAACAGAGCAACTGGCAGAGCTACTAGCCAGTCCACACCCTTCTCTTTACATACTTTTGCAATTCGGATTTTCAGGGTCTGATTATGTCTCTCTACGAGACTGGCTGCTTCTGGATGGCGTACACAATGGAACTTCCACTGGTACCCTAACAAAAGGGAAACATGTTTCATCAACTCGGATGAGAATGGCTGGCCGTTGTCAGAATATACGACTCTAGGGAGTCCATAGCGGGGGAAGAATTCACGAACCAACTGCTTGGCAGTGGTCGCGGCTGTGTAATCTGGTACTGGATATGCTTCTGTCCACCTGGACAAAGCGCATACAACTACAAGGACATACTTGAAACCTCGACATCGCTCCATCTGAATATAATCCATCTGGAGGACTTCAAAAGGGTGGTCAGGGGGCTGGAATCCACCTTGTTCCACCGGGACACTTTTACCTGGATTAAACTGGCAACATATCATACAGGTACGGACTTTCTGCTTGGCTGCAGCTCGTAAATGCTTGTTGAACCAAATGTTCTGGATACTGTCTAACATAGCTATTTCTCCTAAATGTGCTGGACTATGTGCGGTATTGATAATGACTTGAACCATAGAATCGGGGAGAAACCATGTGGCTTTACCCTTCGTTACCCATCCCTGATCTGTCTGGACCCCTCCTTGTTCGGACCATTTCTTGATTTCATCGGGAGTAGCATGTAACTGAATATCTATGACATCTTGAGTAGGGTCCTTAACTGTCATACAGGTAGTCGGATCTGGAGTGTATGTCGGTGTCTTATTAACTGGAATGTCTGGTGTCTGTGCTGTAAGCTTGGCTGTGCGATCTGCTAGATCATTACCTTGAGAAATAATGTCAGTAACTTTCGTATGTGCTTTGCATTTCATGATAGCAATAGATGTCGGTAGGTGTATGGCATCTAACAGAGCTTGAATAAGGAGACCATGCTGAATCTTGGTTCCATGAGAAGTCATGAAACCTCTCTCCTGCCAGAGCACTCCAAAGTCGTGTACGACTCCGAATGCATAACGTGAATCTGTGTAAACATTAATTTTCAGGTTCTTGGCGTGTATGCAGGCTTGTGTCAGAGCAACTAGCTCTGCTGCTTGAGCAGACAGGGTGTCAATACGATGTGTTTCAATAACTTCAGTGTCAGTAGTCACTGCATACGCGGCTACTAGTTCTCCTGTACTTGTTCTCATACATGAACCATCCACATAAAGTGTCAGGTCGGGATCTGGTAATGGAATATCTGTCAAGTCTTGTCTTGGCTTAGTCATAATGTTAACTACTTCCACACAGTCATGTGTGGCAGGATTTGAAGTAACTGACGGTAACAGTGTAGCAGGATTTAAAACGTTGCAGCGTCTGATTTCTATGTGTGGCTGGAACAGTGTCAGTTCATAACCTGTTAAACGTGCAATTGTCAAGTGCTGAGTCTGTGTTCGGTTTAAAAGAACTTCCACGGAGTGTGGAACTTGTACTGTCAAGGAATGTCCTAATACTATGGAATCACTTTGTCTGATAGCTAGTGCTGTGGCTGCAACTGACTTGAGGCACGCAGGCAGAGCCTGGGCTACAGGATCTAATGTGCTCGAAAAATAAGCACAGGGCTTGTATTGTCCTGCTTGATCTTGTGTGAGAACAGATAATGCTGTACCTTCGCGTTCAGTGACAAAAAGTGTAAAAGGCTTACTGTAGTTCGGTGTAGCTAGAACTGGAGCTTGGCATAAAGCTTTCTTTAACTCATTGAAACTAAGTGTATGTTCAGATGTCCAAGGGAGGACAGTCGATACGGCTGCCTCCTGTGTCGTTAACTGTATCAGTGGCTTAGCTAGAAATGCATACTGAGGAATCCATTGTCTGCAGTAAGAAGTGAGGCCGATAAAAGCACGTACCTCCTTCTGGGTCTTGGGCTGAGGAAGACTCGCTATTAACTGGATACGGTCAGGTGTCAACTGCCTACCCCTCTTGGACAATAAGTGGCCTAAGTAGATCACTTGCTGGACACAGAATTGAAGCTTCGAAGGGGACACCTTGTGCCCCATTTCGGCAAGGAAATACAAGACTGTAAGTGATGCTCGCTCGCAAGCACGTTCAGAACGGGCTGTGATCAGTAGATCATCGACATACTGGAGCAGGGCAGTGTCAGTTGGCATGTGAATATTGTCTAGTTGTCTTTTAAGTGCTTGACTGTAAATACTAGGACTTTCTGTGAAACCTTGAGGAGCTCGTGTGAACATATAGCTCCTTCCATTTAAACAAAATCCGAAAAGAAACTGGCTGTCTGGATGAATGGGGACACTAAAAAATGCGTTCTTGAGGTCTATGACTGAAAAAAATGAGGCTTCAGAATCAATGGCTGTCAATAGGGAAGAGATATCTGGGACAACTGGGTACTGGGGAATAATACCTTTGTTAAGCTCTCGGAGGTCAATCACTAATCGATATACTGGGGGTGCATTTGGATCAGTACGTTTCATGACTGGAATGATCGGAGAATTACATACATTGGAGTCAGTTTCTACAACTACTCCTTGAGCCATGAGCTCGTCAATAATTTTGGATAAGGCTGCTACAGCCTCAGGTGGCAATCTGTACTGTCTGATTCGTGGTAACACTACACCTGGCTTGAGAGTCACACGATGGGGTGTGATTTGCATATAACCAACATCAGTTGGACCTTGCGCCCATAGATGCTGCGGAACATTAGACAATCTCGGATCAAAATCTCGTAATACATAGTGACCCTTGAAGTCACGTAGAAACAGTCGTATTCCCTCTGGGGAACAGCAAATAACTGCACCTAATTCTTTCAGTGTCTTAATGCCTAACAGATTTTCTGGACATGACTTCGTAAGTAACAGATCAGTAGTGCGGGACAATGGACCCACTTCTAAAGTAACTGGCTTAGATATCTCGTTTACAATAGGCTTTCCTGAAAATCCAAGGGAAACATTTCTTGAGCCTGAGAGCGGAGCCCCTGGAACTTCGGCGTGGCTGATGGTGGTCCTACTTGCCCCTGTATCAATCAAAAACTTTCTGTCTTTCCCTAGTACTTGACTATGAACATAGGGACCCTCTTGATCTACAGGTATCTCGATGAGAGGCAAGCCTACCTCCCTCTCTAGGCTGTTTCATGAATATGGCTGATACTCTGGATACTCGGACTGTGCATACTGGTACATCTGCTGTGTAACATGCTGTGTTGCAGCAATAGGCTGCGGTGCTGGAACTGTCTGTTGTGCATTCTGTGACTGAGAAGTCTGTGAAACTTGTTCTTGTCTAGGCGGACGTGGTCTTTCTTTAGTCTTACCGGTAGCTATATTGTGTTTCAGAACTGCACACTCGTTTATAAAATGACCTGGCTGTTTACAATAATTGCATGTCCCTTTAACGGGAACTGCAGGATGACTGGCTTGATTCGGACCCCTCTTCTGACTGTCTTGTGGAATAGATTGTGCAACCAGCACTTTCATTTTCGTGTCTTTCATACGTTTTCTCTCGTGTTCTTGCTCTTCTCTGATTCTATTCTGGTGATATTGAAGCATCTGTAACATCTGGGACGGGGTATTAGCTTGCCAGGTACTTTCGACTTTCAAAACTCGATTCTTAACTTGTGGACTTGAATTCTCGACTAATTTAGTAACAAAAAGATGAGGGTATGACTCGCTACTCGTCTTGAGGCCACTGTTTATACTAAAACATTTCTCGAATCTAGAATAAAAATCACTAGTGTCTTCATCTTGTTTCTGTTTACAGGCTGAGATTGCATCCCAGTCTTCCTTTTTAGTTGCTAATAATCTGGGCAAAACTTGTATTAACAGTTCAGGTAATTCTTTACATTTTTCTCCAAGACCGGTACCTGGTACTCGTGCCTTATCTTCAGCTTCTAGAACTGCCCAATCGATCTTTTTCTCTCCCACCTCCCAATCTTTTTCCTTGAGTTTCTCGTATACCCCTGCAGGCAATAAGACTTTTAACATTTTAATTATATCTGGATACGTGTATTCTCCCATACGGAGCATGTCTTTTAATTCCCGGTGGAACCCTGCTGGATCTTTAGCATGACAGGGAATTAACTTTTTCATCTCTAAGAGTTCCATCTTTGTAATCGGAGTGTAAACAAACACTCGTTGCATTTCACCATCTGTTGTCCTAACTGGGTGTACTTCTCGTAACGGATTCTGTCTGTCTATGTAAAAGGGTTTACTTTCTGGAGGTGAGTCATGAACAAAATGCGGGTTCAGAAAGGTTCTATATTTGTGGCGCTGTTCTAGAATGACACTAATTAAATCGGTACCTAAACCTTTCCATCTATACTGGAGTAACTCGTTCAGGACATCGTGTAACGGACCTGGATCAGAATGTTGACCCTCATACAGAGTAATGAGGTGCTGGATCATATACATACCCACCAGTCGTTGCTCGGCTGGGGGCAATTTCAGAAACATTTGTGCCACTATTTCGTCTGGAAAAGTGGTAGAATCAGTAATCCATCGGACTGCTGATCGGACTAGTTCTTGTTCATGCATAGTACTTAACTCACTGTAACCGATTCGTGATTTCAGAATGTGATCGGTAGCTTGAAATACTTGTTCTAGAGAACCTTGTTCTGGTACTGGATGAGGAACAGTTTTCTTGTAGTCTAGACGTGAATGTCGGTCTGGAAATCTAGATTTTCCTACATACGCTATTCTGGCGGGATTCTCGTCCTCTACCTCTTCAGTAGAAGAGTCATTTTCTTTCTCGCTTACTTGTGCTGCTTTACGTTGTTCGTGTAACTTTATTATTTCTTTACGGATTTTCTTGTACATACTCTCTATACTACTGATAGTCTTGTGTTTACCCTCGGCTATATTATCACTCCACCTTGTCAGGATTTTCATTTCAGCCTGATCTTTAGTCGGGGAATCTTGTTCTCTTATTAGACAATTAATCAGAAACTTTAATATCATGAGCTGGATCTCAGCTTTCCTTTGAGACATGGCTTCGCCAATACTTTCTGGATCATCCCCTGTACGGATGAAACGATATATTCTGTCTAGATCTCCTTTCATATCTGGTAGGGTGTCTAAATACCCGGTCACCCGTCTTACACGGATGGAATATATTACTGTACTATCATCACCTGCAACTGGATCATAGCGGCATTCAGTAAGAGCTCGTCGGATTTCTGCAACGGACTTAAATTTGGGCGTACGCTGTAACGCACATTCATGTAACTCGGCCAACGTTCTACGTTGGTGCGGTGGCGGGGTACCAGGAGGACCTCCTCCTGCGGCCCCTAAACTGGAATCGCCGACTGATACTCTTCGTACTAGCGCGGCGGGAAATTGTAATGTAGGCTGGACCGGGGGTACCGTAGCGGGTACTCCGGTGACTGGAGGAGCAGGATTAACATTATTTACAGGGACTGGCGGAACAGGATTTGCATATTCTGGGACTGTGTCGTCCAAATAGGACGAGATGAAAATATCAGCTGCGGTCGGTTTGTGACGTAGCTTAGTCGGAACTAGTGGTGGCGGAAAATTACTGGATGCCTCCGGGGTCGCTTTTGGCAAGCCCTCGGCAAGAAGAGGATACATACCCTTAATAAGGGCATGCCTCTGTCTGTCTGACTGTTCTGTTTTGACTCGTTCACCTATCTCGATTAGTTCCCTTTCTTGGGCTCGTTCTAAGGATTCTCTACTTAGTTCTGACTTTCTGATTTCTTTTTCGGTTCTTTTATGAGATTCTTTGCGCCATAACTCGATGGCATCTTTCTGTGACTGTCTGGCGTTCTTCTTCCATAATGCTTCTTCTACTCTCATGATGCACTCGGCATCCCATGTGCCTGATACAGGCCATCTATACTTTTCTTCTAACTGTTTGGTATACTCTACCCATAAATCTAGATATAATATGGCACTTATGCCATGCTTTTGATACATAAAATGACCTGGACTGTCCCTAGGCGGGACAGGAACTGCTGCTTCTAGCAGACCTTTTCTAGTTTTTAACTGACGTAATTTCGAGAATAAGGGCATGACTGAACCGTAATCTAGACACAATACAATACACAATGAACACGATAACTACACCACTTTCATACCACGACATTAAAAATACATGAAGAACATTTAAAATAACAGTTCGAACAGAATACTACCTGGAATACTCAGAATACATGAATTTTCTCGAGAACAGAACTGACTAGAACAGAAACTAGATGCACTGCTGAAACAGTACGAAACTTACCGGTCTCATAAAGAGACACGTCAGGACCCGCGTCCACCGAAGTGGACACTTCGTTTGTGGGTCTGTGTACCACCAACCCACGGACCAGAGTCAATTAGATTGACCCTGTCTAGATACTACCCCAGCAATGGTACTCACCGGGCAGCAAGAACGGAAGGCCTCGGACTGGACTGGACTGCTTCGACGCCGGACGGACGAACTTCGGACTTCTGTTACGGGTGGGCCTCCGGATACCTCGGACCTTGGACTCTCGGCTTGGGCTCTGGTCGGGACTCGCCGCGTTCCTCCACCGCCTCGTCTGGATGCTGGACCGCCACCTCCGTCTCCTCCGTGGGCCTGAGGGATACTTGAAGCAGAAATATCTGCACGTGCACGGTATGGTTCCGTCACGGCTGCAGAGGGTCAGGGGGCCGGCGTGGCTTCACCGGCGCGTGGGGAAAGGGCAAGTCCCTATTCGGGCGCCATTATGTGGTATATAAATAAATAATACCGGATCTAGGTTTGTCTGGACATAGCAATAACAGATAGCTCAATAAATAAGAGTCAAGATTCGAGGTAGTAGGAGTTTGCAGGTTTAATACAGCATAAGGACAGGAACAGGACAACCTGCACAGGAATGGGATGGCAGCGCTGCCTGGGACAGGATCAGGATCGGCGTAAGGGAATGGGTAACATTTAATAACAGTGCACCAATATATATATTAAAACAGTTGCATTACAATGAATTACAGTAGGCGGAGCAGTGGGTGTGGTCAATAGCAGTCGCGAAAGATAAGGGTGAAAATGGGTGTAACAGGGGCGTATACATAGACATGTGATGCAAACGTAACAGAATATGTCATAAATGGGGCGGAAACATGGAGGGGGCTACCTAAGGAGCCGGGACCTCTAACCTAATGGTGCGCGCAAACTGACAATGACGTGTTACTAGGAGAAGCTGGGGGCTATGAACTCTGTGCTAGGAGCAGAGACTGAAGTCTGGAGAGTCAGGGCGACATGTACCTAACACTATCTAGTATCTGATGTTTAGGGAACATGTTGATAGAAACTAAGAGTCAGGAGGGGAGAGGCTAACGGACTCTAAGACTGGAGCATGCATTATTCTACATGTAGTGCGTGATGAAGAATATTAAATGACCATTAAATGCAGTATTTCTCTTACATGGAGACGTAAAGGCTAGACAATGACGGAAACTATTGATGCGATTCAGTAGCTTAGGAATGCAGAGAAGGAGGGCTGGACTGATAACTAGAATCATAACATACTCTTGGCAGACTCAGAGGCAGAGCCAGGCTGAGCCGGGCACTGTGAGGCAGGAAGTAAGTGAAGGGTCGAGGATACAGGTGGGGGCTGTATCGTTTCTCAGCGAGGTCTCAGAAGACAGGAGCTGAATCTGGTGTCCGGGCCCTTTTGAGGCCTAGAAACGGGGACTTTACAATAAAATAACGTGCACACTGAGAAACGTGGCAACGTAACTTTACATAGGCCTGATACTCGTAGCTTTCACGAGAACTGGAAACTGGCATACTAGAGATGGACACAACTGTAATTGCGTCTTTAATCAAACATGGGGATACATATGCATATTTAATCATGCACACATAACATAAGATGGAGGACACGTAGGGACACAGAACAGGGCAAAATGTACTTTTCCACAGTTGTCTAGTCATTCTTTGAGCGATTCCTCTTGGTGTTCCGGATCTGCTGATGGTATTTGCGGGAGTCGGATTTGAGGGCTGTCAAATTTTCCGTTGTCCGTTCTTTGTGCCAGTTCTTTTCGAGAGTTCGGCAGGCTTTCTTTGCAGCTTTGAGGGTGTCCGTGAACCATGAGGGTTTTCTGGTGGTGGACTTGCTGTGGATGTTCTTGGGTGGGGCGAGGTTGTTAGCGCAGTTAGTGATCCAATGTGTGAGGTTGAGCGCTGCAATGTTGGTGTCGTGAATGTTGGTGTCGGTAGGTGTGTTCTGTCTCAGTGATGTAGTGAGCTGGTCCATGGTGATTATGCTCCAGCATCTGCGGGGGATCCGAAGCGTGTGGTGGTGAGATGTGGTCCTCTTGTATGTGAAGTGTACGCAGCTGTGGTCGGTCCAGTGTAGTTCTGTGGCGTGGTTGAAGGCGATGTGGTCGCTGGCTGAGAAGATGGCGTTGAGGGTGTGGCCAGCGAGGTGAGTGGGGGAGTCCACTAGTTGCTTGAGTCCGAAGCTGGAGAGGTTGTCGAGCAGTGTGGTGGTGGCGCTGTCGTTGTTGTTTTCTAGGTGAAAGTTCAGATCTGCTGCCTGGTCCCCGGCCTTTTGCCGCATACCGACGAGAGAAGGGCACTCTTTATGCTCCTTACAGAATTCCTCCGTGGAGGGCCCACCTTCTTGATGCCAATGGGTCAGCTCAGGTAGGTCGCCCAGTTCGGCCACCTGTTCCCCTGTAGGTTCCAGGGCATCCCCCTCAGGTTCTGCTCCTTCTTGGACTGTGGGAACGGCGGGGGCTGGTTTCCCGCACCCTCTGCCCCTTCCTCGCCGGGCAGGTCTCTGGGACACTGTTTCAGGCTCCAGTTCTGCTGAATCACCCCTACTGGCTGCCATAGCACGCGTGGTCACACAGATCCACGCAGGCAAACCCAACATCTCCAAATGAGTTTGTGTTCTACGTCCTTCCATGGAGAGCTCTCCAGGTAATTTCCTAGCAGACAGTCTACAGGGAGGCATCACTGACAACAACTTCCAGAAGACCAGAGACTCCCTCCCACTCAAAGGGAACATGCAGAGGCACACTGAGCTGTCAGCTGCCACTACAGGGCGGAGTACATCAGGGATGACCTGCTCTTCAGACACCCACTGACACCTCACGGATGTCACGTTGGCTCCTGTGTCTCTCAGAGCCTCTATCTCCCTCCCATTGACGGTCACCTTCTGCCCATATTTCTTAGTGTAAAGGGGCAGTAAGGTTTTCTGGACCATCTCTTGGTCTCCTAAAGAGACAAGGGACATAACTTCTAAACCCTCTCCCCACTGGAAATCAATCCCCGCCCAAAGCTACATTCGCTAAAGCTGGGGCTGGAGCACCTTTTTGGGACATTTAGGAGCCATGTGGCCCACCTCTTTGCAGTGATAGCAGGTAGGCGGAGCCCTGTTGTCTCTGTTATCTCTACGGTCCCTATTGTCCCGCCTGCCCCTAGTGGGCCATGGCTGTCTAGGTCTGGGGGGTTGGGATTCCTTTCCCTGGGAACTATTTTGGGGCCCTCGAGAGAACTCCTTTTGGTTACCCTTGTCCCCCCCACTCTTCTGCTGGGGACCCTGCCCACCTTTGGCTGTGGTACCCTCATTTCCTCTGTGGATCCTGGTACTGGTCCAGTGGTCCGCCTCCTTAGAAATGGGGTCTGTCAGCTTGCTGTCTAAAAGATGCTGGCGCAGCTCTGGAACACAAAGACTACTCAAGTGCTCCCAACTGATTAAATGCAATAACCCCTTAAAATCAGTTACTTTTCTGCCCTTCATCCAACCTTCCAGTGCATGTTAGTACAAATTCACACACTCCATCCAAGTCTCAGACTCTCTCTTCTTAGAGTTTCTAAACTGCAGTCTATACTGCTCTGGATTAAGGCCATACCTGAGACATACGGCCTACTTCATATTGGGGTAGGTTATGGCACCTGCCATCTCAAAGGGCTCTAGGCACTCCTCCCAGAAGCCTCAAAATGTTTCCACAGTCCCGCCCCCCAATGCTGTTCAGGCACACTATTCATTCTCAATGCAATCTCATAAGGAGTAAACCAGACATAAATATTCTCACTCCTATGGTAATTCTGTACCAGATCCTTGGGAATAGATACTTTACCCCCTGCACTGGTTGTGCCCTGCCACCATTTGAACTGGCATGCACCTCCTTGGCTTTAAGATCCAGTTCTCTCATGCTCAACTCATGAGCCAGAAGCAATTTCTTTTCCTCCAAATGCGCGGGCACTTTTACTCTCCTCCACCACCTTTTCTCTCTCTTTATCCGTTTCCAATTGCTTCATTTTTATCTTCATGACTTCCAAGTCATATTCTCTCACTCTTTGGTTCTCCTCTAACTCTTCTTGAGTGAAACCCCTACTGGAATGGGTGCTACCAGGCCTTGAGCCTACTCTGCTCACAGGCAGATCTGTGATTTGAAAAAGATTCCCTGTACTTGCATCATTTCCCTCTTGTGCCTCCCAATGGGCCTTCAAGATTCTCTGCAACTCCTCTTTCCTGAGGGAGCCCTTTGCGGGGCAGCCAAACTCTTGGCAGAATTTCCTAAGAACTTTTGCTTTGTAGGAATAGAAATCTTCAATTACAAATTCTACTTCCAATTCTGCTTCCACACTGGCTGCCTTCCCATTCACAGACATGATGCTTAGAAGAGTTACTCAAAAATAGAAACAAAAATCAAAAATGTAGTATGCGGTGGCGTAGTGATCTGCACTCAGTAGTGATGTACACCAATCACTGTGGGTCTAGTACAAATACAAGTTCAATTTCCCACCGCTGACCAACAATGTTAGAACTGGGGGTCTCTAGTTGGCAGGGGTAAGTACCACTGTCCAAATAGGGATCCTTGCTTCTAGTCAGGGTATAGAGGAAACGCTCTGAGATAACCCCTGCTCACCCTCTAGGTAGCTTGGCACGAGCAGTCAAGGCTAACCAAAGGCAATGTGTAAAGTATTTGTACCAACACTCACAGTAACACAGTGAAAACATCACAATCTGACTCCACATCAGTTTAGAAAAATAAAGGTATTTATTCTAAACTACAGAAGACCAAAACAACAAAAATCCAACATACACAGTTCAAGAATATGGTTTCAAAAGAGTTCTTAAGGTTGCGATAAAATAATCCACAGATGCGTGAAAAGTTCACGTTTGCGTCATGTTTAGCCAACAGTACCTTTAGTTGCGACAAAGTTCCAAAAGCGGAAGCTGGTGCGGTGGAAAACAAGTGATGCATTGCCCCTGAGACCCTGGGGAGGCGTTTGCGACAACCCCGCTGCAGCAGCGGGCATGTGGCGATGAATCCGGTCTGTATGGGGAGGAAGGCCACTTGTAAGGATTCCGGTGTGTAGGTTCCGTAGGAAGTTTGTTCTCGCAAAGGCACAATGCTATGATCTCATAGGGGCTGCGACAATCTCTGGGGCGACGATGCGGATCTAGCGGCGATCCTCTCTCTCGCAGCTCCTCGATGCAATGGCTCTGCGACGATGCTCGCAGCGATGTGATGCGGTCCGCAAGCCGGCGGTGCGGCGGTCTCCCTCAGCGATGACAGGCTCTGTGACGAAGCTCGCAGCAATGGTGATCTTCCCGCAATCGAAGAATGCGTAGTCTTAGGCAGCAGCAACAGGTGATGCGACGATATTGACCTCCATAGCGGCGGGAATTTCCTCGCACTGTCGGGGATGCGCTCCGAAGTGAGCCATGCGATAACTTTTCAGTTGCAAAAGTCTCTCAATCTTAGGTTCCAGCTTCACAGCACAGGTACAACTTCCAGAGGCACCACAACTGGCCCAAGCACGCTAGGAAGGACAGAACTCTCTCAGCAGAGTTCAGGGAATCTGGGGTGAAGTCCTTTTGTTCCTGTGACTTCAAAAACAGGGAGCCAGCTCTTCTCAGGCCCTTGGAGATTCCTTCAAGGCAGGGGACACAGGACAACAGCAAAGTCCTTCCCCTCTCCTCGGCAGCAAAGCAACAGCAGGTCAGTTCAGCAGAGCAACAGCAGGACAGTCTTCCTTCTTCAGATTAAGCTTTCTCCTTGGCAGAGGTTCCTTCTTGATTCCAGGATTATCTAATTTACTGTTGTCAGGGGTCCTGTACTTATACCCCTAAAACTTGTTGTTCCCTTTGTGCAGGAGGGCTCTGAGCCCGCTCTGAACCAGTACTGGGTGTTCCTTGAGCACTTTGTTTTCCTGGCTTCTCCTTTCCCTTCAGAGTGAGGGGCAGGGCTGTCAGCTGCCCAGCAGGAAGTGGAGCCAGCATTGTGGAAGGCAGGCACAGCCATATTCAAGCCCAGGTGCTATTTCCTCCCACCACTCAATTTGCAAATGTAGTCATTCAGCCTAGGGTTGACTCAGCCAGCGTCCTGGGAAATATCCAGCCCCTGTCACTCTCAAACCAGAGAGTCAATCCACAAACAGGCCAAGGCACACAGAAAGGTCAGACAAGAGAAAAGCAACTTTCTAAAAGTGTTATTCTCAAACACAGGAGTTAAAAACCACCTTTCCTAAAAGATGTGTTATTCAATTCTGAGTTCAGGGATACCAGACTTGTATGTCCTATCTTGCTCTTATGGAAAGATATGCTGGTAGCCACTGTAGCCAGCATCCCTCATGATAGCCTATGGCGCAAGATAGCCTTGCAGTACTGAAAAATGAAAATGGCTGTAATTCACTACCAGAGCATGTCACCTGCACAAGTACATTGTCTACCTTTCACATACACTGCACACTGCCCAAGGGGGTAACTTGGGCCTTCCATAGAGGTGACCAATGTGCACAGAAAGGGAAGGGTTAGGCCTAGTCAGTGGGGAAATTGACCTGGAGGAAATGGCAGTTCACAGACTGCACACAGGCACAGCGGTGGCAGGCCTGAGACACGATTTTAGGGCTACTCATGTGGGTGACACAATCAGTGCTGCAGGCCCACTAGTACATTTGTCATCACCAGCCCTGGCACACCCAGTGCACTTTACTAGGGACTTCATGGTGATACAAATATGCCAATCATGTATATCCAATCATAATAAAAATTTACACAGGGAGCACTTACACTCTGACACTGATCAGCAGTGGCAGAGTGTCCGAAGCATCTAAACCAGCAAAAAACTGAAAAAACCCTCCGTTATTCCTCCGTTACAGTTACAGTTAGTTGTGCTAACTATAACTCATGCGCCCACAATGCACTGCTGATGATGTCACATATTACATCATTCATGACATGGTCAGTGACACCACTGATGACATCACTGATGACATCCCAAATGACATTTTTGGTGTTTTACAAAAATTGCATTGGAGAAATGGCATCTGGTTCTCAAGCTCCTCATCATTCTTCAGATGAAGATATCTTGGAGGAAGATCCACCCAAGCAGAGACCTGAATCAGTGGTATGGAAATTTTTCACCTTTCCTGCCAGAAAAAAAAGGTCAATGCATGAAAAGTCACATGCTTGCTGTGTGACAGGGTCCTGTCTCAAGGCAGTGACAAGAAATACTCCTGTGGAACAGCGAGTATGTATAATCATCTGCAGACCATTCACCCGAAGAATCTGACACGAGAAGAAATAAGGCGTGCTGCAAAAAATCCACCACCAGGCATTGCTAGCACCTCCGGAGCGTCAACTATAGCACCACCAGTAGACATTTGCCCAGAATTTGCTTTTCTGCAGCAGCACTGCACTAAGTGCAAAACCATCATCTGTTATGTGAACAGTCAGTGGACGCAATTTGTGCAGCTCAATGAAACCACAAATGCAATTTTTTTGTTAGTTTGTTTTTGGAATGATGTTGAATTCCAAGAGCTAACACTTTACGTAGTTCCTTTTTTTGTTTAATTTTTAAAAAACACCAAAAAAAGTACAAAATTGTTACAAATCTACAGGAAAATAGAAAACAAAAAAACAGAAGAAAAAAAACATCCCAGAACTACCTTATCTGGGTTAAAAAATACTATAATTGCATGGTAATGTCTGAAAGTTTGGATGAATGTATGTGTAGAGCATGATTGACTGAAATAATGCATTAGTACTGTATGGTGAATTTATAGGGTCCGATCTATGAGGAAGTTCTGCATACCTTTAGCTGCACCGCGCTGCGGCACTTCTGAAACACAGGGATGTGACATATTTACATGAATATGTCGCAATTCTGTGCCCCCTCTGCACTAGCACACAAACTGCAGCCATGCAGTGACGGAGGCACCCTTGCACCATGGTGCAAGGATATCTGTGTCGTGGAGAGATTGTTTTTGTACAGGAAGGGACTACTTCCTGCACAAAAACAATCACTAAAGTCATTTTCCTACTTCAATGTGTGCTTTGGAATGCAGCATGCCTTAAAAAAGTAAAAAAACAAGGAAAAATGAAACCATTTTTCCTTGTTGTGCCTCGCTACACCTCCTCTAGGGTGGCGCACCATTCACACGTATCTACAGATTTACACTTTCTTGTAAGTCTTGAGATGTGCTATTCCATGGGTGTTGTGTGGGAACAGACATAGCAACACCCATGGAACACCCCTTCAATGCAAATTGCTGCGTTTGAATGGGTTGTATTTTCAAGGAGAGGAAAAGGCACCCTGCTTGGCTTTTCCTTGTAAATATGGAGGAGTCCCTAGCGCCATCACTACGTTACAAAATGTGACGTACTGGTGGCACAGGTGGCTTGTAAATCTACCCCATAAGTACTTAGGTATTGGCAGAGTGATACAATAAGAACATAGTGCTGGATGGCTGATTGACGAACTGCATGAGACTGACAGGAAGTATCATAGGCTTCATGAGTACTACTTCAGTATATAGTGGAGTGTACCATTAGTATGTATCTGCCTAGTGGTTTGAAGGGATTGTGCACAGAAAAGTATGTGTACTTGTGTTGGTGCCTAGGTCATTCTATAAGAACATCACTAGTAACTAGAATGATAACAGTGCTGCAAACAGAGTGCTCAGTTAATTTATAAGTTCTTAGGTATTGTCTCAATGCCTGAGTCATTCTGCAAGTGCATAGACAGTGACTGAGTTCCTAGAGTGCTAGTAGTTGACAGCAGGATCAGTTTATAGGCACTTATGTTACAGCAGAGTTATTAGATAAGGACATGCTTCTGTCAGAATGATTGTAGGAGTGGACACAGACTCACAGTGTGATTCCAGACAAGCATGACTATTACCTGAACTTTTGCAGGACTGACTCAGTAGTTTGCAAGGGGTTAAGGGACCACATACATTGTGCACATTTGACTTACCACTGCTTGTCTCAATGCCTGAGTCATTCTGCAATTGCATAGACAGTGACAGGGTTCCTAGAGTGCTAGTAGTTGACAGCAGGATAAGTTTATAAGCGCTTACGTTTCAGCAGAGCGATTAGATAAGGACTTGCTTCTGTCCGAATGATTGTAGGAGTGGACACAGACTTACAGTGTGATTCCAGACATGCATGACTATAAACTGGACTTTTGCAGGACTGACTCAGTAGTCTGCAAGGGTTTAAGGGACCGCATACATTGTGCACATTTGACTGTACCACTGCTTGTCTCAATGCCTGATTCATTCTGCAAGTGCATAGACAGTGGATAGATTCCTAGAGTGCTAGTAGTTGACAGCAGGATAAGTTTATAAGGACTTATGTTTCAGCAGAGTGATTAGATAAGGGCATACTTCTGTCAGGATGATTGTAGGAGTGGACACAGACTCACAGTGTGATTTCAGACACATATGACTATTGCCTGGACTTTTGCAGGACTGACTCAGTAGTCTGCAAGGGTTTAAGGGACCGCATACATTGTGCACAATTGACTGTACCACTGCTTTTCGCAATGCCTGAGTCGTTCTGCAAGTGCATAGACAGTGACTGGGTTCCTAGAGTGCTAGTAGTTGACAGCAGGATACGTTTATAAGTAATTATGTTTCAGCAGAATGATTAGATAAGGACATGCTTCTGTCAGGATGATTGTAGGAGTGAACAGAGCTGCTTTAGAGCCATAGAACAGGTCAGCAAAGCTGCTTTAGAGCCAGAGAACCAGGTCAGCAGTGCAGTTGTAGAGCCAGAGACCCAGGTCGGCAGAGCTGCTGTAGAGCCAGAGAACAAGGTCAGTAGAGCTGCTTTAGAGCCATAGAACCAGGTCAGCAGAGCTGCTGTAACACCAGAAAAAACAGGTCAGCAGAGCTGCTTTAGAGCCAGAGAACCAGCTATGAAGAGCCGTTGTAGAGCCAGAGAACAAGGTCAGCAGAGCTGCTCTATAGTCTAAGAAGCAGGTCAACAGAGCTGCTCTAGAACCAGAGACCAAGGTCAGCAGAGCTGCTCTAGAATCAGGGACCCAGGTAAGCAGAGCTGCTCTAGAGGCCGAGAACCAGGTCAGCAGAGCTGCTGTTGAGCCAGAGAAACCATGTCAGCAGAGCTGCTTTAGAGGGAGAGAACCAGGTCAGCAGAACTGTTATAGAGCCAGAGAGCCAGGTGACCTGCTGACCTGGTTCCCGGCCTCTAGAGCAGCTCTGCTTACCTGGGTCCCTGGCTCTAGAGCAGCTCTGCTGACCTTGGTCTCTGGTTCTAGAGCAGCTCTGTTGACCTGCTTCTTAGACTATAGAGGGAGAGACCAGGTCAGCAGAGCTGCTTTAGAGCCAGAGAACCGGGTCAACAGAGCTGCTCTAGAGCCAGAGAACAAGGTTAGCAGAGATGCTTTAGAGCCATAGTACCAGGTCAGCGAACTGCTTTAGACTCAGAGAACCAGGTCAGCAGAGCTGCTCTAGAGGCAGAGAACAAGGTCAGCAGAGCTGTTTAGAGCCAGAGAACCAGGTCAGCAGAGCTGCTCTAGAGTCAGAGAACCAGGTCAGCAGAGCTGCTCTAGAGCCTCAGAACCAGGTCAGCAGAGTTGCTCTAGAGCCAGGGAACCAGGTCAGCAGAGCTGCTGTAGAGCCCGAGAAACCAGGTCAGTAGAGCTGCTTTAGAGGGAGAGAACCAGGTTAGCAGAGCTGCTTTAGAGGGAAAGAACCAGGTCAGCAGAGCAGCTCAAGAGCCAGAGAACTATGTCAGCAGAGCTGCTTTAGAGCCAGAGAACCAGGTCAGCAGAGCTGCTTTAGAGCCAGAGAACCAGGTCAGCAGAGCTGCTTTAGAGACAGCAGACAGGTCAGCAGAGATACTCTAGAGCCTAAGAACCAGGCCAGGAGAGCTGCTCTAGAGCCAGAGAACCAGGTCAGCAGAGCTGCTGTAGAGCCAGAGAAACCAGGTCAGTAGAGCTGCTTTAGAGGGAGAGAACCAGGTCAGCAGAGCTGCTCTAGAAGGAGAGAACCAGGTCAGCAGAGCTGCTTTAGAGCCCGAGAACCAGATCTACTACTATCTCTCCACTACTATTCACTCTCTACTACTCACTCTCTACTACTCTCTCTCTACTAATCACTCTCTACTACTCACTCGCTAGTATTGTATACTACTCAGTCTCTACTGCTACTCTCTACTACTCACTCTCTACTACTCTCTACTGCTCACTCTACTACTCTCTACTACTATCTACCATTCACTCTTTACTACTGTACTACTCACTCTCTATTACTCTCTCTCTACTACCCCCTCTCTACTACTCACTCTCCTACTCCCTACTACTCACTCTCTACTATTCTCTCTCTACTACATGCTCTCTACTATTCACTCTCTACTACCCACTCTCTACTACTCTACTACTCTCTACTACTCTAGGAAGAGGTGTGGCGCCGCGGCCAGGGCGACTGACGCTGGAATCTGGGGACCACGGTTCGATCCCCGGCTCCGGCGGCAGGTTAGCCCAGCACCATGTGACTCTGGGCAATAGCTCGCTTAATCTTCCCGACGGCCCCCCAGCGCCTAGAGACCCTTACGGGTGATTGTGCGCTTTACAAATGTGGACTTTACTTTACTTTACTTTACTCTCTCTGCTACTCACTCTCTACTACTCTCTACTACTCACTCTACCTTTCTCTACCACTCACTCTCTACTACTCTACTACTCACTCTCTACTACTCACTCTATACTACTCTCCACTACTCACTCTCCACTACTCACTCTCTACTAATTGCTCTCTACGTCTCTCTACTATTCACTCTCTACTACTCTCTCTACTATTCACTCTCTATTCCTCTACTACTCACTCTCTACTACACACTCTCTACTACTTGCTTTCTACTACTCGCTCTCTACTACTCTCTAGTACTCACTCTCCTACCCACTCCTTACTACTCTCTACTACTTACTCTACTACTCACTCTCTACTACTCTCTACTACTCACTCTCCACTACTCTACTACTCTCTACTACTCTTTCTCTACTACTCACTCTGTACAATCTCTACTACTCACTCTCTACTACTCTCTACTACTCACTCTTTGCTACTCTCTCTCTCTACTAATCACTCTCTATTACTCTCTACTACTCACTCTCTACTACTCTCTACTACTCGCTCTCTACTAGTCACTCTACTACTCACTCTACCACTCACTCCCTACTACTCACTCTCTACTACTCTCTCAACTACTCTATACTACTCACTCTACAACTCACACTCTACTACTCTCTACTACTCTCTCTGCTACTCACTCTTTACTACTCTCTACTACTCATTCACTACTACTCACTCTCTACTACTCACTCTCTACTACTCTCTACTGCTCACTCTACTTATCACATTCTACTACTCTCTACTACTCACTCACTACTACTCACGCTCTACTACTCTCTACTGTAGTATAGTTCCTAAATTCCCAATAGGCTCTGCGCATTGGAATAATATAATATCCTGCAGCTTAGACATAGGACTTAAGTCGACTAGGTCTCTGCCGAATATATTAGACTTAATTGTGAGTGCCAGCTAGCTCAGAGGTCACTAGAAACTTTCTCGAAAGTACAAGAAGGGATTAGTCTCTGACAGCCATATAACATGACAACTTTGTTTCCCCAGAATGAAACGTATCTCTAGAGTCGCGGAAACAATAGACGGCTATTTCACACAGTCAGATGTGCATGCTTCGTTTCACCAGAGTTGCTCAGAAATAGAGAGACGGGCGTTTTCAATAAAAGTATTTATTGAACAGTCATATCGCTTAAGCATAAGAAATGCACTGCTACAATTGAAATGCTGGTTAAGAAGTACAATGCATATAATACGAATAGTATTATAAAATAGTACTGTAAAAGCATGATATGGTTTCTAAGCCATGAACATAGAATACATAAAATGCATAAAATACATACAGTGATAAAATAGTGGCTAAAAGTACTCAACTGGTGCTTCTAAAATACGCCTACCCGGGTGTACCTAACCTAAGTCTAGTACGAGGGATGAGTACGTGTGGTGTAGCTTAAGTCTAGTAATTTTCTGCCGAGAATGTGTTCCAAGAATTCTCTAGGGGTCTAATCAGCTCCGTACATTGGTTTTAGAATGATAGAGGTCTTGTATCTCTATCTCAGAACTCGATCTCCCAGCAACCCGCAAGGGCAGCCTGGAAACACCGGATTTGGATTTCTCGGCAAGAGAAAAGACAGCGTCTTCTCAGTGCGTCAGTTGGAGGGTCGGCTTCCTTCGGCACTTGCAGCAGCAGGGCGTCGTGCAAGTAGTTAGTCAATCTGCTCCAAACCACCGTGTGTTTGACTGGGCAAATGTAGGCATATTCATACTTTGAAGGTGCCGAGTTTGACGTAAGATTGGACATAATATCATCACTAGTGCCTCAGTTCCTTGAAAACTCCAGGAGTTCTTGGATAAATTAATATTCAAGCAGGGGGAACTCCCTGACTGCTGAAGGCGGGTTTTTCCAAGAAATTGTTGTAGATACTCTGAGTTTAGTGGAAATAGCCATGCCGTATTTGGGCTGCATAGGCTAAGACTAAATAAGGTAATGATTCCTATGCCTATATAAGGATTGGGTGAATTATACCTATATATGGGGATAAATCGGGTAAATTACACTAGGGTCCTAGATTCCTACATAGCACCCACTCCACGATTATTAAGTTCAATAATACCTAAGCACTGAACATATCTAAAGCAAAGTGTTCACAATCCCACCCCAAAATACAGAATGCATTTGAATAGGTTTGTTCACATGAAATGAGTACATACTGAATGCAAAAGTTATAGGCGTGATCTGAAATCAAGCATAAATCATGAGCATATATTCTCCCATTAAATAAAATGAAAGTACATTCATCAATTGATACCTGAAATATGTACCATAGCATAAGTTTTTAACTGTTTTTGTTTTCGAGGTTGAAGCCAAATATTGTCATTTACGAAGTTCAAACACGAAATCTTGTTCTCCAAGAATAGTTCTACTTTAAGCAGATTACTCTGTGCCAAAAGTTCTAAAGTTCAAATTAGTAGATTGTTTTGAAAAATGAAGGCCGAATTTCAGAGTTCAGAGAACGCTGTGTGAAATAATCAAAAGTTATTCTCAGGAGCGTCAGTAGAAAACATCAGATCATCTAGGCTGGCAAAGAAACTATTCACCATTGTAGGTGAAAGTTGAACTACTTCAGTTAGCAAATCAAAAGTGCAGAAGTGTGAATCATCGCCGTCAGCGTTTGATGCATTAGCAATGTCCGTAGTAGATGGTTACTTTATGCCTGTAGTTTCTCGTATCTCCTCCTCAGTTAGACTTGCCGGTGAGACCTCAATGAATGCCGTCATTTCCTTTGGTTTTTCTTTGTTCGCCATAAGTTGGCAGGGTATGCTCAGACGTGAGTCCCTTGCTCACTTTGGCACTGGATTCAAGCAAGCAGGGCTGAGGACGGCTGAAATGCCAGAAACCGGTCCTCTGTAGCTTGTTTCCGGTCCAGAGAAGCCATGGCTTGGCAGTTCGGGCTGGACTGTTCCCATGAGGCACAGGGTCAGACTGATTTCCATATGGCCATGTCAGAACTGGGGTGGCAGAGTGGGCTATAGAACGGTGATGGATTAAACCCAGATCAGTTGACTGGGGTGAGTGCTTGTATTGTCAACGCTCCGTCCATCATTTCCTTTGGTTTTTCTTTGTTCGCCATAAGTTGGCAGGGTATGCTCAGACGTGGGTCCCTTGCTCACTTTGCCACTGGATTCAAGCAAGCCGGGCTGAGGACGGCTGAAATGCCAGAAACCGGTCCTAGGTAGCTTGTTTCCGGTCCAGGGAAGGCATGGCATGGCAGTTCGGGCTGGACTGTTCCCATGAGGCACAGGGTCAGACTGATTTGCATATGGCCATGTCTGAACTGGGGTGGCAGAGTGGGCTAAAGAACGGTGATGGATTAAACCCGGGTCAGTTGACTGGGGGTGAGTGCTTGTATTGTCAACGCTCCATCCATCATTTCCTTTGGTTTTTCTTTGTTCGCCATAAGTTGGCATGGTATGATCAGACGTGAGTCCCTTGCTCAGTTTGCCACTGGATTCAAGCAATCCGGGCTGAGGACAGCAGAAATGCCAGAAACCGGTCCTCGGTAGCTTGTTTCCGGTCCAGGGAAGGCATGGCTTGGCAGTTTTGGCTGGACTGTTCCCATGAGGCACAGGGTCAGACTGAGTTGCATATGGCCATGTCTGAACTGGGGTGGCAGAGTGGGCTAAAGGACGGTGATGGATTGAACCCAGATCAGTTGACTGGGGGTGAGTGTTTGTATTGTGAACGCTCCATCCATCATTTCCTTTGGTTTTTCTTTGTTCGCCATAAGTTGGCACGGTATGCTCAGACGTGAGTCCCTTGCTCACTTTGCCACTGGATTAAAGCAAGCCGGGCTGAGGAGGGCTGAAATGCCAGAAACCGGTCCTCTGTTGCCTGTTTCCGGTCCAGGGAAGGCATGGCTTGGCAGTTCGGGCTGCACTGTTTCCATGAGGCACAGGGTCAGACTGATTTGCATATGGCAATGTCTGAACTGGGGTGGCAGAGTGGGCTAAAGAACGACGATGGATTAAACCCAGATCAGTTGACTGGGGGTGAGTGCTTGTATTGTCAACGCTCCGTCCATCATTTCCTTTGGTTTTTCTTTGTTCGCCATAAGTTGGCACGGTATGCTCAGACGTGAGTCCCTTGCTCACTTTGCCACTGGATTCAAGCAAGCCGGGCTGAGGATGGCTGAAATTCTAGAAACCGGTCCACGGTAGCTTGTTTCCGGTCCAGGGAAGGCATGGCTTGGCAGTTCGGGCTGGACTGTTCCCATGATGCACAGGGCCAGACTGATTTGCATATGGCCATGTCTGAACTGGGGTGGCAGAGTGGACTAAAGAACGGTGATGGATTAAACCCAGATCAGTTGACTGGGGGTGAGTGCTTGTATTGTCAACGCTCCATCCATCATTTCCTTTGGTTTTTCTTTGTTCGCCATAAGTTGGCACGGTATGCTCAGACGTGAGTCCCTTGCTCACTTTGCCACTGGATTCAAGAATCCGGGCTGAGGACGGCTGAAATGCCAGAAACAGGTCCTCGGTAGGTTGTTTCCGGTCCAGAGAAGGCATGGCTTGGCAGTTCGGGCTGGACTGTTCCCATGAGGCACAGGGTCAGACTGATTTGCATATGGCCATGTCTGAACTGGGGTGGCAGAGTGGGCTATAGAACGGTGATGGAATAAACCCAGATCAGTTGACTGGGGGTGAGTGCTTGTATTGTCAACGCTCCGTCCATCATTTCCTTTGGTTTTTCTTTGTTCGCCATAAGTTGGCAGGGTATGCTCAGACGTGAGTCCCTTGCTCACTTTGCCACTGGATTCAAGCAACCCGGGCTGAGGACGGCTGAAATACCAGAAACCGGTCCTTGGTAGCTTGTTTCCGGTCCAGGGAAGGCATGGCTTGGCAGTTCGGGCTGGACTGTTCCCATGTATGTATGTATGTATTTATTGCTTGTTAAGCGCAACTGTCACCCAAAGGGCATCCTGGCGCTGAGACCGATCCAAACATCTATTAGGTAGGCTACATTACTCTTGGGAACAAATGGGTCTTAAGGTCCCTTTTAAACGTGGGTAGGCCGTGGCTACTCCTCAGTGCCAGAGGTAGAGTGTTCCACAACGTGGCGGCCGTAAAGTTAAAGGCACGTCCAACCATCCTCACTCTATTCATCCTGGGGACCCTTACCAGGAACGCCGAGGAAGATCTCAAAGGTCTGGCGGCCTGATACCAGGAAAAAAGGTTCTGAAGGGGTATTGGTCCCAGTCCATGCAGGGCCCTAAAAACAAGGCATAGAGCTTTAAATGCAATTCTCTGCTGGACTGGTAGCCAATGAAGGTCGGCCAGGGCTGCCGATGAGGAGGCAGATCGCGGTCGAGACAAGGCCAGTTTAGCGGCCATGTTCTGGATCCTTTGGAGTTTAAGGACCAGAGTCTTCAGGGCTCCCAGAAGTAGTGCGTTACAGTAGTCTAACCTACTGAGGATGGAACTACGCAATACCTCTGCTCTGGATCCCTGAGGAAGAAGTGGCAAGATTTTCCGAAGGGCACGAAGCAGGCCCATACATGTCGCTGCCGTCCTATTTACGGAAGCATCAAGCTGCAAATTGGGTTCGAACAGGACTCCCAAATTACGAGCTGATTCTGCAGCCTCCACCGAACCCGGGATAGAAGTTGGCCAAAAATCAACCGGTAGTGTGCGAGGAATTCGGTCCAAGGAGCAGTAAAGTACCTCCGTTTTCGACCCATTGAATTGCAATGAGTTGACTCGCAGCCATGCTGCTGTTGCCGACATACAGCGGTGAAAGGCGTCCCTTGAAATTGTCTCCGATCCCTCAAATGAAAAAATCAACTGAGTGTCATCGGCATAATTGATGACTGATATGCCGAATGACTTTATCAGTGCTTCCAAGGGACGGAGATATATATTAAATAGGATCGGGCTAATCGCCGACCCTTGGGGGACTCCTTGATTCACCTGCCGAGTGACTGATCGAAATGTTGGTAATGCCACGGCTTGTTGTCTGTTGTCCAGATAAGAAGTGAGCCAGTCTAGGGCCAGACCGCTCACTCCCGCACTCCGAAGACGGCCAAGTAGTACTTCATGGTCTACCGTGTCGAACGCGGCCGACATGTCAAGTAGCCATGAGGCACAGGGTCAGACTGATTTGCATATGGCCATGTCTGAACTGGGGTGGCAGAGTGGGCTAAAGAACGGTGATGGATTAAACCCAGATCAGTTGACTGGGGGTGAGTGCTTGTATTGTCAACGCTCCGTCCATCATTTCCTTTGGTTTTTCTTTGTTCGCCATAAGTTGGCAGGGTATGCTCAGACGTGAGTCCCTTGCTCACTTTGCCACTGGATTCAAGCAAGCCGGGCTGAGGACGGCTGAAATGCCAGAAACCGGTCCTAGGTAGCTTGTTTCCGGTCCAGGGAAGGCATGGCTTGGCAGTTCGGGCTGGACTGTTCCCATGAGGCACAGGGTCAGACTGATTTGCATATGGCCATGTCTGAACTGGGGTGGCAGAGTGGGCTAAAGAACGGTGATGGATTAAACCCGGGTCAGTTGACTGGGGGTGAGTGCTTGTATTGTCAACGCTCCATCCATCATTTCCTTTGGTTTTTCTTTGTTCGCCATAAGTTGGCACGGTATGCTCAGACGTGAGTCCCTTGCTCACTTTGCCACTGGATTCAAGCAAGCCGGGCTGAGGATGGCTGAAATGCCAGAAACCGGTCCTCTGTTGCTTGTTTCCGGTCCAGGGAAGGTATGGCTTGGCAGTTCGGGCTGCACTGTTTCCATGAGGCACAGGGTCAGACTGATTTGCATATGGCAATGTCTGAACTGGGGTGGCAGAGTGGGCTAAAGAACGGTGATGGATTAAACCCAGATCAGTTGACTGGGGGTGAGTGCTTGTATTGTCAACGCTCCGTCCATCATTTCCTTTGGCTTTTCTTTGTTCGCCATAAGTTGGCACGGTATGCTCAGACGTGAGTCCCTTGCTCACTTTGCCACTGGATTCAAGCAAGCCGGGCTGAGGATGGCTGAAATGCTAGAAACCGGTCGACGGTAGCTTTTTTCCGGTCCAGGGAAGGCATGGCTTGGCAGTTCGGGCTGGACTGTTCCCATGAGGCACAGGGTCAGACTGATTTACATAAGGCCATGTCTGAACTGGGGTGGCAGAGTGGACTAAAGAACGGTGATGGATTAAACCCAGATCAGTTGACTGGGGTGAGTGCTTGTATTTTCAAAGCTCCATCCATCATTTCCTTTGATTTTTCTTTGTTCGCAATAAGTTGGCACGGTATGCTCAGACGTGAGTCCCTTGCTCACTTTGCCACTGGATTCAAGCAAGCCGGGCTGAGGACGGCTGAAATGCCAGAAACCGGTCCTCAGTAGCTTGTTTCTGGTCCAGGGAAGGCATGGCTTGGCAGTTCGGGCTGGACTGTTCCCAATGGGCACAGGGTCAGACTGATTTGCATATGGCCATGTCTGAACTGGGGTGGCAGAGTGGGCTAAAGAACGGTGATGGATTAAACCCAGATCAGTTGACTGGGGGTGAGTGCTTGTATTGTCAACGCTCTGTCCATCATTTCCTTTGGTTTTTCTTTGTTCGCCATAAGTTGGCAGGGTATGCTCAGACGTGAGTCCCTTGCTCACTTTGCCACTGGATTCAAGCAAGCCGGGCTGAGGACGGCTGAAATGCCAGAAACCGGTCCTAGGTAGCTTGTTTCCAGTCCAGGGAAGGCATGGCTTGGCAGTTCGGGCTGGACTGTTCCCATGAGGCACAGGGTCAGACTGATTTGCATATGGCCATGTCTGAACTGGGGTGGCAGAGTGGGCTAAAGAACGGTGATGGATTAAACCCAGATCAGTTGACTGCGGGTGAGTGCTTGTATTGTCAACGCTCCATCCATCAGTTCCTTTGGTTTTTCTTTGTTCGCCATAAGTTGGCATGGTATGCTCAGACGTGAGTCCCTTGCTCAGTTTGCCACTGGATTCAAGCAATCCGGGCTGAGGACAGCAGAAATGCCAGAAACCGGTCCTCGGTAGCTTGTTTCCGGTCCAGGGAAGGCATGGCTTGGCAGTTTGGGCTGGACTGTTCCCATGAGGCACAGGGTCAGACTGATTTGCATATGGCCATGTCTGAACTGGGGTGGCAGAGTGGGCTAAAGGACGATGATGGATTAAACCCAGATCAGTTGACTGGGGGTGAGTGTTTGTATTGTCAACGCTCCATCCATCATTTCCTTTGGTTTTTCTTTGTTCGCCATAAGTTGGCACGGTATGCTCAGACGTGAGTCCCTTGCTCACTTTGCCACTGGATTCAAGCAAGCCGGGCTGAGGACGGCTGAAATGCCAGAAACAGGTCCTCGGTTGCTTGTTCCGGTCAGGGAAGGCATGGCTTGGCAGTTCGGGCTGGACTGTTCCCATGAGGCACAGGGTCAGACTGATTTGCATATGGCCATGTCTGAACTGGGGTGGTAGAGAGGGCTAAAGGACGGTGATGGATTAAACCCAGATCAGTTGACTGGGGGTGAGTGTTTGTATTGTCAACGCTCCATCCATCATTTCCTTTGGTTTTTCTTTGTTCGCCATAAGTTGGCACGGTATGCTCAGACGTGAGTCCCTTGCTCACTTTGCCACTGGATTCAAGCAAGCCGGGCTGAGGACGGCTGAAATGCCAGAAACAGGTCCTCGGTTGCTTTTTTCCGGTCCAGGGAAGGCATGGCTTGGCAGTTCGGGCTGCACTGTTTCCATGAGGCACAGGGTCAGACTGATTTGCATATGGCAATGTCTGAACTGGGGTGGCAGAGTGGGCTAAAGAACGGGGATGGATTAAACCCAGATCAGTTGACTGGGGTGAGTGCTTGTATTGTCAACGCTCCGTCCATCATTTCCTTTGGTTTTTCTTTGTTCGCCATAAGTTGGCAGGGTATGCTCAGACGTGAGTCCCTTGCTCACTTTGCCACTGGATTCAAGCAAGCCGGGCTGAGGATGGCTAAAATGCCAGAAACCGGTCCTTGGTAGCTTGTTTCCGGTCCAGGGAAGGCATGGCTTGGCAGTTCGGGCTGGACTGTTCCCATGAGGCACAGGGTCAGACTGATTTGCATATGGCCATGTCTGAACTGGGGTGGCAGAGTGGGCTAAAGAACAGTGATGGATTAATCCCAGATCAGTTGACTGGGGGTGAGTGCTTGTATTGTCAACGCTCTGTCCATCATTTCCTTTGGTTTTTCTTTGTTTGCCATAAGTTGGCAGGGTATGCTCAGACGTGAGTCCCTTGCTCACTTTGCCACTGGATTCAAGCAAGCTGGGCTGAGGACGGATAAAATGCCAGAAACCGGTCCTAGGTAGCTTGTTTCCAGTCCAGGGAAGGCATGGCTTGGCAGTTCGGGCTGGACTGTTCCCATGAGGCACAGGGTCAGACTGATTTGCATATGGCCATGTCTGAACTGGGGTGGCAGAATGGGCTAAAGAACGGTGATGGATTAAACCCAGATCAGTTGACTGCGGGTGAGTGCTTGTATTGTCAACGCTCCATCCTTCAGTTCCTTTGGTTTTTCTTTGTTCGCCATATGTTGGCATGGTATGCTCAGACGTGAGTCCCTTGCTCAGTTTGCCACTGGATTCAAGCAATCCGGGCTGAGGACAGCAGAAATGCCAGATACCGGTCCTCGGTAGCTTGTTTCCGGTCCAGGGAAGGCATGGCTTGGCAGTTTGGGCTGGACTGTTCCCATGAGGCACAGGGTCAGACTGATTTGCATATGGCCATGTCTGAACTGGGGTGGCAGAGTGGGCTAAAGGACGATGATGGATTAAACCCAGATCAGTTGACTGGGGGTGAGTGTTTGTATTGTCAACGCTCCATCCATCATTTCCTTTGGTTTTTCTTTGTTCGCCATAAGTTGGCACGGTATGCTCAGACGTGAGTCCCTTGGTCACTTTGCCACTGGATTCAAGCAAGCCGGGCTGACGACGGCTGAAATGCCAGAAACAGGTCCTCGGTTGCTTGTTCCGGTCCAGGGAAGGCATGGCTTGGCAGTTCGGGCTGCACTGTTTCCATGAGGCACAGGGTCAGACTGATTTGCATATGGCAATGTCTGAACTGGGGTGGCAGAGTGGGCTAAAGAACAGTGATGGATTAAACCTAGATCAGTTGACTGCGGGTGAGTGCTTGTATTGTCAACGCTCCGTCCATCATTTCTTTTGGTTTTTCTTTGTTCGCCATAAGTTGGCACGGTATGCTCAGACGTGAGTCCCTTGCTCACTTTGCCACTGGATTCAAGCAAGCCGGGCTGAGGATGGCTGAAATGCCAGAAAGCGGTCCTCGGTAGCTTGTTTCCGGTCCAGGGAAGGCATGGCTTGGCAGTTCGGGCTGGACTGTTCCCATGAGGCACAGGGTCAGACTGATTTGCATATGGCAATGTCTGAACTGAGGTGGCAGAGTGGGCTAAAGAACGGTGATGGATTAAACCCAGATCAGTTGACTGGGGGTGAGTGCTTGTATTGTCAACGCTCCGTCCATCATTTCCTTTGGCTTTTCTTTGTTCGCCATAAGTTGGCACGGTATGCTCAGACGTGAGTCCCTTGCTCACTTTGCCACTGGATTCAAGCAAGCCGGGCTGAGGATGGCTGAAATGCTAGAAACCGGTCTACGGTAGCTTTTTTCCGGTCCAGGGAAGGCATGGCTTGGCAGTTCGGGCTGGACTGTTCCCATGAGGCACAGGGTCAGACTGATTTACATAAGGCCATGTCTGAACTGGGGTGGCAGAGTGGACTAAAGAACGGTGATGGATTAAACCCAGATCAGTTGACTGGGGTGAGTGCTTGTATTTTCAAAGCTCCATCCATCATTTCCTTTGATTTTTCTTTGTTCGCAATAAGTTGGCACGGTATGCTCAGACGTGAGTCCCTTGCTCACTTTGCCACTGGATTCAAGCAAGCCGGGCTGAGGACAGCTGAAATGCCAGAAACCGGTCCTCAGTAGCTTGTTTCTGGTCCAGGGAAGGCATGGCTTGGCAGTTCGGGCTGGACTGTTCCCAATGGGCACAGGGTCAGACTGATTTGCATATGGCCATGTCTGAACTGGGGTGGCAGAGTGGGCTAAAGAACGGTGATGGATTAAACCCAGATCAGTTGACTGGGGGTGAGTGCTTGTATTGTCAACGCTCTGTCCATCATTTCCTTTGGTTTTTCTTTGTTCGCCATAAGTTGGCAGGGTATGCTCAGACGTGAGTCCCTTGCTCACTTTGCCACTGGATTCAAGCAAGCCGGGCTGAGGACGGCTGAAATGCAAGAAACCGGTCCTAGGTAGCTTGTTTCCAGTCCAGGGAAGGCATGGCTTGGCAGTTCGGGCTGGACTGTTCCCATGAGGCACAGGGTCAGACTGATTTGCATATGGCCATGTCTGAACTGGGGTGGCAGAGTGGGCTAAAGAACGGTGATGGATTAAACCCAGATCAGTTGACTGCGGGTGAGTGCTTGTATTGTCAACGCTCCATCCATCAGTTCCTTTGGTTTTTCTTTGTTCGCCATAAGTTGGCATGGTATGCTCAGACGTGAGTCCCTTGCTCAGTTTGCCACTGGATTCAAGCAATCCGGGCTGAGGACAGCAGAAATGCCAGAAACCGGTCCTCGGTAGCTTGTTTCCGGTCCAGGGAAGGCATGGCTTGGCAGTTTGGGCTGGACTGTTCCCATGAGGCACAGGGTCAGACTGATTTGCATATGGCCATGTCTGAACTGGGGTGGCAGAGTGGGCTAAAGGACGATGATGGATTAAACCCAGATCAGTTGACTGGGGGTGAGTGTTTGTATTGTCAACGCTCCATCCATCATTTCCTTTGGTTTTTCTTTGTTCGCCATAAGTTGGCACGGTATGCTCAGACGTGAGTCCCTTGCTCACTTTGCCACTGGATTCAAGCAAGCCGGGCTGAGGACGGCTGAAATGCCAGAAACAGGTCCTCGGTTGCTTGTTCCGGTCCAGGGAAGGCATGGCTTGGCAGTTCGGGCTGGACTGTTCCCATGAGGCACAGGGTCAGACTGATTTGCATATGGCCATGTCTGAACTGGGGTGGTAGAGAGGGCTAAAGGACGGTGATGGATTAAACCCAGATCAGTTGACTGGGGGTGAGTGTTTGTATTGTCAACGCTCCATCCATCATTTCCTTTGGTTTTTCTTTGTTCGCCATAAGTTGGCACGGTATGCTCAGACGTGAGTCCCTTGCTCACTTTGCCACTGGATTCAAGCAAGCCGGGCTGAGGACGGCTGAAATGCCAGAAACAGGTCCTCGGTTGCTTTTTTCCGGTCCAGGGAAGGCATGGCTTGGCAGTTCGGGCTGCACTGTTTCCATGAGGCACAGGGTGAGACTGATTTGCATATGGCAATGTCTGAACTGGGGTGGCAGAGTGGGCTAAAGAACGGGGATGGATTAAACCCAGATCAGTTGACTGGGGTGAGTGCTTGTATTATCAACGCTCCGTCCATCATTTCCTTTGGTTTTTCTTTGTTCGCCATAAGTTGGCAGGGTATGCTCAGACGTGAGTCCCTTGCTCACTTTGCCACTGGATTCAAGCAAGCCGGGCTGAGGATGGCTAAAATGCCAGAAACCGGTCCTTGGTAGCTTGTTTCCGGTCCAGGGAAGGCATGGCTTAGCAGTTCGGGCTGGACTGTTCCCATGAGGCACAGGGTCAGACTGATTTGCATATGGCCATGTCTGAACTGGGGTGGCAGAGTGGGCTAAAGAACAGTGATGGATTAAACCCAGATCAGTTGACTGGGGGTGAGTGCTTGTATTGTCAACGCTCTGTCCATCATTTCCTTTGGTTGTTCTTTGTTTGCCATAAGTTGGCAGGGTATGCTCAGACGTGAGTCCCTTGCTCACTTTGCCACTGGATTCAAGCAAGCCGGGCTGAGGACGGATAAAATGCCAGAAACCGGTCCTAGGTAGCTTGTTTCCAGTTCAGTGAAGGCATGGCTTGACAGTTCAGGCTGGACTGTTCCCATGAGGCACAGGGTCAGACTGATTTGCATATGGCCATGTCTGAACTGGGGTGGCAGAGTGGGCTAAAGAACGGTGATGGATTAAACCCAGATCAGTTGACTGCAGGTGAGTGCTTGTATTGTCAACGCTCCATCCTTCAGTTCCTTTGGTTTTTCTTTGTTCGCCATATGTTGGCATGGTATGCTCAGACGTGAGTCCCTTGCTCAGTTTGCCACTGGATTCAAGCAATCCGGGCTGAGGACAGCAGAAATGCCAGATACCGGTCCTCGGTAGCTTGTTTCCGGTCCAGGGAAGGCATGGCTTGGCAGTTTGGGCTGGACTGTTCCCATGAGGCACAGGGTCAGACTGATTTGCATATGGCCATGTCTGAACTGGGGTGGCAGAGTGGGCTAAAGGACGATGATGGATTAAACCCAGATCAGTTGACTGGGGGTGAGTGTTTGTATTGTCAACGCTCCATCCATCATTTCCTTTGGTTTTTCTTTGTTCGCCATAAGTTGGCAGGGTATGCTCAGACGTGAGTCCCTTGCTCACTTTGCCACTGGATTCAAGCAAGCCGGGCTGAGGATGGCTAAAATGCCAGAAACCGGTCCTTGGTAGCTTGTTTCCGGTCCAGGGAAGGCATGGCTTAGCAGTTCGGGCTGGACTGCTCCCATGAGGCACAGGGTCAGACTGATTTGCATATGGCCATGTCTGAACTGGGGTGGCAGAGTGGGCTAAAGAACAGTGATGGATTAAACCCAGATCAGTTGACTGGGGGTGAGTGCTTGTATTGTCAACGCTCTGTCCATCATTTCCTTTGGTTTTTCTTTGTTTGCCATAAGTTGGCAGGGTATGCTCAGACGTGAGTCCCTTGCTCACTTTGCCACTGGATTCAAGCAAGCCGGGCTGAGGACGGATAAAATGCCAGAAACCGGTCCTAGGTAGCTTGTTTCCAGTCCAGGGAAGGCATGGCTTGACAGTTCGGGCTGGACTGTTCCCATGAGGCACAGGGTCAGACTGATTTGCATATGGCCATGTCTGAACTGGGGTGGCAGAGTGGGCTAAAGAACGGTGATGGATTAAACCCAGATCAGTTGACTGCAGGTGAGTGCTTGTATTGTCAACGCTCCATCCTTCAGTTCCTTTGGTTTTTCTTTGTTCGCCATATGTTGGCATGGTATGCTCAGACGTGAGTCCCTTGCTCAGTTTGCCACTGGATTCAAGCAATCCGGGCTGAGGACAGCAGAAATGCCAGATACCGGTCCTCGGTAGCTTGTTTCCGGTCCAGGGAAGGCATGGCTTGGCAGTTTGGGCTGGACTGTTCCCATGAGGCACAGGGTCAGACTGATTTGCATATGGCCATGTCTGAACTGGGGTGGCAGAGTGGGCTAAAGGACGATGATGGATTAAACCCAGATCAGTTGACTGGGGGTGAGTGTTTGTATTGTCAACGCTCCATCCATCATTTCCTTTGGTTTTTCTTTGTTCGCCATAAGTTGGCACGGTATGCTCAGACGTGAGTCCCTTGGTCACTTTGCCACTGGATTCAAGCAAGCCGGGCTGACGACGGCTGAAATGCCAGAAACAGGTCCTCGGTTGCTTGTTCCGGTCCAGGGAAGGCATGGCTTGGCAGTTCGGGCTGCACTGTTTCCATGAGGCACAGGGTCAGACTGATTTGCATATGGCAATGTCTGAACTGGGGTGGCAGAGTGGGCTAAAGAACAGTGATGGATTAAACCTAGATCAGTTGACTGCGGGTGAGTGCTTGTATTGTCAACGCTCCGTCCATCATTTCTTTTGGTTTTTCTTTGTTCGCCATAAGTTGGCACGGTATGCTCAGACGTGAGTCCCTTGCTCACTTTGCCACTGGATTCAAGCAAGCCGGGCTGAGGATGGCTGAAATGCCAGAAAGCAGTCCTCGGTAGCTTGTTTCCGGTCCAGGGAAGGCATGGCTTGGTAGTTCGGGCTGGACTGTTCCCATGAGGCACAGTGTCAGACTGATTTGCATATGGCCATGTCTGAACTGGGGTGGCAGAGTGGGCTAAAGAACGGTGATGGATTAAACCCAGATCAGTTGACTGGGGGTGAGTGCTTGTATTGTCAATGCTCCGTCCATCATTTCCTTTGGTTTTTCTTTGTTCGCCATAAGTTGGCACGGTATGCTTAGACGTGAGTCCCTTGCTCACTTTGCCACTGGATTCAAGCAAGTCGGGCTGAGGACGGCTGAAATGCCAGAAACCGGTCCTCGGTAGCTTGTTGTCGGTCCAGGGAAGGCATGACTTGGCAGTTCGGGCTGACTGTTCCCATGAGGCACAGGGTCAGACTGATTTGCATATGGCCATGTCTGAACTGGGGTGGCAGAGTGGGCTAAAGAACGGTGATGGATTAAACCCAGATCAGTTGACTGGGGGTGAGTTCTTGTATTGTCAACGCTCCGTCCATCATTTCCTTTGGGTTTTCTTTGTTCGCCATAAGTTGGCACGGTATGCTCAGACGTGAGTCCCTTGCTCACTTTGCCACTGGATTCAAGCAAGCCGGGCTGAGGACTGCTGAAATGCCAGAAACCGGTCCTCTGCAGCTTGTTTCCGGTCCAGGGAAGGCATGGCTTGGCAGTTCGGGCTGGACTGTTCCCATGAGGCACAGGGTCAGACTGATTTGCATATGGCCATGTCTGAACTGGGGTGGCAGAGTGGGCTAAAGAACGGTGATGGATTAAACCCAGATCAGTTGACTGGGGGTGAGTGCTTGTATTGTCAACACTCCGTCCGTCATTTCCTTTGGTTTTTCTTTGTTCGTCATCAGAATCGGCAGCCGTTGGGGGCAACACGATGCATGAGCTGTTACTGGACCTAGCAAAGCGTCAACATCCGTAGGCAGGACTGACGGAAGTGTAAGACAGATGTCCAACATGGATTCTTCTCCGCAAAGCAGGCATCGAAGAACAGGTAAGATGCAATCTTGCCAGATTGGTCTGAATGATAGAAACCAGGTTGTGTGTCAGATCTCTTAAACGAGCCAAGCCAAGAATCTGTGAAATCCTCTCACGATACCTCATGGCAAGGAGGCATTGTTCCATGGTAGTTTCAGTGATGCTGGTGACCAGACTTGCCATATCGGAGCAGAAAAAATAAAAATAGAATTCCTGCTACTAGTCCCAAGATGAGAGGCAGGCCGCCGAACACAGAGTGCACGAAATTTGGAAAAATACCGAGCACTGCTTCAAATGGTGTTAACAGTCCCGAAAAAATCGTCTCAAATACATGTGCGATGCCGCTGGTATCAGACATGTTTAAGATTTGACTTAACATTTCTGTGAAGTGTACTGGGCAGTTTGTTCATAATAATGCATGTATCTCTGCAGAAGACCTTGCTACTTGCAGATCATACGTTTCTCTAGATGAGGTCAGTGGCACATTTTTTTGTAAAGTAATGACTTTCATTCTGCTTAAAGTATCAATTCGTATAGAAGAGATATTCAGTGAAGGCCATAAAGCCGTCTCCCTTCCTGTCTCACTTTTTGGATACAATACTTGCATATAACTAGTGACCGTGGATGACACAGTTACCAGATAACTTTTTCCTGGAAACATGCCACAACAGCTGTGATCATTGAGCGTAACGTAGCTGTCATTGGATAGCTGCCTGAAAATCGGTACTATCGTTGTGGCGGGTGAACCGTGCAGGTGGCAAGAGAGGTAATTTGCAGAACCTTCGCAGGCTCCGTGCAAATAATACCCTGGCACAAAAGTGTACCACTCAGTAAATTTTTACAATTCTTACCACTAAGGAATAGTTCATGTCCCCCATTCCAACATTTGTGTGTGTATGGTAAAACCCAGGTCGACTTAATGTATTCTTTACCCAACCTTTCATACAGGCCCACTGGTATATGCTCCAGACAATACTGAGACAGGAAAGACGTCACTGGTATCGTAATAGTGCCGTGAATTATCCATTCAATGACAGGTTTCTCAGAAACTGTTAATTGTAATCTTTCGAGTTTTTCAATGCTCAGCACCGTATAGTCTGCTCCTCTTTGTGCCAAAGAGATTTGTTTATCTGTAAGGTTAACTACAGCAAACAATGACGTGGTATTGATTAGATGCCACGGCACATAGCCTGAACGCAGATTTTGCAACGTCCAGCCTAGCAGCATGATAGAACGTAATTGAGACTGACCATGTTGTAACATTAACAAGTCTTGTTCTATGATGTCAATGGCAGATGACACGATGCTGTCCAAAGAATAAATTCTGGAGGACAGAGTCGTTAACCCATTGTCCACTACAAAGAGGCTTTTTTCTAAATTAATACGATCAAATTCTCGTATTCTTTCTGCAGTTTCCATTTGCGTCACTTTCCATATTTCGTTGTATGCTGCGTATATTCCGGCGTATATGAAACGTTTTTGCCGTGGTTTGCGAGGCCCCATTAAGAAATTTTGCAAATCATTGCTTTCTTTAAGTAAAGATAAGTGTTGTTTAATTTCTGGAAGTGTAGATTTCTGAAGCCACTCAAGGCACAGATTCCCTACACTGTAAGTGGTTACTATCCCTGGATGTTGTCTCTGGGAATATCTTGTATCTGGCCTATTCACCGTGAACCCTTGTGTCTTGTTCAGGAATCTATCTTGACAGTTATTAGTGTCTGTTTGCCAGATTAAGCATTTTTTCCAATCAGGATTAGTTCTGTTCTGTTTAATGATATAGGGTACGTCTACCTCCTCATCTGAAGTGCTATTAATGTCACTTGTGGGTTTAGGTATAGACGGTTTGTTTAAATCAATAATCTTAGCCAGGCCAAGGCAAGACGTCTGTTGAACAGTGTCATTTAAAAACATAATTTGTTCTGGGATGATGCAGGCTCTAAATAAGGCTTCTATACCTTGTACGTGCAATCTTTGGAGCCCCAGACTGTTTTCGTCTCAATGTTGTCTTTCCAAAAGTTAAAACCTAATGCAGACAATTGAGCATAAAAGTTTGCAGAATAAATTTGTTTAGTATTGGTCAACATTGTTTTTATTCCTCCCTTATTTAGATTTTTAAAATAAAACGTTTCTGGATTGGTAACATTAAACCCTGCCTTTTGGCGGAGTAGGACAATCTTAAACATGTCAATGTTCCCATTGATTGTAATGAAACACATTTCTAGGGCTTGCAGATTTATGCAAATAATGGTGACCATAATGATTAAACCAATACATTTGTTCATAATCTGATGACCCTTCTAAGTAGTCATGTTCTGTAAATTTAGCTGACATTTCTAAATCTTTCATCATGTTGTTAACAGTCTCAAAATCCCAATCATCAGAAAATTTACTGGGTGCGACAAAGTCACTCAAAGAAACCTTAAACTGATGTGAAATCTTCAATAATTCCACCGGACCATAGATGTCATAATCAGTTCTGTCCCATACTATACCCCCAGGTATAGGAACAGCTGTGATGTTCACTGCTGACAGGCCCCTTCTTTCACAATGAGATGATTTGTAAGGTTTCAGGACCAAGTTGATTTTCTTACTTGCTGTTTCCATAGTACTATATTTCCCATCAATCATCCTTCCCAAGCTTAACACTAGTACGAGCCAGAACAGGAGGAAAAATATACCTAATCCAATCCAAAATTCAACCCATGGTGAAACCAGATATGTTTTTTTCCAGTAGATGAAGGAGTTCATTTACTTTTTCCTTGAAGTTTTTCTTTGCTGGCTTATCCTCAGGTTCACTGGGATCCTCAGAAAAGTTATCGAAGTTGATAAAGTAGCCAGAAGCAGTTCTGTCAATTGTTGGGATTGCATCAGGATTACTTGAAATCACTGGAGCTGTTTCTTGTTTCGCCATGTTTGTATAGTCAGATGTCACATCATTGTTGACAGGCGTGTCTTGACGAACTGTTATTTGGGTTTCCAGAGGTACAAGTTTCATGGCTTTGTTGCATAGTCCTTCTTTTCTTACTGCAGGTTTATCAAAAGTGATAAGTCTTTCAGTTTGAACCTCTTGGATTGTAGCAAGATTTGGTCGTCTGCTACTTCTCGGGAGTCCACTGGGTCTACTACTTATTATCGGCCACATGTTGTGGTTTGACCAGGTCGATGGATACAACTCTGTTCTCCCTTTTACCAGCAAGGGGCGGTAGTAAAACTGATCTTGTTCCGTGGATTGCCAAGACAGGTACTGCTTTTCTGTAAGAAGGCCCAAATTCCTTCTTTACCGTGATTTTCTCCCTGACCAGATCCCCAATCTTTGGAATCCAGACAGGCCTTGCTGAGACAAGTGGTTTTTCTTCAGTGGGCGTTTGCTTCTGTATTGTATTACTCAGACTTCTTCTTGTTTCATTTAAGTCCTGTAAAACAGTCAAAAGATCTTTGACATCAAATGGTTTTTGTTCCACCACTGAAGTCTGACAATCGAGGTCTTCGATTATCATTCTAGTACCAAACATTAGTTCATACGGAGTGACTCCAACCAGAGAATTTCTTGGCAGATTGTTGGACACTTATTAGATGTTTTACCTACCCATCACCCGAACCTCATACCTTAGCTGTTATGGATTGCTTTATGTCACAGTTTTTTCTTTCCACTACCACAATACCCTCAGGATGGAAGAGACTAGAATACCGCAATGCAACGCCCAAGCTAGCCATGTCCTCCTTGTAAGCTAGAGAGCTAAACGCAGGACCCTGGTCAGAATGTAGCTTGCCAATTGCATATGTGCCGATAAAGACTCGCAAATCCTTTATAACAGTTCTGGCGTCAGCCGAGCGCTGGGGCCACATTCAAATAAATCTTGTGCAGGAATCCACTGCGACCATGATATATTTATAGTGACCATCCCTTTGTAAGGGACCACAGTGGTCCAGATAAACACACGCTAGCGGTTTATCTGCAATCAGGAGGGGCGTCTGTGCAGGACGTTTCACTGTTGACACTTTTATTTTCTGGCAGTTTCACATTCTAGAACATAGGGGCAGATTTATGAGGCTCTTGCGCCTCCTTGCGCCGCAATTGCGTCACGTAATGTGACGCAACGGCGGCGCAAACAATGCGCCCTATTTACAACGTGACGCATCTAGGAGATGCGTCACGTTGGAAACCCCTGCGCCATAAGGAGGCGTTCCTGCGCAGGGGGGGGGGCGTTCCTGTGCAGGAACGCCTCCTAAAAGTGGCTGAGTGAAATCTATGAGATTTCACTCAGCCACTTTCTACGTCAATTCCTTACGCCTGCTTGAAGCAGGCGTAAGGGTGACGCACAATGCATTCAATAGGTGGCTCCTGTGCATTGCAGGAGTCATGACGCACTTGCGACATGACTCCTGAAATGCGCCGCCCGTACGCCAAGAGATGCGTCACGCATCCTCACTTCCTTGCACCATGGTGCGACGCATCATAAATGCGGCGCACCATGGGTGGCGGAGCAGTGGCGCACTGTGGCGCATGTTAACTGGCGCATCCCTAGGGATGCGCCAGTTAACATAAATCTGCCCCATAGTCTCTAGTTTGTTTCCTCATGCGCGGCCACCAATATCTCTGTTTTAATAATGATACTGTGGCGGAAATGCCTGCATGTGTAGATGCTAGTCCTTTATGTGCTGCTAAGATCAGTCCTAACCTATGTTCCATGTTTGGAATTGCCCTATCCCCCACTCCAGGGATTCGAGCAAAAGGAACATTATTCGCATCAGTTATATATGAGTACTTAATTGGAAAGCCTTTCGGGAGTGTCTTACCACTGTCTTTAACTGAAGCAGTGACAGCTTGCATTATGTTGCTGTCTATTTTTGTTTTTGACCGAGTAATCGCAGCTACGGAAGACGTTTGCACAGCTGCCTTCGCGGCTTCATCAGCCAATGAATTCCCTGCAACATGAACGCCATCACGTTGATGACTCAGTGTACGAATCAGATGAGTCGTTTGTAGTTCTTTCTGCAAAAGAACTACTTGTTCCCAAAGCATTTTATGCTTTATTGTGCCACCTTTTGCGTCTTTGAAACCGTTTTGAGCCCAGTTCTGCAGATATTCATTGTAAGACTGGACGCAGTAATACGAATAGCACACTATGAGTGTGGGGAATTCGCGATCGGTATTTTCAAGTGCCATCTTGAAAGCTTGTAGTTCAGCTCGCTGAACTGTACAGTCTCCGAGTGATTGAGTTTTAGTGACCATAGGTCTGAATTTACCTTTGCGCCAACGACCTTTAACGATCGCGCATGTACCACTATAGGCTTGTTTACCCACAATTGCGGGTTGTGTTAATCCGCCTGTAAAGATTATACAGCCGTAATGTTCTAGAGGTAGAATTTCATTCGGCAGAGGACATTCGTATTCCTATTGTAGGAATTCTTGTGTCTTTAAGTAGGGGTCAAAAACGTATTCAACGTCTATTACAGCAAGAGAATTAACCCATTGTATCCATCTTGGATGTAAAGCTTTAGCATTTGGAATGCTCGCTTTCGTCACTGCCTCTAAGGCAGGTACAGGTGTAACGATCATTATGCGTTTACCCTGCGCGAGAGCTCTCTCTTTTGCTACTGAATTTTTTCTGTTGAAGTAAATGTCATTTCAGCTTGTGTGTACAAGTGTGATTTGTATGCAATTGGTACCTTTTCACCTTCATTAAAGGTCAGGTATGTGAATCTGCATTTCCCTTGGATGACACGGATCACGAGATTGCGTGCATTGTCGCGTGTATCTAATTGTGTTTTTGCTAACATGTCTGTTTGTACTGGAGCTAAATTTCTGTATGTTTCTGAGTCCATTTGTTGGTTTGAAATCAGGTTTGATTAGTTCGTAGAGAGGTTTAACCCTTTCTGCGTAATTTAGAACATAAGTTCTTCCAAAATTTAGGAAACCTAGAATTGACTGTAAGTTTTTCAGCGTCTTTGGAGGTTGGAGCAGGGCACATTTCTCAAGAAAGTTTGCTGCCAGGCTTTTGCCTTCACTTGACAACTTGTATCCTAAGAATGGGACGTGGAGGTGGGCAATTCGTGATTTCTTAAAATTGAATTTGTACCCTTCAGAAGCGAACCCAAGTATTATGGTATTAACTCTTTTCAAGTGCACGTCCAAATCATCATCTGTAAGATAGATGTCATCGACATATGATAATGCCTCATCATCGTACATTTGTAGTATTTCTGTTACTCTGGCTGAAAATAACCCTGGACTATTCTTGAATCCCTGGGGAGACGGCAAAATTGTCGCTCTGTCCCCAAGATTGAGAAAGCGGTCAAGTGCCTACTGTACGGTGCAATGTTTTGACAGAAAAACCCATTTGAAATGTCTAATGTGGTTTTATATTTTTGCGCACGATGTTATTCATCGGTGCTGTACTATGTGAATTTTGTACGCAAGGTTTTGCAACAAGAGTTTTGGTGTCTGTAATCCAAAACTAGACGATATGAATTGTCTGGCTTGGAGACAGGAAACAAAGGATTGTTCATAGATGAGGTGCATGTTTCAATCACCCCTTGATATTCAAGTTGATCTAAGATTTCCCTGACTTGTTTTTTAACTTCTTTTTTTAACTGGATTTTGTGGTGAGAAGAATCCCCATCCCATCCTACGTGATTTTTATATAATGCAGGAGCCTGAGCTACAGCCCATTTCCTGGCATATGTATATTTTTTATGAATTGGAATGTGATTTGAGAAGGCTGGCATAATTATCTCTTCACCGTGTGGGCAGTCCCTAACAACTGCAGGTGGCCAGTCTCTTTCAGCTAGAAGTATGTCATAACCCTTGGAAAGCTTGTCCCAAAAGAGAGCTTTTATTTTTCTAGTTATGTCCCCCTCCATCCGGAGTGTTACTTCATATAACTTGTGGGGTACATTAACCCTGGTGTCGGCAGTTTCAACTTGAATGCATTCATTCAAGTCCACTGTCTCCAGATGATCCTTCAGGATCTTGTGAACTATGATTACTTCTGCTGGGCTGTCTAGCATTGTCTGAGCCCATTCCCCGTTCTTGAGTTGTGTCCTCAGAATCCTCGGCATGTCTGATCTTTACACTTGCTACCTTCTTCTTGGTGAATTGAGTATTCTTATTTTTTAGAACTTGCTATTTGTCTTTGGACTTCACGCGTTCTTCGTTCAGTTCTGACCGTCCTCTTCTTTCGGATTTCTGCTGTGAAGTCTGAAAGGTACGAGAGGAATGTGTATCATTATCTTGATATCTATCAGGTTTTCTTAAAGTATCCCTATTTCTGAGGTTGTTCCTCTTTTCAGAGGGCTCCCATTGGGGAGACCTACCTCCTCGTTGGGGAGATCTTCCTCTGGACTGGGAATGCTTCTCTCTAGGAAGCGTTTGTTTAGTGTTCTCCCACTTCTTTTTAGGAGTAGTGAGATTATTTTTAATAAAAGTTTTTTCCGGATTCTCTGTTAGTTGTGGTTTTAGTGGTTTCCCATCCAAACTATCTCTACCTAGTTCTTCATAGGATTTTTCAATAATTCTGGCAAGCTCATATGGTTGCTCAGTAATATCTGTTTCTTTTAGTTTCTGGCTGATTGCCACTGATGCTGCTTCACCTTTAATGTTGGCTAATAGTATAGCCGAGACCTGTTTGAAATCTTTCAGTAATTTCATACCTAGATTTAAAGCAGGTTCTGGACTGTATTCATTTTGAATCTGTCTTAGAACATCTGGTATTACCGCCATGGACGGAACACCATGTGTTTTGGTGTAGATTGAAGGAAAGACTGTGCCCCAAATGTCACAATCCTCTACCTGTGGTGCAATCCCCATAGGTAAACAGATTGTCAGAATCCTGTGTTTCTCATGAGGGGTACTATCAGGAAATACTGCCTCTATTTGAGTATTTTTTTGTGCTAACCAGAACGGAATTTGTTCTCGTTTTGCTGGTAGTTTACCAATAACTGACTGTATAGTCTGTTGTGTGATTTTGTTTGTGTTCCCCTGGTGAGGGGTGTGCTGTGCAATTCTTACAGCTGGTTGGACTGTTAATGTCCACATGACATATTGAACCAATTGTCTATGTATTTTAATTAACTGTTTTAGCTGAGCAAACAATTCTAAATCTGACATCCTTTCAATGTCTGGATGTGTTGTATAGCTGGCTAGTACCGGCCATGTTGCTCCTGGTCTACCTAGTGGACCGAGCCTGGTATTGTGATTTTGATGTTTTAGGGTGCTTTTAAACCAGAGCTGATGCTCTTGGTAAGTTAATGGAATTTCAATGTCCTCGTAATTAACGTATTCCTCTGGAGGTTCCTCTGCTTTGTAGTAGTGGAACTCACGTGTTCCCGCATTAGCTGCTGGAAACTGAATCAATGAATAGAATACCTCTGTCTGCCGATACTCATGTGCCTCTATGACAAACATTACCCTGCCGCCTTTTGATGATATTCCATTATTTATGAGTCTGTAAGTTATACTTTTCCTTACATTTACCGGGAGCAGTATAGCATCCGTGTCATTTTCTAGGATAGCAGCGTCATCTAAAACTACTTGAGCTGCTGCTGCAGCTCTCTCTATTTCGCTATCACTATCTGTCATTTTAGTTGGCTGAGAGTTTGCAGAAAAAGTTTCAAGGAAACAAAGATTAGGTGCACAATATTTTGGAACACTGTATCCTTCAACGTTGTACAAACCAAAAACTAATACATAGGATTTTTCGTCCTACTCAGTTTTGGCGGATATTATCCTTTCACCCACTCCAGACGTCTTTTGGAGTTTTTATGGGAGAAAAGAGGTCTGTGTGAAAAGCACGACTGAGTTACTCTAGTATCTAGCGCTAAATTATCGCCTCACCAAACGTTGGGCGCCGTGTAGTGTAGTTCCTATATTCCCAATAGGCTCTGCGCATTGGAATAATATATCCTGCAGCTTAGACGTAGGACTTAATTCGACTAGGTCTCTGCCAAATATATTAGACTTAATTGTGAGTGACAGCTAGCTCAGAGGTCACTAGAAACGTTCTCAAAAGCACAAGAAGGGATTAGTCTCTGACAACCATATAACATGACCACTTTGTTTCCCCAGAATGAAACGTATCTCTAGAGTCGCAGAAACAATAGACGGCTATTTCACTCTGTCAGATGTGCATGCTTCGTTTCACCAGAGTTGCTCAGAAATAGAGAGACAGGCGTTTTCAATAAAAGTATTTATTGAACAGTCTTATTTCTTAAGCATAAGAAATGCACTGCTACAATTGAAATGCTGGTTAAGAAGTACAATGCATATACTACGAATAGTATTATAAAATAGTACTGTAAAAGCATGATATGGTTTCTAAGCCATAAAGATAGAATACATAAAATGCATAAAATACATACAGTGATAAAATTGTGGCTAAACGTACTCAACTGGTGCTTCTAAAATACGCCTACCCCGGTGTACCTAACCTAAGTCTAGTACGAGGGATGAGTACGTGTGGTGTAGCTTAAGTCTGGTAATTTTCTGCCACAAATCTGTTCCAAGAATTGTCTAAGGGTCTAATCAGCTCCGTACCTTGGTTTTAGAATGATAGAGGTCTTGTATCTCTCTCTCAGGACTCGATCTCCCAGCAACCCGCAAGGGCAGCCTGGAAACACCGGAGCTGGATTTCTCGACAAGAGAAAAGACAGCGTCTTCTCAGTGCATCAGTTGGAGTGTCGGCTTCCTTCGGCAGCAGGGCGTCGGGCAAGTAGTTAGTCCATCTGCTCCAAACCACCGTGTGTTTGACTGGGCAAATGTAGGCATATTTATACTTTGAAGGTGCCTAATTTGACGTAAGATTGGACATAATATCGTCACTAGTGCCTCAGTTCCTTGAAAACTCCAGGAGTTCTTGGATAAATTAAAATTCAAGCAGGCGGAAGTCCCTGACTGCTGAAGGTGGGTTTTTCCAAGAAATCGTTGTGGATTCTCGGAGTTTAGTGGAAGTAGCCATGCCGTATTTGGGCTGCATAGGCTAAGACTAAATAAGATAATGATTCCTATATCTATATAAGGATTGGGTGAATTAAACCTTTATATGGGCATGAATCAGGAAAATTACACTAGGGTCCTAGATTCCTACATAACTCTCTACTACTCACTCTCTACTACTCACTCTCTACTACTCACTCTACTACTCTCTACTACTTACTCTCTGTTACTCTCTCTACTACTCTCTACAACTCACTCTCTCCTCTCTATTACTCACTCTCTACTCTCTACCTCTCTACCTCTCTCTACCTCTCTCTCGACTAATCTTTACTTCTCTACCTATACACCTCTAGCCTCTCTACCTCTCTCTGCCTCTCTCTACACACGCACATATGCACATATATATATATATATAGACATATATATATATATATATATATATATATATATATATATATATATATATTACCTACTGGCGGTCGCCAGTAGGTATATATAGTTAGGATTTTTTCTCTATGGGATTTTTGAAAATTCTATGTCTAATAACTTTGGCGTTTGTGGACGGAATTGGCTGAAATTTTCAGGAAAATGGAACATTTTGTTTCTGAGCAGCCCCTGAAAATTTGGGGGGGGGTTCGTCAAGGGGGGGCCGAGAAAAAAGGGGGGTCCCAAAACGTGTTTTTAACATTGAGTTTTCCATAGGGCGGTTGGCCTCACTTTTAGCCCGAACGGCTGAATGGATTTGCACTAAACTTGGCAAAATTGTAGGGACTGGTAGCCCGATGTGCCTTTTGTAGGTCTCAATATATGTGCTCCAGTGGATTTTGAGAAATTAACGTTTAAAAAAAGATATATATCTGTAACAGCGGACCGGGCAGCGCTCCAGGACGCGTACTTTTCGCGCAACGGATCTTTGTGAAGCGAAGCTGATTGGTTCTCCGGCGTCTGTCAACATTCCAAACAGTCCGTAGCGGCCGCCATCTTGTCTCTCGGTAGGATCGAGAGACAAGAGGAGGCCAAAGCGAAGGGGCAAATAACCATAAGGGGGAATAGTAGATTCTCGCTGACCCCCTACGTTTGATGTGGAGGTTTTAAAAGGGCTCCGCGGGGCAAAAAAAAACCAAAATAATAATAATCGAACGGCTGAATGGATTTGCACGAAACTTGGCCAAATATTAGGGACTGGTAGCCCGATGTGCCTTTGCTAGGTCTCAATATATGTGCTCCAGTGGATTTTGAGAAATTAACGTTCAAAAAAAGATATATATCTGTAACAGCGCTCCGCTTCGCGTACTTTTCGCGTTACGGAGCTTTGCGAAGTTGATTGGTTCTCCGGCGTCTGTCAACATTCCAAACAGTCCGTAGCGGCCGCCATCTTGTCTCTCGGTAGAATTGAGAGACAAGAGGAGGCCAAAGCGAAGGGGGAAATGACCATAAGGGGGCATAGTAGATCCTTCCTGACCTCTTAGGTTTGATGTACCATTTTGTCAAGTTTGGTGTAATTCCGTTCAGCCATTCAGGCTGTAGACGTATGTAAATGTCCTATGGAAAATTGCATGGGGAAAACACATTTGAAAGTGTTGAAATTTAGAACCAATTAAAATGTTACTTTGGTTTTGTATTTGTGTGTGATGAAAGTTAATTGGTTATGTATATATGTCAAATGAGAGGAAACCACAGCCATTTTGGGATACTACTGTCTGAGGTACATTTGTGAGGAATTTTTGGTGGTGAATTTCTGGTGTTTGATTTACACAGTACTAACACTTCTGCTACTTTTAAAAAGGTGAGTTGTTAATTTGTAAGGGGAACTATGTTGTACACTTGAAGATAATTTGAAAAATGTTTTCTGTTATTTATTTGCAGTCCTTCTGTTATACTAAATACTTGATAAAGTTAGTTTTATATTATGTATTACTAAAAACGATAAATGAAAGTGATTATTTTTTTCTGCAATTTACAGCAAGCAATTTCAAAATAAAATGGCTCACAATGAAGAGACCGTGGCAATTTCTTTTGAATTGTCCACTACATTGATTGAAATTGAGAGCACCAATAATGAAATATTGTCACAAGGAGGACATGACTTGTATGATTCCATTAGATTGATTGAAATGGACAGCACCAAGAATGAAATATTGTCACAAGGAGATGACTTGAATGATTCCACTACATTGATTGAAATTGAGAGCACCAATAATGAAATATTGTCACAAGGAGGAGATGACTTGTATGATTCCATTAGATTGATTGAAATGGACAGCACCAATAATGAAATATTGTCACAAGGAGGAGATGACTTGAATGATTCCACTACATTGATTGAAATTGAGAGCACCAATAATGAAATATTGTCACGAGGAGATGACTTGAATGATTCCACTACATTGATTGAAATTGACAGCACCAATAATGAAATATTGTCACAAGGAGGAGATGACTTGAATGATTTTTTTGATCAATCTCTTGATGGCGAATTTATCGAGTGTTTGGAGACCATAGAGTTACAAGAATCATCATTGGAGACTTTTAATGAGGACATTGCTGATGAGGACATGTTACTAGTTCTTTCAAATTTAGAAAATTCTGAAGAATAAATTTATATTTAGAAATCAAAAATTGTTTGAGACATTATTCATTTTTATTTTTAATTTATGAGGTTGTAGCGAAGTGATTGTAGTATAAAATGAGACTTATAGTATAGAGTGCAACATTTTTATGTTACATGGTAAGTTTACTCATATTTACTTCCCTTCTGCCACTATATTATCTCCAATGTGTATTTGACATCTCTTCTTCATCTCCGGCCTCCTTTCTCTCACTGTGTGTCTCCGATGCATCTTATCGCTGCTATTTTGTGTAATTACAGAAGAGAGTAAAATAAAATAGTTCGGAACGTGAAAAGGGGGCAAAGTAGAGTACTCCTCACCCCCTAGGCCTTTTTAGGCGGTCCCAAAAGGATCAGTTTCTGCTTTCCTGAGAGATTATGGTATGAGTTCCATATACCACAATAACTTGCATTACAACATGCAAGATATCTATCTCCTATTACCAACTTTTGGAGATATTCGCGCTAAGCGCGAATATCTCCAAAAAGTAACACCTGCCCTGAGCAGTTCTTAGCCATGTTATCCAATGGGAGGTGGATAACATGGCTAAGAGCATTAGCTCGGTAATGCATGAATATCGCTGAGTTTTTAGCGATATTCATGCATTGCGGCCGTTTATTATCGCATTTGCGATAAACCTTGATAATAGCAAGGTTTATCTTCGATAATTTCTGACGATGCTTAGTGGTAAAAAATTGGTTGGTAAGCATCGTTAGCGATAAATATCGCTTAACTTTGGTAATATGCCCCAACGTCTGTTAACGTTCGATTCGAAGGAAATGAGGAAGTGTTGAAAAACATTGTCTGCGCCATCTTGCCTTTTTTGAAATGCCACACTTTTGTCGTGCACGGCAGCCATTTTAGATGTCTTGACCAGACCCACTCTCTGCACGCTGTCGATTCGTAGCATGGCTCCTCACCCACGCAAGCATCTTCCCTAGGCACTGGTCACCACCGCTCTCTGTCTTATGCATGGGCAATAAACCTCCCCCCATCTGCGCTGCTCTTCCCTGAGAATCACACTCTGTGCCCGCCCGACACCTCCCTTTCGCCCTATTCACTACCGCACCCTCTGACACTCCTCTTTCTCTGTGTCCGATTGTCCAGGCTATCAGCTAGCCCTGCAGATGTAGTTTATGGCCCCTCTTCAAAGGAGTTATAGTAGATCAAGGCCCACACCCGATGAGATCCGTCACACCACACGTGTTCCTACTATCTGAAAACCATCCTGTATTGTGATTGGGGAGGGGACCGAGCCTGAAGCGGAAGATTCCAGGAATGACTCTTTGTACATCAAAGTTTTTACAATTATGTGTCACATTAAAAATATATAGCACTCCAACAAAGTAGTAGGAATATAAAACTTTAATAACATATAAATATATACAAGAAAACAAAAACAGTAAAAACATTTAAACAACGAAGAGACCGTGGCAATTTCTTTTGAATTATCCAATAGATTTATTGAAATTGACAGCACCAATAATGAAATATTCTTGTCAGTAGCGGTCTGTTGTGCGAATAGTTCCAAGGCAGCAGAACGCGCTGAAATCTAGATGGCACGAAAGTGATGTCTAGTAAGTTGCTGCCCAGCAAAAAACGGCGTGGGGCGCTACGGGGGTGAGTGAGTCCAGTAGGCACCACAGCTATTCTTACCGGCATTGCAGAATTACTGCTGGGGACAATGCCTGTGCTGTAGCAGGGTCACAGCAGAAACAAAAAGGATTCTGTTGAAGATGTTGTTGGTTTTCAATTTGAAAACAGTTCTGGTGTCAACTGCTATGCTAATGTAGTGGTTAATGTTTTGTTTTCTCTAGAAAATGTAAAAGAGGGGGAGGCAGTCCAAAGTTCCGTTAAAAGGGCAAAGGAAAGGATCGGTGGTTTGAACTATCAGTCAAAAAGGGGAGGGGGTGCAATAATTTTTCCTACCGGGTCACACTGTGCTTTCACCGGAAGTGAGGTCTGCAGGATTCTAGTAATTCAAAGTGAGGCTGGCGCCAGCATGGGAGCGCCGACGTCCCGCGGATACAGCTTCGTCACTCCACGGGCGATCATGGCAGTCATTCCCCATCGGGGGTCGGAGACTCCCGCGGCTCCTCTAGAATCTTGAAGGTCGTGGAGGACTACGGTGGTGGAGTCAACCAGTGACCGGACCATTTCTTTATGCTGGGCCCGCTCTTGCCAGGTCGACCGCCATTTTGAGAGTTCGGCAGCTACCGGCGATCGCGGGGTCACATGAGCGGACGGGCTCCACCCTGCCGGGCGAGACGTTGCAGCATGGCCACAGTGGAAGAACCCTTTTCCGGGCGCCTGGAGCGCTGAGGCTGCAGCTGGGAAGCCTCCACCTGGGGAGGCGGGAGAGGCCTGTTCGCACCGTCTCTCCCTCCCAGTGCATCCCACGGCGTCTCGCTTGAGATTTGTTATGGCCGGACCAGGCGATGAGGACGAGGGGGGGGGGGTAGGAGGCATGTGCAAGACATCCCACCCCAGTGTTGTCGCAGCCATTATAAAAGAAAGAAGTGTCCCGTCCGTCTTCGGGCCGGGCTTCCGGTGGATGTCGGCCGGACGCCCCTGGCTTTGGCCCCATGAACGGGTTTCTTGGTTTATCGGCTGCAGCCGGATCCCGTCGGCCTCGGCCCCCCGACCGTTGGTGGCCGGACCGGAAGAGCATGTGGCGGGACTACCTGCAACTCTCAAGGGCCACCGCGGCCGGACTGGGAGAGAGAGGGGAGGGTCGAGGAGACATTCCCCCCCCCTGCAACTGTTCAGCGTTGTAAAGGCAATCCCCTGGCCGGGTCCCGCTGGCCTCGGCCTCTCCTCCGGCTACACCCTACGTTAGGATCTCCTGGCCGAGGCGTGGCAGCAGGACCTGCCTTATATGGGCTGCTCCCGGCTGGGCGTAGCCGGAACCCTGCCCCACCTTGGAAGTTTCCAGAGTGGGGGCGGATGTTCTACTGACTTACATTTTCCCTAGTCTATCGATTTTTTTGGCGTGGCAGGCGGTGGGACAGCGAGGGGTGATTTGGTTTCTCTTACTGTTTTTCTGGTCTCTCACCACTGGCATATTTTAACGTTTTCTTGTTTCTAGGACATTAATAGGTTTTATCATTACGTTATGTTATCGTTTCTTTGTTCGTTGTTTAATAAAAGTTCATGTTCATCAGTGGCCTACTGATTTTCGTTTTCCTATTTTTTTCTTTCCAGGTTGTTTCATGGTAAAGTTTCTGTTAACAGGATACAGTGATCACTTCGTTATTATTGCATATGTCCTTTTCACTAGGGGTGCTCTCTGGTCGGGCCAGATGACGTATCTCTAGTAAATGGTCCGGGTGAAAAAGGTGCATCAATCAGTGGGGAGTAGATAGGCATGACAGATTACAACGGGGGAGAAAGGTCCGCATTACGTACCCTTTCACTACTTGCAAAGATTTTCCTACGTTTATTTGCAAACAGGGAATACCTCCAAAAAGAACTAATTCCCAAACAGTCAATGTTCGGACAATCAATCAATCAATGAGGAATGAAATAGGTACGACGTGTTAAAGGCTTGCGTTACCTACCCTTCACTATCTGCAAAGGGAGAGAGAATATTCCTATTCTTCCTCGTTTGCAGGTAGAGAAGATCCTTAAGAGAATTAACTTCGAACAATTCAATGCTCGATTGAAACAATCAACAAGGGGTACTGTGAACACAAATGAACGCCGCTTATGTACATACGCATTGCTATTTTCAACAGGTTGTTCCTAATGTTTCTATTTTAGCGAGGTCAAAAAGAGATCCCATTAGTGGCCTACTGATTTTGCTCGATTCCTTTTGTTTTTTTACACGATTTTTCGCTATCTGCAAAGACTAAACAGAGTATTGCGACTCTGTGCTTGTTTGTAAATAGAGAATGAACCAAAGAGAACAATCAATCAAATGGAGAGAGAAGCAGGCACGACGGATTACAAAGGGGGCAAAGGGCTGCGTTAACTACCCTTCACTATCTGCAAAGAGAGAGTACTCCTAATAGAAATGAGGGGTGGGGGGCAGCATTCGAAGCAGATCAGTGTGCATAAACACGAAAATGTTTTTACTTACCACGTACTTGACATTCGACAGCTTATGATATTTGCTATTAAAAAACCATTGAAATTCACTGAAAAAACCATAGGTTATAGACCATATATAGTTAGGAATTAGCATTTACAAAACCTTGAAAATTCACTGAAAAAACCATAGGTTATACACCATATATAGTTAGGAATTAGCATTTAAAAAACCTTATTTTACTCACACAAAACCATTGAAATTCCATATATAGTTAGTTGCACTAACTATATATCGTGCACCCGCAATCCACTGCTGATCATGTCACATATTACATCATTCATGACATGGTCAGTGACATCACTGAAGACATCACTGATGACATCTCAAATGACATCACTGATGAGATCACTGATGACATCATCCAGTGACTGTGTGTTTCTGTAAAGTTTAAATATGTTTTACATATTGAAGAATGAGTAGATGTATAAGTGTCTGGACGAAGGATTTAGTAGGTGCATGACTGAATGTATGAGTGAGTGATTAAATGTGTCTCACTGAGTGCATGGGTTAGTGACTAAACTGTCTTAATTTGTGCATCATTATGTCTGTTGTTCTGTAAACTGCTGCATGTGTTGATCAGTAGCTATATGATTAACTATATGGGTTATTGATTGATTGTCCAAGTATTTGTATAGGAGACTGAGTGTGTGTGTGGCTGGCTGGGAGGTGTGTGACTCTGTGCAGATCAATGTGTACTTGTATCAATGATTGTATAAGAAAGTAAGTATGTGTTAGTATATGTTTGAAAATGTAAGGTGCTCTATGTTTAACTGTATAGACAAGAAAATGGAAGTGTGATTGATTCTTTACAGGACTGACTAGGTGTGTGAGTAACTCCATGGATGAGTGGCAGAGTGTAAGTGTCTGTATAGGTGTATGAGTGCATATGATAGTGTTGTAAAGATGAGTGATTGTATGTGTGAATGATTGTATGGGTGAATGAGTGAATGTGTGTGTAGACGTAGGAATCAGTGAGTACGTATGTAGTAACTAGTATTGGTGTGTCAATGGTTTCAAAAATTATACTCTGTATTTAACACTGGGTGAAACAGAGGTTATATTAAAACGTGAGGAGATGCATTGTATTGTCACATGAATGATATCATCAGTGATGTGGTCATTGATGTCAAATGAGATGTCATCAGTGATCTCATCAGTGATGTCATTTGAGATGTCATCAGTGATGTCACTGACCATGTCATGAATGATGTAATATGTGACATGATCAGCAGTGGATTGCGGGTGCGCGATATATAGTTAGTGCAACTAACTATATATGGAATTTCAATGGTTTTGTGTGAGTAAAATAAGGTTTTTTAAATGCTAATTCCTAACTATATATGGTGTATAACCTATGGTTTTTTCAGTGAATTTTCAAGGTTTTGTAAATGCTAATTCCTAACTATATATGGTCTATAACCTATGGTTTTTTCAGTGAATATATATATATATATATATATATAAATACATATATACATATATATATATATATATTCACTGAAAAAACCATAGGTTATAGACCATATATAGTTAGGAATTAGCATTTACAAAACCTTGAAAATTCACTGAAAAAACCATAGGTTATAGACCATATATAGTTAGGAATTAGCATTTAAAAAACCTTATTTTACTCACACAAAACCATTGAAATTCCATATATAGTTAGTTGCACTAACTATATATTGCGCACCCGCAATCCACTGCTGATCATGTCACATATTACATCATTCATGACATGGTCAGTGACATCACTGATGACATCACTGATGACATCTCAAATGACATCACTGATGACATCACTGATGACAACATCCAGTGACTATGTTTCTGTAAAGTTAAAATATGTCTTACATATTGAAGAATGAGTGGATGTATAAGTGTCTGGACGAAGGATTTAGTAGGTGCATGACTGAATGTATGAGTGAGTGATTAAATGTGTCTCACTGAGTGCTTGGGTTAGTGACTAAACTGTCTTAATTTGTGCATCATTATGTCTGTTGTTCTGTAAACTGCTGCATGTGTTGATCAGTAGCTATATGAGTAACTATATGGGTTATTGATTGATTGCCCAAGTATTTGCATGGGAGACTGAGTGTGTGTGTGGCTGGATGGGAGGTGTGTGACTCTGTACAGATCAATGTGTACTTGTATCAATGATTGTATAAGAGAGTAAGTATGTGTTACTATATGGTTGAAAACGTAAGGTGCTCTATGTTTAACTGTATAGAGTAGAAAATGGAAGTGTGATTGATTCTTTACAGGACTGACTAGGTGTGTGAGTAACTCCATGGATGAGTGGCAGAGTGTGAGTGTCTGTATAGGTGTATGAGTGCATATGATTGTGTTGTAAACATGAGTGATTGTATGTATGAATGATTGTATGGGTGAATGAGTGAATGTGTGTGTAGACGTAGGAATCAGTGAGTACGTATGTAGTAACTAGTATTGGTGTGTCAATGGTTTCAAAAATTATACTCTGTTTTTAACACTGGGTGAAACAGAGGTTATATTAAAATGTGAAGAGATGCATTGTATTGTCACATGAATAATATCATCAGTGATGTGGTCATTGATGTCAAATGAGATGTCATCAGTGATGTCATCAGTGATGTCATTTGAGATGTCATCAGTGATGTCATCAGTGATGTCACTGACCATGTCATGAATGATGTAATATGTGACATGATCAGCAGTGGATTGCGGGTGCGCAATATATAGTTAGTGCAACTAACTATATATGGAATTTCAATGGTTTTGTGTGAGTAAAATAAGGTTTTTTAAATGCTAATTCCTAACTATATATGGTCTATAACCTATGGTTTTTTCAGTGAATTTTCAAGGTTTTGTAAATGCTAATTCCTAACTATATATGGTCTATAACCTATGGTTTTTTCAGTGAATTTCAATGGTTTTTTAATAGCAAATATCATAAGCTGTCGAATGTCAAGTACGTGGTAAGTGAAAACATTTTCGTGTTTATGCACACTGATCTGCTTTGAATGGTGCCCCCCCCCCCCATTTCTATTAGGAGTACTCTCTCTTTGCAGATAGTGAAAGGTAGTTAACGCAGGCCTTTGCCCCCGTTGTAATCCGTCGTGCCTGCTTCTCTCTCCATTTGATTGATTGTTATCCAAGTATTTACTGTTTTAGAATTAGTTCTCTTTGGTTCATTCTCTATTTACAAACAAACACAGAGTCGCAATACTCTGTTTAGTCTTTGCAGATAACGAAAAATCGTGTAAAAAAAAGAAAAGGAATCGAGCAAAATCAGTAGGCCACTAATGGGATCTCTTTTTGACCTCGCTAAAATAGAAACATTAGGAACAACCCCTCATGACAAATACAAAACTAGTGAGATGAACTGAACTCCACACAATGATGGCTGCAAAACAGCTCGGCTCCGCCACCCACCCCGCCCAAAATAACGATAAAGAGCGGCTGCCATGATTGGTTGCGGAATGGCCACGACGGAGCTACGAAATGATGCTGCTCTCATGCTAACCCCAGCTTCAGTCTGAAACATCCAGAAACACTGTAGACTACCAATTCGATCAGTTCCGGTAGCGCCCCAATGTAACCCGGTAGAGAAGAACTAGCCCTCCCCTCTTTGACTGATGGTTCTTGTTGCCTGTCCCTTCTGTTGTCATTTAACAGAACTATTTAGCCTGCTGAAAGGGGTTGTGTTCCGACCGCTGGTTGGTGGAGACATTTTGACTATATTCTGGACCTGCGTTGTCGCGTAATGCGTCATATGACGCGCCGCGTTAGCGCATCCGGAAGTCATCCGGGGCGCGCAGCGCGTAACGTAAGCATAACAAGTCATGTGACTTGTTAATAAAACTTTTCATTGGTTCATTTTACTTTTCTTATTGTAATGATGAAAGGCTTGGTCATATGACCTAAAAATTACGCTTTTCATTACTTCCGAACATTATTTTTTCTTAAATATATGTTATAATGTTCCAGACTAATGTACTTTCCCGGAAATTTTACAACTGTCCTGCAAGTAAAATATATTCTTTTTTCGAGAAAAAGAGCGTTTCTTCGTCCCATGATGGAGCCGTTGAGCAAAAGAGGGTCGACCTGCTGTCTTAGTCGCCGATACGCCTGAATATGAGATTCTTATCGATCACTTTATGTTGCAGGAATAGAAAACACAACAGCCCTTGACCATTTATCTTTACTGCGTTCCTTCGTATTATACCTTTTACCCTTCATGTAATTGGTCTGCTTTATTTCACTTGCCTTTTAATGATTCTAAAACAGTGACTATTATTACAAACTTTACCAATGTATATACTACTACCATGTTTTCTTTTAAAAACCTTTATTGTGAAAATTTCATTATACAAATACGAGCCTATAACCACGTGGGCCGGCCACGGAGCAAACTGTAATCGTATGTGATGAGTAGACATTTACACTGTAGAGGAACGTAACGGGCGGGCCATTAGGTTGCAAGAACTAAGGTGTCTAACAGTTACGGAATCGGTGGACGTACATTTTATAATTAAAATACGACAGGGCCAGTTACAATAAAATTATCTAGATATACATTTGCGGGCAAGTACCATGGGTGACGTTAATTCGAACTTTCAATAGTACAGTAATCAATAACACATCAGAACTTAATATCAATAGGGATGTCGAAATATTCAATCAATTCTCGTCCCCGCCCGCCATGTGCTTCAAAACTGCATACGTATCTCGTGATTTCAAGGTTCTGCAACCAGTACACAACAAGGAGTTACGAGTCCCATTTATTCCGGCGCCATTTTGGGCGAGGACGGGCAGGTCCAGGATATAGTCAAAATGTCTCTACCAACCATCGACTATGATGATGTTCATATGCTGTATTTATTAGAGTAACACTCATCTGTCCACATGAAATTAATTTGCCACAATCTAAACATGTCATTTTAATCTTTCCAAAGTTCTTCTAAAAATTTGGGACCGTTTCCCTTGCCTCTGAAGCTCTCAGTGCCACTTCTTTGATGAATGTACTAGCAGGTCAGGGGTTCTCCTCCAAATCTCTCTTTTATGCAGCACTATAATTAATTGGTGCCACCTCTCCATATGACGATGCATGGTATAGTTACCACAACTATATTTTTTTTCGGTTCCTCTGGAGAGTTCATCGTGGCAGATGAAGCGTGTAACGTACCGGGCATTTACCTTTTTTGGCATGTACAGGAAAGGGAAAAAAAATCGAGCGTCCGAGTTCTAAGGTGTCCCAGGGCCATTTTGGTGGACCAGGCCCAAATCCAAAGAACAGCCATCTCACAGGCTAATGGGGCGACCCACGCCGAGTTTCAGCATTGTAGTATGACCACACAAGTACAGCAACTTGCTAGACATCACCTCGGTGCCATCCGGATCTCGGCGCCCCACTGCAGATGAAGTGCCTCTCAACTATGAAACCACCACGGTGACATCCGGATCTTGGCGCGTTGTGCTGCCTTCGGCCTATTCGCACATCGGTCCGCTACTGACGCCATCTCACAGGCTAATGGGGCGACCCACGCCGAGTTTCAGCATTGTAGGATGACCACACCAGTACAGCAACTTGCTAGACATCACCTCGGTGCCATCCGGATCTCGGCGCCCCACTGCAGATGAAGTGCCTCTCAACTATGAAACCACCACGGTGACATCCGGATCTTGGCGCGTTGTGCTGCCTTCGGCCTATTCGCACATCGGTCCGCTACTGACGCCATCTCACAGGCTAATGGGGCGACCCACGCCGAGTTTCAGCATTGTAGGATGACCACACCAGTACAGCAACTTGCTAGACATCACCTCAGTGCCATCCGAATCTTGGCATCTCAACGCCTAGTGGTATCTTCCATACAAAAAATATTGTTACGCTGCCTTTGGCCCCATTCGCACATCAGTCCGCAACTTAGACACCACCTCGGTGCCATCCGGATCTTGGAATGTCAGCACCTTTTGGTGTCTTCTCGTCAGAAAATATTGTTGCGCTGCCTTTGGCCCCATTCGCACATCAGTCCGCTACTGACGCCATCTCACAGGCTAATGGGGCGCCCCACGCCGACTTTCAGCATTGTAGAATAACCACACCAGTACAGCAACTTGCTAGACATCACCTCGGTGCCATCCGGATCTCGGCGCCCCACTGCAGATGAAGTGCCTCTCAACTATGAAACCACCACGGTGACATCCGGATCTTGGCGCGTTGTGCTGCCTTCGGCCTATTCGCACATCGGTCCGCTACTGACGCCATCTCACAGGCTAATGGGGCGACCCACGCCGAGTTTCAGCATTGTAGGATGACCACACCAACTTGCTAGACATCACCTCAGTGCCATCCGAATCTTGGCATCTCAACGCCTAGTGGTATCTTCCATACAAAAAATATTGTTACGCTGCCTTTGGCCCCATTCGCACATCAGTCCGCAACTTAGACATCACCTCGGTGCCATCCGGATCTTGGCATCTCAGCGCCTTGTGGTGTCAGTCAGAAAATATTGTTGTGCTGCCTTCGGCCTATTCGCACATCGGTCCGCTACTGACGCCATCTCACAGGCCAACGGGGCGCCCCACGCCGACTTTCAGCATTGTAGGATGGCCACACCAGTGCGGCAACTTGCTACACACCACCTCGGTGCCATCCGGATCTTGGCATCTCAGCGCCTTGTGGTGTCTTCTACTCCGGAAATATAGTAGAAAATATTGTTGCGCTGCCTTTGGCCCCATTCACACATCAGTCCGCTACTGACACCATCTCACAGGCCAACGGGGCGCCCCACGCCGACTTTCAACATTGTAGGATGGCCACAGAAGTGCGACAACTTACTAGACACCACCTCGGTGCCATCCGGATCTTGGCGCGTTGTGCTGCCTTCGGCCTATTCGCACATCGGTCCGCTACTGACGCAAACTCACAGGCCAACGGGGCGCCCAACGCCGACTTTCAGCATTGTAGGATGGCCACACCAGTGCGGCAACTTGCTACACACCACCTCGGTGCCATCCGGATCTTGGCGCGTAGTGAAGCTGCAGCAGCTGCAAATAAGCTTCAGACAGTGTTACAACCGCTGCTCAGAACTCTCAACTATGACACCACCTCGGTGCCATCCGGATCTTGGCGCGTTGTATTGCCTTCGGCCTATTCGCACATCGGTCCGCTACTGACGCCGCCTCACGTGCCAACGTATTTTCTCCGCATTTTATACCCTATGCCGCATAACAGGTCATGTGACTTGTTTATAAAACTTTTCATTGGTTCATTTTACTTTTGGTTTCCTAATGATGGAAGGCTTGATCATATGACCTAAAAACAACACTTTTCATTGGATGAAAACTTTTTTTTTCCCCCAAACGATGAAAGCCCCACCTTGTTTCTGGATGTTTCAGACTAAACTGGCGTCACCATGAGAGCACCACCATCTCGTAGCTCCGTCGTGGTCATTCCGCGAGCAATCATGGCAGCCGCTCCCCACCAGAAGCCTGCAGGAGTCGGGCCCCCAAAACTTTTGATGAATTCTCAAGGCGGAGGGGACGCTTTCGAGAATGGGGTCCAAGACCTAGCAGACAAGCGTCCGATTTCCAAGGTGTCCCAGGGCCATTTCAGTGGACCACGCCCAAAAAGGAAAGAGCCTGCCGCCATTTTGAGAGTCCTGTGGCAGCCGCCTATCGCTGCACCGCAAGAGTGGGCGCAACTCAGCTGAATGGCGGATTTTGACACAGTGGACCAAAAGCGGACGGAATGGCAACTGAAACGGTAAAGGGGCGCCCCACTAAAACAGATGAGACTCCACCTGGAGAGGCCCGTTCACGCCGCCTCCCCCGGGGCGCTCCACGCCGTTATTCGGAGCAGCATTGTAGGATACCAAAACCAGTGCGGCAACTTACTGGACATCACCTTGGTGCCATCGTTCTGCTGCCTTGGAACTATTCGCACAACAGTTTGCTACTGATGACCCACCCCCCGCGACGCCCCACGCCGTTATTTGCTGGGTGGCAACTTACTAGACATCACTTTCGTGTCATCTAGATTTCGGCGCGTTCTGCTGCCTTGGAACTATTCGCACAACAGTTTGCTACTGATCACCCACCCCCCGCGACGCCCCACGCCGGAAATCTGGACGTTGTGCTGCGTTGGGACTATTCGCACAGCCGACCGCTACTTCGTTGTTTTTCTCTAAAAATGTTTATATGTTATTACTATTTTTGTTTTCTTGTATATATTTATAAATTATTAAAGTTTTATAATCTTACTACTTTGTCGGAGTGCTATATATTTTTAATGTGACACATAATTGTAAAAACTTTGATGTACAAAGAGTCATCCCTGGAATCTTCCGCTTCACGCTCGGTCCCCTCCCCAATCACAATACAGGATGGTTTTCAGATAATAGCAACGCTTCTGCTGTGACGGATCTCATCGAGTGTGGGCCTTGATCTACTATAACTCCTTTGAAGAGGGGTGATTCTTTACAGCTGTGGCCATAAACTACATCTGCAGGGCTAGCTGATAGCCTAGGACCGGCCTGGACAATCGGACACAGAGGAAAAGGAGTGTCAGAGGGTGCGGTAGTGAATAGGGCGAAAGGGAGGTGTCGGGCGGGCACAGGGTGTGATTCTCAGGGAAGAGCAGCGCAGATGGGGGGAGGTTTATTACCCATGCATAAGACAGAGAGCGGGGGTGACCACTGCCTGGGTGAGATGCTTGCGAGGGTGGGGAGCCATGCTAAGGATCGACAGCGTGCACAGAGTGGGTCTGGTCAAGGCATCTAAATTGGCTGCCGTGCACGACAAAAGTGTGGCATTTGAAAAAAGACAAGATGGCGCACACAATGTTTTTCAACAATTCCTGATTTCCTTCGAATCGAACGTTAACAGACGTTGGGGCATATTACCAAAGTTAAGCGATATTTATCCCTAACGATGCATTGCAAAGATTTTTTTACCGTCAGAAATTATCGCAGATAAACCTTGCTATTATCAAGGTTTATCGCAAATACGATAAAAAACGAGCGCAATGCATTAATATCGCTGAAAACTCCGCGATATTCATGCATTACCGAGCTAATGCTCTTAGCCATGTTATCCACCTCCCATTGGATAACATGGCTAAGAACTGCTCAGGGCAGCTGTTACTTTTTGGAGATATTCGCGCTTATCTCGAATATTTCCAAAAGTTGATAATAGGAGATAGCGATGTTAGCGACTGTTTCCAGTCGCTAACATCTTGGCATGCCCACTTTGCATGTCATTAGTGATAAATATCACTCACATGCAAAGTGGGACCCAAGATGGTCGCTATCTCCTACTAGCCGTCGCTAACTGGTGTTAGCAACACCTAGGTAATACAGATATAATTTTATCTCCGCGAAGCGGAGCGCTGTTACAGATATATATCTTGTTTTTGAACGTTAATTTCTCAAAATGCACTGAAGCACATATATTGAGACATAGCAAAGGCACATCGGGCTACCAGTCCCTAATATTTTACCAAGTTTCGTGCAAATCCATTCAGCCGTTCGATTATTATTATTATTATTTTTTTTTGCCCCGCGGGGCCCTTTTAAAACCTCCACATCAAACCTAGGGGGTCAGCGAGGATCTACTATGCCCCCTTATGGTCATTTGCCCCTTCGCTTTGGCCTCCTCTTGTCTCTCGATCCTACCGAGAGACAAGATGGCGGCCGCTACGTACTGTTTGGAATGTTTACAGACACCGGAGAGCCAATCAGCTTCGCTTCGCAAAGCTCCGTAACGCGAAAAGTACGCGAAGCGGTGCGCTGTTACAGATATATATCTTTTTTTGAACGTTAATTTCTCAAAATCCACTGAAGCACATATATTGAGACCTAGCAAAGGCACATCGGGCTACCAGTCCCTACAATTTTGCCAAGTTTCGTGCAAATCCATTCAGCCGTTCGATTATTATTATTATTTATTTTTTTTGCCCGGCGGGGCCCTTTTAAAACCTCCACATCAAACCTAGGGGGTCAGCGAGGATCTACTATGCCCCCTTATGGTCATTTGCCCCTTCGCTTTGGCCTCCTCTTGTCTCTCGATCCTACCGAGAGACAAGATGGCGGCCGCTACGGACTGTTTGGAATGTTGACAGACGCCAGCGAACCAATCAGCTTCGCTTCACAAAGCTCCGTTGCGCGAAAAGTACGCGTCCTGGGCCGCTGCCCGGTCCGCTGTTACAGATATATATCTTTTTTTAAACGTTAATTTCTCAAAATCCACTGGAGCACATATATTGAGACCTACAAAAGGCACATCGGGCTACCAGTCCCTACAATTTTGCCAAGTTTCGTGCAAATCCATTCAGCCGTTCGGGCTAAAAGTGAGGCCAACCGCCCTATGGAAATTAACATGGGAAAAACGCGTTTTGGGACCCCCCTTTTTTCTCGGCCCCCCCTTGACGAACCCCCCCCAAATTTTCAAAGGCTGCTCAGAAACAAAATGTGCCATTTTCCTGAAAATTTCAGCCAATTCCGTCCACAAACGGCAAAGTTATTAGACATAGAATTTTCAAAAATCCCATAGAGAAAAAATCCTAACTATATATACCTACTGGCGACCGCCAGTAGGTAATATATATATATATATATATGCATATATATGCATTTATATATATTTATATGTATATATATACAGAAACATATATATAATCTGCATATCTATATAAATACAAATATAAATGAACGCATTTGTATACATATATGTATACATATGCATGTTATGTACATGAAAGTTTGAAAAACACTAATAAAAGCAAAGCTAAAAAGCCACCTAATTACAAACATAATTGCTTTAATTAAAACGATGGTGAGACCTATTGCATTTCAATGTTTGTGTACTTTGGTTCCATCAAGAGGGCATTCAGGTGTGTCACACATTTGCCATAAATTCTGAATGTTTGCACCTTAGCTGCTCATTAGATCATTGTAGTAAAGCTACTGCTCACCAGGGAATTCTGCTGCTGGTATTCAAAGTGCATGTTTCAGTCTGCATATTAGAATTTTTTAATGAAAAAGAAGAGGATTTCAGAAGTCAAAATGTGCCCTAATTTTTCTTTCTGCAGCACTAATCATAATTTCTATGGCAAAAGGAAGCCCCTCATTTTGTTCCTTTGCCAATTAAAAGTTTATGTGTTACCACTTTATTCCAATCAAGATGGCTTCAGGTGTTCCATACTTTTGTCATAAGTCAGACTGTTAACGCTCTAGTTGTTCTTTAGAACACTCTGGGACATTCTGTCATTGGGCTATACTTGGGCTACATCTGGGTGATATTTGTGCTACATTTGGGCTCTTTTGTCTCTGGTGGCCGTCATGGGAGACTTATTTGTTATGAAGTTTCCTAATTTTCTCATTTACTACAGTCTCCTTAGTAGGAAATACTTTCAGTGTTTTACTTTGGTTCCATCAAGAAGGCATTCAGATGTGTCACACATTTGCCATAAATTCTGAATGTTAGCACTCTAGTTGCTCATTAGATCACTGTAATGAAGCTACTACTCTCCAGGGAAGTCTGCTGCTGGTATTGAAATTCCAACATGTTTCAGTCAGCATGTCAGAATGTTTTTTAATGAAATAGAAGAGGATTTGAGAAGTCACTCAAAATGTGCCCTCTTTTTTCTTTCTGGAACACTAATCATACTTTCTATGGCAAAATGAACCCCCTCATTTTGTTCCTTTTTAAAGTAAATGTTTTAAGAGTTACCACTTTATCCCAATCAAGATATCTTCAGGTGTGCTATACTTTTGTCATAAGTCATAAGGCTGTTAGCAGTCTAGTAGTTATTTAGAAAACTCTAGGAAGCTGCAGTAGAACACAAAGGAATCAACTGACAGTATCTGCCCTTGTTGAATGTACATGTTTTCCTGAGAATGTCAGACTTCATTCTCACATGACTAAGAAAGATAATGTGAATTTACAGAAAATATGCTGTCAGTTTAGCTTATAGATCACCTTCCAAACCTCTGTGGGAACAGCATGAGAAAATAGGTTTTTCCCAAAAATGATTCATGATATCCCAGCAGAAGGCTTTTTCACATGGTAAAATCACTTTAGAACACACCACAATACCTAAAATGTGTATGGTACCATCAACAAACGATTTACAATGTAACTAAAGTCTTAAAACCTTCTATTAACTGCAATGCTTTTTAATGAGAGGCTATCATGTATATTGGTCCCAAGATGGCTGCCAACACTTCTTGGATGAAGTGCTGACAGCCAATCAGATCTCACAATGAGATGTGTCGTCAGGCTCCTCTCAGATATATATGTATTTTTTTCCTTTAATATAAAAAAAAACTACTGAACAGATTTACAACATTTAACCAAAAGGCCCGAGTGTGAAGCAAGGACTACCTCTTTGGTCTCTTAGTTTGGGCAATCTCGGCTTGGGAGCTCCGGTTAGCCCGTCCAGTCGACCTCGGCCGGTTGTTTCTGGTACCGGGCTGGGAGCTCCGGACGATCTATCCAGTCGACCCCAGCCGAATGACTCGGTTCTTAGTTTGGTAGCTCCGGAAAATCTTTCCAGTCGACCCCAACTAAGATCTTTTCCTAACCCTTCCTTTGAGGAATTTTGCAGCATGGCACACACGGTGTCATCGGGCTCTCCGCTCGATCCACTGCCCTCTAAATTTTGGAAGGCATTTCAGGCTGAACTATTTCAGCCTCTACATTCCCTCTGCCTCCAATCTCTGGATCTGGCTACTGTTCCAGAATGCTGGAAATTAGCAGTAGTGTCTCCTCTGCTCAAGAAACCAACGCTGGATCCCGCCTGTCTCTCCAACTACAGACCAATTTCCTTGCTCCCTTTTCCTATTAAGATCCTGGAAAAATGGGTGACCCGCTCACTTTCGGGCTTCCTGGAGGGAATTGGATGGTTCGATGAGTCACAGTTTGGCTTCCGTCCTGGGCACGGGACGGAATCCGCACTGGTAACCGTACTGGACAATCTTCGCTCGCGTGTCGACAGTGGTCGGGCGGCCTTTTTAGTGCTGCTCGACATGTTGGCATCGTTCGACACGCTTTGCCATCGGACCCTTATCGGGAGGCTTGAGGAGTGCGGGGTCACAGAGGGAGCAAGAGACTGGCTGGTATCTTACCTCAGCAATCGGCAGCAGCTGGTCTCGCTACCTCCATTTAGATCGGAACCACGGAAAGTAGGGCAGGGGGTCCCTCAGGGCTCGGCCATCAGCCCTATACTCTTTAATCTATACCTCCGCCCTTTGGTCCAGCTCATAAAATCTTTTGGTGTCTCGGCTTTTAATTACGCTGATGACACCCAGCTGGTCTGTTCTTTGGAAGGAAATAACGCAGTCCCACTGGAGACTTTCCATCGCTGTATGGCTGCCACAGCGGAGTGGTTGCGGGCTAACTCCCTCCAATTTAACAGCACTAAGACGGAGGTGCTTCATTGCTCCATGGACCGGATCCCGCGAGTACTTCCAGAGAACTTTTGGCCTGTGACTTTTCCCGAGCCAGTGTCGGCGGCGGAGTCAGCTCGTAACTTGGGGGTGATCTTCGGCCCAAATTTACAGCTTGATATGCACGTTAACAAGACCATCTCTATGTGCATGATGCTGTTACGTATGTCGCGCAAAGTTCTACCCCTTCTCCCCGCTCAGGCCAGGCCAGAAGTAGTGCGTGGGACTATACTAAGTCGCTTAGACTATTGTAATGCGCTACTTCTGGAGGCTCCAAAAACTCTGCTGGGGAAGTTACAACGGGTGCAGAATATGGCCGCTAGGCTGGCTCTCTCTCGCCCCAATTTTAGCTCCTCTACCCTAGCTTTAAGTGATCTTCACTGGCTTCCGGTGCACTTGCGTGTACTGTATAAAGCGGCTTGTCTGGTGTTTAAGGCAGTACACCGACAGGGTCCAGTGTTACTGCAGAACATGTTCGCCTGGTACTCTGCCTCGCGGCCTCTCCGCTCTTCTTCGGCACAACTGCTGGTGGTCCCGAGGTTTCAGAGAGTTAGGATGGGCGGCCGCTCATTTAGTGTAGCAGCGGCTAAACTTTGGAACTCCCTGCCACTCTCTCTGAGAAGCCATAGGGATTACCTTCCGTTCAGGAAAGCGTTAAAAACGCATCTCTTTCCAAAAAATGTTTGAGCTGCGAAAACTGATGTTGACCGAAGTTCAAGCGCCAGGATGCCCTTTGGGTGACAGGATCGTGCTTTATATGTATACAAAATAAATAAATAAATAAATAAATAAATTTGCCAAATTTGGTGTAATCCCGTTCAGCAGTTCGGGCTGTAGCTGCGATTAAAGGTTCCTATGGAAAATTGCATGGGAAAAACACTTTTTGGGACCACCCTTTTTTCTCGGCCCCCACTTGACAAATCACCCCCAAACTTTCAGGATAGGAGCGGACCAGAGCGCTCCACATGTTTTAAAAATTTCGCGAAGATGGGTCAACCAGCACCAAAGTTATTACAAATAGAATGTTGCAAATTTCCTCTGGATAATAGGTCCTATCTATAACTACCTACTGGCGAACTATACACATACTTTTTTCTTTAAAATATTCAAGTTACATTTATTTTTTATTTTAAAAAGTTATTAACATATTTTATATTAAACGTTTACCTATGCTTCATTTTTATATAGAGCTTTACTATTAAATTAATTAATTATTATTATTTTTTTAAGTTACAGTAATTGAATTTAATTTCACATTAGTTCCTATTGGTTTTTATTTCACAGCCCTGATTCCATTATTTTCCATGGGAGAATGTTGGAATAACAGTGGTTTCTAGGTGCGGTGCTGGACTTACACTAGCGATGAGATCAAATATATTTGCTGCTGTTTTTTACTTTTTGGTTGGTGCAACTATAGTAAAGCAAGGGTCTTTTTTTGTGAGTGGGTGTATGTTTCTTCATAAACTCCAACAAATTTTCCCTTAATCCTCCTTACTACTCTGTCGCAGGGATTCTGCTCCTACACAGAACTGTGCACAGAGTTACCAAAAAACTCACCTTAGTGCCTAGAAACCCTAACCAGCTAGCATCAGTGTGACATTAGCTCTTTGTTCTATAGCAAAGGAACCAATGATTAGACAACCCAGAACATGCGACTTAGGTTATACTCAGGAATGGTGGGAAGCAAGAACATTCTTTGTTATACTCTCATACCAGTCCACAACAGGAGTAAAAAAGAGACACGGAAAAGTTAAATTATTTATTTTAACGAGGTGCTCTAAGATGCAGTATCTTTGCTAACATAAGCAGACATATAATTAGAAATAATATGATCAGCATTGTTACAATTCCATAAAACACAAAGGGAGAAATCATATTACAATGATGGTGAAAATAGGTCCTACAGCACCTAGTAAATCACCCTTTCCATCTAGGAACTATGTTTTATCAAATATAGAAGGTCTCTTAGGCTTGTTTGGGGGACCCCATACCTCCAAGATCGGCAGGTTTGAATCACATCAGGATCTGCTAAAGCTCTCTGTCTCTCTGGAAAAATGGGCTGCTTCCAAGTGTCTGAAATAATGCCTACAGTGTGATATTAAAGGCGCCAGAATCTCGTTGGCTTGCAGCTGCATATATGTTATGGCTAGAACGTAAGCCGATCAGCTCAGACAACAGCTACTTTGTTATGATAACCTTGGAGGATTTAGCACTCAGTGTGCAGACTAGAGTAACGATGTAAGTCTAGGGATGCTGAAAACAAGTCATTCCATTTGAAGCATTTCACACAGCCTAACTTACAACAACAGCTATATGCAGTGTTGTGTGCAAAAAGCGTCAAAAAGGTAAAATGGCGTTTAAACTTCTAATAAGCCTATGCTAACTTAACAATGTGCGTAACAAGGCCCAGCCCACACTACACCTCCATTAATCCCTCCCATTTAGCAGTAAGTATTTCCAATTCGGCAGCCACTACCACGTCCCGCCCACATTTACTTCTAAAAACATGTACCTATGTGGCATGACAGACATCTCTGCACATAAAAGATAGGACAGGGGGATGTGTAAGCCCCCACCTGTAGGTTGGTGAACAGCATGTTGTATTATGTTAGTAGTACTACTGTAGTACTATTCACACTACAAATGCAATTTAAGCTTAGCCCCCGTAGAATTTTGAAGCACCAGCTTGAGTAGCTAAACATTCTATGCCTGGTACAGAAGCACCAATAACTGCACACAGGGGCACTCTTGTTTTAATGGGCAGTACAGGTGATCTACTAAGATCTTTTCTGAGCACCACAATCCTGATAACCGATCTAAAGTAACCAAAAGGGAATACGTGCAAACCAATTGATAAACAAATACATTATTAAATAAAAACAGAATTCCTGCTATTCTATTAATTGATCATACCATAAATATTCTATGTTTCTCGTCTGCAGCACACAGTGTTGTTTTAGTACTAGGAAAAACCCAGAGAAGCACCAACACACATCAATCTTCACTGGCGAGATTCTTGAATTGAGAAGTTCTGTACTGAAAGGTCCGTCTCAAATCAACCAAGGAACCTCCACTCGGACCTGCAACAGTACCTGTGACTACTTAAGATGGACATATGAACAGCTTTGCCAATGTATATGAGACCTAACCATCATCAACCACTGCTACTCAGGAACTGGGGTACCACACACAGTCACTGTTTCATCTCCCTCACCAACAAATATTACCCCATGATACTCTCTAGTGAGACTCAGACATGGGTCCACCAATCTACCTCTAACATCTTCTGCAGCACTTGAAATCCACATAGCTCAAGGAGCATAACACTGTCTCACAAAGAGTGAATCTTCTTATGATCACCCTGCACCATTTCCTCCACACCACTATTACCTCCACCATTGTATATTTCACTGGACTATTCACCACTGGAGGGATAATTAACATGCTGTGGTCTGTCAGAAATCAATCCTCCAACAAAAACTACACTGGTGAAAATGACCCTAATCAATTATAATTAGGGCTCCCGGTTTTATGGTATTTATTTTTTCAACATTTCTTTCAGTATTTATGCATATTTATTTTGTACTTATTTTTTCTGTATTTATCCATTTCTATTTTTTGTTTTCTGCATAAATGAAGCTGCTATGGATATGTTTCCACATTTATTTTACTGATAAATATATATTTGCATTTGAATGTCCAAAAGGTTTCAGCAGTATACAGTGCAATTGAGTTATCTGAAAACACTTGCAATGTAGAATAGCATACATAACTGTAGATCTGCACTTAATTCAGCTTAATTAGGAAATGTGTTGCCTTTATCTCCCCTACCTTACAATCTGTACACTTATTGACCTGCACTCACGATTGACAGTAGAAAAAAAGACATTCAGAGAAGACCTATTTTCCGTTCTGTACTTAAAAATAAATACAAACAGGGAAATAAATAGTTTTCTGTCTGAAATTATCTGTAAAAATCTGTAAAAGCAGAAAACTGGGAGCCCTAATTATGACATATTACCAGAGTAATTCAAAGGGATTTACAAGGCCCAACCGAAATGGGAATCATAAACCAAACCCTTAACACTGTTTGCCAACAGAAGAGCAACGTGCCCAAGAGGCTCATCCTGATGTGGCCCAGCAGTAAATGTTTTCTACTTCAAATTACAGAATAGAGATTTTTCACATTTCATTCTCTCCGTCAATCTCTAAGTTTACTTGATGCAAGCCATAACAATACTTTATTGCTTTAAATCATGCCAGCTGCAGCAAGTCACACTGCTGAAAGCCTAAGATCTGAAATATGATCCTCGTAGCTGAAGTTTTTGAATTTGGTAAAGTTAGGGGTACTTTGATACAACCTTTAGATCACGATATCCTGATTTTTCACTTGTACTACTGAAGCTAATTAGTGTGTATTACATACAAACAATTTGAAGTAGGGTTTTCAGTTGATTGAGCTGATAAAGGGTTGTTGGTGGTTGATCAAACTTTTTCAATGGGCAGTTTTCTTTACTATAATAATTGGAAGCTGTACAATATAAATCATGCATCCCACAGAGATTTCAATATGTTGCCATCTTAACAATAAACCAACATGTTCAGTGCAAAATGTGTGCTTCGCTGTTGTGCTGTTCCCAGAAGAAAAATATTTAATCTGCAATTGGTGCTCCCAATGATAAATTTCCCACTACTCCAGTGTAAGAAAGTGAATATTTTTTTTAAGGGGAGTGGGGGATCACCAACATCAAGGAACTATAATCAATCAATCAATCAATCAATCAAGGGGCTTATAAAGCGTGCTACTCACCCGTGAGGGTCTCAAGGCACTAGGGGGGTGCAGTTCCGGGTCAGTCGAAGAGCCAGGTCTTGAGGTCCTTCCTTGAAGTGTGCAGGGTGGGGGAGTGTCTGATGTTCACCGGGAGCTCGTTTCAGGTCTTCGCCGCGATGTAAGAGAAGGGTCTCCCGCCTGTTCTGTTTCTGCAGTTGCGGGGGACCTCTGCCAAGGTGAGGTCGGCGAAGCAGAGCTTCCTCCTGGGTGTGTGGAAGGATACTCTCTTGTTCAGGTATTTGAGTTCAATGTTGTGGAGGGATTTGTAGGAGGAGTTTGAAGGTAACTCTCCTCTCAACGGGGAACCAGTGGAAGTCTCGTAGGCGCTGGGTCATGTGTTTGTGGCATGGTATCACAAGAACAAGTCTGGCTGCGACGTTCTGGATGTTTTGGAGTTTGTGTAGGAGAGTTCTGTTGATTCCAGCATACACGGCTTTGCCGTGGTCCAGTCTGCTGGTAATGAGCGCGTGGGTGACTGTCCTTCTGCAGTCGTGGGGGTCCATTTAAGGAGGATGCGCAGGCAGTAGAAGCTGGTGGAGGTGACGGCATTGATCTGACGGTTCATTGAAAGGGAGGAGTCGAGGATGATGCCAATGGTTCATGCCTGGTCTGTAGGGGTGGGCGGGTTCCCGAGGGCGGGTGGCCACCAAGTGTTGTCCCAGGTGAAGGTGTAGGCGCCGAGAAAGAGGACCTTGGTCTACTCTGAGCTGAGATTCAAGCAGCTGTCCTTCATCCAGGCTGCCACGTTCTTCATTCTTTCCTCGAAGCAGAGTTTGGTGTCTTCGGGTTTGTTTGTGAGGGTTTGTTTGTGAGTGGGAGGATGAGCTAGGTGTCGTTGGCGTAGGATACAATGCTAAGCCAATGCTGTCTGACAATGGCGGCGAGGGGGGGCATGTAGATGTTGAAGAGCTTGGGGCTGAACGAAGATCTTTGGACTACTCTGCAGTTGATATTGGTGGGTTCAGAGAGGAAGGGAGGGATTCTGATCCACTGGGTTCTGCCGGGGAGAAAGGATTGGTTCCAGTCGCGGGTGGTTCCTTGAATCCCTGAGTAGTGAAGCCTGGCTGCGAGCCTGCGATGTGAAACGGTGTTGAAGGCTGCGGAGAGGTCAATCAATCATTCAATCAAATATTTTGTAAAGCGCACTACATAGCCACGAGGGTTCCAAGGCGCTGAGGGTGGGGAAGGGGGGTGCTGTTGCTACTGGTCGAACAGCCAGGTCTTGAGTCGTCTCCTGAAGGTTAGAAGGTCTTCAGTTTGTTGTAGGTTGAAGGGGAGGGTGTTCCAGGTCTTGGCGGCGCGGTGGGAGAAGAATCTGCCTCCGGCTGTGGTTCTACGGATGTGTGGGATGGTAGCCAGGGAGAGGTCTGCGGAGCGGAGTTCCCTGTTGGGTACGTAGATGGAGAGTCGACTGGTAAGATACGCTGGGCCGGTCTTGTGGAGTGCCTTGTGTACGTGGATTAGAAGCTTGAAGGAGATTCTTTTGTCGATGGGGAGCCAGTGCAGGTTCCTCAGGTGGGGGGTGATGTGGTCGCGGCGCGAGACACAGAGGATCAGGCGTGCAGAGGCATTCTGGATTCTGTTGATGAGCTTGGTCGGGGCTCCAGTGTAGAGGGCGTTTCCGTAGTCGAGTCTGCTGCTGACTAGGGCCTAGGTCACTGTTTACCTTGTGTATGTTGAGATCCATCTGTGGATCTTGCGGAGCATCCGGAGGGTGTTGAAGCAGGTGGAGGAGACGGCGTTGACTTGTTTGATCATGGTGAGTTTTGAGTTGAGGATGACTCCCAGGTTGCGTGCGTGGTTGGTAAGCGCAGGGGGGGTCCTCAGCGATGCAGGCCACCAGGAGTCATCCGATGCTGAGGGGTTGGGCCCGAGTATGAGGATCTCCGTCTTTTCTGTGTTCAGCTTAAGGCGGCTTTCCTCCATCCAGTCGGCGACGGCCTTCATTCCATGGTGGAGGTTGAATTTGGCGGTGAGGTGTCCTTGGTGAGGGAGAGGATCAGTTGCTTGTCGTTGGCGTAGGAGATTATGTTGAGGTTGTGATGACCGGCGATGCGTGCGAGAGGCACCATGTAGACGTTGAACAGCGTCAAGCTGAGGGAGGATCCCTGCGGGATGCCGCAGATGATCTCGGAGGCTTTGGATCAGAACGGGGGGAGGCAGACTCTCTGGGTCCTGCCGGAGAGGAAGGAGGAGGTCCAGTCCAGGTACTTGTCTCGGATCCCTGTGGCGTGGAGTCGTGTGTGTAGTGTGTGGTGGCAGACGGTGTTGAAGGTGGCGGAGAGGTCCAGAACGATGAGGGCGGCCATCTCGCTGCTGTCCAGTAGGATCCTGATGTCATCTGTGGCAGCAATGAGGGCGGTCTCAGTGCTGTGGTTGCTGCGGAATCCTGACTGGGAGGGGTCCAAGATGCTGTTGTCTTCGAGGTAGTGGGTGAGCTGGATGTTGAATATCTTCTCGATGACCTTAGCTGGGAACAGAAGCAGGGAGATGGGCCGGAAGTTTGTGAGTTTGCTTGGGTCCGCCTTGGGTTTCTTCAGTAGGGCGTTGATCTCTGTGTGTTTTGAGCTATCAGGGAAGGTTACGGTCTCGAAGGAGAGGTTGATGATGTTGCGCAGGCGGGGTGCGATTTGGCTGCCGGCTTTGTTGAAGATGTGGTGTGGAAAAGGGTCAGACGGTGAGCCGGAGTGGATTGTGCCTATGGTCTTGATTGTGTCTTCGATGCTCACGTTTGCCCAGGTTGTCAGGGGGTTGTGGTCGTGGGGTGAGATGGGTCCGGCGTGTAGGGGCCTGTTAGGGTCATCCCGGGGTTGAAGCTGTTGTGGATGTCAGCAATCTTGCGGTGGAAGTAGGTGACGAGGGAGTCGCACAGGGCCTGCGACGGCAGGATGTCGCTTGCATTGGGGCTGGGGTTGGAAAGTTCCTTCATGACGTTGAATAGCTCATTGCTGTTGTGTGTGTTGTTGTTGAGGCGGTGTTTAAAGGAGGTCCTCTAGGCATTCCTGATGAGGTGGTGGTGGTTGCGTATGGCATCTTTGTGGGCTGCGTTGCTGCCCGGTGACTTCTCACTGTGTCATATGTTCTCCAACTTCCGGCAGGTGCGCTTTGATGCTAGGAGTTCCGGGGTGAACCAGTTGGCTCTCTTGCTGGTATCTCTGGGGGTTTGTTTTTTCAGCCGGGCTAAGTTGTTGGCGCAGTCGTCCATCCATTATCTAAGGGTGCGTTCACCATCGTTGGGGTTGGAGGGGTTGGTCGGTGGGTTGAGTGCGAGGTTTGTCTCTAGTTGTACTTCGGTGATTTTGCCCCAGCAGCGACGGAGGATTTGTAGGGTGCAGTGATGTGCTACGGGTTTCCGGAAGGTGAAGTGGATGCAGTGGTGGTCGGTCCAGGTGAGTTCAGAGACGTGGCTGAAAGAGATGCGAGGGCTTGAGGAGAAGATGGCCTTGAGCGTGTGTCCGGAGATGTGGGTTGGCGTTGTGACAAGCTGTTCCAGTCCGAGGTTGGCGAGGTTGTCTATCAGGGTGGAGGAGTTGCTGTTGTTGTTGTTCTCCAGATGGAAGGTCAGGTCTCCGAGGAGGATGTAGTCGGTGGAGGTCAGTGCGTGCGTGCTGATGAAGTCGGCGATGGCATCGCAGAATTGTGGTCAGGGTCCTGGTGGTCTGTAGACAAGGGTGCCTTTTAGGGTGGTCTTGGGGTCCGTGTGGATCTTAAAGTGCATCTGTTGGCGGTGCTGAGAGTGTCGTCCGTGTTTGTTGAGACCGTGATGGTCTTCTAGTGGACGTTGGTGATTCCTCCTCCGACTCCGTAGGTGCGGTCTCTGCGGGCGATCTTGTATCCATCGGGGATGGCTATGGCGATGTCTGGAGAAGAGGCTTCGTTCATCCAGGTCTCGGTCGGGAAGGCAACGTCTGGTGATGCGGTGTCGAGTAGGTCCCAAAGTTCGAAGGCGGGGTTTGCGTGCAGAGCGGGTGTTGACCAGGATGCATCGGAGCTGGTTGTGTTCTGTCGTGGCGGGTGCCTCTGCATCTTTGATGCAGGAGAAGTTGCAGTTCCGGCAGGCGAAGGAACCTTGGGTGCGGTTAGGGGTGGCCCGGCAGCAGGTGAGGGTCCGTCCTGAGTGGAGAGCAATGAGGGTGCTGGCGTCGTATCTGAGGCGGTCTTCATGGCTGGTGTGGGGGCCAGGCGTTCTGGCGCTGGGAACGGTCCAGACGCGGACAGACGCAGACCAGAGGTAATGCAGCGGCGGGAACGGGAACAGCAAGGGGGTGACAGGCACAACAGGGGGCATGGGGTACAGAAGAAAAAAACGGCCAGTGGGGCACAGGAAAGGGCACAAAAGACCCTGGGGAACAGAAGGCAGAAATGGGCAGCAGGGCTTAGAAGGAACCAAGGGCACACAAGAGCACAGGGAACAGAACAAAATGGGCAGCGGGGCACCGGAGGAGCAAAAGTGCACACAAGGGTGCTCAGAGAACCCAGGTGGTGCTGCAGCGGGGGGTGCAACCTACATGGCAAGGTCAAGGGTCTAGGAGGATGAGGGCTGTGGTGTATCCCTGGTCAAGTAGCATGCGGATGTCATCCGTAGCAGCAAGGAGGGCGGTCTCGGTGCTGTGGTTGCTGCGGAATCCAGACTCAGAGGCATTTAGGATGGAGTTATCTTCGATGAAGGTGGTCAGCTGGGTATTTACGATTCTCTCCGTAACTTTGGCCGTGAAGGGGAGGAGAGAGATGGTACTGTTGGTTTTCAGGACTGTGGGGTTGGCTGTTGTTTTTTTGAGGAGGGGTTTAACCTTCCCCCGCTTCCAGTCGTTTGGGAAGATGCCGGATCTGAAGGAAGTGTTGATGATCCATCCTAGTTTGAGTGCGATGGCGGTGGTGGCCCTTTGGAAAATGTATGGTGGACAGGGGTCCTTTGGGGCTCCTGACCAGGTTTGTTCCATGGTTGCAGTGATCTGTTCGATGTTAGCAGGATCCCAGTTCATGATCTGTGGCTTATCGGCCGGGATGGGGAGGGAGGTAGTAGTGTTCAGTGTCTGTTCATTGAAGTTGCCATAGAGCAGCTTGATCTTCAGATGGAAGTAGGAGCTGAGCTTGTTGCAGAGTTCCTGGGAAGGTGCGATGTCTGTGGCTTCGCTGGGAGGTTTAGTGAACTGCTGTATGACGTTGAACAGTTCCTTGGTGTTGGTCGCGTTGTTCTGGACTCTGTCTTATTATGAAGGTCCTCTTGGTTTCTCTTATGTGCTGGTGGTATTCCTTCAGGGCGCTTCTGTGGTTGCTCCATGCTTCCCTTGTTTTCTGTTTTTGCCAGGTTTTCTCAAGGGGTCTGCAGGAGCGTTTGGTTTCAAGTAGTTCTGTGGTGAACCAGGCAGCCTTTGGGGGAGCATTGCTTGGCTGGGTTGCAGAGGGGTGTGAGCTTGTCTGCGCATCTGTAAATCCAGCGGTGAAATTCTGTGACTGCAGCGTTGGTGTCGGCCGTGGCACCAGGGGGGGTTTGGAGGAGGGTGGTGTTGAGCTGTTCCTCGGTGACCTTGCTCCAGTTCCGTCGTGGTGGGTGCGGGGCAGGGTTAGGTGCGGCGCTGGTAATGCAGGTGAAATGGACGCAGTGGTGGTCCGTCCAGGCATGTCAGTGCAAACCTTAAAGTTGCTAAATTAACATGAGCTCAGCCCCTGGTAGCTGTGGTGTGGTAGCAAGCCCCAGTCAGGCCCACTAGTGCAAGGGATTCGCCCTTCTCTGCTCAGAGTCCTTAGACCAATAGTGAGAAGTTGGCACAGAAACTGGAATAGAAAAAACAGAGTTTATTAAACCTCATGAGGTGGAACTACATTCACACAACACCCTTTGGTATAGTATGAGGTAGCACACTGACTAGAAGGAGCTTGGTCCTTTTATACCCACACCGGGGCTGAAATGAAGGTGGTACAAGGGACAGAGTGTTGGTTTCAAATACATATAAGGTCATACAGAAAGTGTGCTAGCAACAAGTGGGAAGGGCTGACAGTTAGCTAATTCTGGTGGACACATCTTGACAGTTACAAATTGGAGACAGACAGCTGCATGCGCAACTGAGCATGTGCAAAGCAGAAGAGGATAAATATATCTTGTCTCTAGGCAGATTTCAAGAGCAGTTAACAGGAAGGTAGGACAGAGCACATGGCAAACAAAATGGCCGACAGAAATACAAAATGAATTCGGTAAACAGACAAGATAGTCTCTAAATACAAGATGTCTTCTGCTAATGCTTAACCTAATCATTGCTAAATTACGACAGTGGCACAGAGCATACAAGCTTGTCTTTAGGACAAACTCAATATGTAGTATTAAAACGGTAATAAAGTCAAAAGACCAAACAATAGCAATTCCAAACTGAAATATAAAAATAGAGTGAATTTTAATGAACAGAATGACACCAAAATGACAATGATTCATTTGCGGAACTGGGGATATGAATTTGGTAAATTGTAAATAAAGTTAGTGCCAAAAAATACTGAGCGCCAGTAATATTTTAAGGAAGCAGGGACATAGCATTGATCTCAGGCAAGTTGAAATAGAGTGTGGGTTGGATACACCTAGCGGATTGTTAGTGTTTTTTATGGAGCTCAAAACAGGCTACCAGGGCAAGTCAATCAATCAATCAATGGCATTTATAGAGCGCACTACATACCCGTAGGGTCTCAAGGCGCTGGGGGAGGGGGGGTGCCGCTACTGCTCGAACAGCCAGGTCTTCAGCTTCTTCCTGAAGGAGAGGTGGTCTTGGGTCAGGCGCAGGTCGGTCGGGAGGGAGTTCCAGGTTTTGGCGGCCAGGTAGGAGAAGGACCTTCCTCCTGTAGTCGCTCTTCGGATGCGGGGGACGGCGGCGAGGGCGTGGTTGGCTGATCGGAGGTGGCGTTTGGGAGCGTTGAAGTTGATTCGGCTGTTGAGGTAGCTCGGGCATTGGTCGTGTAGGGCTTTGTGTGCGTGGGTGAGGAGGGCGAAGGTGATTCTTTTGTTGACGGGGAGCCAGTGAAGGTCTCTCAGGTGTCCGGAGATGTGGCTGGTTCGTGGGATGTCGAGGATGAGTCTGGCAGAGGCGTTCTGGATCCGCTGGAGTCTCTTCTGGAGCTTGGCGGTGGTACCGGCGTAGAGGGCGTTGCCGTAGTCCAGTCGGCTAGTGACGAGGGCCTGGGTGACGGTTTTCCTGGTCTCGGTGGGGATCCACCAGAAGATCTTCCGTAGCATGCGTAGGATGTTGAAGCACGCCGAGGAGACGTTGTTGACTTGCCTGGTCATGGAGAGGGAGGAGTCCAGGATGAAGCCCAGGTTGCGTGCATGGTCTGTTGGTTTGGGTGCGGTGCCCAGGGCGGGAGGCCACCAGGAGTCGTCCCAGGCGGAGGGTGAAGAGCCCAGGATGAGGACCTCCGTCTTGTCGGAGTTCAGTTTCAGGCGGCTGGTCATCATCCACTCGGCTACCTCTTTCATCCCTTCGTGCAGGTCGGCTCTGGCGGCGGCTGGGTCGTTGGTCAGGGAGAGGATCAGCTGGGTGTCGTCGGCGTAGGAGATTATGCTGAGGTTGTGTTGGCGTGCGATGGCCGCGAGGGGGCTCATGTAGACGTTGAAGAGGGTGGGGCTCAGAGAGGATCCTTGAGGGACGCCGCAGATGACTTCGGATGCCTCTGACTTGTACGGTGGGAGGCGGACTCTCTGTGTTCTTCCGTCGAGGAAGGAGATGATCCATTCCAGCGCCTTGTCCTGGATTCCGACGTTGCTGAGGCGCTGTACTAGGGTGCGGTGGCAGACAGTGTCGAATGCCGCGGAGAGGTCTAGGAGGATGAGGGCCGCTGTTTCTCCGTTGTCCATCAGGGCTTGGATGTCATCGGTGGCGGCGATGAGGGCGGTCTCGGTGCTGTGATTGGCTCGGAAGCCAGACTGTGAGGGGTCGAGGGATCCATTCGTCTCGAGGAAGGCGGCCATCTGCTTGTTGACGGTCTTCTCGATGACTTTGGCTGGAAACGGGAGGAGCGAGATGGGGCGGTAATTCTTGAGTTCGGTGGGGTCCACTGTGGGTTTCTTGAGTAGAGCGCTGAGTTCGGCGTGCTTCCAGCTCTCAGGGAAGGTGGCGGTGTCGAAGGATGTGTTGATGATATCTCGCAGGTGGGGTGCGATGACAGCGTCGGCCTTGTTGAAGACGTAGTGAGGGCAGGGGTCAGTCGGTGATCCGGAGTGGATGGAGTTCATCGTTTGGATGGTGTCTTCGGTGCTGATCGGGGTCCAGGCGTGGAGGGTGGCGGTGGGGGGGTGGTTGTTCGGTCCTGGTGTGCGTTGGTTGGTTGCTGAAGCTGTTGTGTATGTCCGCGATCTTGTTGTGGAAGTATGAAGCGAGGGAGTTGCAGAGGTCTTGCGATGGGGTGATGTCGTTGTTTCCTGCGCTGGGGTTGGATAGCTCTTTCACGATGTTGAAGAGTTCCTTGCAGTTGTGTGCGTTGTTGTCCAGTCGGTCCTTGAATGCAGTTTTCTTGGCGGCGCGGATCAGCTGGTGGTGCTTCCGGGTGGCCAGCTTGAAGGTGGTCCTGTTGTTCGGTGTAGGTTCCCTTCTCCAGACTTTCTCGAGGGCTCGGCAGTTCTTCTTGGAGCTCTTGAGTTCGTCGGTGAACCATGGGGCTTTCTTGCTGCCGGGTCTGCTGGGCGGGGTCCTTAGCGGGGCGAGCTCGTCCGCGCAGATGCTGATCCACTTCGTGAGGTTGTCGGCAGCCTGGCTGGGGTTCGTTGAGCTGGCAGGAGGGTGCTGGCTCAGGGAGGTGGCGAGCTGGTCTGCTGTGATCTTGTTCCAGCTTCTGCGGGCGGTCTGTTGCTGGTGGTGGTGGGTCGTCGTTCTCTTGAAGGTGAAGTGGACGCAGCTGTGGTCCGTCCATTGAAGCTCTGTGGCGTGGCTGAAGTCGATGTCTGGGCTGGAGGAGAAGACTGCGTCGAGTGTGTGTCCGGCGAGGTGGGTGGGGGTGGACACCAGCTGCTTGAGTCCAAGATTGGCGAGGTTGTCGAGCAGGGAGCTGGTGTTGCGGTCGTTGTTGTTCTCCAGGTGGAAGTTGAGGTCCCCCAGGAGGATGTAGTCGGTGGAGGGGAGGGCGTGCGGGCTGACGAAGTCGGCGATGTCCTCGCTGAATTGTGTGCGTGGTCCCGGGGGTCGGTAGATCAGGGTGCCTCTGAGGGTGGTGTTCGGGTCGGTGTGGATCTGGAAATGCAGGTGTTCGGCGGTGGTCAGGGTGTTGTCGGTGCTGGTCGTGAGCCGGATGGTGTTCCTGTGGATGATGGCGATGCCTCCTCCCATCTGGTTGGCGTTGCGGTCCCTCCGGACGATCTTGTAGCCTTCTGGGATAGCGATGGCGATGTCGGGCGCTGAGGAGGCGTTCATACAGGTCTCCGTGAGGAAGGCGACGTCAGGGGCAGTGGTGTCGAGGAGGTTCCAGAGTTCGATGGCGTGTCTGTGGACGGAGCGGGTGTTGAGCAGGATGCACTTGAGGTGGGTGCTGCTGGTGTTCGACTTGGCGGGTGCAGGTGTGCGGCAGGTCCGGGTGCAGGAGAATTTGCAGGCGTGGCAGCTGAAAGGTCCGTGGGAGCGTCGTGGTGAGGCTTGGTGGCAATCTGGGAGTCGGCCGGTGTTGAGTGCGATGAGGGTGGCGGCGGTGTACGTCAGGCGGGTCGGTCGGGGTCTTCGTGGGCCAGGGGTCCTGGCGCTGGTCGCGATCCGGTCGCGGACGGGCGCAGACGGGCTTACCTTTGGCGCGCCTTCGGCGCACAATCGGCGCGCCCGCTGCGCGTCAACGCTGCGCGTTCGCACGGTCGCCATATAAGGCGAAGTGCGCGGGTGGGCGGAGCAGCTGGGAGGCGGGAGCGGGGAGGGAACAGAAGGAAAAAAGGGGCGGGGTCAGCGGTGGTGGCGGGAAGCGGGGGGCGGCGAGGAAGGCGGGAAACAAGAAGGAGAACGCTAATACGGGCACAAGCTGACAAAAACAGGCACAAATGAAAGTCAAAAAACGCTAACACGGGCAAAAACTACTAAAAAACAAGCACAAATGAAAATCAAAAAACGCTAACACGGGCAAAAACTACTAAAAAACAAGCACAAATGGAGAACAAAACAAAACAAAACAAACGACAGCAGGGTCAGCCGGCAGCGAGGCAGGCAGCGAGGCAGAGGGCAAGGCAATGGGGCACACGCAGCAGCTGGTGGCCGTGCGGCGCGGGGGTGTCCCACAAAAGCTGAGTATGAGAATGATGCATCAAAATGATGCACTGTTGCTGCAAGATCCCCTTGATAAAGTCCAAACATTTTCTAAGTACCCACTTTTCAGGGATTTTGGAGCAGCTCTTCTGGGTCGATTGTGAGGCTCTCAGGACCTTGGGGACAGCACTTAGGGGCCAGGGATGAATCAGCAAGGCCCCGTCTAGGTTCAATTTATGTTGGCCAACTGTTCACTTAAGGAAAAATGCCTCTTGCAGCTCTTTGTGGCCCAGTAGGCACAGAGGTGGTCTGTGAACTGACCATTAGACTATCTTCCTTGTCATGGGTATAGGAGGGAGCAATCCCAGCACTTCAGGGCACCTCACAGGTCACAGAGAGCAGGTCCAGTTCGCTTCTGAGCTTCTGCAGGCTCAGACATTGTTCTGAGGGGGTGCCTTGGGGTGTAACATGTATGCTTGACACAAGTTAGGGGGTAAGGTGACTCCTGGCTCCTCACTAACCAGTGAGATAAAAGTTCCCAGGGGCAACCTAACTCACATTTGTGCAGTTCCAGCACTACCTAATACAAGTAATCCTGCAGTGCTCCTCACTCCAGAAATCCAGCATAGGAAAACCCTTTCGGCTAGTGTGGGACATGGGGACAAAGGCTTTACCTTCTTCATATCTCCCCATACACTGGACTATGAGTGACAAGCTTTCACTCTGTCCCTTTAAAGTTGATGAAGTTCCTAGTGTCTATTCCCTCTGTCCTTCCTGAGCAGAGAGGGATCAAATGCCCCACTCCCAGTCCGTCCTGTCACCAGGCCCGATCCATTGTTCTGCTTTGTAAGCAGGTTTCACATCCTATTAAGGTTAAGCACTTGGCTAGATAGTTGCTGGAGAGCCAATCTAAGTTAGCCTCCAGTAACTTATGGCAGTGAAAAGGTAATTTTCTTGCAGTTACTTTTCTTAAGTGTCTATTAAAAATCAATCTTCTTCATTGAATTGGGCCTATAATGGATATGAAAAAGAGACTTTGAATTACTTTACTAACTAGTTGCTGTGAAAGGTTACAGATTAAAGTTCATACTCAGGACTTTGACATTTTCTAGGAATCAGCTACAGCCCTGCCAGTGAATATAGCTTTTAGGACCTAGTGGAGGAACATGAACATTTAAATTTTACACATGTACCTGTTTCAAACACTTCCTTATGGACAACAGGGTGTACTTATGGGTAATGTATTAACACTTAAAGGCAGGGTTTTTTGGCTGTCTAAAAGAGTTATTTTGTTGGGTTTTACAGCAGGTTTTTATACTGCTGAAGTCAAGCTACACATGGTGGGCCTGAAACCATGATTTTACAGCTCTCTCTACATATGGTACAATAGTTACTGCAGTCCACATGTGGCATTTAAATTTTAGGCCCTGGGTACATTTTCTTTACTATATGCGAGGAAAGGATAGGCAACTTAAATAAGTAAATTGATATAAGTCAATTTGACCATGTTTAAAAGGAGAACACAGACACTTTACTCCTGTTTAGCAGTGGTAAGTTTCACAGAGATGAAATACAAGCAAAATTAGGGTCCAGGTAAGAGGCTAAAAACTGTCGGTGTCTATGCAAAAATGCAAATTCCTACACTCAGCATGTGTTGATAGTTGTAAATCTGTGCATGGGCAAGACACCACCCTCACTTAGTGAAAATAGGGAATATATTTTATGGTTACCTGTGAAATTTAGATTTCATCATCATAGTGACAGCCCTCAAAGCATTTTGAAGAACTCTAAAATTGCCAGCGCTACTAGTACTATACTGCACCAAATTACAGGACTAAATTATGTGGCAAGGTTATCTAAATTATGGAGCGAAAATTCAATATATGCTGCATATTCTCTGTTGGTAATGATTTTATCTATTTGAGATAGAAACATCATTGCTAGTGAAATTTAAACATTTTGCAAACTGTGACAAATTATGTGACAAATGCAGAGAATCCCTATTATGAGTTTCATGTTGCAGCAACGGAATCACTTAAACCCACTATCTCCCATTGTCCCTTATTTTATTAACAATATAATCAAGAAAGCTAAGCAAAGCCTAAATGTTCGAATTCTAAACAGCGGCCATTGTTAGCTGCATTTTGAAGAAAGTAGGTTTTTCAGCTAACTACCTCAAAATTAATATGAATTATTAAAAATACAAAATGGGTACTATGTATATTATTGTCCTATGTTGTCGTTTCTGGGTTATGTTGAGGTTTACAAACCACGTGACCTTAAGCATTGTGGTTAAAATGTTATCAGAACCCCCTTGATGACAAGTGGGAAGGGGCATTACTCATGAGAGGCAAAGCTTCAAATGAGTCACAATTTCCTCTCTTGCCTTACCAATGGTAATACATAGAGTACATTACATTCTGCACATCTGCCTATATTGTTTATGTGCCTGTATTTTTTCATGTTTGTTTGCTTAAAAAATATATTTAACCAAAATCTAGGAGGAAAGGGCTTAAATTTGTGCAGTAACGAAACAGAAAATTCAACAGGCCTCCTAAACATTGGGAGAGAGGATTAGATGCATCTAGCAACTGCTATATGCAATTTGTGAGTAATTAAAATGCAATATCTACTTCTAAAGGCCACTAAATTGTGGTAATAAACTGGAATTTATAGTGATAATGCTCATGCAGCTCCCTGGATCACAAAGCAATGTCTCTTTCCCTGCTCACTTCACAGTGGGCAGGGAAAGAGACATGCATTGCTTTCAGCATGCAAGAGCAATTTCTGCTTTTGCTTGCTGAAAGCAGAGCAAGTTTGCAATGGCTTGGCGGGAGCACCACCATAGCAAACTGCAGTGTCCAAGAGTGGGCATCTTGGTACATTGCTGTGTTGCCGTGACGCCTGGGAGGAGGAGGAGCTGGAGCCGCAGCTTGCAGCCGTCATCGCCGCCGAGACCCATACGCAGAACCTGCCCAATATTGCCTGAAAATAGCCCGCGAAGACTAGTTGTCCTGCCACCGAGCTGCAGAGGTTGAGGGCTGAGGGCCGCCACTGCTACCGCCACCGCTGCCTTTGCTGCCATTGTTGTTCCAGGCAGTCCCGATTCCAGAGAAGTGACGGTTTCTGAAGTCCCGGGGTCCAGAGAATGGTAGGTGCGATTGGCGGCGGGGGCTTGCAGAGGGAGCTGTGGGCAAATAAAACTCTGAAATTACTCTCATATCACCAAAATTTACCTGGGATCACCCGGAGTGAACTAAAGGAGGAGAGCCACGTTGAGCATCAGTGACAGTGATAGTGTGACAGCGAAGGCGGCCTGAATAATTTGCCTAAAGCGGAGCGGTGAGGTGGAGGGGTAGAGGGGGGTTGACCGGTTCGGGGGCATAGGAGATATTGTGAAGCCTTTTGCCTCACCCCTTCTCCCCCCCCTTGCGGCTTAGCTTTGGCTTTTTGCCTTGTTTTTATTCTGATGTTTTTTGGTTTTTGCACTTTAAGCACTTTTAAGCATTTTAAGCATTTTAAGCATCTTAAGCTCTTCAAGGCCAACAAGATTCTAAACTCCCAGGCCATTCAGCTGTTAAGCTGCTAAATACTCAAGCCTTCAAGCATTCTAGCATTTAAGGGCCTAGTATCTTGTCTAACCCCCTACAATTCTGGCACTACCTCGCTAAGATCCTATTAGACATTGGTATTTCCAAACCTACAAACCTATAACTGCAAATTGTCCTTGGTGGATAGATCCACAGGAGGTATGCTGGAGTTGGAGGGTGCCTGTTGCCTATACCAGTAGTGACTTCTGATCATTGAAGATCCCTAAAGACAAGCACACTGACTACTGGAGACAAGTGTGGCTCCCCTTCCTGAACCTTACTGCATCTTTTTTGAGCCCCAAAGCCCTGTGCTGGAAGCCAGTAATTCAATCTCCTGCCCGATTGCGAGATAGTGTGCTGTACGTTGGAGAGTGGAAACTCGGCGCTCGGTGTTGCATAAGTGGCGCATTGACGCATCAGCGCACTAATGCATTGGAGTCATTTCTCTCTGGCTGTGCCATCTGGCCCGGCTAAGGGACTTGTAATAGAAGAACAAAGATATGACCGCAAAAGAATAACGCTCTGGCAGATTGGTGTACACAAGAGCTTGCAAAAAAACTAGAGCTAATCCTCTAAGAAACAACTCACTGAAAAGAAACTTTTTGAAAAGTGTTATTAGCATCCCTTCCTTATTTCCTAAAAAAGAAACAAGTTTAAAATAAGTAGGGATGCCGGAGTATTTGCAACGAAAACTAGAAGATCATGTAGAGGCTAAAGTAATTCCCTGGAAACCATTACCAGTAGTACCCTTCATACTACCGTCTAAAATCGAGGGGTCATGGCCTACAGATTGTCAACACTCTGAATCTAGGGTGGCTGACTCTTTGCTGGCAAATGTGACCATTCACTCCCTTGTAAATGGAGTCTTTGAACCCGAAGGAGCTTTTCAGCTAGTCCCAAAAGTGGGAGAACACATAATGGAAGAGTTCACGCCACCTGACATTAATTTAGATCAGTCTCACAAAATATCTCATGTTTATAATCTAGAATCCTCTAGGATTCCTATTCCTGCCACTTCATTTTCCTCCAATGATCATTCTGTTAAACTGCAACTTTTCAATAGTACACCTAGCAGAACAAGCTTACTTGATTCACGGGGCTCTTTAACTCCTGAACTATATCCAAATTTTCTTCCTTTAATTAATAATCAAGAGTCAAAATGCTGATGTTGGAATTGTTACTTTGCCTAGAACGAATGATGGCTTCCATCCTAGCCCTAATGGAGATATCAATAAGTAACTCTGACTCTATTTTGGACTCTGTTTTGGCCTTGACAAAGTTTATAGACTCTGACAAAAACTATTGCCAGGCAAAGCTTGCGTACTTCCCCTCAGTATGTCTAACCTAGGGAAGGAATCTTCCACTCTCATTCTTTTGATGGAAGATTCCAACAAGCTATATTCTACTCAAACAGACTTTTTTTCTCATGCTAAAGGGCGGGATTTTGGCACCCAGGCTGCTAATTCTTTCTTTAGTAGAAATAACAAAACCAAAATGAAAGAAAATGAAGATATACTTGATAAGTTACACCCCACTACTCTACAGCAGCTCTTCGACTCTGAGTCTTTAGCTATAGTGGTTGTACCTATGTTACGCCCGCAAACTAAGACAGAAAATACAAATTCAAATACAATTCAAAAGGTTTTTTCTATCTTCCTAAAAACTGGTGTAAATTCCTCAAAGCAGCCTATAGAGGAAGGTCTTAAAGTCAGATGCCCTCCTATTAAGGAAAATGCTATCAAGAACAAAAGTAACAACGTCTGTAATAAAAAGAAGGAAAAAAAGGAAAAAAGTCGAAGGATAAATAAAAAAAGGACAAAACAGTTACGTTTTGATCCTAACCTTATCGATAATATATTACCAAAGCTGGATTTAAATGTTCTGAAAATGGACAGAGTGCAATCTATTGGGTCCTTGTTCCTCCTCTCTTAACTAACTACCTATTAAATCTACCCAAAATGCAGTTAGATTAGATATAAGCGTGAAGAGGAGAAGCGTGGCTCAGTGGTTAGAGGCGGCAGACCCAAAAGCTGAGATCGACCGTGGACCAGGGTCCGATTCCCCACCTCGGCGGGTCTCGGGCTCAAAATTCCACGGACTCGACAATTCTCGCTCCGGTGCCTACTCGAATCACGGGGTCACACTCTGCAACTCTGGGCAATAGCTTGCTTAATCTCCACTACGGCCCCTCGCGGTGGGATGCCTGGCTTTCACCTTGTGGACACCCTGCCGGGGTTTCTCACAGGGGAATACCAGGACGGGTTCCCTAAGCAAGCGCCAGGATTCCCTTTGGGTGACAGGTTTGCGCTATATAAGTACACCTACATTTACATAAGTGTTCCTCCTATTGTTCAGAGTATTTTGAACCCTGATGCTTCTTTATTTGCTTCCTCTCTAGGTAATAATATCATTTATAATTGCAATGATAATATTTCTGAGGTATTTAGCCTAGGTAATAACTCCCATCCTGCCCCTTATAGCCTAGACTTTTCGTTTATCTTTGACCGTGAACTATGTATGAATAGGTATTTTATTGTAGGGTTGCTTTGCTGAAATTTCGGGCCTACAGATGATAGTAATGACATCACTCTGGTTGACTTTCAAAAATATAACAATCATAGGGGTGCAAGAGTAACATTTGAATCCAAAGCTATCTCCCACCTGATAATGGCACACAGCGATAAACTTCGTTGTTGCGGCATTGATGTTTTAATACCAGAAGTGGAGCTCTCAGTAAAAAAGTGGCCCAAAATAAGCTGCCTTACACCGATATCAAAACATCTGCAAGACGCAAACCTTTCTCAGAGAAAGAGAGTATTTTGCAGGTTTTCCTCGGTAAAGAAGGTAGGAGGGCCTCGCTCCATACAGAGAAACAACTTAGTATGTGCTTCTTGTAGAGGAGGAAGATAAGAAATGGAGTTGTGTTGCAGGCATTCTTAATTCAAATAGACCCTTAGGCTTAAAATGTGGGAATTCTTCCTAGCAAGGATATTAATGTGATATCTTGGAACGCAGCCGGATTAAGCACTAATAAAAACAAACTTTTATTCTTGAAAGAGCAGAATGCTGATATTATTTGTCTACAAGAGATTTGGATCACAGAGAACTGGTCTATCGAAGATTATATTGTGCTGAGCTGGCCTGCGCTCCCTGTAAATAGAGGTCACACTAAAGAAGGTATTATACATTGTTAAGTACAAGCCTTAGTTGGTTATATAACAACATTTTTCTTGCCTCTAACATAATTCAGCCGATTGAGCTAGATCATAAGGATGGCCAGGTTCACTTAGACTCCTTGTTGATCATAAACACATATTTACCTCCCGACGTATCTTATTCTTACCTATTAAAATATCTATTTTTGTTTATCTCCTCTACCCTGGAAATTGAAGACTGCAGATCCTTATCATTAGTTGGAAATTTGAACTCTAAAGTCTCATCTCATAGTATAATATGCTCATTGTGGCTTTTGCTTTACCACCATGCTGCCAGACGCCGGGGAGCTAGCTGCTCTTAACTGTGGTCTCCTTAACGTGAGGTCACTGCGCAGGCACAGAATCGACATTTTCGAGTTGCTTGCGGAGAGAAAGTATGACCTATTGTTCATCACGGAGACATGGTTAGACCGGTTTTCTGATTCGGACATCATCGAGGCTATGCCTGAGAGCTACTCGATGGTTAGGCAGGACAGGCCAGTAGGGAGGGGAGGGGGGATTGCAATTATTTTTAGGAAACCTTTGGGATGTTTGTTGGAAAGCACGTTGGTTGCCGAGAGTGAGGTGGGAGCTTTCACTATACAAGTTAATGGGGGCAAGACGATCAAAGGCTTTTTGGTTTATAGACCCCCAGGGCCTTGTGCCAAGTTCAGGGAGAGTCTGTTAGAAAACTTAACAGAGGCAACGTTGCGTAGGGACACATTCCTCCTATTGGGCGATTTGAATTTGCATTTAGATTGCCCGGAGGATAAAGGAGTGGAGGAATTTTGCCGGGATATTCAAGCCCTTCAGCTTGAACTTAAGTTCTCGAGCCCCACGCACCGGCAGGGGCACCTCCTGGACCCGTTTTTTGCTAACTGGGAAGGGGTTGAGGTGTCCACTATTGAACCAATCCCCTGGACAGACCATTCTCTGGTGGTCTTTTCTATAAAGACCCCTAAAACCACTAAACCCAGTCAGGCACCCTTAAATTATTTAAGGAGGAAGTGGGCTAAGTTCTCATTGGAGGATTTTAATGATGCTCTGATTAGAGACGGCCAACCTGGAGGGGAGGATATTGAAACGGCGGTTTCGAACCTCAATAAGCGCATTATTCAAGCGCTGGACCAGACCGCCCCACTCTGTCGAACATCTGCATCCGGCCGTAAAGAAAGATCTGCCCCTTGGTTTAGTGGAGAGCTGAGGCAAACAAAGGCGGAGTGCAGGCGAGCCGAAAGAGTGTGGAGGGTGACATATGATACCCAGGCTAGGGGACTGTTCCTAGAAAAAAGGCGGCAGCATCATAGGCTGATTAAAAAGTCTAAGGCAGCCTTCTATGCAGGACAAATTTTAGGGGCAAAAAACTCGGCCAAAGAACTTTTTAGTATCTATAAGTCTTTGACTATTCTAGACTCATCGGCAGACCCAGAGAGTTGTTCGCCCGAAACTTGCGATCGAATCGCCGAATATTTCTCCACCAAAGTCGAGAAAATTTATTCGACTTTTCCTAATCCTCCCCCTGTAGGGGTTGAGTTTGTGGCAACATCGGAGGGCATGGAGACCTTTAGCACCCCTCCTCCTGAAGAGCTAGTCAGGGTATGCCTTTCTGTCAAATCGGGCTCCCCCTTGGACCCGGTGTCCCCTAAACATTTGGGGGACAGCCTGGAAGTGTTGGAGCCTTACATAAGGCATGTCCTGGATACCTCCTTCAAATCGGGTATGTTACCTGAAGGGTGGAAACAGGCTGTGGTACTCCCTCTCCGGAAGAAATCCCACATTGGTTTTGAGGTGTTGGAAAATCTGAGGCCCATCTCTCTCCTGCCTTTTCTGTCCAAAGTGGCGGAAAAGGTGGTTAACACCCAAATCATGAAACATGTGGAGGAGGTGGGATTGCTCCATGCCACGCAGTTTGGCTTTAGACCGCGCCATTCTACCGAGTCCGCCCTTCTTATGGCAACGGAACATCTGAGACAGGGCGTAGATAAGGGGCAAACGATGGCCTTGATCCTGTTAGACCTCAGTGCGGCGTTCGACACTGTAGCACATACCACCTTGCTACAGTGTCTGAACAGAGGTGGTATCACCAACACCGCGCTGAGGTGGATCCAGGCCTTCCTCACGGGAAGAAGCGTTCAAGTGAGGCAAGGCGACTGCTATTCAAAAGGGGTACTTCTGGGCCAGGGCGTGCCTCAGGGCTCGTCCCTGAGTCCAACCCTTTTTAATTTTTATGTAGCGCCGGTAGCCTCCATTGTGGAGAACTATGGTCTCCAATTGGTATCATATGCCGATGATACGCAACTGGTCATCTCCCTGTCGCACGCACCCTGTCTTGCTGCAGATGGCTTCCGGTCGTGCATGAAAGAACTTGCCGACTGGATGGCCATCAATTGTCTGAAACTCAATGGCAACAAGACAGAGGTGTTGGTGGTAGGGAGAGCCCAGTCTGCATGGTCATCGGCATGGTGGCCACCCTGTTTAGGACCAACCCCCAACCCTTGCCAGGAGGCAAAAAATCTAGGGGTATGGTTTGATGCAGGTCTCACTTTCGGGCCCCAGATCAACCGTGTGGTTGGCGTGTGTTTTGGGGTACTGAAAAGATTGAGGAAAGTCCTGGACCTACTGCCGATGGAAGCTCGCCAAACCCTGGTACATGCTTTGGTAACCGCCAGGATGGATTATGGGAATTTGCTTTACCTGGGGGTGCCAGAGAAGAGCATGGCTCGCCTCCAAGTGCTGCAAAATGCGGCAGCTCGTCTGATCCTCAGGCTGCCCAAAAGGGCGCCTTCGAAGGCGGCACTGCAGAAGCTACATTGGCTTCCGGTGAGGCGCAGAGTTGAATATAAAGCCCTCTGTACGTATCACCGTATCCTGTATGATAGGGCTCCTCGACTACTGAGGAAACTGGTTGAAGCGTATATACCTGCTCGAGCGCTCAGATCCGCCGATGGGGGTCTGCTTAGGGTCCCCAGGGTGAAGAAAGCGCGCATGGGAGGCAGATCTTTCAGGTGTCTAGTGGCTAACTACTGGAATAAACTTCCAGTGGACTTGCGTCTGGAACCTGAAGAAGCGAGGTTTCGAGCGAAATTAAAAACCACCTCTATGCGAAGTAAATGGCTACTAAGCTACTGTGCTCCCTGTTTGCTGCCTCTCTCACTTTCAGCGCGTGGACACGCCGGTGCGCGTAACGCAGCGCTTTACAAATGTCCCAATAATAATAATAATAATAAGGGTACTTGCTAACACCACAAAAAAACGAGGCCCTAAATATACCCATTGCCAAATTTCCAAATAACAGAAGGACAGAAAAAATAGGACTCTTATTACTCGAAGGTTTGAGAAGGTTAGTTCTCATAATTGCTAATGTGAAGCTAGAAAAAGATATTCCAGCAAACTACACTCATAAGACGCCAACTGAGAGATCTTTTATAGATTATTTACTTGTTCCTGCTGATTTTTTCGGTAAACTTTTAAAAATGGAAGTTTTGGGAAATGTGTTCCCTGACCATGTGCTGATTTGCTTTAAATTCGATTTCACTTTTTCTAAGGTAGGCCCTTGGAACTTCAAAGGTGACACAGTAGGGTTCAATGTAACAAATGGCAGAATACACTCGAATACTCAAGATTAGCAACACTTAATAAGGGTCGAGAGTGACTCTCTCCAACTAGATTTACTTGAAGTCTATTCCAATAATATAGGTCTCCTGGCTAATTCTTGTATATTAACACATGCTCCTGGTAAACAAAGATCATATTTTAACCCATTGCTTACTATAAATAGGGAAATAAACAAATTAGTGAGGGCCCAGTTACTGATTTTTTTCATGTGAGCAAAGTAATTTAATAAACCTACTAAGGAGGAAAACACAGAGGAAAAAACGCTCCCTAAGACAAATAAAGGAAGATGTTGCATGAATACGGCTAAAAGAGGCAGCCTCTAACAATTATTCCAAAAGGTATTGGGAAATATTTGCCGACTGTTGTGGCACTAGAGTGAAATCTCTCCCTAGACCCACAAAAGAAGAGGAATGGAAACTTCACTTGTTAGAACTGTACTCTGCAAATCTAAATTCCTTCAGATCAACTAAAGTGGCACACGATCAGTCTAAAACCTCTGTATCCAAATATGTTCATTTAATCAATGAAGTGGCCGGAGCTAATAAAAAAAATTAGATCCTCAGGAGCAATGGGTCTTGAGGAAATTCCCATGACGGTAATTAAAAAGGAGCCACTTTTGTGGGCTACTTATCTAGCTCCACTATTTAATCTTTGCTACTCCCAGGGTAAGACAGCACCATCTTGGTCTGTAAGTATTTTTATCCCTTTGTACAAAAAGGGCCCTAGAACACACTCAGGTAATTATCGGCAAATAGCCTTGCTGGTTGCGGCGAGGAAAATATTTGCACGTAGTATTTTCGATCACCTTACGAAATGGGTGACGGAGAAGAAAGTCCTTACCATAGAACAAGCTAGTTTTAGGAAAAATCATTCCAATCTAGGTAATATCTCTATGTTGAAATTATTTGAGAAAAAATACACAATTTGTCGGATGTCAAATGTATAGATGGCTTTCATAGACTTTTCAAAAGCCTTCGATAGAGTAGATCAACCTCTGTTATGGAAAAAATTGCAAAAAATGGGTTTGCCCACTTGCTTGTTAGCACCGCTGGTATTTTCTCTATATATAGCAGATTTACCCGATTGCTTTGCTCAAACTGATGGAGATGCGCCAAAAAAGAGTACCCAGCCTTTTTCATGTCTTTTATATGCAGATGATATAGTTGTAATGGACATAACCCCTATTGGGTTGAACAGAAAGCTGTTATCGTTACAAAAATATACAGTGGGCCACTTTTTGACAATAAATGTCTCTAAAAGTAAAATCTTAATTATGAAAAGTAGTAAAAGTAATAAAAGTAGAAAATCATGTAATTTTAAGTAGCAAATTGGTCCTGAACAGCTGGAGGTGCTAGACTCATACATTTATTTAGGGAAACTTTTAACAGGTAGTACGAAGTATAAACCTCATATTAAACATAGCACTTGTAAAGCTAAAACCCACACCAATGTTTTGTGTATTTTTACAGTGTATGGACAGAAGACATTTTTTACATCTACTGATGGTTTTTAAGGCAAAAAGTCCTCCAACCCTATGCGATTGAATCAATCCCTGTTAAGGACTGGAGTTTCTTCAATGGGATTGAAGGTCAGATATTATTTAAAATATGTAATTTTAACATGTTAGTCCCAACGGCACAATTAGACTGGAATTTGGCTTGATAAGCTCCTATAACCAAGGTCTATCCAGGGTTTTACGCTGGGGATATCAGCTAAAAAATAGCGAGCCAGATTCATTAAGAGTTCTTATGTGTCATGAAATCTTCAATGTTAAGGCAGGTAATTACTTTTTTGCCGCGATTCCTCAATGGCACTAAATATCTTCGGTATACAAGAAGAATCAGTGTTCACACTCCCATCTTTAGGATTTAAATCTCTCTTAAAAACCTTAAATTGCAAAATCAGCTTGAATAGAGAGATTGCATTTTGCAAATCTTAAGAAAGATTAAAGCTAAAAGCCAGGTCAAATTCTCTGAAACTGGCTCAAAAATACTTATTTTGGAATTTAGAACACGGAACTCAATGTTTGCTCATTTTATGTCGTATGATTCTCTTACCTCTAAACTACTTAACAGCAAACTGATCCCGGAATTTGAAAAATGTAAAAATGTGTAGTTGTGTAAGCTGAACATTCAGACCCTGGACCATGTCTTCTTTGTCTGTCTAGTACTGGCTTCGAGTCGCATTTTTACAAAATTGTGTTAAAAATGTAGCATCAGCCCAAGACCATCTCTTTTGTCCAAAAAACGAAGCAGTCTGTGTAAAACTTTCTAATTATTTTAAGGAGTTTATGTATATATTTTAAATCTCTTACATACCTTTTAATCGGTTGGCCAACCCCCTTGTTTGTCATACTCTTACGAAGTGTTAGTATTTCGTCCTTTCTCAAATTGTATTTTGCACAGTGATTGGCGGCTACTTACTGCTATTTTGAACAAAAGGGATATGTTGCGTTTCTTTCCCACTTTGTTCTTGTTGCTAACTTCAAAACGTAATTGAAGTGAGATTTTGGATGTATTCTGAACATGAACTTCCTGCTACTGAATTGCTTTTTGCACAGGTTTGAATAGGCTTAGTTATTTATTGTTCTTGCTGCTAATTTTAAATTGAACCTTTTAGCGGAAATTGAACTCTGGATTCCGTCTTGTATAAGAACTGTCTGATACTTAATGCCCTTTACACATTTTAGGAGGTGCTCTTTTATAACTTTCTTCTTGCTGCTAATCTTAATTGATCTTTTAGCCAACAGTTAATTTAGGACTTTATTTTTTTTATGAACAGGCAGCTATGTAACGTCCTTTGCACATTCTAGGATATGCTCTGTTATTTCAATTCTTACGTTGCTAATCCTAAATGCTATTTTTTGTCAAAATGGCTATGTGCTGCTGCCGAAATCATTGAAAAATCTTCTCTAAGCACTGAGCTTTTGCATATTAATTTTACCTAAATGTACCTGCTATTGTATAATATGGTCCTCTTACTTAAAGGAATTCTAGCTTTGACAACGCAGGTCCTTGATGATTTTATGATGGTTAGTGGAATGAGTTCTGTTACGTTTTATTACTTGTAATAATATGCATGTACTTTTATGTGGACCTCCTGGGAGTTCCAAATCTTTAATAAAAAAAATACTGAATTGTCTGCTCCTATCTGCCCTTTTTACTTTATTTTAACTTTTTTTCTGGGACTTAGCTTCAAGTTGAGTCCCAAGACGGCTGCCAACACTTCCTGGTTGAATTATGGGCAGCCAATAAAATTTTGCTGGGATCCACAAGTCCACTACTGGAACTTGTGTCCCCAGATATCTACTTATTTAAAGTTAGATATCTCATAAACTACTAAATGGACTTACACCACATCACTAAAAGCATGCTTTCTGGTCCAACAATTAGCTTTCTGCTAAATTTGGTACAATTCCGTTCTGCAGTTCAGACTGTGTCGTGTTCAAAAAATTTAAAATCCCCATAGACTTGACATGGTGAAAATGACTTTTTGGACCCTGCTTTTTCTCGGACCCCACTTGACGGATCATACAAAAACTTTGAATACAGCAGCAGAACCAGAAAGGGGACTTTTTTTAACATTTAGTAGGGATTCGTCAAAAAATAAATGCTTTTCCATTGGAAACTTTGGTCCTAACTATAAGCGACCGCCAGTAGGTAATATGTGTATATACAAAAAACCTTCCAGGAAAGACGTTCATACACCTCAGATCCTCCCGGGAAAGTTTTCCACCATTCTATAAGTTAGGGCCTATAAAATGTGGGGGGAGGGACTTTACTTCCAAAATTAAGCTTTGCTTTTCTGATATGGAAAAACCGCTGAATAGAATTAAAATAAATTTGGAACCTGTTGAACTTTACTTAGAAGGCGTAGTTTTTGCGAGTTAATGCAAATCTATTCAATGCTTTTCATGTAATGTATGTTTAAATAGGTGCTTAGGTTGGTCTTCAAGGCGTTAAAAAGTTAGGTATTTTGGAAGGTTGGTCCCATGGGATTCCTGCAAGAGTTCCACGGTAACGTAATTTCAAATGACAGAGCCCTGTGATTGGCAGCAGTTCTTTTTTCTTCCACCTGTCCTTTTGGTACAATGGGACTGGTGCCAGTCCCATTTTACAGATTGATGCAATCAACTGCAGGCACTCTAAATAAAAATATTGCAGCCACTATTACAGGATTTGAGGACGCAGTCCCTGCATCCTGAAAATTTAAACCAATAGGGCCAAGGGGTCAGGTTAGGACCAGCCTGGCCTCCTACACATGTGAAAGGGAACCAGAGGGAACCCCAGAGGGGCCAAAATGAAAAAAATAAAAGAAATAATGAATTCCCTGGTTACAAAGATACTACCATGGGACCAAGCAAGGCTCTCCTGCGAGTTACTGTGGCACTTCTAGGGGAGGCGCAGCTAAAGCTTCACCATCATGCTTCTGTGATAGTGTGCACGCGTGATCAGGGAAGCTGGCAAGGTACTGCAGTAGCAAGAGAGTGAAGTTTGTACACTGGTACCACAGAGTACCTCATAAAAACAACCATTTAAAAAAAAAAATGTGAGATAGGTGCCATGTGGCATGGGCCTCAGTAGGAGTTTGGGTGTATTAACTAACAGGTGACCAAGTCCTGCATCATTCACTGTTGTGTACAGTTAGGGATTGGCCATCTGTGGGGTATTGACAGCAGTTTCTGGACTCCAATCAGGCCCAGCAGCTAAACTTCCAATGTCTGTATCCCTTTGATCAACTCCCCACTGCACATGCAACAGGGGGTTGGCTGCACGTGGGGGGGGTTGGCCAGAACTCAGGATATGTGGCAAAGGGGGTTAGTTGTACACATCGGGCGTGCCCAGATATTCACTGAACACCAAAGGTTAAAAATATGATTTAAGTTGATATGGTAATAAAATCTTCCCTTACATTAATAAAAGTAGTTCACTGAAAAAAGTCTCCTCCTGTTAGGTCTTATGGACAAACCTACATAGTTAGTATAAAAGACTACACACATTCCTGAGATAGTGAAGATGGCACACAACCTAAGAACAATGCTTGCAACACCTGTGTGAGATACACCACCTCTAAGTACCTGTAAGGGGTCAGACTCTGTGAACCAACTCCCATGAGCACCAGACCCTCCCAGGTGAGCAACCCCAGCTGCTCATAGCCTTCAGCCATATGCTGTATGGGGTTGGATGTAGGGCCTAACCCCTAGAAAGTTGCCATTACTTGGTGATGTTTGATGAGTCTTCATTTACATTTCCAACAAAAACATTTAAGGCAGTTCAGCTTGGCCAGCACCCGATTGCTGGCTAATTCCCCACAGTTGTGAAACAGCAACAGACAGCACCAAACGTTGTGCCTTTTTTATAGTCCCATCATATTCTTGCAGTAATCTTGAGGTAGTTTCATTGTATTCTACTCAGTGTCACCCATGCTGAGCTGTAAAATGAGAAATGTCTTTCACCACGCCAGGCACAGCATTGCAGCTTTGGATTTATGTTGCATTTAATGCTTGCTAGGGTATTGCTTTAACTTATACCGGGTGCATCCTTGTGTCTGCTAAACATCTCTGAAGAGCTAAAATAATAACAATACATGTGTCATGGGTTGCTTTTGTGCATTCCAGGTCGTCTTGGATGGTCTTTTACCATTCCAATGCTGTCTTACTGTGCCTGGAGTGGTGAAAGGCTTTTGTCATTTTACAGCTTGGTGTGGCACTGTGCTAATCCTGTGCTTAAAGACTTTGATAGAAAAAAATAAGACATTTGAGGTGAGTAAAGTCAGAGTGTTGCTGGTGTTGTATTGTGCTCTATACAGGAGCAAGCCCTCTATTTTAAAGTGGGAACTACCCAGAGCTCCCTGCTTCTTTTTTTGCAAAATGTATGTGCCACTCTTTGCCTGAAAGAAAGGTATTGTTTGAGATATACATATATATATATAATGTATGCCATCACATCCCTCCACGAAAGAAGAATCAGAGGCTAGAGGGGAATCCATGGAAAACATCATGCTTTATTGTTCAGTACAAACAGTGGCGGCGAATGCATTTCGGCATCTAGCCTTCCTCAGCGCCCTGCACTGCATGGTATTCTTCATCCTAATGTTAGAGTCCTGCTTTTCTTTCTGAAATGGCCAGTGTGCTCCTCCCCCTTGCTGAATCAGATCACCTTTTGGCTGTAGTGGTAAATGCAAGAACTCCAACTCCCAAGATACAATATGCTGATGCATCTGGGTCGGCGGTACGGGGGATGCGTGACCAATTGAAGCAGGATTCTCCGGAATGTGCAGGTAAGTGATGAAGCAATACCAGGGGTAAAACTGAAGTCCACATGGCCTTCCTTGGGTCCCCTCGGACTGCTGCCGCCCATTAGTCCAAGATAGCGATTCAGCAGGGACAGCCATGCAACAGCACAGCGTCCTGTTGGAGGTAAAATTCCTCACTCCGCCTGGGCCGTCCTGTAGGAAGTGGCGGACACTGGACATCTCGGTACCCCGAGTCTCGAAGTATATATATATATATATGTGTGTGTGTGTATATATATATATGTGTGTGTGTGTGTATATATATTTTTTTTTTCTTCCAAAGGCTCTGCAGCAAAGGAGCACTCGACAGCAGGCAAGTTTGAAAACTTTCATTTATTGCATGTTTGAGGGTGATACAGCTCCCGTTAATTTCTCTTGTCAGCCGACGCGTTTCAGTGCTGTCTGCACTTTCTTCTAGGGCTACATGGCAATGCGGTATCGTGAGGCAGTCTCCGCTGTCTTTAGTAGTGCAGCTTAGTATGTGCTTGGTGCACGTGATCCCTCGCAATGAATTCTGGGACATAAAGTACTTGCTGCCATTCGTTTTTGTCCACAGTGGGTTCCGCAATGACACTATAATATATATATGAATGGAATATCGCCGGAGTAGGCAAAAATCTGAAAGACCCAGAATGGGCAGATTATGTCGACTCCAGTGATTTCTGCCTATTACAAGAAACTTGGGCACTGGATATCCCGCACAGGATGGGATATAAAACCTTTGGCATTGAGGCCATTCAGTCCGATAGGGGAAGGCCATCTGGGGGATTGATCATATGGCTTAAAATTACTCTAGCCATAAGAGTTGATCTCATAGACACAGGAACCCCTGATATTCTGGCTCTAAAAATTGATTCAGCAAAAGGGGGTGAATACTATATTGTCAATGTCTATAACAGACCTACAGGGCACTCCAAGGTCTCGCCCACCTTGGAAATCCTAGATACCTTTCTGAAAAGGGTGGTGGGCGAAGTCCCTGTGATATTGGGGGGTGACTTGAATTGTAATTTCGAACCGATCCTTGGGATTTCTGATGTTTTCCAAGATGAGGATCAAGCAAATAATATTCCTCAGCTTGAGACCTCGAACTTTGTCCCGTGTACCACTCTGGCGGTTCAATTACTGAGGTTAACAGTTGATCACGGTCTTAGAGCGTGTAATGGTCGTTTTCCCTCAGACCTAACAAAGCAACCTACTTTTGGGAAATCAAAAAGCAGGCTAGATTTTATTTTTGTTTCTTTAACTATTTGGCATTTTATGATTGATTTTAAAGTATCATCAAGGGTCGAGAGTGATCATTTTCCTCTGGAACTTTTTATTGATGCACACATAATCAGAGACACCCACGGCCCCATCCAAAGTGAGATAGTTGCTGATGATCCATGCGAGCATGCACATACAATTAATAATAACAGACGTGCTTTAAAATGGCCGCATCTCCTAAGTGAAGGCAAGACCCTGGCTGCAGTTTATTCATTGTTTGATAGGATTTTTACACCCTTAGTAGGACAACCCTTGTCTACTGACAATTGTGACCACTTTGTTGAGTTACACAAGGTTTTTTTCGATGAATTAAGAATCCACATGTCCAAATTGCCAAGGAAGAAACAGCAAAATGTACGTGTGGGATGCCATGGAAAACTTTGGTATGATTATGCTTGTAAAATGGCTAAGAGGAAGCTCCTAAATGCGATTAGAAATCAATCCCAAGATGATGTTAGACTCGCCAGGGAGGAGTATAAGCGAGTCCAAAGGGTATCGAAAAGAAAATGGGAAGAGTCAATTTGGGCTGACATGTTGTTTGCTGCAAAACATAATGATAATGTTGGTTTTTGGAGGTTGGTTGCAAACGGGGGGCATGCTGGAAGACCTGTGAAGGACTCGTTCATTGATGAAATGACATGGGTGACGCATTTTACCAACTTGTATAAACAGTATGATAATGGCGAGGAGGAGGAGTTCTCATGTTCACTTCCACTACCTGTATGTCTTGATTTTACCTTGGAAGAAACAAATAGGGCAATTAATGAATTAAAAAATAATAAAGCTCCTGGTCCAGATAAAATATCGGGTGACCTCTATAAACATGAACCTGAAGTTTGGGCTCCCTATATTAATTGTTTGTTTAATGCTCTGTCTGTAAGTTGTAACTTTCCTGATAGTTGGCGTGCAGCAGAAGTTGTCCCGATCTTTAAAAAGGGAAAAAGATCTGTTCCCTCAAATTATAGACCTATTAGTTTAATGGACATCCTGCAAAAACTCTATGCAAAGCATCTGCTATTTAGGATAAATGACTGGTTGGAGGAGTCAGCTATACTTTCCAAATTACAGGCAGGCTTTAGGTCTAAGACCAGCACGATAGACCAGGTCTTTAGATTTTGCTGTCTGTATTGGAAGTATGTTCACATCAGGAAAGGTCATTTGTATGTAGCCTTTATTGATTTGAGGGCGGCATTCGACCTTGTCCCTCGCAACCTGCTCTGGAGATCGTTAAACAAAGCCGGCCTGCCAGGAAGCCTCTTGGTCCACATTATCGAGTTACACGCTAGAAATCATGCAAACATCAGATGGGGTCCGAATGGCGAACTGACGCGGGATATCCCGATTAAGCGTGGTGTCCGACAGGGATGCGTCTTGGCCCCCACCCTGTTTTCCATTTTTATCAACGATGTCCCTGATTATCTTAATGCTTGTAACAATGATTCGCCCCAGCTGAATGGAGAGAGAGTGCCTGCGTTGCTCTTCGCGGATGATACCATCTTAATATCCCAAACAAAGAAGGGCCTCCAGGCACTCTTAAACTCCTTCAGCAGTTATTGTGTGACCAAAGGGCTAGAAATAAATGTTGATAAAACAAAATGTATGGCTTTAAATCCTAGTAGACCGGACAGAGGGAACCTGACCCTGAATAGGGAAACTCTAGGTACTGTGGAGAATTTTACTTATTTGGGGGTAGTACTCGATTCTAAGTTAACATGGAAGGCCCAAATCGAGAAAAGTAAGGTGTCATATGCCCATAATGCTAAACCAATAATCTGTAGATTGAATGCCAGTACAAGTAAAAGTATAACACCTGTACTTGAACTTTTCAAATTTAAAATTCAATCTGCCGCTTTATATGGGGCTGAGATATGGGGACCTTGGGCCAGGGAGAGTTTCCAAGGCCTTGATAACAAATTTATGAGAACAATTGTAAAGGTCCCAACCAGTACACCACTAATACCTCTCCAGCTCGATTTGAACTTCAAACGAACCGACCACCTAACTATCATAAGACCACTAATGTTCTGGATAAGGATTTGGTCCACCCCAGAACTGATAGATTACAGGAATGGTCTTCGAGAAGTATTGAATTTAGATTCTTTCAATTCCCTTCGGTGGTTCGGGCATGTTAAAAAATGGCTCGTTGATCTGGGCTTGCGTTCGTTCTGGGAAAACCCAGAGAATCTACCCGCCTTTGCTAAAACCATGGTAAAAAGTGCCTACTGGTGCTTTATGGATAATAGATATGTTCATGAAAGTAGAATTGGCACTTTAACTAAACACTTTTTATCCTTCAAAAGTGAACCGTGTTTTGAATCCTTCTTGGACGAAATAGAGCCCCCTGTTGCTAAGACTCTTTTCCTGAAGTTTAGGTATGGGAATCTCATGCTGAATTCCAACATTGAGCGTTGGACAAAGAAAAAACCGGATTGTCCTAATAGTACAAGTGAGAGATGTCCTATGTGCTCAGATTTATGTAAGGAGAATGAGGTCCATATGCTGTTTATATGCAAAGCATATTTGAAAGCTCGGAAAAGATGGCTTAAACCCATGTGTGTCCTCTTAGGAACCAGATCCTATTTAACAGCATACAGGATCCTAAAAACTAATACTGCACAGTTTATTGTATTCAGTATCAGTAGGTTTCTCTACTCTGTGTTTATTGTCCGAAAGAAATTGGGACAGGTCCTTTAAAGCTGGATTAATTTTAAATACTGAACTTTGCTGCTAAAAACTGAACTTTGCTGCTAAATGAATGATGTTTATGATTTGATTGGTGAAAATTAACTTGCACTCCATTACTGAAATTATTGTTTTAAATGAATTGATGCACGTATATTGTTATGATATATGATTTAATGTATGTATATATGTGTGTCTTTTATGGCCGTTTGGCCGAAATAAAGAAATAAATATATATATGAATGCAAATAAACTGTATCTTCATCACTCCATGTCCATAGAGCCAGAAACAGGACAGACACCAGTTTTTCTCCGTGCAATATTTTTATTTTGTGCATTCCGCCATACATATATATATATATATATATATATATATATATATAACCTACTGGAGGTCGCCAGTAGATAGTTATAGTGAGGACCTATTTTCCGTAGGAAATTTGCAACATTCTATTTGCAATAACTTTGGCGCCGATTGACTAATCTGCGCCAAATTTTCTAAACTTATGGCCCGCTCTCCCAACTTAAAACGTGCCACGGGCGCCTTTGCACTGTGGTGAAGGAAGGGGGGTGGGCCGGAGTTGACATGTGTGCAAACACACCCTGTGGAACGGATTATGTTGGGGAATTAATTGCTCTTCAATCCTGAGGGTCCCTGGGGGCCAACTAGCCCACCAGGTACATCCAGTTATCACCACAAAAAAAAAAAGCTGTACTCCTTTTAACACCTCTCTGCAACTGCGCTTACTAGTGGGCTAATTTGACCCTAGGGACCTTCAGGATTGATTCAAGGGGACTTAATCTCCCAACTTAGTATGGCCACAGGGTGTGTTTACACAGTAGGGAAGGGAGGAGACGGGGCCTGAGGTGACGTGTGCAAACATGCCCTGTGGTGCGTTTAAAGTTGGGTAAATAATTCCCCTTCAATCCTGAGCACCCCTGGGGGCTAACTAGTCCACCAGGCAGTTCCAGTAAGCGCCACAACGGTGCGTTGCAGAGAGGTGGTCCAGGCCCTGCCCCTTTTTACACCTCTCTGCAACTCAGCCCTGTGGGGCTTACTGGAGGTACCTAGTGGGATAGTTGGACCCTATGGACCCTCAGGATTCAAAGGGACTTAAACTCCCAATTTAAAACAGCCACAGGGCGCGTCTACACAGCGGTGAAGGGAGGGGAGGGGGCCTGAGGTAACATGTGCAAACATGTCCTGTGACGTGTTTAAGTTGGAGAAATAATTCCCCTTCAATCCTGAGGGCCCCTGGGGGCTAACTAGCCCACCGGGTGCTTCCAGTAACTGCCACAGCGCTGCGTTGCAGAGAGGTGGTCCAGGCCATGCCCCTTTTTACACTTCTCTGCAACACAGCTCTGTGGCGCTTACTGGAGGTACCTAGTGGGCTCGTTGGACCCTAGGGACCCTCAGGATTCAAGGGGACTTAATCTCTCAACTTAAAATGGCCACAGGGAGTGTTTACACAGTGGTGAAGGGAGGGGACAGGTCCTGAGGTAACGTGTGCAAACATGTCCTGTGGCAAGTTTTCAGTTAGGGAAATAATTCCCCATCAAACCTGAGGGCCCCTGGGGGGCAACTAGCCCACCAGGTGCTTCCAGTAACCGCCACTGCGTTGCGTTGCAGAGAGGTGGTCCAGGCCGTGCCGCATTTTACACCTCTGTGCAACGCAGCTCTGTGTTGCTTACTGGAGGTACCTAGTGGTGGATTGATATTCCCCCGTTATAGCTAGTTAAGCTAACTATAACTTGCGCGCCCGCAATGCACTGCTGATGACGTCACATATTACATCACTCATGACATGGTCAGCGACATCACTCATGAGATCACTGATGACATCTCAAATGACATCACTGATGACATCACTGATGACATCATCCTTGTGATAGAGTGGCAGACCTCCTCTCACCCTAATATAAAATTTGATACACACACTCAAAAATGGAAACTAACATTTTCAAAACAATGGACATGCTAATACCACTTACAACACACCTATTTAGTAATACCAAGATCTACATACACATCCACTCATTCACCAACAGTCCTATTCAGTCCCTCATACATGTACTCACTCATCATATGTACTCATACACCTATACATTCTGTTACACATTGACGCTCATCCATAGAGTTACTCACACACATAGTCACACATGCAAACAAAGTATCAAATATCCATTAAATTGCATATACAGTAATACACACACCACCACACTTACTGCTATAGAAACTTGTACATACTTACTCTCTTAAGCAATCACATATAGAAACAAAGACTAATTTGTACAGAAACTCTTCCAATCTCTCACTCTCACATATACTCACTTATATACACCAAAACTCACATATACTAGTTTAAAACATGTGTAGTTACTCATAAAGACACTACTGAGACAGTCATTCACTCACTAACACACCCATACACACACTAATCCACCCATACCGTCCTACACACATTCGGCCTTCAAAACATACAAACAGTGAGTCACTCATTCTGCATCTAGGCACTATGTAATACTCCCCATCGAACCATACAGACACTCATACTGATACTAAAAAAACAACTAATAACCTATGCAGACACTCATGTAGCTACTCTCCGACCCATGCAGCCACTAATATACAAGTTGAGAGACTGATACAGATATCTATAGATTTAAACATTACTTACTAACCCATGTATTCACTATGATACACTTAATCAGTTAGTTACACAATCAATTTAAAAAACAAATCATTCTTTTAGACACTTATATACCAATTTATTCCTCCATCGACCTTGAGATATACATATATAAAACATATTTAATTTTCAGAAAAACGCACATTCGCTGGATGATGTCATCAGTGATGTCATTTGAGATGTCATTAGTGATGTCAGGAGTGATGTCACTGACCATGTCATGAGTGATGTAATATGTGACGTCATCTGCAGTGCATTGCGGGCGTGTGAGTTATAGTTAGCTGAACTAACTATAATGGGGAAATTGCAATTAAGCATGGGCGGATTTTGCGAATTGGCAATCCGCGAAATTGCGTATTTACGGATTCGCAATCCGCAAAATCCGCGAACTCTCGCGAATTTTGCGGATTCTCTTTTTTTTGTGTTTGCAAGTGTTTCTGCCATTTCGCAAGGGTTTTTTACCAGTTCGCAAACGCGAACTTACTTGTCGGGTAGCAACGGTCGCGACCATGTTGTTTCTACATCTGGTTCATCACAGCACCCTCTGTTTCACCACTGCCACCCTCTGTTTCACCACTGCCACCCTCTGGCTCACCCATGCCACCCTCTGGCTCACCTATGTCACCCTCTGTTTCATCACTGTAGATTATGGGTGGAAAAGCACACCTGCCCTGCCTCAACTGACATGAATGAATTAGGGGCTGATTAATGTGTCACTGAATTTGAACTTCCAGTCTGGCACCTGCTTCCTTATCTGTAATTGCTTTCTGTTGCAGTGTAATTTTTTTTAACAGGACCTTTGTGGCATACGTGTAGCTATTCTCTGAGCCTGCTGTGAGGGTCAGAGCAGAGTCATAGACTAGTTGCAAGTAGGCAACTGAACTCTGGAGGGGCCCCTCAGGAAGCACTACAGGGAATAGTTACTAATGATAAGATTGAACTTTTGCACCTGCTGAGTGCTTTCAGTAATGCAAAAATCGTTTTTCTGCACAATATATTTTATTTAATGTTCTGACAAAGTTCCAAAATTGGAGTTGCAGCAACTGTAATGCCCCAAACAAACTTACTTGTGAAATTTCTACTCCAAAAGTGATCCAAAGAAAGTCAAAAAGTCCTCAAATCCAAATATCCAGCAGCATCCACAAAAAGTAATCCTTCCAGGTCAAGATCCAAATCAAAGTGACCAGGACATGAACAAAGCACTGGGAGGAGCCTGATGGACAGGAACAGGAAGTTGGAGACTGTGGGGCACTTCCTTCCTCCCACCCCCCCGAAATGGACTCCTTGCAAAGAAAAGTGCAGGCAAATGTCAACCTGAGGAGTTATTCTGATAACAAATCATTTTCAGAAGGTTTATGCTGACTGCTGGTGGATTTCTTGTGCGAAATTGAAAATTTTGCAATTTCGCAATTGCGAGATTGTCGCTGCCCGCCGCATCTACGTGTTCGCAAGTGTTTACTCCTGCGATGCGTGATCACGGGCCTTTATGACGTACTCGCGTTGCCAAACTCTCGCTGTGCAAGGTGGCAAGCCGCGATGACGTAATTTATTTATTTATTTATTTTTTACATTTGTATGGCGCTACAGCTACCCAAAAAGGGTTTCCCGGCACCTGTGACATTCGATTAAATTGAAGGAAAATTGCTGAATTGTGGTATTACTGCAGCTGCTTCTGGAACAGCCAGGTTTTTACGTGTTTCCGGAATTTCGTATAGCTTTCTTCTTTCCGGATCTGCGGGGGGAGTGAGTTCCATAGAGTGGGCCCTCTCACAGCAAAAGAACGCCCTCCCGTTCTCTGCAGTTTGAATCTCGGAACAGCGAAATTCGCTGCTGTTTGGGATCGAAGAATTCTTGTTGGGAGGTAGGGGGAGGCCAAAGCTTGTAGGTAGCCGGGCGCAGTTCTGGTTTTAATTTTAAACATATATATCAGGGTTTTGAAGCTGATCCGATGTTCTATCCTGAGCCAGTGTAAATCATTCAGATGTTTTGATATTCTATCAAACTTTGGGATCCTACACAGGACTCGTGCAGCAGCGTTTTGGATCATTTGGAGTCGTTTGATCACTGCTAGGTTTGAGCTCAAGTAAAGAATGTTACCATAGTCAATGCGTGATGTTATTAGTGCGTTGACTACGTTTTTTGGGGTGTTTTGGGGCAACATCCAAATAATTTTCTTTAACCATTTTATTATGGTGAAATAGAGGCCAGCCACTTTATTTGCCTGCTGTTTCATCGACAAAGTATTGTCAATAATCACTCCTAGATTTCTTACTTGTGTGGCTGGGATGGGAAGGTTACCCATCTCTGGTGGCCAGTGTAAGGGGCACCAAAGCTCTTTATTTCTTCCTAGAAGGAGGACCTCAGTTGTGTCCCCGTTTAGCTTCAACTGGTTGGTTGTCATCCAGTTGAAGATTTCCTGGAGACCATTTTTCAGAACAGATGGGGTTGAGGGGTTTGACTCAGATAGGGAAAAAATAATCTGAGAGTCATCAGCGTATGACATTAAGGTAAGGCCTACGCTGTCAGCTAGATCGGCCAGTGGTCTCAGGTACAAATTAAAAAACAGCGGGCTCAAGATGGAGCCCTGTGGGACTCCATAAGGGGTGGGGAACGTGTCTGAGCATGCAATGCTAGATTTGATCTGAAAAGATCTGTCGGTTAGAAAAGACTTTATCCACTGAAGGGCCTCATTACGGATGCCAATTCTCTCTAGTGTGGTCAGGAGAGTTTTGTGTGATATGGTATCAAACGCCGCACTCAAATCTAAAAGAATGAGTGCGACTGTTTGACCCTCATCCAGGAGCTTTCGAATTTTTTCCGTCACACCCAATAGAGCGGTCTCCGTTGAGTGTCCTGCACGGAAAACTGATTGCGATGGGTGAAGGAGGTTGTTATTCTGCATGAAGCAAGTGAGGGCGGCATGGATATGTCTTTCCATCAATTTAGAAAAAACAGGGAGTAATGATATGGGCCGATAATTCGATAGGACCGTGGGGTCGGCTGAAGGTTTTTTCAATAATGGAGTCACGATGGCGTGCTTCCAGCTTGACGGGACAGTGGAAGTTAGAAGGGAAGTAATTAGCGTGTTTGCTATAGTGGTTAAGGGGGAGGTGTCAAGTTGTTTCAGAAAACGGACTGGGAGAGGATCGCAGGGGGATCCTGATGAAATGGATTTCAAAGACATTTTTAGGGAGTCCAAAGTTATGGGAGGCCATTTCTCAAGAGAATTTGTTTTCTCCGGGGTTTTTAAGATATACTGCTCTGAAACGTTTTCCTGGGGTCTAGCAGTGAAGTTTGTGACAATGATTTCTATTTTGTCATTAAAGAATGTCGCCAGGTCTTGACATTGTTTTTTTGTTAACGGGTGAGCTGTAACCGTTGTTTGAGCACCTGCTAGATCCTTTACTATGCTAAATAGAGTCTTTGTTTTGTTTGTGGCATTGTTGATGGTGTTTGCCACATAAAGGGCTCGGGCTTTCCTACAGGAGGTATGATACGCATTTCTTGCATTGTTGTAAATTATTTTATTTTCATGGTTGTAGTCTTTGCGCCATTTCCTTTTCTAAAACTTTGCATTTAGATTTTTCAGTTTTGAGAAATTCATTAAACCAAGGGGCAGGGGGGCGGTGGAAATTTCTTTTTGCCTCCGTTAAAGGAAGGCATTGGTTTGCTGCTGTTTCTAGCCACTGGTTGGTAGTTATGACAATATTTTCCATATTTTGATCATGGGAGGGGGTGCTAATTGTAAGTGCATTGTTCAGTTTATTCATATCTAATCATTTCCAATTCCTCATGGATTGCGCAGGCCAGGTAATATTCCTGGGAGGAAATGGTCTAGTTAGGCTAAAACTAACAAGATGATGATCTGACCAGCATATGGGGCTGGTTTGGGTCCATTTTAGGTCAGGGGTATTAGAAAAAATAGGGTCCAATAGGTGACCTGCCCTGTGTGTAGGACCAACATTGAGAAGTGGTAGGTTTAGAGCAGTGAAATCGTCTATAAGATTACAGCAGGCCACATTTGTTTGGTCCTCAAGGTGCAGATTTAGGTCCCCTAGAAGTGTAAAGTTTTTAAAATTTAACAAAAGTGGGGCAATGTGGTTTGCTAGGTTGTCTGTCCAGGAGTTTGCGTTCCCGGGTGGTCTATATATTAGAAGACCGGACAGATTGAAATTCGGGTTGAGGGCGATTTGGAAAGAAGCGGCTTCACAGTCTGGGATATTAACTGGGAGCAAGTTGCAAGTAAATTCTTTAAGATATATAATTGCAATTCCTCCACCCACTTGGCCTTGTCTATCTTGTCTTGTGATAGCATAGTTATCAGGAAGAGCCATGGCTACATCCGGTCCGGAGCTTTCGTGTAGCCAAGTTTCTGTTAGGAAGAGGGCACTTGGAGCATCATCCAATAAAAGGGTGAGGATGTCCAGTTTGTGCTGAGGTAGGGATCTGCAATTAACGCTAAAAAAGGAGTAGTTGAGGTTAGTGCGTTTTGGGCGTTTAGTTGTGATTTGGGAGGTAGGTATTGGGTCCGAATAGGGTTGGATATTTGTAAGTTCTAAGTTGCAGTTGTTACAATGTGTGTCCCCTAGTGGCGAGAGGCCAATACAGTCGTGGTGTAAATTAGGGCGCAACGCTTTTAATTGCAAGGAGGTCATACCTGCAACACGAGGGATGTAGGATGTCCTGCCCCATGCCCCGTCCTGTCCCGGACGGGCCCAGACGGGCATGTCTTAGGCTAGTCTTTGGCGCGGTGTTTGGCGCGGGTGCTGCGCGTATTCGCTGCGCGTCATACAGTGGGACTGATTTATGTAGAGGACGTGCTTTAGTTCAGCTCCGCCTCTTCAAAGTTAGTTTGCCCACCAGTTATTGTCCCACAGGTTTTGCCATTAGGTTATTTTTTTAAAGAGCGAAATCAAAGTACCAAGTTGCAAGATGTCTAGCAATACCAATCACACAAATTGTATATAATGCAGGAGGCTACGTTACAGAGCATAGGTCAAATGATATAGTCAATAATCCACCAGAGATTTACAATGTTAAACCATTATAGCACATATATTTCAAATCAAGATAAAAAGGAAAGCCAGAAAAGTAATTGTATGGAAAAATATATATACTTTATGCATTTATTCAAATAATAACATTTTGTACACAGTGATAATAAATTATTAAAAAATATACGTAAAGTACATTGAGCATAGCATTAAAAAACATTGAGAATCACATGAAGAAAACATCAGTTAAAAAGTTCAAAACGAACAAGGGTCGACGCGGCGTTTCGGTTACAGGCTAATAATAGACAACCTTCTTCAGGACCAAGTTCTAAAAAGAAACAGAAAATTACTTTTTTGCCTTCACAATTTTTCAAACAGAGCACTTTACTAGAACAACACTTGTACACTGGCTACAATTATTCTGTGAATTATACTACAAACATAGGTGGATCATCAGCATTATTGGTATTGCTAGAAAAAATTAACATCTTAACACTAATATCATTCCGGCAATAGTACCATGCCACCAGTCAATAATAACTGGGCTCATTTTTCAAAGGCTAGACATTTAGTGAAAAATGTCTGAGGGTGAGGTTACCTGTGTTATTAAAAAAAGGATTCCAGATGAGTCTTGGAATACTGGGTGCCGGTTATAGAATCCGGTCAGGAGATGTTGTCAGTTCACTCAATTGTGACAATCGCTGTATCGATATCTGTGAGTGATAATAAGATGGCGATCAATAATATGTGTGCTCTATTGGTATTCAATATTGGGTGTGACAGATCAATATAGCACAACACTACCTTATATTGTTCTGAGAATAAGTATCGCTCTGGTAGTAGGAGCCACCGATATGTATCTTCAGTTGTACTGTAAGTAAATACACCTCTTTTACCGTATTGTAACCAAAGGAGTGATTATCAATTGTCACATCAAATTGTAATTAATTATGCTTACCCAGTTTATAATATCTGGCGGTTAATTGATAACACGAGCTTTTCAATGGGCTTGTGTGTCAGTTTTGGCATTCATTCCTTGGTGGGGGTCATCCTGCCACTGTATAATTAAAAAATGGGATATTTTATTTTCAACGAGCCACTGTTATTGGTGTATTGCGAAATTAATAGTAGCAGCCTCTCTGTTACTTTAATATATGTTTATATGCTACAGGGTTTCTAGTGGCAATTAACTTATTCTTAGGTTTGTTACCTCTGTTCCAGGTTGCCAGTATTAAAAAGACCTATATTTTAGTCCCCGTATTGTTCAAAAAGTATATTTTTAGCATTAGGGTCTTTAGCTTTGCGGAGATTTAACTAGCATGTTCTGTTGATTGTGCCGCACTTCGGGTATACTTTACTTAAGGCGCCCTCGCAGTTGCTAGTGCTACAGGCACAGGTCCGGCATGTCATGGTTATTGTTAGCATTAGGGTCTTTAGCTTTGCGGACATATAACTAGCATGTTATATTGATTATGCCGCACTTCGGGTGTGCTTTGCTTCCGCCGCCCTCGCGGTTGCTAGTGCTTCAGGCAAAGCTCCGGCATACCATGGTTATTTGGCAACAAAGGGTTCGTGTATATTTATTTAACAATGCCCTATCAGTCTGGTTAGATACGCCATTACAACCAGTCATGAAGGAAGTGGTTTAGGGGAGCGCAAACCTACCATACATCGTAATAAGTTATATGCGGCAAACCAGCACTACAGTGTAGTAAGTTCTATGGTCCGAAGGCTAATCCGACAGGCAGTAATATCTATCCTGCTTTGCTCACCTTGGGCATAGAATTCGGCCTCCCTGCTCCTACTACGTCAGCGTATCCTCGGGTCTCGTTAGGAATGGAGATATCGAGCGACCGCTGTTTTCACTGTTTATATAGTACGAGGTCATTAATTGGACGGTTAGTCTTGTCGTTTACTATTGGTTGACACGTTGTCACGTGACCTCCCGTTTTGTACACAAACAAGCCGCGGGTAAAGGATAATACCTCGCGATGTATACACCTGGGTTTATTGTATATCGGCTAGAGATTAATTTGTTGCAAGGCAAAATACATATATAGCAGATGTCAATCACGCCCACGTTTACTTGGTCTTCTCATTTTATATTGGTTTACACGCGATCACATGACCACTCGTATTGTGGACAAACATGCATCGGCAAAGAATAATGCCTCGCGGTGTAAGCAGCTTGCTTTATGTTAACCCAGCTCAAAATATCTATTATACAAGCAACTTCGATATATAGCTAATGTCAATCCTGTTCATGGGTGCTAAGTGATGTGATGTTTTATATTTTATATGCCACGAGAATAATTTCGGTGGGCAGGCTGTTACCTGATCTCTCGTGTTGATTACAAGCAAACGCGGCCAGGATGAGGTACTACACGATCTAAGCCGCTTCATTTTTTATCTATCAGCTGGAGACCAAAGGGTTGTGAAATGAAGTAGAAGAAGGATAAAGAATAAAACTACTGTCATTCTCGCCAACGGTTTCCAGCCCATGTGATATTTTTATATTATGTCACCCCGAAAAACCGTTATTATTATACGGCTAGACTCTATGCATGTTAAAAAAATTTATTAATAGAAAAAAATTTAAAAATAGAACCAAAAATTAGGTACAGATATAAAGAATTAACTCATCAATAGTGTTGATCGATCACAGTGTTACATGGTCACGATTCTAGATTATCCTTTCCCAATCTTCTCTACTGTTAAGGCCTGCACGGACACTGTTGCATTTAGACATATAGAATTGCTCACGTCTTTTTCTTTTTTGGGTTAAGTTACCACCTCTTGTGCCCAGGGTAACATGCTCCAGGCAGCACCAACGTAAATCATTAATATCGTGTTTGGCTGCCTTCCAGTGTTCAGTAAGGGGGGCCCCTACTCTATTCGTTCGAAGCGCAGATCTGTGCTCATTCATTCTTGTTCGAACTTCTCTAGAGGTTTCTCCTATATAGATTAGTTTACAGGGACAACTCATAAGGTAGATTACACTACATGTTCTGCAGTTCATAAAGCTCGTTGGTTTTAGCACAATGTCTTTAATAGTGATAGGGTTACCACGAATGATGTTTTTACAGTTCATGCAACCTGAGCAGGGAAAGGTTCCTGTAGGCATCGGTGCATTGTCAATACATGGTTGGATAGTTCGATTAGTTTCCCTATATGTATGAACCAGGTTGTTTCTAATGGTTCTATTTCTTCAATCAGTGCCTGCCCCAGCCAGGAGGCAGGAAGAAGGAACCGCCCTGTGCATTCCCCACAAACAAGCCTAGCGCTTGCTGAGGACCGGGGCTACAGGGGACATAAGTTTTCCCAGGTGAGTTACACAGTTTAGATCACACAGTGCTGTTTTTTAAAATAAAATCGGCGCAGTGAAATAAAAAGTGTGGCGCTCGAACAGCGTTCGTTTTCAGCGCTTTTGGTCACAATTTTAAAAGTACAAATACAGCAGCGTTACTAGCATTCAGTCACGCAGCTAAATTATGGCAGTATCTTTCAGTATCTTTCCGCATAGCCTTCTTTCGTCGTAGTCAATAGCGGTCGACAAACTCCCGTGGGATCCCGCAGCAAGATCCAAAATGGCGCAGCACACGCAAACATGGAGAAAAACAACTCTTCAAACGCTGAATGACGGTAAGTGAACACTGCGAGCTGCAAAATCGTATAGTATTCTATTTGGCAAGTGCAACCAAGCAAAAAATCCGCCTCGCGTGGATTTGCAAATGTTCGGGAAATTCGCGAGAGTTCGTGGATTGCGAATTTGCCGAAAACCCGCAAAATCCACGAGCGGAACGGATTTTACGCCCATGCTTAATTGCAATGGTTTTGTAAGAGTGAAATGTCCAACTAACTATAACGCCCCTGAAACCTATGTTTTTTCTTTTTTTTAAATTTTTTTTTTATTGTTCATCATCAAAGCAAAATTTCATATATCATATTTCGTCATTACAGAGAGTGAATTGATTTATTTTAGAACTTCTTGTCCAGAAGAAGAAGGCCCAAAGAATCAATATTTTCAGTATTGCATAAAATAGCACAAGGAAAAAAAAGAGAAAATAAGATAAGATAAGAATTTCTCAGCAGCAGAGTACATCCTTTTTACCACCATGCGCAGATACAGCCCTAACCTCCTTCCAACCTCTGCTTCCATTCTGCTATTGGAGTCCAGATACGGCTCCCCAGCTGTTTAGCTTTCCGGCCCTTTTTCTCGTATAATGCTTTCTCATAATTATATGTAGCTAGAAGCAGCGAAATCCATTGTTGGAAAGTTGGCGGGTTTGGATCTTTCCTTAACCAAGCTATACAGATCCTGCTTATTGACATTGCTAAGAAAATAAATTTGTGATGGTCTACTGAGATACCCTCCTTAACTACACCCAATATCATTAATTCATCAGTTAAATTTACTGTGATCCCTAATGTTCTACTTAGAAACTGTTCTAATGACTGTTTGAATGGATCCAAACCTTGGCAGGAGGCGAACATATGTACTGTGTCAGCTTTGTCACTCTGACAACGTGGGCAGGTTGTACCATTTGTTCCCCCCAAGGTGCTATTCTATGTGGGGTATAATAATACCCATGAATAGTTTTGAAATATTGCGCCTGAAGATTCGCTACCTTTAGTACCGTATTGCCCAGTTTAAGAGACTTTTCAAACTTGCCCCCTTCTAAATTTAGCTTCCCTCGCCATTTTCCAGCAACTTTCCCCTGATTATCCTCAGAATACTGACTCAGCTCTTCGTATATATGTGAGACTGTGCATCCCTCCTCACTCCGTGCTAGTTCCATAACATCCTCTCTATTAAATACCATATTACCTCCATGTTATTTTGATAGGGCAGACCTGACCTGCAAGTACTTGAAAAATTCTCTTCATTCTAGATGGTATAAGTGCTGTGCTTTATCGAATGTAATTATGCCAGTGGGATCTACAAGATCCCCTATAGTTTTAATGCCAAGCCCGTCCCACCGTTTCATTACGTTAACATGAAATACCATCAGTAGCGAGGGATTCTTGAATAATGAAGTATAGTAATTCATCCTGACAATGCCTAGTCTTTTCCGGACCGAGGTCCATACTGACATTGCGGCCCCCAGTGTCTTAAATTTTACTTTTTTATAGTAATTTGCCTCGTTGTAAGTTAAAAGCCAGCCTTTAGCCATAGTTGTTATAAGCTCGTAAGTGTCAGGGATACTCTCACTACCTCTCCACTTGTCTTCGATAATTCCCCCTAAAAGGCCTCTTGCATATTGAAGAACTGCTGCCCAATAATATACCCTGAAGTCAGGCACTGTCAGACCCCCCCGTTCTTTAGACAAAGACATAAATTTTATAGCTCTACGCGTTCTGCCTTTTGCCCAGATGAATCGATTCGTGACTCCTTCCATCTCTTTAAACCAAATCCTGTTAAACCTTAATGAGATCGTCCTAAAAACATATAACATTTTAGGTAGGTATACCATTTTTATTATATTGCAGCGGCCTAATATTATCAAATGTAGGTTGTTCATTTTGTCCAAATCTTTTCTTGCCTTCTTAAGCACTGGGGTGAGGTTCTTCTCCACTAAGTTCGTTAGATCTGCCGTTATCGTTATACCCAAATAGACCGCTGAGTCTGTCACACTTTGATCTGCCCATGTGATTTTTCCATTTACCCCAATTTGTGTCTTCCCTTGATTCAGCTTTTACCCTGATAATAGCCCGAAAATATCTGCCTCCCGTTCTATTTCTACCATTGCCGACATTGGTTCAGGTGATGTTATCGCCACATCATCGGCATAACCTAAGATTTTGGTCTTATGCCCATTTGTTATTACCGGTAAGATGTTTCTATTACAGTTTATTCTTCTTATAAAAGAGTCGATATAGAAAGCAAAGAGTAACGGGGAGCAGGGACAACCCTGCTGTGTCCCTCGTCCGATGTTTATTGCTCCACTTACTCACCCATTACTCTTAGTCTTATCTTAGGATCTAAATTAAATGCTTGCAGAGCCTTGATAGACCCCTTACCTACATTAGCTTTCTCTAGTGCAGCCCATAGGAAGCCCCACGAGACCCTATCAAAGGCCTTTTCAGCGTCTAATAAGATGAGGGCCATAGGGTCTCGTGAGGCTGCCGCCCCATCGAAGAGCGTACAAACTCTTCTGATGTGATCCGCGGTACCCCTGCCACGTATAAACCCATGCTGCCTGGGCAAAATTATCTTCCCGATTTTGGAGCTCAGTCGATTTGCTAAAATCTTTGAATAATTTTTGTGTCGCTAGTCATAAGGCTAATTGGCCTGTAAGAGCCAGGTTGGGATGGAGGTTTGTTTTTCTTCAAGAATACGACCATTGTAGCCTATCCCCAAGATGGTGGGGGTTCAGCGCCCTTTTGAATTTGAGTCAGCATATTATATATGTCCTCTTGTATAACCGGCAGGAATTTTTTATAAAACTCTAATGGGATAAGGTCCGGGCCCACCGCCTTCCCGCCGGGTAAGTCACTGACCACTCTCTGTATCTCCTCATACGAGAAGCATATCTCCATTGCCTCTTTATCTGCCGATCCCAATTTTTCCATAGATGTTGACTCCAGATACTGATCTATTTCTTCTCTAGTTCCCCCCTGTCTGCATTGTATAGCTTTTGATAAAATTCTTGGAAGATCAAACAGATCTCCTTAGGTGTAGTAGCTGTTACCCCAGTGTTTGATGTTAATTTTGAGATATCCCCTCTAGTAGCCACTTGCCTAGTTTTGATTGCCAACAAGCGCCCTATTTGTTCTCTATACTCGTACCGTTCCTGCTTCCAGGCTAAAAATGTTGCTGCTGATTTAGAAGCAATTGACTCCCCCACTGCTGCTTTTGCTAAGGCAAGTTTTTGTAGTATCTCGTTGAGATCTGCCTTGCGGCCTATGAACCTGAACTAAGTCTTCCTCCAGTGTCATGATCAGCTTCATCTTTTCCTCCATCCCTAGTTTTTCCGCCTTATTGCCCTTGATAAAATAGCTCAAAGATTGCCCCCTGATACCCGCTTTCAATACATCCCAAACTATCCCAAGCTGTGCAGACCCTCTGTTTATTTCTAAAAATTATTTAAGCCACCCTTCCATGTGTGTGACTTAATTTGTGTCCAGTAAAAGGGATCTCTCAAATGACCAACTAGTGGCTTGTATTTGATTATTTGAAATTTCTACATCTAATGTGAGGGGATTATGATCCGAGATTACCCGTGGCAACCTGTTTATCTTAGAAAGTGATATCAATGTTGGAGAAATCAAAAAATAATCTAATCGTGCTATTGCCTTGTGTGGTGCTGAGTAATATGTGCTGCCCCCCCTACTGAGTGCTGTTGTTCCCACATATCTATTAGGCCGCTATACCTCATTAATTGAATAAGAGCTTTGTGACTTTTTTTCTTTCTACCTTTAAATCTGTCCGGATCATCTTTCCATAAGCCATTTAGACCATTGATGTTTAGATCCCCACACATTATTATTGGGAGAGGCCAAGACGCCATTTGGTTGTTGATTTGGTTCAATATTTCTGGGTCATCTGTTGTGGGGGCATAAATAGAACATAAAGTGAAGTTCCATCCCTGTATCTGACATTCTACCTTGGCCCAACGCCCGAATTTATCTGCAAGTGTTTTTTTTGCCGTTATCATCCTAGCTCAAGCTAATATCGCCACCCCCCTTGTTCTAGTTCCTTGCGTGGTATATGTTAAAAGTTGATAGCCCAACTGTTCTAATAAATCCTTGCGAGAGGCCTCTACGTGCGTTTCCTGCAAGCATATTATATCAGCGCGTACAGTCCTCAAATATTCTTTCAAATCCCTGCGTTTCCCTGCATTATTCAAACCACATATGTTTAAGGTGACTATCCGCATGAAGTTTGTTTAGATTCACCTTCTCTCTTCATATGTACCCCACTTTGTTTTTTTTCGTTCACTGTTGATGATGATTTTTTCCCTCTTTTACCCCCAGGGCCCACCCCCCCCTTTGAAATGTCCCCTCCCCCTGATTTCCCTCCCTCCCCCCCCTGCATATGAAAGCAAGCACACTGAAAGTCTCTGTGATGGTGCCTGGCAGACGTCCACCAGATGGCAGGTGTTCAAAAAAAAAAAGAAAAGACATTTTTTATGCTTTTCACTCCTTAGTGCTTACTCTTAAAATCACCCCCAACACTATGCTTCTATATCCAAGATGTTCCCCTTATATGTGTAATACTATACCACCTTCCCCCACCCTTCATCCCCCTCAGTGCTGTTCAATCTTCTTTTAACAGCCTATATTTGCCAAGTCTTGTCATAGTGAGTCAATATCCATATTTTTATGCATATAAATTAGGCCGTTTATCAACCCTCTCCTCCTTCTCGCCGGGTTTCCGCATTTCCGTTTCCATTTTGTGATTTTAATGTGTCCATATAGACTTTGGCCTGGATTTCCGAGAAGAACATCCTTGTGTTATTCTTATAGACAATTTTTAGCCTTGCCGGGTTCATGAGGTATGCCTGTAGGCCCATCTGCCGACACGGTTCTATCAATTCCCTCAATCGCCAGCGTCTCTCGACTGTGAGATGGCAAAAATCCGGGGTGTTGAAAAATGTCTGGTTATCATAGGATCTTCTGGCGTTTGGACGAGCCTTAGTGTAGACTTCCTCTCTTAGCAGATAGTTCCCAAAATATATCAAAATAGCTCTAGGTCTTGGTGCTCTTTCCTGTGATCTAGCATGATTTTTCTTGAGGGCTAGTGGAAAACGATGGACTCTTTGTATTTCTTTTTCCCACTCCCACTGGGTCAATTCCGGGAAGGCACCCTTCATTAATTTCAAAGCGAAAGCCCTGATATCATCTCCTCCTTCCCCTTCTTCTATTCCCAGGACTCTGAGGTTATTCCGCCTTTGTCTATTCTCCAAATCTTCTAATTTCCACTGCAAGTCCGAATATTGCTTATCATATGAATTTAGTCTGGCTGTGTCTTTAGCCTGGTAAACTTCCAGCTGGCTTGTACATTCTTCCAGTTGCGCCAACCTAGCGTTCGTGTCAGTGCAAATTTTTGCCACCTTTCTTACGGCTCCTTGTAAATTCTTGGTAGCCAGCCTGTTCTTTTTCCCCTCTATTCTTGCTTCTTCCTGAAATTGTTTTATAGACTCCAGAATTGTACGTAGGGAAGGGGCTTTATCGTCTGTTCTTATTGCTTCCTGTGCAGGATGTTCTGGGTACACATTCCTGGTATCTGAATAATCCCACTTAAGGGCTGCATCGGAGCCTGCTCTACTTTGCCGAGGCTGGTCTATTCTTTCCTGGGAAAGGGAGTCTCTTTGTCTCCTTGTCAGCCTTTTTTTCTCCCTTACTGCTGCATCTTTATCTCTCAACCCGGCCTCAGCTCCAACCTCTGAACTAATAACTGAGCTAGGCTGTGAGCCTTTTTCACTGCCCTCTGCCTCAAAGGTAGTAGGTTCTGATCCGTCCCTCACGGAGAAATAATGGTCCCCAGGTTCTGGATTGTCCTCGGCTCCACTTGTTCCGCTGCTGGCGTTGTTCTCCTGGGTTAATGCCTTCGTAATCCTTTGGTTTTCATTTAGGAGATCTACAGATGCTTTATTTGGGCCTGGCTCTATTATGGCCTGTTGGGTTAGCTGTTCCTGCACCTTTTCCTGGGCTCATTCAGAGGGTTGAGTGACGAAATCCTCCACACATCTCTCTATATTAGTTGCAAGGACCTCTGTATCTATTTCACTGTCCCCCCATTCGGCTCTTGGTACGTTCTCTTTTTGCGCTTTTTGTCCTAGCTCCGTGAGTGCGGCCGGGCATGTTGGGGAGGCTACTCTATTTGGGGTCTGTTGGGTGCTAGTCAGCACATCTTTCTTCCCTCTTAGGCTTGTGCTATCCTTATCTGTTAGCAATGTGCCTTTTTTGACTGACCAGACTGGTTAGCAGGGGAACAATAGCCAATAATATTCTTTCGCGTACTACTGTTCACCTCCCCTGGTTTGGGTCCTCTCCCCCTCGTGTTATTCCATGCCCCTGAATCCACTCCCTTAAGCGTTTCCACTGGCTCAGCTTGGTTATTCTTGCCCTTCCCCGACTCCTTGCCAAGATCTTTTGTCTGTAGTACTGTCTTTTGGGGTATGCCCCCCTGCTCAGGCTCATGGGTCTTTCCCCGTCCTCCGCGGGTGTTCTTGGGTGCCATCCTGACAGTCTCCGCCATTTCTATTGCACCAGGCTTGACCCCCGCTGGACCTCGTACAGGTTGGGCCACCAATCCCGCTGGTCGACCTTGGCTATGGTTGTCTCCGCCTCCAGGTTCGCCGGGTCCGCCGGTCCCGTAGATTCCACTGGCTCTCCCTGTGTGCTCCCGCTGCTCGCCAATGCAGCTAGTCTCAGGCTTGACCCCCGATGCACCCTGTACAGATTGGGTCGCCGGTACTTTCAGTCCCGTTAGTCCTGGTCCGCTACTCTGAGCTCCGCCATTGAAGCTCTGGCTCTGGGATCTTTGACCTTGGCTTTGGCTGACTCCGCCTCTAGCTTCGCCGGCTCCGCCGTGGGCTCTGCTGGCTCTTCCTCTGTGCTCTCGGAGCTCCTCGAGCGCTGCTGACACAGAGAACAGGATTGCCGATACCAGCCTCTCTGCCGCAACGAAAAAATCTTCCACGCCGTATGTCATCAGGTAAGAATTGCTCTGGTTGGTGATGCAAAGTTCTTTTTTCTTTTCTTTTCCCAGTGATTCAGCGCATAAAGCCGCGATTATTCTCCCGGCATCTGGGGCGATCTAACCCGCCGCCGTCAGCCAAACGCCATCTTGCTTCCTCCCTAGAATCGAAACCTATGTTTTTTTTTAGTATATATATATATATTCACTGAAAAAACCATAGGTTATAGACCATATATAGTTAGGAATTAGCATTTACAAAACATTGAAAATTCACTGAAAAAACCATAGGTTATAGACCATATATAGTTAGGAATTAGCATTTAGAAAACCTTATTTTACTCACACAAAACCATTGAAATTCCATATATAGTTAGTTGCACTAACTATATATCGCGCACCCGCAATCCACTGCTGATGATGTCACATATTACATCATTCATGACATGGTCAGTGACATCACTGATGACATCACTGATGACATCTCAAATGACATCACTGATGACATCATCTAGTGTCTGTGTGTTTTTGTAAAGTTTAAATACGTTTTACATATTGAAGAATGAGTGGATGTATGGAAGACTGAGTGTGTGTGTGGCTGGCTGGGAGGTGTGTGACTCTGTGCATATCAATGTGTACTTGTATCAGTGATTGTATAAGAGAGTAAGTATGTGTTAGTATATGTGTGAAAAGTATGGTGTTCTGTGTTTAACTATAGATGAGGAAATCGAAGTGTGA